>NC_058495.1:14943126-16318126 GCF_020382885.2 Scatophagus argus | reverse complement strand
CTGTGGGACTGGCAAAGGTAGTTAAAGGTGAAGCTGCATTTAGGACTGGCCCATCATTATTCAGATTTGTTGCACCACTTTCAACTGTTTTTCTATATTACTGTAAATTGCTGAGAAGATTGACAGTCTCTGCTGTAGTTGTTAACCATGAACCATCAAGGCCAAAGTCTGGAAGTTTTTATCCCAACCAAACATTACTGCATTACTGCAGCGGATTTCACTGTCGCTCATGTTTTCCACCAGACGATAAATTTAATGGGAAATTTGCAGGATTATGTTAGGGCAGCAAGGTAAGTTACTCTGTGGCGTGGAAAGAGGGAAGGCTTACTATTTTTTTGGTGGGAGTACGCAATAAGTGCAATTTTACAATAGATCGGAAGTATAAGGGGACAAGAACTGGTATATATATTTAGGGCAGATCAGGGGTTTCCACAGGGTAAACATATAGGGGTAAGGGGCAGCCTGAGCCAAAGCCTGCTAAAGCCGCTCAATTTCATGGTGGGTTACAAATAAACTACGCCCTGCCAAGACACCCCTTCACCCCTTTCCCCTCACTCTTCCTCACATACTCCTTTTCTGGTATTAATCAGGTCTTTCCGGCCTCCCTTCACCAGCTTTCCTGGCCATTTGTTTTTGCTCAATAGCAACGTGGACTTCAAACCAGTGGTCCACCAATATAAGTGAGCTTAAACGGCGCTGAGTATGTCAATCTGTTCAGCCCACCGCCAAGCTGGAACTATCTGGGACACCTTCAGAAACACCAGCCAGCCGCAATCCCGTTAAGGTATTTAATGTAACGTTTCCGCAATATAAAGGCACAGTTCGAGAGCTGAGGTTTTAAAACGGCTGAAGCAAGCTTCTCTCTGGGCCCAGACTGACCATTAAAGAGAGGAAAGACCGCGTTCAAGAGCCAACGCAATAAAAACTCACAAACTCCAAAAGAACTTCAAAATATGCCGTAATGTTTGAAAACCCTGGCCGATTTTAGACTTTTTTTCACATCCTATTTTTCACAAAAGGGACCTGTTCTAAACTCCAGGGACCCTGCCGTTTTCCAGATGGTTCTCTTCAGTTCAAAACTGTTTTGTGAAACGAGAAAACCTCTCCCCTTCAACTATGTCCCTAAACTCATCTAATGTTTCTATTGATTCACAGGGGTATAGGCCAGTCATAAAAAGGAGCTGACTGAATACCCTGGACTGCTTTATATCATGACACAATTCATCATCATACACACACACTCTAAGCACACACACACACACGCCGAGTAAAAAAAAAAATCTACGCTTCCCTAAGAAGATGCTGTCAGCTTTTCTCTGTTAAGTGAAGGGAAAAGGGCATTGAGAGATAGACAATTAAAGATAATAATGAGGTGAGCAGGGACAGAAAGAGAGAGGAACTCCCGTCCTAAGAATATAAAAACAGCTCCTTCTGTATTGTTGGCCTCATCTCAGTCCAGGCCGCTAATTGATGGCAAATAGCTCTACAGCAGTTTCCTTCCACACACACACACACACACACACACACACAAATACACGTCATACATTATATACACATATGCAGTTTCCCTGCGGTTTTCAACACAGCTCGTTTGGCAAGAGAGGAAGGTCTTACTCCAGACAGACCCAGCCCACAGCGGAAAACAAACACACACACACAAACGCAGAGTGTACCTTGTAATATTTAACCCTCGTCTTGTATAAGGTAGGACAGTTAAGTAATTTGGTCATACTCCTGGGAAGACAAGCCCACTTAGGTGTAAGGTGTTTGCTGGGTGACCTCCAGAGTTTAAGCTGCTCCTCCTGCCTAACAAGATCAACTCCTGAGAGGGGAGACTGTGCGAGGCCAGACCGTGATGAGGATAGCACTAGCCTGGCAACCAGGCCTCACATATGGAAACCGTTTAACTGTTATTATTAATATCCAAAAAAAAAAAAAAAAAATCAAACTAATAACACATGCAAGACACTGCCAAGACTCAGCTCAGGAGACAGAGGGAAAACACATACATACACAAACAGAGACTGTCTGCCATGTGCACGTGCATACACAGACACATATGCACATGAAGACAAATGTACACACACAGACGCCTATCGGTTAAACAGAAAAATACGTACCCAGTCAGTGGTCTGTAAAAGTATTAGCCTGCCTGCCCGCCTCGATGGAAATAAAACTCTTTCATGTCTTTGGTTCAGAGGGTTTTTACACCTGGTTGTGGCTGCAAAAATGGAGGTGGACACACCCTCACACCCACCCTTACCACACACACACACACACACACACACACAAACACCGGAAGCGGGCAGGCACAACAAAGGCTCGCTGCTGTGCAAGAAGTTAAACCTCTAAACAAGCACAAAATCTTTAACTTCCCCATATGAGAAGCAGGGGTGGGGTGTGCTCCGAAAAGGGGAAACGAGGAAGTGTGTGTGTGCACTGGACTATGTGATTTAGTAAGAGGGTCAATCCAACCACATGTGAACAGGCACATTTTTTTATTCAAAGTAACTGACAGCGCAGTAAAAATTTTCTGTTCTTGTGAAACATTCTTATTTTTGCTGATTTTAATAGGGTTTTATTGTTCTGATAATTTTTTTTCTCAACAACAGTACTGTTCAGAGATTAGGACTTCTTATTGGGTGAAAACAGAGAAAAAGTTTTCATAAATAACCACATTATCCTGTTACAGTGTTTGAGTGAAACTGCAACTTAGGTTTTACTTAAGCGCAACTTACTTCATTAGAAATTAAGTTTCTTTTGCATACACTTTTTAGTGATGGAAAACTTAACTGACTAGACCACAAACGCATTCTGCCTGTCAGGTGGAAAAAAGGCCGTCACACACTGCCACAGAGCTCAAGAATAGAGCAAAGAGAGAAAGAAGAGCTACATTCCTCTCCTCCTCCCTGTTGACTCTAATCTCTCCTTTAAAATGGCTCACACAAAGAACCAGCACAGACTAGCTAATTAGCAACACTTTAGGCCTCTGCAGCTATTGTGTGTGTGGTGTGTATATGTGCATGTCCATTGTGTGCACCCTGGGCTCTCGACTGTTTCCAGGGTAACTACTTGCCTGGCAGCCTTGTAAGCGTTGCACATTTTGTCTTTACTCTTCACTTTCTCTCCTTCCACTCTCTTTGTCCATCCCTTCCTGTGAGACCAGAGTGAGGGAATGAAGGAGTACAGACTCTAAGAAATGAGAGCAGACTGGGACCAAGATATGAGGATTTTCTGACCTGTGTGGGTGGGGGGAAGTTGTAAACTAATGCTCTCTTTCTTGAGTGCCCCTAATGAACTCTGAAAGACTGCATCGGGGCACACGTCAATTAAAGCCAATTACGGCTGCTATTTATTATAGAAAAAGAGAAAGAAACTAGTGTGAGCACACACACACACACACACACACACACAGTCACAACCCAGTGTCACTGACCACTAGATGACTTTCAGTCTTGCTCGCTGACCTACGACCTTTAAAAAAAGGCCTCAATCACTTCTAAAGCGTGAGAGTCAACAATCGGCTTTTTCACAATCAGAAAACAGAAACTTCACCACGAAGAGTGCCCATTTCTACTCATGTGTGAGCGCATGTATGTGTGTGTATGTGTGTGTTATTTGCCTGACAGTGCAGCTAGGCCTACTCAGTGTAAGTGCTTCCAAACACTCCCATGGCAACCAAACCTAGCCTAACCCCTTCAGGTACCATGGGATGTGTGTGTATAACTCAGTCTCCACAACAGAGACAGGACAAACACACACATACACACACACACACACACACATGATCCTTCATCTGTTGGTTTCTTGTCTATTCTTGTTTCTGAGCCTCTCGACTGGTTGGATCAACCAACCATGACTGCATCCGTGCTGGCTGAGCTGGCCTGGTGGACCATGTCTGCTGTCCTGTATTCTTTATCCACAAGACTTCTAGCCTCGTAGCACCCTACCTTAGAGTGCCTCAGACAATAAACTTTCTCATTAACTAGACAGTTTCAGGCAAGTCGGTGAAAGAAAAATTATAATGGATCTACTAGCTCTGATTTCAGAAACCTGTCAAATCATGGCTGTGCCTACAGACCACTGCTCCGTAATCAGACAGTCAAATTAAATGCAAAATGGAAAGAAAGGACAAAACAAAAATCTGCTATCAAACTCTTCTACAACAGTCTATGGCCTCGCTGGAAAAAGCAGTAAAGAAATTTTATGGGCACTCATAAATACAACATCTCAGCATCTCAGAATTACGTCGAAATGTGTGAAAAATCACTCAGTGAGAAATATGAGGAAGGGGAGTCATGTGAAATACGTTCCTCACCATGAGATCTGCAGGTGTGTTTATGGTCTCTCTCTCTCTCTCTCTCTCTCTCTCTCTCTCTCTCTCTCTCTCTCTCTCTCTCTCTCTCTCTCTCTCTCTCTCTCTCTCTCTCTCTCTCTCTCTCTCTCTCTCTCTCCCTGTGTGTCTGTGTGTGTGTGTGTGTGCCTTCATGTCGAATCCAAAAGCGTATGTGCTAAAGTGGACACATGTTTCAAATCCCCCACAATCCTCAACAGTATCAGCAGTTTAGAGAATAAATGGACGTCCTGAATGTAAATATTGAGTAATGTCATGTAATATTCCTTATCAATCAATGAGATTCATGTGTACAGAATTTGACAGCACAAGAGGTAAGGGAAGTAAAAGTCACAGCAGACAGATGAAGGGAAAGACTCCTAGAGGAAGTGTGTGTCCTTTAGGTGTCTTTGTAAGGCCGGACTGACTGCAGTGGGTGTTCTGTAGTGCTAGGCAACCCAACTTGCCCCTCCCTCTGTCTCAGCATGACCTCTGGTGACCTGTGAACTATACTGACCTAAAACATAAAGAGGAAGGCTTGGCCCAGACCAAGGGAAAGCTTTTAGGAGGTGAGAGCACTCAGAGAGAGGCCTGGGACTGATTTACCGGCCCGCACGCACCACAGAAACAAGTTATGGATGCAGACAAGACATACAGGGAGGAAAGTGACACAAGCTGTCTATGGATACAGCCTGTCCTGCAGATGCACAATACGTGAACATAAGGTAATTAAATTAAATCCCACTGCGTTAACAAATGAGAAAATGCATTTTTTGTCTCCTCTCCAGTCACCCCCTCACCTCCGTCATCTCCTCTGCACTCCTGACCTGAAAGTGAACCCTAGCAGAGAGCCGGAGGTCAAACAGAACATAACTGTCCCAGTGACCAATTTTCACCTCCCATTATTTAGCAAAGGCCTAGCAGCCAAAGCGGTAGAGTCAAATGTGTCTCAAAGCCTCCCCACCTCCATCCACACAGCCCGTGATTACTGTGTCTAGCCAATCTAACAGGAAGCCATACGTTATCTGAATCATCCAGCATCTCTCACTGTTGGTTAACACACACACAAATCTCGTACATCTGTCCACAAAAGCACTCCTGGCATCAAACCCAAACACACACTCTCGCACATGTGCATATACACAAAACGGCTATCTTTCATCAGTGTTTGTGTATATCTGAGATCTGTATCGGTTCCCCCTGATCTCCAGTCATCACTGTGGCTCCTTAATTACACCCTTCATTAACTCACATCAGCTCTGTGCATGTGTGTAGCTGCCTGTGTGTGTGTGTGTGTGTCTATGTGTATGAGACAGGGAGAGAAACAAAGATCATCACAGTGTGTGTGTGTGTGTGTGTGTGTGTGCATTTGACAGAGCAAAAGAGAGGGAAGCACCAGGGAAAAAATAGATTATGACAAATGGGAGTGGGGATCGAAGCTCCAAACCAATTTCTGAAACTGCCTTTTTCTACACCAACGTTCCTTTTAAACCCCTGGAGAAAGGAGACCACTACAATCTGCCTCTCACTTTCTATTTGCACATAACAGCGAGTTAAGGGCAAGAGAGAGGGAGAGAGAAGAAAAACATGAGGAGAAAGGGAAAAAGGAAAAAAAAAAAGCCTCCCTGGCTGGCTGAGTCGACCGATGAGTGGCACTCCTGAGAGGAAACAGCACCTTTTTGTCACCATCCCTCTCTCTTTTTCCTCTCCCTCCTACTTCGCCCTCTTCTCTTCCCGTCATCACCAGCCATGACTACTGTAGCGGCTTGAACACCAGAAGCGATTAATTAATGGCGAGGGAAAAGGGGAAAGGAGAAGACAGAAACGGGTGAAAAACAAGAAGGATGAGGGGAGGTGACGAAGCTCAAAGTGCAGACTCGCATCTGAAAAAAGAAAAAAAACAAAACAAAACAAAAAGAAACAAACAAAAAAAGTGTGCGTGTGTCTGTGTATGTGGGGTGTGGGTGGCTGAGATACATAAAGAAAAGGAAAAGAACTGAAGACACCTGGTTCTCATCAGAGTACCCTCCACCCAGCCACACACACTTTGAGGTTTGTTAGGATTTATCCTGCTTACATTTCTCCTCTGCTATGCATCATTTCATGTCTACACCCGTGCCCGGCACCTCAACAAAGTGCCATACGCTCTCCACTGCACTCTCACTTTTCCACCTCTCTTTCCTCTCGCCCCATAACTCTTTGTTTCCCCTCCCTCCTTCTCTCTCTCTCTCTCTCTCCCTCTCTCCCCTCGAAGATGGAGTAGAACTCGTCTTCCCTTTTCTCTTCCCTCTCTTTCTCTCTCTCTCTCTCTCTCTCTCTCTCCTGTTCTGTTCTTTCTGGGGAGGCAGACAGGCCACATTCCACAGGGAGGCCCAGGCGCCCTTTTCTGACACGTCTCAGCGTTACACCCCTCCCTCATCCCTCTATTCCTCCTCTCCACCCCACCAATGCCCCGGCACCCACCCAGCTCCAATGTTCTGCCTCTTTGCACCTCCTTTTACCTCAGTTCTTTCTCCGACTGTAAGCCCCATCTTTTCAATCCCGCCTCTCTTCATTCATCCACTAATCATCTACAGGAACTACCTGCGACCCATCCATCCATCTATCTATCTATCTATCTATCTGTCAAGAAAATAAGAGAGAGGAGGACAGGGAGAGAGAAAGATGGAGACACAGACAGAGAGAGAGAGCGACAGAAAACAGAGAGAGGCAAGTGGAGGCTGTTTGACGACTGGACATGGCTGTGATTTTTCTCAAGTTCCCAAAGGGTCCAAGGAAAAGACGGCTTTGTGTTTTGACCACACTGTGCTGTCAGGAGTTCTGTGTGTGTGTGTGTGTGTGTCTTTTCTGCTCCAGTGCGCACTGGCCCTGGTGTTTAAGCACCAACACTAGTCCGCACTACACCTTCAGGTGAGAGACTCAAGCGTGGAGGAGAAAGGAGCAAGAAGAGGAGGAGGAGGAGCAGGAGGAGGTAAACCCAAGACTTTCAGGTTGAAGCATGAGAGCAGGTTCTTATACAATATTGTCAGGTGGCCAGTGCCAGTATAGGGACTGCCTGTTACAGGAAATGTGATTTTGATTTTGTGAGTGGTGGCCACAAGATAAAAAAATATAGCCTCTGTGGCCTACTACACAAAAGAAACTAAAAGAATTAACAGATAGAGAGAATATAAGCTTCAGGGAGGGAAAGTATTTTAAATTTTACCTGAAATGCATGTTAAGACTAATTTTAAACAAAAATAAAGCTGACAAAACTGGTCTATCTCTAACAGAAACAGTCAGTATGAGGAAGAGGAGATAACTTGTTAGTGGACAGTTGGTGTCTGTGTGACAGATGGTGGTGATGAAAATAACACATTTTGCATATTCTGTTAGAAACCTTGCTAGGTGCTGGTTCACAAATGGGCACGCTAAACACAACCACCATTACTGCACCGAATTTAACACATTTAAATACTTCTCAAGGCACTGAATCTAAATTAAATAAAGGCAGGTAGTTTTTTTTTATTTAAATGAAAAAGTAGGAAAAGAAAGAGACAGGGGGGCATGTGACAACGATGTGTGTGTGGAGTGCATATCCTGATTGAAGCAGGATATGCACTCCACACACAGAATATAAAAAAAGGACAAAATCAAAGTTTCTGAAGTATACTATTAAATTAATAAATTCAGCCCTCTTACTGACATGTTCTGCACTGAGAGTCATCTATAATATACTACAAAATATGTAGTAAAAATGTAACAGCAGAAAAAATATATCCAGAAAATGACCAAACCACAAGAATCAATCATCACTTTATGCTTACATATAACTGAACTGTACACAACAAACCCTGAGTTACAGAAAAATAACTGTAGGAGAGGAAGGACACACCTCTGCTTCATTACACCTCAAATCTTTTCAATCTGAGCAAAGTGAACGTAACAGAAAGCTCCATGTGGAGAATTTCTACAATAAATGAGTATTAACTCCTGTGGATGTTTTTGTGAGGTGAGGGTCGAGATCTGGAGGAAAGGTTGTGCTTGTCTTTCATGGTCCAAACTGCATAGAGGGAAACAGAAGTACAGCGAGAGAGAGAGAGAGTGAGAGGAAGAGAAAAAGATGGAAAGAGAGAGAGAGAGGGAGGTATGTTTGTGGTTGGTAACCCGCTCAAGAGAGGAAATACCAGCGTGCGCACACACATACACACATATACACACACACAGGTGCAAAAACATAGAGAGTAGAAAAACGTCCGAGAGAAGAAAGGACTGCTTTGTATGAGTTGCAGGTTCGGTGTTTATGTATGCGCATTTGTGGATGGCTGTGTGTGTGTGTGTGTGTGCATGTGCGTGCGAGCGTGTGTCCTCAGATGAAGATTGCTGAGGAAGCAGGGTGAGGATGCAGTCAGAGGAAGGAGGAGGGAGAGCAGGACAGGAGTGAAGGGCCTTGAGTGTTCTTCATTCACCTAAGGCTCCATCATTATAATTAGGGCGAATAATTTTAGCAGCAGGGAGGAAACCTTGATTTTTTTTTTCCCCCCGGGTTTCCTCGACTAGAAACTCAGCTGGTGTCTGAGAGCCCAGAACCCACACTGACTCTCTGTGATGGAGTGGACAGAACACACACATGCAAATGCGTGCGCACACACACACACACATATATATATAACGAGTTATAAATATTGCCTACATGCTTTCACTGCCATAGGAGATTTTTTTTCAGCCACATCAGTGACTGAAAAACATGAATCAGTGAGTTTCCATCATTAGGTGACACTGCTGTGAACAATCTTGTGTGGTTATTGAAAAATGACTAATGTAGAGACCTCTGGATGAAAAAATGCCCTCCCTCTGTGTGTGTGTGTGTGTGTGTGTGTGTGTGCACAATATGTATGGGGACCCAGGTTCTTTAGAGAGTAATTAGAAAAGAACTACGCAGATTTTCTTTTTTTGGGGGGGGGGGATAAAAATGTAGAATTTCTTCCAAGAAGTTCCGGGAAGTTTGGAAATTCCATTCCTTTTGACACAGTGACCAGTGTGTGTGTGTGTGTGTGCGTGTGTATGTGTGCGTGTGCGTGTGTGGACGGTGCGTGTCGAAGGGGCGACTGACGCACAGGAGGCAAGATAAATAGCACAACTGGAGACACTGCACGCTGACGTGTCAAACACACACAAACACCACTTCATGGATCAGCGAAAAAATAAAACAGACTTTCACTCACACACACTCCTTGAGCCTCTGGAGTCTTGTACAGAGTTGGGAGAATGTATATGTCTGACTGCCACAACAGGACAAAATGGCTTCTCTCACTTAAACGGCTGGCATGTCTCATGATTTTTTCCCAGCCAGTAACGTGTAATAATGTATCAGTGGGAACCTGCTATGTCTGAACTATGATGGTGAACTTTGTCCCAGTGGAATTAGCTGGCACATTATGAACAGTGGATAATTAAAGCACAGACAAGTCAACCTGTCAGAAGCTTTTCACCGTTTGCACATGCAGGGCTGACAATTACCAGAGTGTGGCCGACTGTGTGTTGTCACATTCGCACGTTATGTAACAGGCTGGTGTGTACATGCTGTTCCCAACAATGTACTGTACATATGAGCATGAATTGCAAAAGTGGGAGGTGTTGCAAAACATGTCTCACAAGAACGTATATACAGGTAGATCTGTAAACATAATGTCAATCTCACACACACACACACACACACACACACACACCTGTTGCTGTTGCAGGTGCAGTAAGTCGACCGGGCTGATCTCTCCGTTGGTGTCTCCATTGGAGCCACCCTCTCTACCTCCCCCACCATCTGATTGGCTGCTGAGGCTGCTGACTCCGTTCTGGTTGGACGGCGTCGTTCGAATGGTCTCAGAAGCTGATTCCACCATCATCACTGGCACCTGAGAGTGGAGGAGTGGGGGTGGGGGGCAAGACAAAACACAGATTGAACAAAAGTGACCTGGGCAGTTTGAGCAGACAGCCTGCTCCCATCTGAGAGAACAAACAAGGCAGGAAACTAAAGTAAACACACACAGAGATAGAGAAGCGAAATGTGTGTGTTTATGTGCAACGGTGTATGCGCACGTGTACTTTGTGAAAATGGCTTTTGGTCACGAACTACCCACACACAAACATGCCACAAAGTGGCCACAAAGGCGACACCTGAAGCAGACACTTTTTTGTCTACATGTAAAAGTGTGTCTAGGAGCGCACGCATGGATTAGGATCAGACGTGCAGCAAATCTAAACTGACAAGGCTGTTAATACTCTGCTATATAGTTAAATAACACAGACATTTCTCCAATAATCAGAGGTGGCATGTGCGCGCTGTGTGAGAGCCATGAGCAGGTTGGTCTTTGACAGCGATCTGTTTGATGCACCTTCATAGGGCCTCTCTAATTAGAGCGTGTTCCTTCCACAAAACCCGACAAAACGAGCCGTTCCTGGATGTGTTGTTGTTTTTGAGAAACAACGCCTCGCAAACACACAGGCGCATTTGCCATCGTTAGGAGCCCGAGCGTGGGAGAGAGGAGACACAGAGACACACACGGGTGGAGAACACACACAAGGCAGCGAGCACAAAAAACAAAACAAACCTTCATACAAGCACACAGGCTGTGAACTCCTAATGACAAGCTCAATCTCGTCTTTCTGCCTCATCCAGTTTTAGAAATTAACACACACAAGCACATGTAGTTTTTAAGAGGAAAGTTCTAATGCTTTCATTTCAGCAGCCCGGAGTGGGTACACAAAACGCCATCGAGGCATTGTGAGTGACTGTGTCTGTGTGTGTGTGTGTGTGTGTGTGTGTGCGGGCGTTTTCAGAGGCGTACAACCCATGCCTTCTGGGGAAACAATAAAAGGCATTTCATGAGAGAATCTAACTTTTCTTTTCCTCTGAGACAAGAGCAGGTGAACCTCTGTGTGTATGGGTGTGTGTGTGTGTGTGTGTGTGTGTGTGTGTGTGTGTGCATGTCTGTTTTTCCTCTGAGACTCTGACAGCAGGTGAGGGTGTGAGTGAGCGCTGGTGGCTCTGTTAATGGAAAGCTGCCAGGTATTTGCTGAGTTACGGGGGCCTGAATGGGGTGGTGGTGGTGGTGTGTGTGGGTGGGATATAAGTGTGTGCAGGTGAATGAGCAGTGGTACCAAAAGGGTCATTCCACCCAAAACCTGAAATACAAATATGTACAAAATATGCTGTCCAATATACTGATAGAAAAAATATAAACAGATAAAATGAAATAAAATATGCAATGACATGCAACCATGCACTGCTGAAATATACTTAAGCAATCTGTAATCATGATTATAACTAAACTAAACAAATTGCCATTACTCTTGATACAAGTTTTGGCATTATAGTGTCGTTCTGTGTGGCTTGATGTACCCCAGAAGAAGCTGCTGCTCGACTGCTGTGGGCAGGTACAATCGACATCAAACACCGCACCTGTACTACTTTCAAATGTGTTAAAATGTGGAGAATGTGACGTATGTTACTCAGGTTATATTACAGTCGAATGTTTTTTGTGAAGTGCCATGAGGAGGATAGTTCTACACATGGAGATGAGAGAAGAGAGTGGAGGAAAGGAGAGGATAGGAGGAGAGAAGGTCGGAGAGAAGACAGGACGAGGGAGGAAAATAAGAGGAGAGCAAAGCGAACTCCCCCACTGCCCACCCAAATTTATTTGAAAAACAAATAGCGGTGAAGGGAGGCAAACAAAAGTTTGTTCATGCTACTTAATGCACTGAAAATAAAGTGACATTTAAAAATTCAACACCATTTTTTTTTCACAAATCAGTGGGGTGTGTGCTGAGAAATTTGGTCTTTCTTGTTCCCATTCACTGGGAATCCCATGTCTGCACTGGGATGATTTAGGAGGTGTGCTTCTCAAAATCTGGGCACGTAAAACAAAAATTCTGAATAGGCTGATACCACTGTGGGTAAATGAGATTTTTTAATTTTTTTTTTTTTTAGAAATGAAAGTTCATTTTTGACCTACCGGACGGCAGTTGGCAAGTAGTGGAACTTTAGTCAAATGTGGGGTTTTTTTTTTTATCCAAACCTTTACAGTGTGCTTACAGACATATTTCACCAGTTCAAGACTTCTCCCCTAACAAGCAGCACCATCTGAAAACCGCAAATCACACTGAGGTATTTGTCCTCCCCATTGACTCTCTTCTGTCTCCCTCCTGGCACCCATCCGCCAGTGAAGTTGAGACTGAGAAGTAGAGCGTTATTGTGACATTTAAAGCCAGTCACTTAATCTCCAACCTCATCCCTCTTCCCTACACTTTCTATCCTCTTCATTCTCCCTCCTTCCATCTCCTCCCCTCATCGTCCAGACCCCTGCTAGGTCAAACTACTCCCTGAGGTAATATTATGAAGCAAGGCATCGTGCAGAGTGATCAACAGATCCCGCTGCACAGTCCAATGACTTTGCAGTTTAGTAGAAACTCCTCACATCAGCACACGTCTCAGTAAGCATGAATCACCGATCTGCTATCCAGCCCACTATACTGTAATGTACTGTACACCCATCTGCTTCTTACTCTTCCTCATTGACCTTATTAGGAATGAGGGGAAGAGAGATAAAGACAGACAGAGAGATAGAGCTCGCAGGTGGACAAGGACCTAATGGGAAAGTGGGGAGTGTGTATAGATGGGAGCACATGCCCTCTCTTTCACACACACAGACACACATAGGCAGTGTGGTATGCTCATCTAAAGGGTGTGTACTCTGTCATATCCTGTAATGGGTGTATATAAGCTGGTGTAATGGAGGTCGGGAAAAAGGCAGGGGCATAAATCTGCCCTGAAGTCTCTGATTAGGGCTATGATACACACACACACACACACACACACACACACTGTCTCACACACACTGCTTTAAGTTTAAGTGTTTCTGGCAGCAAAGAAGAGCTGCCCGTGCAGAGGCCTGCCTCAACCCGCTACTCACTCTTTCTGTGTCTCTTTCTTGCTCTCTCTACATGCTCAGACCCCCTCCACCTGAACCCCTGACCTGAGAGCGCATTGGGAGAGACGTTCCCACTACCCTGAGGGGACCGAACGAGGGAGGGAGGAGCGCAGATCAGAGAGATAAAGAATGTGTTTGGGGGGAGAGGGAAATAAAAGTCCTCCTTTGCCTTTTAATTGGGATGGAGAAGAGAAGAAGGGAAATGGGACTCAACATGTTTTCTGATGACTCTGGTGTATAAGTGTGTGTGTTTGTCTAAGAGGCTGACACTTACCTTTACCGTAATGGATTAGCTCACAGCAAACTGTGGGTGCACGTGTTTATGTATGTGCTGAGTGTGATTGATGAGCTGGTATGAGGCCCGTTTCAACACGTCAGCTCGTTCAGATGTCCCCAAAAAATTTTGCACTAATAATCATCAGAACTCTGCTTCTGTTCCTTCCCACTGCTCTGGGCATGTGGAGTTCAAACAAGCCGGGCCAAATGCCCAGTGAGCTGGCTCACAACTGCTGACTCTCAGGCTTTGTTGAAGGGGATTGGCTCTGTCAGATTCCTCCTGGTCACAGCTCGTCAGAACCGAAAAGCCGGACCAGTTGCACTTTCCGAGAGTGTATGTGTCTGTGTGTGTGTGGCAGAGAGAGAGAGAGAGAGAGAGAGTTGTGTACAGTGTGTATTTATGTGTGCATCTGTGTTTACAGCAGCTTAGTGAGATAATAAGTCTTTATCATGTTATGCCTCATGTGGGAATATTTCCAGCAGTCCCAGAACGCCTGTTCTGTTTCCTCCGCCTTGCATCAGCTCGCAGGAACGCTGCTTATTAGGCAAAGAACTGAGGGAATAAGGGTGGGAGGGAGAGGAGGGAGAAGGAGGGAGGGGGGTAAGGGAAAAAAACTGTCTGTACCAGTATCTACACTCCATCATCTATCCACTTTCATCTGACTCTTGAATTATCCGCCTTTCTCCTACTCCCTGCATGCTGTCTTTCTCCCTCTGGTTATGCCTGGTAACTAGTGGCAGGTTCAACCCTGGAAAACATTAAAGTTGTTGCCCTGAAATAGAATCCACGCAGGTTATTTCTATGATCTTTGATAGTTCAGTCAATATTTGTGAGCAATAGAAACATTCTTCCCCGGAGACACGAATCTGAGGAATTGGAGCTCTAACCTGTTTTGTAATCAGGCAACACATTTCGGTGCAGCCTCTGTTCACAATGAGTGGCTGTGTGGATTCATAAAATATTTGTTTTAGCTGTTACACCCAAAGGGGCTTTATTTCATTATAACTGACAGTCACGAACTAAAAAACTCACATGAACAAAATGACTCGAGGTGCTGTCATTGGGTCCACAGAATGTCCTATTTACTCTCAGTGGAACAGCTCCAGGATTTGGCTCTTAAAAGACATCTCATTTCTATGCTTTGACACTGACATGAACACTGACATACACAGACAGATCATAATTTCGTAAATGCGTACACACCCGTATTCTCACACTCTCACAATGCATGCTGGCAATGATTGCTCCATTAAATAAACAATGACATTTGCCCCCAGGGAATCTTCTTTAACCCCAAACCCAAGAACAAACCCAACTATCAGGTCTGGGCTCTTATGTCCCCATTAATCACTCCTTGTATTTACGTGCGAGGGATGCAACCAGAAACACTGAGCAAAACGAAAAGCTACAAACAATGTCTGGTACAGTGAGGTACTGAGTAATTTAAATATTCTGGTATCAGAACTGTAGCAGTGACTCTAGGAGAGACAAGGTGTTCTTGGATAATCACAGTCTCCACCACAGCTCTGCTTGCACTTCCTTTACATCCTGCTACTAAAGCACCTTCTTCATTTGCTCTCCATACAAGCAGATATTTAACTTTTCAACATTTAACTAACAATGCTCTCTTGAGCGTGAGAAGACATGTTGATTTTAAGAACAGCATCACTCCAAAAACAACTGAATGAATAACAGACTGTTCGGTTTTGTCAAATTTTTGAAAGGAAAAGCTACACTGCTTTGTCATGGAAATTTGAGTTAAGTTGGGGGGGTATGTTTTTTCTTTTTAGAACAATTTTCCAATGTCCTAAATGAGACAAAAGTTTGTTTACTATGTCTCTTTGAAGACTTAAGATGGCAACATTTTGGTAGTGCATGGATGAGTAAAATGTATTTAATTTAAACCTGTGTTTGGATATTCGTGTTGGACATGAATTAAAATTGAAACAAACTCTAATCTAAACTTAAAGCACACAAATGTAAATATAAATTAGGTCTATAGCTAAATATGACAGCACCACTGTTTCCTATATCTCTCTGTTTCAAAGATCCTCTCTGCTCTCCTGACTGTAGAAGAATGACAAAAGGGAGAAGAAGGAGAAGACGGATAGGAGGAATATCTGCGTGGCATTTCTGAGCTGACGTGTATTAGCTTCAATAAAAAGAGAATGAGGTCAGAGGAAAGCTGAAGAAATAACACACACACACACACACTCACACACACACACACACACACACACACACACACACTCACACATTCTCACTCAAGTGAATGCATGCATAAAAAACATAACACTGCACAAATTCTTTTTCCATCACTTCCCTGTCCAAGTTTGGTTGTTCTTTCTGCAGCTGGTCGCTGCTGCATGCAAGCCAAATCTGCAGCGGGATACCAGACCAGAGCAGCCAGGTAGTCTTCCACTCATCAGAACTAAAGCTAGCAGCTAGCAGCACTGCTCCAGGCAATTCTGGCTGCCAGCCAGCGCTAACAGGTTTGCTAACAGCAAAGGGCTAATGCTAGATGTCTGCGGCTGCCCTGGCCCTGCTCCAGTGCTAACAGGTGAACTCCATTATCCCACAGACAGATAGTCAGTCAGATGTGGGCCAATATCTACTACTGGCTGGCTGGCTGGCTGGCTGGCTTGCTGGCTGGCTTCAAAGAGCATCATCAGCCCAGAGAAAGAGAAGCTAGCAGCACTGGCCTATAGCCAGCATGCTGTGCAGCTGTCTAATGAAGAAGCCAGCGCTGCTGTTGGGGAGTGGAGAGAAGAAGAGAGGGGCTCAGAGCGCAGATGATAAGAAAATCCCCCTGCTATATAAACATGGGGAATTCTTCTATACTTCTACAGGACTGTCTGCCATATGGCATTCAGTTTGTCTGAGTAGCTAAGTGAGAGTTTGTGTGTGCATGTAGCCTCTGCATGTGCATGTATCCTTTTCTGTGGATTGCCTGTACAGTATGTGTTCTTTCCACCTCCCCTCTCTAGCATGTGCATCTGTGTGCGCGTCCATGTACGAATTGTGAGTCTGCTTGTCCGCCTGCACTTTTCTGAAGACAAAGTCCCTGTTTACAGAGCCCATAAAGATTAGCCTCCCTCGGTCAGGTGGGTTCTGGAGCCATAGGTAAACACACAGCACATTCCGCACCGATGAGATCGCTCCGTATGTGTGTATGACCGGGGCAAACATACACTCCTGCCTTCACCTCGACCCTTCCTTTAGAGTGCAGTAAGTGATTTACCAGCTTGCAGACTGCTGTCTGTTCAAAATACTGGAGACAGACACAAAGAAACACACACACACACACACACACACACACAAATATTTGTAGAAGGAGCGGACTTCATGCACACCTCATTTATCTGAGCCTAAAATCACGGGTTGTACATTCCTAAAGAGGTAAAGCTTCCGAGCGTGCGTGTGCCCTTGTGCCAGTTGGAAATCATCCTGTGATCATGAGGATGAAAAATCCCCACTTTCCCCTTCATCTCTCTACCCCTGTCCTGAGAGGTAGTGGAGGCTGGGGTCAGGCTATGACAGTCCACACGGCTAATACTCAGATTGTATTTAACATGGTGGAACAGAGGTGAAGAGGCAGAGGAGCTTGGAAAAAAAGACGACGTGCCTTTATTTGGATCTGAAACCAGCTAAAGCGCCGCGGAGCAATTAGCAGCTCTGTCCTATGAGAGGTCTTTATTAGAATGACCTTCACTGTGGGGGTGGGGGGGCGGGAGGGGAGGAGGGGGCAGACAGAGGGGGAGAGAGGGAGAGAGAGGGAGAAGAAGAAAGATTTTGAGAGAGACTGATGAAAAGGTGTCAGCAGGGAGACGGACAAATGACACAAAGGTGAAATAGATGAGTAAATTGAGACTTAAGTACATAGAGATTTAATTTTCGTATTTGCACGACAGAAGTGTCGTGTGGTGAATTTGATCTCTTTCACCCTCAGTTCACCATACACCAAAAACCAGGCTGACATCAGGGACACAAATAAAATGTGCTTGTGTGTCTGTGCAGGTGCATGTGACCCATGACGAATACATGAGTGCTCAGTTCTGTTAACCACAAAAAAGGGAGGATGTCCAACAATTCTAACAGGAAATTACTCCATACCTGACACTGATATTCTCCACCTTCACCAAATAAATGACTAACTTCCTAACTTTAATTACAAGGAACAATTTATATTTTATTGCATAAGAAATCATAAGAGGAAGTATATTTTCCAAAGAGGTAAATTTGTTAGTTGCCTTGAGGTGAGACATAATTTATTTTCTAATCAGAATTTGCATTATAAGGAAGATAAAGTGAATAGATTTAATATTACCTGAAAATGAGCAAAAGCGGCTCACAATAATAAAAGGTTACAATGGATTTAAAAAATAGTAGTGTGAAAAATATAAATAAATATATATCAAAGTGGACATGATATAATTTTATACATCGGCTTTCAAGTCGGGCACTTTGCATTTCCTAGTTAATTAATAGATTGGATCAGAGCGAGTTTAATCAAATATAATTGAATAAGTCCACAGTAAAAACAGGCCAGACTTTAAAGGAGACATGCGGAGAAAATGATAGCATGTCCACTTTTCAAATTAATTGAATTTTAGTACTTTTGAACTTGGTCCAAGCTGTTACAGAGGTAATTAATTCACATCCTATCCAAAAGTGCTAAAACAAGATGATATCCCTGAGCATTCAGTACGGGTGCACACACACACACTTTCAAAAGAGCTAAATAAAAATCAACACTGTTGCACACCAGTGACAGTCTATAATGTATTCCATGTAATTGTTAGTTTTCTGTTTTTCTTGTTCTTTTCTCCTTACTTTTGTCTTACACGCCACAACTAAAATATTAATAATTTCTAAGGCGGTTCTCATTGTATTAAAAAATGTCTCCTTTATAATTTATCAGAGAAAGAAAAATCTTTGTTATAGTGACAAGCATGCTAATTAATGGAAGTAGAAGGAACATTGAGAGAAGTCATACTAATTTGGAACATGCTAATATTAATAGAATAATTTATGGCGCAGTATAAATAAATTAATAGAGTATTTCGTTTGAAAAAGGGATGCCTTCAATTCAATTTAAGAGAAAAGAGGGAAAAAAATGTCTGCCTCTTGGACAAGGACTTAAATAACAGCGTTCTATCACCAAGAGAAAAGGAAGAGACAAACTAAACACGCACTGTTCACTTTTAAAACGCATCAATATTTCAGTCAGCTAATGAAAACTGGATGAGCAACACTTGTATTTCCTGCCTTTTTATTTTCATTTGCTATTTAAGGACTTTTTTCACTGGCAGATTTGTGCAGAATCTGCGAAAGGCCGAAACATTTAGGGCCCCCCCCCCCACCCCCTTTAAATGAGATGCCTCTTGCTCTTCTCATTGGCTTCATGTAAACTAACAGCTGTGTGCCAGGCAGTGGGTGAGACAGGCTGAGCAATAAATAGGAGGAGCAAGAGATGGAGGGAGAGAGTAACAAAGACAGAGAGAGAGAGAGAGAGAGAGAGAAGTGGACTGGGTCATTACCATCCTTATTACTCCTCATTAAAATACACCCATCACAAAGACATTCTGCTCTGTGTGTGTGTGTGTGTGTGTGTGTGTACCTACACACACATGCATGTGACTGAGCAAGTGCATGTGCGTGTCTCTGCTGTTCCTGATGTGCACATGTGCGTCCTTATGCAAAAGTGACAAAAAAAAGAACAATATAATTGGAGAAATGTACGCAGTAATAATAGGTATTCAGAAAATGATAATTCATATTAAACAGGGTGCACAAAGTCAGCCTCATTTGCATGTTTTAGATTATATGCATTTCAAAAGTAATTTCCGCAGGGCATATGAATGACATTAATTCCCGTGCGGGTTCTGCTATAGACCTCAAACTATCAAACACTCAAACATTTAACAGATGAAAAAAAAAGAGGGAGCTGGTGCCTTGGCAAGGGGAGATTTCAAGGTTAAAGTATTTGAATGTGAATTTTTAAACTTCTGTCTTGGTTTGTTTAAAGTTGCTCCACAGCTAGACTAAGAGTTTTTTTTTGGAGATTCAGTAAACGACCGGTGTTTTTTTTTTTGTTTTTTTTAATATTACTCAGCTGTATGCGTGCATGTGTGTGTGTGTTCCCCTGTACCAGTCCGAGAAAGACACCTCTCCTCCTAATCCACCACCATTTCCTCAGCAATAAGCCTAAATTGGTCTGACTCACTTTGTGAGTCATGTGCCTGTGTCACTCCAGAACCAGACTTAGCACAATCCAACAAAGAGAAAGAAAAGGCAGAGCTCCAATAGCCCACATTAACTGACCCTCAGTGATGGAGGGGAAAGAAAAAGGGATGAAAAGGACGAGGAAAAAGCATGCGGCGAGAGAGGGGACGGGCACAATGGGAAGAGCAGTGAGAAGGAGAGGGAGACAGAGGGTTCCCTCTCCTCATCTGTTCATGCTGAGAGGAAGACCCAGGGGCAGGAAACAGGCTGGATGAATGTGTGATTCCAGTGGAAAACTCTGGATGCCACGGACAACATTCTTCTCTTATTAGGGAATCTGGTCTGCAGCCACATTATAGCGCCTGACTCATTACTGCTTATGTGTGTGTCTAACAGACAGACAGACACTCACACATCGCACGCAGACACACACCATCGAGATGTTCCCCACCTGTTATTCTCACTAAACTCTGGCCAACGCACAAAGTCACAGCTAGAAAAAATGGGAGGAAAATCAGTGAGAAGCACACAGGATGGGAAAACTAAAGAGCTCGGCACGTCTGTGTCTTGTTTGTGGTTTTGTCTTCATCTGTAAACAGAGCTGCTGCTGTGAGTATGTTAGCGTGTCATTATCTCATTAAGAATTGATGGCTTCTGCACAGAGGGTTCATACTGTTTTGTTTGTGAGCGTTCAACGACTGATGTTGTACAAACACAACAACCGCAAAACACACATCCTACAGTGCAGCTGACACGCGCGGACGCAAGGAGAGGGAAGCTGTAGACGCTTCGGCACACAAACACACACACACACACGCACACACTTACTCAACAGAATCCCTGTCAGTGGGTGTTAATCTTTAAACACAGACTTTAAGAAAATAAACTCATGGACAAAAGTGGCACCTCTCCCTCTTCATCGCTGCTTCCCTCTCCTGTCACTGTGCCCCCCTCCCACCCCCACCACCTTTTTTATTTTGGTTGCTGATGTTGTTGAAGCACTCTCAGGGATGTGAAACATTTTGTATAAGCAGACATCAGAGAGTGAGTGGGGAAATGGGGGTAAGGAGGAGTTGGGGGAGCATATCTAGGGGCAATAAAAGTGGGCTAATTGGGGCCTGGGAAACTTGTTTGTTTTCTCGCTTGTTCTTTTTCCCTGCTCTTTCATTTCTTTTTCCCAGCCAGTCACAGCAGATCAGTTCATCTGAGAAGGACGAATGGAGAAAGCAAAGAGGATTAGACTGTGGTGAGACACACACTCACACACACACACATCACATGCACGTACAGATATGCACCTGCACTCATGTACATACACACACGTACTAGAATCTAACATGCCATGAGGAAGCTGTGGGGTGTGTGTGCGTGTGTATTGAACAAGATCTGTCTGTCTTAACCAAATGACCAACAGGGTGCAGGGCCCTCCATTGGTCCACTCACGCCTCATCGATACACTGCTGTTCGGACTATTCAGCTGCAAAGAGCTTTCCTATGGCTGCAGCTCAACAGCGGATCAATGCGATGAGCAATGCAGACAAACTGCTGCTAAACAGACTGGCCCCTGCCTCGAAAGGCCCACCACTGTACCGGCTCCCCCAGGCTTGGATCGTTCGCCTAATGGAGGACTCCACCAGGGCCCCCGAGGGCCCCTTACTACCAAACAGGCCCCCAAGGATTCAGCCCCCTTCTCTCCTCTATCTCTCTATCTGTCATCCCCTATCCCTCAATCGTTTGTCAGTCCACATGGCTGTATCGACCTCTGCCTCTTTAATCAGGAGCGCTGACGTATCTTCATGTGTGCATTTGCGTGTGATCACAACATCCATAACAGTGTGGGGTGCATGTGTTTCAAGTGCTGACTGTGAAAGTCTAGCTTAACCAACTCAGGTAGTGGAAGGGGAAGAAAAAAATATTCCCTCTCACCCTCCCCCTTGAAAGTTGCTGGGATCCCTCACCACATGACTCCAGACTAGTCATTCTCTTCGCCCCTGCATTTGTCTACTTTAATAACAGTGAAAATAGCAAGAGATGAAAAAAGAGCGATGGAAAGAACCTGCATATTTGTCATTTCCGATTGTTTACCTTTTTCACGGCAAATTGATTTTTACATCTCCTGTTACTGGAAGCTCTCTGGGCTCGACTGCCAGGCCTGTCTGGCTCAGGACTCAGCTGCCAAGCCCGTCTCTGGGCTTTATGACCTGGCTCTGGGGAGGACTTTTAAGGCTTTCAACTCACAAGTCATTTCAGTGATACAATACTGCTTTTGTCCTAACCACCTTTGTTGTTTTCTTTCTCTCTCTACCGCCTCTCTCTGTCTTTTCTTCTCTTTTCACGTTTCATTCCCATATCCCTTTTTCACTGGCTACGAGTGAGAGCAGCAAAGACTGAGGCCCTTTTTCTTGTCCATACCTGTTTGTTTGCAGAAAACATGAACTTGTTGCATCATGACGGTTTGACAGTCAAGCAGAAAAGATGTGCCACAGGACACACACAAGCTAAAACCCTTCCAGCTGACATTTAAGGCTCGCAATGGGCCGAGTCTGGTTGAAGCAGACTAGAGTTTCAATGTGGTGGCTGGGCGGTACGCTGTGGTTCGGATCTTCCTGGGGTCTGGTAGGACTGAGGTTTGCCTGCAGGGACCTCCAGCGAGCCAGGCAGCAGGCCTGAACTAAGCTGAGGCCAGAACCAGGAATAGTCCTCAGTGCAGAGGGAAGGCCTAATGGTGTGTTTGTAAGGGCGAACCCAAACAAACAACCTGCAGTTTGAATTGAAGGACTGAGTGAAGCTATGACCAGATGCTGTCGAATAAGAGAAACACACACAAACACATGCAAACACACAGGGTGTATGTATACAGAGAAGCAGGGGCTGAAATAGACTTGTGGCAAAAGAAGCTCACCGTGTACGTACCACCAAACTAAAATCATGCCATCAGCCTCAGCCCTGCGCACATGTCTGGACTTCTGCCCTGCACACCGCCTCTGTGTGTCTTTTATGTGTGTGTGTGTGTGTGTGTGTGTGTGTGCATACTCATGCTAACTGAGCTTCCACCATTTTTCTCCATATTCGCACTAATGAGAGAAAATGGCCAGAAAACTTCTTCTGTAATTACTCCCCAAGGAGAGAAGTTTTCAGCATGGCCATGGTGCAAAAACAAATACATGGTCACACACTCACACACACACACACAATGTGCTGATACATTTGAAACAGCATGAGGTTGACATTTAAATGTGTTCACCTGTTGAAAAGTGTGTGCATGGGAGGACGTTTGAGAGTCAGAGGACAGCAGTAATAATAATATCATCATTATGGAAGGTAAGAACATCTGCTAATTAGAATTCAAACAAGTAACTGTATGTGTGTGCGTGTCTGTGTGCGCGCGTGTGTGTATAATAGCTTAGGCTACTTTCAAGGGCACAATTCACACTTAAGACCAGTTAACTGGAGATGGTTTGTGGAACTGGGGACAAAAGCAGAATTTTCATTAAGTGCAGTCTGTCAGCTCGATGGCCTGCCATTAAAACATTTCCACTCAGCCAACATTCTAACCGTTTCAAATCATGTCAGCGTCACTTTTTAAGCCTTGGCTGTTTTAACTGATGCCATATCTTCCATCAGTGGGTGAAGGATTTTACTTACAGGATGTGCATCTGAAGTTAGCGAGCATCTGAGAAGCACGCTGAACTAATGTTAGCGGCAAACGGAATGCGTCATGTAGTTTCCTGATCGAACAAGTGAAAACAAACAGGATGTCTAATGTATTGTACTGTATCTGCATAGTGTATATGTGCTGAACAGCGCTGATGGGAAATATGTGACACACTGGACACTATAGAAATATACTCTGTGGTCAAAACTGTCACAAAACACAAAATCAGGCATTAACATTAAATATTTCTGGAACTCTGCATGTCAGACTTATATTCTTTTACCCAGAAGCTAACCATTAGCCGGTCCAACAAGAGCATCTGCAATCACATCCCTTCGTAATCCAGCCTCTAACTGCAAATTTTTGGAGACTTTGTAAAATAAATCCATAATCATAGTAAATCTAACATTGCACGTCTTCTTTGAGTATTATTTCAGGTTTTTTGTTTTGAAAACTGTTATTGGTTGTTAGCTGTCCACTGGCAATCCGACAATAAAACACTGTAAAAACCACGTCCCTAACTGGAAAACAGCTGATTTCTGGCTCTGTGGTTAAGTTTAGTGATTAGGACACACAGAGTGGTTAAACTCTTCTTATAATTTCTTATACTGACAAGTCGAACTGGAGCTTTGCTATAGAAACGCCAGTCTTGCTTTATGTGGGTTTGTGTGATAGTGTGTGCATGAGCACACGTGTGTGTGTGTGTGTGTGTCAGAGAGAAAGAGGAAGAGACAGACAGAGAGGTAAGGGGCAAACGTAAGGCCAGTGTTTTTATAAAATTGCTCTCTTTGTCACACTTCATCAGTTCTGACTTTTCTGCATTTAATAGCATCTTTAATTCAGCCAGTGTTAGCCTACAGCAGCTTTTAACAGCTACAATAGTCTCATTCAGCACATGTGCACGCACACTCTGACACACACCATATCTGAAGACCTGCTTACACTCAGACCAAAAAGCAGAGATATATGACAAAATCATTTTTTTCTTTTTGAGACTGAATAGTTGGGAAGGGAGTCTTTGAGGCGCGCATGCACACACACACACACACACACACACCCGCGCACACACACTCCCTGCCCAGTGTCTGTGGTGGCGGAGCACAGCTGGTAACATCTGGATGTATTTTAGAACTGTTTACATTTCCAAAATGCTAAAAAACTACGCAGAAAGAGAGAGACAAGGTTCTGAAAAACACTGCAGGTGCCAGCAGTGTAATAAAGAAAGGAGCAAGTCCTGAAAGATGATTGTTTGAAATCTATCACAGCGGAGTTAGTTCACTTACACACACACACACACGCTCATAACCGTTGGCCAATTGCAGTTATTGCCATAATCCTAGTCCAACAATAACTGACATCTGGTGCACTAATTGGCAGACTACAGCTTCTCCGTCTGAGTTTTGCCTCATCAAGCTGTAGCTGCTTGAGTAAAAACGGAGACTTTGCGCCTCAGCTTCACTTCGCGCCGTGTCTTTACTGCTTACCAGCTGACAACCACTCTTACGCACTCAGCGCCACACACACACACACACGGTAATTTCCGCCGACACGCACATGCATACACACACTGATACATGACGACAGGCACACACACACACACACACACACTGAAAAAACAGCTGCATTTCCATTTTACTTCCCCTAAATGACGAAAACACAAAAACAGTTGGACTTCATTCTGTCTAATCAAAGCTGACATCGAATACATCTCTGTGAGATGACGTCAACAGTGAAGAAACTCACCCACACACACACACACATATAGAGTCTATAGGATGTAATTTCAGTGATTGGGGGTAATTTACTAGTGTAAGCTGAAACCGCACAGGGCAACTAGAGTGATCCCTGCAAGATCAAAAACAAACCATACATATTGGGCTGGGAGGACAATACACACACACACACGTTCAGGATTACACTGACGCACGCTGAAAATTAACAGACTGGATAAATGAAAAAGCCCGGGTTATGTGAGGCGTTACAAAATGGCAATTTGCTTGAATTTAAAAGAAATATTTGAATATTGTCCCACAGAGTGTCCGCAGGATCACTCTAATCCTCTCAGGTATGCCACTTTCCCATGGTCCAACCTAACCTCAGCACGCACGCTGACACACACACACACACACACACACACACACACACAGGGGAGATTATTAAAGCGACCTCACGGCACATGGAGGTTCCTGATGGATTTAACATCAGGAATGATTGTTAACTTTTAGAACTAAAAAGACTTGGAGTGACTCCTGAGAAAAACGGAGCTCTAAGCCAGACACACGGATCACATGACAACTGGGCCGCAGCAGCAGAGACCCCTGGGAAAACGGCACAGTGCCATCTCTCAGATCACACAGACTCAGGAGCCCACAGTAATGACGCCGTGCAACTCTATCATATTTAGGTATGAATATACCATTCACATGTGCGGAAGGTTGAAGTGGTTTTTCACGTGAATATGTGCATCATAGTCAAGTGGTTAAAAAAAAAAGATAATCACCATGAAATAAATTAAACCTATTAAGGGGAACATATGCTCAAGGTGACAGAAGAAATTAATTTGGCTCTACTATTGAGACCCATACCTCCACCCTGCTATAGGATTTCTACCAAACTAATTATCACGCTCCACTTTCAGAAATAATAAGAAAAGTACTTAATAGGTTAGGATTCAACCCTGCATTCATATGTCCATTTAACATCCCTGCTTTCATGCCCACACACTCTCGCCTTAATGCAATTTCACATCCATGATTTAAAATAGGGGAAGGAATTATATTTCAAGTGGTGTCAGGATTAGAATATACAAGCAGTGATATTAAAATACTGTAAGGTCTTATGTGTGTGTGTGTGTGTGTGTGTGTTAGTCATGTCTTTCTGAGTGGCTAAAGCAGAGGTAAAGATGTTAAATAATGTTTTTGTCACCGTTAAGGATGAAGAAGGAATTACAATGAAACCACAGATCTCTGATTAGTCTTCTCTCGCCGTATATTAATTCTGTTCCCTCTCTGCTTTGTGCCGGTTAGGAGTTAAATTTTTAAACAGAGCACAGATATAAAAAGACCCCCAAGTGTGTGCTCCTACGCCAGCAACCAAAGTCTGTTTATCTAGTCAGCCACTCGCTCCAATTATAACAACATCCAAATGCAACTATTGTTTCATTTCGAACATTCTTTAAAATTAAAATCACATTTTTGTGTTTTTATCCCCTTACTTACGCACCGCCGAATTAGCATTTGGGTGCCCCAGGCTATGGAGAAAGTGCGAAGTCAAAATGCAGGTTAGGCCAGTTTTGTTCATTATCGGTGCAACGAAAGTTAAGCATAAAATGCATGAATAAAAGCGACTGAGAAAGCCCTAAAGACGGTGGAAATTATGTTTTTCATTACTTATTTTTGAAAGAATTTAGATGACCTTAATGATGAGGATCTTCCTGTGAACTACACCTCTTTTTATTATCCAACATACACCCTCCACTCCTTCGCTTATTCCTCCCTGTGTGCTACGTTGCTAAGCTCTGTGTCTTTCTAATTTTGTGGCCTGTGAGAGGTACAGGCCTCTAGTCAGGGAGAGAAAAGGAATCAATAACCCGATGAGGTCCGAAAGGATTACTATATGTCACTTCCTCTGAGCTCACATCACAGAGTGAACTCCACACACGCAGAGCGCCAACATGACTGCAAGCATCTCCTGTCCCCACAGGCGTCAGCTGAGCTGCTGTCAGGAGCAAGAAAATAAATATAAATAGTAGAAGTATTAAAAAATACAGAGAGACTGAGAGGGAGAGGTCTATTAAGTGCTGTGGTTTTCTATTAAACTCTAGTGGAGGCGGGGGAGAAAAGGGGAAGAGGAGTTCACATTATCTAAGAGAATTCCAATTAACACTCTCCCCCTCAGTAATTAGCTACTAAAATAGCTAGCGAACAAACCCAAAATCCCAACCCTGACGCCACCGCGCTGCCTAATTAATTCTCAAATCAGGAGCAACTGATGCAGAAAAGAACCTGATACTGTAGATGACAGACAGGCTGGTCAGAACAAATCATGAGGACTACTGTAACAGTGTACATTTAAATAAAAGAAAAGAAAAAAAACCTGTCTGCTGCTTTTCAGGTCTCCTCATCCTTTCTGCTATGTCCCCATGTTACTTTTTTTTGGACTTTTAAAATAAAAATGCTGTAGTAGAGCTATTGTAACAGAACAGAGCTAATTAATGAGGCAAAAGCAAAGACCATTTACCTCCAAGAGGAATTTAAGTTAAATAAGTAAGATAAAATAAGAGATATGACATGAAAGAAGGCGCATACTGAGCGATCTAGGCCTAACGAAACGAAGGGACAGAGGGAGGGAGAGCTGAAGCCAGCGACAGCCAGAAAAGCAGATATCTTTTAGCCGTCTGTCGCTCATTTGCTCCTTCGCTGGTCACTTCTTCCACTGTTTAATGCAAACAGATGAGGCCTTTTCTCGCTCTTTTTCCAAATCCTTTCTTTTTAACGGTGGCTTCTTGGCCTCTGCAGTAACGTCAGCACTGCGTCTATTAAAACAGCATGTGTCCCAGACTGCTACACACACACAGAAACACGCACAGCCTCTGCATTTGGACCTTTTGGGGTGAACTTTTAACCTCTTTCCATGAAGTGATATCTGGGGCATTAGGGTTAAAGTGTGCCAAAAGTTTTAACACACCTGATACATAAATTAAGACACATGCAATCACAAATACGTATCAGCGCAGTCTGAAATGAGAAGTCATTTATCTGCAGCTCCTATCAGCGACCAGTGCTGATGGGTAATAAGACAGAGATAAACTCAATCAACCCACCTGGACACAAGGTGAGCTGTAGGAATCCACTCTGATAAAAACCAGCCGCATTCAATCTGCTTTTCAATATGCACATGGAGGCCTGTTTCAATTAGACCTCTAACACACACACACACACACATACTATATAGAAGCATACAGTAGCTCCAGCAATGGGTTTTAATATACTGAGATACCCATCAGGTAGATTTTACACTGATATCTGCAGCCCACACACACAGACACATGTAAACGAAGTCACTCACACACACACACACACACATCCTGTACACACAGCGGTGCATTATAAAAAAAAAAAAAAAAAAACACATGCTGTCACACGCTGATCTCTATCTGGACAAGTCAAACTGTGATAAAGTCACTCTTCAACTACAGCAATCGATGGAAGTAATTTATTTACCTCACAGAGCAATTTCTGCTCTGTCTTCAGAGAGAAGGAGAGAGAGAGAGAGAGAGAGAGAGAGAGAGAGAGAGAGAGAGAGAGAGAGAGAGGGAGGGAGATTTGGCAAGCATGTGTGAGTGGTGTGTAAATTAATCTAGCAGCACTGAGATCCAGAGCCATGTATAAGTCCATAAAACAAGAGGAGGTTAAAGCAGCTCACATCATACATACACACATCAGGCAAAGGTCCAACACAAAAACCACCTCTTCCAGAGAGAGAAGAGACATGAAACGTCATCTAGGTTCCATTAGTGTGATGTGCTATCCCTGGATGCTACTAAAAAGATGGAAAAAAGAACAGTTAAGAGTTCTTTCTCTTCCTTTTTCTTTCTTTCTTGCTTTCTCTCCATTGAAAAGCAACATGCGCTGAAGAGGGAGGCCTGTCCACGGTCCTTAACTTTAACTCAGTGAAATAAAAGGCACTTAACTTAGCCTCAATGATCGATACAAACACTGCTGCTGGCTGGTACTCATACACACACATGCAGACACACACTTATCCCACCTCCTTAGATGCTCATGCATATGCATGTCCATTGTGATTTATGCATCCTGATGGGGGTGTGAGCCTATCTGAGAGCAAGGCCAACACACAGGTCAGCTCATTTGTAAATCAGTTGCCTATTTATGGATGTGTATGTGTGAGTGTTTGTGTGTGTACGTGCATGTCAGTAGATGTTTGTGCCTATAAATCTGAGTGCATTTGCAAATGGGTAGAGGTCAATGTTGGAAACAGGCTCATTATCACTATATTGCCTTCGTTAGTTATATTTATTGAACTGTTCCCACCTTCTGCTCGTGGTGAGTGTAAATCACACAAGTTTTCCACTGCAGGTTGCCATACATTCAGGGCGTTTTTCTGTGTGTGTGTGTTCCGAGTCATGTCCGCTGAGTGCTGACTAGTTCTGCCAACCAGTGCCCTGACCCTGCCTTTTGCAGCAGGAAGTCGCCCAACTTTCTGACCTCTCTTATTATTCCCAGTGAAGACTGGGGAAAAGCCTTTAGGAAAACGCCTTCACATCAGAGTGGCTGTCAGTTAATAGGGTCCCTGTGGTCTCTTCTGTCCTTTGCGCTGGATTATGGGGAAAAAATAAGACAAGATCTACACCCGGAGAGGTGTTAGGGGTTAAATGTACATTAACTTGTGCAATAAAATGAGAGTATGGCCTTCTTGCACACAAAGTGAAGAAAACAGTGTGTGCTTTCCTTTGTGGAAATTCAGTGGTGTTGCTCCACCCTCCTCCCACCTCCTCTGAACAACAGATTTGGGCTAATAGGGCAGCTGCTTGTCCCCCCTCCCCTAAAACCCCGCTATGCTGCTCCCCCTGCAACCCATCCACCCTGTCTCCCTTCCAAAAAAATAAAAAGCCCAGGAGGAGGGTTGTTGTTTTCAACTTGTTTTTGACACGGCTGTGAATGGAAAACTTCCAACTGGAACGCTCATCCCAGAAAAAGTTGCATTTCATTTGTCCACTATTTTCCTTGACTGTTGCTGAGCAAATATTCCCAGATCGCTTAGAAGATAGTAATGAAAGGCTGTCTGTTTATCCATCTATCCATCTATCTCGCTGTCTGTCTCTCTTTTTCTGTTTTGCTACGTTGTCAACACAGGCGACCGTATCCCAGAAATAAACCCTGCATTAGGTCGGCCAGTAACCACGGTTTGTAACGTCATCAGTCAAACACAACAGTTTATACTCTCCACAATGCACAAAAAATATAATTTGGAAAGAGTACAGCAAGTGCCTGGATATACAAAAAAGGAAATATGAAAATATTGCAAGCTATTGCAACACACACACAAAATACCGGGAGAAACACTATCAAGATAAAACCCCTCAAACACACAATCAATCCCTTGTGGCGCGTGTAAGCGAGCTCATAGAAATGTTTCAATGGATTGAAAACTACTGAGTGCGCGCCCAATCACGTAAGCCAGCAGGGTCTGTGTGTGAGTGGCTGTTTGTGTGTATGTGCCGAGGGTGCCCATGTGTGTAACTTGAGCCAAACTGTAAGCCATATGCCACTCTCCCTCTGGTGCCAGCCCAACGCCCCCCCCATCCCCCGACCCCCACACCGGGCACACACATACAAACACATGCGCGTGCACACACACAAACACACACACAGACACACACACGCACAGAGGCTTCCCTGTAAAAAGAAAAAAAAAAAGCCCCTCCACTTCATTAGGAAAGTAAACACAAGTGCTGTCTGAAGTGGCTAATTAGAGACTAATTACTCCCTGCTCGTTACTAATGCAAATTAGATTATGCTGCTTAACTTCCTCGTGTCCACAACGCTGCTGTTAATTGAGGCCTTTTGAAATTAAATTACCCGCTAATTAGCATATCAAAACCATTAATTCTGAGCAAGGAGGGGGGGAAAAAAACAACAACAAACGCCAAGTTTTGCTAATGCGTTTTGCTAATTGAAAATGTACGCTCAATACAGGGGTTTGTGCCAGGAATACCTATTCAGCTGATCGGCATGTACGTGGATTTGTGTGTGTGTGTGTGTGTGTGTGTGTGTGTGCGCATGTGAGTGTGCGTGGGAGCAGCCAGACAGAAACACCACGCATCATAAGAGCAGCATATAATTAAAGGAACCATTCCATCTCTCCAAACGCTTTGTCAATATTTCCCTCTGAACACACGACTCCACTGATGTTCAGTGCGCGGGGAGCGAGGGATACAGCAGAGATACAGAGAGAGTGAGAGAGGAGTGTGAGAGGGGATGGATATTCATCTCATGAGAGGTAAAAGAGCCTCTGTATGTGAATGTGGAGTGTGTGGTTTTGCAGTGGTATGCGAGCGAGGTTAGCGTTTGTCCACTCTGTAAGTCTTCTTTGAAGTAAGGAACTGCTGCTCTCCTAAAGCCCCGGACCCCCTACTGACTCTTTCTCTGCACCCCCTCCCCTCGCTCACTCTCTCTCTCTCTTCAACTGGCCCCTCTTCACCTCCACTACAATACCTGTCCAATTAGGGAAACACACACACACACGCTCACACACATATCCACATACATACACATTTCCTGGCCACTAGCAGGTGAACAGCACAATCTCTCCTTCAATCAAAGCTGAACCTGTTTTTTCCCTCTTTCTCTCTCTCTCTCTCTCTCCACTGACTGAAAAGATGATTTGAAACTTTTGCAGATTAGAAATGGTGAGCACATTCATGGCCGGTCCTGCCTGCTTATGAATAAGAGAGGAGACACAGAGAGAAGGCCAGGAGCTATTAGCTACTTTAATCTGCTGACGAAATAAAAGAATCATACATCTAACGATCCACCTCAGCTTAGCATGTAAAACCAGCAAAAATAATGTCATTCTGAACACCTCCCCTTTCTCCTTTTCCTAAGTATCTATCCAATCAGGGTGTGCGAAAAGCCCCATTCAGGTTGACCCTCATAAAAGTTTCATCTTATTACTCTTTCCAACTTCTCATTTCATTATCCTTATAATGGCAGATGAAAAAAAACGAATGGTAAAATTGAGAGGTAGCCATACAAAAAAATTAAATAACCACGATAATTAGATGTAAAGATATTATAATTCCTTTAACAGGATGCATAGAAACTGCTGCTCGACAATATTTGCCCTAATTGCTAGAATTATCATATTAACCAGTTACCATTTCAGTAAGTTGATTAAAAAATTGATTATTCGTCTATTTCTTTTAGGAGTTTCTTAATCAAAATCTTACATCCTTGAAAAATTAATTTGAAGCCGTTTCTTATCAGTTAATTAAATCGGGTTGGAAGTCATTTTTTCTGTGCGGCATGATTAGAACGGTTCTGTTCTCTTCTGTTCAGACACCATGACGTTAGAGGGGGAACTTTTCACTGTCTCATCAAACATTCACAACCACAAGAATAGGACTTCTTTGAAGGGCCCGCCGCCTTTTTTTCCCCCTTCCAAACCTCTGCCTTTCTGATAAATTGTGCTATACCCAATAGATCTTTCTTTCTCGTTAACACATTCTCATTAACAGACAGAGAAAGCGAAAGGAGAGGGGAGGGGAAGAGGGGAAGGGAAAAGGAGAGCGGCAGAGGGGAGGCAGAGGGGAGGAGGTGCTGAAAGAGGGGAAACAAGAGGTGGGAAAAACAGGGCAGAAAAACAGGACCAGTAGCGGAGATAAAGTCAGAGGGAGAAATGAATACGCTGGCAAATTTTTACAACACAATAAAGAAAATTAAATAATATAAAGGCAACACAGGCACACATATACAACGTTGCCTGGGTGACAGCCTTGGGGTGGCCTGAGCTGAGACTAAACAACTAAGCCAGGAGCTGAAACCTGCTGTTACTACAGAAACAAAATGTCTATCTGACCAAAGACTATCATTTATCAGTCGTTTAAATTTGCAATCCAAAGTTTTTTTGATTTTGTTAAAATAAACATCAAAATGGTATGTCAGGCGGCGGAGAAAATTGATTTTCCTGATATACTGTATATAACACTTCGGTCTGTAGCCATTCAAATTTGCAGCTTTAAGCTCTACACATCAGAGGGTGACTTCACCTCAGAAAACTAGTTTTCTATTTCTGGAAGAAGACTAATTATAAAACTCTGCCCCTGGGAAAGAAAAGCCCCTCTTGAAGGAGAGAGGGAGGTAGAGAGTCCATTCAGCACTGGCATCAGTGGAATATAAGTTTGTCTCTCTCTACTTGAACGAGCAGCAGAGCAGAACCGAACAGATACAGTGCGCTCCACTCATCTGTCCATCCCCGGGTCCTCAGGGAGGTATGGGAGGATGGGAGGATTGGAGAGGGAGGGAGGGGGAGAAGGAGGGAGGGAGTGGGTTCAGAAGGAGAATTAAAAGAAGAATCAGTGAGGACACGAAGCAATACGGTGAGTCCCTCTGATTGGATAATGAATTGAATGATTATTAGAGCCCGGCTAGTAAAGTTAGGTGGAGATCCTAGCTCGTCATAAGCCAATCAACACGTTCCCTCATCAACCAATCAGACCTCCACCGCAGGGGGGGAGTAACCGCGGTGGAGGTGCGGGGGCTTTATTATTTGCTCTTCCATCTGCCTCTCTGCCCAGATTTCTCCCTCTCTCTTTCTCTTACAACGCGTTGTTCTGTCTTGGGTACGGCCGCCCTCATCTCTCTCCATGGGAGACAGAGAATTCTCAAAGCCACAATTACCGCACAGAACTATCAATTTCCCCTTCCATTAACCCTGTGGGAAGAGAGGGGACGAGGGAGAGGAAGGAGAGAGCAGAGAAGGGGATGAGAGATTCAAATTTGGGAATAAGAGCCCCCCCCCACACACACACACACACGCACACACACCATCCCCCCAGGGTGCAGTTATGTGTTTGGGCTGAGGGGGGAGAGAATTACACCTTCTCGTGATGAACTTGACCCCACCACTGGAGGTCAAACAAGTTACTATACAGCACGGGCCCTGCTGTCCTTATTACCAGCAAATAGACCCGGACACTGTTCCGCTAATACAGGCTGTATGTTAATGACCAGCGGTCGAACCACAGCGCAGAGCTATCGAAAGCTAAGCAGGAGATAGATGGAGAGGCAGAGTGGCAAGGAGAAGGATGGAGGGAAAGAGAGTGAAAACGGGTGGAGAAGAGAGAGTGGGAGGGATGAGGAGGGGGCGTGAGCCAGGAGTTGTGTTTCTTAGATCAGCGACTGAAGGCCTGCGGGCCGTTACAACGGAAGACTGTGACGGCATGCCTGCTCTCTGTGCTCTGCTACCCTCTCCTCCTCTTCTTTGCTTCCCACCCCACCTCCACCCACTCTCGGAGCAAACCCCTGGGGGAGCCACTCAAACCAAACCCTGCTTTCAGCAAAGTTTCGCAGGCAAACTTTTCACAAAGCCCCAAGAAATCGAACGCCTGCCTGACACCACGAAAGCATGCCAGGGTTTCATTGCCACTCACCCTCCCTCCTGTCCTCTTTTTTTGTACTTTAGTCCTTCGTTCCTCCCTCAGTCCCCTCCCTCGTTTATGCAGACTACTTTCCAAGGCTAATGCACTGTTCCTGACTGACCTTTAGACAAAGGAAACTTGCAGCAGCAGAAGTTACCGATTAGGGCTACAGGTTGCATACGACAGTGCTGACCTTCACTGGGCAAATGGGCATTGTGATGTCTGCTAATCCAACAAGCCAAATGGCCACATTTCCACCTGATATTAAATGCAGTTAGTCCTTGAGAAAAACATTTCTGTGTTTTCTCTGTTACGCACTGATCGCAAAAACTTCAAATGGAAACCTACAAAGTAGAAATGTGTTAAACAGCATTATTTCATTTCCTGTTATTTGTTGTTTTTGTCAGAGGACCGTGTCTGTTTTGCACTGCGAGGCACAGTCGTTTTTTTGTCCAGGGACAAGTAGGTGTGCTGACAAAACACAGCACTCGCATACAAAAATTATCGACACACTTCAACACATTTTTCTTACACGTAATATAAAAATTTGAATGAGTAAAAGCACAGCAGAACTGTTAGGAACATGAGTGTACCACTGCAAGCAAAATATTTTACTGAACAGATTTGAGGGGGCAAAAAAAGCTCTTTCAATTATGTTTTCAATTTGTTGTTAAAAAGCATTTTAGTCATTTAATCATACAAGACAAAACAGTCTTTCAAAGATTGTTCAGAGGGCTATTGATTGACCTTGCATTGAGTCTTGTCATTTCAGTCATACAGAATAAATTATTCCTATTGAAATGGGGCCTGAGGAGAGGTAGCAACTGTTGGAGGTAAACTGTGATGACAGCTTGGACGTAATGAAGAGGCTGAGGGAACACAGAGCCGTGATAATTAGAGACAACAGGCATGACAGCGAGAGGAGGAGAGGGGAGAGAGAGAGGGAGAGAACAGGCCGGGAGGGGGATGGACAGGAGAAAGTGCAACAGAATAAGAGGCGAGGAGGAGAAAAGACAGACAGCAAGCGCTGAGTTCTTCACAGTGACTGACTGTCGGAGCTCCGACAGGGAAAAGAACACTTTCAGACCAACCCAGCCCGCTCATGTTGTGTGTGTGTGCGCATATATACATGTCTGACCTCATGAATGGCACCCAAACATCTTTCCCGATACAAAAATAATAAAAAAAAAAAGAATTACAGCGAAAATAAAAAGAATGATAAAATTGTCTTTTTTCTTAGTTTATGTATGCCTCGTCATAAATCGACCAAACTGTCTGCGGCAGGAGGGAAAATGTTTAAACACTGTGTTGTGCCTTTGTAGATACAGTGGAGCGGTGAGCATGTGACAGCAAAGTGTCTGAATGATGTTTTTTGGGGGTTTTTTTTCCTCTTATAATCCAGGAAAAAAAAATGTTCTAATTAATTGTTAAAAGACACAATAATGGCATTTTTTTAAATTCAAAACTTGAATTGATGTATTGAAGTTGAAAAAGAAAAACTACAGTACATGTTAAAAAAAAAAACAATTAGAAAACTTTTAAATTAACACATAATCTGATAAGAATAAATATATTTGAACAGTATCGTATGCAGCTTGTTAATTTGAAAATTACCTCGAATTACCTTGAACGGTGAGCCAAGAATTTCAATGCTGCTAGAATCCAAACACTACCTTTCCTACTTTTTAACACTTTTTTCTATGTTTTTCCTCTCACCCCCATCCGAAAATCTGCCGGCAAACAGCTAACACACTGCTTCAAAGGCCAACAGCCCACAACAAACACACACTCACACACACACACACACACAGACACTTCCTCTGCCTTCTCTCTCCTCAGGAACATGAGAGCTGGCTCTAATTCACAGGCTGGTAAAGCTGTGGTGGACAGCAGTCTTGATCTGGCAGGATTAGGCTACTTTTATTTCCCCAAGAGCCACGGGGGAGGAGGGGGAGGAGAAGCGGAGGGAGGTGAGTGTACGTGTGTGTGGGGGGGGGGACTAAAATCCTTCTACAAATGTCACACAACGACCGGCGACCAGGGGCTGCGGAGATACACACTCACAAACACTCGTGCAAAAGCCCAAAGTGAAGCCCAGGAAAGAGGCTCATCACTCTCTGTCTCATCAGCCGAGAAGAAGGGATGTGGGGGCAAGAAGGGTAGCAAAGGAGGAGAAGGAGGAGGGAGTAAAAGAAAAAAAAGGGAGGGAGCAAGAGGGGGAGGTGGGGGGGATTACACAATTATTCAGATAACAGCTGGGTATAATCTAGTGGCAGATGTCTCTCGGTCAACAATGCCCACCACACACAGACGTGCATGTGTATGTGCATACGCTCTAACAGAGTCTCAGTGCCCAGCGAGCGGCCACAGACCGGAGGAAAGGAAGAGGGAAAAAAAAAAAGCAGCCCGCGGATGAAACAGCACACAACTGCTTAACAACACAGCAACACAGCTCTCTATCGCGCTGTCTGGGGAAGTTTTTTCCTGTTTTTTTAGGTCTGTGATACACATGAGCCTGTTTTGTCCAGAAGATGAAAAAACACACACGCACGCACACACAAGTTGTGAAAGTGACAACGTGTTTGCTTTCCTTCTCCTCCTCCATCAGCCGCCTGAAAAACAAAACCTAAAACCTGAGGAATTCTGTCCGAGGAGGAGGAAGGTGGAGGGTCACACGTTGACTGACAGTTAATTGTAGTTGCACACTCACGCACATGTGCACACACACACACATACACGCACACAAGCACAGTGAGTGTACACATGCAGAACAGCATCCCTCTCGTCTGTGAGCGATCTCCAAGACTCCCGATGGTGGCTACAGCGTACACCATCCTCCCCTCCTGCCTCCCCTTCCCCTGCCCTCCCCTCTCTGAAAGGGCACTATAGAAGCCATAGTGTCTGCACCCCACTGGGCAAAGCCTGTACAGTCTCTCCACCTTGAGAACCACAGCAGAAGAAAGAAGAAGTTCATAGACAGACAGAGACGCAGTGAGGCTTCGCTACAGGCAAAATCATATTCATCATATTCATCTAAAGAATACTTCTTCCAGAAGTTTTGGAAAACTAAATTCCCAGTTCTGTTTCATTCTTCTACGAATGCATCTTCACGAGAGGTTACGCACAGCGGAGGAGAAAGGCCCGAGCAGGTGGTGAGAGCGAGGTCTGTCAATCCTTCATCCCCGGCAGCCTATTGTGATTTGGTTTAACACTGGTTAACAGCTCGTCCTGTCAGGGGATGGATCATCCCACGGCGCCTCACATGCTAATAGCTTAAGTAGGCATCCCATGTCCCCCGGAACTAATGCCATAAATACTAATACCATAAAAGAGCAGTGCAGCGCTCCAGCCTCACTTTCGCCTGCGTTAGCCAACATCCCCGATACTTTACGGATTAGAAAACATAATGAGATGCATTTAAATGGTTATTACCTCCCTGGTCCAGGATGGCAAGGAACAAGGACGAAGGGAAATACTGCATCGCTAATTTCCTATCATCATATATTAATGTTAAAGTCATGAAGCAATTCAAATATTCTGCCGCAAATCAAAAAAGGAAAAAAAAAAAAAAAAAAAAAGAAGGTTTAAATCAGATTTATGGTGGATCTGATAACTGCAGTCAAAAAGACACAGGAAGGTAAAAGGTAGCTAAAAATGAAATGAGGAAACTGATGAGCAGAGAAATCTGAATTTGATGTATTTACATCAGGAACTCATGAGAGAATAGGATGTTAAACTGATTTTTGAGTTCAGTGAGGTTACAGTTGGACCTTCATGGACCTGGTTGTGAATCCCCAAGCACACCTCCTCCTCCTCCTCCTCCTCCTCCTCCTCCTCCTCCTCCATGAATCTCATCTCTTTATCGGAGCGCTCGCTTGTCCGCTCGGCAGACTTTTCCGCCGCAGCAGCACGGAAAAACGAGCACTCAAGAGCTGTGTAACGCTTCTCTACAGTCAGATGGTTTATGAAATGTGCAAAATGCGCGTGCGTTTGTCTGTGTGTGCTCGCGCATCCATAACATTCCCTCGTCTAGCGCCTCGCAGCTGTCACCTACCCTTCACAGCCATCCTTTTCAATACACATTAAAGCAGTGCTGCAGAAAGTTTAGTCACATTGTTGTTGCGAGCGAGGCTTTCCACTGATCTGCTCCCTCGGTTCCCCAACTCGATTGACGGCTGCCCTGTCAGTTTGTCGCAGCGCTTTAGAAAACACCAACGGCTCTCTGATGAAGTGCTTACAAAAGGTCATAGGCTGGAGGCGACGGAGGGGAGGGGAGTCGACTACTGAGGGAGGGAGGCAGGGGAAAAGGAAAGGGAGACGGGACAGAGTGAAGGAAAATCCATAACACAAATACAGCTGTCAGAAGCAATGCGGAGTTAGCAGGGGACACAAAGACCGATGAGAGCTTTTTCACGAAGATGCTGCGCTTGAACACAACGGGTGTTCTCTCTTGGTTTTACTCACACACACACACACACACACACAACACTGCTACAGTATTTCTTTCCTGCTTCCACTGACCATCTCATGCGCTCCACCTGGCTGTGCCACTGACCTAATGATCCCGTGTGACTCTTGGTTTCTGTCTGTGGAATCAAGCTTGATAGCTCCAACTGCTTGACTTCACGATCTGCTCTCATTACCCCAGACTGTGCGGCCACGGCCCTCTCCTTCAGCTGCAGCCATGGCCTCAGGTGCCAAACGCACTCTGGAGAGGCTGATCTAATGCTTCCTCAGCAATTACGACCCACGCCTAAAACCCCTCACTGTCGTTTTTCTCTCTCGCTCCTACCAGCCTTTCACTCATATGTTGTATCTCCTCCTCTCTCTCTCTCTCTCTCTCTCTCTGTGTGTCCCTTTCTGGCTTCCCTTTCCCCTCCCTGCCCATAGGAAACAGTCTCTTCCGCTTTGAGCTGTTGGGTCACTCCTTCCCACATCCATCAGCAGTTAATGGGCCGTTGCTCTGTGGAGATGGAGGAACATCTTTGAGCCCCCCCACCTCCAAAAAAAACAAAATAATACAAAGAAGAAAAAGATAAATAAATAAATAAAACACACATAGAAACTCATTGACACATTAATGACCACAGCCTGTGTCATGCAAAATGATTGCGTTATTAATCACAGAGAAGCGCACGTAAATTTTAAAGTATTACGTTTGGACTGCGAGCGGCGCTTCTGTCACCACTTATGCAATGACAGCTCTTTGAAAAAGACACAAAAGGCAAAAGAAAGGGCAACACAACACAACAACTTGTCTCTCTCTCTCTCTCACACACAGGTGGTCAGCTTCCTAAAGACCACTAAAGTGCGGTGCTGTCCTGCAACTTTACCGCACGAGGCCGTCTTCTGACCCATCATATAGCACAGCTTATCTTTGAAAAATGTGAGGGATTTACTACACGCACACAGACAGACAAGACGCACACACACACACAGCCCTCAACCTCTCCCAAATAACAGGTTCAATTAGAACCACATGTATAATCAGGCCTCAGTCTAAAGCAATGTGGCGGCAGTTTCACTGTGCAGTCAATCACCTCAGTACACAACCAGAACATTCCCCCCATTTGCTGGCTGCCCACGAATAATAACACCTTCATTTAATCCATTCATTTGTCAATTATATTTCATTAACAATTTTTTAAAAAGGTAACAAGCCCATAAGTGCTCTTATAATGGCATTCAGATTTTCATTGTCTCTCTCTTTACATCACTAAAAAGAGAGAACAAATTTGTTCCATAAAAATCACGCACACATCACATTGTAATATATTGAATTTCAACACACAATTGCTACAACCTGTAGAATATCTGATCCTACAGTGCTTCCACACTGAAAAGCCCAAAACATATTACAGCTCAAACACGCACACGTCTTACAACAGCGGCAGCTTCAGGACCAACACTTGAAATAATTCCATTTAAAACTGAGCTTTCACTCCCTTCTGCAGGAATATTTTTTGCTTTTTTTGCTTTTCTCAAACCCCATCTAAAGGATATTGAAAATTTAACCATTTCAGCTTTCAAGCAGGTAATGCACTAAGTGCTGCAGTAGAAGTAAACCTGTGAGTATCCATCACAGGTCAAACCCTACATGTATAGCAGAGTCGTATACGGGTGCTCTTCAACATCACTTTGGAGCCAAAAGCCCACTCAGACTTGTGGGTTTGGGATAGCAGGAGGGCTTTTTAATGAAGAGAGCGCCAGAGATGGAGAGACGGACAGGCGAGCCATCAACGCTACCGACGCACAGGACATTTAAAACTTCAAATACTGTCCATTTTCACTCAAGCAGGACAGGTGAATTGAGGAAAAAGCACTCCTGTAGACACACACTCCCGCACTCAGATATATACACTCTTCCACACATACATTCACACGCGCTCATGCCGGAGGTAAGGACTCTCTGAGTGAGTTTATGGACTAACACAATCATATTGGTGGCTTTTAATCCTGCTGAAGGGGTTTTAAAGCGCATGAGATTCGCAGCCATTATTGCCTGTCTCTAGCCGGTCTCACACATGGCTCGAGCCACACACACCGGCACACACACTCACCATGCACAGGGCCGAGCTGAAAATCATCGTTTAAGTAACACGTCAGTAAGCATAACAGAGAAACAGTCATCTGCTGGAAAGTACAGTGTGAAACTGATAAAAACACATAAATAAATTTTTAAAAATTGTGAGCGTCTCTTGCAAGCAATGAAAAAAAAAAAATCCATGGAAAAGACAGAGCTGCTGAGAGAGGAAGGGGAAAAAAGTAAAGGCGGAAAAGTGTTGAAGCAAGTCAGATGAAAAAAGATGCCAACGCTGAGGCCAACACACAGACACGGACGCACAATAGCCAACAGGGAACATGCAGAGAAAGTCAATCTGTCTCTGACACCTCTGGCTTCCTGCACATGTACTCTCCGTTTTTTCACCCAAATAACTACTCCTGCCTCTCAAATACTCTTTTGTTCATTGTCTCCTATTATATTTCCATGAAAAGCCTGACACTGATGTGATAGCCTATCAATGCGCAAAGCACTACACGCAAGCGACAACTTTACAGTGAGTTTATACTGGTGGTTAATGCTGAAATAGAAGTAAAAAAAAAAAAAATCTGAGCTCCACTGAAGTTTTCTTTTGGAGGTTTGAATGTGATTATCACTTAGGCAATTTTAAAATGAAATCTACAGATAACAGAACCGTGCGGCGATCTGTATTTTGTCTGCAAACGTACCTACAACCCCAAACGTCATTCTTTTAACAGAGACATCTCAGCTGCTGAGCCTTCGCTGCACCAAAGGGAAATGAATCAGCTGAGAGGATGTGCAGCAACATGACACGTCTTTTTAAAAAGAAAAGAAAATCAAAGGCAAAACCGCGTTATTTTTTTCCCCAACATTTCTAGAGAGTCATTTTAACAAATTTAGCATATTTGACAAGTCTGTGAAAAAAAATTAGCTGAGATCAAATGGTTGCTGCCAGCACACAATTGGGTCAATTATTTTTACAGTATTGAAATGATTAAGGTATGCTGCAAACAAAATATATTCAGCTTCTTATGTTTTAGGTAAATATGACAACTTAATTAAAATTGTATTTTTTCTGATTTAAATAAACCGCCATATGCGTGAACACTACAACAAAAACGTGAATGTGCAACGTTTTGTGAAGCTTAACTGTAATTCTTGCAGGTGAAATTAAAGTTGCTGGGGTTTTTTTTGTTTGTTTGTTTGTTTGTTTTTTGTCCCCCTCCCAGACACTTTACATCGGGGGCTCCGAGCCATCACAAAATACCTGCTTTCCTGTCTGACACCAGAAACGTGACAAGGTCATAAAACGTGATGAAGAGCTTTTTCATTCCCGCTGGATCTTCTATTAAAGTGCAATTAAAAGTGTGTCATCGCGTCGCGGAAATGCCACCACATGAGGACGGGGTGTGTTGGGGAGGGGGGGACAACAGAAGAGCGGGGGGGAGAGAGAGAGAGGGGGAGAGAGAGGACACAGTAAATAAAATTAATTATGCCAAATGCCCCGACGCCCATCAATCACGGGGCAATAATGCCCGTGTCAGGGTTTGCACCCACACGGCCTGTATGCTTTTCTCTCAATGACAGACAACTAACAGCAATTAATTGTCATTTCATCTCTCCCTCTTTTCCTTTTTTTTTATCTTCCCCCCTCCTTTTTGTCTGTAGCTTTTCCATCATGTCGGACCTGAGTCCATGTGACATGCGGGAATGTCCTGGATGATGGCTGATATTTGATGAATTGACTTTTATTTTAGTGGACTGGAGAAAAAGAGCAACTTCAATTTTCACACTAAAGCTGGTGTTGAACATTCTGTGTTATGTACAGTCACTTAAATTAAAGGAATGTTTAAACTGTTTTACTCATTGAATGTTATTTTAAAAAATTATAGTCCCGGTGATAAGCTTTTTTTTTCTCTAGGAGGAAAAAAAATAATTTTCCTTTGTGGTGCAGGCCTACTTTTAGGCGGTTTATGACTGCAGAAAGAAGGGAAAAACATGGGTCATGCAGAGGTTCTGGAACAGGCTTCAACCCCCTCAATTTCTAAATTTATAATAGGCTATTGTCTCAGTCAACTCTAATTATGTGGCAATATTTTTATATTTTATCTTCAGAAGTAACCTTTACCCAAGTAGTTTTTTTTTCACGCAATCAATCTAATTGTAACAAAAAAAAGAAAGAAACAGACCAGGACGCGTCAGTGTTGCAGTCATGGACTGATTATCTCCAGCTCTACAGATCAGATCCGTTTTAATATTCCCCGTTAAAACTGCTTTTAAACTTTTCCTGTGCCCGGACAACTTTGCTCCGCGTCCTTCTTGTCCACACGCTCAGCTGATTATTGCTGCTTATTAAATCTGCTAAGATCAGACGGAAAATTACATCAAAACCCAGTGAGGTCACACAACGCGGTTCCAGTTTCAAAAGTCAAAATCGTTTGAAAAGAAAGTATTGTCCCCTGACCTATTGACTATGTCCACAAGAAACCTTTTTTTTCCTGCCTTAAGACAAGGGCTCGATTATCCTCAGTGAATGGCTGCAAAGCTCCTTTTTTGTGATTTTTAGGAGATATTCTTCTAGTCAAAATAATAATAAAGATAATAATAAATTAGCACGATTTTTCTTCAGACATATTTTAACGGTTGGGAGTTAAACAGGTAGAAAGCGATGACAAAGCATTCAGACGGGCGTGTAAAATTATCACCACATAACCCACGTCGGTGTTTATTATCAAATCCCTTAACGAGGCTTATTAACGGCGACGCGAAGTTAAGTTTGTTGCCTCAGTTCAAAGCCAATCCCCCCGACATCTTACTAAGTCCTAACCTGTGGGAACAAAAACTTTCTGTTGTCTCAGGAGCGAAGACTTCGGACAAGGACACTTTCTGTCACTACCGGTCCTCTCAGTCCCCGAAACTACGCTTTGAGAAATTCTCAGAGTCCACATAAATTGCGATATCCCATTGAAAAAAATAAATAAATGTCGGCTGTAAATCCATTTGGACTGCGTGCATTAACACGTGTGAAGGAGACGAAGCGCTCGAAAGCAACTTATTCCACCATCGTCGATTTATTTGTTATTTTTCTTTCTCTCTGTTGAGGAAATGTGAGCGGATAAAACAACTACTTCAAAGAGGGTTTTTTTTAAAAAAAACAAAAACCTGACTGATAAAATTTAGCGTTCAACACTCACAGTTGAAAAGAGTCGAAGTTAAAGTGGAAAAAAAAAGGAGCGAGGGAAGTCGAAAGCGGAAAACTGCGAGTGTAACCCGCTGTATAACAGCATAATACCCTATTATGTTATTAGGCTTACTTGGAGGTGTTTCACAATGTGCGATGAAAAGTTGCAGTTCGATTTTTCTTTTTTGGCTATGTGTGTTTCAGAGAGTTTCAATGGAGGCACAGAGTGAGAAAAGAGTGAGGAAGAGATATTGTTTTAAAAAAAGAAAAATCAGGAGGGGGAGGAAAGTGTAGATAATGCATCAACCTGTTCTCTTGTTTTCTGAAGAAGTCAACTTTCACGCCAGTGGTTGGACCATGTGGACAGCCCGCTTCTGCTCCTCAAGCCCGGCGCGTCCACTCTCTTCGCGGCGACAAAAAATGGGGGCACAAACCGACGGGACGAAAAAAATAATTAAAAAAAAAAAAAAAGTAAAATAACAAAGGGGAGAGAGAGAGAGAGAGACAGAGAAATGTAGGATCTAAGACCGCAGGACCATTACTTTAAACGGCAAAGTGTGCTCGTTAGTCCTTTCCTTTTCCCTTTTGTCTGCGTCCTCTCTCCTCGGAGTGGCCCCTCTGGAGTGAAGTCAGAACAATACTGCCGCTAAAACTCTGGCACGGTGCGCAAGTTGCCGCGGAGAAAAGAGCGCAGCTTCTCGTCTTGTTTTGTTGCGTCTGCCTCCTCCGCTATCTCTTCAAGAGGCTTATTCAGCGCGAATAACCTCTCCACCGGTCCTCACTTTTTGGCATCCCGTCTGTTGCTTGCTCGTTCGCTGGAAATCAGGGTTGAATCACCAGGGCTGTGTGTGCGTACACGAGTGTGGAGTGTGTGTGTGTGCTGCGGGGGGACAGTTTGCTGCGCTACCGTAATGCCTCTAAAGCAGGTGCGCGTTTTCATCGCTGCCCTATCCTCGCAAAGCCCTGGCGCACAATAGGAAAACAGCAGCCGGTGAGAGGTCTCTCTCTCTCTCTCTCTCTCTCTCTCTCTCTCTCTCTTTCTATCCCAGTGTGTGTGTGTGTGTGTGTGTGTGTGTGAGGGGAAGGCACTGATCTTTTGACCTCTCTTTGCATGCCGGCTGAGTTGTGCTATTGTGGAAGCAGAGAGGAACAGATGTTAGCCTGCACAGATTTGGAGCTCAGAAACCGTCAGAAAGATAGCATAATCACCCAAACATAACTGGTCCACAGCATTGGGATTTTTCTACATCTCCAGACTTCATGGGTTGTTTTGCATTTGTTGTATTGGGAAATAAAAACACCAGCAATAATTTCAGTCTACATGTCTTCACAAGACAAAAGTTCAACAGTATGAACGACTTTTATTTTTCATACCTTGTTTTGCTCTAGACAAACCTTACTGTGACATAACTTTCCTCAGCAAATATCGATTGATGTCAGAAAGATTTATATCAACCTATAAGAAATGCTGCATTCTACAAATAAAAAATAAGCGTAAAATCAGTTTAAATGGGTTCACTCTTGTTATACACGTACCTTGCAAACAGACAGTTATATTGTCATTGGACAATTTTTACTGTCTGCCTTCCTCACTATGTCCTTTATGTATTTTGGAAGCTTGACAACTCCTTTTGCAGAGTTATTACCACCACCACAACCACCACATTCATTTACTAATTGACAGCATAATCAGTGTTGAGATTACTGTCTCTGATGAAATTTGGAAATTACATCATACCTGTCGCTGCAGGAAAAAAAAGTGAGGGGAAAAAAATAAAAGAGTACCATAACTCATAAGAGGATATTGGAATAATTTTTGCTTTGGCCATTAAATCGGATTCTGCCCTCCTGCCTTTTCTCTATCTAAGCTTTTACCATTGGAAAATGATGGCAGTCCATCACAGCACCACCCAACAATGGGCCACGACTGCAGTAAATCACAACACATTCATTAGCCCGATCAATACCACTAAAAATACATGTCTCGGCATGTGCGTACGTGTGCAAATGTTTGGGTGTGTGTTTGTGTGCGTGAGTGTATATGAGCAGCCATATATATGTATTTTTTTTAACTCACACACCTTTTCCTCTGAGCCTGACCCATTTTGCCAGGAACACTTTGTTATACGTCTCCCATAAATCTCCTGAGAAGTGATGGGTGCTAATGTGAGCGACTGGATGGTGATGAGTAATGCTTTTTTAAGTGGCTGTTATCATGAAGGTGCACTTTCAAGTGTGATCGACAAATCAAAGAAGAAAAGAAAGTTTAAAACTGAAGCCTTATGTGGTTATTTCAAAGACCCCCTCCACATGTCAGAACCGGCCACTAGAATATAAATTTGGCTATAAACATTTCTGAAATGCATGGATACATTAAGTTTGTATGTCTAAGAAATATCATGTCAACATTTTCCACAATACCTGCATTCACATTACATGTATATGAGCAGACTCTCTCATCAGGAGGAGAATGAGGATGAGGAGGAGATGGTGTTGGAGTGAAAGGCAGGCGAGACGGCCGCCATGCCGGAGACCCCTGACTGAGACTGCATCAACCAACACTTTACGGCCATGTTTGTGGCAACAAATTGAATGTTAGGACATTTTCCACATCCGTGTGCAACAAAACCAGGTATTTAAAACCAAAACAATGTGTTGTGTTAACTGAATATCATTGACTGGACCTTTTGTAACAATGTCGAAAAATCTGAAGGCCTTTCGTTATTTTAACGGATTAGAAAAAGCAAGGAAGAAATTCAATGAGGTATTGCACTGCACGATTCTTTTTACATTACATTATTTAAAAACTATTAAAATACTGACAATGTCTCATTACCATTAAAACATTTTAAATAACGGATAGCAGTAGATTATGAGTTTTTATAACCGTGTCAAAATGCCACCTAAAAAAGTCTAAAGCAACCTCTGGCCCTAAATCTAAGCAGACCTTAAGCACAGCATTGTCATAACATAAAATTGAAAACTGAAATGCAAATAAACCTAAAGTTTAAACATATTAAATATAAAGTTTTAATATATCCTCATAGTGCCAACTTTTATTCAGGCAATTGGGCTACAAGTGTATTAAGGCATGCACAAAACTTCTCTAATATGTGTCTGACATGGTTTTTGCAGTCTAATTATAAGTATAATTAACCCATTTAAATATTTAAATACCACCCACTCCTTCTTTCTCATCAAATATTCCAGAATATATGAGTATGTAAATATTTTTTCGTGTAGCAAGTTTAACTGCCGGACACGAGTCTGTCTTCTCTTTCACTGTAAAGTCCATTATCTACCTGAACGTGCACGGTAGGCTTCATGTTTCCACATCACTCGTTTTTTTATGCTGAATACTGGACCCGGATTTTCCTCCAAAGTATTTGTGAGCTCACAAATCATACTCATCGGCTCCGCCTCTTAAAATCAGATTTTCAGTGAGCACAGAGAAACTTTACACTTTGAGCAATGAATGTGAAAGCAGCCCTCTAGTGTCAGACTCTGCACATACCTCATTCTGCACAATGAAATTAAAACATTCAACCACAGAGACAAGAAAAAAAAACACATTTTTGAGTGGAAGGAACTTTAATTTCTTTTATAGTGACAAACAACAGGAATCCTATCACTGAGAAGCTGGGGAAAGGGAAGAGGGACTGAATCATTCTTGTGCTTGTGGTTGCGTAACTGTTGACATTTTTGCTAAAGATATCAGTCACCCTCGCCCGTTTGGGGAAATAATGATTTGTTGGTTGTTTGTCTGTTTTGGCTAACGGTTGCACAAACATCACAAGATCAAACAGCACAAGAAAAAGAGTGCAATTCTGTCTTCTGCATGCCAGAATAAATCCAATCCAGATTCAGATGAAGCAGGCCAAGTATGAAACCGGATCAAAATGGAGCTGACCTGGACGTCTTAAGTCAACACCTTCCTTTCTGTTCTTGATGAAAGGAGAAAAACGCAGACTGGCCCTCTCACCCTTCTCCCATTCCCATTTAGGAACCCTTCTCTCCCTGTTAATCAGGAGGAATAATTATCAAAGTGGACAGGTAATTAAATTAAAACATAAGTGGCTACATGAGCTGGGTTGGCTGTACTACAAGGTTTTCCCTGGCTTAATTAAAGAGAAATATGGTAGTGCTCACCCACAGTGTCACAGAGCTGGAAAAAAATGAGAAAAAAAGCTCCTGCCACTAACTTGAATAACTCAAATCAGATCCTTTAAACACAGGATTGTGGAGTGATAAAAAAAGGCAATTTCCCGCCTCTCTGTGTGTGTGTGTGTGTGTGTGTGTGTTGGGAGGAAAAATTCAGCTTATTCGTGAGTGCATCAGGTCCACAGACCGTGTTGTTTGTTTGCGTATGAGAGCAAAAGCATATGTGTGGGAGGGAGTGCAGAATGTGTGCTCGACGCATTAAAAAAAACTTGCGAGCTTTAGCAGCCATCTGGGAATAATGTCGTAAAATAAAGCTACAATAAAATAAAACTTACTGCTGTTGATGTTTACAAACAACCCCCACAAAATCCCCACAATGCCTTGAGAGTCAAACCCAAAGAGAGGCCACAAACACACACACACACACACACACACACACACACACACACACAGGCACGCATATGCAAATAAACAGACCCAGAGCGGGAAAGCATAGCACACAGAAAGCACATACACAAAATTATCCAAACATTAACAAACAGGCTCAGTATGTGCCCACGCCCATTTTGGTACACATATGAGTGTGCATGTTTACAAATAAAGACAAAGTAGGAAGGCTGCATACACACACTCACATAAACAAACACACATTCACAAACATACCACTGCTGCCTCTGTGGTTATGCAAAGACAACAGAGGATTCAGAAAATACCACTGCTATCTCAAGGCTGGGTGTGTAACAGTAATATCTCCTGTACCTGTGAACAACATATCTGCATGTGTGTGTGTGTGTGTGAGAGAGAGCGAGAGAGAGAGAGAGAGAGAGAGAGACCATAGTGTAGACAGTGGAATCTGCATTAGTCTCTAAATATACACTGATTGCTTGGAGGATCACAGCTAATCAACACCTGTTTTTCATTAGCAGATATTTCATAAACATGTTTACTGTTACAGCTGCACTGAATCACACACATACAAACACTATAGCAAATCAGAGAGACATGCTAAGAAATGTGATTATCACTACTCTCTCCTTGTCTTGGCCTTTAGTAAGAGGGGAATAATTAGGGAGTCCCAGCCAAGGCGGTGGTGTACATGTTAACAAGCTGATTTAACACACTCTCACACACTTCTTCCCACATGCAGGGAGAGCCAAAAAGAGTGAGCGTCGATCTTCTTCTTCTATGCCTCAATGAGTCACTTCATTTTAAGTCGTGACCCAGCGGTCAAGTCCAAGAACAACTGTCGAGTTGGTTTGGTGTTTGTAAATCTGACGGGTCAGCAAAAGAGTTTAAGAAATAAGTTAGGGAAACTTCTCATCCTCCATAATGAATACATCCTGCTCTTTGAAAGAAAAAATATCACCAGGAGCGTGGAGTGGAAGGTGGCAGGATCTCTGCAGGTACAGGCACAACACACTTCTAGAGTCCTTAGGGATGACTGACTGAAATTACTTTTAGTATTTTGTATACCGTTAATGAGAGAACAAAAAGTCTTTATGGATGAAGGATTAACCACCGTTATATCAAAAATAGAGAAGGATTTTGATTCTTACACTTCAGCTGACTTAAATTTTTCTTGAGAAAGTCAGTATTGCTATCTTACCATTTTGTGCATTAAACCCCAGTTTAGATTTTTGACTGTACCACTGTAAACAAACAAATGTTCCGTTTTCACGAAACACACTTTCAGTTTGAGCAATAACATCAGATGCACGCAGCTCATCAAAGAGCAAATTCAGGTCTGCAAATATTTACTTAGTATATTCTGCTTTGGCACTGAAGACATGAAATTAACCCACATCTGACTCAATGAAACACATGAATGTCGGCACACAATATTAGCATATTTTTTTTTGCAGTGAAAGAGTGACTTAACAAATGTGAGACAGAAATGGAGAGGATACATGAGAGAGGAGCGGGATGTGTTTGGATTCTGGAATACGTATGCGTGCGCTAAAAACTACTAGATCGATATTTACCCAGTGAAGGTCAATTTAGCAGCAATACAATGCTGGTTAACTTTACCCTGGTTAGAAAACCATTCAAGACAATGTGTTGTTCTGAGTTGTACATTTGTGGTGTATATGCTTGCAAAATGTTATAGCCTGCCTCAGCTCTTTTAAAACCTACATGTCAATATTTGTTACAGATTTCCAAGATGTGTATCCTATTGTACAACTAACTACACACTTGTGACAGTTTTAAGGTAAAACTGGAACTAACGCTGGGTTAAAATAATCCTAATTTAGTTTGGGTAAAAGTCTAACTTGGTACTGTATGAAGTTTACCCAAAGCTGTGTCTGTGCAGTATTTGTGTGAACTGCTTCAGGTGTGAACCAGTGGTTTTTGGTGAGTGGTGCTCAGCATCGTGGCCTCCATGATGCTACACGCAGGTTGTAGAGCTCCCGAGCAAGACGTTACAGAAATGTGCCAGTCTGTGTATGTGCAACTTAATACAAGACCTTTAGGAAATATCCCTGAAAACCTATCCCTTCATCTGCTCACGTGCAGGACATACAACCATACGTCAAAGACACACACAAACACGGGCACAAAAACACACACTTGGGAGGCTTCCAGTCCTTCCTCAGTGCGATCGTGTATCAAAGCAAACAAATGACATGCTGTCTTCTACTCTGTCCCCCCCGCCCCCCCCAACTGTCTTTTTTGATGTGTGGTTGTGTAAAATGACACGCCGTATCTCTCAAGCTGACATTATCACTCGCCGGCGCGCTCACATCTTCCGGCCGCACGCCTTTCCCACAGGACTCCCTACAGCAGGGGTCTTTGTCTCCAAAAGCATTTCGCACACACACAGGGACAGACACACACACAGGGACAGACACTGAAAGAAGGGGAAAAGCCTCTATGATTTTACCTTTGCATTGTGTGCTGCCAGTAACTGGTTCAAGAAAAGAGAGAGAAAGTCTATGGGATAAAGGGATGGAAAGGTAGGACAGGATAGGGTTGGCTTTCTTTAGCAACCTTTATGGTGTGTGTGTGTGTGTGTGTGCTCTCTGAAGATGTGATGTGTGGCATTTTTAATGCAGGAAAAAGAGATGTAACCCGGAGAGCTCTGTCACATTAGTGTGGCCATCAGTGTTAAGCCGACATACATAACAGCCCTGATAGAATAACGAGCTCAAGACTCTATCACACATGTGGCAATAGGTTGATGCAGGGCAGGAAAAATTGTGAGGGAAGAAAGTGAGGAGAATTTATAAAGATAAAATGAAATGTTCTAATTTGCCAAAATACACAGCAGAAATATCAAAAGGGAATAGGGAATAAAAAAAGTCAAAGTGCAAAGTAAGAAAATAAAACGTATAAATGATTACCAACAGGCCAATGAAGCGTCAACGGCCACATGAATCTCCACTCTGGCTTATGAACTCCCTGCCCTTTGACAAAACCTCAAAGGAAACACTATAGTCTTTGACATTGAAAATACATCGATTTTCTTTTTTTCAACTCTTTTTCAAACAAGTCACCTTCCTCCTTCCCACAATCATTCAAGAATGTGTCACACTTTTTTTCCCTTTTTTGTGTTATCAAAAGCTCTCTTCAGTAAATTACAAGTTCACTCATTTGACCTGATTAAAATAAAAAAACATTTAATGTCCTGTAGTTTTCACAACCTTGGAGGCTTCACATCTTTGAATGCAAGGTGTGTGTGTGTGTGTTTTTCATACAAATTTTGATCTGGAACTCACTGTAACTGGTTATTGACATTTTACAGGATTTATTTGTGTGTTTGAACTGTACTTGTGAAAGGCTCAATGATTTCTTTTGACCTGCACATCTCAGTTAACCAGACTATTCATCTCCTCTTCTTTAACACTCCTCACCAGCTTAAAGAATACACACCTAAACAAGCAGTAACGTCGGTGGTTTCACTAACAACGATGCAGCATGGGACTGTTTATGAATATAACTGTAAGAGTGTCCTTGTAATTTGCTTTAAAATATATGAAAATGTACCACAGATGGACAGGAAAACATATTTCTCCAGCCTTTCAAATATTCATGCATTTATTCAGCTTTTCTTTCTGCACAGTAACACATTAGATTCTATCAGTCTTTTCATCATTACAGGTCTCTCTGTATATGTGTGTGTAAGTGTCTGTGTGTGCGCTGCACAGAGAAAGAAAAAGAGAGACAGTGAAGGGCATCAGAGGTTGTCAAATTGCCACGGTGCTTTTTGTCCTGTCAAACGCTCACGTGAGCCAGACTTGAGTGAATTTCAATAATCATCCTGAAGGACTTTTCTTCTTGGGCCACATTCTGCTAAATGTGTCTCTCTCCTTCTAATTCTCCTTCACAATACGTCTGGCTCAGGCTACTCATCATGTCATTGGTCCCTTTTCTATTCCCCTGTGTTTGATTCTGACAAATACATGGATTATCGGCCGGGGGGATTTTTAAATATATGGCTAATGTGAGCTTTCATGCCTGTGCTTTAATCTGCTGAGTATTTAAAACCAATCTTAAGGACGGGAGAAAACGCAGAGGTCAGGCTTTTTCTGCGCCCGGTGCGGCAGTAACGAGAAGGGGCGAGATTGGGAGAGGGAGACGGCGTTGAAGCGAAGATGGAAGTGAAGAAAGGGAAAGTAAGAGAAAGGCAATAATTTCCCTTCTATTTAAATTCTAACCAGGATTAACTGTGGAATCGCAGGTATCAAACCTCATCTGGCGGCACGGCTAAAGAGAAGTCCTGCAAAGACAGGAAAAGTTGGTCCCCTCACTGTCGTGTGTGTGTGTGTGTGTGTGATAGAAAGACAGACACAGAGAGAGACAGAGGGAATCTGGGACTGCGGTGTTTCCCTCTGCTTTTTCACTTATCTTGTGCCCTCGTATTCCAAGGAAATTGGACACAAAATGACAAAATATATCTCAAACTCTGTTTTACGGGGCTATGACACAGTAACAGTGAGTGATGAAGGCTCCATCATGCGTCTGTCCGCTCGCTCCGCCATCAGAGAGTGACATTGACTCATTTACAGTTCATACACTTTCTACTCCTTATTACTTCTCCCACCTTTCCTTTCATCTTTCTTCCCGTTTCTGTTCCTCTCTTGTCCTCTCATCCCCTGTCCTCTCTTTCCTCTTGTCATTTTGTGTACATATGAAAGGCAGACACGGGGTGGGGGGGCGAGTGTGTGTGTGTGTGTGTGTGCGTGTGTGTGTGTGTGCGTGCGTCAGGCTAAAGAGCAGAGGGTGATTTGCGGCATTACCTCTACAGCTTTAAACTGCATCAAGCAACTTGCAGACCTTTTTTTTTATGACTGCAATATGAGGTACTTAACATGTCACTGCCATAAAGAGCAACAGACATAGAGTCCAGGAACTTGGACTGCACGCAGACCTGCATGCATGTTACTGAGAGAGGCTGATGTTGGAGTTGGAGACAGATGCATAAGCTGAGTTAAGTTTTTATGGTACAGAGTCATGGATCTCACCCAGGATAGCAAAGTGGGCCAAGGCTGATATCATCTGATACACTTGTTTGCTTGTCAACCATACAATCACAGTCTTTCCCCCGCTGAGGAAGTGCTCAAACTGCTATTTGAACATCAATGCAGCATGCAAATAACATTCACCACCCCTTCTTTTTTTTTACATCAGATAAGATAACCCACAATGCCTCGTCTGGCGGCGCAGAGATGTGTTTTGCATCCTCAGGCTATGCTGCTGTTACAAAACATTATAAATAAGCCCTCTCAGCAAGTTCCCTTGGAAAAAAAGAAGAGGAAGAAGTTAGTGTGTATGTATGCACAGTGTGTATGTGTGTGTGTGTGCGTGTACAAAAGCACACAGAGGCTTACTGGTAAGAGAGAAGGAGATGGAGAGAGGATTAGAGAGGGGAGTGGAGGGGTGAGGTGGCCCTTTAATTTGGAAAGTTTGATGTGTATGACGCACATCTGGCTCGCCAAGATGATGGATTCTGCCACACATGCAACATGGGAAAGTGATCCATCCTTCTTTTTCTTTCGTCTATCTTCTCCCTCCTTCTGCACCACACCGGACCTTTACCTCAGCCTTCCCTCTCATCAACAGGCCAACTACATCCCCCCTCCCCCCCATGCCTCTCGCTAACATCACTTCCTCTTTCCTGCTTCCCTGACTCCTCCTGTTGGATTGAGTGTACAGAGCTTCAGCACAAACCCGCAGCCGGACACACAGCTCCGTCCAGTCCTCTCGATACAAGAGCAAACCTTTCAGCGTGCAGCAGCACCTGCAGCTGTGCGTGTGTGTCAAGACGCAAAGCAGTTGATGTTTTTCGTGTTCTACCTCCAGTAACATTTTGGTTATATCTCTATTGAAGTGGTCTGTTGAAGTGGTCTATATGTTTTCTGTGCGCAGCACCTGTAAGTGCTCTTATCGAGTTCAATGATTTGCGTTGTCCTTGTTTGTACATTTCATCTGTTTGTGTACTCATCTCGCTGTATAAATCTTACTGCACTTGGGTGAATTTGCTATAAGGCAATGTAAAATACTTTGTTACACAGTTTAAGTATTATCATCAACACATACTTAAAGCACCAAACGTGAAGCCACTCAGTACTACGCAGAATGACCCATATCAGAACAATGTACATTATATTATACATTATAATCATTTCCAAAAGGTTCCCCAGCACCAACAGTCTCATTCTCAGGATAAATGTTTTCATGCACTACATCATAATCATGACATTAACCTCATGTTAGCAGCTCCAAAATGCATCTAACTTCATTAACAGCAAAAAACTACAGTATTTTCTGGACTATAAGCCGCTACTTTTTTCCCACGCCTGTGTGGACACCTGCGGCTTATGGTCAAGTGTGGTCTATATATGTACAAATATTATTATTATTTTTTTTAATTTGGTGGGTTCAGCTTATACTCAGGTGCGTTCTATAGTCCAGAAAATATATATAGCATATATATATATCATATATATATATATAGCAATATGTATAGCATTAGCCACTAATGGCTGACCTCCTCAGGAGTTTCACGCAGAACATTCATCTCTGTTCTTATTTCAGTTATTTCAGTTTCCTGTGATGCTCAAAACTCACACTTCAACCTGCGATCCATTTCACCACACTTTCTGATATCTCCACCTACACTTTCATCATATTCAACACGATCCAAGCTAATATTTATGTGTCTAATCTAATATTGATTCAGTTCAAATGTGAGAATTGATTTTTTTTTTTAAAGTCTACTACTACACACTACACTACTCCATTTGAAAACAATACCACATTGGCAGTGATACACAGGGAAGTGTTGGCTTGTCCCCAAAAAGAATTTATATTTCACTTAACTCTGTATTGTTTCACAGTTCCTGGATCAGAGTCACCCATCTGAGTTTAAAATATGTAAAATAACAATAAAATAAATGCTATATGACCACATGGTAAATAAAACAGCCTATCTGATTCAGTAACTGCCTTCAAGAGACTGAAGCTCAGGGACAGTGTGGTTTGGAAGCATTCTGATCTGATAGCAATACTGTTACTCAGCTCGGGTTTGATGTAGCTGCTTGATGCGTTTAGGAGACTGCAGACGCAATGTGAGGATTTGAGGTAGCACCTGGTAGACTTCAGTCTGTCACTTCCTTTAGTGTGGGAATTTTCTCCCAAAGAGGCTGGCTCAGACAAAGAAGATATGTGATTGGGTTTTTGACCGATGTGTCCATTTCAAACAAAATTTTGATCAGGATTTGTGCTTGTACATTGATACATCTTTGACCCTTACAACTGCAGGACGGTCCTTACTGCAGACTGCTAGCATGCGACAAATAAAAACTGGTACAGAAGGAGTCTGAAAGAGCATCACTGGGGAATATATCAAGTATCAGCTAGGGCTGATTGGTCAGTCTGATGACATGAACATTTGGATGCTAGATGCAATGAGCTGTCACTCACATGTCAATGTAAGGAGATGAAAGAAACAAGGTGAGAAAATAGTGAAAAACATTTCTGGGAAATTTTGCTAAAGAAAAAGTGGCTATGTGATCTGTCAAAAGCAGCGCATTGTCACATTTGTAACACAATACACACTGGGAATGGAAAGTTGTTCAACCTTCACAAAATGTCTGCATAAGAAAGGTCTAATCAATAAATGTGCCATGACCTTCCAGCCCTTGGAAAGCTTTTCAATCTTGGCCACAGCCATGGCTAACACACAAATATGCACACAATACATCTATGTCCACACACACGCACACATTCCCTCACAAACTACTAGCCTCTCATACCCCACTGTACACATCACAGTGCGTTAGATTTATTATCATTATTAAACCGCAGAAAAGTCAGTATTCACAAGTCCAATCAAGCTGCTGGCCCTTGAGTTGTGATTACAAGAGTATAAACTCACACAAGTATTGTTACGGGTACATCTGTGAATTCTACATAACTGTATAGAGAATGTTGTTCCAATAAAGCAAGGAGACGACTTACTGTGAACTTGTTATGTGTGACTGAATCAATTAAACCAATCACCAAGGATCCACTCAAGGAAGCACATGAAGGAGCCCTGCCTTCTATATCCAAAGACCAAGTTTTGATAACCAAAGGATGAATAGCAATTTATAGTAAAGGGTTTCATGAAAAATGCAACCTGTTATCATAATTTGTCAGTTAAAGGAATTTAAAGGTTATTTTTCTAAATCATGGCACAATCTTTTAGTAGTTCCTTTGTGCCACAAAGCTGAATGAAATATCTTCCAGCTATCAGGTCAGATTGACTACTAGTTAGAGACCAGCCTCAAAAGGTACAGACAAAATTATTTGAGCACAAAAAAAAGACAAAGATTCTCCAGCTCCAGCTTCTCAAATGTTAAGATTTGCTGCTTTTTTTGTTGTTTTCATAACTTTGATAGATAGATTTTTTTTTCTTGTGTGATGAATGTGATGATCACCAGTCCAGGACCACTCAAAGCATGGAAAGAGATCACCAGAGCAACTAATGCTGTCTATATATTGTTTGATCTGAAATAGGATGAAAAAAACGACAACCTGCTGCCAGGTGGAGGGGACCGGGAAACCGTCAACAGATATGGATGAGCGCATTGTAGAGGTTTCTCTGGATAGTGACCCACCACAGCCAGGGAACATCTTGTCGGCACCAGACAGCAGACCGCGGAGTGAACGAGCAAGATCTGGTGACAATGGAAGACATCAATCCAAATTTTTAATCTTCAGAGTGAATTTATTTAAGGTGACAGGGTTATTTTATTATGTATTGAACATATTTAAACAAACAAAAACAAAAAACACTTGAGTTTTACCCAATCTATAGCCTTCCAAATACCCATTTTAAATCATTGGTAAATGAATAAATGAAACAAAAAACAAGTTTTAGCTGTTTATATATCATTTTTCAGATCCATGTGGCTCTAATGCACCATACATCTTACAGAGTGCATAGGAACCACCAAGACATCTGACAAGGCCAAAATCATACAGATCAACAGAGTCTCTTCAGCAAATCCTTCACTTTTTAGTCAGTTAACAACACTCTCAAAAGAAAGAACGAAACTTTTTAAAACGAGAAACAAAGATTATCGCATGAAGTGCTGGTTTTATGTTGAAACTTGTTGCAAGGCAAGACAGGAGCCAATAATCAGCATCAAAATTCATGCTCAGTATCACATGTACTATTACTGAAATTCTGAATAAACACTCTGAATATTGTTAAAAAATATTCAAAGTCTTGTTAAAAAATAAGCATAAACAATCCAGTTAGCTCCACGACTAGCTGAAAGACCTTTGCATGTGTGAACATTAAAACTTATTAAAAAATGACTGTGCACTGCAGGAAAAGCTGACTGCCGTTAAAGGTGCTCTGAGCTTTAACAGCCAGTTTTCATCAGTGCATCCTTACTTACAGTAATTTCATTTTTTTTTTGCAATAAAACATTTCAATCAACATTTGATTATTTTGTTTTTCAAATATAAAGTTTGGTTTCTATACATTAAATTTAATATGCCACTAAAATTGACCTGTGCAATGTGTTTCGCCCGTAACTCCTCATCTAGAGCCCACTAATGATGTGAAGCACCATGTCAGCTGACATCTTCTGAGGGCAAACCAGAGTTGTAAATGATTTTTATATTTTTCTAAATGATTTTTCATCAGGCCCACTGTAACCTCTCGTGCCTCTCCTCATCTTGGCCGGGAGAGCTCGCCACAGGATGAGATTGAGTGCTGTCCATCAGCTTCTCTGTCAATCTACAGATGCCTGGCCCTGAAGTTCAGTGTCCATTTGGCACCCTGTTCACACTGATGGATTTGTAAACATTAGGACCAGCATGTCGACGCACTCCTCTGCACACACACACGCGCGCACACACAAACACAAATACAATTTCTCTCTTTCATACTCGCTCACTCTCGTACCTGGAGTCCAGATGATTATAGGGCCGCAAGGTGCCCTGTGACTCCATCAGCACAAAGGTAATCCCTTCGCTCCAGAGAAGAATCACAAGGGCTTCTTCTGCTTTCTTACTCAAACATAATTCTCCCCATTTGGCATTTTGACATCATATCTTCAGTCTCCCCCTCAGTCACCTCTAGCACTAGTTGTCTTTCTATCTGGCCAAAACACAGCCATAATAACTTTATTTTATTTTTCACCCTCACTCCAATGCACAACATTCAGCCTCTATTCTCTTTTAATGTCTTTTTTGTCCTCCTCTGCCTTTCTTCTTTCTTTTTTTCTGACTTCCAAGGTCAGACAGGACAAACAATGCCACTGGTGTCAGTCTGAATGTGGCTCGCTACCCACCACCACCGCCGGGGTTGCCTTGGCAACGCACTAACCATTAATTTTCAATTAAAGCAGACAAAGAGATGACAGCTCAGGGTCCATGGAAGATGTCAAGAAGCAGTATTAATATACGACAAGTGAGCATAATTGTGTGTCCATTTTCCTCAGCTCTCATCTATGCTATCAGTGAAATGTGAAAGCGGCAGATAATTTGAGGGTGTGGGAGACGCTGGCCACTGTTTTCTTTTAACCAGGACGCCTCTGATGTATCTCTCTGAGAAATATGGCATTCATCATTACCTTTATGAATATTTTGTCAGGGATGTTATTATTTTCATTATCACTCTATCACAAAGATGTTATTTCACTTGCTTGATTCAAATGCTGACATGCACACACACACACACGCACACACACACACCTGTAAACTGTATGTGGCGCGAGGACATAGCATTGACTGTGTTCCGTAGGTTGTTATTTGATTTCCATTATCCGACCGTTATGATGAGACCTCCAAGTAATGCAAATGTGTGAGCTGTCTCTTTGTCTGGTTCTGCAGACCCAATAGTATACCCATTAACGCACACAACGGCACAAGTTCACACACAAACACGCTCTACTATATGCTCACGTGCAAGGCCAATACAGAGCAAAGACTTCACACAGATTGGGGCCTTGGTGAGTACAGAGGAAAAACATGCACAACAATTAAGAGTTCAGCCTTACAAAATATGGGAAAATATTTTATCAGCGATAAGGCAGCAGCCAGTAGCTGATAGGTGAAGAAAAGAACATCAAATATTTGAGGAAACAAACAGAAAAAAAACAATGAAGAATTGCACAGTGAAGTGATTAAACACCACAGGGGACAGTTGGTAGATGCTTTTTTCACATTTTGAGAAGTGGCAAAGTCACGTTCATGTGTGTTTGGCCTCCACTGGAACCTGCAGTGACGTGCAGTGTCTCTACCTGAATAAAAGGCCTGCAGTGTTTACCTGGTTCTCAGGTCAAACCACAAACACATGCTTGTGAAACAAATCTTATCATATCTGAGCAGAGCATCACACCACAATGGCACTGTGCGTGTGTGTGTGTGTGTGTGTGTGGTACAAATAGGTTACAGTGGAAGTGTGACATGCAGGGCCAATTACAGAGGCTGTTGTGGGTTGTTTTCTGTGTGCGTGTTCTTGGTGTCTGTTAGTGTAATATATGATACATATATGTGAGATATATGTGAGGAATATTTCTGGATAAGATGAAAACAACAGTCTGCCTTACCTTATTGGCCAGATTTGTGTAAGAACTCACCTTATTTTTTTCTCCTACCTTCACTCACACTGCCTCATTCACTGTCTCCCCTCACCTCGGTCTGTCCTCCCACAACAAAACCCCTCTTTTATCCTCACTCACCCCCACTTTTCGTTCATCCCCCACTGTTCCTCCCTCCCTCCCTACCTCTGCCCATTGCTGAGTGTGCCCCTTAAATCACACAGTCCCTAAACTGCCCCATAAAAGATGGCAGGTTCTCCCCTGCTACCCCCCCAACACCTCCCCCAGCCCTCACCCCCCATCCCCTCCCCCGTCTCCACACATTACTGCTTTAATTAAGGTAATTACTTTCAGAGTACCACTAATCGGATCCTCTTCTCTCCTGGCGCACGTGCACTCTCTCTCTCTCACACACACACACACAGACACAAAAACACAACCCAGAAGAACCCAATTTGCTCTTTTGGCATTGCACATACTGTATACACATTCATAGCCCGCAATCCCAGCGTAAACCGAACCCCGACCTAATTTGAAAGTCTAAAGCTGGACCGTAACTAATCACAAGAGTGGAGACATGAAGATGCTCGTCTCCACACCTGTGATAAGCAGAAAGACATCAAGCAGAAAAGGTTTCATTGTAGATGAAAACCAAGCAGAAATGCCATCCTCCAGGTATGATGATCAACTGCACTCTTTCTTAAATTCTATGAATTATTTAACACCTATTAGTTCCTTCATACTGTACGTATGCCTAATTAAAGCAGCCCCAATAGACCATTGCTTTAATATAACATTATCTGACTGACAGGTTTTAAGGGCTCCGTTTTATTTCTTTTTAGCTCACCTCATTCCGGCAGCAACAAAAGCCCTGTCATATCTTGCGTGTTGTGAGTTGTACGGCACACTTTTGTTTAAACTGTTATTAACTTCAGTGTGTGGAATCAGCTGAAATCTGGTAACGTAATCATGCAGAGCAAAAAACTCCTAATCGAAATGCTCATTCATTCATTCAAGAGGGATAGCAGAGAGACAGAGGTTGTCAGACCTTAACTGATAAATGGTGTTTCGATAGCTTTATAAAAAGGAGGGGAAAAAAAGAAGTAAAATTTTAAAAACTGTCCATACTTACAATTTGGAATATTTGTGTTTACTGCTGTGCCGACAACAACAGAGAAATATAATTTCTAGAGACCATGAGAGATACATTGTTATCAACTTGTTACCATATGAGGACTGAAAAATCTGTGATCAATTTCTGTTGCCTTTACTCGACTCTATGTGGATAACCATGACCTGGACAAACGAGAATCTTCACAGACAATATGAGCAGAGCAGGGTTCAAGAGATTTCCATGCACCTGATCTTGGTCATCGTCATATTCTCATTGGTATGAGAGACTGATGGCAGAGGAAGTCCATGACTCCCAAGCTCAGCATGTACTGTACAAATCCTAAGATCCACATGTTTTCCTCCAGGCATATTGTTTTCCCCCACTGATGGAAGAGGAAGCGGAAACCAACTCACTGCTAAGTTTTAATTCAGTCAGATCTGTGGATGTACAACTGGTCTGTCACGTGAGACCCAGGAGTCCTCTCCTTGCGCCACCATCCCCCTCTCTTTTCCCCCCAAAGGCACCTTGACTGATAATGAGAGAGGGAATGCAGGTACAGCTAGGACTCAGGGGGGTTTCAATTAACGCCCTGCAGATTAATAAAGAGTAATAAGGTGCACTGCATTTATGTGTGCGTGTGCGCATGTGTTTTCGCATGTGTTCATGTGTATGCGTGTCCATGCATGGTGAAAATAGCCCCTGTCGCTCAGCGTGATGGTGAGAACAGAAAGGGAAAAGGACTGTGAAAAAGCAGTGGCAGACTGTGGCGTGGAGGACCCTCAGAGCACAGCTCTGATTGGTTATTTGCCCAAGGATTTTTTAATTGGTCATCTGCTTCGTGTCACCACACTGTGATTAACAACAGGAGCTCTTGGGAGTCATTTTAACTTAATCTGTGCAAAGACGCAAACACGTGCATGTCCATACATTCAAAAAAAGGGGCAAAGAGGACTAAAACGTTCCAAAATAATAGAAAAGCAAACATCAATAAAGTTATAATCCTTTTGTGTTTTCATATAAAACCCACATCTATAAATGAATATTTATTATTATTATTATTATTATATATTTATCTATATAAAAACACTATAAATGTACATTTACATTTAATAGCCCTTCAGTGTATTTATATTCACTAAGTACATCTCTTTGTAGAGTAGTTCATTATTAGTGTCAGGGTCTTCCTTTTGTATTGGATGCCTTATACTGTATATGTATTGTTGTATTTTCGAATGACTTGGCTGATTACTTTTCACTCTTCCATACAGCTGTATGAATGCAAACCAAACCTTTACATTTATTCTAGTGAAGCAGTTTTGAGAAATGCAATGCATTGGTCGCGGAGGTTAGCAGTGACCACGACGGTTCATCTTTTCATCAATCATCATTGCAGCGAGTAAAAGAACAAAAAGACGCAGCAGTTTGCAGCTGATAGGCTGATATATACATGAAATAAGCACACATTATTGTTGTTGCTGTTTTTGTTGTTGTCATCATCATTATCACTATTATTATTATTATTGTGATTATTAGTAGTATTTTCATTATCATTATTATTGGCATAGAGGCTGGAGAAGCAGCTTGTGACCGGAGGGTCACCAGGTTGATTCCCTGGACCGGCAGAAAAAATCTGTCCTGAAGTGCCCTTGAGCAAAGCACTTAAAGCTCTAACTGGGCGCCTTACAAGGAAGCCCACTGCTTCTGTGTGTGTTCACTGCATAATTTGCTGGGAGTTGCAGTGTTGCTGGGTGTGTGTTCAACTAAGGATGGGTTGAATGCAGAGAAAAAAAATCAGTGTTAAAATATACTGCAAATAAAGCTGATTCTTCTTCTTCAAATGAAAGTCCACTTTCCTAGTTTATGTTTGGTTGATTGCAGAGTTATCTCAAAACTTTGCCAAACAATAGCACAAGTCTCTGCAAGGCTTAGCTCAATTAGAAAAATATGTTTTCTGTAATTCATGTTAATTCATCCTTTAAATTAAAGGGCCTGTCGGAGAGCTGTGTTATGATGTTTCGTCTGTCTGTTGAAACTCCCTGTTGCATTTCCCATAGTGATTTACAGAGCCTAAATAAATGCCAGCACAAACAAACCCGCACACACCCAGATACCTGTCACTAACAGTGTTTGTTCTACAGAGCTGATTAATCTCAGTTCTGGAAGTTTCAAACCAACCGCCGGCTCTATTGTTCTCTCCCCCTCCAATACAGTAAAATACAGCAAAGGAACACACCTAGAGCTATCTCTGTCTACATTAACCTTTCCAGGGTGGATACACAACTTAGAAATGCTGAAAGTAAAGACACCCTGTCTTTTCAGCATTTGTGTAATCTCTGATTGTGTTTGCAGTATTTGCAAAGAGAGTGAGAGGTTTTATTCATGTAGACTATACACTGACAGACCTGAAAGCTTTTGTCTCAACCACGTAGCCTGCCCTGCATATCTGAAGCATCCAGGATAAATATTTTCATAAGCAAGAACTGGGTGTGAGGTATGTTGTTATTAGTGGAGTGGAGGAGAAGGCATTTGTTTTATTTTGCCGTATGTCTCTGGGCGTGAGCATTTTTACACTAATGACTGTGTGTGTTTGTCGTTTATAGAGGAGCTGTACACAATGTACAAGCCTGCAGATCTGAAACACAGATAACGCCTGACATGTGTGGTGTATGCGTGAGAAGGGCTTGTCTGTGTGTGACTTTGTGTGCGCTCTAACCTTGATTTATGGTGTAGTGTGTTTTTTGCTGTGCTGTACGTCTGTGAGTGAGTGTTTAGGGGTGAAAAGGATGCCTTCAAGTACCCTGAGGCTCATACATATATGTGAAAACAAAGTCCGGGCCCCTGGGACGAGCAGCTGCAAGAATGATTGAGTGACACATGGCTCCACCCTGATGCATATATAGGAAAAAGGAATGTATCGAGGACTGTTTAAATGTCAACAAATACCGTAAAGTGCTTGAACAGGAAAAAGCTGCAAGGAAGATTGAAATAATAAACTAAGAAGTGGCACAGAGTGGTCTTTTCTACAGCAGGTATACAGCCTGTGCAGATGCATGCAGAGATAACAACTGACAGACAGACAGACAGTTTGAAAACTAGTCAAACAGAGACCAGATTACTCAGTGAATAGAACCCAACCCCTGCTTTGGTGTGGGTAAACTTTCAGATTCACAGAGATCTAGAACAATCTAGAAACGAGGGAGAGAGTCATAGAGAGACAAAAAAAGTGTAGCAACAGTGTAAAAAAATGCAACAGAAAATGTGACAACAAGGAGGACGAATCCTGATAGGCCAGAGTGTGGAGGAGAGAGAATCAATCAGTCTTTAAGGGCCTGTTGATTAGACATTCTACAGCCTTCTCCATCTTCGTTAGGCTTTAATTAATTCATAATACTGAAACAAATTACCTTTGCATGGATGAAAATTACACCTAAATGTGGCGTGGCAGTTTGGCATTTGGTGATTAAATTATCTCTGGAGATTGTGGGAGTTTGATAGAGGAGCGTTGTCTTGATGGAGTCGTGTAACATTATTAAGTTTGAAATAACAACCCTCTCATTTCCTACACGGGGCCATTTGTAACAGAGCAGAGGGGGGATATAGCGAGGACAGTAGAGAGCGGAGGGGAGGAGAGGGTCGAGGCCTGGACTTCCAAACAACACAGATTCTTTCTACCCAAAGTATGTTATATTTAAACTTGTTGCCTCTAAATCCTGATGGAAAAGCTTCCATTTTACTTTTTAAAGACTTCATAGTATTTGGCTTTTATTCCGCTGTCTGCAACTTTGTGAAACTAAATAGATTGTGCCATATACAGTTTTTTTTTTTAATCCACTTTTAAATGAAAACTGCTTTATCATGGAGAAAAGGCAGATAGTACCCCATCAAACTCAAAATGTATGTCTTTATCAAGCTGAACCTCATTGGCTTTGTTCACCAGACCACCAGCATGGGCAATTCACCACAGACAATGAAATATAATAAAAAATACATACAAGAAGAATACTTTCTCTCAACAATACAATAATAATACAGTCTTGGAGCAGGAAAGAAAGCAGAAGAGCTCAGCAGTGGAGAATGATAACAGAGTTAAGGAACAGAATGGCCAAGAGTCTTTTCTTCTCTTTTTATAGGTTATAGATTATGGTAAGTAGATAGCCGTGCAGCTTTATCTTTGTCTGAGCTACTCCAGTTTGAGGCTTAAAAGAAGAAACGCAACAGCACCTGTATGGTCTCATTCTGCCTTTGTGCAGGCCTGGGTGCCGGGCAAAGATAGTTATCATGTGTAGATGCCACACAGGCAACATTGTAACCGTGCTGTCAAAGGCATGTGTGAACGGGTGATACAGTATGCATTTTCACATTATTGTACTAGAGTGCAGAGTGTGTTTTCAGTACATACAGTATAAGGATAAAATATTTAAGTCCTACTAGGCTTCATTCCCACCTTTATAACACTGCAATCTGATGACTAAACGTGATCATCTATCTAAATAATCAAACAAACTAAAGGGTAAAAATAAAATCTGGTGTCACCAAGCTCACAAACTTGGATTTCAGGCATTAGTTGCATTTACAAGGCCTCAAGCTGAACAGTGCGATTCAGTAAATCACACTAAAGCACACAAACAGAACAGTAAGCTGTTTGCACACACAATGTGTGTGCAGGAATGTACTGCACATGTGTTTACAAGTGTGTGTGTGTGTGTATGTGTGTTTGTGCACAAAATCTTGTTTGCTATCTCACTAAAGGCACTGTAGAGAAAAAACCACCTCCGCAGGCAACAGGAGCCTCCGTGTCAATTATCCTGCCCTGAACCTGCGATCTCCTCTCTTCTCTCCCTCTCTCCTCCCTGCCTCCCATCATCCATAGCTCCTCTAATAGGCCCTCTCTCAGGATGATGAGAGGACATGCTCTCCTCTGATGGCAGCGCAGCACAGCTCACAATGCTGTGTGTCAGGGCAAGATTAAGACAGGGCAGAGGGAAAAAACATTCCCATCAGGCGAGGAGGGCTCTGTGTGTGTGTGTGTGTGTGTGTGTGTACTGACAGGTATTAGACTATCAGGTATTGTTGCTTCCTCAAAGGGAACATGCCAAACACGGGGGTGAGATACTAATAAACACAGACATGAATACAAGCCTCTTTACTACAAAGTGCACGAGCGCACACATACACACACACACACACACACACACAGGAAGGATGAGTACAGGAAGCAAGGGAGCACAGGAGAGGGAGACATAGAAAAGGAGGGAGAAAGAGGGAGAGAGATGTATAAACTGTCAACACTGTCACGGAAAATGGCCCTCAAATTAAGCCGAGCGTGTGGTTCTACAAGGGACTCTGGGAAATTGCCTTTTATCGCTTCCCAAACAATGGACCGTCTGACAGCGTTGCGTATGATAACACACACACACACACACACGCATAAACGTCTGACAGTGCTATGCCTGATAACTCAGCCAGCCGCTATTTACATTATTCCTCCCTCTCTCACACCCTCCCTCTGTCTTCTTCAGCGACTTTTACTGTCCTCGGCAGCCGCACGCTTTCATGTGGTTAATATCATGCAAAATAACAGCTTCTTATTTTCCTGCTGTCCCCCACCCGCCCCTCCACATCCCATCTTTAATGGGGGCTAAGCGCTGTAAGCTGGCTGAGCGCGAGGGCCTCTTATACACACACTACTGTGGTTATCTCTCCTCTGTTTATCATTGTTATTATTATTAATGCTCTGCTGTAACCGCGGAGCCCGAGACGAGAGCAGAGGAGAGGAGGAAAGGAGAGAAGTATGAAGAGGAGGAAGAAGAATAAGTAAAAGAAGAAGAGACAGGGTGACAGAGAGTGGAAGCGTTCCTGTGATGTGATGCTTGTTAAATAAACTCCTATTTACCACCGTGACAGGGAGATTATTTACAAACACGCACCATTACGCCCCCACCCCTCTCCTCCTCCTCCTCCTCCTCCTCCTCCTCCTCTCCAGCTCCCTCATCCTTTGCTCTGTTTCAGAGTCATATGTTTGATGCTCCGTGAGGGCCATGCTGGTCGGAGGATTATGACTGGTGACAGTGTAATGAAATGCTCCTCTGCTGTTCTGTATAAGGATGATAGAGGCCTGCAGCATGTTGTTATCTGAAGGGATTTGTAATGCACTGAAGTCAGGGATAATGAAGGAAGTGCTCATCAGAGCCAAAAAGCCACCATAAACTGTAATCTCATATATGCGCCATTCCAATAAAGCAATTTCTTGACGCAGTCCTCTAGATTTCTCAATCAAACTGTGCCACTCACTCAGTCAGTAGACCAGATATAAAGTGTAGCCTTGTTAGCCTGTGAAAGGACTCTTGTAAACAGGTTTCTTCTCGATAAAAACTATAAATTAACCATTAAACACTTTTCAAAGATTGATTGGTTAAATGAGCAGCTTGATACAAGACTGAGGTTACGCCAAGTACAGTTAATGCAAATGACGGCGTGTACCTCTCTGAGTAGCTTCTCAGCTTCAAACTGCAATTCAGTTCGAAGACCTGCAGAGGCAAAGAACAGCAGCACATTGCTGCCACAGTTTTACTAATGAAAAATGTGTGAATGTGATTTTTGTTTGGAGGGACTCTTTATTCTGCTATTAATGTTTCTTGTACTTGTTCACCTATTTATGAGACTGACTGGGCATTTGCAGTTGAGCATATCACTGGAGTCGTTTTCTATTGCTAAGACTATAGAGCTGTTTGCGAAATGTTGGTATGATCGTGATTGTGATGTGCAAAAATATCAAAAAGTATTTTCTGTATTATTACTTATAAGATTTCTATTGTACAGTTTAACTTCATAAACTACCTAAATAGCTAAACTTCCTGAACAGCTATCAGGCAGCCAGTATAATTACACCATTCACATTATGAAGTTGTATAACAGTACCTCATTGAAATGAATGAGGGGGCTTTTGTTTGTTTGTTTGAACACGGACTTAACAAGATGGCATTATGTGACCCTCTGGAAAATAGCTTAACCAGCTGAACAGTTCTCTGCCAAAACACAAGGACATGTCATTGGCAACACCTGTGCTGTGTCACATGCTATATCAAAACACAAAATAAGTGATCAAAGAGCCAGAGGACACAGCTGATCTACACCCTGTGCAAAACAAGCGGTGAAAAAGTTGCGTTTTTATAAAGGCACTACAATTTGTCAGTCAGTTTGAAAATACTCATCGGCTGTGTCCCTAATTTACATCTCCTTTGCAAACATCACAATCCTCAGAGCCCACTATGAAAACACCATTACATTAACTCAATATGTGACAGTCATAACCACTTTACACCAGATCCAAGCTGCTCCATGGGGTAGAAGGGGAGACTCCTGAGGGACCGTGACAACGTGTTCATCTGGTGCAGGCTACTGTTTACACTGTTAGCTTACAGAGCACCAGTGGCTGTGGGTTTGACTCAATGTCATTTTACTAACTTTCATAAGAACTGTGGAAACTATCAATTTTTGTGGTAGGCCACCTTAACCCTTTACAACAGTAAAATACAACATAAACATTAATGCAGCAGTAGTATTAATCCAGACATAATGTTAACAACGCATATAATAAGGAAATTAAGACAGGGACCATTGTTCCACAAACTATGCTCTTGTACTTTTGATATTTTAAGTAAATGGGCACGTGTGGTTCAGGAGGTAGAGCAGTCATCCACCAATGGGTAAGGGAGTTCAATCCCTGGCCCATGTGGTCTACGTGTCCTTGGGCATGAACCACAAATTGCTCCTTGATGGCTGTTCCATCGGTGTGTGAGTGTATGGACAGTTATTATTCCTGATGAGCAGGTGGCACCTTGAAAGGTGTCCTCTGCCACTAGTGAATGAATGTTTGTGTGAATGGGTGAATGCTGGCTTGTACAGGTCACGTCTTCTTAAACAACAGCATTTACAAAATGTCCAGCTCACTGAATTCACTATGATGCTCATGCCAGCTAGAATTACATTTTGCTTTATCAGCTGGTGGGTTTCAAGATGACGTTAGCTATGCTGCCTTGCAAGAAAAAATGCTAACCATGTTGCTTTTCATTATGAAATCATTATGCTAACTTACGTGAATTTCTATGTTAGCGACACATTTCACATTTTTGTTGAGGTAAACCACCATCTACAGAACCAGATGCTGCTGCTTATAGTGAATCTGATGAGCCAGCTGTGTGTTCGTGGTCCTGCTTTGGACATACAACCCTGATCTCCATCATATCACTGCGCGCATAATCTTTCCTTTCTTTTAAACGAACACCACAAATGGCTAAGTTTTTCAGTACAGATGCAGCAAAGTCTGAAAAAAATGCATGATGTCCATTGTAAAAATGATAATGTGAGAGATATAGATATAGAAATCAATAGCGATTCCTCCAGTCTCCTATAGAGCAGGAGAGCTGGGTGTTGACCATTGCACCTAACTTAATATTCATCACCCCCTTCATTCACACTCATGAGCCTTTTCAGAGGATGGAGAGAGGCTCAACTGAGATGTTTCTGTCTGAAAACTCCAACCCTAACAATATGCCTACAATCCTTCCAAACTTCTCTGACGGTCTCCTCCCTCAGGGTCCTTTAGAGAGAATGTGTGTGTGTGTGTGTGTGTGTCTGTATGTGCTACCTAGAAAGAGAGAGCAATACAGCCTCAAGGGCCTTTTCTTGACACTGGAGGGGATGAAATGAAGTGAGTGAAAGAAAGAGAGTGGAGGGGAGGGGGTAAAGGACAGTATGAAAAAAAAACTGGGTGATTGGATGATGCTGACAGTTCTATGTCATCTACTGGGGTCTGTGTGGTGCAAACGAAACCACACAAACACACACTCATGCATACACACATATTATCACTGTGATGTAGCATCAAAGCATCAGATATAACATCACACTTGCTGCTCGGAAATGCCTTTTGTTCAAAAGAACCAAAAATATGTGTGTGTGTGTGTGTGTGTGTGTGTAGAATATGGATGGTAAGCTAACAGGACTATTCACATAGCCAGTGGCTTGTAATCTGCACCTTGCGTGGAACCTGAACCTCAAGGGTTAAAGTGAAAGGAGAGAAGTCTGATCTCAAAATCACTGCACCCAAACCTCTGTTTGATGCACACACACACACACACAAACACCACACAATGGCTCATTATCTTATGCGTGTGTCACCATGGTTTTATGAGCTCCATAGAGGTCATACTGAAAGGAAAGCCTGAAGCGGACTGGTGTACAGTTCTTTACACTTCTTTGCTCTCCCCTTCCTCCCTCCCTCCCTCCCTCCCTGCTGAGTCCATTAAAGAACTGTAAGTTTATCAGACCTAATTGTAGCGTTAGCATATACAGCTTTTGCCTGTACGACACTCTTTTCTCCCTATCTCCACCACTCACTGTGCATAAACCTCACTAATACTATCTCTGCCATTCACAGCGGATGGGCCCCGCTAACGATGCTAATTAGCAAGCGAACACAATGCACGCTTCATCTCCCCTCCCACCTGTCAGAAGTACATGCGGCACAGCCTCAAAAAACCAGAGAAAATAACTTCCCTCTCTTCTCCTCCTCCTCCTCGCCACCCTCACCCTTTTGCGTTACTGTCGTTTTATGTTTTGTTTGGTTTTGCTGTGAAAACTCCAGGAGAAACTTTGCTACCTGTGCCTTTGTGCGTGCCTGTATGTGTGTGCGCCCTCCCGCCATTTTGTTTGATAAGAAAAGTGTGTGTTTGCATGTGTGTATGTGTGTGTGTGCAACATCACAGACACGAGGAGAAGGGAAACGGAGAATATGAAAAGATCCCCTACTGTTTACAGTTGTAACCTCTGTTCTCTGCCTCGTGTGGGCCTTTGACAGAGAATGTAAAGATTTACTGTAGAGGAGGGGAAAGAGGAATGGGGAGAACAAGAAACACAACACCAAAGGAAGAGAGTGCTGGCCACCTAAAACCTACACCACACCCCTGTAACCATCTTTATCCCCTGGTCCGCACACCTTGAGGGCATTCCTCAGTTCACCTCTCAGATGAAAAGAGTGAATGTAGCCTTTCTGATGCTAAATAGAGTGGTGTGTTCAGCCAGCTGCCCACACACACAAGTGCTTGTTGAGTGTATGTGCGTGGGCTAATGCGTGTGTGTGTGTGTGTGTGTCTGTGTGTGAGTGTGTGTATGAGCAGAATGTATTGTGTAAGTGGTAGTTAGAATGCGACAGCAAAAGCTGAAATGGTGCTCATATTCTGAGGGGCCTGCAGGGTTTCAGTGGTGCTCACTAACGAGGCATTCATACTGATCCATTACAGAGCACCCCCCCCCCCACACACACACACACACACTATATTAAATGCAACATTAATGATGTCCTCCCCACAAAATCAATCATATCCTAAATAAACAATGACACATGTTGTCATAGCTATCATGCTATACTGTTTTAAATTATTTTGAAACAAATAAAAATGACAACCACATATGCGTGATTTTTGAATTCTAAGCATATGATCAGTCCAGAAAGCTTAAAATCATTCTTTTCTCTTTTTTTAGAAAACTCTTTTGGTCACTATGAGCTACTCTACCCCTAGTGGCCAGTTGGAGGCATTATAATGCAAAAGTAAAATATTAAAGCGCTTCCGGTAGAATCAAAAGGTAACAGATATCACTTTTTAACTTTAGTTTTAGAGCTCTTATTGTTTCTGCTCTGCTCCAAAGACGTCAAAGCACACACAGGACTTTCGGAGGCTGCACAGAAGGAAAAACAATCTCCAATAACACAAGACAAGGTGTTACATACTTCAACGAATGAACCTGTTTGTCTTTGATCAAAATCACACATCAAAAGAGATAATATTCTCGGCTATTATTACAACCATCATACCATAAATGCCGTTTCATGGCTTCAGTTCCCACCACAGTGGGCTTGGAGAAAAAAGGCCAAACCAACTCCACTGGCTCTTTTTCGGCCTGAAGGAAATGTGGCTCTAGTCCATCCATCCACTACTTGACTCATTCATTCATTAATTCATTCATTTTCTATACCTCTTATCTGTCAGGGTATGACTCTTGACTCTTAAAGTGAAATATCATACTATGAGATGTTTTAAGAGAGAATTATATGATAAAGATTCATTCCAAAATACAGAATGTGTCCCATCAAATTTCTTTCATCAACTTTAGGCTGGGCTATATTGAAGTCAGCAGGAAGAGTCCTTCAAAAAATGTCTGTTTGAGGACCAACCAGGTAAATGGAATCCTCAATGTCAGATATTGTTAGCAGGTGGAGACAGAAGGCTGTATTCTTAACTTTCTAGGCATTTGACTGTGTAATGAGCACTAAATGTCTGACTGTTGAAACCATCTACTAAATGTGCATTTCTGCGTTTCATGGTCATGGAACTATGCATAAATTTGTAGTTCCATTATCAACTGCATGCAAGCATTCAACGATATCTCTAACTTTACTGCTGCAGTTTGACAATTGGTCAAAAGAAGAAGAAGAATCAGCTTTATTGGCAGTATATATATTTTTACATACACACACTGAATTTGTCTTCTGCATTTGACTCATCCTTAGTTGAACACACAAGAGGAGCAGGAGGGGGTTAAGTGCCTTGCTCAAGGGCACATCAGCTGGCAAATGGAGGGGTGGGCATTTGTCGCATTAATCACTCCACCACACCCAAATTTTTCCAGAGGTGACCCTCCGATCACAAGCCGCTTCTCCAACCTCTAGGCCACGGCTGCCCCCAATATTCCACCCTACCCTACCCAGTAAATGGTGACCCATTAAATGCAATGGTGGGGGATTTTTATTCAAATCATTTACATCATATGCATCTTTGGTTTCAATCCAATAACCAATAGTATCTATGCCTAAGACATCCATGAAACACATGACACACACAGGATACTGAACGTAAGCCAGCGCTCACACAAGCATTTAAAAGTGTTGGCCATGAGCATGTCTGAGTTTTGACCGATTCAGTTTGACACTGAATATTGAGGCAGAGATCTGTCCTCTAACCCCACAGATAGTTATTTTCAGGGATAAGTTGCCCCGAGTTTATACATTTCAGTGACATGCTCTCAGCTATGCAGCCAACATACTGTACATACATGCATAATTTGTTCCAAGTGTTAATGGTAATTAACCCTTCAGCAGCAAAACAACATATCACTCAAAGTGTAGATTAAGCACTGCAGCTACGAGCGCATGATGCAAATCAGACATTCACTGACTGTACATTAGCCAACACTTGGCAAACGTTCACAAAGATTCCACAATATATGCCCCCAACCAATAAAACACTAGAGCTAGCTAAAAATGTCATCTGTCACACATACTGCAGAACAAAGACTTTTGTAAAGCCATATCTTAACAGTGAATAAGAGGTATGGGAGCATTGTTAACTTACTGGTAAACCTGGTTGTTCTGCACTGCTGCTCTCTTTTGTAAGTTGTTGACTTCAGTTTCATTATTCACCTTGCATTATGAAAGTCATATGTCACCTCCTCCTCCTGTATTTGTGTGTTCTGTGGGGAGACGGCCGGTAGGAGGGTAATAATGAGCCCTGTATACGCTGTCACATTGAGGGAATCCAGAATATTTTTTATCAACTTGAATAAACAGGTTTCTGTCAACTACCCGTTGAGGATTTTCCTTCATCCACAAGTATGGTCATCTGCATAATGTAACAAATTTGTTAGATGACAAAAAGTTTAGGGTCTACCTTAACTCCCACTACTACAGGCAAACGTTTGTTTGGGCTAATTTAACTCATATAATATGTAACGCAGATAAAAGATCTTGGACCCGGCCACAAATGTGAAGACTAGCATGATGCTCACCAGGAAGTAACAGAAGTTTATACTTGTTGTGGTCTGGTAGCATTGTCTGCCCTCATCATATAAATATACCTACAACTATACCACTCACTAGCTTACAATCACTCCTTGATATCACAAGTCATGGTTGTATAATAACCTCACAGCAACAGGGTTTCAGGTTAGAGTCCGGATCGGGGCCCTTGTGTGCAGAGCTGGCATATTCTGTTGTTCATGTGCCTGTGTGGGTTTTCTCTGTGTACTCCGGCTTCCTCCCACAATACCAAAAACATGCACATTAGGTTAATTGGCTTCTCTACATTGCCCATAGGTATGGGTGTGTGAGTGTGTGTGATTGTCTGTCTTTGTGAGTGAGCCCTGTGACTGACTGGCGACCAGTCCAGGGTGTACCCCGCCTGTCACCCACTGTCAGCTGGAATTGGCTCCAACCCCCCTCCAACACTGCAGGGATAAGCAGTATATCAAATGGATGGATGGACGAATGGATAGTTTTATAATGTCACATATATGATGCAGTTATGTCTTCCACACAACTTCATGCACCAGCATTTTGCTAACAGGTTTTGTTGACTTGATTTTCCTTTCCCATGGGTAAGTGAGCTACATACTTAAAGGGTTTCTTCAGTACGTGATACATGATTGGGACTCTGTATAGTGGTATTACCTGAAAACTGGCTTGATACTTTATGCTGTTTTCGTGTTTGACTTCCTGCTCAGCTCAAGCTCTACGCAGCTTGATGCAACTTCCATCTAACAGACTAGCTGTATATTTTCAGTGGAGCAGAGCATAGAGCCACTTCTAGGAATCTTCTGAAATGCACTGCGGCACAGTCGGAGGAAGCATTGCCTAGACTGGCCGTGATCACCTCTGGTGGCCGAGTCACAGCCAGAACAGTGGAATCAAACCATCACAATCGGGCTGGCTACATCATCCCTTGAGAAGTTGTGCCTTGGTTCAAGGCAGAAAGTTGGCTAATACAATTACAGAAGTAAGCAGGAGTAACATTATGTTTTGCAGTCTATACACTTATAAGTTTAATCATCTATTGAAAAAAAAAATCAAAGAAACTTCTCAAATAATAAACAACTTTCGGAAGGGACAATGAGACCATGCCATTTTCAAGTTTCTAAATGCAGCACTGCAAAATTGTTCCATTCCTTTCATCACAAGGTCAAGTACTCTGAGTACAAACAATGGCTACAGCCTCGCTGCAAATACAGAAAGTAGTGCTGCGCACAGATTCTCTTTGTGCTTCGTTATGGCAGACTGCGCATGGTGTGTGTCTGTGTGTGTGATAGACTGTGCTCTTTGTGCCTGTATCTTTGTGTCTCTCTCAATCCTTTTAAGACATTGATTTCTCCTTACGACAGACAGAAGGCTCTAAAAGGGGGCAAAGATGGAGTGATGAATGGCTGCTGTCCTCAAGAGGGATGCTTGTTTTCTCGTCTGTCTTTGATGAGGTCACAGAAAAGACGCCGGATCACAGGTCACAAAGCCATATAGGCTGACATCAAAGAAACACAAAAAACTCACTTTATTGTGTTGGGTAGGTCTCCAGACGCAATTTCCTATAAATTGTTGCCACTAACCATGTCAACCATCACATAAGCTGTAATTTACTCACACACACAATCTGACACAAATATATACATGCATCTATATACAGCGATAGGCTAGCACATGCACTTGCTGTACACATCGATAGACAGAAGTAGCTAATGAGGAAAAAAAACTGGCATTAAGCCGAGTTCCTCTGTACAATGTACTGTCTGACTGTGCAACATTGTATACTCTATATGCTAGAAATCCCCATGTATCAATGTGTGTATGTGTTTGTATGTGTGCATCTAGAGGTCAGATGTCAGTGAGTGCAGGCCTGGGGAATGCTCATGGAGCACACAACCAAATTCCAGCCAAACAAAGCTCTATCTGTGTATTCTACGACAGCAAGTCTTTGGGAAACACTGAAAGGTGAAAACACTGGCCTCTGTCTGGATGACTGCACATCGGATCCTCGGGTTCCTCTCTCCTCTTCTCTTTACTGCTCTTTTTCTTTTAGTAAAGTTTCTTGGCATGCTGTTGTTCCAAAAACACACACCTTTCCGGAGAGAGGTATTTAATTTTTATCCTCTTTTCTGCGTCAACTTTTTCCCTTTTTTCCTTCCACCTCAGGGCTCTGTCTGTGTGTCTGCACATTACAAGCTTGTTAGCATTAGAGCAGTAGGGTGTTTATGAGCTGAGGTGTGCATGTGTCTTAATTCAATCACACTTTTGCCTGTGCATGCATTCATGTATGCATGTGTGCACAGCGTGTCTGTGTGTGAAGTGTTTTAGCTACATGTGTGTGTGTGTGTGTGTGTGTGTGGCCTTACTGTGGTGCCGGGCTTTGGAACGCAGAGGTCAAGAGGAGCTGACCTCCCCTGAGGCTTGAATCTCGTGAGAAGGGGGAGGAGAGAGGTGAGCTCCTCACACACACACACACACACACACATACACACCCTTCCTATATTTAAGACATTTAGGCCATCATTGTTATGACATAGTTTGTCACTGTGTACCTGTATCTACACTGGTTATCCTGATATTATCTCAAGAATTTATTTTGTAAATTCCTTACCAGCACTGTGCATGTTTGTTCTTAACATCCAAAAGAGTTTCTTGGATAATAGTTGGAGAATAGTTTAAAAATCTGCCCGACTTGCTGTCCGCCCTCATGAACTTGGCTTTAAATCTGTTTCAAGATGTGGTCACTACATCTCCAGATCTTAGCACAGAAATGGCGAATTAGTACTTAAACTAATGGAGCACAGACATGTTATGCAGGTACAAACACACATGAAGACATGCATGTTCACACCTGCTCAACCACTTCTTCTTTCTGTTATTGATCTGCTTTTATTCTCTTGGCCTTACATTTTTTTCCTGCCCCCCGCCCCCCCAGACTAAACAAATGTAACTGGGCTGGAAAACATCTCTGGATCCAGATGCTCTCTCTCTCTCTCTCTCTCTCTGTCTCCCTTCACTACCCGATCTGCACACCCTTCTCTCGCCCCCCCTTGACTGACCTTTGGCCCCGCCACCCTCCCACCCTCTCTGTCTGTGGCAGACTATAGGAGTGTTGCAGCACCTCTCATTCAACAACACTCATTCATCCCCCTCTCCCTAACATGAAAGTTGAGAGTTGCTCTTCTTCTCTGGTCAATACACTCTTCTCTTTCAGGGGCTGGCCAGTGCTTAACCACTGAACAATTTTGATAACTCTGTTGTCCTTAGTGGGAAAGAAAGCAGGACAACAGATGAAGGGAGTAACTGCTAAGTGACCCTAGTGGACTGGCACACCTCTCCCATCCTTCTGCCTTTTATCACATCCATGAAATACTTTAACTCACTTGAGAATGCTAAGAAGCTATTGTGCGTTTCTAAAATGTCAGACACCGACGAAAAAAAAGAATCTCCCATTGCTATTACCTGAGTGTAACATTTTGGATCACATACCGACCAATCATGCTGTGCAGACACACACACACAAAATTAGTGATGACAAGGCCCACCGTGAGTGTAGGTGTGAGAGGACCTAACGTTTAGTTCTGACTGGGAATGGTGGCTTGTCAAACAGGAGTAGGCCCACAGCAGGACAGAGAGAGAGAGAGAGAGACACACGGGCAGACAGTCTGAAAGAGAGAGAGAGAACTTTTTAAGCCCTGTGGTTATATTTCCCTGGAGCCTACCCCAGCTTTACAACTCCATTAACTGCTCTAGTGCAGATTTTAGCCTGCTTCGGCCCAGATTTGTTCTGAAATAAATCAGAAACGGAGGAGCGCAAAGTCCAAAATGTGGGTCCCTGAGCACCTTTGGTATAATTCCTTTCACTGGCCAAGGGGAGGGAGCCAAATATTAGTACAGCTACATCTCCTGCTCCCCACAGCCAAAGCAGGGCCACCCCAAGATGCAGGGCTGCCCGAATGACCTTCTCATTTCAGACCTTAACTTCTTCCTCTTTACGCACTCCTTGAATGTAGCGCCAGCAGCTTGTGTGTATGGTTTCTGAGTGTTCTCTGTGTGTGTGTGTGTGTGTGTGTGCGCGCGTGTAGGGGTCTCCAGTGATTCCCTGAACCCCACAGCCAGTCTCATTTCAGCGCTTTTCTAAACATCACCTCTCAAAGCCCATTCCCGAATAAAAGACAACATGGAAAGAAAAACAGGACAGCAGCAGAAAAAGAAGGAAATGTTATTTAAAAGGTACCAGACCGCAGCATTTTCCACTGATATTATATACTCCCTGCCCAATCCAAAATATATACGGGCCGCAGGCCAAGAATGTAAAAATAAAACACATAGACTCAACATCTGGAGCAAACTGAACAAAACCCTCATTTAATCTTCCCTGAATACTGAATTCTGCTATTTTACCCCCGGCCTGTCTCACTCACTGACACATACATGCCCATGCACACATTCTTCATCACATATGCACACCTACTGTCACGGGCCTGTAGAATGCGAATGCATGCATTAACACGCAGTCTAAATCAGGTTTCACACGTACAACAAGCTTATCATCTTACAACACAGACCCATAGCAAAACACACTTTCCAATCAGAATTAGTAAGAGCCAGAGATGGAAAGAAAGGAAGGAAACACCCTCCTGTTTTTATGTACATTTTGTGAAAACTTGAATAAAACCAGAAAAAAATGTATACAAATAAAGCAGAACTGATTCTACACTTGGCTGAGGTCAAACAATAGAGAACCTATAAACAGAAGGCGCAACAAAGGCTACTAGATTTTTCAAGTTTCAAGTTAAAAAAAAACATTCTTCTTCTTGCTAATAAAAAAGATTATTTCACCAGTGTGTGTCTTGCTGCAACACAGCATTATATTCCCCTGTTTCAGCAGGAAGCTAAAAAAAATAAAAATAAAAAAAACAGTAGCAGAGCACAAAATTCAGGAAAATAACACAGATGTCATATTAGATGGAATACAGCAATGAAACACTGTGACATACCAGAGGTGCAGAAGAGCTTCTCGTGCTCTTTCAATTATGTGCCCTTGGAATGTTCAAATAGCACAAGCTAATAGACTTTTTGGAAATTTTTGCTTACAATTTGCACAAAATTTAGTTGGAGACATACTTATTGAGAACAGAGAGGAAAAAAAGGCACAGGAATGAAAGGAGAAACAGAGTACATGTGTGTTCGCTTATTTGTCTTTACTTAAGGATCAAATGTCCTCACAGCGATATTTTGCCACTCCTGATTCATTTAGATTAGGGTTTCAGGTGAGTGTTAAGGTAAAGATTAGTTTAGGGTTCGGTTTAAGGAGTGAATGCAGACAATTAAGTCATTCCTAAGTGTAAATGTGTATTTAAGAGCATATGTGTGCCTGTATGTGTGTGGGTCAGCATCCTTGCAGGAGTTCCCACTCCCGACCGGGCTGGCGGTAACTGTCTGAGCTGAAGAGCAGGCTAAGAGCAGTGTAAGATGTGGGTTTCATCCCTGCCCAGGCCAGGTGGAGGTTGCCAGGCGTAGGAAACCACTGGGTTCTGCAACTCTGCCAAGAGCACGGACCTCTCTCATAAAATGCATTAACCTCTTCAGCTCCACAGGCCTTTCACCAGGTTCATCTTTACAAATGCATCTTGTGCTGCCGAGCATTAGATAAACTCACAGAATCTCAATCTATATTCTAGTCAAGCTTAAAAAGTTTCCAAAAATATCAGATAAGCCACATGCTGTCAGGGGGTGATGCAACAGGAAGCTGGAATATTTCCATGCAGCTGTAAAAAAAAAAGAAGTATTTTTGGTTTGATTATTTCATTAAATAAATGTGCTATAAATTTTAAATAAGCATTTACGGGATTCATGTGGCAGTATTGTAACGTGTCATAAAATATACTTTTCAATCTCAATTTTGTGTGATTCATTTGGATCCCCGCTAGCCATTACAGAGACAGCAACTTCTCTATGTGAGATCCACACAGTAAACATTAATTGTCCATCAAGAGATGGACCTCAGTTTTAATAAAACATACATTTAGCAAAACATCTTTATTGCATTTATGGCCAGTTTTGCAGGTTGTAATACATGACATGGAAATTCAGCTAAGCGCAACTAAAAAGTCAGCAGTTTTACTTCCTGAAAGAAAAAAAAAAGCAATAATGAAATTTGGCACCCTTGAAATATACTTAGATAACAGACCTGGAGCTGTTTTTTACTTTTGTCCATAATACATATGCTACCTAAAACATAATCTGTTTAATTTTGCCCTCAAAGAGGACAGTATACAGAGTGCGGTAGATGATGAGACTGATCCTACCATTCATGTCAAACTCCACAAATGCACACACACAAACATTCATGTACACAGGGAGAACAAGAGAGATGATATCGAGTGAGTCTGCTCACACAAATGGAACTGTCAGGCTTGGTCGGGTTCATAAGCACAAAGAGGTGTGTGTGTGTGTGTGTTGTCTCTGTGAACATCTGATAACCTGTAACCTGCAAACTCAATCCAGCTCTGCAGTGACAGCACAACACAGAAGCACATCAAAACCAAACCTCACTGACAGCTGTTTATATGCACCACCTCCTATCAGTCTCTCTCACACACACACACACACACACAGACTGGATTAGAGTGTGAATATCAATAACCAGGGGCCGCTTCTTATAAAGGATGAAAGCTGACATCTTGTATCTGCACTGAACTACCACATTTACGTCAAAGACAATTTAACAAATCTGAAACAATAAATGTATCCACTGATTTCTTTTTTTTTTTTCAATCAGCGGCCTTGCAGGGGGCTCAGCATACACACACTCTTGGTTATACCATTTTCCTCTAAGGTGAGCAGAAATCTGCAGACAGCTTGTACTGCATCACATTTTTCTGTTCTGTTCATGTTCATGCATCTTTTAGTTTTTATTTTAGCAACCGTTTCACTAACTGTTACGTATACAATGAGAAATACATGCTACACCTTAGCCCAAAATAAGACTCAATGACCATGGGCTGAAAAAAAAAATCGTACAGTTTTGTCAATTTATGAAACAGAAAAGTAAGCAAATAATAAATATACTTGAAGGTATTAGGAAATGAAATCACTGGTGACGTCTGCACGCATGTAATCAAATCAAATCAAACTTGCAACATGAAATCCAGTATATGCATTATTTACGAGTAAGTTCTCCTTGTTTGAGCTTAAAACTAACACTCTTCTAGGCTTTCACTTGTTTTCTTTCTTCCTCTCTTTCTCTTCCATACCGGATTCTTTGCCTCTCCTCCTTCATATCTGTTTCAAGCTGAATCTCCACCATCTCTCTCTCTCTCTCTCTCTCTCTGTACCTCCTTCACTCTCTCTGCTGTTCACCCCTCCTGCTCCTCCTCCTCCTCCTCCTCCTCCTGCTTCAGTTAATTCACCAACAGCATCATGATTGAATATTAATAATTCACATCAGCTCTCCCTGATGACTCATTACAACCCTTCAAATAGAGAAGGATAGTCAGGCATTCACAGGTGAAAATATGAAAACATGTGCGCGCACACACACGCGCACACACACACACACACACACACAGAACACTAAAGGTATGATCCAAACAAAAGTTTTATCTCTTTTCATTTACTAACTTCCATTCAAAAGTCTGATATTGCATCCCAACGAAACATGAAGAGACACATACATTCACACATCATAATTGCTTATTTGAACCAGCTAGTGTGGGGGGGTTGTTGGTGTGAAGACCATGGCATAGTGCAAGAAAGAGAAATGCAAAATTGACTTGAGCAGAATTATTAAAACCCTTTAAATGTCTTTATTTTTTTGATAGTTTAACAAAAAGCAGAAGAGGAGTGCATAAAATTTAACCTTCCCCTTCAGAATGAAAACAAAAAGTTAAAATCGACTTCATTTTGTCAGCATGTCTGTGGGATTGTGTGCAGGCTCGTATGTTCCCATGTAAGAAATAAGGGTGACATCTTGAGAGTGTCAAGGTAAACCCAGTGAGTATCGGTCACTGAATAACAATCATGATATTATGCCAATTATTAAATATGCAAGGAGAATTAAACTGAGTGATCTCTGCGACCTCGCAAAGTTGTCATGGCAGTGACAGACTGAAGAGGACTCAATAGAAAAATGTAGGTCTAGTTGGAGTAATTTTTTTTTTTTTTTCAAATAAATTTCACGCTCTCCCTGAGTGCGTATGTTTGTGTCACAACATGTCACCTAATGATGACAATCAAGTCAATTAAATTCTTCCCTGTATTGTCCTCCAATAAAAACCTACTTTTACAGGTTAACGTGCCTTTAAAGAAAAGCTACACAGAATGATTTGAGTCTCTTTTTCTTTCTCACACACACACACACACACACACTCTGTTGCACAACCATTTAGCCCCATTAGAAGAAAGCAGAGTTGAACACCTTGCAGACTGCGAGGTGTGTGTCGATCGATGAAGGTTAAACCCGGGGTTCAAATATAAACAGCTGGATAAGTCACAATCAATAGCTCCTATCCCCTGGCAACTGGTCAATACGTCCACACCCCGACCCAGTCAAAGGAGAGAGAGAGAGAGACGCAGAGCCGGGCTGAGTTTCTATGTGCCTGTTTTGTGATAAGGATGTTAATGAATATATACGCAGTCACACACATTTGCCCTGAGTTGATAACCTGCTAGTGGAGCAGTAACTCAATAGACAGCCGCTCCGATTAAAGAAAACACACACACACAACAGTTCCTATTGATTTTCCTGCCGTGCCAGCATACCTTACACTGCTAGATCACTTAAACAAACGTCCACTCATAACCACGCTAAAAATGAATATGACACACAAACGTGCACGTGTATAGGCTTACCTCTGGCGTTACTAGTCAAGGCACTTTCTGCTTGTGAAATGAGTATTTCTTATTTGTCTTATATATTCCTTGTCGCTCTACTTTTATGTTTCATTTTTTTGATCCGTGCCAAATCAGAAACCATACCTCCAGAGTTGCAGGCTCATACTGTGTGTGTGAGTGTATACGTGTGTATGTGCATGTGTGTGTGTGTTAGTCTCATTGCTAAGCCATAGAGGAGATGGACTCCATATGCAGAGTGTTTTCACAGCCCTGACAGAAATCATGACCGTAGCAGAAAACCCACTAAGGTCTCCTTTGTCTGTGTCTTTGTGCATCTTGTGTGAGGGCACGGTGTGTGGGTGCATGTGTGTGTGTGTGTGTGTGTGTGTGCGCATGGGTGGGTGGGTATGTGTTATTTGGGTAAGCCTGTGTGTGTTCCTTGTGTGAGATTTTTGTTTCAGCATTGGCATGCAAAATGTATCACACCCACCTCTCTGTGACCAGCACAAAATAAAAATATACCTTACTTCCCATTAGCATGCCAGTCCGAGGGTTGGGATTTGTGTGCGTGTGTGCGTGTGTGTGTGTGTGTGTGTTTGCATGCTTTCAAGAGTGATGAGTGGGTACTGGCAGTGTGTCTTTGGTGTGTAACCGCTCAAAATAAAGAGCTCTCCACTTCAACAGAAGGCCATTAGAGGTGGTGCAGGGTACAAATGTGGCCACACACTCAGACAAGGACACAAACACACACCCACACACACTCAACAATTCATTAATCTGCGTTCATATATTTTTTAAGGCTAAGTTCAATTTGTGATGGTGAGGTGAATTCAGGTTTGTTCTGAGTCTGGGCATAGGATGAGACATGGCACATGACAGAGAAAAGGAAGAAGTCCTTCAAGAGAGAATGTGACCACTTGTTGATGAACTGTTCTTTTAATTTGTACTGTCAGATGTTCACTAACAGTCTCAGAGTCACAGACACTCTCTCACCTTCCTTTTGTTCTTCACACAACTTGTCCCAGCTATCAGAAGCAGGCATCGTGGGAGAGCGTCCTCGATCAGTTCTCAGTCTCGCCTCAGTGTAGAAAATGCAATCTAGAGCCGTTCCCACCTAGACACGAGACCAGAGGAGATTGGCTGATTGTTTCTAATGCTGGCTCTGGCGAGGCTTTATCACTGCAATAAAGTTGGGAGCTGGGAGCTATCAGTAATGGCAGGCCTGCTAATACAGCTCAGCCTGAGCCACGCTAATCATTTACAGCAGCAGTCTAAGCAAGGCACGGGGCTCTATTAGCCCACTAGCATCATAAGCCTGATTAGCGAGCGCTTCCTCGTTCGTCGCGTGTCTGTCTGTTTGCCTGTCTGTCTGTCTATCAGCGGACAATAAGGCTTTGGGGAAGAAGGTTTCTGTGGGATCTGCAGATAGCTGAGTACAGATCAGAGTGCAAGCGTCGGGGCACATATTTAGGGCGCAGGTTCATTGGGGTGGGATGAGTTTAAAAAGCGCGCACATGTAGAGGACAGGTGTTAGTTATGAACTTGTCGGGGTGCCAGAAGGTGGAAAAACAGGCATCAGTGATTACCTAAAGAGCCACAGACTCAGGAGCCAGCCGGTCTTTATGATTGAATCAATAACCATTCACGGTCGGCTGCTCTGGAACCAGTGGTTTTTTCCTCTTACGCACACAGATCAATACAGGTGATTATCAGAGTTAACCCTTCACTATCTGAGTCTGATCTTTATTCTCCAGAGAGAAAGACGTCTAGCTCGATATGCTTTGATAACAAGCCGGAGATTAAAACACGTACGGCCGGGCAAAGTATCGACATTACAGCCAAAAGATGTCAGCTGGATACTGTACTCATAAAGTGTGGAATGAAATCAAATCAAATTGGAAATATGTTCTCCACAATGATACTCGCAAAGAATTGATTACAGTTCTGCTGCACTTTTATTTTCCTCTTTCTAAATGTTTAACCAGCCAGCACGCTGCCATTGTCAGAGTCGAAAACAATAAAATAATGGGTAAATTATTTTGGACCTGTCCTGAGACATTTGGGTGTAGTATTGTATGTTTTGTATGATGATGCCCTTCTCGCCCTTGGGTTGACTCCATGTCTAAGGTCGACCCCTCTCTCTCATTAGTTCTGACCCTCTGCAACCTCCTCTCATCTCCGGTGACACGCGGGTCAAACCAAGCGCACTAATTACGGAGAATTGGATGTGGAGAGTGTCAATGTTTATGAGCTAAAATGAGGCAAACAATAATTAAAGCTGGGGTAAACAGTAGGATGTGACACTATATTATAATCCAGCTTTTCTCACCTAATATTTACCATAATGTCCAAAGCTACAGTACGAGAGGCCCACTATTGGGTGTTAGAAACTCTGAATACTGCTGAACAACAGGTGAGCAGGGATGTGAAACTTTCTTTAATCGTCTTTTACTCATCTTCATTCATACAAAAACACACATGCACATTCATAGCATTCATGCACGCTGTATGTGCACACACCAACGGATACGTGCACACATGCACGGACAAGCTGCTGCCTTGCCAAATATCTAATTCCCCACGCAAACTGTTTGCCGTGTGTCTGCCTTATGGACATTCATATGTCTGCACTGCCAGGCACACACACACACACACAGCAGTTCAGCAGCGCACATCAGGGAACATCTGATTCTCTTTATCACCACTGCTTCTATTTCACACTGATCCAAAAAAGACATACTTGGAGAAGCACAAACAGATGCACACAAGCACACACAAGCTGCCTCTGATCCAAAATACGTCCAAAAGAAACACAAAACAATTCCAGGCATTATTTTTTTTTCCCTGTGAGTGAAAGTTCTGCCGCCAGCCAGAAACAGCAGGCAGAATAGGTTACATGGCAGTATGGAGTGAAAGTAATAGCAATAAGTCTAACCTAATATTATAACCACACCCAGCACACGCATGCACGCACACACACACACACACACACACACTTCCAGAGCACACGTGTGCAAATATGGACATTCATGTCTGTTCAGTAAGCTAAATCTCCAACGGCATACTATTGAGTGACATGCAGAAAAACAGAAATATGAGGGGAAAAAAATAACAGAACGACAGAAGTGTTTTGCAATTCAAAGTCACTCAAAAAGAGCGTATATTCCGAAACAGTGTGGTGCCACTAAACAAAAGCGTATGGTTGGCGGCAGAATGAGAAAAAAGGAGGTAAGGAGAGAGAGGAAGACAGAGAGGGGCTAAGATAACGAACCATTAAACTTGGCACTGCTGTCCAAAATCCTGAGGAGAGAGAGATAGAGCATCTTTAAACACTGTCATTTGACTTTGAACAAAGTGACTTTTGAAGTGAAAGAAGCCGTTTCCCCCTTTCTCCTTTTTTCCTTTTTTCCTTTCCCTCCACATTTTAATGCTCCCTGCTCTATCATGTAAATCCCCATTCAAATTAGTTGGGCATTAGAGCCCTCAGCAGTAATGTCAGAGAGACTGAATGAGATGGGGGACTTAAGCACCTAACGAACAATGAAATTCCCAAGCCTTGGGACAGGACAATTAAGAAGCAGGCTTAGCCAATGATGAAAATTTATTGCTATCTAATACATATTTCTATTTTCTGAACACTAACCAATTTGAATGTGATTAAGGGGGGTGGGGCGCTTCATTAAAGAGACGCTGGCTCTCAGAGGTCGCTGGGAGAGGAGCCTTTTGATGTTAAATTACAAATACGGAGGAGAAAGGCACTGCCATTGTCTTTTTGGGGTCCAAGTATTGTTTTCTGTGGTTCCCCTTAAACGGGTTAGTTAACCCCTCGCTGTCCAGGAGAGATGCTAATATGACAGGCCTGGGGGAACAAGAGGAGGGGGGCAGGAATGGAGAGGGCTTTTTAGTGGGATAATAGACAAAATAAATGCCTTAGCGTTTATTCTTTTCATCAGAATGAAAGCATCCATCCATTCATTGTTTCCTCCTTTTTCCTCGTGCGCCAGTCTGTCTGTTGGCCGCACTCACAGCGGGTGTCTTTGGCTCCATTAGAGCCACTTGCACAGGAAGCTGCATTGAAAGGAAAAACAAAGAAGGAGTAAAACTAACAAGCCCATAAGAAAACAAAACAATTGATAGCAGAGTTCACATTTATCCTGCCAACAGATTTTAAGCGTTAGTCAAACTTGGCTAATATGTGTCCAGTTTCAGAACCTCAGATGTGATATGGAGTGACACATATTTGACTTACTTATTTTTTTTGTCCAGGACTCATCACGTGAAGTCTAAGTGACACATCAGTCGGTTTAGGTTTATGGACCTTTAACTGTTTTTACGCTGCTGCTGCTTCTTCAGCTCTGACACCTGTCAACTAAAACAACCACACTATCTTTCCATGACGATGAAATGGAGGAGCCTCTGGTCCACAGTACACACACACTGGTTTCTGTCCAAACCAGTGACAGGAGGGTGCTGGTGGTCTGTATACAGGCCAGCAGGAGAAAGAGGAGAACCCAGAACAGAACCCTCTGAGCTGAGAGCCAAGGCATCAGCGTCACGTTGTTTTCAGCCTAATACAGAGCTCTGGCAATGGCTTACCAGAATACTCAGAAGGAGGAGAACAACGCATCTTTTGTTATTTAACCGTCCTGCTCAGGGAGACAGACCATAATTCGGGTCGGAGAGGAGAGCAGCAAACTGTGCATATATCTTCTCCCCTGCAACACGCACCACGGCCAGATTAATTTGCGTTAATGGATGCGTTCTCAGGCCTAGTTTGGAGGGGATAAAGGACATTTTCATTAACTTTCTTTATATTTAATGTTCAATTAGTTGCGGGTATAACCGGACCATAATCAGATGGAAATATGGGCAGGAATTAATGCCCCGGCAGGAAGAAAGAAAGACCAGGGGATTGGTATGCACCCAATGCAAGCTGTGTGTAGATGTGTGTGCGCGTGTCTTCATGAGGGTGTAAAACCTGGTGCTCAGCATGCCGAGTATTACAGCACAAAGGTATTAAATCTCAAATATATTTATGGAGATTAGTTGTGATATTTACATGCATACACAAATATGTGCAGTTGTATCAGGAGCAACACCAGAGGGGGAAAGACAGAGAACAGAGGTTTATAACAGCATAAAGAGAAAATGAATGACACGGAAAATAGAAAAATCAAACGCTTTATTGTGTGGGAGAGGCATGCTTTTATCATCCTGATAGGCAGTGTTTAGTGTCGTGTGTGTGTGTGTGTGTGTGTGTGTCTGTGACTGATGCGGCGTGTTGTGTTGCATGTCACGCTGAATGATAGGATTACTCATTTTCCCCTTAGCAGAACACAAATCACTCTTTTATCCGTCATCATTGAATCTTTCCAGGGTTAAGTGTTTATGTTCACAGCTTCTCACCGTGCATGTGTGTGTGTGTGTGTGTGTGTGTTTGTCTCTTTTTTCACATTTTGTTTGTGTGTTCAGCAGAATGTTTCTTTAACTCTAAACAGAAAAATTAAATGGAAAAAAAAAAATAAATAAACATCGACGTCTTGTCTCATTTGCCTGCAAAACTGAAGTGTTGTGCAGGTTTACCTCTTTCTATCTCACGCACACACATACGTGTGCACACAAACACACACTGGGCAGTTTACAAAGTAAGATTTGGAAACATAAAAAGAGTCAAAAAGAAAAGATTAAGAAGGAAAAAATGACATCCAAGCAGGAATGAAATAGCCTGAAAGCGAGCACTACACTACATGAAGGTGGGTGGGGGGCTGGCTATTTCTGTGTGTGTTTGGGGGTTGGGGGTGAGATATGAGGTCACTGTCTGGGGATTCATGGCCCGCGGAGTCCTGCATAGCACACCATGATGATGATAACTCATTCTTCGCCTGACAACATCATGAGAAGGATTTCTGTCCTACTGCTTCCGTCCAGCCCACTGGTGGCTAAACAAGCCAAATGCTAACTTGATTTTCATTCCACCTTGTGCACTTCCTCTGGAGGTGGTTAAAGTGGTCAGTTCTCAGATCACAATCACTTTGTGTCCTGCGCTTCCTCTTTTTATAGGCTCAATCCACTTGACATCTTTCTCCCTCTCTTTCTTCCACTCATTATCTATCAAGGGATGTGCAAGTGTTCCTTCATTCATGAACAGACAACAGCCGAGATGAGAATCATTTGAGGCCTTTGTTTGCGATGTTCTCAGTACGTTCTGGTTGGACAAGGACAGCCGTGGGATGTTACTAAATAGAAGAAGTAAGACACCAAGAGACTGCACAAATTGCTCCACTTATGAATTAATTGAATCAACATTTGAAAAATTCTGATAACAGTGTGTGTACTCATTGGTCCTTCACGTTTGTGCCACAATAAACTAGCTACTCTTTCAAATAATCTTTACTCGTAATCAGTGAACTTTCAAGTTGTAGTTAATGAAGTAAATTTACAAATCCAATATTCCCCCTGTCCAAAGGGGACTGGAATTTCCTACTCTGACTTGAGTTGGCACATTTAAGTCGCACAAACACCTGAGACTTGACTTTGGACTCATCCCGAAGAGACTTGAGACTTGGCTTGGACTCAAGAATTGGGACTGGCGAACAGTATTCATTTTCCAATCCTTATTTTTTTGGTTTGAGGAAATTTCTAACGAGCACCAGTTGACATTTGTCATAACCTTTCACTACAATAACTTCAAACAAGGTGAAATCAAAAGAAATGCTCAATACAGCGTCTTCAGTACTACAAAAAATGATTCTGAATCGACCACTTCATGCTTCACTTCAGGCACCTGAAAACCACCAGATAGGTGAGTCACATTTAATGTGAAAGTTGACTTTAATGCGTGCGGACAGTTAACAGACATATTCAACTCGCCGTCGGCTACGTAACGTTAGCTTGCTATTATTTTTGTAGCTAAGACTAAGACCGGATTTGCTAAATGTCCTGAAAAGATGATTCAGTGTTTGTTTGCACTTGAGTGCTGGCTGAAGTTTGCTTCTTGGTCTTCTCCCTGCTCTCTCATCTGTGAGATCTCTGGGTTGTCTACATGACTCATTCTGCACTGGGCGTTTTGTCAGAGTGACTGATGTCAGGTGATTCGGTTATGAGCTCTTCTTCTTGCCTGTTGGCACATGGGAGAGCTGCTTTTTCCTCCTTCTCTGCTCACTCACTGGACAGTTAAGAGTGTATAACCTTCATCTCTGCTTTGCCACAGCAGTAGGCTTTAAATGCTCCCACTTCCCAACCTTCATGTTGAATGTTACTGTGCTGCACAGCTGGAGTGCATATGGGCTTGTGTGATAAGCCATTAATACATGATGCTGTGACAGGACATAATTTCATATAGCATTGCAATAGCCTGTTTAAAGTGATCATATACTGACAACTAATCACTGCTAATACCTTATGCTTATAAATAGAGCAGCAATGAAAATACAGCATATGCTTTAAATTCCTTAGAAATTGCTATAAATTGTTCTAAGCAGACTGGATTGCATAACTCGGCCTTTAACTCAAAGACTTCTGACTTGACTTGGACTTCTGACCAAAGACTTGAGACTTGGACTTGTAAAAATGACTTGTAAGCATCCCTGCCTCTGCTTGCATCGGCTTCAGTGTTTGCGCACTCTATCCAAGTGAATTCCTTTCCTACTTTCAAACAATTTCATGCTCCAATTCAAAAGCCTACTGCTTAAAAGATACCAGGGAACATGGAGGGAATTCTGATCATTGGCAAAGATTCCCTCTGAGTTCATTAGCTGTCCGCATTAATTAAAAACAAACAGGATAAATTGACCACAAATGGAATTTTGGGTGAAATCTTGTCAGCAATCCAATAATGGTGTGAAAAAAAATATCATTTCAATTACAGCGTAAGCTGAAAGCTGGGGTCAGATCTGCCCCTCTCCATTGAACTTCAGGGCTTCCCAGGCTCTGTCTTGGTGAGAGCACCCAGGGACTTGAATACAGACGATTACTGAGGTAATTTGGCTGAAAGCCCACTTGAATTGGCCCAAATCCTCGATACTATCAGCTTCACAATTAACCAACAAAAACAGATAACCTCCAAATCTCTGCAAGCTGTTGAAGCTATAATAGCTCACGGTCCTGTCCAACACACACACACACTGTACATACACACGCGCACATACTGTACATACACAGATACAGTACAGACACTCACGCTCATGAAGTCACACACAAATGCTCGCGCAAACCCAAATACACTGCAGGGATTTCTGTCCAATTAATATGCATGCAAAGCAATTTAGAAGCCAACAAGATGTTTTTGTCGGCCTGCTCCGGGGTAATTTAGCACTTCTGTTTCCACACAAGCCTGCCATGGAGGGAGGGGAGGAAGAAGCGAAGAGGGGTTAGAAAAGTGGAATGGATTTCTTGATTAAAACTGGCCCCCCCCTCCCTCTGCGTACAAAGGCGCGAGGCTGTGGCTACACACACGCAGCAAACATGCAGCGAATGCATATGTCCTAATACAGAGGCAGCATCATTGTTAATTTCCTTTGTTAGCCGTCTGCTCCCCCAGCCGATTTAATTTGTGGTGGTGTTTTAGTGAGTGGTGGGTAGGAATTGAATTAACAGATATTCGTTCATTTGTACATTCCTCTGTCTCCGTTCCGACGTGTGTGTGTCAGTTTTACATATTGTTCAATAATTGGACTTAGATTACTGTTGATGTGAATGCATGATCACACTGATGCCTCTCTGCAACAGACGTCTCGATATGGTTAGCTGCATAACGCGGCTTCCGTAACAGCTTGGCATTCAAGCCTAAATTATTCGCGGTGACAGGCAGCGAATGGGGGGAGCCTGGAAAATGTTTATGACAATAAGAAGCTTTGCTTGATTCTTTTATCTTTCATTTGGCATCGCTATTGGCAGACTGGGACGCTCAAACATCACAATCTGCTTCTGTGTCTCTCTCACACAGACAAACACCCGCATCACTCATCACAGTTTTGAGCTGCTGATTATCTCACCTTTTTTCACTGCAAGGTAATTGTTAACAAAACAGAAGTAAGCAGATGGAAGTGACAGGTGGGATTTGAAGATCAGAGGAAAGAGATTACAATGGTGAGATAGAGAACATACAAGACAATTGCCGTGAAAAAGAATAACATATCTGGGCCTCCCACCTTCACGACTCCCTCCTCCTCACTCATTCTTCACGTAATTAAACCTATAGTCACTTTCAATTAGCTAGCCTTTCTCCCCATGCACGCCTTTATGCAAAAATTAATTAGTCAATTAGCCAATTAACATGTGAGCAGGTCTTTGTGTTAACGAGGCTTTTACAAGCTGCGGCAACCCTGCAGTAATGGCAGACGGGCAATAGATGCCATGGGACTAGTTTACACCAAACAGATTCTACATGACCTGGGTGCTAGCACACAACCCTGGAGCGTGAGCGTGCATGCGCGCGCACACACACACACTTTTATTTACTCTGCTGCAAACCCCTTAACTCACACTCCGCACAGCAGATGGACATATGCTTATTTTATCCCAGCTCGGTGATTAGATGTCTTTCATTAGGTGAATAAAGTATGTTGGGACTGGTCTGGAGTGAAGCCAGTAAACCCTGCAGAGTCCTAATGTTGCTGCACTGAGCCCCATCACTGCACACTGTTCCTGCTGAAAGTGTCGGTGCTTCCTCTATTAGGCCAAGACCACAAATCACAGCAGTTTATTTTTACTGTGCATTGTACACAGACACACACATCTTCCTCTCAAGCCACATAATATGCATACACTTTCTTTGAGCACAGACAGTAACACAAGCACAGTCCGGTTGTGTCAGCATGTGTCTGTTCTGTGTCTGTGTATAAATATGGCCCAGAGACTGCAGTAATGGCTGCTGCTTCAAATAAACAGAGAGCAGAGAAGCCTCCCATCCCTGCTTCCCTCTGACCTAAATCATGGCTGGACAGACACCCCACTTCCTCACGCTGGACGTTCTCAAGGAGACCAGCAAGCCGCTACCAGATCTAAGTGTGTGTGTCTATGTGTGTGTGTGTGTGTGTGTGTGAATAAGTGTGAGGGTGAGCAAAACAGAGAGGGTTTTGATATATTCCACATGTTGCTTGCAACCCAGACACAACAACTCCTCGGAATAAGTAGGAGTGTTATGAAAAAGCGAGGAGACGGGGGAGAAGTTTCTGCTGGTGAGGAGAGGGAGTCATCGTGGGTATGAGCTAGTGGGGGTAGGGGAGGAACAACACCCTTGCTTTACAGAGAGAAAAAAGAGGAAGAGTGTGAGCTGCTGAGAATTTCACCATGCACAAAGTAGAGGGTAGATTTAGACAGAAGGGGACATGGGAGAAGAAGATGAAAAAGAAGAAGAAAGGTCAAGGAGAGCTCACAGAAAAAGAGACCTCTGATCACAAAAACAGCCTCATTTTAGGCTTGACTCACACAAATAGACACACACACACACCTTTTGTGCTGGTAGCGGAGATCTCTCTGTCAGTAAGGAGAGCAGGCCTCCTTCAGAACGTTTATTTTCCCGTTCCGTCAATCTAAACAATCCCTTAAAAGGGACTGCAGATGTTTATAGGCCTTCACAGAACACATGCTGCCTTTCTGACCTGCAGATACACACAGACACACACACACAAGCACGGAGATATAGAATACACACACACACACACACACACACACACACACCACAGCGGAAGCAGCAGAAGCAAGTGGTTGTAATGAAGACCAAAGAAAGAGACCAAAGTCGGCAGCAGCCACAGCTTATGTCACTGACATAACAAACACTCCGCATGCTCTTCCACATCTCCTATTTTGGGACACGCAGCTTTAATGCAATGTACAGGTGATGACTTATTCCTGAGAGCAAAATATATACCGATGAGCACTTGTCTGGTTCCAACTTGATCAGATAAATGGGAGTGTCCAGAGGACTCTTCACAAAAAAAAAGAAGAGGAAAGGAAGGATGTAAGTGTGTGTGTGTGTGTGTGTGTTTGCCTGTGTGTGTTTTGTTTTTTTTTTGTAAAGGCTTGTTAAAAAGGCTGCCCGGTCGGCCTGGGCTCTAAAGCCACTCAGACAAGCAGTGTTTTAGTGTAAACACACACAGCGGTTTTCCCCTTACATGGCCATGTGCTGCCAAACTGTGATTGTGTGTGTGTGTGTATGTGTGCCGGGGATGGGTGATTATGGTCATTATTAACCTGCTTGGTGTGTGTGTGTGTGTGTGTACTGGACTGAGCTCATGTTCTAGAACAATGTTGTTTATACAGTGCCAGGTATTTAATGTCACCGACAGTGCAGCACTCTCTCCAGAGCACAGCTTTCATCTCACACACACTGCTGTAAGCTCTCTGTGGCTTAGGTTTATTCACACTCAAAATATCCATTTAGCAAAAAGAAGGAAAAGGTAAACGTTTGAATGCAGCGTACTCGTCAGCTTTGCAGGGCCGTTTCTTCGGCCTCTTGCACTTTGCGCCAGAGGTCAAATAATTTTCAAATTGGTAGGAGAAAAAAGAAAGAAAAAAAAAAACTTTATCCGGAAGTCTTTTTTGATTGCTCTGACACTTTCCCGTTAGTTCATTAGTTCTATCTGTGGCCATATATGGCAAATAAATGAAGTTTGAGTGTTTTTATAGCCTTAAGACAGTGCAGTCTCCTATCAGAGGATAATGTGTCTTTATGATAGTGACTATTATAACTTTGGGCAGTCAGGCAGGGACACAGGGGAGTGTGAGGGGGTTGGGGTGGGGGGTGTTGTGGGGGTCCCCTAAGTCTTGGTAATGAAGCTCGATCCATCTCTCCTCCTTCACACTCTCTCTCTCTCTCACACACACACACACACACACACATATGTACGCACACACTTAAATTGGCCAACTCTAAAGACTCTAAGGGCACCGAACATTGTGATTACGACCGGCTAGCCATGAAAAATTAACAGGTTTATCTCTCTCTCTCTCTCTCCCCCTTCTCTTTCTCCTCTGTGTCTCTTTGCCCCCTCTCTTTATGGTAGTTACTCTTTCCACGCCCCCATCCCCCTGTTCTGTCCATCTTCAGACGTCTCTACCTTCAGCCCTGCGATACTTTTCCAATTTTCCTTCAGTGTCTCCCACTGAGCCCAGGGGAGGACTGAGGGAGAATGGAGCTGTGATTAAGTTGATACATTCTAGATAATAAAAGCAGAATGGCTATCATTCTCTCTTCTCTCTTGTACGCAAGAGCGCTTAGGCCCCTGCACCACACCCCGCATGGCCCCTTTTCTCTCTCCCGCTCTGGGCAGTTTGGACACTGATAGGCGAACCATACGTAAGGACAATGGATGGCAGACGAGGAAGAGAGGGAATCGCTGACATGGTTTCCTTTTCGTGTCTTTGCTTGATATCGTGCATTACTGCAGTCCTGTTTCACTTGGCCACGTCACACACGCTGGAGTCCAGAAGAGATACGCTCAAGTTCCGTTATCAACTCCAGCCTTTGTAGTTTTTAGTTCTCTGTCCCTGTTTTACTTGTCGTGCCTCCCAAAATCTGCCTATGTCTATATTAATTCAGTATTCTGCATATGTGTGTTTGCCATCAGTTCTCACATTGGGGATAAATAAAGGAATTCTGATTCTGATGGTGACTCTGTGAACATGTATGATGGCAGTCAGCAGTCAGTGGCATGTGTCCTAGCACCTTGGGTGTAATAAGTGCCCCATTGACGCTGTGCTGACTATGAGCTCAAAAAAAAAGGTGAAAAAAAAGGTGCAAATTAGGACAACAACAGTTAATAACACATAATAATGCTGCATGTAAAATTACGTGAATTCTTAGTTCTTTTTCTATGTCATAATGTCCTGCTTTCAAAAGTAGGGCTGGGTATCAATGCACAAAACAAAATAAACAAGTCTTTTCATTTCAAAGAAATATAGTTTATTTTTTTACTTTTAATTCAACAAAGTTCTCAAGTGTATTTTATTTTACTTCGCTATGTTATTTAAAAATTTTGTATAAATCAAAGCAAGTATAATACTAGAGAAAACATGACTTTCTAAGTAGAAACTAATTAAAGAATAACAAGATTACAACTCTGAGCAAGCATTCAGTGCCAGTTACTGTCAGATATTTTTTACTCAATAGCCTGTCCTTGATGTCAGTGTTTAAAACAGTGCTAAAAAAAGTCTCTCAGTATTTACCAGATTAGATTTACATAAACACTGTTTTAAGTGTGCTTTTATATAAACTATACAGACACATGACACCAACAGAAAGGATGAGGACCTCTTGAATTTAACCCAGACCATCTTCAAACCTCCAGAATGTACAGTAAATAATTTTCCTCTTCTTCCATTCCACCAATATATAGTACATAAGCTTGAAGTTTGTACTTTTGTCTTTCTGGCACACACATATCTACACCTACTACGACAAACACACACATAAAATTGACTTACAATACAGTCAAAGAAAAAGTGAGTCACACACATTCAATCAGTGACCTTGTCATTCTTTTTTTTTGTTGTTGTTGTTTATGCCTTTATTTCACTTTCGCTGAATCTTCATGTACTCATCTTACTGTACTCATCCCCCCCAAATACTGACACGCTTATACTTTAAGAGCACAAGCACAAGAACTGGCCTTGACGTTGCCACAAAACACACACACACACACACACACACACAAAAATGGTCCAGCAAAAACCAGTCTAAGGGGAAACGGACAGTCGAGTGCTCTTCTGCCAACGGAACACTTTGTTCCTCCAGAACGTAAACATACTGATTTATCTCAACAGCTCTCTTCAAACACGGCCGCCTCTCTTCCTCTCTTCCTCTCCTCCTCTCTCCTGCAACCTCTCTTTCTCTCCAGCTCAATGCCCTGCTGCGCCCCGCTGCCCTCTCTCACTTGGGAACTTGTGATGTCTGTGTTAACGCTCACAAACAACGGCGGCCCCGATTACCTCGTTCTCTTACTCTCCCTCTCTCTCTGCACCTCTACCTCTACCTTTTCCCATGCAAATCTTGCCCTCCCAAACACTCAAAAAAAAGGCGTCACGACAGCCCCTGCACGAGGTGGAGAGAGGCTGAGAGCAGCTTTGCAGAATGAAATGACAAAGAGAGCCCCTGCAAACTAAGAATGACCAGCCTCTTTACCAAACGTGCACTTGTGCTGCCCTTTCTCCTCTTTTTCCCCATCCCCTTGTTCCTTTCGGCCAAACACACCATTTTTTCTGTTTCCTTTTCTCTCTGTCTCAGGATAGAAGTTCGATGGCTTACACTGATTCCAACATCACAGCCAGACTGACAGTTGACATTCTCTCTTCTTTAAAAACCTGTCCTGCTTCTTTATTTCCCTCGCTCTACTCAGATTGCCAGACTATTGTCGGAGGTATAGCACTGGGGGGGGGGGGTTGGGGCAGGGAGAGATAGCGGCTTTCATAGTCTTCTGATTGTGAGATTTTCGGGTGTTGGGATGAGTGGAAGGGAGGCAGAGCAGAGAAGTGGAAAGTACATGGAAAGAATAAAAGAGGCAAAAAGTAAGAGAGAACAGAGGTGGATAATGGGCTATGTGTCACTTGCTTTCATTCACTAGTTTATTCATTCATTCATTTGTCTAAGTCACCCCCCCCCCCCCCCCCCCCCCCCCCCCCCCCCACCTACTGTTACCTTATGGACACACTTATGGTTTGCATCTCTTGTGACTCCCTCTGCTCTTTTTTTTTTTTAGTCTTCTACCTCTCACATGAAAAGATTTCCACAGCAAAAGACACTGGTCTTCTAATTGAGTTTGTCCATGTGGAAAAACAATACAAGCCAGAAAAATACTTAATGCCTGGTATTTTGTATACATGTCAGATCGAATGAGTGTAAGTTTAAATTGGGACCGTTTGTGCATTGTGTGTGAAAAAAGAGCTGAGTAGAGAGGAGGCAGCTTAAAAAAAAAAAAAAAAAAAAAGACAGAGGCAGGGATGAAGTGCTCTACACGTGGACAGGGAAAACTTTATCTTCAGCACCAAACAGATGATGACTGTATATAATCTACGCGTATCAGCAATGGTGGAAAGCGCATTTACTGAAGAGCTGCGTAACTGGAGTATTTACTTGAAATACTTTGAAATATTTGTGTAATATTGTCCTTTGAACTCTAATACATTTATCTGACTGCTGTACTCACCAAGTACGACCTGTGAAGGACGTGGCACAGTGTAAACTAAAATAGACATTTTTATACACAGCCCCTCTATAAGCGTTATGCAGGACCCACCTTCGTTGAAAATGTACTTCGGTGGTGCAACTTCTTATGCAATTATACCATCAGACAAATTATATACATTGCAACCAGTTTGCAAATAGTGGAAATGGAGCTGTTAGGACTCTAGAGCGCCAGGCCAGATGTCGTTTTTTCCATGGTTAGTCCTCCAGTCATGCAAGTATTAAGTGCTTAAAATTAGCTCCATCATTACCACCTACAACATCAGAATCCACGTTAATGCATCCGTAATAACAAACCACTAATGTGGATTATTATGTGGATTCTTGAACGCAAGACTTGCACTTGTGTGGAGTGTGAGTATGTACTTGTATTGTACGAGTATTTCACATTGTACCACCTTTTGTTAAGTAAATCATCAATTTAAATCAGTAAATCAAGTTTGTCTTCCATCACTGACTGTGAGAGTATTATTTTAAAAATGTGTTAACTCTCTTTAATTCTTCTTGGAGTCACAGAATAGCAGGTCCTGTACAAAGTAATCACCTGCCATATAGAAGTAACTCATCATCTGTTTCTCACAGTTTAAATAATTTAAATGGAACAGGAATGGCCTCTACCAAAGATGGCACAAACATCATGCAAACACTTAAAGCTCAAAATGCTTAATTTGGTCAAACAGGCAACAGTGGGGGTGGTACAGGCTAATAATGTGGGATGAGTGGAATTAATGTGGAAAAAGAATAAATTTGTCCACCATAGTACTACTTTGTTTTGTCATTTTGTTGGTAATAAAATTTAACACTAATAACAGGACGCGGTATGGTTAACTATCTGAGACAGCTGGAAAACATGAATATTATTTTTGCTAAATAAAAGCAAGCACAGTGGAGGTTGAAGGTTCAAATCAACAGCAGCAGAAAACCTCTCTTTTTTCTGAAGAGGCGTCTCCCCTCTCAAGCCCTCACCCCCGCTTTTCCTCTCTCTCTGCCACTCGTCCGTCTGTGTGATGTGTTTAAGCCAATCCCATAATAATGGATGCAGCCATACATATTCATGATAGAAATCTAGTAATTAGTAAACCCCCCCCATGCACACACATACACACACGCACACACAGGCTTCATGCATATGTATGTCCTTGGCAAACAAAGGCTGTGGCAGCGTGGGGCTTTCTCTATTAACACACACATCCACGTGTGATGGCACAGATAGCAGCCCTGCCACTCACACACACATGTACAAACACATCTATGTACATGTGCACATGCTCGCACTCTCTCTCTCAGACACAAACGCACGCGCGCACACACACAAACACACACCAAGAGATGGCAGGGTTGAGAGGGGAGGGGTTTCCCTCCCTCATCAATAGAGAACCTATAATTTCCTTCAGGTTGAAAAACAGCTTTAAACACAGACTCAGATCAGCATTGACTCGCAGCTACTCATTCATTCACTGTCTGACACACACACACACACACACAAACACACACACACACTGACAGCCCTGCATCACTATTGCATCATATTTAACAAAAGATAGTCAGGCATATTTAAGAATCCAAACCCTAGTGGGATGCTGCCTCCTCAGCTCCCATCTCTCTCTCTCTCTCTCTCTACACACACACCCACACACACACACACACTCTCTGAATGTTATCTCTCACTGAAAAAAAAAACAGCCGAATCCAAGTGAGAATTGGAACAGTCAATGTAAAATGATTGCGTCATGTGAAGTGCGGCTGTTGCTTTGAACCTAAAGGGTTGGTGGGTTTAGCTTTTGTGGAACAGAGGTTTTATGCCATCTGACATCCTGAGCCTTCCAGCAGAGAAGTTTCGATGCAGTTTTGCTGAATTAGATGACATGAAGATGAGGCAGGCAGGTGAGGTGAGGAATGAGTTATAGGTGACAACAAACTGAAGTGAAAGAATTTGACAAACTGACAGAGAGAGAGAGCGAGAGAATACTTTTATTGAGCTATTTCTCCTTCTCCTATTCCAAATTAAGGCTGACTTCCTGTTATATCTGAGAACATCAATAGAGCTGCACTTGTGCACTTACACATATTTATGTGCAACTGTCACGGTCACTCAAGACGAAGATATTGACAGACTGCACAATACACCTGGAAATCTGAAAATCAAAAGCGGAATACCGTGTCTCTACTGGAAATGAGACTTACATCTTTCACAGAAAAATCTTTAGTAGGATAATATGAAAACACACAAAAAACCTTTTTAAGTGAGTGTGGTTTATACTGGACAAGATACAGCTGAGGTAGACACACACTCACACAAAGTAACTTATACACCCAGGATGTTTGGTTCAGTTTTACCAACGTGGTGAAAGAGAGGCCACTGGACAAAAACAATGCCAAACCTATTCCATAACTGAAGAAAGAAGGTGGCAGCAGGGAGCGGAAAAAGAAAATGAAAGTAGGTCAGAAGGACTGCAGTGCTGCACACCAGAGACAAATGGATTATTTCACTATCTGAAGGGAAAAAAAGCCAGGACGGTGATGAATGAATTACAGTAAATTAATTAAAACATCTGGCATGGACACGAAATTTTGAAATATGACGGGTTTTTTTGTTTTTTTTGTTTTTTTGCTCTGTAGGAGTACAAAGACGTTTCAGGCGTTCATTCCTTCTCTAAAGTTTATGTATAACAGAACAGTACACATGGAATTTTCACCCACGACTTTCTCACACTATTACTGGCTGTCTTTCAGTCAGAGCAGAATGTAGTAAAACACTGTTGTACACAGGTATGCTTCATACATTTATAACTTTCTGTAATTTTCATTTCCTTTCTCGGAGGGTCACAAAATCTGCTCTCCTAGGGAGGGCCAAAACTGCCACTAAGATTTTAAAAAATAAAAGGCACATTTTGCAGGATTTTGCCATTAACAGACATTAGAACTTTCTGTGCTCAGGTAGCCGTAGTCCAGTGAAACTATTGGAACGGCACCACCAGCTGAGAGTGCTCTCTGTCCTTGTTATCACATCCTAAAATGCACACACTCACACACACAGACACACACACACACAAAAGTTTGCACGCAGAGCATGGCCTAAAGCTTTCTGAACAGGCTCATCTGAAGTTGGGTCAGGTATAAAGGGCTTTTTTGTGTGCATGTCAATCAGGGAAGTATGAAAGCCTATGAGCACGCAGAGAAAATGAGAGGTTTGCCACAAAGAAACATTCAGCCATTCAGCGACTCCCTCACTTAAGCATATGAATCATAGTGAATTGCAAAGTTTCTACAAGGGGAAAAACCTTTAAATTAGATGTCAGCAGCACTGAAAGGTGCAAAAACAGAATAAATACATAGCGATAAAGATCTGATGTCGGTGTGTTCAGGTATTTGCTGGATTTTTATTTTCATTATGTCTAGAGTGGTTTATAAAATACTAATACACCTGCCAGATGTCAACCAGACACTACTGATGCAAAGTCATGCATCTCAGGCAAATTTAGAACAAGTCCCAAATGTTAAACTCACAGAAAGGTCAGAGAGTCACACTCCTCAGACCAGACAGACAATGACACACCCCTTTGGGGTTAACTTTTTGGTTAGTGAGGAAAATAAAAGCCAGAATGACAAGAGTAGGAGAGAGAAAGAGATGTGAGAGGAGACGGAAGAGGAGGAGCAGGAAATGAACTAAACTCTGGTAAACTGCACCTGCAGGGATCTCCTCCTGTGTATAATGAGAGTGTTTAATGAGAGCACACTGTTTAACACCTCTGTGCGTGTGTGTGCGTGTGTGTGCGTGTGTGAATGAGTGTGATAATTGAATAGAGACACAGTCTTCATTCCAGCCTCCAGCGTCCGCACAGAGAACAAAAAAAAAAACATGAATACATTTTGTGCGTCCATTGCACATTTCTGTTGTTGAAGTTACTCTCTCCTGTTCCTGGGGATGGGTATATAGAGTGCCCACTGACAAACTACCGGAATAATATTGCAGTTAAGTGGTCTAATAAAAATGGGAAATATGAATAATTAAAACATATTACTTAATCTAAATGCAGGTTGAGTGTAGCTGTGCGGCACGGAGGCCTAAATAAGCCACTCGGGCTGAGTGAAAATCAGCCTGTTCTGGGAACACAACGGGGATTCCTTTAGGCTTAATCTCTGGGTGTGTATGTGTGTGTGTGTGTATGTGTGTGTGTGTGAGAGAGAGAGAGAGAGAGAGAGAGAGAGTGAGAACACACAGTGATGTAAACAAAATGCAAAACAGGAAAACAAAACCAAAAAAAAAGACAGACAATGAACAATTAAAAGAGGGACGATGTGATAACATGTTTATGATGTTTAATGCAGAGAGGAGACTAGGACATGAAAAAAGAGAGGGATAAACAGTGGGGGGGGGGGGGGGGGGAGTGAAGGAGCCAGGGAGGAGGGGAGGTGGTGAAAGAGATGAGCAGCTCAATTTATCAAACCCCTTTCCTGGGAGAGACTAATTAATTGTTTGTGTGATTGCTTTTCCACACACTGCACATATACACACACATATTCACTCTCTCGCTCACACATACACACACACCACTGTCACCTAACCAACCTGACAGACCCTAGCGCACACACTGACAGAGTGGACTGCTCTCTCTCTTTATCTTTTCTCAGTCTCTCTTTTAATATCTCTCCTCCCCTCAATATCTCACTCTTCACTTCCTTACCTTTTGTTTTGTTTTTCCTCTTGTTAATGAGCACATTTCCAGACAAAATTAAGGTATTGAAATGATCTCTCTCTGTCTCTTGGTCTCCCTCGCTCCAGAAGTTTGTTGGGTGCACTGAGGTGATTTTCACTGTGTCTCGCCACAAAAGCAGAGTCGATCAAAACAGGAGCCTTGAACCCTTTGCTTGCAAAATATTAAAAGCAGAAAAAAAAGACAGAAATGACAGTGGCATCGGTCACTGTTTACACTACACGTTCAAAACAATGCCACAACTTCTGTGAGCAGCCAGAAAAGCAAATAAAATGGCTTGGTTAAGGTATTAATATGGTTCAATGGAACCCAACTTTTTTTTCAACAGACAGTGTCATTGAGTTGCTTGATAGTTAATGACCAAAGGAATATGAAGAAGCCTAATGGGCCAATAAGAAAAGTGGGGAAAACGGGGGTCATTGTTATAAACTTTTTCTTTTATAGAATTTATGTATTTATGGAACCCCTTGCGGTGGTAAATGTAAAATATACTATTGACTGAAAGAAAAATATTCACTGGATATGACACTGGACAAACAACAGGAATAATCTCTCTGTTCTCTACTCTCAATACATCAACTAGGTCTTATACCTAAAATTTCCCAAATCATGGCAGGGAAGGTCTTCAATGAGCAGTTTTACTGAGTGGTGCAAGTCTCCTTTGGCCATTTAGTCACATTCACGGTATTCGCTCATTTTGCCTGCCCGATAGTTTACTGAATTGAAATAGGACACCTTCCATTCACTTTCATCTGAGTCTTGTATTAACTGCTTAACTACTTAAGTGTCAGATCTTATATACAATAGCGACAACCTACAACAGACGACATGAGAGTGAGTTTATTCGGTTTGTTATAGAAAAAGCTTGTCTATTACCAGCTAAAGCTATAGTTTCCCACAACAACACAAATACACACTGACATATGCTTTCAGCCAACATTAATATAACTGTGCTCTATTAACATAAGTCTAATACTCAGGATGGTTCTTCGTAGTCTACTCTTTCTGTACTGTGATTGGCTAGTACTCCTGTGCTGTGATTGGCTAGCACTTCTGTGCTATATTTGGCTAGTACTCGTTCTGTCAGAAAGCTTTCTGGCCAAAAGCCTTTAGTCTTCAGGTATTTTTCCAGTTTTGTTTTGTTTCTAGTTAAGGTTTGGTCAGACACCACTTGGTTAGGATAAGGAAACTAGGCAGATCTTGGGGAAAAAATATTACTACTTTCTTGATAAGTGGTTTGTATTTAAGAGCTGCGGACTGCTGAAGATGATGTCTATGGCAAAATGAGCATAAAACCAACTAGTCCAAGCAACAGAGAGAGATCAACCAATTATTCAAAGTCAGTCAGGTCAAGGTTTCAATAGAGACGAACGATGTAGGTCGCTGAACACCCACCAGACTCTGAAACCAACAAACCACCTGCCAAGCACACAGACACATAAACAACCATAACACACACAATAACCAGCTACCCACCAACTCCGCACCCCCTTAATCCCTTGCAGGTGACTGCTATGTCTGCCGGGTAGGGAGGAAGAGCCACCGGGAAGAAGCTTATGTGGAGGCAGTAAGAACATGTTTTCGTGGGAAACAACATATGAAGATGCTGATCCAGTAAAGTCATTCAAAGCTCTTTTTATTTGCTATTTTTTGTTGTGAAAAGTTAGCTGCTGACTGGTTAACAGGATGAGTAATGTGATTGCAGTGACATTGTATCTTACTAATACATGGTGTGATACTTGACTATGTAGTTTAATACCTTCTTTAAAATATTGAAAAATGTCAAGTGCTTTGTATGAGTTGTAGCTGAGCAACTGGGTGTCTGAGCTGTGATAAACTGAGTTAATGTTAATGGAAATTTGGCTGTGAGCATAAACATGTGTACATGAGGTACTCTGTACCTTAGGTTCAGTGTCACATTTGATGTAAAAATGTCAAAAAGTGCCAAAAAATGCCAAATGGGTGGTCTATAATGACAGGTGCTGAGGGTTTTGATTCTGCTCATGACTTTTCCTTCATCTCTGACCCATTCAATCAGCACTTCATGTGTGTTGTGTAATTCGTTTAAATAAAGTGCTTATCCTAGGATAAGACATTCATCAAAGAAAAAGAAGAGAATGCATAGGAAGAAAAAAGATATTTTCCTATGTACTCCTCAACACTATTAAAGAGTACACAAGAGTATATGTTTATAGGTAATAAATTAGGACTGTATGTTAAACACACTTTCTACAAGTCTGGGCAATGTTGCAGACACTAAAATACAAAGAGGAAAGACACAAATATGCACATATGCATGCCCCTGTCTGGATAACGCTGGGTGGATTGATGTGCTTTGGCCTCTGGTCACAGTTTAATTAAACTGCACATCACTGTGTTGCACGCACAGCAAAATGCTGCAAAGAAAAACATGTTTCTCTCTAGCAACTGATCTCCCTATTTATATAAGAAGAAGCCTTTCTTCCCACCGCCACTGCTTCCTGATTGTGCCTTTCACTAGCTTGGTTCCTGTTTTCCCGTGGTTCCTTATGTTCTCTGGCTCTCTGTTTCTGTTCTTTCTCTGTCACATGCACACGCACACGCACAATACTAACATGCTAAATCATGCAACCTAAGCTGCAAGGTGCAGAAGTTTGTCCTCTCTCTCCTGTGCTATTAGGATTTCCTGCAGTGCAGAGCAGTGTGTCTTCCACTGCTGGGTTGGAACTGGAGGGTCACACTGGAAAGCTAAAGCCTCCAACCCACCTCCACTCCACTTGACTCTTTCCATGGGCCACTTTTTATCCTGACCTTCAGGATGCTCAGAGAGGGATCGGTCACAGCTCACAGAGGGCTGAGAACTACTCCATTTGAGAAAAGAGACTGCATGCATGTATATTTAAGATGCCAAAAACAAGAGTGCCAAGACTGTAGGGCCCATCAGATGTGTACTTTAAAGTGTACTTTAATAAGAGCAGATGCTTTATCTCACATCATACAAATACACACCCACACAACTCACTATCTCTTAACTAGTCAAACAAGCAAAAAGGTGTCTGGGTCACTTGGCTCACAGCCATAAACAAACTGAGTGTTAACACACAATCAACATCACACACCTCTGGCCACTGGTGCCTGGGTGAACCAGAGGGGCCATAATTGAAAGTTGGCTCGCTTCAGAGAGCATGACACAAAACCAAGAGGGGAACCAAGAGCTTTTTCGCCCTGTTTTTATATGGAAGCTGGTTGGTAGTTGGGAAAGACCAGGAGTGGTGTCTGGCCCTGCACAGTGGCCAGGCTCCAGGGTGGGGTAAAGGCAGAGAGGGGGCAGGGAGAGGGTTAAGTCCTGGCTGCCATGGCTAATGCCTCAATCTTCTTGCTCCCCTTGCTACAACAACACGGGATCAACAAAGACAGGATCAACAAAGCTCCAGCCAAAATCCTCCGACGCACTGACACAGAAAATTCCCAGTCCTCCCCAGGCCGCACAGAGAACAGCAAACACACACTTACACACACACACACATACACATATCTCCGACTGCTTAGGGAACAACAAACAAAGGCGGTAAATACAGCTGCAGACGGCTGGGCAGATAACAGCCAATCCCTATCCCCAACTTGTTCCGTGGCTCAGTGGCTACTGACTGCCCTCTGCAGCTCGCTGCCTTGGCCATGCCTTCTACACAACACAAACACCTGCTGCTTAATGCTTCAACTCACTCAATTACAGCATCCATCGTCAAACAGAAAACTTTCTTTCCTCCCAGTTGTGCAAAACTTTCCTTCATTTGTAGCTTTTTCTCCCATAATTTCTGGTGTTTGTAATTCGTGAGCAGTTGAATAACTCAACTGTCATTTGTCCAGCTTGAAATGATGTCATAATAATTAATCTTTTTTGCTGTCCGGCTGCACTGGCTGATGCACAAAAGGGGCAGAAAAAGGCCATAGAGGCCTGTGTTTTGGTGGAGTTAAGAGAGTTAGACATTGCTGTGTTTGTGTCTGGACTGAAAGATGCACAGATAGACTCCCTGCAAACGAAGAGACTGGGAGAAAGAAAGGCAGAGTGTGACAGAAAGAGGGGGAGGAGGTGGGAAGTTCAGCAGCCCTGCATGCAGAGGGGTGTTTGATGTAATCCAGGAAGTTAGTTCAGTAACTCCATCCCTCCGTCTTAGTGAAGGACAGGAGAAGGAGGGATGAAGGAGGCCCTTGTCTGGAGAACCAGGGGTTTTCCACATCTGTCCTCCGCATTGTAGCCACCCTCTCTAAACAGCCCAAGAGTCTGTTATGGCTAAAGGAGGCACACACATGCACGGGCACGGGCGCGAACACACACACACACACACACACACACACACACACACAGCAGCTATGTCTGAGTGAACCTTGTGGAACGCTTTAACACTGATTGCAGTTAAGCGTTAAATCATCCATACTAAAGTTACCATTGAGAGAAAACACATCAGGGTAGAATTCATAGCTGGGCGATGTCTGTCTGTCTGTGTGTGTGTGTGTGTGTGTGTGTGTGTGTGTGTGTGTTTATGAAACGCCAGTCACGCAACACTGCCCTGCCTGCTGAAGGGATCCTTGTCTTTCTTTTTTCTCTCTTCCCTCCTTTTTTTTCCTCTGGAATGCTCTCTAACACGCAGTCGGCTTTTCTTTCTTTGGGATATATGACAGGTAAACCCCCTAAACCTCTGCTCCACACTTTACCAGAAACAACTCACTACCTTTCCACCCTCCACCTCCCACACACTGAAGCTGTGACCTGGCAACTCTTTCATACTTTCAGTGGCTAAGTGCAACATACACAGAGTTGAGCGCATTCGCCAACACGTCCTACAGCATAACTCACGCACTACACTAGTTACAAAGGGACCTGAGGCATGAGTTGCAGGAAGAGATTCATTCTTTTGTTCTCATTGGTGCCCCTTGTGGTTGTGGAGAATGACTACAAATACTGTGCACTGAGTCAAAGTGGAATTATGTTCGGGTCAAGGTTAGGGTTGCCAGCTGTCCTGTATAATACAGAGTCAACCTGTATTTAAATAAAATGCACTGTCCCTTACTGATTCAAAACAGGACGCAATCTGTCATGCATTTTCATCCCTACTCTAATGCACCTAATGTTTTCACATACTTGGAATGGCTTCTAATAATAATAATAATAATATAATAAAACCTAAAGAGTTTCAAAAGACAGTTTCAAAAGAGCGCACAGAGTGGAATCGATAGCGCAGCCTTCCCCAGTGTAAACTGATGTTAGCTAATGTGAGTGCTGTTGTTATTAAATCGTGTTGTGTTTAGAGCCATCAGGATGTGATTAAGTTTCCTGGATGCACAAACTGACAGAGGATGTAAGCAGAAGGCTCAGCATTCTGTGTGCGTGAGTATGTATGAAAGAGAAATTTTTCCGTAAACCCCACAGGTGGAAATTAGTCTTCCAAACTTTGATATCATTCAGCCACACACACACACACACACTGCCTGCTGAAGAGAGGGTGAGAAGGGAAAGGCGGGAGACAGAAGGGAGGCATGTTCCAGGCAGGTGAAGTTGTGCTCTGGACTGTCCGATCACACTCAAAACATTTTTTCAGATTCGTTCAATGACAAGCGAGTTAACGGAGTAAACACCATTTTGGATTTAAAAAGGTACCTAAATGTTGTTTAGCCCCCACTACAGACCTCAATGCAAAGTTACACATTAAAAGTTGCATAGGTTGGCATAACTAAAGGTTATTAAATGGTCAAGTACCTTGCACAATACTGGGACTTTTATTTCCTGTCTAAAATTTGCTCTGTGTCAGTTTCTTAGCAAAGCAGTCACTCAACATTATTTCTTTCATTCTCTCGATTTCAACCATTTTATGTTCATCTCAGCAGGCTGACATGTCATTGTAGTGGGCGTTTGACAGTCAAACACATTTCAGTGTAATTGCCACCTCATAACGTCATAATTACCATAGACGCTACAGCACTCACTTCTGAGAGGCTTGACAATAATGGGAAAGCTGTAATGATAGGTGTGTATCATGAGAGCGTGCGCACACACACACACACACACACACACACGCAGGGGCTAAAACAGCATTGTTCCCACATGTCTACCCTGGCCCCTGTTTTTTTCTTTTTTTTTTTGCCATTTCACTTCATGGAGATATATCCCATTTAATTCAATTAAAACTTTTAAACAACCTAATTGGAAACAACTGCCTGGAAAAATTAAATTACATAAACAAAACTATTCTGACAGATTACGTCTAATATTAGGCATCTGGGCCTTATTAGGCTCTAGTAATAACAGCACCAGCACATGGGGCGGACAGGGGAGCAAACCATTTTCTGCTGTATTAGCTCTGACTGGCCACGCAACCAAGAGGTGGGTTGTGTGTGTGTATATCTGTCTGTGTCTATAGGAGCTGTGCAGTCCACAACAGAGCAGTGTTTATTTATCCTCTATTAGAGCAGGAGCAGACATTAAACCCAAACAGGCCCTGAGTAGTAACTCCCCAACCCCCTATCCCCACCCTCGCCCCCATCAGTTCTTTCTTCCCTCCCTCCAGCCCGATTAAGAACATATGGAAATGGGGCACGCTAAAGGTGAAAGAGAGGGGAGGGGAACGCCTGTGAAGTACACGTATGTGAAGAAGTGTCAGCAACCATGTATATGCCTTTCTTGAAGTTCTAAAGTAGAACTTTGTAAACGTAGGGGGGGAAAAATCTGGGTTTCTTCTCTCTTATATCTGTCATTGAAAGTATTGTCTGAAAGGCTAATGCACTTACACAGTACATTGCCTGTATATCATCAGCTGTGTCTGCTGGCCTCCCATACAAGGTGTTCCTGAATGCTGACTCTAGTAATCAACGGGTGGGCTGAGAGCTTTACAGTGGCAGGTAGTGACTTGTATGTTGTAACCATCACGGCTGTAGATGCACTTTTAAGAGCTGCTGCACTTTTGTCAAGGTCAGCTCTCCCTCTCTCTAAACCCCCCCACTCTCATTCTCTCAAACTTTCTCTCTGATCTCCAACTGACCCTCAAACTGCCTCTTTCCCTCTCTCTTTTCCTCTCTCTCTCTCTCTCCCCCCCCCCTCTCTCCCCTGCTGCGGTTTCAGCCCATGTCATCACATCAGAGTCGACAGCTCTAATCACTGTGCAGAGCGGACGGGCTGTAAAACATGGCAGGGACTGACAGCAGGGCTCAACACACACACCTTTCATCTTCCTTTACCAGCACACAGTCTCTCACACATACATACATACACACACACGTTAAAATACACAGTGCAATAATTTGCACAAATGTGCGCACCCTCAAACACACACGGCGCACAAATTCAAGGAGACCTCATGTTTCAGGAGTCCGTCTCAGGTGTGTTGTAGTTACGGTTTCCCGCCTGTGTTCTTCCATAACCCCAAACACGGCGTTCCTCGAGGAGGACGTGAGAGGGGGAGGAGGGGAAAGGAGGATCTGTCAATCAATGTCTGATCCAGCTAATCCTCAGGTAAGGCAAGAGCTTTATGACGGAAGACTGTCACAGTCCAGACAAAGAAAAACACACACACATACACAAGCATCTGACCCAGGACAGCAGCTTACATCTTCTTCACGATCTGAATTAATTTCATGTGTCACTGGTGAAGATAGGCATAGGTGTCCATTGTTTGGACCTATTCCAGGTTTTTATCAGAAACAAAATCTGAGGTCCACAGAAGACAAACAAAATGTAATATGCTTAATCACAATTATAAAGATTAACAAAAATATCTGTTTGCAAAAAGATCGGATATTGACTTTCTATGTCCATTTTAAGTCTTCAGAAAAGTAGATGCTGGGTCATTATTGGGGCATTAGTGTGTCTATGCACCTATATGCATGCACACACATGCACAGTAATAAAAAGAAGTGAGTCCTTTGTCAGGCTGGACAATTTGTTTCTTCGAGGGGCTGGTTTAAACAGCTTCAATTTGTGCAGTAAAATCAGTGAAAGCTGAGTTTTTTAAAAAGCCTTTTCAATGTTTATCTTCAGAGACAAGGTTTTAAAGGAGTGCAATCAAAAATGTTTGGGTATTTATGAGCATTGCCATTCAAAGCAAGCAAATTTTGGAGTTATATAGGTATTCAAATTATTTTTTATACTTGGTTGAGGAGAAAGGACCAGTGCCTCTCAAGGTTGGTCTGATTGTAGTTGAAGTGGGTTGGTGTCCTTGCACTGTCCAGTCCTTGTATTCTCTCTAGTGTTTGTGAAGCTGTACGTGTGTGTGTGTGTGTGTGTGTGTGTGTGTGTGTGTGTGTGTGTGTGTATGGCATGTGCTTGCATGCATGTACACATTAATAAAAAATTATTGACAGACATTGTGCTCCCAACACAAAAGAAGTCTGAATTGCAAGTCTGGAATTCATTAAGGACACTTTAGCATTCAGCCAGACAACAAGATCAAATGCTGAATACAGACTGAATGCTTGAAAAGTTTTAACAGTTTTACTCACCTAAACTTCATACATAATAAGATATTCAAACAGACACAAATAACTCAAAATTAAAAGACACTGCTATTATCTTGTCACGAGCGCAAATAATCACTGCATACGAAGAACTTCTGCTGCGACATTATTCAAAAACATTTTTCACAAACATAAAAGATAACTGTTGACAGAGAAAGAAACAGGTTGAAACACCTTAAATTGTTTGCCCTTGAGTATTATTAGAGTACAGAATAACATCGATACATTCCCTCCAAAATATAGCCATGAGGAAAGATTGAGATCTTTAAGCCACCTGAGCACCAGACAAATTGCACCAGCCTTTAGTCACTGAAAATACATCCCAACCTCCATTCAATGGCTACAGTTTTGAAAGTGTTCAGAAGAAGGGAGGAAAGGCTACTTTCCTAACTGTTAAAGTGACATAAACTGACAGCAAAAAACATACTTTACCTCACCATGAGTGACCACTAATACTAAAATGTATTGAAAAGATTGTAAAAAAACAAAAAAAAAACAAAAAAAACTTTTTATATGGCAAAAAATCTGAACTACCTCCACTGAGTCACAAGCATAACATCTCTCCTGTAATATAATGCACATAGGGGACAGTTTAAGTGATGCGCATATCCTTTTCAATGTCGCCCTGAGGGTTCAGTAGGTAAGAGAGGTGAGAGACTGGAGCTATGTGTGTGTGAGTGTGTGTGTGTGTGTGTGTGTGTGTGTGTGTGTGTCAGGAAACAGGACGGCATCAGAAGATTTATCACTGCTTGATCAGGTTGCGAGTGAGTTACTGCTGTTACTCCCCCCCTTCCTCTGCCCAGGGGCCAGGCTGGTATATCAGCCTCTATATGACACATGAACACACACACACACACATAGACATGCATGCACACACACATAGCAGGGCAGTATATCAGCTTGTCTGTGACAGGCTCTCTGTGTGTCTCTCCCATCATCTGGCCATTAGACAGTAATGGCTGAGAGAGGAGAGTAGGGTTTCCCTGTGGGCTCAATACAACAGCATTTATTACACACAACAGAAGCACCATCCTGGCCCTGCCACTCACTGGAGAGAAAGAGGAGGAGGGGGGATGGAGGGAGGGAGAAAGAAAACAGGGAGCGATAAAGGGGAGGGAGTGTAAGGGATAGGTAGCATGTCCGGAGTTCAGGGGAACTTTATGTACCCTCTTGAGGTGAATATCCACGTGTGGATGCTGCTCATGCGTTTGAAGCAGGCAGAAATAATACAATAAAAAGTTGAACCTTAAGCAATAAAACATACCCTTGCTCAGTTGATTTTTTTTTTTCCACAGGACACACACTGACCTGTCACAGCATGAAAAGCACAGGTGTTGGAAAAAAGATTAACATTGTCTGTTCTTTTCAAGCACCCAGGAAAGTCATGAGAGTGTGACAGTGAGTTCAGCATGCACAGTATCACGTCCCTGAAACCGAAGCATCTAAATGGATTTCTGCTATCACATATTTCATTTTGACATATATGGCAAAATCTCCTACATGAAATCCAACCATTCAGTGCACTCTGGGTTTCGCCACTCGAAACTTACCTGCCGCGGTATGGCCAGTAACTAATGGTGGCTAAGGTTAGCTAATGTTTGTAAATGTGAGATGGATTAGATATATATTGCTGTATGATTTAATTTACAGAGAAAGTTTGCTGACTTTTTGACTTTTCTCTTGAGTTCCATGCCACACGGACACACATTTATCCCAAATTAGTACAAGAAGTAGTCTAGTGGTCTGGTTATTATCTTCCAGCTCTCAGGGAGGTTGGGAAATATTCTTATTCGCTTTCATTCTGACAGGAAGATGAAGAGACTGATCATGTCTATGTGTTAGGGACAGAGCTTATGTCAAGATATGTTTAGCCTAACTTAGCCTACATTATGAAGGCAGGGGAAACACCTAGTCCGGTTTTGTTCAGGCTTCAAAAATACACCTACCACTTCTTATTCAAAAGCCATTTTGTTTACACAGTGTACCTCGTCATCTCTACTCTATAAAGGCTATTATTTAGTAAGCTTCGGAGGTAGGCATTTTTCCTCGCGCAGCTTTTATGCTAAACTAGGCTATCCACTTTCTGTCTCCAGCTCTGTATTTAACATACAGTTGCATGGCTCAGCAAGCAAAATGACACATGAAACAAAACTAACAAAACTGAAATAATGGAAGCAAATTTGATCACAGATAATGAATTCCTTCCTGTGCTCCTGAAACCATTCAGGTTCCCCTGAGTAAGCCTGCTCCGTAACCCCCGCAGCAGGATTAAGAGGCGTGAAAAAGCAGGGTTTCACATGCGGGACACAGGGATGTACATCATGTTAGCATCGCACAAAACATGTGCGAATGGGCTGTAATTCCCCAGTTTAAGTCCCTTATTTCCATTTTGTCATGTCTGAGCGCCTGTCATGCTTTTGAACAAACATTGACATAATTAAAATGCAAATGCAGTTTGGTGGTGGTGGAGACAGAGAGAGAGAGATTTCTAAGCTGATATGCACACAGATACGGACGAAAAGAAGAAGAAACACGCACAAACATGCACAAACCGTTACAGAAAACACACAGGAGCAGAAATATAGCAAACGATGATAAAGGTTTGGATAAAATTCCCTGTTTGAGCACAAAACTATTGAGGACTGTGTGAGTGAGTTTTGTGCTGATGAGTGCACTGTTGTGTATGTCCATATGTGTGTATATGTGTACACACACACACACACACACACACACACACACGCGCGCGCATGGCTCTGGGGGCTTCAGGCTCCCCAGCCCTTGGCCTTTATTAAGAGCAGTTGTTTGATGAGAAAAGAAGCCGGCCTTCACTCCAGGGCCTGGCAGAAGCCTGGGGAGTGGGTAAGTGGGTTAACCCAGAGGCCCAGACAAAGCCTGAGGAATGGATAAGTGGGTCACCCGCCCTCAACTGAACACTCAAAGGATCCACTCTGAGTCCTCTCCCTTTTATTATTAGAGCTGGTCTAATGTGTGAAGGGACCTCAGGAAGGAACACAGCACTCATCTCTGCATGAGCGAGTGAGCTTGTGTGCATGCATGTGTGTGTGTGTGTGTGTGTGTGTGTGTGTGTTTGGGTATGTGCATGCATGCATGTGTGTGTGTGTGTTTGGGCATGTGCATGCATGCGTGTGTGTGTGTATGCGCACATCTGTGTGTGTTTGTGCGACTAAAACACAGAAAATGCAGGGGTCCTTGAAGAAGCTAAGAAATTAGATGTACCAAGTTCAAGGCTCCTACACAGGAACATGTAATGCTGCTATGGTGTGAACAACGGCAGAGAAACTGATACAGAAGAAAAGCGGCATCTTATGTGAAGGATTCTCACAACATGGCCACCACAGGTCTAGGCACACTGAGAAAATGTAGGACAGAACACCCATTAAAATGCTGTCATTCAGGCCTGACAACAAAAACGCTGGTATTTTCATACAGTGTCCAGGACATTTCTGTCTTAAACTACATAACACTGTCATTTTTAAATCTGTTTTCTTGACTGCAGATCAAATGGATGAACAGATCTCAGATAGTCTGTGGTTCTTGAGCAACAGGCTTTCTGAGTTGAGTCACAAATATACATTTTCTGTGGTTGTTGATACCTCTTGTCTTACTTTTTGGGGCACCCTGTCACCTGGTGGTTGGGTTGATCCTCTTGGTTTGATTCTGAGTATTACATGCCATGCCTATCTCACTCTCTCCAAATCACTTCTGTGCTATATAGACAAAGGTATCCGGACACACCCCTTTATTGGGCTGTTTTGGGCTCAGCCCCTTACTTTCAGTGAAGAGATAGCTTCAACATACCAAGACATTTTGGACAATGCTATGCTTCCAACTTTGTTTGGGGAAGGCCCTTTTCTATTCCAGCATGACTGAGCTCCAGTGCACAAAGCAAAGTACTTAAAAGACACGGTTGGATGAGTTTGGTGTGGAAGAACTTGACTGGCCCACACAGAGTCCTGACCTCAACCCCATCAAACCACCTTTGGGATGAACTGGAACGGAGATTGTGAGCCAGGCCTTTTCATCAGTGCCTGACCTCACAAATGCTCTACTGCATGAATGGACAAAAATTCCCACAGAAAGAGTCCTAAATCTTGTGGAAAGCTTTCCCAGAAGAGTGGAAGCTGTTACAGACAGAAAGCTGTCTGTGTAATTAGAATGTAATATCGTTAAAGTCTTTGTTGGTGATGGTCAGTTGTCCTAAAACTTTTGTCTATATAGTGTACCTGTATCTCCACCAACAATAGTTTAAAAAAGGCAAAAGATGCCAATGACAAACTTTGAGAATAACAACAACATTTTGGTGCTCAGGGCAAAGCAACTAAGCACACAAAGTTTACTGCTCCCAGAAAGTTCCAGAAAAGGTCTGGAAAAATGATGGAATGAGGTGTACCACATACTTTTATTTTTATTTTAATTATCAATTATCAATTCCTTGATATATTGCTAGTACTGTAATTAGCCTGCAATTGTAGTTTTCAAATATGAAACTACTATTTTTGCCTCTTTTGCTGAGTTTGAAAGAATGAAAGATAAAGTTAGTCTTAAATCTAATTCAGATTTTTTTTTTTTTTTTTTGGCAGAAAAATGTGAAAATTGGCCTTTGGCATCGAGTACTATTATGATTAAAACTTTAAGAGATTAGCTACAAAAGAGTTCATGTTAATTTTACTTTTTTAAGTAAGAACATTTTTGGACAAAGATACAGTAAATATGCTTTAAAATTAGGGATCTTGGCATTGTGGTCTTCCCACATGGCAAATCCTACTTCAGATTTAAGCACCACCTATGGGTTGCTCGGAACAATTGCTGTTTCTGTCCAGTTGCTAGTGCATAATCTCAAAGCCAGCAGACACCAGTGCTAGTGTTGTACTTTGTACAACACATCCAGGAAGCAAGGCTTAACGACTACAGTGGAAAAACTTCACCACACTGTTGTGCAGCACGGTGCACAAGACACGCACACACACACACACACACAGAGGCAACACACAGAAGCATGGACTTTGGTGGAGAGATCAGCAAGAGGATCAAGTGTAAAGTCTCTTGTGTCATGGAAAGGTCTTTGATGATGAACACAAACAGTGAAACCACACCAGTACAGAACACACACACAGGCTAATTCACTAATTTCCTCCAAACAGTAATTATCTTCACGCAACAGTCACGATAAAGATTTACTTTTATTCATCTGGTTATTCATTTATTCATCTGGTAGCATCTAGTTTCCTGTCATTTGTTCGACACTGCAAGATTAATGAATGACTTTTACTGCACTAATTTTGACTGACATCCAACATGCACGCGCGTGCGCACACACACACACACACACATGGATGGAATTCCCACATAAACAAACAGAGTGGGTCTTTGTATTCTGCTGCACATCACCACAACACAGATCAACAGTCCCTGAGGTAACGGCCAAAATAAAGATCTCATTACTTTACTCTCTCTCTCTCTCTCTTTCTCTCTCTCCCTCTCTCTCTCTCCATGGCTTGTCAGCTGCCAGACCCTGACGTCTCCTTTCATGTTGGCCAGGCCTCTGAGAGGAGCTGAGAGATGCTGAGAGGCGCAGAGAGCCTCCCAGGGCTTTGAGCAGTGTTTGATTCCTGCTAGATAATAGCTGGTTCACTGTCAGCCCCAGGATGATCAGTTAAATCCTTAATCACCGCCTGTCCACTTGCATGACAGTTATTTTAGGGCTCTTTTTCTGGACCTTCTCTTCTCTCTTTCCAGCTCTCCACCTCTCTCCCTCCCTCTGCGAAAAGTAATCCCACAGCAGAAGCAACAGAAAGCAGCACACCATGGATGGGTTTGGGGATGGAGGGATAAGAGGACGGAGGCGGTCGGAGGCAGCTTCATTTGTGCGAGGAGCAGATAGGCTGTTGCAAGGAGGAGAGATGGATGCATGTATTATATGTTGTGTGGCTGTACGTGTGTGTGCACGAAGAGTGTAAAAGAAGAACATAGTCAGATAAAGGCAGGTTGGCATCAAAAGGGGAAAAGGAGTAAAGACAAGTGAAAAGACCAAACTGAGGGGAACTTCTCTTTGACCTGTCAGCATGAAGACAAAAAGAACGAGGACGGCTCCTTCAGTCTCCTGTACCTGCCTGTTTTTAAAGGACATTCAAAGCCGGGCAGAGAGACAGTTAAGGCGTTGTCTGTCAGCCTGTCCTGTAACAGTGTCACAGGCTGAGAGGTACAGGAAGACGAGCGTTCTGTGTTCATGTCCAATCCAGAGCCTTGATCAAGGCTTCTCCACAGCCAGGTGCTGCCACCGCTGACAGCCTCACCTCCACCCCCACCTGCCTCCGTCTGAAAGGCAGAGGGCATTTCACTTTGACAAAGACAGAAGTTTGGGGTTCGGGGTAGAGTTGGTGGGGGATACCTGAAGTACAGTTTGACTACAGAGGAATCACACAAAGTTTTTGGACAGCCTGGACATTGACGTTGTTGAGTGTGTGCTAAGTTATCAGATCTTTGAAGTTCCTGTAACATGAGAGGCTGAGCTGTGGGCTTACAGTTCCATTGCATTGGAAGTAAGTTCAGAGGTGTGGAATTAAATCACGAGCCATGTATGGAATCTCATTATTTACCTGTCACCACAGAATTATACAGACAATTGGTTACGACATAACTAAGATGCTAAGCAAAATATTTTAGTTTGTTTTTAGTTTGTAGTGTTTACATTACGTTGTAAAGTGTAAGACATTGTGATTTGACCTTGACTCGGTGTGAAAGAGCGATATCCAGACTTGAGACTTGGTTCATTACGGATAATTCCTCAAGGGATCAATAAATTATTCTAATTCTGATTTAGCACCAATTGGATGTTATACTTGCAGTCTGGGCCATCATTTCTATTAGTCATAATAGCATTGTACCTATCAAATAAATTGCTGAGGTCTTTGAATGGAGCACAGATTAAAATAAAATAAGCAGAAGTATGGATTTGACTTGTTTGATGATTTCAGAACTGACTTGCAATTTGAGTTGGACTTTAACACCAGTGACTTGTGATTTCACTTGTACTTTATCCTTTTCACTTGAAAATATCCAATACCAAAGACCGACAAGCATGTTATTTAAAAAGCGTGCCACAAATCAATTATCCCCCTTTATTTTCTGAATAAACTGACGTTTACGCCAGAGTTATTTTAGAGAGAAAACAAATAGTAAATCATATTGTTATTATCTTTGCAATTAACTTGCTGAGCACAGTATTATTAGAACCAACAGGAATGATAACTTCAAAAATAAGATCAACACTGAATCCTTCCAGACCAAAGACAGATATGTCACGGCAGTTTCATTCTGCCAAAAGCTGCATCCTGTACATCTCATAGTTAGATGTCTTTTTCATGTCTTTCTCTGAAATTCTCTTGTCACTGTCACTCTTTCTCGCTCACTTTTTCTCATGTGCACCACTGTGCGCACAGAATGATGCTATTGTGGCCGTGCTGTAAAAGGCAAGCCATACTCCATTGCCTCATTTCCACGAATCTCAACCTTTAACCCCTTGATTCTGACTGGCGGCACTTTGCTGTAAAGCACAGGGAGCCTTTCAGCCAATAGAATCAGAGTGCAGCTGGAGGTCAGAGGGTCACAGAGCATCATGTATGGAATTCCAAAGAGCCGGAGAGGTCAGAGGTCACTCTCAATCATAGTCAACACAGAGCAAAGAATCAGGAGGCTCCTACAGCCGCAACGCAGCCATGACAGGGACAAAAAGTCACAGTGGAGAACAAATGAAACAGAAGGGGGGGTCAGGGGTAAATAATTTATAGGATGATGATGTAGGAGATGATGTGTCTGTATGTGGTGTCTGGATTATCTGAAATGACCGTAGAACAAAATGTGGTCTCCCAAAATGGGACAACCACCTGTTCTGTGGTTTTTGAATCAAAATCTGTCAATGTTTTGTGATATTTCATAATATTCTCATTCTTATAACTGGGTAAAATTCATACTTCCATGTTCATAATTCATTCATACATACAACTTTTGTGGTATTCTCTTTTACTGATATAAGACTTGCAGCTCAGCCAGTGAGTGTTTGTGCTCCACAGTGAAATGATTAGCTAATTAAATCTTAGTCAAATTTGCAGGTGTCTTCAGCGCAGCACTCGTTTATGATAATTATGTTCAGGACTACAGTAGATGCTGTCCAGTAGTACCTCTATGATCCTCATATACAGATTTTGCACTATGTGTCTGAAAGAGTGCTGTCTATATCCAATAGGTGTGGGACAATGTCTCTGTGTGTGTGTGGTGCATACATGTGTGTCTAAGTCTGTGAAGAGTCCCAGAGGTGCCATAGCTGCCTAAGCCACTTCTGCAGATCTGCTGAAAGATCATCAAGAGACTTTTTTCTCAGTCTGTGGGTGTGAGGGTGTGCATGTGTGAAGCATCTGTGTGTGTGTGTGTGTGTGTGTGTGTGTGTGTGTGTGTTGTCTCTGTGGGAGCATGCTGGCTGCGCCTGCTGCTTAACACTTACTTTCATCACGCACACGCTCAGAAGTGACAGTCCCTGTCTCTACAAAGGGATTTAGAATATCACCAAGAGACCTGCCATCTCTGTCTCTCTCACACACACAAACACACACACACAAATATGGAGAAATATCCACACAAAGCTTGCTACAAAGGGATTCATGATGTCACCCAGAGACGTAACTTAGTTACACATAATTTCTCATTATTCCTCCTAATGAATCTTAAAACAAGATAGTGGCTGTTAAATTACTCTCCTCTTCCATCTTCTCCTCTATCCTCAACTCTCCTCATATTTATTTCCTGTCATCCCTGGCAAATCTCCCCTATATCCCACTCCCTATTGACGCATATCCCCAGAACGCAAAAGCAAACACGAGGCCAACAAAGGCCTAAGCGCCTAAGCTAACAACCGATACACAAAACACAAACAACAAAGCAGTTGTTGTCAGGTTGTTAAGTCCCTGCCACTGTTTCCAGGGGTCGGGGAGACGGCAAGCAGACAGAAAGAGGGAGAACAGGATGAGATGGGCTTTGGAGAATAAAAGACAGCTAATCCCTGCATTTGGATATGAGAAACGCGGGCCCGCAGGAGAACGCATCAAAGCCGACGCTAAATTAGCCTACATACAGAGAGTAAGAGGAGGAGAGAAGAGCGAGAGAGAGGCCGCTGATTTGAGACAGAGTGAGAGGAGCAGGGAGAGGTAGTCTCCTAGGGCCCAGATTAGCAACACACACTCATTATTCTTCACCATTGCTGCTTCACACAAACACACATGCACACCCACAGCCACGCACACAGATTAGAAACATACACTCATTATTCTGTCTCAGTGGGACACTAAACCCTAAAATCCAGCACGCTTGCTGGGAGCAGTTGCACAGAGGCTGGCTAACGGACTAACGGGGCAACACTGCCTTTGTAGCTGTGCATCGTTAGCCGTGCTGGGCACCAGCACCTCATGGGTGAGGTTGGTGGGGGGTGTGGGGGCAGGGTAAAAGTGCACAAGTCTGTGTGCTTGTGTATATGTGTATTGCTGCAGTTGTGGGGACAAAGTTGCATTGTGGGGACCTGCCTTCCTGATGGGGACAAAATGCAAATCCCCACAATGTAAGTCTTTAAGTATTAGGGTGAATACTTCCTTCAAGCTTCGGTTGAGGTTTGTGTTAGGTTAAGGTAAGGGTAAGGTTAAGGATTAGGCAAGTAATGTTTATTGTTATGGTCAGGTGGTGGTTAAGCCTCCATGAAATGAATGTAAGTCTATGTAATGTCCAAAAGTGATGGAAACATGACTGTGTGTGTGTGTGTGTGTGTGTGCGTGCAAGAGTGCCAGGGAAGAGCTGATGAAAGCAGACAATCAGGGCTACAGCAGTGACCTGGTTCATTTAACTCCACAAGTGGAAGCATCCAAAGAAATTTAAAATAAATAAAAATGTTTGGCAGAACAACAGAGCAGGTTAGGATTAGGGTGTTGCAATATATCATTACTGAGGACTACAGTGATGTACACATTGTGTGCTGCGTAAATAAACTAGCCCAAATGTCAGATCTTTTGTATTTTTTGATTTGATTGACCTGATTCATCCAATTGCCTACTCATAATTCATTAATTGTTACAGACTCTCTCTGCGCCTGCCTGCACTTTTAATGTGAATGAAATTAATTTGCTTAAGAAAGAGACAAGACATACATTAAACAGCTGAAGATGAATTTGTGTGACAGCATTTTTGAAAAAAAAATCTACAGATATTGCAAAAATATTGTTACTTTTCTGGCCACAGTAACTGGATAGTGAAAGAACAGGATGCTTCTTTAGGTGTGTGTGTGTGTGTGTGTGTGTGTGTGTGTGTGTGTGAGAGAGAGAGAGAGAGAGAGAGAGAGAGAGAGAGAGAGAGAGAGAGAGCAGATGAGAGCAAAGAGGAGGAACACGAACATGAAGGAACATGAAGAATGAGTAAAGAAGAAGATGGCAGATGTTGATTTCAAGGTGAATTCAAGGGAATACAGCTAAATGTTGTATTTTCTGATATCTGAGCACAAAATTTCATTTTACATCAACCTAGACACTGATTGGGGATTTAAAACAAATCATACAGTTGCACTCTAGTTACTGAAACATCAACATCATCACGACAGCATGACCGAGCATGCACACAGTGAACACAGGTGAAGGACATGACAGTGAAGTGGAATCTTCCAAAGTGCCTAAAGTTCATCAGGCTTTCTCCCAGAATGTCATTCAACGGGGCTTAGCTGGCTAGAAACGAGGATGTGGACAGTTCAGTTCACACACGCAACAGCTACCTCCATCGGTACCTAATTACATCAGTCTCGAAAACCCCTGTGCACAAATTATTCTGCTGCAGACCACAACTTGATGCAGCCTATTTCAATTTAATAAGCATGCTAGCCTCGGGGTTTATTAGCATGAATGTGTGACAATAATGTTTTTCGTTGTGATTACTTTCCATGTGAATCTTTATATCTAAGCTTCTCTCCACGAGAAGCAGTATGTTCATTTTTTATTTTTTTAAAATAAGAACGGAACGCACTTAATTTAAAGTGTGCGGTTTCATTGAACTGTGGCACGGCGCCGAGTGATGCCATTCAGCAAGTGTGGCAGACTTTAAGGAGCTGATCTATTTTCAGAATCTTAAAAGACATTTTTAACAGCATGCAGTTCACAATCATTTACTGTAATTCTGTTTGTGGGACACTTTAATGTTTTCTTCGACCAGTCATTTGAATAATATGGGATATTCAAATGGCTGTTCAACATATTGATATTTAATAAGCAGTCACTGTATTTCAAAAATTACTGCACACAACATTTCCTCGTGTTTCAATTACAAACTCAGTTCCACTGTTCCAACAAAGAAAACATTTTTCTTCAGCGTTTAGTGTCCAATGCAATTATCCTGAGGGCTTTATGACCTCAAGAAATGAAAGATTTTAACTTATTTTTTGTTTGATGGATAAAAGAGGAAAGCTGCAAAAACAATAAAAGATTTTTAACATGGGTAGGATATCTGAAGATTCTGAATTATCCATCTCACGGTTATCCAATGAGGGGTTGAAACTCTTGTTTGAAGAAACTTCTGATTGTTTCGCCTCTCATCCAAGGGGTTTCTTCAGTTCTGATTGTTGAGGAGATATTTACCTTCTGTGGTGTTGTTATTAAGGTCCCTGATATCACCAGCAATTTGTGGATTTTGGAACAAATGTGTGGCTCAACACAGGAGGGTCAATTCCTCAGGGAAGGATTCAACAGTTTACCGACATGTGAATGATAGGGGACACTCTTTTGAGGACAACAACATAACTATTTTGGATAGGAAAGACTAGGAGGCTATTTATGTCCAATTAGAATAAAAATTCCCCAATAGGGAATGCAAATATTAATCGTCAATCACATAATATGAGCTCATGCTCAACTGAGAGGTACAAAAGCACCTGCAAGTGAGAAACCAAACATAGCAGGAAGCAAAGAATGGCACCTGTGTCTATAGAGCTAAACATCAAGAGCACAAAGCCGCCACCATGCGTGAGAGAGTTAATGCCAGGCAAGCAATGAGAGGGCTTTCACAGGTAACTACACTCTTCAAGTCGACTGCATTCAATTCTTGTGAATCACTCTAACTTTTAAAAAATCGTGTGAAAACCAGGGGAGGGACTGGCCCTCTTGTGATTGGTCATTTTCAACGTAATCATAACTTCCTTGAACTCTGATTGACACCTCCTGCAAATCCCACAAATCAAAGAGAGCTGAGGCAGAGCAGCCAGAGGAGATCAGAGGGAAAACCAGAATACATTTGATAATACTTTATTTAAAGTGGTGTGCATAAGACTGGCATGACACCTTTCATGAATGTTTATGACCATGTGTCAGTAAGGGTCATTTGGTCAGAGTCATTTTTAATGCAAAGCTTACATTGTTTAAGATGTTTCTGTTATGCACACCAAATTCAAATAAAGTCCTACCAAGTATATTCTTCTTAAAAGGTGATCAGGTGTTTTTTTGTACACGAATCAGTGAGATCAGAAACACTGTGCTAGCTGCACCTATCAATTTTCCAGTCTAATTCGCCTCTCATTTGTGGTCTGATAAACAGTAAGTTCATCAAATCCAGTGCCCTATGACATTAGTTTCCTAGTTTCATCTAACATAGATTAAAAAAGAAAAAAAAAAAACAAACAATAAATGCAGTCAGGAATGACAAGCCTCTGTCCAAACTGTCAGCCGATTGCAATGATAATAGAAGTTGTCGATCAAGGTTCAAGGAGGATGTGATTGCGGTGAAAATGACCAATCATCAGCGTGCCGGTGCCTCCTTTGGGTTTCAGCCACTACATTGTCAAAAGTCGATTAGGATGAGCAGAACTCAGCCACGACAGCAGAGTTACCTGCTAAAGCACGTGGGTCCTCCAGAGACAAGCACCAAGCAGAAACTCTCTCACCCACTGAGGACATTTTGGAGGCTTGCCGTTTGGCCTCTCACTATGTTTTGTCTCCTGTTTGCAGCTGTTAAAGAACTTAAAATTGTGCAGGAGGCAGTTAAGACTGGCAAGTGTGAAATATTATATATATAATCATATATAATTGGCTTGTGAGCATGTTTTATTGTACTTGATGCCCTACTTTGGTGGGTTGTGTGGCCCCTGTCGCTCCTGTGAATCCTGCAGTTTTGTAAAATGCTGTCTGACTGACTTGTTTGCACTACATATGCACATACAATATACAAAGGAAAAAAATGTACTGCTTCGAGACAAATAAAGTATCTCTCTAGCGATCTTGATTTTCTGTGTAATTCCTGACCTACGATAATTTTAATCCCCCATTTTATCACTCTCCTTCTCCTTCCATTTCCTCATCTCCTTTATCTTCTTCTTCTCCTCTTGAGGATAGCGGTCCATGCTGAAAGCTGCCATGTTACCTAGCAGGTTGTTCAGCTTTCCGCTCTCAGTCAGATATGCATGCACACACACACACACACACACACACCCAGTAGCAATTATGGCAATCAGCAAGCCGACCCAATTAGTGTTTCCTGCTTGTTAAGCCCTAGGGGTTGGCTGCCCGACCACCTCACTTTGCATAACTTAATCTGCAATGACAGGGTGTGACACCCAGACTTCTGACCCTACCAGCAGCTTGTGTGTGTGTGTGCACGCATGTGTGTGTGTGTGTGTGAGACCCTACTAGTGTTCCAACCCATGTGTGGTTGCAATTTACATGCACCAAATTGCTCCCAGGCTGAGCAAGCTTCAGCCAGGCCTGTGAGTTCTGGATCCAAGGGAGGAGCACTGTATCTGGGTGTGATTTTGCAGCTGCCTCCCTTCTCCTGTGGGTTTCTCCTCTGTCTGAGCTGGTTAAAGGCTGATGGACAACTCTGTTAGTATGCATCTTGTGAGGACAAGCAAAACATGATCTTTCCTGCAGCCCATAACACCCATCAGCTGCGTACACTCTCTCTCTCTCACACACACACACACACACACACACACACACAAGCATACCATACTCACACTCAAAAAAAAATACTCCCACTGCCATGTTCAAACTCAGCTACTCTGAGCAAGTGCCGTGATCGTAAAATTTGTTTCATGGTCAAACACTTGTGCTGTTATGAAGTGTACCAGCAGCCCTCCCCTTCTCAGTGAGTGGTTGGCCCGTGACACAGGTTGCTAGGCATTAAACCTGACAGAAACCATGGTTACTGAACACAAAAGAACTATTGTGGAGGTGTGTTTGATCTGTGTGTGTGTGTGTGTCTGCATGTGTGTGTGTGTGTGTGTGTGTGTGTGTGTGTGTTTGAACTCAGTGTGAACTGCTTGGAGTCTGCGGAAGCTTTCTGCGAGGGGAACAAAAGCCCAGTGGAGTGTGCGAGGGTGGCCATCACCCTGATTGCAGAGAGAGGAAGCAAAACAACAACTTATATCTCCTTCAGCTCTCCGAGTTTCTCTCCTCTCCCTCTTTTTAATTCTGTGTTTTGCTTTCCTTGACTAATTGTTTTTTGTTGGGTTTTTTTTTTCTCTTCTTGAGTTCAAAACTGGCAGAAGCGAGGAAAGCGTAGCGGGGTGTGTTTTGTACGAGTATCTCTCTGGTGCCTATTCCATTAAAGGCAGACTGATAAACAGGCTAGGATAATTAAAGGGGAGTGATAAATAGTGCTGCCTTAATTAAAGGGGAGTGATGAGGACACGTGTCGAAATGTTTTGTTAGCGGGCCGACGGACAGATGAAGGAGGAGAGTAATTGCTTTGGATTAATTATTTGGATACGGGCGGCGAGAGGGTACACACATCTCTTGAGGGCTCTTTCAGGATGGAGGGATGGAGAGGAGGGGGAGATGAGAAATAAGTGTGGAGAGTAGAAGGCTGGTTTCCAGGAAAGATTCACCGGCATCCATCTCTCTTCAAGCCAAGAAGAGCACAAAAATGAACATCATCCACAAGGGAGTACAATGGCATATTGGAGGGATGGAAGGAGGTGCAAATATTCTGACATTAATGTGGCAAATTTACAGGAAAAAAAAAAAACTTCACAAGAATTTACAAAAAAAAAAAAGCTGGTTGGTTTTTATTGGCTCGTGTCAAGGAAACACATCACTTTGCCAAGACCACTGGACCACCAGTGGACAACCTAATCTTTGGAGTCTCATACTGAGTTTGGAATTACATGTGTACACTGACATTTGTAGGAAAAAGGTTTGAACTTGTTTTCTTTTCTGTTAATTATCAGTAGATATCAGTCTGTAATACCTTTTGCATAGTGATGTATCTCAAGGCAGGTAGGAGCTTTTAAAAAAAGAAAAATCACATTTGAGATGTTTTAGGGTATACAGAGTGTCATTTCAAGTGTCTGATGGAATCAAAGTAACCAAACAAGTCATCAGAAAACTGATCACACTGTTAGACTAACCCACAGATTACAATCCAGCCAGGTACTGCTATACACAAGGTAACTACAGTTACTGCCTTACAGGCCATTTGTACAACAATAGTAATATAACAGTAATATTAGTGTTGGAGTTTAGTAGATTTGTAATCATCCACAGACAATTTCTTGCATTGTATTAGTAGCAATAATAACATGAATATTTTGGAAGTCAATCAAAAAAGCAAAATGAAGACAAACAGGCACACAATAAATTTGCAAGTCCTTACACTCTACACAATTTCAATCCTTATAATCCTAAAACTGAAACATTACAAGAAAAAAGTGTTAAAATTCAAAATAAAGTAGTTTAATTCACACTTTTCTCTTCTGATCTTTATTGTAAAATGTTAATTAAAAATTATCAGTAATTATTAACATCTGAAATGAGAGATTTTATCATGGATTTTTGAGCTATACTGCCCAGGCCTACCTGTTTTTAAACATTAGCAACCATCTGAAAATCATTTCCAAAAGAAAGAAAGATAATAAACACTCAATAACTAATCAAAAGACTTGTTTCTGAATTAAGCAGCCACAGCACACTGGAACAATATATAAAATATGAAAACAATCCTGCAAGGATAAACTAAGCAGGAACTATTCAACATATGGTGTACTATGAAGAATGACTCAATGGAGACCTTTACTGTAATTGACAGTCAAGTTTCTTATGACAGTTTCTATGACAAAAATGACAGTAGGTCAGTAACATATGAGGGAACCTTAAAGTACACAAGGCAAACACTTACATCTATAGCAGTCAATTGTAGATCATAAATTATACGACAACCCAGTGACAACAACTTAACTGAAAACATATTTCTTTGCTTCCAGATGAAAATCATGTATTATCATGGAAACTTGAAGCAAATCATTCGTACAGAAACGATGTTGTATTTGTTTAGACAAATAGGGGTCTGATCATTATGCCAGCTGTTTTCAATACACTTCAATATGTCCCCCTACTTGTTAAACTGTTTTTTGTTTTGCCTTTTCCTGTTCTTTGGGAGAAGATATAGCAGTGCATAACGTTCGATCTTTGAAAGGTTATTCCTAAATTCTGTTGGTTTTTTTGTGTTTAATTTGTCAAGGTGCACATTCAAAGCTCTGGTTCTCCTAACCAAGCCCAGAAGTCAAGCACGCATGACCTACTCTCTCAGTAGTATGCATGTGCATCCCATTGAAAAGCTTGACTTCACCATTTCCTTTTAGCACCGGCAGTCGGGCGCAAAGGCTAAAGAAAACTAAAGCACATACGCACACAGTTCACCACGCATCCACTTGGACACAAAAACATCTACCTCATCTCTCCACCTCCAGAGTCTGTCTGTGTGTGTGTGTGTGTGTGTGTATGTGTGTATGAGCAGGTAGAACCATCTGTGGTGTAGATCACAGCCAGATGTCCTGGGCTCCGCCACCAGCCAGATCACCTTACATAAATACTTTACCATGTGAGGGAATCATTTAGCCATATTAATTGACGGTAAACTTGCCCTGGAACGAAGGCCCCCGACTCCTGCAGACACACACACACACACACACATACACACACACACTCCTGCATCACAGGTGGGTTCCTTCACTCACAGGAGCAGCGAGTGGGTAACTGGTGGTAACCGGACTCTGATCAAAAGGAAGATTGACATAAATAAAGAGCCTGCAGGAATGCATTGTGCAAACAAAATATGAGCTGGGCCCCAAAACATTCCCTGGAGGGGAGGGCTGCTTAGGAGGAGGAGGAGGAGGAGTGAGAGAAGGGGGGCTGTTTTCTTTTTTTTTATTCCCTCTTGAACTCAAGTCTCCGGTCTTTCATTTTGGTACATCCAGATGTGTCTGAGCATTCACAGACGGATTAAAAAAAAAAAAAGAAAAAAAAAAAGAAGCAAAAGCAGACCAGGTGAAAATCGTGTGAAAATGGGAAAGAAAAAGGTAGATGTGGTAATGTTCATTTTTGACAGCAGGAGGCCCATCAAATTTAAACTGAAGGATTAAAAACCATGTACTTCAGGGCATAGCGGACTGGGTTTCGCCCCTCTAGTGACAGTCTAGTGTTTTGCCACCTATTGTTGTCACTTCTAAACAGGACCAAACCTTTTTTAGCGGGGGAGTGATATTTAATCCCCTGCTTACTGAACCTTTGATATGGTAGCCTTCACCCATGGGTCTGTAAGGTTTATGTACACACAGACAAAGAATGGCACACACACATTTGTGCACACACAACAAAAACCTGTCTGGAGAGCTTCCATGTAGCTACTGGTGTCTGTTTGTCTCCATGTAAGGCTTTAAATCTAGAGGGGAAAACAAAGCCCACGTAGACGTACACACACAGCACTGTACACATGGCCATAACACTACCATAAGAGGAGTTTACAGCTGGCACTGCAGGGTCACTTCAACCAGCACTGGGACATTTTTAGGTTTTCTTTCCAAAACAGAACCAGAGACTGTATCACTAAAAAGACTGTTGCTAAAATCGGCCGCCCACGCACACAAACACAAAAAGACTGTACCATCGACTTTAAACAAAACTTCATGCATCTCATGGGCTTCTGTCACAAGATAATGGATATTAAAGTAAACTTTTTTGTTGTACAATTGCTATGTGCTTGTTTCACTGTGTGGGTTTCTCAGGTTCTCCTGTGTGTGTTTGCCTCCACATCCAAAAGCATCCGGGACAAGTTGATGAGGAGAGGAGAGAGAGATAATGGAAAGAGGGAGCAGATAAAAGGCAAAACAACAATAGAGAGATCACAACATCTCCCCTGACAGTAGGTTGCAACCTCAGCTCTGTGGGGAAAACACACACTAACACAGTCTTTTTAACTGCACAGAAGAGACATTGCACTCTCAGTAGGGACTGAGAGGACCCACCGAGTGTCTGAAATGTAACTGTGTGTTTGTGATTTGTGTGTGTGCGCCCCACAGCAAGGTATCCCATCCCTCCAGGTGAGGTGAGGGGTGTTGAGGGGCAGGGTGAGACAACAGGGATCCCGCTGGCAACACCCTGGGAGGAACCGCAGGGTGTTGCTGTTCCCACAGAACTCAAGGAGGCAGAGGACAGGTGAAAGAGTCGGTGATGGGAAGAGAGAAGAAAAAAAAATAAAATAAGATGTAAGCAAGGAAAAAAGCAGGAGTTGGGATCCTCCTCTTCTCCTTACCTTTACTCCCTCCCTCTGCGTAGGCCGTTCATGTAAAAAAAACAACTTTGATGGAGAAATAGAAAGCAAAAGGCAGGAAAGGGCTGAATGAAAGGAAAGAAAAACAAGGAAAGGTAAATCTAATTACAGAGGCCAGATATGGCAGCGACGTTAGTTAACACTGAGACAATAAACACCGCTCCCATGCAACCACGCCGTGTGTTCATGTGTGTGTGTGTATGTTTCATGTGAGTGATAGGGACCAGAGGAGGGCAACAGGGAAAGACGAGCCTATGTTTGTTTGTACACGGCTGTTTCTCAGGCCCTTGACACTGGAATTCCAGAGTCACACACACACACAGACATACACGCTGACATTTCATAACCAGTGAAGGTCAGATCTCAGCACACACCCTGTGGCTAACTTAAGTCCTCACTGCTACACATAGGCTTCAAACAGACACGCAAATATATCAATGAAAAACACGTACTCAAAATCTCTGAGACGTTGTGGGTATGCCGACATGTTAGCCTTGACACCCAGCAAAGACTATCAGCGGAGAAGGTTTGAAGGGTTGTAACCGATGCTACAATGTGGAAGGTGGAATTACAGTTTACATAAGACAAGGAGTTAATGCTGTCTTCACATCACAGCATTTTTCAAATGGTAACGCACACTTCTCTTTACCAACATACAGCTCAGCTCACAATGCACGAATGCAACCAAAACACTTTAGAGCCCACATATTTCAGCCTTACTTGTCCACTTTACTCACCTGTCTTTAATAGAGCTCATCAAAGAACGAACATATGTGGGTCACTTAGTGTTGCATGTCTCACTTAGTTCTCTGCGTTTTTATTATTTCAATGTAGATGTAGCACAACGTACCCAATTGCAGTCTAATTTAAAGTACTTTTGTTTTATATTTAGCCATAAGTTTAATTTGATACATCATCATTTCATCAGTTTGAGAGTGATCCACACTTTACTAAACAATGACATTTGTGTTGCATTTGTTAAGTTGAATTTTTGAACAAGTAAAACAACTATTGAGAAATACAAACTCTACCAATTACCAATTGTAAAAATAAAGTTGCAGAACAGTCCCTGTCTGAGCTCGTGCCTGCACCACGCTGTCTCTCCCCTCCTTCTCTCCTGCTCACACTCATTCCTGCCTTGAATGCTTCGATATGTTCACAGCAGGTCTTACTCAATAACACCTGCCTGCTTTTCTGTGCGTTCATGTATGTGTGTCAGGCATAGGAACCCCCAGTCTAACCTAAACACTCGTGAGAGGAGATTTTTATACAGACAGACATTCAAAACAAACCTCTGCCTCAGCCACTATCTGTCCATGTGGACAAAGTGAGACGTTTTAAAAAGGTGCTTTAACAGCACATCAGAAACTGAATGCCTCACAGACTGCTGATCCACTCTGTACACACACACACATAAACACATGCACGCTCATAGTCCACCCACCCCTGGTCCCCCATCCGGGAGGTCAGAACAAGGAGGGAGAGGTGGGCAGCATACCGCTGTATTAGTGCACTTTTACCATGGATAAAGAATGGCCATAAAAGGTAAAACCATCCTGCTCGGACCTGCTTACTGTAAACAAGCAGAGAGCAAAGTGGGGCGGCGAGAGATGCCGTCTGAGAGGTGCAGAAAGTGAGGAAAGCAGCAGGGTAGGGGGAGGTGGCAGAGGACTGGGTGGACTTTTCATATTTTGTTCACTTCTCTGATTAGGATATTGTTTAAGTTGTGATAGGGCCAAATTTCCATAATATAAAATGTTTTTGCAAGAATGTGATTTCTAACAATTTGTCAGGACTGATATGATTATTTTTGCCAGTCTCTACATGCTATTTTCAGACACCCTACTTGTAGCCAATTACAAACAACGCTCCGTCCCTTTCCGTTTTCTCTCTTACTTCTGGCTCATACAATAAAGCTCAACAGTGAGGTTATAGAAGTGAAAATCTGCTTCATGTTTCAAATCTGAATCAAAGATCCAAAGACTTACTGGGAGCTATGAGATTATGAAACAACAGAGTATGGTCCTATGTAAGCTACAAGTCTGGATAATATCAATATGGTTTGAAAATAAAAACATGTACCACATTACCCACAAAGTTTAAGTGTAACAATGATGTATGTGATTGGTGGAGTTCGCTGTTATGGAAATATTTACCACACCTGCAAAAGTCAAGTCAGCTAGTGAGTCAGTGTGCCACAGAGCAACCATGATTTCCCTTTCAGAAGTGCTGTATTTTTTGAGTTATGAGGAAAAGCATGTCCAAAGGGATGAAAATCATTAGAAGCTCCAAGCTAGAAGTTCTGCAAATTCTAATTTCAAGACACTGCTTGTTATTTTAACTGCAGGAACACATGCAGGACTTTGATATGTCACGTTCTCAGTATTTAACGCTCCGAAAGTCCCATCTTCCGAACATTCCTTCAAGATTTCTCATCCCTCAGCAGGTAGTGTGCATATGATGGTTAATTAAACATGCCTGGTGTGTCGGGCGTTAGCTGCAGCTTCAGATTACTATCGCAACACCACCTTCAAGTTTCCCACCACAGCACTTTGTCAAAATCATGAAGAAAAAAACTCAAGACATGTCCATCTTAAATTTTGGCTCCTCAGAAACATGCCACCTCTCTCACGCTCACACTTGCAGAAAAAAAATGTTTTTTTGATGTAAAAAACAGCCTCTACTATTGGTAGATTAGAGTAGAAGTATAAGTAGTAGCAGACATATTGAAGCTAATGCTTGAATCTAACATCAAACAATCTAATATCTTTAACACAAAATGAGCAGCCTCACTCACTACAGCACTGACTACAGACCTTTTTAGTGCCATATGTATACTGTATTTTTGCCCCTACATCTATTTTTAATTGTTATCAAGAAATCTATCAATGTTTTGATAGGAGAATGTTTCTGAGAGCCAGAGAGACAGTTTGACTCTGAGTGAGGTGGGGTTATGTTCAGCCATGTCTTCTTCTCCTAATTCACTTCACAGGCACGGTTTCAATAATTTCCCCTCTTTCAATATGAATGAACAGATAGAAAGATAAATAAATAACACACACTTTTAATAGTTAAATTGCACTGACCAAAAGCATTAGATTTCAGAGGAGTAATAGCTTTTAGGGGTTTTTTTTCATATTATTTTTTTGCAGTTGAAAAGGCCTGGGCAAGAAATTTGTATATGCACACACACACACACACACACGCACACACACAAGTTGGCTGGGGGCGGCGTAACAATGCAAAGTGGAAAAACATGAGTCGGGCTGCTGAGCGTGAAAAAAATATGCCTTCAAATGAATAGAGTAAACCACAGCAAATGAAGAGATGCATCAAGGTGGAGGAGGATGAATGAGAGATGAATGGAAGCAAAAGGGTGAAACGGGGAGAGGCTGATTTGCGTAATCCCATCGTGGAAATTGACTTTTAAATGCAATATTCAATTTCCGCTCTCCCGGACACGAGAGAGAGCGCGGACAGCTTTTTTGGTTAATAATAATAACAAAATAATGTACTTGAGACATAAAAGCAAATAGAGGAATGAGGACAGGCGAGCTTCAGAGGGTAGAGACACATTTCTGCAGCACACAAACAAAGTACGACAACCTCTGCTAACAAGCCTGAGAGAATTAGTTCCACCTTGGCCGCTCAGGTTTCACAATCAGAGGCAGAAAAACACTCTGAATTTCAATAGCAGTACAACAGTCACCACAGATAAGCAGAAAGGACAATGGTCTATGAATGTAACCGATTCATGCGGTAGTTGCTGTGTGTGTTTGGCCAACCACGCAAAGCTAAAGCTCTGCCAACATCAGTTAACAAGATGATGTGTGGAATAAACATGTTCAAGGTGATATAACAGGTTTTGGTGGATCAGTTCAAAAACGTCTCTGAGATGACCAATAATTGCTTAGAAAACATAATCAGCTACTGAAACTCATAGTCACTTTCAGATTACCAACCAGAGCATTTAAGAATGTGTGTATGGGACAGTGTAGTTCCCGGTGTTGAACAGTTATTATAGTTTGATGATTCTGGTTGCTAATGTTTGTTCTGACGCACTCAAAGACCGCAAAATATCTTACAGTAGGAGTGATGGGGCGTCAACACTAATGTGGTGCTGCCACTCAGAGACAAAGTCTACAGCTACAACATATTGGAACAGATTGGAATGAAGCAGAATAAAACACACTATACAGAACACTGGACACTTGGACACCCTCTTATAAAATTCTGGTGTGGTATGGAGCTGTTTTTCAGGGACTTGGCTAGGCACCCTTACATACATACTCTTGATGCTTCAGCATATCGAGACATTTTGGACAATGCTATGCTGAATTTGTGGCAACAGTTTGGGGAAGGTCCTTTTCTATTCCAGCATGACTGTGCCACAGTGCACAAAGCAAAGTCCATAAAGACATGGCCGCATGAGTGTGGAAGAACTCGACTGGCCCACACAGAGTCCTGACCTCAACCCCATCAAACACTTTTGGGATGAACTGGAACAGAGTCTGCGAGTCAGACCTTTTGGTCCAACATCAGTGCCAGACCTCACAAATACTCAGAAAATACTCTTGTGGAAAGCCTTCACACAAGAGTGGAAGCTGTTACAGCTGCAAAAGCAGCTTCATATTAATGTCTCTATATTGAGAATGTGATGTCATTAAAGTCCTTCTTGGTGTAATGGTCAGATGTCCCAATATTTTTGTCTATATAGTGTCAAATGGAACGAAACAGAACAGATTGGAATGAAATTAAAAGACAGTAATGAAAAAAAAAATACAATGCAACATAACAGAATGGAACAAAAAAGAAAAGAAAGGAAACTAATTTCAAGGGGATAACTGACTTTTATGTCTACACAAATAAAAAATGTCCAGAGTTCGTGTAAACAGCGCAGTACAGACATGCATTTCACACTGTTCATGAAGTAGGATAATCCCATCATCTGCACGCCTGCTCTCAGCACATATTAAATAAAGAACATGAATTCAAAAAATTCTATGCATATATGGGAGCAAGGTAAAGGTAATGAGGTCAGAGATGTTTAAAGATGTTCGGCAGCTATTGTTCCTTTCAGACTCAATTCAGATGGAAGCCCTCAAATTCAGCTTTGTTAATACAAGACTTTAACTTACAGCAATAATTTGAATTATTTCCACATCAACAAATGCAAAGTTAAACAAAGATGAATCAACTGAAGCGTTAACAACTGCCATCTGCACATGCAATGTTGAAAAGGTGGGAAAGTTCATTTTCTACCACAAAGAAGAAGATGTGTTTTGATACTCCCAGAAAAAGGAAAGAAAGCACTTGTGCATTATTTTCTCACAACTTTCATGTGTAACCCTACTGTTTATCTTGCATTTATGCACATTATTTACAGTATTTACTGTATTTTGGAGAACACAGAAACTTTGTAAAGAGCAGAAGCATTGTTTCATTCTTTTATTCATTCTTTCATTCATAGTCAACTGGGCCGATTATCAGTTCATTCCTCATGTGAACATAATCTTACTGGTTGGATAGGGCACCTGTTCACTCTAGTGGAGGTCTGGAAGAGGTTTTAAACTAACCCCAACTGTGCTGGGAGACAAGAATGAGCTGTCAGCTTCATACTCTACCAATCAGAAGAAGCAGTTTAGAGGCTGCCCAGAACAACAGCAAACGTGGTACTAATGTGAGTTTGGCCATGACTAAATTTAGAAATTATCGCTTTATTGAATAGTATCATCACTATCCAATTAAATGCAAGCCTCTCCAAGTATGGTGATTCTTATATTTTCAATAAACTTGAAGGATTACATGCTTTTTTATGTCTTAAGAAATTCTAATGCCACTAAGGCTCACAGAAATCTTTTCAAAACACAATGTGTTATCCCAAAAATGCATCATTAAGTTTGAAACAAGCCTGTTTTCTTAGTTCCTAAAAAGCTGATGAGTGGTATACAGAGTGTTCATTGGACAATCTGAGACATTATCTGATAAAGGCATTGAGTCAATGCAGTGAGTCTGAGGTGATATTTTGTACAGCGAGTCCGACAAATAAGGCGCACAGTCTCCGACTGGTCGGCAGACTTAACCAAGGGGTTGCTGGTAGTTGGCTAACAACCATGCTAACAACATCAACATGGCTCTCTGTGTATGTTTTCTCTGTGTTTTTGTGTGGCATAGGCGCTCCTGGGCTCCTGTGGCTGGCACATTTGCTCATCATTACCTCATCAAGCTGCTGGCCACTATCCACTGCGAAGGTCCACGTCCGCCAAGAGACTCCTGCTGAGTAGGTTTCTGAATTTAAGTTAAGCTCAGTGGGATTCTTGGGCTACATCACCAGGACTAGGCAGTTGAAGACGGATCTTGAGAAGATCAGAGCAATGGCAAAATGCCATATTTCTACCACTGCTTCATAAGAGACAACAGTACAGAACAACAAGTCCTTACAGGTTTAGCAAACTACCGGCTCTCACAGGTCTTGCAGGCCTAAACTGCAGAAACACATCAGTTGAACATCAGCATATCAGTCTCTGGGCCCTTTAATTTGCCATCACTTACTACCCAGGTTCCAAAAATATTATGCCAGACATCCTCTTTCCAATGATGAGTCCTCCACCAGCAATGACAGTAGTATCCAGCAGTATCCAATAACAGTATCCTGTCTTCATCCTGTACAGCAGGGGTCACTGGAAAGCCTTTAGTCAAGCCCTTGGTACCACCATCAGCCTCTCGTCTGCACTCCACCCTGGACAGACAGAGCAGGCCACTACCTTCTTCCTGCTCACAGAGTCCTGTGGCTGGCACACCTGCTCATCATTACCTCATCAAGCTGCTGCAGTATCTACAGCCAGGCTCTCTGCTCAGCCAGTCCATTCACTCGCCTACAGTGATTTCTCTGTGCCTGCCAACCTGCTTTGTTGGGTTATCCTGCCACCCTGCCCACTCTCTGCCACAGATCTCATCTCAACTCCAACCAAGTTTTTTGTTAAACCTTTTAAATCTACTACTAAGTCTTGAGTATTGCATTTGGGCCCACTTCACCACTAGTCTTAACAGAGGGACTACTTGTATTAACTACCTAGCATAAGCCACTTGAATAGTTCTGTACCAATTATGTAATGTGGTAAGATGAAATCCTCAGTATGGCAGAGAATACATTTCTAAGGAGAAACATTTGATTCAATAGTTCTGCTTCAGTTAAAAGAATGTTTTAGTGTGCAGTTATCCAATTCACATCCCAAGGGCATGTTGTCAGTTCAAGCTTGACAGTAATGGATATCAAAAGGTGATACACTGGTGGGTGTATTTTATGAAACTTTATGTAGTTAATTTGAGATTCTTGGAATTTAACCTGGAAATAATGTGTATCTCTGCATATAAGCAGCTTTAACCTGCTGAAAGATGTTCCTGTGGAGTTAACACTTAAACACAGGTGCACACTAGGCCTCAATCACTTGAACACAAACTCACACACACATACAGGTCCCATAGTTCTAGCTGTAATCAGTGTGTTTATATGGAGTGTCAAGAGACCCGGGTCACTCTGACAAAAAGCACTGGGTGAAATGAGGAATGCCAAGACAATGCACTAAACGTCGTAGACCTCATCATCAGTCTCTGAACACACACACGTACACGCACACTGACGTAGTTGTCCACTGCCGGTCACTGACGAGGACTGATAGAGTGAACGGAGACGGCGACAGAGGAGTCAAACAAAGGAGTGAAATATGAAGACAGGAGGAAACAGAGAGCCAAAATAAGAGAGGAGGAAGCAGAAGGATGGAGCACAGGATGAAGCTGACAGATATTAAAACAGCCAGAACACACCGAGAGAGCTTTCCCTTCCTGAGAGCTAATATACAGAGATTAGTGGGAGGGTGGGAGAGAGAGAGAGAGAGACGGGGAGTGAATGCCTCTCTTTAAGAAAATCTTAAAGCTGCACAAAGAAAAAGAAACTTCTTTAAACCCACACCTGCCTTATCAGTCTTCCTTCTCTCTTTTAAATTTTCTAAACTAATTCCTAAAAAACTTACCATGTCACATCCTGCCTATTAAACTGCCGTTCAGCAGTGAAAGTATATGATTTACTCACTCTTAAGTACATTTTAGGATGATACAGCTGCTATTAAAATAGGCAAAATGCATATATACATACACACACAAAAAAAGTGTGTGTGTGTGTGTGTGTAAATCATTGCAGTTCTTTTGCTGTAAAATCCCCCTTTAAGCTGCTGTGAAAACAAGGACTCTTCCACCCTACCTCCAGCCAACAAATAAAGGTGTAATTGATGGTCACCAGTTAGAAGTTGTTTTATGTCTCGGCAGGACAGTCATGGCAGTGGAATCTCACTGACTATTTTCACCAGTTGTGTAAGCCTCACAGGGGATTCAAGGTAAATTTGAGAAAAGCTGAAAATGTATCTTTTTTTTTCCACTGTCTAGCTCACTGCACACACACGTCAACATACTGAACACACACACACACACACACACACACACAGGCACAAAAACATAAGCAACTCCTCGGCCTCCTCCAGTATGTGTGGGTAGGGGGAAGGAAGGTGGGGGAAACTAATATTTCTCTTGAGAGAGATTGATGTGATCTGTTCAGCACTTCATTGTTTGAGGACGATTTGAGCGAACAGCCTGTTCTCAGCAGACCTGGCCCTGTTCGTGTGTGTGTGTGTGTGTGTGTGTGTGTGTGTGTGTGTGTGTGAGAGAGAGAGAGAGAGAGAGAGAGAGAGAGACAGAGAGAGAGTCAACAGCAGACCATGAGCATTAAGGAAAGAAATTGCTCTATTATTTTAGTGACTGCAACAAATCAGTTGGTTCACCTTTGTCCCTCTCAATTGTTGGAGCGCACATGGACAAACTCAGCCCGCACACACGGGACTGGCTGCTTGTTCGTGCATTGCATAAGCCCAGCCGTGTGAAAAGACCCTTTCACATCCACAGATAAAGGGATGAAGGGTAATGAAATGTGTATACTTTATTCGCTAATACACTTGAGCTGTCCTTTCATGCAATTCACCCAAGCGATCGCTGAGGGAAACGACAACACGTTCACACTCTAAAACATTACTAAAAACATTACGAGACTGATATGACAGCAAAACTTTACTCCAATCATTGCTTGAAACATTTACTTATAGTGTTGCCATTATGTAACCATAACAGACATCCTCTATCTAATCAGAGCTGGCCACTCACCCAGGCAATGGCTTGAGAATACTGTGATTGAGCATACGGTAAAGCTTTACTGCTAAAATGTGGCCTCATATTGCCTCCATCCTGTCTTATTGTCAGTCTCTTGTAAAAAGCTACTTTGCAACGTAAAATATATATCTATATATATTTTAATTTAATTTACTTTATTAATCCCAAAGTGGGAAATTACTTCTCTGCATTTAACCCATCACTGATTGAAACACACACATGCCACATGCATTGAAACACACATTGAGCAGTGGGCTGCATCAAGCACCCGGGGAGCATATTGGGGGATTAAGTGCCTTGCTCAAGGGCACATCAGCCGGCTAATAGCGGGTGGGGACATTATCACTCCACCACACTCAAATTTGTCCTGCCCGTCCGGTGGGGGAATCGAACCAGCGACCTTCCGATCACAACATTCTCCAACCTATAGGCCACGGCTAATAAGAAATAACAACGTGTAGAGCTATGGCGCACTAATGGTATCGTAGGTGTGTAAAAATAGTGGCTTAAGTTATGATAACCGAGACATATAATCAAGTGCAGAGCTGACAGGTTATGCTCTTAATTTCTGAAAGAAAACCATTAAGCAAGCGGGACAGTCACTTCTCTACTGTGTCATTCAGGTGGTATTGATCAAAAATGAAAGCTGCATGATGAACAGATATCATGGGAGTGAATGAGAGGGAGCCCACATCCCTGTTGTGTGCCTGCAGAAAGAAGGTTTAGCAGGACAGGATTATACCTGTGCAAATCAGGGAGCAATCACACTAGCACCAATTTCTGTGAATGGCTTCTTTCCAGTATCTCACAACTAAAAACTGTCAGTCTAAAAGTTGTAATTTTTTTTCCACTGACAGCACCATTTTGTCTCAGAGTACAAACTACACTTCACAGTTGCAGCATAAAGACCCAGCTGCCTGCTTTTCACTTAGGAAATATGAGTTCAAATCATCACATGAAGAATAATCTTTATGTATGACCTATACCGCAGCCAACCACAAGGGGGATTCGCTTTTGGGATGTCCTCCATCTTTATTTTACAGTCTATGGGAGTCAGTCTATGAGTTGAACATGATTCTGGTTTGGCAGTCAAATGCGTTTAGCTGTTCACAGATGAGTGGAGATAAAGAGGAAGGGCATAATCCTGTCGGAAATTTGATGCAACTGCATGATGTTTTGTCGTTTAAGAAATCACCGTTGTGTGTTGAATTTATAAGCCATTCAAAGAGATCTAAAACTCTCCTTAAGATAAAAAATAATTGGTAAGGAATTAAAGCACAAATGACAAGAAAATACAAATTTTACAGTAAATACAGTAAAATGACAAGTATAATAACAAATAGTGTCAGGAAAGAGACAGAGATCCTGTTCAGGATAAAAATGAACACTGTCTTGAACAGAGATTGTATTTAGGTTGTTTCCTTTATGCCTGCTCACATCCTCATTTTCTTCTCTTCATGTAACAAAAGAGTTTCTTTTTTTGCATCTTTTATTTTATCAGTGCTCATTGTTTGTGTTCACAGTGGCACAGCAGTCAAATTTGCTGCTGCAGTGTGTCGGGATTAAAAACCAGCTCGTTCGAGGGTCTCTTTGGCACAACAACCACTGGATGGGACAACAAAATATCAAAGCTTTATTAATTAACAACAAAGAATACAAGGGAGTATTTTACTCTGTTTTGTTACAAATCAGTAACCAAGACGTGTGAACTGAATAAAGAGTTGTCTTCAAGGTGGTCTGCAAAGAAAAGCAGCCTGTAAGTCAAAGCAGTTGATATTGTAAACAATATGGCAACTATCTGTCAGGAGAGTGTGTGTGTCTGTGTGCGTGCGTGCATGCGTGTGTGCGTGCGTGCGTGTGTGTGTGTATAGCAGTGGATCAGAGTTTGGCAAACAACAGCACCAGCTTCTGCTGTAGTGAAGATATTTCTCTATGAGAAGCAGATGAGCTGCTGTAATTTTTGACTGTTTTGACATTAAGACAAAGGGCTGGTGATTCATCTTTTATGTTGCCAAATACGACTTATAAATCAACAATGTATGTTTCAACTGGTCTCCACTGTTTATGAATGCTATTGTTTATAGAAGTACCTGGTGACAATGTTTTGAAAGGCAAATCTAAATAAAATGCATGATTTTGCCATTATCATTTCACTCTTTGCTTGAGTACACTATATAGACAAAAGTATCCAGACACACCTCTTTATTGGGCTGTTTTTCAGGGGTTGGGCTCAGCTCCCTTAAAAATCTTAATGGCCTAATGTCTTGGTATGCTGACCAAGACATTTTGGACAATGCTATGCTTCCAACTTTGTAACAACAGTTTGGGGAAGGCCATTTTCTATTCCTGCATGACTGTGCTCCAGTGAACAAAGCAAGGATGTCACAAATGCTCTACTGCATGAATGGGCAAAATTCCCACAAAAACACTCCAAAATCTTGGGGAAAGCCTTCCCAGAAGAGTGGAAGCTGTTATAGCTGCAAAGCCATCTGTGTATTGAGAATGCTAAGTCATTAAAGTCCCTGTTGGTGTATTGGTCAGGTGTACTTTCTGTCTATACGGTGCATTTTAACACCTTGGGTCCAAACTGTTATTTATCTGCACTAAACAGAACTGACATCAGATATGTTAGTACTTTGTTAGAACTTTTAAAATGTGATATTTCATTTTCCATCTAAGTATTTATGAAATGTGCTTAGGATGCTTCATCGTACTTTACGAGGAGCACTTCAGATGAAGTGTTGTTACTTTGTTCTTTTCTCAGACGCGTCAGGATAATGAGAGGCGTCAGGTTCCATCAAGCAGAAGAGGACAGGTCCACATTACAGATGCATACATCACTGCTCTCATTTCAATGTAATAACACCTGTCGGGCGTGATGAGGGGGGAGTCATGATGGCTTAGTCTGAGAGCAACACACACACACGTGTGCATATACACAAGCAAAATAATGAAATCAACAAAACACATATAACCACAGTAGATAGATAGATAGATAAATAGATACTTCATTGATCCCGAGGGAAATTCAATGTAAACATTCATTCTCTCAGCTGCATAACAGCTTACATACACACATTAGATTAGCTCTAAAACAAGAGGAAACTTCATCTCTATTGTCACATTCCTATTTCATCCTATCCTATCCTATATCATCCAAATTATAACGACATAAATAATTTGCCTTCTAGAAAGATGCATGTATGTAAGTAAGTGTTTTCTGATCTGACAACCCCATCTGCAGACATAATTTGTGAGTACTAAATAAATAAATAATTCTGTTCTGATTTTCTGTCACAAAAATTAACTTACTAAAGATTTGAAAAAGATGCTTTGGACAGGGTTCTGGCACACGTAAAGCATAGGAACCAGCTGATCTTTCAGAGGGGCCAGTGAAATGAACTCTGAATCTAAGGGCTAATTTCAGCAGTAGACTGGTTCGGAAGCCAAGTCAGGCAGGTCCTCTAAAGAAATAATGTACATAGCAGGGCACTGGGTCATTTTACCAGCAAGGTTGACATGTATAAATAGGTCATAATGTTCCATTGTGGCCTAGGGCAACAAACCACATGACATTCCATTAGTAAACAAGAAATAGACAACAGATTTACACTCAGTTGCCGATTTATTAGGTAGAACTAGATAAGTTGATAAGTTGGATAAGTTGAATGCAACAGCCATCAAGTTCACCCACACCAACGGAAAGTTGGGTGAAGCTTTTAACTCCACAGAGGAACTCTGTTTGGCTTTGAAACTCAAGAAGTATTTGATTTAATTTTCATCTTTGGGCAGACTGTTCCTTTAAATAAATCCTGCATTCATAATTATCGGTTGTAATGTGTTGATTCAAGTTCTTGGCCATTGTGGGGTTTGCAATTTGTTGTACTGCTGAATTGTACTGCTTCATACTGAGATGTCTTTCTGTTATTCTCTCTACCATCGCTGATATAAATGGATGTAGTATTAGAAACACCACTCAGTAATGATACCCCATAATTTAAAGCAACTGCATCACAAACTACAGTTGACAAAATAACCGTGAAGATGAATCGACACCTCTCTAAAAAAAAAGTGTCCAAACAAAAAACTGATCATTATAACCTTTTATAAAGGAGGGATTTACAGCAGGGCAGTATTAGACTCCATTTGTTTAATCCAGCGTGCATGTTCACATCAGTATGTTCACATTTGACAGATCAAGTTCCTCTCGGCATACAAAATATACAATACACAAAACTTAAAAGATTGAACAGTGAAAAACAATCACATATTGAAAGTTTTCCATTTACTACTGCATGTATCAAATGCATGACTTACACACTTCTATCTATATTAATGACACACAAGAAGTAGCCTGCAGCGTTAAGCTCCGTGCTCCTCATACAGCACAGCTTCAAAACAAACAGGAAAGAAGAAATTTTCAACCCAAGGGACCTGCAGCAGACTTTTCTGCACAGACTCTCTCTCAAATCACTCGCCATCAGCAGGACACTGGCCAACCGATAAATTCAAAACTAGAACAATTAAAAATCACTCAAAGACACACTGTAACACAGCGAGGCCCCGTTACTATGTCCAAGAAAACAAGATGCAGTATGGCTAAACAAAATTACCTCCGGGTTTGTCTCAAGGAGTTAAATACGGACAGACGGCCGTGGAGAGAAAATAAAACATCAGAAAACAAAGCAGCAAGCAAGGAGACAGACAAAGGGTGTATTTGACTCACGTTATTTGATGCTGAAGTCTGTTCTTCTCTCTGTCATGTAGTTGAATCATCCATAATGTGTCGGTCATTTTTGGTTTATTGACAGAACCAAGTCTGCTAGCTAACACGTAAAAGGAGCTAATACCATTAGCAACGCTGTAAAACAAGCTAACTTTTCCCGTTGTTTAATTTAAATGAGCTTAGCTTATAGCTTTTGTTGCGAGGCCACAAGCATCACAAACTTAACCGACTTGAGCTTCTTTTGTAGGGACTTGTCTCCTCAGCTTTGAATGTTTGTTACAAAACTGCTTTTAATTCAAAGGATGCCAGCTTCACCTTTCTGCTCTCCGGGACACTTCGCTAAGGCTACGCTGTTTGATATTTAACATTTAATGTTGTTTGTTGTTTACCAACATCGACGATCCGGGGGTGGCGCTGTTTTACGCATTTTAGAAAACATAGAGAAATAATAGAGATATGGCCTAAAACATCAGTCTAAATTTATTTATTTATTTTCACATGTAATATTTTTTTTTTATTTACACTAAGCTGATGTCCAGATAACATGTCCAGCAGAACCAATAATATCATTAACTTAGAGTTGGGCTTGTGGTCACCCTCTTTTACCTCTGTTTTGGTCTCTTCCAACACAAGAAGAAAATATCTGAAACTTAAGCCACTAAAGCATCCACTGTGTTTACCAAGTGCAGTTGCTATGTGTCCACCTGTAGCTGATAGTCAGCATGTTGTGAACAGTAGGGTTTTGTGTGGTGAGTCCTGTGTGCATTTTAGGGTGGCAACAAGGAGGGCTAGACTTCCTGCAGGGGCGCTGGCAACCCCAGGATTTGAACTGTTTGGGTACGTTTGAAAATTTTATGATCATAATATGGCCAACTCAGGACCACAGGTCAATTTGTTAGGTCCTATTTATAAACCCATCTCTTTCCATTCTCTTTCAATGCTCCAATCCCAGTAGAGCCAGAATTTTGACAGTCATATATACAGTTCAGGATGCATACAGTAAAAGCATGAATCTACAGATCATCTACAGAGAAAGTTGTTTGTCAAGCTGTTTGTTGAAGACATCTTTAGACATATCTACATCTACATATCTATATCATGCCTGTTTAAACTGAAGCAGTTAAGTCACAGCTGCATTTTGAAATGCAACATCAATCCATCCATTTTCTATACCGCTTATCCGTCAGGGTCGCAGAGGGGCTGGAGCCCATCCCAGCCGACGACAGGCATCCTGCCTGACATTCTGGACTGGTTGACAGTCAATCGCAGTGTCTTTGTCACACAAAGACAAACAACCACACACACACACACACACACTCAGGAGCAATGTAGAGTAGCCAATCAACGTATTCTTTCTGGAAAGCAGAGTACCCGTGGAGAAAACCCACATAAGCACAGGGAGAACATGCAAACTGCACACAGAATGGCCCAGACCGGGAACCTGTGTGTTCAAACCTGGAAGCCTCTTACTGTGAGGCGACAGTGCTAACCACTGCACCACTGTGCCGCCCCTGAAATGCAGCATAAGAGGCTGAATCACATTTTGAAAGGCAAATAAAAAGCAGTCCAGTCATCACTACTTGTCCAATGAGTAATACTTTGGTTTGCTCTTCAGTGCATTTCCAACACTGGAAATTTAGTTTAATGTCTCTCTATTTTTTTTTTTTTTTCACAAACAAGTAAAGTGAAATAAGTTTCCAGCAAGTTAGTGGCAAGTTTAATAATGTGCTCACATTTCCAGTGGCAGCAGCAGTCTCTGCCATGTGTTTAAAAAATCATCAAAGTCAAAATCAATGGAACAAACTTCGACTAAGATATAAGACATATGCTTCATTATTAAGAGACTGGATCTTGCTGGGGTGACTTGAAGTGAGGTAAATGGAATAAAACAAGGCTGGTTTGCTAATGGACTTCGCACTGTGGCGCATTGGTTCATATCAGTCAGTCACTGCTTGCTGCTGTCACAGGTTTTAAGCTTTTAACCAGGCTGTACACACCAGGAAACAAAACTCCCCTTCAGAAACATCAGAAACCAGTAAAATGTGCGCAGTTTTCTCTAGTAGAGTTGTAATACATGCACACTCACACTTTACACACAAAAGCATTCACACACACACACAGCAGAAGCAGTAGAACAAGGCATTACCATAAATTCATTAGAGTGGTTGGGCAGTATTTATAAACATGTAGAGATGTTGTTTACAATGTCTGACTGGATGGATTACACTTCTACACAGACAAGTGAAGGAAACACTCTCAATATACACACTGTTTACACTGGGGGAGAGAGAGAGAGAAAGGTTTGAGAACATTGCTCCACGAGGTCCCCGAGTGGCATGTTTTACAGAGCGAAATAAACATCCAATAAAATAAACACCACTCGGCTGTGCTCTGCTGCACTCTGCTGCCATGTTCTGTCCTGGGACAGCACAGAGAGACGTGTGAGTGTGCATCTGCCAGCACTGCATGCTGGCATGTGTACATGTGTGTCCACAGGTGTGAGAGGAGAGGAGAAGGGGAGAGGGGAGGAGAGTGGAGGAGAGGAGAGTGGGGGAGAGGAGAGGGGATTAGAGTGAGGGAGAGGAGAGGAGAGGGGGGGTGAGGAGAGGAGAGGAGAGGGGGGAGAGGAGGGGAGAGGGGATTAGAGTGGGGAAGAGGAGAGGAGAGGAGGAGGGGGTGAGGAGAGGAGAGGGGGGAGGGGGGAGGAGAGAGGAGAGTGGGGGAGAGGAGAGGGGAGGAGGGGGAGGATGGGGGTGAGGAGATGGGGGAAAGGAGAGGAGGGGGAGGGGGGAGAGGAGGGGAGAAGGGAGGAGAGGAGAGGAGAGGAGAGGGGGGGAGAGGAGAGGGGGTAGAGGAGGGGAGAGGGGATTAGAGTGGGGGAGAGGAGAGGAGAGGAGGAGGGGGTGAGGAGAGGAGAGGAGAGGGGGTGAGGAGAGGAGAAGAGAGGGTAAGAGTTGAAGGAATAGTAAAAAATTATTAAAAGATTAATGAAAATTAAAGTAAATTACAGTTTGTTGTTTGTTGTTTTCCCAGCTTCCATTCGTTATGATAATCTAACAGGCTGCTGGTGGTAACTTCATAGAGGTGAGAATGATGTCATCTAACTGTGATCTAACTCTCGAAAAGAAAGAGAATAAGCTTATTTCCCAAGATGTTGAATTTCTTAAACTCATTACGATAGAAGGTTTTCTCAAAAAGTGAAGGTAAGCTTCTTTTTTTTTAATTTACTCATCATTAGAAATGAAGTTATGACAGTGTTAGTTGGTTGATTTTTTTTGTGTTTGATTTTTATTTTGTTTGATTCATGTTGACTGAGTCATCCGTTCAAGGTTACATAAATAATATGCAACATCTAGTTGTTATTACCTTTGAAACCACAACATTTTGCTAAACAATACTAAAATACAAGCGTTTTGTTTGAGTTAGCGGTGGTATCCTTGACATGGAGTGTAATAAACCATACGAGAGCAAAGGTGAGCAGAGAGGATTTGCAGAAAAAGCGATAAGAGTGTTGATGGAGCAAGAAAGACAAAGAGATCTGGAGAAGAGAGGATGAATTTATTGCCTTGTGGAGAAGCATATAAAGAGGAGATGTGAGGAGGAGGAAGAAGGGGTGGGGGTGAGGGGGTGGGGGTGGACGGGAGGGAAATCAGACAGGTTGGACTATGAGAGCACACACAGACGAGCTCTGTTTAATGTCTCGCTGACATTTCTGTTCTCCATCTTCTCCCCACCAACCCTCTCTCACTGGAGACGAATGGGTAGAGAGGAAAAGCCAAGGGAGAGAGAGAGAGAGAGAGAGAGAGAGAGAGAGAGAGAGAGAGAGAGAGAGAGAGAGAGAGCACAGACAAGAGACTGGGAGGAGAAGCAACGCTCTGCCTGTACTTCACTCAAGGTCACAAGCCCCAGACAAAGTCAAGGGTCAGGGTTCACAGGAGGGCCAGCCAACCAGGAGGTGGGCAAGTAGAAGAGGGATCGGGTTTCACTCCCTGATGATCCTGCTCCCTCCCGGTTCAACTTGCTCCGCCGTCTTTTTTTTGCTTTTGCGTCTTCCTCACAGAGCACCTTTTTGCATTTTTGATAATGTCGCCTCCCAGAGAACTCACGAAGCCTTTCGAATGAGAGGCGAAGCGTCTTCAACAACCTAACAGAAAATCCGGTTCCCTTTGCTTCTGACATGAACTACCATGACCCGGATGACTGAGAACCTACATAGACATGCCTTGTTAAGAAGTTATAAATGCATTATAAGGTGGAAAAAAACCCGAGCAGGGCTATTGGAGTTTCTGCAGGGCAGTTTAGAGGCTACCTAACAGTTCACTCCCTGAGTCCTTGAGTGGATTCCTTCTGGATTCCGTCACTGCATTAACCCACTCAGTCAGGGCTACATGCATGTGTGTGTGTGTGTGTGTGTGTGTGCATCATTGAGGCTTTCGTTCACTGTCACTGCTCTGTGTCTGGTGCTCATTTCATTGCTCTAAACCAAACCATCTGTGTATTCAATGGCTGGAATGTTCTCCACACACACACACATACACACACACACACACACACTGTTGCTGCCTCCACACCTCCCATCCATTGACCCAGCCCTAAATGGTGGTATCCATATCAACAGATGAAGGATGTTAGCCACCAGCTTCCTTACTGACCCTCATATTTATACATTAGCTCCGTCAGCTCTTTGCGCGGCGGCAGGCAGAGTGCTGCCGCTCAGCTGGGTCCAGTCCTACGTCACACATCCACAATGAGATGATAACGGACAGGAATCATTTTTCCTGCCCTCTATTTCCCCGTTTACTGGTGATGGCGCATCTGCCCCCCACTCACTGTGCTGCCGTTTTGGCCGTCCAGGGGAGTGTGAGCGGGTCAGTTGGCTCGAGTCGCGCAGCGCAGTGAGCCGCAGGGACAACAGGCAGCAATGTGTAGACTCCTGGCCAGGCCTGAGAACACTTCACTAACCTGATCAGCACCAAGACAAATAGAGGGGTGATTGCTTCCCCGTGGCACATCTGGCTTCTCTTAAAGCAGCGGGAGGGGAGAAACAGGCGTGTGTGTGTGTGTGTGCTTTTAAAGGCTGCCACTTTACATAGGGTATTTCAAACACACCACTGACTCGCCGACCAATTACAGCCAATCGGGGCTGTCGACCCGGCAGCTTTCGCCCGTCAATAAAAACATTTTACTTGGGACTACTCAGGCCTCTTTGGACCGCAGCCTGGGCCCAAACAAATGGCTCACGCGGAGTTCTGACGTTCCAAAACGGAAGCGGGAGAAATCCAGCGCCGGGGGAATAAAGATCTCTGTAATTTAACAGAGGAAACCGACGGGTAGGTTTAGTTTTGGGGAAGGATACGAGGGAAACGAGTTGACCATGTGAGTGGGTGTATGGTCGCAGGTGGGAACGGTCTACATACAGTAGGCGTGTGTGGCTCCCTTATGTCCTCATAGTTATTTTTAAGTGTTGGGCAGCGTTCCCAGTGCAGAGTGATAACCTGAGGCAGCCACCTCAAACCTAAACCTGAGCCACACAGGACCACCTCAGTCCTGGTGGGACAGACCGAAACGGAACTGATGAGCCTAAGTACTTCTGTCTTAAGGCCAGCGTTGGGTCAAAAGTTGGAGCGGAACGTTCCGCACCGTGACTGACTGCTGCCCACAGCCCCACCTGGTGGCCACCACAAGAACAACAGTCAAATGTAATATTAACGTCCCAGACGGCCCCAGACTATTAGCTAAAACACGTGTTTATTCTAATACGAGTCGCGTTTTGCATCCGCTCAGACATGCATCTGCTGCTTGCTTTCTCTGTCTCTGCTTTCTGTCTCCTTCTTTCTGTTTCTCTCTCTCTTTAAGCTAACCGTAAACAGAGATGCAGCAGGCTGGGAGCTGTCCAAACAGCAGGACAATAATAACTGTTTGTTGTCACCAAGGTTACACACCAACACACACACAGAAGCATCTGGCTTCTGTTAACTGTATCCAAGCATCTCGCAAACTTATATCAGTGTGTGTGTATGTGTGTGTGTGTGTGTGTGTGCACAGACCAAATATCTTGTTGGCTGATATACCCACACTTGCACACACTCATGTTTATATTTGGAGATGAATGGACATATAGCCCATAGGGAAAGAGACCTTCACCCTCTTACGACCTATAAATTACAAAACAGCAGTTTAAGAGTTAAGTTTGTATTTCAGTTCAGCGTGTGTGTGTGTGTGTGTGTGTGTGTGTGTACGTATGCACATGCGTGTGCGTAAGCTGAGGAATGCCCTTCCCATTGAGGGAGCAGGGGCCCAGGCTAAAGGCTTTAGAGAGGGGCCCAGTGTGTGTGTGTGTATGTGCGTGTGTGTGTGTGTGTGTGAGTGAGTGAGCCAGTGGGAGCTTAGCAAGGGGCCCTGTGTTTTGTTCTGTTCCACATCAATGGGACGTCAAGCCGGGTTTGGGCCTGACAGCACCCGGATTAAAGGTTTTCTACTAGACTCTCTTTACCCCTCCCCCTACACACACTTACACTTACACACACACACACACACTCACAAACACACACACACACACACACTCACACTCACACACAAACACACAAACACACACAATGGGCTGAAAGAACACAGTCTTAACTCTTGGAGTACTAAATTGTAATTTGCAGGTGGCTACAGGCAGTAGGACAGGCCCTCCCAATAATGAGTAAAAGGGGTTAAAAAAAGCATGCGTCTGTTTGTGCATGTGTGTGTGTGTCTGTGTATCTGTGTGTCTGTGTGTGTGCCTGCCACTACACCAAATGGACTCAACAACATCAACTTACAAGACATGTAGACTATAATAAATATCACAGCAACACTTTGTTTAAGCTGTTGTTAATAATCTCCCAGCTGACTTGTTCTAGGAGCTTCTTATTCATACATAATTTGTTTTGCAATGCAAAAGGAATACATCTGCAGTTGGATAACTCAGTAATATTGACCAAGACTGCGGGATTAAATCAGATAAACAGGGTCGACAAGAAAAACAAGCAACAACATGTGTATGTCAGACTTCTTTTTGTTGTTGTACAGGAGCTGATTTTGGATGGGCCAGCAGGTGAGATGTTCACAGAACTTCAAATTAGTTATAAAATATAAAAATATTCCAGGGAAATATGCAGGGAATTTAAGAGGACATAAAGGCCAGTCTTACACAAGGACAAATTACAGAAAAGCAAAGAGAGGCCGAGACTATGTGTGTGTGTGTGTGTATGTGTGTGTGTGTGCGTGTGTCACACGAATTCATTCATGTTCATTTATACCACACCACTATCAGTAAACAGAAGTAACACAAATATACACACACACACACGCATATGAATACTACAGCAGTATTCAATCTCAAGGTACACGCAAATATACAAATACAAATACGCACACAGTTTTACAAGTTCAGCCTGTTCAGTGTCAGCCGAGATCATGGAACAAATAAAGATGATGCTTCAACAGTGGCTGTTCAGAACTGTGTTCATGAAGTATGCAACAGCTTCAGTTAAATACAGCTAGTTATATCCATTCCATTAAATCTCCACCGGTTTCCATTTGACAATTAAACATAACAAGCTGACACTGACCTGAAAGTCAGGTTCATATTTTGACAATTTGTCTGATTTCAGAGAGGATATTAAAAATCTAAAGGTTCTCTCTGGCTGTCTAATTTTTACAATGAGGAAAAAAAAAAACACCCAGTTTAATCAGATTTAGTCTTCATGGTTACCAGCAAAATTAAGGCTAAACCAAAGGTTAAAATACGGCACTTCTGAATTTCTCTTTCTGTTTCATTATATTATTGTATGTTTAAATTTTGTATAAAGCTGCCAAGGGTTACCTCTTGATGGAGATACTTTACACCACTTCTGTGAACACATAAAAATGGAAACACTCTCTGCTTTGATACATAGTTGGTGGCTGTGTTTGCTTCACATTATGACTGCATTTGAAGCAACTTTCTAAGCTCTGCTGGGGGCAGCGAGATGGAGGGAAGAAAAAAAAATGGGGGAATTGACAAACCTATCAGGACTCAGGCTAAGAAGCTGCAGCTTCTGCTTAGTTTCTCCCCGGTGACTTAGAAGATCTAGCAGTTCACGCCTCAACCGGACATTCAACTGACAATAAACACGTTTGATGCTGACTGCTGTTGGGCTGTAAAGTTCCCACTAAACCCCCATGGTCTGGGTGTTGGGGAACACATCCGTGCCGACCGCCTCGGATCCCCCATGACTTAATTAGTGCTCTCTGATTTTCTGCATTAGTTTACTGTATAGAAACAACTTTTATCCTTAACTGTAATCAGCTTGCCCAGAAGAATAGAGCACAATAAGAAGCCTGTTTGAAGTTTTCTTTGTGTTATCTCGAGCACTTCAACAAAAGCCCAGTGCAGCTTGCCTCAGAGTGTAATGCAGGGCCAGTAGGCAGCCTATTGGTTGAAAACCAGCGCTGGTGCGTACTGTACGGCACCTGCAGTTCTGTTTCCCCAGACTATGCACGGAAAAGCAATTGTTTTTATTATCCCTTGATTATCGAGCTAATGTTCTCAAGCTTATGGGCTCATTAGTTCCTAAAGGATTTGTTGTTTTTGTGGGTAAGTGATCATACTACATATAAAATTGATTTAGCGAAATTATTTAAGAATCTGAGAAGCTTGGCATACTGGTCTCGTGACAGTTTCCTCTCCTGATTAGAGGGATTACTCCTAAAGTGAATAAATTCAACCGTTTATTACTGTTTGCCCTCCTCACCCACTGAAAAAAAAAAACATTTTTGTGATGAATTCTTGAGCTATCATTAATATGCATAATCAGGCAAAGCTGGACATTAAACCAGCCTTTTAGGTCTATTATCAGGAGGTGACCAAGAGCTTTTATGAACCTCTTTGTGTTTCTTATTAAGATATTCTGTTCCTTCTGATGATCAAGGTGACCGCTAATTTCATGGCAATCCTCCTCATCCATCCTAGCAAGTACAATAATGACAACTGGTTCGAGTACTTGCAAATGCAAAATGATTCATTCCATGTTTAAAAGGAAAGTTTAATCTTTTAAAATGGCTTCCTGTGAAACAAGCTGAAATGGGATGTTGCTTTCTTTGCAAAAATGTATAGCCGACACACCTTGGCTTTAGCAATGACCACATGCTTGCTTTATTTTTGATCTTAGTCACCGATGGAAAAGACATTTGTCCTTCTTGGCTTTCGTTCATGCCAGAAATAACACTGACATGGCAATCTTTATTCTGATGCGTTTCTTTGACTCTGAGCTGGTGTGCGTTGCTGTCACTTTTTTCCCCCCAATAGGCTGATTGGTCTCCATTAGTGGTACGACGGCACCATCTAGTGTCAAGAAATCATTTTGGTTGTGCACAGTCTGACCTCAAAGAAATTTTAAGAAAACAGAATTATTAGCTTTTGTTTTTTCCTCCAAAGGAAACGAGATGTTTTCATTATCCAGGATTCATAACTGACCGCTTCTTAATTTATTTGGAGACTCTTTTGGAGAGCATTTGTGGTTGTTGTTTAATGAGGTTTAAAAGTACAATCCACAGTTCAAATGTAACCAAAGAATTAATTGGTGTTTTAATACAAGAACTAACACCAGACAACAGTGAAACAAAATTTAGGTTAATTAGTGCTTTCTGTTTGCATCAGCTGTTTGTTTGAATCTGTACTTTTGTCAACACTGCAGCAAAACAGGCAACTATTTTTAATCATGATCAACTGGGAAAAAGAAAAAAGATTAGTTTTTAATAATGGATAAAAGAAAAAAACACATGTAGGTAAAAGTGTAATTTATGTGGTCCAAAGTTTAGACCTTAAAAGTGGCAGAAGTAATGTTGTGTTATTTTGTAGATTCTTTAATATGAGAATATTTATATTGTGTAATAAAAGGGAAACTATATATTTCATTTTGACTTCCAGAGGCCTGAGGGATATTGAGACCTTTATGCAACTTCAATACTTTTTCCATCGGTGTTTTATGTCTTCTATAATTTAACCATTCGAATCGTATAAGCCCACCAGTGATGCCTATTTGATCATCATCACTGACACCATGATCGAAGTACCATCATCATGAAGTCACAAGTCATTTTCCAAAGTTTGATTTTCCAAACCTCCAAATAGCTGGCATTTTTATCTTATTATGATTTTGTTAATTTGAGGATTCACTTTCTTATTTATTTCGATATTCACAATTTTTTTTTATCTACAGTTAACCAATTAAATGTCTCTTGTCTGTAGTCTATTTATTTTTATATTTATTAACATGAACTTTATTTCAGATCATGAAAATGTCCTTCCTCCACTCTTGACATCTTGAACAGAAGACCAAGATGTTTGGGCTTCATATGAAATCACAAGAACCACCTGTTGGTGCCCTAAATTATAAGAAAATCAAGGACTGACATGGTTTAATTCTGACTGTTTAATCGTGGGGGTTTCTACACAGAGGCATATTCATCAATCAGAAGTAAAATAACAGATAATGGCAGTGTAGTTGTGATATAACATGCAGGCAAGTGAGTCAAGTTGTTTCATTTTTTGTTTTAATGTCTACAGCGAAACTTTTACTCGCAGTAATCGCCATGTTTTTGATACCTGATAATACAGTCCAAAAAGAGTTGTTCTGTCAGTCTTTTGTGTGTGTCGTTGCATCTCACATCCATCAGAGGGCGCCAGAGTGCTCTGTCTGAAATTTTCCACTGACACATCAGGAGGTCTGCTCCAGGTTGGAGTTGGTAGGAGCGATAGTCACTGTGGTTAAAGGATCTCTGCACATCACACATTAATTCCATTTGGTTTAAACTGTTCCGTGTTACATAAATTTGGTGATCTTATTGTAACCTCTAAAAATGGAGGAACTTTTATTTCCCAGAAGAAAGTTTTTTTTCTTTTGTAATGTGGAAGGTTCTGAATCACATATTCAAGTGTTTACTGACTTCACTAAGAGCTCTGTTTGTTTTACTCATACGTGAGTGAGGCAGTTGGGTGCTACAGGCTTATTTCGCTGCAGTGATGCCGTAGCAGGAAAAGCACAGGTGTAATGAATAAGGCTAATTAAATCTCCATGCTGGCTCACTGGTGTGGTTAGATGCAGACAATTAAATGGAAAAGACTCATCAGTAATACTTCCACGGCAAAAGACAAACAATGAAATGATACTAGAAAATTAGAAAATAGTGCTGAGTCCTGCATTGTTGCAGCAAGCGAACGAGGCCAGCTGAATGATCTGATCCCAAACAGGGATCCTTACTTATCCTCACTCTGAGTCCACTCACCTGCCTGCTCTTTACGTAAAACAGCTGTGCAGCTGCTCCCTTGTTGCTGCTATACAGCACGTTCCTCACACCTGTCCACCGTTTTCACACAGTTCACTCAGTCAGCTGCCCTATTAGCTCATACACATATAAATAAATAAAATAGAAAGTAGGTCACTGCAATTTATACTATGATCAACGAGTGGTTTTCATCTGTTTTTGGCTGATGATCCTCTCAATCATCTTAGCTTGCGAATGTCTAAGAATTGCAAGCAGTTTAACCAGAGTGGTGCTCCTCTCTGGAGATGTTCCATTTGAATGGGTTTTAGGTGCCTGAAAGGTGGAAACTGGAACAATTAATCTTATGATCTATCCTGCTGCCAACAACTGGGAGGATCCCAACCTGCGGGCTAGAAGCCACCAATCTAGACAAGTAAAAAAAAAAGATACTGTTCAAGTAAAGGAAAAGTACATGAATTACAGGGTAAACTGTCAACGATACTGAACTTTTAAGATTAAAAAAATTACTCTTCTTAATTGTGTTATTGCAACAAAGGTTGGCTATTACAAATGTGTCCCAAACAACACTGAACTAAAAACCACAAGTAAGCCAGAGTCTCCCTTGGGGTCTGTGGTGAATGTTTTCTTGATATGAGACTACTGATATTGTTTATTAAAGGATATTACATTTCATAAAGTTGGAATTTCTATGTTCAAAGATGTCTCTGTAGAGACCTGAGGCGATTTGAGACCTGAGCTCAAACCTCAGACCGAGCTTCTTGAGAACCTGTTTTCCATAATGGACTTTCAACCTCCACAATGTGCATAAGCAGATTGAAGTTTTGTGCATGTTAACGTAAAGAACTTGTGAGCTGTGAAAACCGATTATGCATCATCGGCAGGTCATGATCGTCCCTCCTTGTGTTAGCTTGTGCAACCCAGGGTCGGCGTGACAGGATGTAAGCTGCGGACTTGTGTTAGCATGTTATAAGCAAGCGTTTCTGCCTGATTAACAAGCTTGGCTGTAATTGGGGCAGAGAGTCAACATATTAGATTTATTTATCCTGGGACACCATGCGCTGAGTGCTATGCATACATTCTTTTATTCAGCAACACCCTGCTTCACATTCATTCAATGTACTGCAAACACACAACTGATAGCTGCCTAAAACAACCAGTCTTAGTCTCCTTGAAGGCACAATTGCAGTGTTTTTGGAGGCTGGTTCCCTGTTACAGACCAACTCATGCCGAAACAGAGTGTGACTTTAGATGAAATAACATCTAAACCATGTTTTGTTTTGGTTTTTTTTTCCTGACCCTGACTTTTGGATCTATGTGAGGTCCTCTGCGGGGAAGTCATGAAATTTCAAGAAAGCAACAGGCTGCTGCAGCTCATGATGTTGTGTAAGATCAAACAAAAACACAGCGTTGTGAGGGCATGATTTGTAATGGGGCGGGTGCTCAGAAATATGTGAAAACAGGGCAAGCCGCAGCTATTTGTTTCTAATTTTGCCTTGCCATCACTACTTAAATTGCTCAGTGCATGTCCCGACAGCAGCACACAGAATTCTTGAGAAAGAGGTATGCAAAAACAAATCACCAGTTCAGTCAGATCATTCCAACGGAACTAGTTTCCAAAGGAACTAGTTTTCCTGGTGCACACGTGCAGGTTCACAACCCCACACTGAGTTCTCAAACGAACACAATGCACAAAACTCTACGTGTATTTCAGAGTGAAGTCAGTTGTTCTTTTTTGTCATTAAAACGTCTATTCCACTTTACTCCAACTCTACTCTTCGCATCTCCTCCAGAATGGAAGTGAAAAATCTGTCTTGGGTTTGTTCAGTGCATCCACAGAAATGCTGCCTGTCATTACGAGTCTGCTCACCACCAAAGCAAAAGCATCTTTCCTAACCTGTGCGTAAGTGTGGGAGGGCTCATAAATATTCAGCTAAAATGTCAGTCTCCTCAGTGGGAAACTTGTAAATCTGCACAGTGCATGTGTGAAAAGACCAATTTCCATTTGGTAAACGAGTCCATGCCAACTCTGTATGTCAGCTTTTGCTTTCGCCTGCAGAGCAGTTCAGTGAAGTGGCATTAATGACAAACAATTCCCCTTGAGATTCACGACCACACGCCCTTACACAATACAGACATATGGATAGTGTCTGAAGGCTTGATATCTGCGGTCAAGACATCCAGACACCTGCCTCCATTTTCATGCTAACAGAGAACTCAAAGTGATATGGGCTCAGAACTCAACATAACTCAAAATGCCCACCAAAGATTTTTTCATTTTTCGGTTCACTAATAATATATTGAAATTTATTTAATAATTAACTCTTTTTCATACTGTACATTAACTTTGTACTTTGCAGTACACAATATATAGACAAACGTATTGGGCCACCGGATCATTACACCAACAGGAACTTCACTGTTAGGCCAGTCAATTTCTTTCTACACCAAACTCATCCAACCATGTCCTTTTAGACTTTGCTTTGTGCACTGGGGCACAGTCATGCTGGAATAGGAAAGGGCCTTCACCAAAATGTTGCCACAAAGTTGGAAGCATAGCATTGTCCAAAATGCCTTGAAGCATTAAATTTTCCCTTCACTGGAAGTAAGGGACTGAGCCCAACCCCTGAAAAACACCCCACAAAGAGGTGTGTCTGGATATTTTTGTCTATATGATGTACTCACTGCATGTCTGTCCATCCTGGAAGAGGAAAGCCAATTTATGTTACACTTCTCTTGTTTTCCTGTGTCTGTCTCACCAGTCTGAAGTTGTGATGTATGTTGCACTTTGTTGTGAAGCCCTCTGAGAAGAACTTGCGATTTGTGGCTATAAATAGAACGAACTTGATTGTTTTGCTAAATTCATTATCGACCCTTGCAGCCAAGTGCACACAGTAAATTAGAAACACATCAGTTGTTTCCTCTTCTTCCCATAACAGGATCTCACACGTTTCCACAGTGTCATGAGGATTCATTTCAACAAATATGATTCGTGCTAACTTTTCTAACTCATCCTCTTGAGTGCACAGTAGATGTCAATTTCTGCCCATAATAAGTTTTCTGTAGAGCCAGGGACAGGCAGCAGATATGGGGAAGAAGTTAATGTGGATCTCACTTAAGCAAAAAAAGACACAAAAAATGACAGCAGACCTTCAGGGCATTTATGATATTCTGAAAAAAAAAAGTTTATTAATTTAACAAGCATACAAAACAACAATCATCTTTTCAAACTAACAATGCAGTTTCAGTGCAATTCCAAAATATACATTTTTTTTCAGCAGGGCATGTTAATCAAAGTTATTCACATCAGCAACAGCCATTTAAATAATTCTTTTGATTATCATCTGACAATTGTCCTAGCCAGAGGAAGCTCACAAGTGATACCTTCTTGAGGTAAAACTGTACACATCCAACCTTTAACGTACAAAAACAAAGCACTACATCACAAAATGAAATATTAAATACATGAACAAAAACAGTACCATAGCATGATACAGTACAAACCAATGCATTTGTAAACAAAGCTTGTAAACAGAAAGGAAGTATGTGGTTATAGATATTTGGTTTGTGAGTTTAACAAATACCTAGCTGATGCACTGTATCAGTTACCACATAGACAGTATTTGGTGTGCAAGTGTAGCAGACTCAGTCAGTTCTAACTTTTAAGATGAAAGATGTGGACAAAGTTTTCCTCCTCTATGTGTATTTGTCAACAACTAGAGGCTACAGCATAGATAAACATAGAGGCCATTTAAAAGTTTAAAAAAGGACATATTTTCTTTATTCTTTTCCTTCAGGTAAGAAGTGACATTCTGTGTTAGCTTCCTTCATCAATGTCTGCCCACAATACAGGTCTCATTCAGCCACAGAAAGCCTGTTAGTTTGAGACAGGATCGTATCATCAGCAGGGCACAGCAGTGAAACAATGACGAACAGAAGGATGTCACTGCCAAAAAAGGACCGACTTGAGTCAAGCCCCTCGTGACTGGAAGATGTTGAAGCTTGCGTCTGGCACAACAGGCTGAGGACAGGCCCCGGTCGGCGGGTGATGACCAACTGCACATGCAGCATTAACCCCCTCGAGTCCACATCTTAATAAAGATGTGGACTTCCAGCGACCACAACATCAATAAGGCCAACAGATTACTGAAGGTTGAAAGTTTTTTTTGGCCACCACCAATGACTTCAACTTAACAATATGAAATTCAATAAAGTGGCACAAAATGAGATAACTCCTTTTTAGTCAGTTTATAAGTTCAACATTGATATGTTCCACGATTCTTTGGAGTTTTCTTCTCTTCAGGTGCTACAATTTTGCGGCTACATAAACTGAATATGATAATATAACAAAAACATAGCATGGACACGGAAATCCACTCCACCCGTGGAGTGCTGAACAAGTGCACCATTTGTTAGTTCCCCATTCAGTCTTATCCTGTATGAGCAATCTGGGAATTTATCACTCTATCTGAGATCTGAACACACACTCTAACTGTTGAGCTTCAGCTGCTCCGGGCCTTTGTTTGGAAGCGCACCCTATGCAAGTCAGAATGTTAGTATCAGAGATTGCTACAGTGAGATTCATCTGGGCTCTAAGCACACACTGCTGCTGTGTCTGGCATGTGATGAACACTGTATTAGCATATCAAAAAGTATCACTGATAGAACGTCAGATCGTGAGGTAACCAAAATCAAATATGCCCTTGAAAAACAAGAAACTCAAAGATATACATCATTCAATAGTTGTGCTATTTCTCCAACACATGGGATTCAAAAAGCACTCCAGCTTTCACTCAGCACCCAGCCACAAAGACAGCATATAAGCCTTTAAGACATGACTGTTAATGGGAGTGTCTGCTTATTACAGCATATTCAATGTACAGATTATAACTGCCATGAAAAACAGCAGGCAGGCTAACTGTGGTCATCTTATAAGAAAACTGGACTTAATGTAAGCAGCTTGAAAAAGCACAGCATTCACTGGTTAAGTCACGCTGTCTTGTCACACCAAACTCCCAACTTCTCACGAGGCCAATCAAAACAATGAGCTCAGTGGAGACTCTGTGAGTAGAATACACTAGAATAAATGAGTCTATTTTCACTTCACTTCAGCCACATGTTTTAGAAAAGCCCACGTACAAAAAAAAAAAAAAGAGAGGAAAGAATATGTGGGATAGTATGAGTGTGTCTGTGCTTTTAACAGTGAAAAGGTGATGAGGAAAGGCATGGTCATAGTTTAAAGGGTAATTCAACACTAAATCACAGAGGAACGATAACTTTTGCTGCACTGCTCATCTCTGCAGGTATAAATTTTTGAACCATGTTGTGTTTCTGGCCACAAGTCAGTCAGTTAGATTACAGCAGGTGTTCACCATCAGCTGTCAAAGACAAAATTTCTGCTGTGACATCACTGACTGGGGTGTGTCCATGTGCGCACCATGGGTTGAAGCTTTTAACCCATGCCGAGCAGTGAAGCAGCACTTTTCTGCCCTGTTTGATCCAGTATTAAATTACCCTTTAAGGCTTCTCTTTTCTCTCTTATCTCAAGCATGGTTTGTACACTCAACCACCACCTCTTGTAGCTCCACCTCTCATATGCTGGCGTTCCAGGTCTCTCACATTGTCCATTTCCCTCTCTACCTAATACACTCCTCCTCTGATGGGCTTTCTGACTCTTCGTTCTCACTGTCATCCAGCTCGGGAAGATCTCCCCACAGCAGAAGATTCAGACCTGCGGACATATTGGAGGGTGACAAAGGCTTATGAAACACATTCAACAGAGTGAAACTGCAGTGAATTCCAGTTTAATCCAGGGAGGCTTATACTGACCTGTTGCATCCAGTCTGTTGAGTGTAGATACGGCATCGCTATTGAACATCCAGAAATGGCCGTTGTTGCAGGAAAGCAGGCAGGGTTTGCAGGGGGCCACAACATGATAGCCTACAACATTACCACTGGGAGAGAGAGAGAATAAAGAAGAAACGTCTGTCAGCACTTTACTGGAGGCTCTTCTGAAAACTGCTAACACCACTAGCGAATGTCTATTATCTAACAGATGTTTGTTTTTGACCTGTGTACAACAACAAAAGCCTGGGAATACAAAAGAGGCTCCACAAAGCCTCACTGTAGCACCAAATCCTCCTTTAGGTTAATACCAGAAATAAAGGCCACAGGGCTGAATTTCATTCGAACCACAGGTGTACAGAACCCTTAACCATTTGTCGACAGCCATTCAGCCATCATCAACAGATAATTCATGGGAGACTGTTTTGATAATTGATTGGGACATTTTTAATGTAGAAACAATCTAAAATTCCAGCTCCTTAGAAATGTTGACAGTTTGCTGCTTTTCTCAGTTTTCGCGTCATTGTAAATTAAACAGATTACATTAGATTAGAATATATCAGATTTTGGACTATTGGCCAAACAATACAAGACATACAAAGATTTCACTGCTCACTGTTTTCAATAATGAACCAACTGATTAATCACAAAGATAGTCATAATATAAACAGACAATGAAAAGAATTGTTAACTGCAGCTCTGTATGTGTGTGTGTGTGTGACAGCTTTATGGCCAAGACCTACTTGTTTACTGTGCTGGTTGTTGTACTAACATTTTACATCAGCAGATGGTTTTCCTAAAGCAGCCCCTAGAGGCTATAGAAAAGTTGTACATACCACTTGAGACAAGCGATGTCTCTCAGTTTGCACTTGCAGCTTTCAGTGGAGTAGCAGCTGGCCACAAAGTCAACAGTTCTTGAGGGAGGGTGCGTGTAATGAGAAACAAACATGGCAATCAAAGGTTAAAACCCACATTAATTTCACATTGTTACGCAACAAAACATTGTATGGTTGTCAATTGTGGCCATCTTCCAATCAAATGACCAATCAGCCTAAAAAGCAGTTAGCTGCAGTTTGTTTTAAGTAATGTTACACCTTGCCATGGCGACAACAGCAGACAAAAACAAAGGCTAGCAGCATCGCTAACCAGATTAGCACTCACCTATTGGGAGGTATATCCGTCGAAAAAAGCTCAACCTCAGTATCTGCAAGAAGCACTGCTTTCATGCCTCTTGTGCAGAGCAGACTGTCACAAAATATGCAGTTCACCTGGGTCACACACTTGTTTTTGAAATTAGCGTTGGATGTAGACATTGTTGTCCTGTTAGAACGGACGAACTCTCTCGCTCTTTCTGCTCCCAGACAGCAAATACAGCAGAAAAACTAAAGTCTGGAACTGATGTAACAATAGTTCACTATCCGCTAAATAAGGGACAACAATATTCGATCTGACGTTAATTTCGCTAGCCCTAACGTCCTTGTGCAAACGTTAGCTTTCCCCAAACGAAAATAACGGAAGGCAGCTAATGTTAGCTTGAAGAACAAACGCACGGAAAAATATTTTCCGCGAAACGATCTCAGTGTAAAAGCAAATGGTTAGTTGTATTATTGATAAATACACGATATCAGCAAATCACTAGGCTGTTTTAAACGACTGGCTCAACATCCATTCAGATGTAGTTAACAGCTAACTAAATAGCTGTCAGCTTTGTTTACAACTTCCTGGTATTTAACGGCACTTCCTGGAACTATCTTTAAAAGACCCTACACATGACTCTGATTGGATACTCCCCATAGTAACCCAGACCATTGGCCAGTTTTATTGCAAAGTCTGAATTTAATTGGCTAATTATTATACTTGAACAGCCTACATTGAAAAGTTCTGAAAGCCGATTGGTCCTGCAGTATGCCATTCGAATTCAGTTTCACCAATTGTAGTGTGGAAAGTATAGCTTTGTCCTATAAAATTAAGCGAGGTTATCTTTAAATCGGTCAAAAAAAAAGAAAAAAAAGTTAATACATTGACAGTAAGGAGGAGAATTCCAGATAGTCTGCTTAAATTACACTATTGTTATCCATTGCTGATGCGTTTTCATCGTGTCAGTATCATTAGCGAGAACAGATAAAGTTATAACTAGCTAGCAAGCTAAAGCTAACAGCGAGAACAGATAGTTATAACTTGCTAGCAAGCTAAAGCTAACATTCGACTTTTTAGCTAGTTTGGGCTAACATCTTCTAGGTTATATTCCGAGCCAAAGTTGGTGATTTGTTGCTTTATTGAACACACTTTTGCTCACATTTCCCACCACAGAGTATACCAGTGGCATACCATGCTAAATACTGCTTTTTTTGAGTTTTCAAGATTGGTTCCTTGGTGATACCTTTTACTGTCAGACATTGTAATGAAACTTTAGGCTATAAAATCACCTGGTCTGACCAGAAAGCACCCATGAGAACTTGTTACATGCATTTCAGGGCTTGTGGTTTACGTAAACTACTCAACTGAATACTATGCATGCGTGCATCCTCGCTTGTCCTGCGCACTGAGGGCTGACCAGCCAGCCCTTCCATCTCCTCTCAGATCCTCCTCTCTCTCACTTCTGGGGGGGAAGAGGAGAGCAGTTTTAGGCAGACGGACAGTTGCGAGGCCAATATCGGCTCAGGGCAGATTGATAAAAAAAACAAAAAACTTCTGGAAGTGGTGGCTGAGAAGCTGTCGCTGTTTGTTTTTTTCAAACAGGGAATGACTATCCTTTTACTTGAAGTTGTTTGCACCATAACCGGTTTTGAGGAGGCGGTGAGGCGCGGCGGCGGATGGGAACATACAGCAACAGCAGCAGCAGCGCCAAACTCACAATGCGCCCGGAGTGAACAGAGGCAGGGAGACAATACGGATCCGCGGGCACGCTGAGGAGCTGCACTCTCTCATCTGGGCTCTCTTTTTCTTTTCAAAACCTTTTCTAGAGTGCCATTTCCCCAGTCTCCGGCTGATTCATTGATTAATTGAGACAAAATTGACTTCGCGACGAGGGCAAGTGGTTTGATCTCCAAACTCAGCCATGACGTCTCCGGCGAAATTCCGAAAGGACAAGGAGATAGTGGCCGAATATGAAACTCAAGTTAAAGGTAAAACTTTTTAAAAGCTTGTCACATTTTAACGCATAGCTCAGGGTAAAAGTCTGTAACGTTGAATCTGTGCTTTATGAACATATGGTGTGTTTTTCTTGACTTGGCTGCCTTCATGATTTTCTGTACCCTCACCTCTCCTATCAGGCGTAAAGGGTATGCTTGCCTTTGTATATATCACCAATCATTTATGACGGTCGGTTGTGCTTATGCTCACGAGACAGATCAATACCATATCAATAATTGCATTCATAATCAGTTCATCATGATCAGCGTGTCTTCGAGCGTGTGATCGCTCGCCTTAAACGCAGCACACAGATGGCCAACAAAGACAGGGAAAAAAAAGCCCTCTCAGAAATCAGTGTTGCTGGCCAGATGTGGGCCCTATGTGAGAGGTCTGTAAAGAAAAGCTCATGTGAAGGTGGTGTGTGTCGTGTAGACTACCCCAGAGGGCTGGGGTTTCGACATGGAACAAGGCAGGGCGTTTTCTCTCCCTGTCTCCTGCGTGTCTGTGCTGCTGCTGCTGCTGCTGGTGGTGTGCTATGCCGTCCGTTCATGCTGCAAACGTGTGTGTGTGTGTGTGTGCGCGCGGGTATGGCTTTAACGCAGATTACAATCAAATGAACAATTTGTGCAAAGGCTTGTCCATTGATTACAGCTCATAGGTGTCGCTCCTGCAGATGATCAGGGACACGAGAGAGCAGCAGGGGTGGGAGAGCGGATCGTAGTGGTTAGAGAGGGGCGTTCAGATGTTAACTGTTTACTGGCTGATTGGTGTGTGTGTGTGTGTGTGTATGTGGGTCGATGTTTCTGTCGCCAGCCAGGTACACTGTAATCAGCTGGGTAGTGTCAGTCACGGCGACTTCTTAAAGGTTAATGGTATTGCCAGGCCTCAGGCTGGGGAAGAGAGAGAGGGAGCACAGGTGGCAGGAAAGAGGGGGGCGAGGGATGTGGAAGAGAGGGAGGACAGGATATTATCTTCCTCATGAGCAGCAAGTTTCCACTACTGCTGCAGTGCCCGATCACCAGGTAAACTGGGCAATCACCATCCTCCTCACACCTGCTTCTCGTGACTTTTTACGAAAACCTCTCTCGTCTCCAGTCTTGTCTCCAACATTTACCCACCCATGACCCCCCCGGTCCAGTAGAGCTGCTGCCACCCGCAACTCTGTAGGTTAGAGCAGCAGGTCAGTGACGAACAAAGAGGTTATAGAGAGTGTGATCATAAATCTCTGTGTTGTCAAACTGGAATTTCTCGTGTTAATCAACAGGTACATTTCACATGTCAGACCTGTCTGATGTCCTTGTTCCCTGTATGAAAGTGTCACCTTTGCTTCACCACTCCATCCAAGTTTAACCTTTAACTTGTCACTTGTCCGTACGTCTGCACAAAATCTGTCCAGGAGTTTGATTTGGTCTTGACCAAGCAGTCCTGCCAGTTAGCCTAGTGAACAGAGTAATCCGGAGTAACTCATGTTAGCTCGCTGTGTTCCACCTCTTATTAGCCACCTCCTCTTATTTAACAGCCTATCTGTAAACTCCTTTAGCTGTCAGCACAGTCACATTAGCGCTGTTGTCTCAATGTCCCGGTAGGCCAATGTTTATGCTTGGCAGCCTGCATAAAGGCTTTCTGTCCATGATGCATTGTGAGGGCTTTCTGCTGTGGTTGTCAGCTTGTTGACCGACTGTTTGTCCATCGATTGCCCCCCCTGCATCGATTCCTCCTGTCACTTACTTCACTGCTCCTTAGTGAACAGCTGTGTTGAACTGTCTCTCCCTTCCTCACTGTGTCCACACGTTTGTCCACATACCGTCTTCCCTATGATGATAGGATAAACCTGTGCAACCACATCACTGTTTGAGGTGTGTGTGTTGGGTGTTTCCCCATCGGTTTAGAGGTGTCTGTAGGTGCTGTGACATTCCCAGCAGTCTCTCTTCTCTGGGAGACAGAGACAGTCTGTCATTACCCTCTACACTGCTGTTAGAGATTTTGGAGATAATGGAGGGGATGGAGCAGAAATAAATGAACCACCTACATGTCACATTTCTGTCTCCCTGTATTTGCTAACACGTGTCTGTCTTGTTTCCCAAATCTTTAATGGATGCGCAGTTACAGTCCAGCTACCAGACGAATAAAACCTTTATGCCTGTGCTCCAGTCAGGCAACAGGAACAGTGTTTTCATGCTGCAGCCCCACACTGCAGCATCAAGGGGACAGTAAATATAAATCCTTCCATGGCTCACATTTGTACATTTCTGCAGGAGGAGAGGAAGATGCATGATGCAAACATTCACCCGGACAAGGGCTTTACAGACTAGTACAAGCACTTGAAGAACGTCTTTGTTCTGATTATTAAGACCCTCCCCTGTCATATTAATTAATTTTGTGTTGTGTATCATAGTCTACTGTAGCTGTACTGCATTCAATATAGATAGTGTTATGCATGTACATACAACATCACATTCATGCCACACACATAGGAATTTAAGATAATTTGACGTCTTGTAATGCAGCTCTGCTCTCCCCTACTCCTTTACATCTTTAAAAGTTTGAAAATATACATATCTTAAGTGCTGGCGAATGTTGCTTCTAGGTATTTTATATCTCCTATCATTCAAAAAGCCTCCACGCCCTTCAGTGTCTTTGTGAAGAAACAACCTGTGGAGTTGAACCAATTACTAAATGTGGGTATGGGGATGCCGTGCGCACTGTCATCTCACCTGTTGACCTGTGAGCAGAAGAATATTTCCTACACACACACACACACACACACACACACACTGAGTTTGTGTCATCTCACATAGGCAGAGTCCTGATACTCACTTAATATGGGATTCTGGCTCATGCAAGGAATGTTCCTACTGCTCAGGAAGTGGGGTGTGTGTGAGAGAGAGTGTTGGGAAGACAGTTTGCATCAGAGGGGTGTGTGTGTGTGTGTGTGAGAGAGAGAGAGATCTGAGATGCAGAAAAGGAAGGCAAGAATGTAAGAAAGAGACATATAGCACAAAAAAAAAATAAAACAAGGGACGTCCCAGCACTGATGCCAATGGTTGTACACGGTGCTGAAATGAAGTTAAGAAATGAGCTAATGAGCTGCTATTCGTAGTTCACTTAACACTCATTTGGAATTGAATCCAGAAAGCTACTTTTGCTTTGAGAAGGACTCCAAATTGCCCTGAGCTTCGTCACAGTTACCGGCCCCGTAGCATTTATTCAGTAAACACGCATCTAGTCGTTATCACCATCTCTCATCTCCCAGTCAGGAAGCCCGACATATTCTCTTTTTCTTTTTTTTAAAAGAAAAAGGAAAGCTTTGAATCGAGCAATGGGAAGCATTTTAGAGGGAAAATTAGGGAGTGCTGCTCAGTCTTTAAAAACATATGACAGATGTTTCATTTTTCAAGTACATTTTGGCTCAGCGCTTTAGCATCTGTCAGCGTGTTACACATCTGGGATTGTTAATAAGTGGCTGCCTTTGCAAATAACTGTCACTGATAAAACATATTGATTATGTTTTTAAAGTTAGAAATACAGAGCATGTTCAGCCGCAGAGTCTGATGTATTGAATAACCTTTATTGATCTTTAGACTAAATGCTCGCACACAGAGAGTTATGCACAGGTTGTGTCTCCAAACAGATGTAAGCTGTTATAATTTTCCAGACCAGCCTATAAACTCATTCAGCTCTGCAGATATGATGTCGATCTGTCTCCCCGATGAGAGAGGATGAACGCCTGGGGCCATAAACTCAAACCGTGTGTCTGCCTACGTGTACGTTACTAAGCTGCCTGTTTACAAGGCAGCCGGAGGAACATATGATTTAGGATAAATGGTTGCTTTCACCAGCGCACAATGGGAAAGGTGGTGACACAGCAAGAGGTTTGTCTGCAAGGAGGATTGTGGGTCAGTGTCGGTGTGTGTATGAGGCTCTAGCACTGGCAGAATATTTCTTTTTTGTGTGTGCGCTGTGGTTGATTGATGTATATTTGATCAGGAGGAGCAGGGATACAGCAGAGGGGTCCACTGACATAAATTGCAGGGAGGTTTTGTCTCTGATTTATTAACAGGTATGGAACAGTAAGAAGCAGAAGGAATAAATAAATGATAAAATACAGGGAAAGTGGATACGGCTCGATTCAGTTAGTGGTGGTTTTAGTGATTTTTTTTTTTTCAATAACACTCTGCCAGTTAGGGATGTATTGTGTTGTTCAGTGGTGCATTTAACAACCACAAGTCAATCGCTCTTAATGTTATTGCTTGCCCTAAACTCTACAAGTGTGTGGGTGTCTGTCAGGTTGTGTTGGTGAAATGGAAAGGTGGGGGTGGGGGTTGTCCTCGGGCTGTGTGTTAGCATTGTGAGATGAATTAAAAATGCTAACTGGGCTTAAAATAATCAGTCAGGAAGGATGTTTGTGTGAAACTAAGGTTCAGGAGTCACTCTGGAACACACACACAGAGAGTGTGTGAAGCTTCCTGTTTGGGCCCACGACTTTGTGCATGGGCAAAAGAATCAACTGTCTTTCACACACACACACAAAAACATAGTACAACTCACTTTTAGCTCTGCAGCCAGCACACTTCCCTCCCAGAATAGAAAGGAATCGAAAAATGAAGGTTTTTTTGGAGTGAAAATCTGTTCCCTTTGATAAGTCACAATAGAACAATGTGTTCCATAGCGGGTGTCCCAACCGTCCTTTCGGTTTGCGTGTGTGTGTGTGTGTGCACGAACAGTAGCAGTCACCTTGTGCTGTGTCAGCACCAGACACGATACAGCTGAAAACACTCATTGATTTTCTGTCCCCCTTCTAGCTGTCTTCTTCTTACTTATTCCTCAGTAATATGACAATTTACTACAGCACTGCTGCAGCACCTGAGCGAAAACACACAACGTTAACAGAAAGTGCTGAGCTGGCTCAGTACAAACACACACACACATAACTGCTGTGCTGCTGCTTACAGGTCATTGAGTGTGTTATTGTCATGTCTCATCCATCCATCCTACCCTCCTTCATTGTGATACAGTTGATAGCTGAGAGATAAAAGAGGAATGTCTGCTGTGATATGCAGTTGAACTCGTCCAGACATACTGCAACACCGAGGGTATCAAATCAGACAAAAAGCTCATCAGTGTCAGTGATGGAGAGAAGAAGTTAGAGTGCTGGAAAATGAACCTGGGGGAAAAAATGAAATAACCACAAGGAGAAGAAAAGGACAGCCGGTGAAGCCAAGTGGGTAAGGTCAAAGTTCAGCTGCTAGATGCTGTTCATTGATGCCAGATGTTCCAGATGCTCTGATTGGGCCACAGATGTTCCGTCTGCTCTGGTTGGCTAATCCTCACACTCTGGCTGACACCCCTTTTACTAGGCTTTCAGCACTCAGGCATGTTGGGATTGGTTGAAGTCTCCCCTCTCTCATTTCAGGTGTTCCTGCTGTGGTGTGTGTTGCTATCGTATGAAATCATTTTTGCTTTAAACTTGCGTTGTGAGGACATTTCAATCCTCACAACAGTTTGAAGGTTAGAATTGGGGATAGAGTAAAGGCTGAAGTGCCATTTAGTTGTGATGGTTAAGTTAGAGGCGAGGGAATGCATTAGGTTCATGAGGGTGTGGGTGCACCCATATGAACCTGATTTGTGTACCCAGTCAATGGGTAAACTTTTTGTCTTGAACGAACAATGAGGAAGCTGATGTCCTATTTACCTACTGCTGGTTTTTTGCATAACGTCAACTGTAGCATTCCACTCAGACAGTTGATTTCATCTGAGATGATGAAGTTGAGCGATGTTGCAATGTTGGTGGAGCAGATGTTACTACTCGCAAATGTTCACATTTGAGGAACTGAAAGCAGTGACTTTAGAACATTTTTTTTTCTTCAAAAGACTAAAGGTGTGCTATGAAGGGTTTGTCTGTTGCTGTTGTAAGTGATGATTGAGAGAGATTACTTTTGTGTGAGTCTGTTTGTTGTAGTTTAGGAAATGAGATGTCGAATGGTTTTAGCTCTTAAAGCATATTTGATCACACTACCCAAGCCTGTCTGTGAATGATTTTTTTTTTTTAATATGAAACACACACATGGCAACAGCAGAGCAACCGGTGAGGGTGTGTAAAAATGTAGAAGGCAGGGCCGTGCTCAGGCCTACCCCCTCACACACACACTCTGTCTGTCAATCCCATACTCCCTCTCCCTCTTTTTCAACCTTTTTCCTTTTGTCAGCCTACATCCAACGAACAATCAGACCATTGTGAAAAGAACTGCTTGTGTTTAACTCAAACTCTCTCTTTTTCTCACACTTTTTCTCCCCTCCTCTTTTGCTCGCTCCCTCTTTTTTTCTCTCTCCCCTTCCTCTCTGTCGTGATGTTTGTCAGTTCTAATGAAATGTGACACACACATTTCTGACGCGCCTACTACGGCAGCTTGAACCAATATCATCACTTTATCATTTCAGCATATATGGCACACATGTTGTGCTCCCGTCAATGCATGAGCCTCTGAGCAGGACACTGACTCACAACCAGCTGGGAGAGTGAGAGGATGTTTGTGTTTGTGTTGGTGAGAACATCTTTAAGAGGGATCTATATAAAACCCGAGCAGGGCAGAGACAAAGCCCACTCATATCCTCTGTAAAACAATCAATAGGAGAACAGACATCCAGCTGTAAATAAATAGGGGGAGAGGCAGAAAGAAGGGAAGGAGAGAAAACACAGCAGTAGAAAGGCTGGATAATGCTCCCGGGGGAGATGCCAGAGGAAACAGGTTGTGTTTGAACAGGCCTCATACGTGGCCAAAGAACAGGAGGAGAAAAAAGCAAAGGAGTCTGACCAAGCAGGGAAAAGGGAAGAAAGGCGGGAGGCATAAAGAGGAGAGGAGAAAGAGGAGGAGGAGGAGGGATCAAAATGTGTAAGACGAGGCTTGAATAGGAGAGAATCTTTGAGAAGTATAAACCCCTGTTCTGCTAGGGTGCATGATCTATCTGCTCAGTTCGGTATGTGAGTGAGTCCAGTATGCGCTTATATTAGCCTTTTCACTCCCCATCTCCGTCCTTCTCTCCCTCTCTCTCTCTCTTCTTCTCTCCTTCCCCCTCCATCAGCAGCTTCTCTCTGCACGTAGGCACAGTCGGTTGCTAGGGTTACTGAATTGCCCCCATTTTTCTGGGTTTGTGAGGAGCAGAGGGAAAATGAGAAAGAATAATGTAGATTTGTCCCCCCTGTAGGGTCTGGCTAATCAGGTTACCACCACACACACACACTCACACACTTCAATTCCATGTTGAACCTTCAGAACCTGAACCATGGTCTTTTCAGGTTTTTCTTCCTTTTTTGCTCTCTTGCTTCACATTCCCGTTCTCCTTATTTGCTCTCCACCACCTCCTTTATTCCTTCTTTTCATCGCTTTTTTTCCATAGTGTCACTGCTGTTTCCTCATCTCCTTCAGGCTGCAGGGTGGTATCTTCTGTGTGTGTGTGTGTGTGTGTGTGTGTGGGATGGAGGCACTCGTGGTTTGACTAAGACATTCTTAATTGTCGTTGTTGGCTCTGGAAAATAATTTGGCATGTCACAGTCATGTTTTCAAGCTGGATATTTGAGAAGCCCAAGGTTGCATCTTAAAACTTACATCTGCATCAACTGCTGTAAATGATTAGCAAGAGGGTGGGCGGGTTGTGCTGGTATTGAGGAGAGAATTTCAGTGTTGTGACAAGTTTATGTGTGTGTTGAAACTGGGTAATCACTGGATGCTGGCACTCGCCATTCGGGTTCACACCTCTGCTAATGCTGTTTTAATGAAGCCATTCATCACCTCGTCTCAGCTGAAGCAGCCTCTCTCTCTCTGTCCTTTTTTCTCCTGTATGAATGTGTGTGAGGACATGGCGTTCTTCCCCCTGGTTGCTAAGTGGATGCACCGGTTCTATTTTAGTTGTTCCCACCATTAAAGCTGCTCTGGTTCAACATTCTCCCATTTTCTCCTGTGTTTGTTGCTGCACATATACGGGCTTAAAGAGGCTTCAGAGCCCCAGTTCCACAAGAGCTGAGATGCTGCATCAAACATAAACCAGAATGTGATAAACAGATAAGACAATACATTTATTGTTTTACTTGATTTTGCTAATTTCTGTAAACATACGCTTATTATGAATTTGATGCATTTTTTGCAATGTGTTGCAGACACGCTGTAACAGCTTCCACTCTTCTGGGAAGGCTTTCTGTGTTTCTGTGTGAATTTTTGCCCATTCATGCAGTAGAGCATTTGTGAGGTCAGACACTGATGTTGGACCAAAAGGCCTGGCTCACAATCTCTGTTCCAGTTCATCCCAAAGGTGTTTGATGGGGTTGAGGTCAAGGCTCTGTGTGGGCCATTCAAGTTCTTCCACACCAAACTCATCCAGCCATGTCTTCATGGACTTTGCTTTGTGCACTGGGGCACAGTCATGCTGGAATAGAAAAGAGCCTTCCCCCAGACTGGGGTCTTGGTATGCTGATGCATTAAGATTTCCCTTCACTGAAAGTAAGGGGCCAAGCCAAACCCCTGAATAACAGCCCCATCCCAATACTTTTGTGTATATAGTGTAGGTGTAAGTCATTGCAGGGCAAATGTTGGAATTGGGATCGTACTTTGTCGATTGTTGGAATGTTGTAGTTTTCTCTAACACACACATTCACATACACAAACACACAGTCCTGTATGGCTAGGACGCTGCATAGCTGAATAGGAACTCCCTCTCCTTTTTGATCCTAAAAACAGGGATAGTCAGCACTTCTTCCCTGATCAGGCCGCTCACGTTACACTTCAAACCAGATGCACTACCCCTGAACATAATCACACACATCACTTAAACAGCTCTTCGGTTGTGTGGACAGTATTTAGGCAAGTGTGCTGCTAACATGTTGATCTCAGCTGCAGGTTACACTGAGGTCACTGTTAGACACTTGCGCAGCAGCAAAAAGTCGATGTCGAGAGCAAACTTCCTGCCTTTGTGTTCCTTTTCGCTCATCCATGTGGGACAGGTTGTGATAGGAGGCCCCTGCTGCGTACAAACAGGGAAACAGGGCTGCATGTGTGCAGAGTCGCACGGTTCTAAAGCAAGAAAGGCTAAATGTCACACATGCTAGCTGACACAGTGATACAAGGTAAACCTGCTTCGGGAGTTGATCTGAACAAGTTCTTATGTCTGTCATAACCATCCACCCAACCTGAGTTTAATTACAGTAAACAGGTGAATCTAAAAGCCAGGCTAATTATATCTAATTTTTTCTTCTTTTCTTTTTTTTGTGACATTTCAACAACCTCTTCTCTAAAAACAGCAAGAAGGAGAAGTGGACTGAAAAGCAGAGACTCTTCAGAGAGGATGGTAGTTTGCGGGGAGAACTGAAACATAAACATAAGTTTATAGGCTACTTATGTAATTTAAATGTATGCAGTCAGTGATGTGTAGAGGACTGCATTTACATGTACAGTGAACAGTGAAGTCTACTAGTGACAGCAGTTGTCTCCAGACTCAAATCGGTGGATGTTGGAGGGTGTGGTTGTGTGGGCATGTCTGATTACTTTCCTTCCTGACTGCATTTATGTATTTGTGCCTGTGTGTGTGTGTGTGTGTGTGTGTCTTTGCCTGAAAGTGTTATTTACCTGCAGCAGCCACTGTACTTGAGCTGTTGCAGCAGCTTGTACTCGGGGCCTGATCTATATCTCGCTGGTGTGCAGGCGCCTGTTAGACTCTGTTTCTCTTGTTCTGCCTCTCGCTGAGCTTGGCCAGAAGGCAATGGTGTATGAAGAACATGCTGATATGTGCTCTTCACTCATGCATGTTTAAGCGTGTCCTGGGGCTGTGTAATATGTACTGTAAAAGTTTCTGAAACTGTCATGTACAAACACAGTAGATAGAAAAGGTGTGGATCTTCTGTTATGCTTCTGCGTGATACATTATGCACACCCACCCATCCACTGAGATTGTGTGGCAGTTATGACAAGATTAACATAGCTCAGTTGATACTGATCACCAGTTTAAGTATTCCTATACAACCCAAAGTGAGTTAATACAGCAGCCTTCTGATAAATCAGATCTTTGTTCGAGATGTTCCAATGCTATTGTTTCCTTCTCGATACTGACTATGATAACTGAACTTTGCATGTTGACCAATGCAGCGTACCGGTCTGATAGTATTGCGGTAGTGTTAACCAATCCGGCATTTTAGGCTGAACTGAGGAGATGCAGGTTGGTTCGAAGGAGCCCGCTGGCATTGTAGAACATTTTGAGGTGCAGTCATTGTGCAGTTGCCACATTCGTAGACTGCAGTCGTTGAAATTATCTTACCATTTTGTGAATTAGTAGCCATGTGAGTCATAGATGTTGTTCTGGAGAAACCCACCACACAGGAGTGGCTGGGTGTTTTGTGTCAGTCCCAAGGATAATGCTGGGTGCCGAAGTGGTCACAGTCAAAGTATTTTAATTGAGCCAGACAACATAGTTTACTAATGAATAGTTAGTGAGTTCACTTAGTGAATAGCAATCCAGCAGCATTCATCATCATTGACAACTAGGGCTGGGTATCATTTAAAAATAATACAGTACCTGTACCATTTGAGTACCTCATTTAATTTATATAATTGCTGCACCCTGAACTGCCAGCTCTCGATACTACTTGATACTGGAGTATTTTGGTCAATACCTTAAAGGTACTGAGTACTGATACTCAGCCGCACTGACAGCAAATCGCCCTGATGTGTGTACTGAGACATTTCTTGAATAGTTGAAAAATAATTGACAACACTTTTCATGTATGCACGTTGAGCAGCTTATGAAGCTGAGGTTTAATCCTGGGTGTGTACCGTAGGAATCAACTTGGTGAGAGTGAAAAGTGCATTGCAAACACTGCATGTAGTAACTGCAGTGTTTACTACTACTCCTGTAGTCGGTAAGTTAGTGTGTAAGTACATTTTGATTTGTCCTACCTGCAGCATATCACTCCTCTATTCAGGCCTGTGATTGAAAGGAAAGTCTTTCCTGTCAGTGTTCCTCTCCCTGTGCGCTGGGCCCACAGTGGAGTGTATAGACCACGTGCTGGCCTGCACTGTGGGATACCCCTCTCAGATTACTGCCTTCCCCTCCCTCCCTCCCTCCCTCCGCTGACCCGCTCCCCTCCTCCTCACATTCCGACTCAGTCCATGTGCTTCAAACAGAGTGGAAAAGGGAACATCCCTCTCGTTATACATGCACACACACATGCTCATTCCTGTTGTGCAGTGGCCTGTACATGACAGGGTGCTTTCCATATAGATCATATGCAGTGTGCTACACACTGTCTGGTCACTTTGTTTGGGAAGTAAACTTCTGCCTAGACCTGTAAGACAAGTGTTTTTTTTTTTTCTTGGAAATGAACAGAGATGAGCCTTGAGTTATCGGGGTGACAGAGAAGTCGACAAAGAAGAAGGGTTAAAAGAGGGTGGTGCCCTTTAGCACAAAGAGCCTTCCCATCAATCACTTCATCGCATTTGTGGCATAGCCACTTGACACAAGCATGTTCTGGTGCCTCCCATCACTCTTTTTGTCTTTCATTTTTTTCCCAAAATCTTGTCTCTCTCACTCCTTTTGTCTCTGCGATTTCTTTCTGTCTGAGGGCAGCGTTGAGTGTTAAACGTTGCTGTCCATGACACTTGCACATACACACAAGCATTCACTGTGTAAAGGTTGCAGTGGGAGGCAGCAGGCTAAGTGGCCGAGTGTGAGTGGGGCTCTTGTCATGTGTTGATGGTATTCCCTCTGAGGAATGTGGAGGAGAGAGTTTCCCAGTCTGGAGTGGTGGATTCCTAAAACTGGATCCGAGCATGAATGTTAGCTTTCAGGAATCATTGTGGGGTCCCATTTCATTTATACATTCATTGTACCATCTGGCTGCATAAAAGTTGTGAAAAAGTAAACAAAAAACAAAAAACTGCACGCCTGTGTAACAATAACGGGATATATTTGCACAACAATGTGGCTAGCAAGAACAGCTTTGAAAACCTGGTGTAGGTCTCACTTCCAGATTTGGGAGTCTACTCTTGAAGTGGTTATAATCTTTGTAAAATGTGACCAGAATTTGTAGATTAAAACAGTTTCATCAGACTGAATTTTATACGGAAGTTAGCATGCTCACCTGCTAGCCCCCCATAGTTTCAGCTTCAGGTGTGTATGAGCGGTGAGTTCGCCATTTCACAAGCTCTAAGTTTAAGTATGCAATAAGTATACAAAGCATACTCACAAAATGTCAAGAACTCACCGAAAAGTGAGAAACATATCATTTTGTCTTTCCACAACCATCCCAACTTTGCGTGCTGTTTTCCACCTGCTGCTGGTACCGAATGCTTTGTATGCTTTGAAATATTATTGAAAGTTATGATGGATATACACAAATGGGTTGATATATGGTTAATGGACTTCTCACACTGAATTCCAATAAAACAAAAAACCAAACTTGCAGCAATGTTTTGGCATAACTGCCCCGTGTTAAAGCAGCTATTGTGTCTCAGCACAGCATGCTGACACTTAATCCCCATTGTTTGTAGTGTCTTTGTTACCGATAATGGCCAGCGAGGCTTACAGTATGTGTGAGTCAGGTCCCTGGTTGTATCCCTCTCCATTGTGCTGCGCTCATACTGGGGATGACAATGAGGGTCACTGTGCTCTGAGTGAAATACATCGCCGTCATAGCTCACATTCTGCATGGTCCATATGCACACAGCACAGCTGGCCCCAGAGCAGCTTCTACAGCACAGAAGCCATTTTGAATTCATGAATTATTTTGTTGTCTTTGTTTCTACAGGGAGAATGGGTCTGATTTCTGACTAGGAAAAGGATGGAGAGAGTGGCTGTGATTTTTTTTTTTTTTTCTGAATAATTGGGAGAGAAAAAGGAGGGCGTTCTAATTCACACAGAGAGGGAGAGAGAGAGAGAGAGAGAGATGAGTGCATGGCTGATGGCTGGGAGCTGGAAAGTCAGAACAGCAGGACTCGGTTAGATCAAACAGGCTTCCTATGCGGATAAGAAGGCGAGCCAGCCTGGGAGAGAGAAAAACACAGGCAGGGAAGGGATAAAGAAAGCAAGAGATGAGCTGTTTTTAAGTCTTTCAAGCTAGGGCGATTTGTTAATAAATGACTCTATCACTTTACCTTGTGTCTGAGTCTTGTCTGAGCGACACATTGCCTAAGGAGAGTTAAGAACAGGTGTGGGCCACATGTCTGTCTCTGGTCCCTCTGGTCTGCTGTGACCTTTGACCTCTCCTTTGCCCTGCCACTCGCAGACACTCTCGGGGTATTGGGGATCGGCGATTGTCGCACACATACTTGCTGCAGCTTGTGTGTCTGCATGCATGTTTATGATGCAGAGATTACCCTGTGTGTGTGTGTGTGTGTGTGTGTGTGAGAGAGAGAAAAGTGCTCCCTCTTCTCACCCTTCAACGCTGAGGCAGCATCAATAATTCAGCAACACATTGCAGAACACAATGCTACACAGCAGCATAGCTTTTTCTCCCATTTCCTCCCTGTAGATTCCTCAGTATTTATCTGTCTCCTGTTAGACTGTTTTTATGCCCCCATTTTGTTTCTCTTGCCCCCTCCCCCAGTCCGCTCAGTTCTCTTCTCATTCTCTGTCATGTTTCCACAGCTATAGCTGAGAATCTGTCAAACCTCTCACTTTTTCTTGCATCCATTAGTGCCTTTTTTTTCTCTTCCCGCCTGTTTTCCTTGCTCTCTTACTCCTGATTTTTATTTTTCTTAAGATATACAGTGTGTTTGAGATTTCACTCCTGGTGTGTCTGGTGGGTCCACTCCCTCCCTCCTCTGTCCCTGTCCCTTTCTTTTAAAATCTTTCTTTTAAAAGGCAGTTTTGAGTGGCCAGAGAGGAGGCTGTGGAGGGGAGCTATGAGGAAAGGGTGTGGCCGCCCACACTGCAGCTCTCTATTGTGTTGCACCGATTCCTCTCTCTGACACACACATCACGTCATCACCAAATAGGATACACGCTGTGTGGAGTCACTGACCCAGTGTTCACTGTTTTCTCATTGGAGAGGCGTATTCTTTTGGTATCAGGGCTCCATTCCTGAGTGTAGATAGCTTTGTTTTGCATCATGTGTCCGAGGGTCATTAGATACCAGACTTCCATAGTGTCAAAGGGCAGGAAGACTGCAGGAGACAGACTTGATCAGCAGGACCTGATCATAATAGGCCTGCCACCAGGATGTCAAGAGGAGGAGGATGCTAGACTTTTAATCTATTAGCTGATACTTCCAGAAGTTTTTCTCACTGTTGGGCCTTCTCTTCAGGGTCAGGCTCCAGAGCAGCCACTCTCTGTTCAGCACCATGCACATCCCAATGGATACTTGCTCACCGTTGCAAAGGAGTGAGGACAGGTCTGTTTTGAGTTAAGTCTGAAGTCTGTTCAAACTGACAACAGCGCTGTGTAAAATATGTGCGAGTGGCTGCGTGGGCGTGAACGTGTTATTGCAGGTAGTGGTGGGAAGATGAAATAGGAACCAGGAAGTCAAGTTGGAATGATGCTTCCAAGTGTTTGAGGGCTTATGCCATGCCTCTTAAGCCACGAAACATTACTCAGCAGTTTGTGCTCCCTTTGAGGCAGAGTTTTACAGCTAGAAATCAATAACTGCAGCAGTTTTCTTCTCTGTCTCTATGTGTAGGAGGTAAATGGCAGAATTGGCACAAAACTACAAGGTGTTATAATTGGACTCAACAGCAGTGGCTGGCCTTGTGTTTGGTTGATGCAGCCCTGTTGCACCAACATGGGGGTCTCAGTAAGTACAGTACATGATGTGAGTCAGAACTATGGCTCCCAGTCCGTCCTTAGCTCCTTAGCTGTGGGGGTCATCAGACTGTGGAGATGGTTGCTATGACCCACAGGTGCAACAGTGTGGCTAAGTAGGCAGTTATGTGTGAGAAAGCAAGACAATAGCCTGTATGTGTGTTTGAGTAGCACAAAGGCTGTGTTCATTGTGTGGGAGGCGTCCCCAGGCTGACCTCAGGTGAGCTCTCCTCACCGTGCAGTGGTTTACAAACACATCCTCTAAGTATCCTGTCAGTCAGACTTTACCTGTGAGAATTGTGGGAGGAGACGATTATTTTTGATCAGTTTCGCTTTCTGCCCTCAGTGTTGATCCACCTCTTACTTTTCATGTACTGGGAAGATGTGTGTCAGGCTTTACTGAGGTTTCTGCACTGCAGAATCATGCAGCCTGTAACACTAAGCTATACAAAGAGTTTATTGAGTTTTAGAGTTTATTTGGGGACTGAGCCTGAACTGACCCCAGTTTGCCCTGCTGCAGGGAGATTAAATTTAGTCTGTGTTTCAACGTCTGCCAGCCTGCAAATTTCTGGTCTTGGCATTTGTCTTTTGAATTACGTCAGGTTCCTCGATGGAGGAATAATGAAGTGTGTCTGTGCTGCTGCTCATCCTGTCAGAGGAACTGCAGCAGCAACATCGTGCATCTTTTGAACGTTGAAAACAAAATCAGACCAGTTTGAAACAATCGATTTATGGTCACATTATTAACTAAAATATACAGTCTATGCAGGAATGTATTAATATATTAATAATGAGCTGTAAAGAGTTTGTACAAGTAACACATTGACACTGATTAGTGTAATCTGCTTCACTCTCATATTAAGCCTGATGGAATGAATGACCTGTCTTGTTCATTTTCCATAAGCTGTGTGTGTGTAGAAGCTCTAGTATTCATTAGAAGGCCAATCTCAAACACAAAATGGCTTGAACAGAAAGTGAGCTTTAACTTAGTGTTATGGTGAACTGAACAGTGACCTGACCACCTAATTCGGATCCCTTCCACATCAAACATCCATGTTTGACCCATACGGACCTAATGACCAATCATATCCCGCTGGCCTGTGGACTGAGTGTGTATTAGTGACTGTTATTCCTGAAGTAATTACTTCTGTCTGAGGATTACTGAGCTCACATTCTGTGAGCTAAATGTGATCTTCACAGCTTAAGGATGTCTCTCGCCATTTAGACGAAGGACACAGTCTTGGTATTTCAAAATAAAAGCAAAACAGTAGCCTACCATGTTAAATTACCCACAAACTTGCCCAGTAGAACAAGTATATTTATTTGCTGCCTGTAAAAAGTCTCTTGTGTGAGCATTTATTGGTCACTAGACAGTGCAGCCCACTTGGTACTGCATGATTCTCACTATACCACTGCCAAACTCTTTAAATAGTCCCATTGGGAAACAAAAGTGCAAGTGAGATAGTTTTCTTCCCGTTCTGGTGAGTAAAGATGGGAAACAGTTATCAGATTTTGTTTTTGACTGGTAGAGATGTTTATCAGCCATTTCATCTCTTTTCCCACCTTCTTTGGTTCTTTTCCAGCCAAGAGCCTGACTCCTGATCTCACTACGAGTCAGGACTAAAACCCGTTTCACTAACGTCTGGCTTTTCTTGTCACTGGTAAAAGGACAAAAAGGTATTTATTGGGTCCCTCTCCAGTCGTCAATGATGGAAACATGATACCTCGGTGGACATGCTAATTTTCACCCCTTTTCCTGTGCGATTCTGTGGTGTACGTTTACATCACGGATGTTACACATGTACCCACTGATCTCCATTCAAGCAGAACGTGAACGTCATTCAGTCGGGGTTGAGTTTGAAGGAGAGACTGAAGTAAATGAAAAAAAGTGACCATCTTAACATGTTACTGGCCTCCTGAAAACCAAACTCAACTACTGGCAATGGGAAAAAAAAACATGGCTAAAGATAAGTGACTAACACTTATCTTAAGCCCTGTTTCTTTTTTTTTTAACTGCTTGTATGTGCTAATTTTGGTGTAAAAATGATATCTGGAGCTACTCTTTTACGACGATGCTTGGTATAAAAGGTACAATGAAAGAAAATAATGCTAAGAAGAAAAAGCCTCAACCTCAGGAGAACAGATGTATTTTATTATTATGAAAGAAACTAAACGTAACACAGATAAAGACCAAACAATGCTACAGAGAAGAAAAGACTCTTTCTCTCAGCCGAGTCCCCTGCGCTGCTCTTGTGCTGCTCAACAAAATTCTGTTGCGGTGGTTTGTTGTGCTGAGGTGTTGAGTTGTCCTCCTCCCTGGGAGTCTCTTCATGCAGCTTGGCCCACTTTCTCTCTCTCGATCTCTGCAGCACTCTGACAAATGCCAAATGGGTGCTTATGTGAGCTGATGGGGTATGCAAGTGAGGAAGAATTTAACTAGCTGCCTGAATGTGATCTTCACTGGAAACTGGTATGATCCAAGTGGCTCTATAAGCTCCCTGTACCTCAGTGACAGGATATACCGCAATGCTACATTCTCCATGTGGTGCGGGGCAGGTAGGGCGGGGCTCAGATCTTCTCACATTCACATCATAGCTGTCCCTCATGTACCCGGGCTTGGTCTTTGCGAGCGCTGTTGTGACAGTCTGCCGCCTGGTCGAAATGGTGGCCATATTTCATTGGCCAGCCTGTCACTGTTGGGAACCCTCGGCTCTCTGAGCCGTGCCTCTGCAAGAGTCATCACGCAGCCAGGCCAGTGCTCATGTAGTGTGCAAACACACACACACACACACACACACACGAGCAGGCGTGAGAATGAGTTCTGCCTCCGGAGCAGTGGGTTGGAGAGAAGGTTTAAATGGATGTAGTAAAGGAGAGAGAGGGACCTTCCTGTGATTGCAGTTGCTGCATAGGCTGATCCTGATTCAGCTTTTTCCTGCCTTCAGTGATTAGGAGAGGAGTGCCAAAGACTGCATCTCTCTGACTCACACGCTGTCCTCAGATTATGACCTGCAGCTTTTGCCTCCACGTAAGCTTAGCTAGCTTTCATGACTTTGCTGTACAGCTGATACTTTCTTAACACATGCAAGCTGGACGTTACAGATCAGCATTTATGTCTGTTTTCTAAGTTCTTTTATTGATACAGTTATTTATTTATTTAGTTCATGCTCAAGGGTACTATAGGTATATTTTTTTGCTTTTTTAAAATTATTTCTATTTTTTTACTCAATATGTGCAATCCTTTTATGTAGCACCATGCAGCATCCTGGAGGAATGTTGTTTCACTGCTACTTAATTCATTGGTTAGTTTATTAAATAACAGAAAATAGAAAAAAAAAACATCATTATGTACAAGAGAAGTTTAGGTTTAAGTTTAAGTCTTCTTGGTGCTTAGTTTACCTTGCAAAAGTCAGTTTACAAAGAAATAAAAACAGATAAATGGTGCAAACTCTCACAAATGAGAAGCTGGAACCAACAAGGGTTTTTTCCTCTCTGTACACCACAGAAGCAAACAATCAATTATCAAAAGATTGTCGATTGCCTTTACAATTGCTATTTATCACCCAATCGTTTCAGCAGTAATGCTGGTCTTCTACAAGCCAAGTGTGGATGTGTATAAATGAGAAAGTTGTGAGAAGACAAAATTTATGTGGTTAAAACAAGAAAACCAGACACAGACGGCACATTAAAATGGGACCTCCCCGTCTCTGCTTGTAGCTGTGGCTGGAGACGGCGACGTTGTGACCTCAAGGTGGACGTGATGATAACATCTTCGTGTTATCGAGTGCTGTTCGCGGTTTCGTCTCGTCTCGTCTTTTCTCTGATGGAACACATGCCCCCCCCCCAGCCTCAATGCACTCAGATAAAGATCAGCAGCCATCAGCAGATACGGTCTTTAACTCGCCACGCTGCTGCCTACGCCTCTCCTCTCAACTCTCACTGTTTCCCCACTATCTCCATCTCTGCCATCTTTTTCATACAGCCATTTTTGGCATACCACTGATGTCCCTTGGAATGCAGTGATAAGAGTTTGCAGCGTAAGGGCACACATAATAGTCACGTACACGTTTGGTACCATGCGTCTTTTTCCCCACTGGTGAATGTGTTTGCATATGCGTACAGTTTGTTGTTAGGCGGAGGCCGTCAGGCACAGAGTGGAGAAAAACACACTCTGTGTTAGGCTTCAAAGTGCTGACGGGAGGAGAAAATGAAGACTGCTCTAATCTAAGGAGGAAGTGAACACACATGGTTTGTCATTCACTCACTGGAGTTATGACGAGTGGCATCCTGCTCATAGAGACGGGTCTGAGCCATTTACCCACCCGACAATGTGTCTGCGCATGAAAGAAGTCCACGCCCATCCAACGTGAGTCCCATGTCTTGGATGATTCTGGTAATGCCTGACACTTAGAGACAGCTCTGTCCACGATTGTTGAGGTTGATTTAACTTACTGCACACTCTGTCAGGCAGACCGCTCATACAGACAGACACACACTCGGCGGGCTCCTTCCCTTGCTTGTGTTGTGGATTAGTCAAATCCCCTGACTGGCTGCTAAGCTGATTAAGGGGGGTGTTATGCACTGGTCATTTGGAAACACTGGAAAGAGTGTATGACACACACACACACAAATGCAGTTGAAAGTCTCAGATTAATATTGTCTCTCCTGCTGGCCCAGGGTGGTATAATATGTGTGTGCGTTTTTGTTTGATACCTATCCAGACCTCCTCAGACAGATGGCGTAGATCACCGTACTGTCAGAGTTTTTTTTTTATCCCTACGGCAAAGCGCGTGTGTGTGTATGTGCGTGTGAGTAAGCAACTGAGATGGAGAGAGGGAAAGAGACGGAGATGGAGGCTGTTGGAACAGACTGAGGCCCAGATGGCTGTGTCCAGCAGAGACAGGAAATAGAGGTGACACCAGGTGGATAGTACCCATGGGGATGAACTGCACACACACACACACACATACACCCATACATATATACAAACTAGCCCAGATGCCTGTCTCAAATCATGGGAGTTGATGAATTGTAAGATGGTGTTTAACATCATGTAATGCAGAAGCAACTGGACAATTAATTAATTTGTTGAAGTGCAACAACTCTTTTGGTAACTGATTAATTGTTAAGTACTTTGCATACATTCTTACTTCTCAGGAGTGAGGATTCGCTGTTTCACTCTCTCCTGATTCCTAAATTGGGACTGTATCGTAAAAGACACAACAAAAAAGAAAAATAAGGCCTATAACGATGGATTATTTTCATTACTGATTAATTTTGCCAGTTACTTTCTTGCGGAGTTGTGGTCTTGACTCACAAAGTTGAAGACTTTAGACTTGACAAGACTTGCAACTCGACTTGGACTTTAACACCAATGACTTGTGACTTCATCTTTACTTGAGCTGTTTGAATTCAGTGTACTTGATCCCTTCCCTTAAGCCCAAAGATTAAAGAGAATGTTATTCAAAAATCATGCCACATACGAATTATTTCTCTTCATTTCCTCAATCAACTTGCATTAATGCTGTGGGTACAAAATTAACATGTGCCAAATGCCAAGTAGTCTGCCTGTTTCATAAGTAAAAGCTGGTGGTTGAACATTGGTGCCAAAATTGTGGCCCATCGCTTTGTATGGCAAAGCATGTGGGCACCGACAGGGATGTCAAGGTGCATTTGAGTGCACCTGGAGAACAAACCACCTCAATTTAAAAAAAAAAAAACAATTACAGTTCGCAAACTGATTTGGAGTTGTTGTTAAAATGTCATTAGTTTTGTTAAAGAGCAAATTATGACTTGACTCGAAACTCAAAGTTTAGGACTTGGGACTCAGACAATGGTTAGCTGGACAGAGTTAAAATGATAAATCAGTTATCAAAAATGTTTCTGATTAATCAACTCTGGACTTAACTATGAAACACTATTCAAAATACGAATGGCAGATCAGTGAATAATGAAAATAATTATTGGTTGCAGCACTAATCTCATTTGAAGTCCCGTCTTCTATCCTCAGCCCCCACATCTGTGTGAGATGTACCCCCTCCCCCAACACTCCCACTCAGAGTCTCGGCGCCTTTTTTCCAGACTGGGTTAGTGGAGCAGTCAGGATCTGTAAATGGGTGTGGAGCTAGTTAACTTTTGATAAGAAGCCTTTTTCATTATGCAAAGAGACCCCCACCCCCCACCCCCCCAGTCTCCAAACTTGCAACCCCTCTGCCACTATGGCAGAGGAATCAGAGCATGTGATGGCTGGCAAGAGCAGCTGGTTTCAGGAAGAGGTTACAGTTTGTCAGTATACAGTATAAATATACACAGAAAATATCCTCTTGGAAAGTCTGATCACATTTATATCAAAGGAGATGACAGTTTGGTAGAAGAAAAGTTCCCGACAGCTGGATTAGTTAAAAAGCATGTTTGCTTCAGTGAGAGCTGAGATGGATAGTTGTATTGTTGTTAGTGTTCTCCACCAGCTGGTTGACGTGGGAGACTGATCTTCTCTGGTAGCTTTGCGACCCCTGACCCTTGACCTGTGCTTCCAGCTCACAGAGTGCAAGGAACCCTGACGAGAGCCCACATGGCTCCGACTGTTAACACACACTCACACCTCTCATCTTCCGTGAGAGCCCTCTCGCCTTCCTGTCACTGGAGATAAAGCAGCTCACCAGCCAGTAAAGGGTTAATGACTTCCTGATCTGAGTAGTAGTGCAGAGGAATTTACTCCTGCTGAGAACACCCCCCCCTCCCCTCACCCCCACCCCGATCTCCAACCCTGCAACCCCTATGCCACTATGGGAGAGGACTCATATAATGTGTTAGTAAGAAGTTTTAGAAGTGGTGGTTCAGACATCCCCAGGCAAACTGTTTCCCAGTTTCTGGCCTTTTGGAAACTCTCTTTTTATATATATTTAGAGAGTGGTATCAGTTAACCAACTCAACTTTCCCAAAATATCCAGCTATTCCCTTAAGGAGGCCTTCTACTTATTCTTCAAGCTGTGCTTATTCATTGTTAATAAGATGTTTACAAAAGCTCATATTGTGGCCTTTTATATCAGTCAGTCCTACTTTCATAATCCATTTTTGTATTTCCTGGGTCATCAGTGGTTTAATTAGTGCTTGCAGTGTTTGTTTTTGTTTATGTGTGTGCGTGTGTGTGTCTAAATGAAATCTAAAATCTGTGAAGTCAAAGGCTTACTTCCTCGCCTGTCTGAAAACATCCCTCAGTACTTGGTTCCTCATTATAAAGTTGGCCCAAAATTGAAATTTGTGAAACACCAAAGACACAGATAACTTTTACCCTCTGAAATCCTCTGTTCTTCGTTTGTTTATGGCCGAGCACAGCACAGAGTAGCTTTTCTTTCTCCCATAACCCCATGCTCTCTGCAGGTCGTCCTCCTCCTTTCCTGCACACAGAGCAGGTCTGCAGTGGTTTGGCTTCAGCAGCTTTTCCATGTCTAAAAGTCACTAAGCTCGTTAACTGGCCTCCTTAAGACGACACTGCTTTTCCTAAAGGTTTCTTGCTCTGGGTGAGAGAGGAAATGCCTATATAAGTTTCTGTGTGTGTGTGTGTGTGTGTTTGTTTTCAGAGGAAAGTCCAGGCCCAAGGAAAAGACATTGGCTGGAATCTTTCCATTCCTGCAATAGTTTTCCCTCCAACACTTACTGTACTGTAATTCTATCTTTTCCTCTATTCCCCTCCTTGCTGGCTCATACATGGCTGTGCTTGGTGTGTGTGTGTATATGTGTGTACAGTGGAGCAGTATTAGGAAGGCATGTCTGGAACTAATAGATTCCACCCTGCTCAAGAATCTTATTAGGAAGTACTACCTACAACCTGAGGCTTCAGATCACCATCTACTACCAACCCCACTGCCTAAAAACCATGTCCCATAGCCCCATCATCCACTCATGCGCGTGCACGCACACACACATACACTCACACACACACACACACTCCTTGTACACCCCCCCCCCCCAACCTGCAAACCCCTGGCCCAGTTTCTCTCCGTCAGTCCCTCTCCCCTCTTTTCCTGCCTGGTTTCAGGTTCAGGAGGGTTATATTGGTGAACTCCTCAGCTGCTTGCTTTTCTCCAGGCCCAGGAGAAACACTCACACACACACACACACACACACCTCAGTCCAACCCCCACCCCCATCCTGCTGCACCTCGTCTTTACACACACACACACACACACATATATGCTTCCTGTGGTTGTTTTAGTATGACCCTCGCCTCCCGTGTGCTCCCTACTGGCAATGAACCGGTCCGACTGACTTCCTGTCTCTCTGTACTCTCTTCCTGTGTGTACAGGGATGAATGGACATATTATTCACAGTGACGCAGTGACCCCCCCTTACTGTGTACTGTTCTTTCTGTCTTTTCTTTATGCTTCTTTCATTCTTCGCAGGACAATAGTATGAGCTCACAGTGGTACAACTCAAAACCATTACCACCCCCCACCCTCTCCTCCTCTCCACTGCTCTGTACTGCAGTATCAGCCCCTGGAGCAACAAAGACCCGGCCTTAGTGCGTAAACACAGTGTGGACGTGTGGTCGCACGCACACAAAGAAAAAAACAAACAGAATGGGTGATATTCTTCCTCACTGGTGGCTAGATCTCATGGTTGCATGTCTTGGATCTAGTTAATTAACTGTGTGTGTGTGTTCTTGTGTTCCCACTGTGTTCACTGATTACCTGGCACAGATAGTGGACACCTAAATCCCGGGCAGAGAGGCTCGTGTTTAAAGGATTATCCTGGTTTATACGGCTAAGGTCTCATATCGCTTGTTTGGGCCTCTGTTTTGATTGATTATTATAACACCACACATTTTTGACAACACTGGATTCGCTAAAGCGGTTCCTGAGATCTGGGGAGACGACAATCATTGCAAAGCCTGCATCTGACAGCTTGTGAACATGCCAATGGTTAAGACAGATTATCCAAACCGCATTATTCGGAGGTGAGACTGAAAGTGAGAGCGACAGAAATGTTAGTACTATTTTGCTGACGGACAGAAAAACTGCGTGCACAGACCACAAGTACGGCCAAAGGTCAAAGTTGAGCAAAGAAGTTGTTCTGGAAACTGTAATGTATGTTTACAGAAGATAGTTTGAGTAATAATTTTACCCTTTTCCTTGGTTTTCTGCCTCTGTTGGGTTTGGCTAACCCTGGGTTACCTTGGGTATAACCTCCCTGATTGTGTTTCTTGACTGCACTGAATTCTTTATAGATTTTGTCACGTACCCCCAGTCTCTGTAAGGCATGCATTGATCTGATCCACCAAATGGTGTCTGTGTGAGTTTTTGGGCATGTCATGACTGATCAACATTTAAGACAGTTTCTTCATTAAGGTCATTAAATATTCAGTGTTTTGCCGTCAGTTAATATTCACTCAGTAGCAGAGGGCCGCTGACCCAGTTTTTAATGCCACTGTGATCCCTGGCCTCACGTCACCTGACTTAAAAATGAATCCAACGAGTCTGGAGCAGTGAGTTATACAGATTTTAAATTGGGAACTCTGGTATTTCTTTATTTGGCAGAACTGGCAGAGAAAAACTTGGAACAATTTGTCCCTAATCCCTGCAATTAACTTGGTGAGCACGGTGTTATGTTTAGCAGCATGTAAAGCGATTGGCCCTTCCTCATTACCACCACCGAAGTGTCCTTGAACAAGGCCCTTAACCCCAACTGCTCAGTGGCTGGCAGATCAGACTGCGGTTGTACTGGGCAGCTTCCACGTGTTAATGTGATCAGGGCGTTCCCGAAAAAGAGAACATTGCATTAAGTGAAATTTTTCCTGAATAAATAAAGTTAAAATATATCTGAGATACATCTGTGTTTGCTGGTTCACTGTTGTGTGTGCCCTCGCCCTCCTTCTCTGACCAGTTCAAGCCTGGTCTCGAACACGCCTCACATCTACTTGTAAATAGTTCCCATGTGTGTGTGTGTAAGTATGTGGCGGCATGCATGCATGTGTGTGTCCAGTAATAGAGGAAGACAGATCTGGAGTGGAGCTTTGAAGAGCAGGGCTGGGTAGCTGCCGTCAAAACAGCTCAGAGTGACAGCTTGGACCCCCAGTGTCACATCGCTGTCTGTGTGTGTGTGTGTGTGTGTGTGAGTGTGGGTGGGTACTGTGTCCATAGCCCAGAGTGTTTTCAGGTATAATGAGTGCTTGCAGCAGTGTGTGTGGCTCCTATCTAGGCCAGGACCAGACCGGCATCCAGGGCACTCATCACTTCTGTCAGCTCCCAACTAAACAAGCAACGAGCTAACAAAGCTTTTCTTGCTGCAAAAACTGACTTTAACTACAAAAAGTAAATATTGCAGGACTTTCAGGCTCCATGTTGTGGGTGCCATTGTGACTGGTTGGGTTGCTTTTTAACAGCATTTTTATTTGCTTCTTTTGTTTTATCACCTAAGAAGTATTCATCCAAGCGTTTGTAAGCGGCAGTGTGTTAGATCCCGCCTTCAGCTGCAGCCCACTGCAAGATTAACAGCAGGTGTTGACCATAGTGGAAATGTCACTGTAGTGTGGTCGCGCTGTCTCCATCTATCATCTCTCTCTATTTTTGTCTTCCTCTTTCTGGGTTGGGATAAGCAAACCGATCAATAATGGATGATGAAGAGCGGCGGGTTTAGCTGAAATGGTTTGAAGGAGGACGAGACACTGTTTTCACTCTTTCAGATTTCTGCTATTTCATGAGCAGTTTGTATCTACATAGAAAACCAGGCATGTGAAGAGCACGCATTCACATGAAAACACCCCCCTCACCTATGGTGAGAAAATAAAACCAACCAACAGGTGGCTCGTACGACTGGGTAGACTAGCTCCACACCTAGGAAGCAATGCTTGGACTTGTTTTAAAGCATGATTTCCCAGCCTGATCAGTTTCTTCCCATGTGAATGACTCCAGGAGGGAGCGACCATGGTGATTCGGGTGTACTGTGAGCATAAGCGTATAGGCAAGCCGTTACAGCGGAAAGCGAAAATCCTGCAGAGAGGAAGAGCTTCCGTCTCCTTTTGCCGGGATGTTTTTTTGTTTGGATGTGCTGTTGTTGGGACTGATGAACAAAGTGAAAAGTGCGTGGAAGAGGCTCCTGTAGGCAGAGCCAGACAGCTCTCAGCACTACAGACAGACAAGGAGGAGGAGGAGGAGGAAGGGGATGAGGAAAAAAAGAGAGCATCAGTAAAGTAGAATCCCAGAGCCTGATTACAAGACCTGCTCTCATCTGTCTGGAAAATTTGACTGGCCTGTCTGGGGGGGATGGGAGTGGAGGCGTTACATTCCAGTTCACATCCCACTACTGCCTGGCTCAAGGGGATGATGACCATTAACGGAGGGATAAGTTGGAAAAGAAGACCAGCGCTGATCTTTTCTGACAGCATCTCTCCTCTTTGCTGTGCCAAGTTCCACGTATCTCAGCTAACCCTTCTCCTCTGTTGGCGATAACAACATCTACATGTAAAAGATGGTGATAAAGACCTTCTTGTAAAGCCCCGCCACTAAGCGGCCAGTATCAACAAGGTATAGTGTGTGCAGAGCTCAGGGCTTGCTTTGGTTGACTCAGGCAGTCATATATTCTGTAAATGGAGCGTGCTGTCGGAATCACTCGTCATCCTAATGTGACTTTTAGTGGCCCAAGAGGGGTTTGGGGGCACAGGGCATGGCCTCCCTATTAAATTAATTTTGGCCCCATTAAACCTGCTTTCTAAACATTGAGGCCACATGGGACTGATGTTGCTACACATCCCCCCATCCCTCAGACTGCCACCCTGCGGATTACCTTATGTTTTCTTTCTCCTTCTTATGCTTCATATGGATGGGTGTGCTTGTTTTCAGTGGGGATGTTTGTGCATATGCTGTGTGTTGTTGTGTTCTGCTAATTACAAGGCTGTCAGCTCGAGGTTTTGCGTCGCAGCCTTGAGAGGCGGGACACTAACTCACTCCCCATCATTGACAGAGCTGCCTGATGAGGAAATTACACACACACACACACACACACACACACACACACGTCAATAACACATGTTGTCAAAGCAAATGTTCACACCAGGTCATTAGCACAGATACAGTCTGTGTGTATGCATTTATTTGTTGCATATGTGAGTGTTTGTGGCGTCGCGTCATAATGCCACTTTAAAGCAGTAAAGATTGACTGCACCCGGTCACAGCCGATGGCTTAGTGGCACAGTGTTTATAAGAAGGAGAAGTGGGAGACGGGGGAGGAACGGGGTGGTCACAGACACATTTAGATATCGCCACTTCTCTTTGTGGTAATGAGAAACTGCACTCTCAGCTGTAAAACACAAAGGCAGCATCAACAGTCCCTGTCGGCCCAATGGACGGCTGACTGTCTGCCTGCCCGCCTGCCTGCGAGTGTGTGTTTGTCTAAATCAGTGTGTATGTGAGGGGAGTCTATTCTGCACTGAAGCCGGGATGGAGGCCAAAACCCTCCGTTTTCTCTACAGCCTGCGTTGTAAAGGTAGGACGGCAGTGATAGACTAGACATGACGCACCTGCAGAGGTTGGCAATTTGAAAAGTGTGTGTGTGAAGTGTGTTGGTTCTTAACTCTTTAAAAAGGATGCATGTGCAGCCTTCTCAGCATTGGCAGGCAGCTATGAGAGCATAGCATTAATCTGTCAGCTGTCAGCACTGATCCAGCTTATCATCATCGTGTCCTTGGGTGTGTAGATGTGTGCACGTGTTGCTGTGGGCACTTTGTGCATCCCGGTCTATAGCTGCAGTCGGTAGAACTCTCCAGAGGACTTTTCTGTAGCCAGAGATTGAATATAGTTACTGAGTGTGTCTGCATTGAGTGCACTCTATTAATTTGAGGCCAGACTGGAGAGCAGCATGGGGGAGGGAGCGGGGAAGGAGGCAGGACTATAGCGAAAAGTGATAAGCTGGGATAAATGACTGCCTCTGGAGATCCGTGTGTGGAAGAGGATAGCTGATCACACACACACACGCACACATGAATATGATGATGCACACATATGCGCAGTGGTCTGTGCTTTAGGGACTGGTGGTGGTGGTTGGGCGGTTACATTTTAACTAAGGGCTCTGCCAGGTGTTTCACTGAAGCTGGACTCCATCCACATCAGGTGTAAAGAGGAAGCTGTTTCAGACTTTAATATCTTACACATTGTCGTGGCACGCATCTTAATGATAGCACTGCACTGCCAGCCGAAATGTATGCAGCTTACTCACCAGTCATATGGATAATTGCATGTTTTTAGAGAAGACAGGCCTTTGATTTTAGAAGTGCGTGGTAACAAACATTCAGCATGGGCCTTCCGTTGTGCCTTTAATGTGTTGTGTACACCTGGGCTGTGGTTAGCATAATAAAATTAAACTCATCTCTGTCCTTCTATGTTTTTTCCCTTCAGAGATCCGTGCACAGCTGGTGGAGCAGCTCAAGTGTCTGGACCAGCAGTGCGAGCTGAGGGTGCAGCTGCTGCAAGACCTGCAGGACTTCTTCAGAAAGAAGGCTGAGATCGAGGTGGACTACAGCCGCAACCTCGAGAAGCTGGCCGAGAGGTTCCTCACCAAGACACGCAGTACCAAGGACCATCTACTCAAGTACGTGGACACTCGTCACACAAAGCACTACCAAAACTGGGCATCGGGTTGTTTGTTTTGTTTTATACAGTTTGACTTGTTTAGTTCAGGTGCCTCAGGGGGCTAATAATTCTTTTTTCCAAGTTCTTTATTTAGCACTTTATTTAAAGAGCTTTCAGTGACTTCCTTCCTGAGAAAAGAGAAGTCGAGACAAGCGTGAAATGAAACAGAAGGATGGCAAGTGAGGGACGTCACCCTGGTGTTTGTCAGTCTGTGATATACTGACTTACATCACTCACCCAGCCCTAGTTTGATTTAATGAAACACCAACTGATTGCTTATACATTTCATCAGGATACTCATTTCTGTTATCAGTCAGGTCTACCGTGTGTGTGTGTGTGTGAGAGAGAGACTGTAAATGTTGCCAGTAAATGGCCAGGTGGTGATTTCGTGCTCTGACTATTTCTTCAGTGTCTTGCTGTGCGTGTATCCTCCCCAAACAGAGATTTTCTCTCTCTCTCTCTCTCTCCCCCTCTCTTTTTCACCCACTCACTGTATAAGATGCATGCAAATACACACTGGAGCTCATCAACTTGAGCAGCAGGATGTGTTCTTGTATAATTTATCTGGAGGGTTTTGGTGGGAAAGTGCAGTCTATTTCCCTGTGGGGAAGGATTCACTGAACTACACACACACACACACACACACAGAAATTCATTTGAGCTACCACACTTAAATGGAAACAGAGGATTCCTTTCTTTTAGCTAATTATGCCTCCTTGCAACCTTGATCTTCTGTCTTTTAGCCCAGGACTTGGAAATTAACCAAGATCTGCCCTCACTGAGGGTGTTTTAATTCCTCAGATGTGTCTTTGAGGAGTGCCGTGCTTTGAGCAAGATAACAGAGGTGTAACCCACGCAGAGATGTTAAACTGGCTGGTAACACCCTTTTGGTGTAAGCGTGTTGAATGATTGATCACTGCTGCTGATGACCCGTTCACCAGACACCATTCCTCATCCTTCAGTGCGCAGAGTCTTGTTTGCAGATGCAAGTGATGAAACCGAGGACGCGCATTCGCTTGATGGAAAGCTCCAATAACATGTGTTAAAAAGATAAATATTAAGCATTTTATTACATAAATGTTTGCTCTTTGTCACATCTACATTGCAATAAGTAAGACTGCATGTTTGTCACTCAGGTAAAATACCAATCTTACTAAATACTAATCTACAAAATCTGCCAATTGCATCATTTTGTTAACGTCTCAAAGGGGAAGCATTTATTTTACTGCTTGCCCTTAAACTTAATTGCCAATTACGTAATTAATTGAAACATTTTTCTCAAGAGAACAAAATGGGAGAAACTTTGTAAAAATTAGATTTTACCATAACAGTTCTTTTTTTTAATATTTTACTTTAGCAGTTCTTCACTTTCTTTGATTTTTGAATTTAGATTTTACATTAGCAGCATTATATCCTTTTGTTGTCAGAAAACAAAACCTTTTTTGCGAGACTGGATCTTCCAAAATTACAGAAACTATTGAGAAGGACTGGACTTTTTCCTCTTTTGATCATATCCTTTATGTCTGACTTCCTGTTAACCACGGGCTGCTGTGCTGCTACCTTCCTCTTTTTTTCCCAGCTCTTTTCATGTTCACTTTTGTGTTGCGTTGCATGCTTTTCCAGAAACATTTTATTTTTCTGCTGGGGGTAAACTCACATCTGTGCTTGCGCACACACACACACACACACACACACACACACGCAGGCACAGGGAAGGGGATCAATAGGGCCTCTAAACGAAACCCAATTCCAACTAAGAGGACATACCCCCAACGCACACACCCTCCAGCTCCAATCAATTTTGAGACTGTTGCAGAGTGTGTGTTTCCCTGCGTTGTGTGTTGGGGGGGGAGGGGGAGAGGAGGAGAGGAGAAGGCAGGGTGAAGGACAGAGAATAAAACATGTATAACATGAGCAGGTTAGCCGCTGCAGCTGCTTCATCAGGTCTGTTCTATCAAGATGTCAAAAGGCAACAAAAGATAAAATTCACCGACTGACGAGTGTTCAGTCTTTGCTTCTCGTTTCTCTTTCTGCTTTTCTGTCTCTCTCTCTCTCTCTCTCTTCATCCCACATCTGTGTGTTTAACAGTCTCCCTGCATCTGCTGCTGCTCAGTCCGGGTGCCACGCTGGAATCTCAGCTATTTTCCGGTTATGTGTGTGTATTTTTGTGTGTCTGAATGTAGGTGTGTATGGATGTGTGCGTGTGTGCCTGTTACTCCGTACAGCCAGACGTTGATGGTGCTCCAAACAGTGTGAAAAGCATGTGTGTGTGTGTTGATCCCGTGGAGACCCCTGGTATTTCTGCTATTTGGCATACTGCATACACTAGTGGTGGGGGGTTACATGGTTTAACTGTATTGTGTGTGTGTGTGTGTGTGAGACCCGAGGCTGACAGGCTGATTGGTCACAAGGCGAAGCCCTCACAAGTTGCACAGTGATTCAAAGCCTGTCCTTATGCTAAATATTAGGCCAGTTTCACTGGCTGCAGCCCCGTCATGCAGCCCAGGGCTACAGTGGCAAATTATGTCAATGTGGTTTTTGGAATCTGATTTTAAAGATCACAACGTCATATGAACTGAACACATGAACTGAAAATTGCTGTTTTGCAGCTGTTGTGGCTCTATTTGTTTAAATCTTTTCTGGATTTTTTTTAATGCTCTCTTTCTCTATGTCTATTTATACTTTTAATGGTGCTGGAAAATTTGCCAAAAATGTGACTCCATAATAACTGGGGATTTACCAGGAAACATCCTTTTTGATTCAACTTCTATAGCTATATTTGACAACGTGTATCAGCACAGTTGTATATTCTGATATGCGGTTGACAAGAGGGAGGACTTGATGTACCTTTACTGCACTTAAGACTGCATTAATACATCAAATTGTCTTCACTGGGTGACAAGAATCCCATGTAGAGAGGAAGTCTGTCTAACATAGCTCAGCACTGGTGTTAAAATACACCATTTTTTTAAATCCCCAGTTGGAGTTATAATGCTGTAGAATCTGGTAAGAATCAGCTAATGCATCAACAAACATTTAAACCTGAGCATAACAAGAGCATCTTTTTGCCTTTTTATTGAAGAAGTAATCACAAAATACACCCCCACCCCCCGACTTGATCCACATGATAAAGTGCTGTTTATGGTACCCTAAAATGTCATGATTTGGTTTCCTTTATGATTGAAATACTCTGCCAGGAATTGAGATTTGATAAGAACCAGAATCTGCAACAGAACTGAGCTTGAGTTAAAATCTCACTGATGCTGCACATTACAATGATTGCAATGTACGTTCTAATTGCACGCTGTGCTGCTAATTTGAACAGCCACAGCTTTTTTAACTTTTCAGTTTGCCTGAATTGTACAAAACTGCCTCGAGTGATGCTCTGTTTAATGCTAATGCTTTCATCCTGAATGTAAATAAGCATTTAGCATTTTCTCTTCAATGTGAGTCACTGGCAGCTCCTGACTCGAGGACTGACTCTGTTCCCAGTGTGCACCATGTGACACTCGGAGGGCCAGTGACATTTCGGTGTTTACCTTGTGATAGCTGCGGGTCAAAGAGGGTTCGGTGATATTTCACCTGGTGTTGCAGTGCTGTTACCATGGTGATCACCGGTGGGCTGAGGGCGACATGTTACATGGAGGCAGAGAGGCCAGTCGCTGTAGCAAATAGAGGAAGTTTGGCCTTCCTTTGGTGGAGGAAAACATTGTGCAACCAGTGAAGACAGACGCTCCGGAAAAAGAAGCAGAAAGTGACACAAACACGTGTGTGTCCACATGACCGTTGTTCAAGTTTAGCATAAGAGCTTCACTCTTTGAAGCTTTGTCATATGTGCGTAGGTGGAGTTTTTAAATTTCATTTCCTTGAAATCATTATTGTTATTACACTCAGTCATTTGACCAGTGACAGTTAGTACCAGCATATCACATCACCATCTATGACTCATCTCATCAGACTCTACCCCCACCCCCATTGCACACAGGCACACCAGCACACACGCACACACACACACACACACACACACACACGCACACACACACACACACACACTTCCCTATGGACACCACCCCTCACTCTATACCCCTCGGTCAAAGACTTTCTCTGTCTGTCTGACCTTGTGTATGCTTGGGTCACTGCTCTACTTTTCCTGACCCCCGCATCTGTGTGTGTGTGTGTGTGTGTGTGTGATGTAAATGCCTTGCAGCTCTTTGCTGTCTCTATCCAGTTAAAGCTGCTTTTAACTACACAAAGACCTTCTTTCATCCACTTACACTCACTCATAATCCATTTTACCCACTAGATCATCCATGGATCATCCATAACACGTACTGTGTGCACGCACACACACACACACCCACAGTCACACATATTGTGCACACTCACTCTGAAATGGCTGGTGTTGTCATGTAAGCAAAGCATTGACAGGCTGGCATTTGTATAACGGCTTTATGAGCTCTTGAAGCAGAGACAATAAAACAGTATTGGCCCATTAGACTCTTAGTGAAATCATTACAGTCTTTAAATCTCTCTTTCTGTCTCTTTTTCACTTCCCTCTTTCTCTCCTCTTATGCCTCTCTGCGACATCTGTGCTCGTCGGGGAGTCTTGCTTCTTCCTGCTGGGTTTTGTACCCTGGCTGAATCCTCTGTTTGGGCTGGCTCACCGGCCCTGTGTGTGTGTGTGTGTGTGTGTGTGTGTGTGTGTGTGTGAGAGAGAGGAGGGTGGCTGTTTTGTGCATATGTCTGTCTGGGCATTAATTCCCTTCCTGTCTTTTATCCCAATGCCTTGTCTGATGTTTGTGAAAATAGCGTGTGAAGAGTGTGTTTTGGTTGTCTTTACATTTTACATGCAGTAGGCCTGTGTGTATGTCTACCAGCAGGATGAAAGGGGTACGAATTAAAAGATGAGAGAGACTTAATGATAGTCATTTATCTAAAGGTCCTTAGCTTTTTTTAATATTAAAGACCTGTTTCTGTGTGTGTAGGAAGGAGCAGAGCATTTTATCCCCAGTGAACTGCTGGAACTTGCTGCTGCTTCAGGTGAAGAGGGAGAGCCGTGACCATGCCACCCTGTCCGACCTCTACCTCAACAACATCATTCCCCGCTTCGCACAGATCAGCGAAGACTCGGGACGCCTCTTCAAGAAGGTAACTATAAAACAGATACAGCAGGATCAGTAGGATCACACCTCTTTAAAAGTCTGTCTTTTTATGTTTTAGGAATGTTTTAAAGGGATGCGAAACGTAGGTACCTGCTCCTCAGGGTCAATCTGCAGCAAGTCTGACGATCTAATGAGATTTACGTGTTGGTAAATGGAATATGATGACATGAAACACTGGTGTGGATCAATCTTCAAGGCAGGATTTTAATCATGTTAACGTTGTAGACTTGATGGCTGTTAAGCCAATGAGTGAGATCGGTTTGTATCTTATAAACTGATAACTGATTCTGATTAATGTTTACATTGGTTTAAGTACCCACAGAAGGTACAGCACTAAAATTGCTGTTTAAAATTTATGATTTTGTATATCACTCTAGTGACTAATATGTTGAATCCATGTCATATTTTTACCCTGTCCATCCATCTCTCTGGCATCTGTTTTCTGTCTGGACTGATTTATTCACTGACAGCAAGTCAGCTGAGCCTCAAGCCAGGATAGTTTATGTTGTCTGTGCTTCATACTTGGTAACGTCATTCTAGTCTGCTCATGTCTGCTACTCTGAGAAACAGAGACGAGGCAGAATGATGCTGAGAAAGAGGAAATTTGGAGGAAGAACAGAGGAAGGGAGAACTGAGAGAACAGGAATACAGAGAAGAGGGCCATGTGAGAAGGAAAGCACAGAAGGGATGAAATGATTTCTCTGGAGATCAGAGCTTACAGAGCAAACACTAAAGCTGTCCTCCCCTGAGAGACGGTCGTTCATCTCCGGCAAGGACAGTTTAGACCAAACACACAAGCTCAAAACAAGCATATGTTGTCATCCTTCTAACCTACTGTAGTCTTAACAGACGGTTTTTCTAAATATGCAGACATAATTTGTTTAATTTGTTGCGTCTTTTTGCCTCCTGCATGACTTTCAGGCCGAGGTGAATGAATTTTGCCTGATTGTTAAATATACAGAAGATGAGTCTTTCCGTCTGGATTTAAAATTAGAATTAGCCTAAAATATTAAGGGTTACGTTTAAGATAAGGATGGCTTATAAGGATGTGGAAAGCCCTCGTAAGTAAAGTAAGATGAGGGTGTGCTCGAAAGGCAAAGTGAAGCAGTCTGCGCCTGGAATGTCATGGCAGAGGCTGCTGATTTCCGGCCTGATAGGTTGTCTTTGAACTGCATTTACAGTCTGATCGCAGACGATGGGAACACACACAAACACTTTCTCTCCTTGTTTCTCACTCTTGGTCCAGTCACTGGCGTTGGTTTCTATTCCGATAACGCTGGTTGTTCTTTGGCACAAGGCTTGTCTGGGTCATAAATAGGCTGCACACATACGCACAGAGAATGCTCTCCTGGCTAATTAAGTAGATAATTAGTTCATTTATAGTATTTCCAGTCATTGACATGAATGCCAGCAGTGCCAGGGGCTGTGACACACACAGCACAGTACATACACACACACACACACTCATGACTTGTGCAGACGAACATCACGATGCACATTAGAGAAGGCAGTGCGTTCATCTCAGCCGCTGCAGAAAGTAGTTTAGAGTCATTCTGTCAGCACAGTGGGAGTGTGTATGAGTTTTTATCACTGAAAGAGAGGAAGCACTAATGAGTTAAACTGTGTAAGCACACCATCTCAAACTGGACCACAGACACGAGGGCTAATGAAACAAGTTAGTTGCTGGTTTCTGTTGCAACCACAGACAAAATGAGAAGTCCAAAGGTCACGATCCAAAGTTGAAAGATACGAGTGCTCTGCCACGGCTTATTGCTGTTTGATTGGCTGTTGTCTGGCTGCTTGTCACACATTAGACAACCTCAGTTATCATGTTACCTCTTTTCATCTGCTGCACTACCTTAAATCTCTTCCCTGTCGCTTCCTCTCTCCGCAGCATCTGCCACTCTGCTCCTGACCTTTCAGCTCTATGTGATTCTCTCAAAGAGATTCATCATTATGATTTGATCTGTTTCCCGTTTCCACCTGTCTCTGCCTTCTTCTCCCCTCACTCACCTTTTATTTCTCCACCTTTATCTCAAGAGACAACCTTCACCGTACCGTCCTTCTCCCTCTGATACTGGCTCACCTCTGAGCTCCCACTGCACTACAGCCCATCCCCTTCTGTGCCCTCTTCCAGGAGAAGACAGATGCTCAGCAGTCGTTGGCGAAATCTGTTCTTGCTTTTCTTCTGCATTCCTTAACCTTTTTTTTTTCCCCCAGTTGCTTCTCCCTGTATTTTCATGCTTATCTTCTGCTCTCTCGTACCTGTTTAGTCATTTCTGTTTGTGAATGTGTAAATCTGTGTGAGCACATATGGTTATTTTCTTGCCGCTTTATGCGTCGTTGTTAAAGACACAGTTTCAGTGGTGTCCTTGCAGAGCTTTGGGAAATTCCCAGCATGTGTTGAAACGTATAAGAGGAGCTGTGTATTTGTGTGTTCTGTGTGTATGTGAGGAGTCTACCGAGGTTACTGTGAAGTGATCAATCACTGGTGACTCCTGGCACCTCCTGTCCTCCCTCTTTTTGTCATCTCGCTCTCTGTCTTTAGCTCTGTTGTCCTCTTACCCTCTCTGTCTCCCCCCCCCCCCCCAACACGTAAAGATCAATATCTTTTGGCTACATCGTTTAACTCCGCATCCATCAAGTCCATTACTACTCAGCTCATTTATCTGGACTCACCTCCTCCACTCCCGTCCAGCCAGATAATCTAGTCTTGATTGATGCCGGGACAGGTGGTAGCTGCTGTAATGATCCTGTGTTAATGGTTCTCTATTCTGTCTTTTTTCTGCCTCTTTTCCTCAGAGCAAAGAGGTTGGATTACAGCTGCAAGAGGACCTAATGAAAGTTCTTAATGAGCTTTACACGGTAAGAGAAACCACTGACATTGCAGTGTTGGGATGCATTATTCTGTGTCGTGAGTTCTGCTATGCGTTTGTAGCGTCAGGGTTAGCAATCTCACAAGTGTTATGGGATACTAAAAAAAAAATGCTTCGGAGATGAAGATTAAGGAAGCAACTTGGCAACAATCAGCCAAGGATTAAGGATTTAAAGCCACGCTAGTGGCTCGGCTCAAGGGAAAGCTGTTGTTCGATCGGTCTGCAACTTTGATCCAGACTGAAATGTCAATCAACAAACAACTATAGGATGGATTACCTTTAAACTTTGCACACACATTCATGGTCCCCAGATGATGAGGCACAATGATTTCCTGATTTGTCCTGTCACCAGCTAACAGTTAACAGTCACAGTTTTAAGGGAAATTCCTTGCAACCATTGAATTGATCACCAAGAAATTTATCAAAAACATTCGTGGTCTCTGCAAGATGAATTCTAACAACACATCATACGCCATCGCCATCACATCATTTAACATTACAGTTAGTGCCTTCATCTGTTCTGATTTTTTTATCTATTTAATTTATGACCTAATATTTATGACATTCCCATTAGCAATATCTGTACTTTGTGTTTAGGATTAATTACCAAATTTCAGCATGCTAACATGCTAAAATTTGCTAAAATCCTGGTTGTCTTGCTAAGCTTTATACCTGCTAAACACTAGCACATTAGCATTGTCATTGTGAGCATGTCAGCATGCTGACTCACGTTAGCATTTAGCTCAACGCAAAGAACGACACTAAATATATGTATACTGTACACTCATGCCTCTGCTGTTTTGCACATTCTCATTAATTGCCCAGTCTGATTTGATTATTCATATGTCAGACATCATGACCGTCTGTTGTTTTGGTCTTCTCACACTGTCAGGGCCATCGAAGCGGCTGGTTACACATGTCCGTCGTACTGCCAACAGGACTGAGGGAATCAGAGCATGTTTCACTGTTTGTTTGGGTGTGCATGTGGGCAAAGTTTCCTCCCGCAGCACAGCTCTGAGGAACTGTATAGCTTCAGCTCAGCCGTGCCCTTAAAAGCAGGTCTCATGTTTTAATTATAGTCTATAGTAAGAGATGGAAATAGATCTGGTTTGAGTGACGCGCACATGCTAACATGCGTACTCATAGACAGACCAGTGTGTCTGTCTGCAGTGTTGGAGGGAAAGGTTTGAGCAGTATAATCATGGCTGTGGTGGTGGTCACTGCAATAAGGCTGACACTGCACACACACATTTGTTTTATGTGTTTAGCTCTTCATGTTAAACTCATACCACCATGTCCAAGCACAGCAGTGTAGTACACGAGAAGAGGCTGCGTGTGTGACTCATTCACTGCAATATTTTTGAATGCCAGCTCTGGAGGTTGATTCCAAAAAAAAACAAGGGAGCCTCGGTGCTGCACCCTGCTCATTATACTGACTGGCGTAATCCCATTTTTGATTCAGAGCCAAAAACTGAAGTAAGAAACATGCTGGCGGAGCCCACGCTCATGTTTGCCTGAAAATCTTAACCCTTGTTCCCAGGTGATGAAGACGTATCACATGTACAACACCGACAGCATCAACGCTGAGTCCAAGCTGAAGGAGGCGGAGAAGCAGGAGGAGAAGCAGATGGGACGCTCCGGTCGACAAGACGACCGGCAGACGCCCCGCTCCCCAGACACCTTGGCGAGCATGAAGAGCGACGAAAAACCCGTCCGACGCTCCAGTGTCAAAAAAATTGAGAAGATGAAGGAGAAGGTGAGCGGGGCCGGACTTGCCGGAGGTGGAGGGGAAATGGAGGGCAACGAGTGGAGAGAGGAAAGCTGTTTCAGAGTGCTCCACCTGTTGTCACACTGGCTTACAGCGTGCGTCTCATGAATGATGTATGAATGTATGACTGGCTTATTGCTAACCTTGTCTTCTACAGCTGGTGCTTGTCGCAGCAACATTGTTCTTCACTTCTTATTATCTGTAATCAATACTGAAGTGTTTCACTCCAACAGCTATTATCTAGCTTCTCCCTTCCCTCTCTCTCTCTACCGGTCATTGCGCCTCTTCTCTCCTTCTTGCCTGATGTTCTTTGCCTCTTTCCCTTACAGTGTCTCCTTTTGCTTTCTCTCCCTCCCATCAGAGACAAGCTAAGTACACAGAGAACAGACTGAAAGCCATCAAGGCCAGGAATGAGTACCTGCTTGCTCTTGAGGCTACCAACAGCTGCGTCTTCAAATATTACATCCACGACCTGTCCGACATCATTGACGTGAGTATAAACACACTTGCTTACTCAGTGGGAGCAGCTAACATTTGTAGACATATTGTGTGTGTGTGTGTGTGTTCCAGCCAGTGGTGGCCCCTCAGTCGGTCTCTTCGCATTAGCTTCAGTTTTCCTAATGAAGGCAGTAGATTGGTCACCCTCTCTCTCTCTGCATGTTTTCTCTTCTTTGTCTCTCTACTTCCCAGCACTCGTCACAGCACAGTGGTGTTGTGCCCCCACCCCACCCCTCTCACAGGCAGCCAGTGGCCAAAATATCTAGACAGCATGGAAGCGGTTCATTTTCTGCTGGATCAAAACATTTAAATGCCTGCCCGACTGAGAGCACAGTCAGCAGCAGGTGGCACTGACGCCCTCTGGATGTTTGTAGTTTTCACTACATTAGTTTATTGTATCATAAAGTTGGTCTTTTATTAATTGCACATTTGTGTTTAGACCAGTCTGATAGGAAGGAGCTGGTGATGCTACCAGAATGAGAAGGGAAAAATAACCACACAGCAACTATGGCCAGTGAACAAAAACATCCCATTTTCAAACTGTGAAGGCATCTGATCTAACCCTAATATGGTGTTGGCCTCTAGGAAGGAGGGTTTTAACTGTAATCCCAAAAATGATGTATCATATGTTATTGGAGCCGTTACTGTATGTATACTGATGAAACTTAAGCTCATGGTAGTAGCACTGAAAGTGCAGCTAAACACAAGGTAACAATCAGGTTTGTGTTGATGTATGTATTTTTGTGTGCATGTGTGTGTTTCTGTGTGTGTGTGCGTGACAGTGCTGTGACCTAGGTTACCATGCCAGCCTGCATCGCGCCCTGAGGACCTACCTATCTGCAGAACAGAATGTAGAGACGTCCAAACACTCGGGCTTGGAAACACTGGAGGGAGCCACAGAGAGTCTGGAGGCCAACGGGGACAAACAGAAACTGATGGAGACCTACAACAATGTCTTCTGTCCCCCTGCTCGCTTTGACTTCCAGTCTCACATGGGAGACACGGTACAGTGTCTAGTGCTTCAGTCATTGTTATTATGATTATTAGTATTAGCAGTAGGTGAATGCCTTGTATTGAATCTGCACAATAGGAAGGGCAGAATGTTTTTGTGATGCTGTTATCTCACCTATTTAACTGTCTCACTTTCCACTGTGTTCTGTGTGTGGGTGCAGATGGGAGTGATGTGTGCACAGCAGCCGTTGGAAGGCGAGCTGCTCCAGAGGTGTCAGCAGCTGCAGTCCCGCCTATCCACGCTCAAGATTGAAAATGAAGAGGTCAGACATGTTTATGCACCCTTTAATTGTACATTCATCTGGTTTGTATTCCGTTGTGTGGTAATCACGGCTTTTCTTCTGCATCTTTTCTTCTTCCCCTTTACTGTCCATCAGGTGAAGAAAACCATGGAGGCCACTCTGTCCACCATCCAAGACATGGTGACGGTGGAGGACTACGACGTCTCCGAGTGCTTCCACCACAGCAACAGCATGGAGTCGGTCAAGTCCACTTTCAGTGAATCCTATCTCAGCAAGCCCAGCCTGGCCAAACGACGGGCCAACCAGCAGGAGACGGAGCAGTTTTACTTCACGGTCAGTGCTGGTTATGGTCATCAGTGATGAGCATCAGCCCCTATCTGAGAGAACTGTAAGCTCTCTTGCAGTCATGTAAGCGCACATGTGTGTATTTTGTGCGGTGTAGAAGCTGAAGGAGTTTCTGGAAGGCAGGAACCTGATCACCAAGCTGGAGGCCAAGCGTGACCTCATCGACAAGACCCTGGGAGAGAGTGAGTGGGACTGTCATAGTGTCCTTCATATCTTTAAGATGATGTCCTTGTGTATCCTGCCTGTGTTGGGTGTCTGTGTGCGGTTGTGTGTGCTCCCTCCCAGTATGAGAAGGGAGATTAATTCAGGAAGGGCCTGGTGCCCAGAGGCAAAATAGGAAGCAGATCGTAGAGGTGAGTGGTTTAGTGGGACACATTAGGAGCTACGCAGGGAAGCAGAGTTAAATAAATCTCATAATCACAAACTGTGTGTGTGTGTGTGAGAGAGAGTGTAAGGCTAGGTTACAGTGACAGTGACCATATTGTGGCTGCAGCTGTGTGTTTTAAGTGCGAGGAGGTGTTCCTCGGGGCTGAAAGTGTCTACATTTCCACAGCCTTGCAGGAAAACAATCCATGATTGTGTGCACAGCTTTAAGTGGGAAGTTTGTTTCCCTGTTTCTGTTCATCTGAAGCCGTTTCCTCATGTGTCCTGCTTCTACTATAACCATTTATCTCCCCTCTCCCTCTCTCCATTCCCCCTCTTCCTGTTTCTCCCTCCTTTAGGTCAGAAGACTGACTGTTGCCCTGCCAGGTAGGTGTGGTGAAGGAAATACACACACACACACACACACATATATTTATACTTGCATATACCATAGCAGCGTTTAAGCCTAATTTCTCGGCAACCAGGGGTATTATTTTTCCTGTCACTGTTTATAGATATTCTCAACACATGTGCATATGTGTCTGTGTGTACAAATAAAGTGTTACCAGACTTGTGAGTATAAATAGACTTTCTCCAGAGACATAATGACAGAGTGCCGTTTCTTTCTCTCACATCGCTCTCTGTGTAGTGGACGGAGGAACTCGTCAGTACGGAAGCAGGTAATTATCTGTCATAAGTGTGTGTGTGTGTGTGTGTGTGTGTGTGTGTGTGTGTGTCTGTGTATGTTTGTTTCTGATTGGCTGTCGGGTTCAAGCTGCCGTAGCTTTGTTTTTAACTCTTTTCTTGGACGTATGAGCACCTAGAGGTGGACAGCACTTTGGTTAATATGACATGTAACCTGTGCAAATATATAAATTCATATCTACTGTTGAATCCACACACTCAGGTCATGCAACCCGAAGGAAAAATTTAGTCATCAAAAACAACTGCTTCGCTGGGTAATCTCACGTTTGTGGCTCCCCCTTGTGGGTGTTTTGGACATGAGCTCCCACTTAACACAGAAATCAACTGCTGATCACTTCAAATGATAGTCAGTTTTTTTCAATGTATTAAAACTAGCAATGAGAGTCGCCCAGCAGCGGGTACATATATCATACAACATAAACTCCACAGTCTATACCCTGCAGAGATTTCTGGAAAGCCCAAAACAAACAAAGGGAAAAGGAAAAAGTGCCGTCTCCTAGCAACAGCTAGGTACAGTGCCCACCCTCCTTCCCCCATACGTTCATGTGTGCACCGGTGCATGTGAGTGCGCAGACGTGTGTGTGAGGAAATCCTCCTGACAAGAAGTGCACTGAGTTTTATTTCCACACAGCAGCCCCCTGCCTTGTCTTCCTCTATTGGGAATAATTGTTCTTCGTCTTTTTTTTAGGACTCCAGTGAAGCCATTCCTCTGATGGTCGAGAGCTGCATCCGCTTCATCAGTCGCCATGGTGAGTAAAATGCTCCAGTGATGTGATAGGTTTAGCATCGGCTTTTCCTGTGCACTGATTGGTTTCATTGTCATGTCATATGTGATTAGTTCTGGATAAAATTAAACTTTTTCATTTTAATTTTTAATTTTAGCAGAATTTCTGTGCTTGAAACAAAAATACAAAATTTGCATGTACTTACGTCTGTGTAGGTCTGCAGCATGAAGGCATCTTCAGAGTGTCAGGCTCTCAGGTGGAGGTCAATGACATCAAGAATGCCTTTGAGAGAGGTAAGACTGTCCATCCGGCAGGAAAAATGAGAATTTTAATCAGTTTGTCCAGTGCTTTATTATCTTTTCTGTCCCACTCCTTCCTCCCTCTCCTCTCTGTCCTCTTGTCCGGATGTAGGTGAGGACCCGCTGGCCGGAGACCAGAATGACCACGACATGGACTCCATTGCTGGCGTCCTGAAGCTCTACTTCAGAGGACTGGACCACGCCCTGTTCCCTAAGGAAGTCTTCCATGACCTCATATCCTGTGTCTGTAAGTCTCTCATCCTTTGGTTTGTTTTATGTGAGTGTGTGTTTATGTGTTTTATTGTGTGAGTAATCTCTTGGGTGTCGTGGCTGCGTTATTTTCCAGCGATGGAGAGCCTCCAGGAGCGGGCAGTCCACATTAAGAAAGTTCTGCAATCTCTGCCAAGCAAAACCCTCATCATCATGAGATACTTATTCGCCTTCCTCAACCAGTGAGCAGCAGGATGCACACACACACACACACACACGCACACCTTTCAACATTTAGAGAGCATCCTTTACCCCATACTCACTCATAAACATGATAAATAAACACGAGAATGAGGTTAATAGGCCTTTATTTGACCTCCTCACACCAGTTCTAAACATCCTTCAACCTTTGTGGGAAGTCAAGTGTGGATCTTAATGAAAGTTCAAAGTGCAAAGAATATTTCTGCTTTTTTTCTCAAGGAAATGGAAGCTTCTCTCCATTAGGAATTTCCAAGTCATGTCTTTTATAGCCCAACATCACATACAGTCCTGAAAAATAATAAGTTAGTCATAAAATGTGGTCAGATCCTTCAAAGTTACAATAATGGAGGAGCCGCCCCTGCATAAAACGGTGACATAAAACAGTTGTATGCTTTAGCGTGTTTAATTATTGAAGTATTTGACATTCATTTGGAAAAGTGAATCCTTGGTTTGGAAATTCTTATCTTACAACAGTGTCCTCAGAAAACCTGCATGTGTTGATCACATCTCCACTTCGGCCAGGAGGAATTTTAGAGATTTCACAGTACAAGACAGGAATGTCTTTCATGAATGCGCCTCTTCACTTCATGTCACAGAATTGACTTGAGGCCCGGGTGAATTAGAGGAATTCGGATGAATTCGGCACAAATGTAGAGAATTCTTTTTTCCACTCTCCACTGTAGTATCTTAGTTTGCTCACATTAACCACCAAGCCAATCTGTTTAAAAAGGCAAGGACATAAGAATTTGAAGAATCCATCGCACACCATCCCTAAGATCCATGACAAAGCCGTCCAGTCGAGGAAAGTACCAAAAAGGAGTGAAAGGCAAAAAGAAATGGGAGGTGGTGGGGGTCATGATATTTGAGACTCCTGGGTAAACCAGGAGGTCCCAGACCGTTTGCATAGAAACAGAAGGAGAGCTACTTCTTTTGCTTTATGTGATTTCCAGCTAACCCATTGCTCCTGCTTCATCTCACACACTGAAACCCACACATGGACACACACACACACCACTATCAGGGCCTCTAGCACCACAGTGTACAAATTAAATGATGTAATGATGCAGGCTTGGACGGTGTTTACCGTTGGACCTCGTGCAATCCAACATACACACATTATTCACAAGCAGCGGGTGATGCAGACTGTAAATGACATGTCATGGTTGTTAATGTGCACTGTCTGATTTGTATATATGTTTAAGAGAGGACGATGACGGTAACGCCCTCTAAATGACTCCGCTTTTCCTTCTGCCCAGCTTGTCTCAGTACAGCGAGGAGAACATGATGGACCCCTACAACTTGGCCATCTGTTTTGGTCCCACCCTGATGTCTGTCCCCGAGGGCCACGACCAGGTCTCTTGTCAGGCCCACGTCAACGAGCTCATTAAAACTATCATCATCCACCATGACACCATTTTCCCTGGACTGCAGGACCTGCAGGGCCCCATCTACACCATCCCTGGAGCTGGAGATGACTTCTGGTGAGTGTGTGTCTGAGGGCAGTTTAAAGGAGTGATTAAGTCACATTTGAATTGTTAAAAGCTAGTAGGAAATTAGCGAATGTCTTGTCCTTATTGGTATCCAACTTATCCAACTCGAGGGGGCTTGGAGATGATGAGGAGGCCAGAAAGAAGGTGGTGTGGGGCGGGGGGGGGGGGTTGATTTAGGGCCTGCAGTGGAGTGATGGGAGGCTCAGTCTGTCTGCTCCGCTTAGGGCCAGGGGGGCCACGAGGATCAGCTTACCGTCCATCACACAGCAGATTAAAGTACCGCCTGACCACATTGGCCTGGGAGAACACAACACGCGCACACTTGCACGCACCAGAATGAACACAAGGGCCAACTTTCAATTTTAATGACAAGCCTCGGCACCACTTATTATGATGACTGCCAGTCAGTGCAGTTGTTTAGACTGCAAGTCACACTGGAGGAGCAGCTCTCACTCTATACTGTGGGAAGTGCAGACAGAAAGTGTTACCCTAACCCTAACCCTAAAATCCTGACTATGGCACCTCAGCTCAGCTTTAGTTCTCATAGGGCCTGAAATACAAGTAGAGAGACAGACAGCACACAACTGGTTTAATCTCAACACCCAGCAGCGGTGTTGTGCGTGAGCTAATGTGATTCAGAAGAGGCTGTGAGTCATCAACACGTGTTGCCAGACTGAGACTTTTGTAGTTATGTCCTCTAACCTCATCTTCCCTCTCTGTCCACATTAGTGACAGTCCACACTGTGAGCCCCCGCTTGTGGAAGAGCCTGCACCTGACACCGTCTCAGTCAGCCACAACAGCGAAGACGGTGCATAACACACACACACACACACACACACACACACACACAAACACACAAACAAATGGCTGTGTGATATGACAAAATCTCATATCCCTAAACAGGTTGTTTCATATATACCACTGTGTACCACACTGTATATACCACTATGCTAATTTAATGACCATGAGTATAGACCTTTTATCCATTAAAGTACACTATATAGACAAAAGTATCCAGACAAACCTCTTTATGGGGCTGTTCGGAAGTTGGGCTCAATCTCATTGAACACCTTTGAGATGAACTGGAATGGAGACTGTAAGCCGGGCCTTTTTGTCCAACATCAGTGGTCAGGACCTCACAAATGTTATGCTGTTATAGCTCCAAAGTGGTCTGTGTATGCAAATCCCTGTTGGTGTAATGGTCACATGTCCCAATACTTTCGTCTGTATCGTGTATATACTAAATTTACTTACTCATTGTTATTTTTCTAATTTCATTCGAACTTTCATGCAAATATTTTCTTAAACACATAACAAAGTATGAAAATATTAATGTATAAAATATTAAAAGGCAAACAGAAAACACATAATTCTTTCACATGTGGTAAAAGAGGTCATACATACACACCGACTTGCCCCACCTCTTTGTGTTTCTCCCTGTGTCTGCTCGTTTGACTTCATTCATCAACGGGTTGTTTTATAAAAAAACAACTCGTGTTATGGATGTTCTCACCCACGACATCTCAGAGAGCTGCTTCCTGTCCCTCATTCTACACTGCTCGCCACAAAATCGTTGCATTGCCATACTGTTACTGCTGTAAAGAATTACTTCTATAGAGAACTGAGAATATGAAATGTTTTTCTGCTGTCAGATGATAGATATCGTCATATCGTACAGCCCTGCTCACACACACACACACACACACAGACAAAAACAGAACTACATGCAGAACATGCACTTTATATACCAGTTATATCCTTGTCAACAGTTTATGTGCTCTCTTCCTGCTTTTCTCACAATTACTGCTCCTCTAACCATTTAAACCAGCTCGTGTTCTACTCCCAGTAACCTGTTGATTATGCTGCTTTGTTACTGCTCAGCACTTGTAACATATGGAAGGTCACCAGATCAAGTAGCACTAACCTGCTATGCACTAATGTGGCTCCTTTTTTTCCACCTCCCTTTTTCTCTCCTGTTTGTTGCTGACCCCCTCCCTCCCCCGGCTTCTCCGTTGCTTCTCTTGTCGGTCCACCATCCTCTGAATCTCAGGCTCCTTGGCTGTTTCAGAGTCTGACCCATTCGAGGCCATCGCTCGGTTTGACTACTCTGGCCGGACTAGTCGGGAGCTATCATTCAAGAAGGGTGCATCTCTGCTCCTGTACCAGCGAGCCTCCGACGACTGGTGGGAGGGACGACACAACGGAGTGGATGGACTGGTGCCACACCAGTACATTGTGGTGCAAGACACGTAAGATATGCTCCACTGGCACGTCAGAATTACATTTTGGTTGAGCAATCGCAGTATTTGTCAACCTTGGTGTTATTCTCATAATTTTGTCTGTTGTGAAAGTAGATCATGGTAACGTTTTCCTCATTGCCTTTGTTGTAGATGTTTGGGAAATCCCAACCATCAAGGCAATGAGCCTTCTATAAAAAGAGATGCATAAATAGGAATGACACTTGTTCTTTTATCTGATCAAAGGTAAACACAGAAAGTAGTTCAGTGGAAACTCCCGCAGTTGAGGAAGTTAATCCGCTATGACATGAAGCAAATTGCATATCACAGCAGATCAACTTCCTTTTCAACTTTCCGTGTTGTATTTTGCAGCTCAAGTCAGCTTGCCGAAATAATACATAAGTCTGGGAGAAGGTTCCTCCTCGGCTGGATTGGTGCAAGATGGTACAGTAATTTATACATGATTTCTCAATTGTTTCAGGTCTGACGGGGGCAGGGGAAGTCCAAAGCCTGATGTGGACAGCAGGGACCTGCTGGAGGAGAGGGTGTCTACTCGCGGCAGCGCTGCCTCTCCTACTGGAGCTCATGTGGCCGACATCTACCTAGCCAACCTCCAGAAGTGTGTCTCATCTACAGATACAGACCATTTACACTGCATCATAGATTTTCATTTGCAACTTAAGCTTTCGGGTTGATATGTGGAAGTCAACAACAACAAAAAAAATAAAAATCACAACATTTGATATAGAAATGGAAGATTTCTTTCCTTCAGATTTTTTTCCTGAGTTGGCTGAACCCTCAAATCAACATATTAAACAAAAAAAACAAACTCAAATATTTGTCTTATTCAGGATGAGGAAACGTCCAGAGTCCGGGAACATCCGGAGAACGTTCCGGAGCTCAGACAGCGACAGTACCGGCTCAGGAGCCAGCGGAGGAGGAGGAGGCGTGAGAACAGCATCTCTTCCTGTTGGTGCTGCTCTGGTGAAAGAAACTGGAGACAAACGACCCGTCAGCGCTCACTGCATCCTCAACTCAGTCGCTCGCCACTCGTCTCTTAAGACCAAGGTACTCTAACCTCTCTAACGTCAACATTTTTATGTCATGAACAGATTGTTTTGTTTAATTTTGGCAAGCATTTAAAGGAGGGCATATGAACATTTAGGTGGAGAGTCCACAATTACGAAAGACGACTCCAGCAGGGCGCTCTAAGAGCTTCAGCAACCACAGACCACTGGACCCTGAAGTCTTACCCCCCGTAGAGCCCAACTCACAGGTACAGATCAGTTACATCCCCAGCTTCCATCCCAACGTCTTATGCACAAACTAATTTTGACTTTTATGTCTGCCTCTCACGTACCAGGACATGGATGCTACAATGAGCTCTGCACTGACTGAGCTCAGTAAGTTGGAGAGACAAAGCACGTCGAAACACACACACACCCCTGACGTGGTCCTGGACACACTGGAGCAGCTGAAAGGTGTGGGTGGCGGAGGAGTAGGAGGAGGCGCCTCAGAGCCCTCCAGTCCACTCCACTCCCGTCTGTTACGGGACAGCGAGGGGGGCTCCTCGCACGCCCACCCACTCCAGCGCAGCGCCTCCTCCGCCAGTGACGTGCCCTCCTCCTTCCGCCCGGCCAAGAGCCAGCCGCGGAGCCCTCTTCCCTCAGCCACATCCCCCTCTCTCTCCTCTTCCTCCCTCTCCTCATCTGTACCTTCCTTTAGAGAGCTGCGCCCCCCAGCAACAAGGCCCAAGCCGGTGGTGTTTCCAAAGAGCGGAGGAGGTGGCAGTCCAGCCATGGGTTCGCCAACCTCTACTGTGCCCCCTACTACTCCTCCTCCACCCACAGGGCACACACACTCTCTCCCACACACTCCCCCTCCCCCTCCTCCACCCCAGTCTAATGACAAATCCTGTCCAGCTTAGGACTCTCCCAGTCTGATCCACGATACTGATTCTTTCAAACTCTTGGACTCTTACAGCTCTTCTACCAGGTGCAGAAAGCACTTCACTTTGTTTCACTCAAGACCTAACCCACTACGCATGTGTAGCATTCACTTGTTGGTGTCCAGGCGAGTTCTTAAAACGCCATGTTCCCTTTAGATTGTTGAGTTTTTTCTGCCCTCTCCTGGCAGCTCTGCTTGCTACAGGTCAACCATCACGGGATGTAGCTTAGTGAACACCCTTCAAAGACACTTCTTTTTCTTTGCCACCTCAGAGATTCCAGGCTTCGCTGGATTTTAAAATCTTGTACAAGGGAACAGGACTCAGGACGGACACCTGCAGACCTACAACTTACGTACACTAGTTTGTGATGTTTGAAATTGTGTTTGAGTGAGCGTGCAAGAGTGTTACTTGCCTTTACACACAGATCTAAGTGAGGAACAAAAAGCACTGTTTGATTTTTGTATAGTAGACATGACAGTTTCTCTTTTCTTTTTAGTGACCCACGACTAGCGGACTGGAAGGGAGTGTTTGATTCCTGAGAATAGACTGTGAAATGCTAAGCTTTCATTGTGTGTAGAAATGAAAGTCACTCACTTGCTGCTTCAGAAGTGGAAGACTGCAGATAAAAGTGGACTTTTGGTTGATGATGAAAGGAAAAAAAAAAAAAAACTGGGCCAAATATCAGTGAAGTCATGTGATCCAGAGCTTTATTTTATCTCTTCCTCCGGTGTTTGATATGTTGGTGATTTTTTTTTAATTATTATTATTATTGTTGTTCAGTACTAGTACCAACAACAACAGGAGCATAGCAGGAGTCAGTGTTCTCCAAAACAACAGTCATTCTAAACGCAAATATAGCAATAAAGATAATGAAAGCTGGTAGTTTGAGGCATTATGCTGCTTCCCTCCTGCAGCTCTATTGTGTTTGTAGAGGACCACTGAAACCCAGCATTTTTTATAGGTAATGTTGGACTTTAAACACACACGCACACACATTTTCTCCAAATGCGTGTGCGGCGGTGTTTTTTGGCAGCTAAACGCCTTTCAGGTTTTCCTTGCATGCTGGGGCCATAAACAGCAGCCATAGCGGCGAGCTGGCTGATTGCATCAGTTTATATATCTGCAGTACCAGCTACAGGATGACTTCAAACAAAGTCTTGCTCCTTTAACTATATACTTCATACTTAACAGTAAAAAAAAAAAGGGTTTTATTATTCTAATGGTGTGTATGTATGTGTTATAATCATGATGATAACTGGAAGCGTGGAGCTGAGGATCCTCCTGAGTGCATTTAGATAGCACAACCAACCACCTCATCCAATGCGTTCTTAAGCAAACTTTGCTTTTATTATTGTTTTTTTTTTCCAGTTTATGAGTTTATTAATGCTCAGAATCTGTAACGGTAAAATGTTGAACTGTGTAGCTGTCTGGATGTGTGCATGTGTGCGCGCATCTGTATGAGCATGTGTGGATGTAGAGCACGTGTGTATGCACCTCACCCCAACCCCCACCTCTCATGAAGGGATGACACCCGACAGCGACTGTCTGGAGACGCCCACAGGAAAACACCTGTCCCGTGTGCTGAATGCATGTGCGCTGTGTACTTGTGACCACATTTTTTTTCTTTTTTTTAATAGAAATCTGCAGAGATGCATGAAATCTGAAGTCTTCAGTCGCTGCTGTAACAACACCAGTGGCAGACCAGCTTTAAACAGAAAGATAATGAGGAAACCCAAATCCAAGGACTTAAACTTTTCTTTTTTTTGGGGGGGGGGTTATTTACTAAAATGTACCTTCACAAAAATTAGATCTGATGATGAATTTCAGAACATGTATGGATAATTTTGCAAACTCTGACTTCAAAAGTACCTGCCATTCAGGGTAGATAAAGCCTTTTTTGTTTAGTTTCACCTTCTTGAAAAAGCATTGAACTAATTTTCCATAGATGTCCTAATATTCCCCTTCACCTCAACCCTTCACCCAGAAATACAGCACACACTGCATTCCTGTACTATCTCTACCGGGTAATGAATTAGAACTGTTAAGGTTTTTTAATAATCTATGTTTACTGTTACTGTGTATTACCTGGTGTATTTGTGTTGCTCTTACCTCATCGTGACAACTGTGGGGGTGGGGTGGGGGGTGGTGATGATGTGTCTTTGTGGCGAGAGATGAACTCGCCTTATCAAAGCACACACACACGCTCACACATACAGACGTGCATGTGGTTGGTTGGTGTGTTTTGTCCTGGCTGTGCTGTCAAGGGGAGCTGGGACCTTCTTCGATCTCAAATCAATCATCGTGCACTTGAACAATTTGGCTTGCGTGTGGACTAACTGTGTGGGGATGATTTTGTCAGAATTGAATATTGTTAAATATGCATTTTTGTGTCCATTTGAAAACAGCAGAACTAAAAAAAAAAAAAGAGACTGTAATGTCAAATCTATTTATAGTTGTCTCTGTATTACTGGAGAATCCTGTGTTCAGATGTACTTTGTATATACAATGTTGTACATTACAGAGGTACACTCTTTTTTGGTACAATATTGTACAGTAATAGCAATAGTAGTTTAATCAAATAGGCCTTATATAATTCTATGTGTAGTTCTTGTAGTAGATCAGTTTTTTTTTTTTTAAATAAACATTGCTTGCTATATAAAGATTCTCAAATTATTTGATGTTTGTAACAATAAAGAGAAAATGTAACATATTTCCTTTGAGAAAATCATCCATAAAAATAATGACAGAATATACTGAAATCTGTACTGGTTCAAAGTAAGTACAATAATTATGAAGCATGCTGTGAGGGACCAAGAGTTTCAATAATCAAAATAGTCAGCTGGAAACTTGATTAAGGTGTGTGGACTAGAGGAAAACCCTCTTAAAAGCTTACTTCAGATGTTAGTATTGCATTTTTGTAAAGTTTGGAGACCCAGGAGGGAGATTTGTAATTTTAAAAAAATAGAAGAGTCAAAACTAAAGCAGCAAATAACGAGATACTCCAACTTTTTGCTGCTAGTAAGGATCAGACTCCAAAAGTACTGGAACTTCCCATTTTAAAACTCCACGCGTCCCACATTATACTCACCGGCTGAGTAGTTTTCATCATGTTGAGTCATCTTCATGTGTGAAAATCTCTGGAGTTCCCCTTTAACAGAAGCCTGTTTGGCAACTAAGAAGTGACACCCAGGCAAACAGGTAGACACATACTGTAAAGTGTCCACTGTATCAGACCAGTGGACCTGGAAATGGGTGGGTCTAACAGTAAACCCTTCATGAACATCAAATAACATTAATCCTTATTATTACGGTAGTAACAAGAAAATTACAAAGCTTGTAAGATGCAAGATTCCAGTGAGTTTGTGTGCAGATTTTAAATCAGTCGGGGGAAAAAGAAGGAAAGAGTATCAGATTGGTGCTCAGAGTCAGCAGAAACCTTGACATGATGTCTTGAGTCTGTATTAGGAGGGGGAAAACAGGAATCAGTGCATCCATGCGACAAAGACCTCAGAGAAATATGTACCAAACTACGAATCCCAGAGGCCCACTTGCCCCAATTTCTGTATAACCTGTACAGACATGCAAATGTAGTTGCACAGGTTTATGTTATGTGGAACACGGTGAGCCGCGGGGTTTAAAGTAACAACAGTGAGGACATTTACTCTTGGTGTATTTGAAAATAAAAAACAAAACAAAAAAAAAACATTCATGATCTTGGAGGTTTCCAGCATTTGGTCTCGACCCCTCGGGATGCCACAGTGCGGATGGCCTGCTTGCTCTGTGTACTCGCACAGTTTCTGTCACAAGTTCAGGCAGAGAAGAAGAAGAAGAAGACTGTCGGGTTTACGCTTTGCTGTCTTTCCGCCGTAGTCCGCCCCGCGTGAAACCCATACTTCCTAAAACAGAAGCCGCAATGCAACGCGAGCAGCTGCTACCCATGAAGTAACTCACTGACAGTTTGGGTCCACATGAGGAAGAAATGAAAGATTAACTTACTTTCCTCCCGAGCGGGTCCTCCCTCTGTCGTACCTGTTCAGGGAGCAGCCACTAGGCAAGTATGCAGCGGTTTGGTTTGTTACTACGGAAGAAGTTTCACATGTATGTAGGCGTTTCTTGTTTTCAGGCAAGTTGGATTTTCCGCAAAGCTTCTGAACAACATTAGCTGTAACTGACGACGTCTGTGACATTTGTTTTGACGCCATATTTCCCGGGATAAAGTAACTTAAAGGCTATAAGGGTCAGGGAATTCAGACTAAAACACGGCTAACTGCAGCACCCGTGCAGGTAAGCCAGCGTTAACAGCAAAGCTAACGTTTCAGTTAGCTAAACAGAACTGCTAAGTATCTTACTAAACTGTTTAATTGTTATCTAAGTAGTTGTAGCTAACAGAATTAGTCATTAGCTGTGTTATTAATGTGTAAAGTCCCCGAACTGGATGTCAGTTTAAATATCAAACTTGTTATGTGTAACGTTAGCTAGTTGGCTTTAATTGTCTGTGATAAATTAAGAGTTATATTGTACCGGTATTGTTATACACTAAACTACCCCAGTTAGCTAACTAACACCTACGGTTAGCTAACGCTACGTTTCTTATTGTGCTTCATAATTTATAACGTTCGTGTTTTTTTTATCTCCTGCGGTGCACAGAGACAAAGAGGGCTTATTTCTCTTCCTCAGGCTCTGTTAATGCTTTACAAATTCTCTGACTAATCATTAATATATTCAGTCTCTTACTTCCAGCATGTCAGGGATCACAGCCAGTACAACAAACTACCTGTGGTCTTTGCAAGATGTCCTCGGTCAAGGGGCTACTGCCAGTGTCTACAAGGCACGCAATAAGGTAGGCAGCCAGCCGGCCACACTACAGATGATTTTATCATCCTAAAGCATTTCTGCACCCGGCAGCTCAGTCACATCTCTGCTGCGTCAGACGTTTCAGCTTACTTTGTGCCTCACAAGCATCAGCAGGATGTGAGATAATCAAAGGTTGTGGTGGCAGTGCTGATGTGGGCTGTACTTCCTACATGATGCTGTGATGTGTTACTGATACAAACGTATCTGTGTGTGCGTGCAGAAATTGGGTGAGCTGGTAGCCGTCAAGGTGTTCAACATGGCGAGCTACAACCGCCCTCATGATGTCCAGATGAGAGAGTTCGAGATGCTGAGGAAGCTGAACCACAGCAATATTGTCAGGCTGTATGCTGTTGAAGAGGTAAGGGGACCATGAGAGGAGGAAAGACAAAAATAAGGACAAGGGGAAAACACACCCGTGTGTTTGAACAAGATAAATATCACTGTGTAAAGCAGGGCGGCAACTTTATTTCAAATTAATTTGGATGGGAGTTAAGCCCAAGTGCTTTCCACTTTAGGCAGATGGGTCTTGGCATTTATGTGCATGTTCTTTGACATGTACCACCCATCTAAAGCATTACTTGATGGCAGTGCCCGCCACCCCCGAGCAGGACAGTGCACCCCTTCCCCCACTCTGTTGGTTCGAGGAACAAGACCAGTTCATGAAGGGCACATGCTAACTAATTTGTTTTATGTTTGTCCATCACAGCCTGCTCTGCCAGACATTGGGATTAGGTGGTTTTCTTAATACGTTTATACATGGATACATACAGTACCGGTACATTCTCAGTCACTTTACTCACTAAGTTACAGTATAAACGGTTTTTGGCATTATGAGGTTCTTGAGGCAGCAATTATTCCTACTGTTTTCATAATGTTTAAAGCATTGAAGGAAGTGTAGCTCATTCTCCAGTGTCTTGCTCTGCAGCTGCCTACCAAACAGAAGGTGCTGGTGATGGAGTATTGTTCAGGAGGCAGCCTGCTCAGCCTTCTCGAGGAGCCAGAAAATGCCTTTGGGCTGCCTGAAACAGAGTTCCTCACAGTTTTGCAGTGTGTAGGTGAGTGTATATTTTAGGTATTTCACAGCGATTTCATTTACCTAAACTGAGGTGTTCCTTCTCTTCTTCTCCTCAGTGCAGGGAATGAACCACCTGAGAGAAAATGGTGTGGTACACCGGGACATTAAGCCAGGCAACATCATGCGGCAGGTTGGCGAGGATGGCAAGTCTGTTTATAAGCTGACTGACTTTGGAGCAGCAAGAGAGCTGGAAGATGATGAGAAGTTTCTGTCCATCTATGGAACCGAAGAGTACCTGGTAAGATAACAGTCCCACAAATAAACTGCATTTTTCTTTTATGAGCTGTTCTGGAGCCTGCCACTAGGGGGCGATCGAGACGTTTGACTTCACATGTTTGGCTCTTATGTTGTCCAACTTCATATACAGTCAGTGGTACAGAATAAACTGATTGGAAAATGATTGGTTAGGATTTGTTAGGTTAGTAGTGAAAAAGGTGTTTTACATAAAAAATCAATCTTTATCAGCAGAAATTGATGGCCTTGTATGTGTTATAATTAACATATCCAGGAAAATAGTGGATTTGCTTTAACGTTTGACCAAATTTCATTGAAATTTGGAGTTTTTGTTAAACAAGAAACATACTGTAGAACATACCCCAAAGGTAATAAAAAAGGTAATAAACAGCAAAAGACATTCCCAGAAGAAACACCGGTGGAAAATGCATCATTATTTTCATAAACCGCTTTGATATCTCTGCATGTGTGTAATGGAGATTTGTTTCCCCCATGTGAAGTTTCCTCATATCATCTCTACTACTACAAACCTGCAGGCTATCTCAACATTGCCTGTTGAATTATATTCCGTTACCACTGCCATAAAGAATATGAGGTGACTCTGTGAACAGAAAATATTTTTACTGCTTCAGTGCTGGGGAACATTGCTGAGTGCATTCACCCTGAATAAATAAAGACAAAGTGAAACATAATAGTGTAATAAATAATATTGCTTCAATAAAAACCATGCTCACTGAGCCCTATTGATGAACAGTTATAAGATTGCTGCACATTTGGTAACCTTCTCTGTCAGTTTGGTTTTGCTCCAGGGAAAGATATCAGTGCTTGGTAGCAGAAGCAGCGCTGTCTGTCAGTGTTGTAATCAAACTGTAGCTTGTTTTTGAGGAAAGAACCTTTCTTGACAGCAACCACTTTTACAGTCAAAGATGCAATACCCTTATTCCCACCAATTCAGTTATTTCTTTTAATACTCTAGTTGTTTCTTCGCAGTCTATGTCCTGTGCTTTTCCACATTGAATCATATTACCTTTACTACTACAAAAGCTCCATTTTCCCATGACAGTCCCACGATTCCCTCCCTTAGCTTGCTGTCAGTTTCTATGTTTTGTATCTGACTGGTAAGTATGTTACAAATCCCACCCTGACATGTGAATGTGCTCAAGTTTTAGGTGAATATCCTGTGTGAGACTGGCACTGTGAAGCCCAGCTCTTGAGCAAAGAAAAATCATTTTGTCAGGACCAGATAGCCCTCTAGTGGACAAATTGATCATAACATAAAGGTTTTAAATAATTGAACAAGGAAATGCTGCCTGTAGAGAACAATTTGTCAGACCAACGATCAGTAGGTTACATGGTTCATAATGATTGTATATATCTGCTGTTGTCTAATTTATGTCCCTAAATAATAACAATATGATATATGTCACATTAGCGTACTGTGTATGTGTGACCTATGAATACCTCCTCAGTTTAAGATGTTACCTGACAAAAAAAAAGGCTCCTGGGGAAAGAACACATGTTAGGGCAAAGCACCGCTTTCTCTGGACACCTTGATAACGATCACGATTGGATGATAATCTGAACTGCTGTCAGGATATGAAGTCAACATCACTGTATACGCACCTCTACAGACTTCTTTGTGTCTTTTCTTTTTACTGAGTGACGTGTGTGTGTTTGTGTGTGTTTGGACGCACAGCACCCAGACATGTATGAGCGTGCTGTGTTGCGTAAGCCTCATCAGAAGGCCTATGGAGTGAGTGTAGACCTGTGGAGTATTGGTGTGACATTTTACCACGCTGCCACCGGGAGTCTTCCCTTCATACCGTATGGAGGACCTCGCAGGAACAAACCCACCATGTAAGCACATAGTGAAAAATAGTAAATCTCAGACCACAATGCTGAGTTTCAGACTCCACCCCTTTCAGCCATAGACTTTGAATTTGATTTTAATATCTCCCAGCAAAGTTCCATATCAGTATTAGAAATCTTACCACTGTGCAGATGGTAGATGGCATTTTTTCTGTGTTAATAAAACACCACTAAACCATTTTAATTGTGCCAAATGTTTATGTTTTCCCATCAAGAAAGATGTTTTGCTACATGTTGTTTCTTTGGGAATTCAGACATATCAGGCAAAACATGAATAACCTGACTTGTTTGTTCTGTTGTGAAGGTATAAAATAACGACAGAGAAGCCTATAGGGGCAATAGCTGGCATACAGCGAGTCGCAGATGGACCTATAGAGTGGAGCTACCACCTACCTCACAGCTGCCAGCTCTCGCAGTATGTCTCCTGTTAAAGAGCATCTAAACGTGCATCTTCGTGACTCCTTAACTGAAAACGTGATGCTATTTTTTTCTTGATTGTCTCCATCAACCACACTCCTCTTATGTCTTTCTCATATCTGCCTGTAGGGGTCTGGCAGTGCTGCTGGTTCCAGTACTAGCGGGTATACTGGAGGCTGACCAGGAGAGGTGTTGGGGTTTTGACCAGTTCTTCACAGCCACCACAGACATTCTGCAGCGGCAGCCAGTTCACCTCTTCTCTCTGCAGCAAGCCAAGGCTCATAGCATTTACATACACCACTATGACACGTAGGTCTGCATGCGTGCAACATCACTCATGTTACTTTGATCACACACAAATGAAGCAGTTCCCAGACTACAGGCCTGTTTAAATCATAACAGACACTTTTTTGCTAATTGTCAAACTTTTGTTAGATTTCTGGTCCGTCAGGCGGGTGTCACAGTCTTCAGGGAGGCAGTAAAAACTCGTAGGAAAGATGAGGAGGATGAAACTGGTGTTAATTTTTTCCAAAATGGAGTTTCAAACTGCAGATTTTTACCTGTGTTTCCCCTAAATTCAAAACATTTAAATAATTTTATTGCCACAGTGTAAAACAAGGGCAAATTGTCTGTTTTCATGGCTGCACGTAGATTATTGCATACAGTGCGAGGTGAGTTGTATTTTCCTAACCTTACCTTACAGCAGTACGCAAGAGTAGGCGGTTTCATGTAACTGAGGTAGTGCAAAGTGGGATGTTGATATTTTGCATAAAAACAATGGTGGTTATTGTAAACATGACTCCACAAACAAGCTCAAAATGTGAAGCATTTTAAAAACCATGAAGACAAATGGTTGTTAATGATCTTAGAATTTAGTCAGGATGCAGAATCAGACCTGAAATTTAAAAAGGTGTCCCCCCCCCCCCCAAATCCTCTCAGGGTGTCGGTGTTTTTCGAGGAGGTGGCGTCTCAGACTGGTATAGGAGTACAGCTGCAACATCTGCTGTACCTGGGTCACGACCTTCCTCTGGAGGGCAACATGAAGGTGGTCAACCTCCCGAGTACAACCCCTGCTCGGCCCCTCATTCTGCTCAGCTACGGGCTTGAAGCAAATACCAGCCTGCCCTTCAGAGAACGTAAAGCAGTCAAAGACACATTCTCCTTTGATATGTTTCTGTTAAGTCTTATGCTTTTCCTTTTCTGTAATCTTTGCTGTCCCCCTTGGGAGATGTGAAAGAGTTTTGATTTGAGTTGTATCCCAGCATCGCGCATAGTTCAAGAACACAGACGTATCTTTGTGATTCAGCTGTTTCATGCAAATTTTGTTGAGTAAAATGTATTTGAATACCAATCCCAGATATAGAAAAGTTGAGTGCATTTTGAAGGTTTGTATACAACGACAGTAGCACACTGTGTTCCATAACTTAATTATGTTGTGTTTTTTCCTCTCCTCTGTAGCAGAGACTCCAGTCATCCCTTCAAGGTTTGATGTAGTGGCAGACTACAACTACTCCAAGGTACTGGTGCTCAGCCGATTTTTTTTTTTGTTGTTGTTGCGCCAATACCTACTGTCAAGTATTGGATTGTGTGTATTATAATCCTCCAAACCAATTACTTATAACTTCCTTTTGACCGCCCCTCTTTTCTCTGTAGGTAATAGTGGGAGTGGTCCACCAGTATCTGAGGATAGTACAGTTGCTGCACACACACCGAGAGCTGCTCCTGCAAGGATACTACAACTATATGTGAGGCACACACCTGCTAAAATAAGGCTAAGTGAAGTCTGACTCTAGTTAATGATCCTTACCAAACTCTGATCACCTCCATTTCCTCTCTCACACTCTTGCTCTTCCTCAGGATGAGGTTGCGAAAGGAGTGTGGAGAAGCAATGCACAGTATCGCAATGATCACCATTAGATTGCAGTCTTGCCTCAACGTAGAGCACAGGATTCACACACTGTGAGTTTATCCACAAGTGTTTTAGCTGAATGAGGGGAATATGTGATGTCAGAATTGGGATCTCTTGCATTTCTGATACTCTCATAATCTAACCGAACCCCTTCTCCTGCCATTTCTGTTGTATCTTTATTTTTCTTAGGGGCCATTATGCTTCAGAAAACCAAGATCCAGCTGATAACAGTCAAAAGCTGAAGCTGGTGAGTGGCATCATAGAATCCAGGTTGACTGCTGTGGTTGAAGGATGTGCTTTTTCCATTTATTTATGCTTTGGTTAATGAGTGATGACAAAATTCATGTAGCAAAGATGTTGCACGCTTTCAGCCTTTCATCCTCTTTTGATGGCCAACCATCAGCAGATACCAACCCTGCTGTCGTTTACTATAGGGATGAATAGCCTAATTAGTAGTACAGGATAAAGAACTGTGATCCTTTAATCCTGCGGCAGACTTGTGATTTGTTGATTGAGGTATCAGAGTCTGTGGCTGCTGTCTCTACAGGTCCATGAACACTTGCCCATATACGCTGCCGGCATCCAAGACTTTCAGAACAAACTGGACCATCTGCAAATAGAACAGGCCAAGCTCTCAGAGATTCTGGCCAATGATAAGAGGTACTCTGTGATTCAAAGCTGCACGGTGACGTTGTGGCTTTGTGGTGTTTGAACTCTGACCTCTTGTCTCCCACAGCTGTCAGAAGATGGAGATGCTGCTGCAGAAGATAACAGTAATTCATCAGCATTATCGTAAAGACAGACTTACTGGCAGTATGTATGTTTATTTGTTGGCGTATAGTGTGTATTTATTTCTCTTCTTGTGTTTGGAAAAAATGACAACACCCTCTTTTATTTTCTTCACAGAGTTGGCATATAATGATGAGCAAATCCACAAGTTTGAGAAGTGAGTATGTGTCCACACGGCCGCTGTCCAGCCTCTGACGGGTTTTACTCTGAGCTCTCCTGTAATCTGCTTGTCACTCTCCTTTCCCAGAATCCACCTGTCATCCCACATTAAGCGAGTGAAATCTCTCTTCAGAGAGGACTGCGTGCAGCGATACAAAGAGCTTTTGGCCTCAGTAAGGACCTGGAGCAGGTCAGGTCAGGCTCTCGGGCCACATTTTTAAATACCACACACTCACAGTGCAGACTCTGGACCAGATTCTCCTGTGCTGTGATATTGTAATCCCTTACAACAAGAAAACTGTTTGTTTGGTTTGACAGCCATTCACACACACACAGATGATGAAAGCTTTTATGAAGAAGATTAACACGGGACAGCAGGACTTTGCTATTCAGCAGTCCTTCTCAAACAGATTAACTTATAATAATGTTGTGGATGTGACTTGATTTTAATCTAAAAATGATGGAGTACAGCTGTTTATACCAAGTGTTTTCTACTTTATTCTAAGCACTTTTGCTTCTGTGTGAATGAATGAATGTACCCATTTCAGATCTAACTACGAAGAACGTGTCTATGTGCGGCTTTGTTTATGCATCACCAGCATACTGCTGAAGAGTCAATCATAAGTCTGGTTGCATATTGCACATTGAGACACGACTTCCCAGACACAGTGGGGCGTGTGGAGGCTTAAGTGTTGTTTTGATCATAGGAGAAATTGTGATGAAAATACATTTTCAAAACTCTTCTTAATTGATAAATGACAACAATTCACTTGTTAACAAAATATCCAGATTTTCTGTGGTCACATTATTTTCTCCTTTTAATATTGACCAAAGTAGATTTCAGTCTTCAAATTGAACAAATTTCAGCAGATTAACGTCTTTCCTGTTGTTTTGGGGGTTTTTTGTCATCTGTTTTTTGATCCGGCAGGCATCGACACATTGAATAGATGAGAGCTTTGACTTATTGAACTGTGCTCTGAATGTACTCCACTTTGCAGTGCTTTACTGGAGATGCAGACCCGACTGCAGGACTTCAGCTCCTTCTCCACAGGCTTGTTGGCAGACCTGGAAATGAGTGAACAGCACCAAAACAAGGTCAACATTTTGCTTGTTCTGTCTTCCTGCGACTTATTTTGGATATTAATTCAAAAGGTTTTGGATTATTATGCAGGTGGTCACGTGTGGTGTCTCTCATGTAGCTTCTCAGTGATGTGATGATGTGATGTCTCATCTGTCCTCCTCAGGCTTTGGACAGAATCCTTTTCAGTGTGCAGTCAAAGAGAGCAGGACAACAGCCTGGAATCACACCCAAAGACAAGGACCAGATGGTCTCCAGGTTTGTGTGTTTATGTGTGAGAGTGTGAGTGTGTGTGGGTGCAAGATAGAGACAGTTGTCCTGATAACATCTCTTCCTTTGTTCTAGGATGCACCGCCTGAAAGAGGAAATGGAGCTTCTGGTGAGGGAGCTGCAGTGTAACAACAGCATTATTGAGAGGTCAGTTGAGGTTCTAGGTTCAGTCCATCTCCTCTGATGAAACACACTATCCCGTAATACAGTAGGCTAGAAAGTATGATATTGATTGTTTGTATTTGTTCCGTCTTGTAGTCTGGGAGCAGTGAGCCCTGAAGCAGCTCTGGAGGCCAGCTCGGCCAGACCGTCCACTCTGTGACAAAAATTCAACACCTTAACTCACAAATGCACCTGCCATCTCCCTGTGAAGAGCCCGAGTTTAACTGCCACTCACGAGCATTCGCGGGCAGTTCGCTGGATCTACTTTTCAAGGACCTGGGCTATGGAAAGAAGCAGCAAGACAATCAATAAAATGTAAATCTCAGTGTAGAGATGAGAAGCACAGAATGGAGGAAGAGGAAGAAGTACCACTGATAGATTTTTACAGTGTGTGTGTGTGTGTGTGTGTGTGTGTGTGTGTGTGTGTGTGTGTATTGGGCAACTCAGTACAGCGGTTCAATATAAACCTCATTAATGCCTTAATGCCTTTTAGTGCTATTGTATTTCTAATAGGCTGCCACAGTGATGGACTGTCAGGATAAAGCACTGTGAATGAATGCCAAGTCATCTGCCCGAGTGTTTTTATAAGGCCAAGTTTCCTCTTTGTACCGCATAAGAAGCTCTGCAACATCTGGAGAACCTTAAATGATTCATTTGCCCCGACTGACTGTATACCTGTACCTGTGTGTGTGTGTGTGTGTGTGTGTGTGTGTGTGTGTGTGTGTGTGTGTGTGTGTGTGTGTGTGTGTGTGTGTGTGTGTGTGTGATGTTAGATTTCTCCCTCCTCCTCCTGTTGATGTTTAACTTAAATGAGTTATTTCTCTGGATTTTATCAGAAGTTTCACTGTAAAAGAGAAGTAACAGAATCGGGGAAACTCAGGGCTCACCACAGCGTCTCCTTTTTAAGCTAACGACATAAAGCCAACACAGTTTACAGCACAGCAACTTGAAACGGGATGAAATGACATTAGCCAGGGTGGTTCAAATGCTGGGGAATTCCCAGTGTTCGTTATTTGTTTATGAAGGGTCACAGTTGATGCATGAGGTTTGCGAAAATGATAAAATATTCTTTCCTATGAACTTTCTTGCCATATGTTTAATCTTTGGTTCATCCTTACCTTGTTGATGAGAATACCTCTGTTGATAATGTATAATGGATAATGGAATGGCTGACAAGTGAGAGTAAAAACAGCAACACGTCTCCTCTTGCCGTGGCAGCAGAGCTCTGTGAGGATGAATTACCATGTTCTGATCAGTCAGTAAGGTCACAGATGACTGTGAGAAAACAGTACAGTCTCGTATTACTTTGACGTTGACTTCGGTGTGGTGGGTGGATGTCAGTGTGTGCAAACCGTCTCTAACAAAACAGAAGTCAAGTGAGCTGTTGTGACGCTGCAAAGCACAGAAAGTGAAATAGAAAGTTTTTCACTCAGCCGTTGTAGGAGTGCTGTGGGTGTAGTCGGGGGCTTTCTCATCTTGGTTAGGGGGGCCGCTGCTGTGGGTTTTTTTTGCCACTCATATGACGTGCTCTTGGCGAAGTGGAAAATTTGATAACTTTCCTCATAGCCTACACACTGTGACACTGTGTTTTTATTTGTTAAAGCTATTAGGCCCCCATTTGTTCTGTACTTATCCAGCACATACTTTAGGCCCACATTTTTAAGTCTTATACTCACAGTTTGATTCATTTGTTGTTATTGGTATGTTTTATTGAGCTCATCAGTTGATCATTTGTAGTTTCTGCCCAGCCCTCTTTAGCACCTACAAAAAAAGTATAAAATAACTGATTGCATGCAATATATGAGTTTCCACTGCCAAAAACAGTTCCTGTAAGTCAAGGACATTGCTTTTATAGTTTGCCATACCAGATTTTTTAATAATCTTGGCATATTGTAGAAACAGGAAACTTAATTCCTCGTCATTATTATGTGTCTTAATCCAGCCTCTGGTAGCTCTCCAGGCTCTTCATCTTTGTGGTTTCTGGTTCATGCCAGTCTACTCTCTGCAGCCTACTTTTAGTACAAGTGGTTTCAGAAGATTATTACTATGACTACATTTATAGTAAAGGCCCGGTAGCAGGAGTAATAAAACAGCTAACAAATTAAAATGAGTCTTCACAAAGTCAAATGTTATTCAGTGAATTACTGTTTAATACTTTACTAAGTAATGCCAAATCAAACCTTCAGTCGAGCCGGGGATTAGCGCGCGCTCCTGTCGCTTTAAAGGGAGCGCGCTCGCGGCATTTAAAGTCGTCAGAAGTCCTGCGTCACTACAACATCGCAGGCGTGAGTTGAGTTTACATTCAGGGCACGGACTGAACACGCACTAATACACACTCCAAACACACGCGCATTACGAGCAAGCAGAATAATGGCGTCTGTGAGTGTGGTGGGGCAGCACCCGGGCACGCAGCACTTCAAACTGGCCGGCGGCAGGAAGAAAATCACCCCGCCGAGGAAATTGTCTTTGGAGAAGATTCTGTGCAGGAGAAGTTCAGGGAACGCCGGGGAGTCCGCTTCGATCACTACACAAGGGGCATCGGAAACTCGTCCCTGGCCCCCTGGACCAGCGGGAGAATCGGCCGTGAGAAGCGGAATGATGCCCGGCGAAGGATGCGTAGCTCCGGCCGCCCCTGCTGCGCCACGTAGCCCGAACCGGGACAGACAGGATGGCAGCACGGTCTGCGACATGCGCACGGCAGCCGGGACTCGACAAAGTGGAACCGGGCTCATCGCCAGTGACTGCAACAGCAACGTCGACTGTGACTCAAACCGTAACACAGGTGGTCGGAGGGGGACTTCGCTCAAGAGGTTCGGCATCGGTGTCATGCCAAACGGATCTGTCGCCAATGGAAATGGAGACAAAGGAGCGCACCGGCATCGGGACGCGCCACACGGGAGACGAGACACCTGGAGCGGAGAGAGCAGACGTCCGACCATCTCCTCCTCCGAGCACGCACAAGGGGAAAGCAGAGGTCTCCCGCTTCAGCGGCTTACTCAGGGCAGGACTGGAGTCGTCAGGCTGGCCCGTACCGAGCCTCCCCGCAGGGAGGCCTGGTCCATCTTCCCCCGGGGCGGGGATCCCCGTGTGAAGGCAGAGAGGGGCGAAGGACACTGGTTTGAGACCAAGCCCGTTGCGCAGGACTGGTGTGACGCCTGTAGCCGCCAGATCACTACACAGGCACTCAAGTGTCAAAGTAAGTAGCTGTAGTCCACCAAATTATGAGTTCGTGTATCATGACACAGTCTTTGTCAAGGGGAAATGAGGTGAAATATTTATTCATTATCACGTGAATCAGAAACTTTAATACCAGCGTAATTTGTCTGATCGTTTTTTGTTTTTTTTTGTATGGGGGTTTGACCTGCTGGCGTGTATCTTATGTCTGGTACACTATTACGTTATTTTTTGAAGGGCACAAGCAGCCTGGTGCTTAATTCTTCCATAGTGGTGGTTGTGTGTTTGTACACAACAAAGTGTGCATGTGCCTTTGTGAGGGAGCCAGTATGACAGGGAAGGGCACATGCAAGCAACTGACTCCATGGAGGAAGCCAAAAATAATAATAAAAAAAAAAACATCACGAAAAGCCCATTATCTTGTATTTCCAGCTTTGCCTCACAGAGTTCTCACTTTGTGATTTGCAGCCTCGGAGGCGAAGGTTGTAAAATTCAAAGTGGTGCATTGGTGTGAAATCCAGAACCACAATAGAAACATCTGTCAAACTCACATTTGTGTACTAAGCATGTGTTCCATGAGGCATGCAGATGTATAAGAGGGGCAGCATTTTCTGTTGATGATGTACCTATTTAAGGCCATTTAAAACTTTTTGACTGTATATTCATCGATCCTGATGTCTGTGCTGAGTGTATAGGGAACACATGGAGTTTGGGCAAAGCCTGTTTGATCTGGCCGTGTGTATATGTGTTTAATCTGGCCTGAGTATGCACATGTCCACACACTGAGCTCAGTCTGAAGAGTTTGTGAGTGTGGTGTATATCCCGTACATGCATGCTGTATGCGTGTGCGTGAACATGTTTGTCTGAGTGCAAGCGGCTGCTGAGTCGGCATCGTGTCAGCATCACATGGAGACTGCGGCTGCAGAGCAGAGTGAGATAAGACGGATGAGAAGAACACAGCCATGGGAACAACGAAGGTGAAAGATGAGTGGAGAGGAGTCGGAGGAGAGGTGGAGGGAGGCAGCGTGAAAGGAATGAGGAGAGACAGAGTGGTAGAGCAAGAGCGATGGGAAGGAAAGAGAGGAAATGCGAGTGAGGCATAAAGGAAAAGAGCGAGAGTTTTCCAGCACTGCAGAGCTGTCTGATTTAGTGTGCTATCAGCAAGAGCTTAGTGGAGCGAGAGCAGTGATTACTGGAGCACTATTCACACACACACACACACTCACACACACACACACACACAGACAGAGTCATGAGTTTCTTTACTAGCCGAGAACTTGGCTGAGGTTTCTTGTCCTCTCTTGTCTCTTTATGGATGAAGCTAATTAGCTTGCTGCCAGCAGCTCTCCTCCAGAGCCAATTGTCTTTTCCGCTCCCTTTTCTCGGAAAACATCAGAGGTGCGTGCGGTGTACAGTCATGGGGGTCACCGGGACGTTTATAACGAGCAATACAAATCTAGGCGTTTTAGGGTATTTTTGTGGGGAGAAACCCAACCAAAACTGCCAAAATAGAAACGGTACACACGCACACACACGCACACATGCACACACGCTTTTCTTTCAACTACACCCAGCAAATGACAGGGAGTAAGAGATGGAAGCCTTACAGCCATAAACAACCATCATTCAGCGTCTTTGTCTTGTTGTATGCCCGTCTCCCTCTGTCTGTCTTTAATTTATCACCATGACTGTATGTGTTTTTGGCTTTGTTGCGCATGAAGCTTATAGAAGCAGCTATGCAGCTCTTGTCCCCAGGGACAGGCCTGACCGCCTGTTGTGATGTGGCCTCGTCCTACAGTGGAATCTGTCAATCTAGCCGGAGCTGCTAGGCTCATAGTTTGCTGTTCTGTTGTTGTGTAATCCTCTGAATTATTCCTATGGCTCGCTTTCATCCTTCCATTGCTCCTCTCTGGAGTTTGATGGGCGTTCGCTTTGTGGTATGGCCGTGCAGCACAGCAACCCCCACAATATGTGGTCTGTGAATAAATATGCCACACACATACAGATAAGAACCACATGTAGCATCAGGCCCTACTGAAGCATAAAATTTTGACCTGATAAATGTTAGTTTAAACATCTACCATCTCCAAACTCCACTCTATTCTGATGTTCTCCCTTTTGTATCCAAGAGTTCATCACCATACTGTTATGCAGACAGGAAAACACACACATATATATTATAATACATACACAGAACAAATGATAAATACTATTCTAAATAGGTTTGTGTACAGAAAAGTCTAATGTGTCACAGTTAAATAACTCTGCAGAGTAGATTTGGGTTGTAACCTTTCAGAGGCTGTCTAACATCGTTCTTGTGATTTGATTCATCATCTCTCCCTGTTGTGCTGTTGGTCAGGGAGGGCCAGAAGGAGGCAGGGAGTGAGGGAGGGGAACGGCAGCCTCCCTAATCCCAGCTCTGAGCATCTCCTCTCTGAGATTACGTCTCAGGGATGGAGCGGTTGGGATTACAGACAGGCAGACAGAGTCAGACATCAGATTAATATTTAATTAAAGCTTTCAGGGAAGCATGCTGTTGTGGCACAAGTGCTCAGTCGTGCTGGGTTCGCTTATCTCCTCTACTCAATCTCTGTACGCACAGTTTCCATTTACATAGCTGCCATTTAAGCCCACCTAACCGTCTCAAAATTGACCAATTAATGGTTTATAACAGACTATTTTAAATACATTTTCATTTAGGAACAGATATTTAAACCAAACTGGATGATTTGTACATGCCGTTAAACAGGTAATAAATACCTCATAACATGCTGTAAGAAGAATTTATTTATGTGTAGTTTAAAATCATTATATCTAAGCAAAGCTATATGCCACACTGTGTTGGCAAGCGAACCACTGTAGTTGCAGCTATATTGTGTTGTACACCATTAGCTATGTATGTATATGCTGCTTGTCAGTGCTAAAGGGGGACTTAAAATAGAGTGTTACAAAGATATTGTAATGAGGAGAACCTCATGCACATGTAATTTCAGTTAGGGCTACAGTTAATGGTTGTTTTCATTATTGAACAGTCTGTCTATTTTTTTGCAATTAATCAATTAGTTACTATTACTGGAGTCAGAAAACAGAAGTCTTTGGCATTTTGCTCTATAAATGATTAATGGAATCAAAATAATTGTAACGATCTAACGATTTTCTGTCACTCTACCAATTAGCCAGTTTAGTACTGATGAATAACTAATAAACTACATTCCTTAACTGGGTAGCCATGATTAGCCATAAGGTGGCCATGTTTTGTGTTTGTGTTTGCTGTGTACCCTTCACAACCCCACTGTGTACTTTGGTTTGTATATCTCTGCTCTTTGTGTCAGAGCACTCTAGGACAAAGTGAGTACTCCAGAGGTCAAAGCTCCTCTGAACACTGTTTCACAACAAGAGGGGGGGGGGAAACCCATAAGAGATGTTAGTTCATATAGATCTCAGAATTGAACAAAGCCCCGCTGACAGTATTTGTGCTCCAACAGGCTCACATTGACACATGGCTGCCAGAAGCCCCCCCCCCACACACACACACATTTGCCACACACATAGACCTTCGCAATAACCCTCATCAACCCAGAGTGTTTTTTATGCCCCATGACGTTCCTGGTCTCTCCCTAGAGGACCCCCCCCCCACCCCCCGTAACTCCATGTCTTCCTTATTTTACCTCTTCTTCTGGTCTACATAATGGAGACCTTGTCTTAGGAGCCCTTTAGCTGTTTCACATTTGTCCTCTCAGAGCTCCTTTCACAGTGTAAGAAGAAAACATAGCAGTAGGGTTGTGCTAAATGGCTCATAACCTTCTTGTCCTGGCATACCACTGCTGCTGCTGCTCTGCCAAACCTTTAACGTCAGCCAAAACATTCCTTCAGAGCTCATATGTATGGAGTTGCAAACATGTAGAATCTGAGTACAAAGCTGCACTGAATATAGAAAAAAAGCTATGGAAGATGTCCATCAAATCACACTTCTCGTCTACTGTATTTTTGTTCGGTTTCTGAGTAACAAACAGCATTCATGGAAAGGCACCCAGCCGTCCGCTGCTTACCCTTATTTGACCTTGACCTTTTAAAAAAAAAAGGAAGTGACAAGAAAAGGGGTTTTGTTTTTGCCGAAAGACCTGCGTGCTGTTTTGTACTCTCCTCAGTCCTGCTCAGCTGTATGTATGGCAGAACGGTGGGGATTTTCAACCAGGCTATATTTAGGTCGCCCTTGGTGGATAGTGACGGGAGGACTGCAGAGGAAGAGGTGGCTTGGGCAGAAAGGACGAGACGAAGAGACGTTCTTAAGCACGCGTTGGTTGACGAGCAACTTTGGGATTTTCAATAAAAAAAACAACACATAACGTCATCCTCTGTGCTGCAGTGACAATAAAGGTGACATCAGAGAATAACCGTCTTGTGGCATTTCTCACGATTGTGTCATACGCTTGTGTATGAAACTGGTGAGCACATCCTGTTCCTACAAACTTTTCAGTTTTAGAAGTAGGGCAGGAGAACTCCCAGCAGCTCTCTCTCTCTCTCTCACTCTCTCTCTCTCTCTCTCTCTCTCTGTGTCTGTCTCTCTCTGTCTCTCTCCCTCTCTCTCTCTACATCTTTCACAGTGCATATTTCTAACAAACTGACTGCGCGTCACCTCAGCCCACACGCACACACACTTGAGGTGATGCATGTCCTTCGCACTGACATGATATGCCACTGTTGTGGGGTTAGAAGGGATGGCTGACTCACTTCCCCTTAAGCAGCCTGCGGGGTTTCACATCAAGGAAGATTCAGCAGCCTCCTCTGCAGCGGTCTGTGATGTTTCTGCTCTGTTGTATGGGGGTCCTTTCATGTCTGCTAATGCTGAATGAAATGTGTACAATCTGCCATTGAACGAAAGGAAAGATGAGAAAGGCTCCTGTTGCTGGAAAGAGGGGAGAGAATTGAACGGAGACGTCAGGATTGCGAGGGGGGTCTCTGTCTCTTTAAGCTGGCTGTTTGTTACTGCAGAGTGTGTGGGTGCTGCAGTAGAGACAGAGGGAGAGAGGGAGAGAGAGGATGAGGGCGCACTGATAACAGAGAGACGTTGGAGAGGAACTAGTTGTGCAGCAGAGATTCGGTGCTCATGTCCATACGCTGAGGTGCGAGGAAGTCCGGTCAGGTGCAGACCAGAGACAAAAAGTGTGAGGCAAGCGGAGAGGTGAGAGCATTAGGGAGTGTGTGAGGAGTACAGGTGGAGGGGTGGCAGAGCGAGTGGAGAGGGGGCTGTTTATTCGGAGCGTGGCACCGGTGGCAGAGTGGCTGCGCTGGGATGGCAGAGGGGGGAACTGGGGGGGCTGGCGCTGGGGCAGTCCTCAGGGGGACAGGACCAGCCGAGGGCAGGACAGGAGGGCCAGCGAAGGTTATTCGCACAGGACGGTGCCGGCCGGGTGGTGCCACCATGCTCCATCCATGGCACAGATAGCACCTCTCGTACCTGGGCGGGAGGAAGCAAAGGGGGAAGTGGGGGCAGGGGTCAGGTCAGGGGGAGCTAAAGGCATCGGGGCGGGCAGGACGTTTCTCGGCCAGGTGTCGCTGCATCTGGAGGAGGTCAGGGGCGATTCGGAGGGGGAGGTTGGCAGCGCCTGTTTCGGACAGGTGTCGCGCCGGCTGGGGCGCCTCCTGAAGAGACTGCCCAAGTCCCGCTCGTGGAGTGACAGCCTGCGGATTCTCCGACGATCATCCTCTAATGGATCTCTGCTCACCACCTCAGGTATGGAGAGGGGAATGGAGTGTGCACAAGTAGCAAAAACTGCAATTTGTTGAATCCTAAACACGTTGGTGGTGATAGAGGTAGAATATTTTGGAAAAAAGGGAGAGATGATGAGTCGACAGGTTGCGCCGGGTTGGCTTTGAAGGCAGGCTGTGGGCCAAAATATTTGGGTATTGTGTGCATCAGTCTGTCTATCTGTGAACTGCAATGCCCTCAAGCCCTTTTACTCTTTGTCTATACACCCACCCCCAATTGGCTGACCTATCCCCCCCTCGCTTTTGTGTAAGAGCACATAGAGTCTGTGTGTGTAAGACTGTGTGAGAACAGTGAGGACGCAGGCTGCAGTTTCGTTGTAAATGACCGTCCTGTAAACAGGTCAGATGAAAGCAGTTAGGTCCACAGTTTATTCTTGCTACACACACACACACGAGCACAGAAAACCATTACAGTTTCGAACTGTCGAGAAAAGCCTGCCCAACTGAATTATCATATTGACTTACATATTTGTTAGTAGGAATTTGAGATAAGATTGAGCTCGCTGGAGGCTGCGCAGTATTGATTTTTCCAATGTTTTCTCCAAACAGAGGACTGGCTAATGCAGTTTTTTTGGGGGGAGACTGGGTGATGAATACATAATGTAACATTAGCACAAAGTGTGACTGGAGTAAAAGAAAAAAAAAGACAGGGAGCAAAATGGCAGAGTGCTGCAGAATTATTGATTCATGCACAGCAAAAGACTGACAGCTAAGTAAAAGGAAAAGATGTTACTTCAGCCCTTTTGTGTGTGTGTGTGTGTGTGTGTGTGTGTGTGCCCCCTCCTGTGTAAGCCTGATAAGACCCTGATGAAACATGACTCAGGGAGCTGCTCATCAGGAGCTCAGCACTCCACCTGAGTGACGTCATGCTGCAGCCTCAAAAGCTTCAGAAACAGCAGCAACAGCACAAGCTGCCGTAGACTGATAATGAGTATTTTTAGATGGTGTTCCCTGTGAGAAAACCCAGTTGATCTTCATTAGAAGGAAGTGGTTGAATCAAGATTCCACAGTTCCTCTTTTTTTGCTTCTTCTATTTATTGTTATCATCTGTCCAAGTCAAAATGGTGTTCTCTGGAAATTCCTCTTAGATCCTCTAAACTGCTGAATATAGACTGTAAGGGTTTGTATGTATTTAAAAATGAGGCAAAACTGTGTCCCAGTGTGACACATAAAAGCCAGTTAACTCATCACGAAGAGTGTTACTTAACCTTTGAGCACAGTTATATAATGTCTTCTTTGGCTCTCATTGAGCTTGCTAAAATCTGAGGTTATCTCGGTTTGAGCGCTTGGAGACTAAAAACTTTTAACACAGAGGGTCTGTCTTACAAATATGGAGCTCAAAAGATGGAGACATTTGTCAAGCGTGGCTGGTCGAACAAAATGCTGAAATCAGATTGCATTACGGGAAATGCAGGATCCAGTGGTTTTGGAGCCTGACTCATGCTAGGGCCTAAACGTCAGGATACCTCAGACCTCAGACTGTGCAACATTCCCACAGAACCTTCAATCAAGTTTGTATGGAGAAAAAAAACCCTTGAAAGTTTTTGAAAATAGACAAAAAGCATAATTGAAAGTGCGTGAAAGCATATAGTGTATATAAGTTATTTTCATGTTGTTGTTTTTTTGCTTGACATTAGGAAGTAGACTGCATGTGTGACCGCTGTCGCGTGACAGTCGAATGCGCGCATGAGAGTGAATGTAACAGCAGTTAATCTTGACTCAAATTATGTTGTGTTTGATCCTTGAATTTGAGGGAACTGGACCTGAATTAATAGAAAATTAATATTCTCATTAAGCATTTCGCTGTATCTATTTGCAGCTCACTGGACAGAGTAAGCCTTCAAGAAACTAAAAAGAAAACAACTGAAGCCTAGATTTTCTCTTGTTTGGTTAATTAAAGGAGCGTCTGTAGCTTGACAGATGGCGAACTGAAGGAGGGGAAGACAGAGATGCTGGGGTGACGGAGATAAAGAATGTCAGCATCAAGTGCGAAACTATTGTTTGCTCAGAAGTACACACAGATGTCAAACAGGGGCAGATTGGATTTAGGTTAGGAGAGACTTGTTTGGTCATGTCTGGAAGATCAGCACACGAAATGTGTGTCCTGGAAGCTTGTTGAATGACAGTGCGAGAGGACAAAGGTGTAATTTTATAATCGTGGAAGGTGGGATGAAAAACAAGATGAATATGAGTGGCATGGTGTGTGTGTGTGTGTGTGTGTGTACGCGCGTGCATTAGCCGCACAGTTGGAGAAAATGTATAACTGCACTAAATGAGCTATGATGGGATCAGACTGGCTAAATCCCCCCAAAGACCCCAAAGCTGCTCTTAATTCCTCTGTAAGGCCTGCAGAGCTCGCTTTAGGTTCATTAGAGACCGTGTTAATATCCTCACCCCTACATTATAGCTGCCTTACCCCGACTTACTCCCCCCCCCCTCACCCAGACAAGGAGTAAATACAATATTTCCAATGTCTCTATCTGGTGCCATGCAGACATCCTCCATGACCTGCTAATCTGTGTCTTTATCCTCCCCTGTCTGTCACACACCCACCGCCTCGCTGAAAAAACAATCCACCCACATCCCCAGTCTTCTAAAATGTTACAGGAGATGATGCAGAAATGGGACAGTTTAATGGCTGCGTGGACTTCTGAGAACAATAGGAGTGGAAAGAGACAAAAAGAACACTGAGATTTTAGGAGATAGAAAAGAGGAACATGACCTTGGAAATCTATCACTCAAGACATTTTGAATGTCCTCTTTTGAGAGCAGACTTCTCGCCGTTTAACACGCTGCAACAGAAGCTCCTCCTTTTCTGTCTTCCCTCGCGGCTCGTATTATCGACCCAAGTGCAGCAGTGGAAGGTAACGCAGCCACCACACACACAGATCTTTACATGCTGTACTGTATCTGAGCTGTCCCATCTCTCTCTCTACTGCGTTGATGGAGTTTCCTAGTGCTGTCTCTTTCTCCATCTCTGTCTGTCTGCATCATCGCCCCGCTCTGTCTGGAGGTGGCATCAGTATAAAGGCGGTCAGACTGGAATGATGGGACAAGAGACAAAGAGGCGAGTTTGTGCACGCAGCTCCTGCCGTGGAGGAGCGACCGAGGCCAGCCTACCGTGAAGACATATAACACCACAGCCCTTCTTCTTGTTGAGACAACACACGCAGACTGTAGACTCCCTGGCTCTGTACAAGAGGAACAGGAGGCCGATTAGTGTTTACGGCTGTTCTTCATTACAGTCATCTCTTGGTGTCCTTTCCCCTTCCCGCAGGTGTGCTTTTATGTGTGTTCACTGTCATCAAAGTGTCTAATTTTTTTAATAACTTTATTTAAGCAGGAAATGCCTTTCAGACATTTCATGTCTTTAACAGGATGTTGAATCTGGCAAACCTGGCAGCAGCACGTGCATACACATAGTTAGAAAACATATAATTCTGACAAAAGGTAAAATGTGAAAAGATAATATGAGAATTGATAGGATATTGCAACAATGGAAAAGCAAACCATAATAACTTATTAAAATCCCCCTAAAATATAAAGTGGATTAATGAAGATCAAGTTTAAACTGCTGAAAGGAACTGAAAAGAATAGACAAAGTATCTTAAAAGGCCAATCAAACAAAATGCTCTGTGAGCACTGACAGCTGGATCAGCTGGCCTTCAACGCTTTTAAAAGAGTCCAATGAGACAAATTCTTTTTTATGTGTGACTTGCACTTTACAGGCAAAGGGACCAGAACACACAAAGACTCTTTTCCCTTGTTCAGCACGGACTTTTAAGAAGAGAAAGCAAATGTAGGGATGAAAAGGCAGTTCTCAGCCTCGTTTGAAGATGATTGTGAAGGTTAAATGGCACGAAAAAGGTCTAGCAGTGAATGAATCTAACAAAACCTGTCGTCGAGTTCCCATAAGTGGACACAACTTCTCCAGCAGAGAGGAACTGACCTCCGCCGTCTTCAAGTTAAAGCAGCTTCCCCATTTGATATTCTATGCAACAAAGTGCTTTCCACAGAAAACCAAAAGGGGAAATCCCTGCAAGTCCTAACATAGATCACAGTGATGTGTTTTGTCTGCAGCATTCATACATCTCTCACACAAGAAAAATAGTCCTCCTTGCTGACTGCCCCTCTTCTCTTGGTTTCACTTTTGTTCTTGGCCCTCGCGAGTCTCTGTGATTGTGCCTGTGTCAGCATGCCTGCGTAACCTTCAGAGCCCTCCTGGGTCTCGGGATGATTGCAGCGGTTCCTCCACCTGCTCATTAGCATTCTTATGTGCACGGTACAGCATCTCAAGGAGGTACACCTAATACGAGGGCTGCACACACAGTCACACCTGCGCGAAAGCAGGCACACACCTCATATGCATACATCCAAGAAAAAGCCTGAATCACTTGAGTTTAACGTTTAATGGCCTTGATTCTACTGAAAGCAGAAGCATGTACCTTTACAATAACACCTATTCCTGTTTAAGTCCAAACCCTGGGCTTTGTTTAAGGTGTTAAACAAGGTGTCAGACTTGAGATATTTTCACAAGGACGTCAGCAAAAATACGCTCACAAAATCATAACGGTGTTTTGTTTATTTATGTCTGTCAGTTTCGGACAGCACAAAATCCCAAAATGCTGATTGCCTTGTGTGTGTGTACAGTGTGAGTGAGAGACGGACAGTGTGTCTTATCAGTGTGGGAATGATCTGGATCCTACGTGAACCGTGACTTGCTGACAGTGGGTGTGTCTGACTCTGGGTGTGAAACGGGGAGATCTCACTGTTCCTCCCATTTTCCTTTCGGCTCACCCAGCAGTAATTCCTGTCCTCAGAACATTTATCAGGGGAGAGACCCTGGAGAAGCCAGAGTCTCCTCTGAGCAACCCCAACTCAATTTAAAGCACTGATTTCTGCCTTGGGAATGATGGCAGAGGAAATTTAAAAATGACCCGTGGAGTTTTTGACCACTTGTTGCACTTTTGAGCAGTAATGAATGCAAGCATCTACAGTGCAGCTTTGAGGGAAACATTTGACATTTTGGACAAATATATTAATTCTGCTTTCTTGCCGAGGGTTGAGAGATGCATTTCCTGATCAATACCACTCCTTATAAAGTAACTATGCTGTCTCTTCTAACAGCTGGCTAGCTTAGCTTAGCACTGAGACTGGAAACAGCTAGCTGTGTAACAAAAGCTGTTTTGTGGGGTTTATGCAAAGGGACAAGGTCTAGCTAGGTCTCCCCCACTGTGTCCAGTCGCCCGCTGGTGGCAACTCCATTCAGGGATCCGTCCTTAAACCAAAATATTGAGTATTTCTTTATAGTGTGGCCAAATATGGAAGTGGAGGTGCAGTTTGTATTCCAGAGTAAGTGTGGATGCAGTTAATGTACAAGGGCAGGACAGGATGGGAGTTTTTCTCTTCCCTCCCGTGTGCTTCCTTTCTTTCACTCTTTCTGCAGTGACCTCTGAACTGTCATGAGCTGAGCATCCCTTATCTGAACTCTTCTCTTTCCCCAACACATCCCTCCTGTCAGCAAGGCATTGCAGCTTTTCCCACTACCAACCTGTCTCTCTAACACACTCTCTCTCTCACACACACACACACTTCCATCTGTCTCTGTCTCTCTTATTGCAGTGACCTCTAAAGTGTCATGAACAAAGTTTCCTTTATCTGAACATTCCTGTTTGCTAGACTTTTCCCTCATGTCAGTAAGCGCCGTCTTTCCCCCATTTACTCTTTCCTCCAGCGGCAAATCTACAATCAGATCTTTTTTGGGGGGGGGGGTTCAGCTCCTACTTCACTTAATTATCTGTCCACTGTCTATCTGTCTCACTTGTCCTTCTCCGTCTTTGTGCTGTAAACCAAAGGGAAAACATGACAATCAAACAGAGTATTTATTGTATAATATAGTAAGAAGTAGGGAGATGGGAAGAATCCGCACCAGTTTATAACAGTGTTCTAACTGAATGTTGGGTTGCTGTGGGCAGAGCAGTCGGGTATCATCAAAGCCTTTTACTCTCACCTGAAGCTGGCTCTTTTGCTGAGAGATAAACAAATATGTCCATCTATGGACATTGGTTTATTGCTTTAAAAGGCATTAGCATAGCCAACATTTTTATTGCCTCTGAATTAATAATTTTATTTTTTTTTTCCAGCAGTGCTGAGATAAAATTTTAGTGTGCCCTATTTAACCCTGAAAACAATTTAAAATCACTCATGTCCTCCTCCTTTTCCCTGCTTCAGTAATCAGATGTATTATTTTCCAATCCAATGCCAAGTATATGGAGCAATGCCAACGGCAGGCATGAAAGTCCCTGGTGATTAATCTGAGCTGTATAGCTAATGAATAACTAGAAAAAAGTCTTCTCGCAGTGACTTCATGTAAGTAGAGCACTTCTTTTTCTTACAGTGGTCATTGAGAGGCTTGTTGCCGTGGTAACAGTGCTGATGCTGAGTACGAGAGACACAGCGGTGACTCTCTTAGTGGGATACAGGCTGAGCCATTAATATCAGTAGGCAGAAAACCAGAGAGGCGCAGCTCAGCTCACTCATTCAGCACTGAGTGCAGAGGTGCAAAGGTGGAACAGAAATCAACATGGTGGAAATTTTATGTTTACTGGTTTATTTAGGAAGCTTTTCTGTTTGGGGACCATAAAAAGCATCTGACTCAGAGTCCCCCCCCCCCAAACTATGGTCTGTTTTCTTTAGCATGATTTATCTCATCAGTAACGAAGTTAGAAGTGTGGCTATGCGTCTCGGTGGAGAAGCCTCTGGCCACAATGAAGATGGAGGCTGTCATATGTGGAATTCACAAAATAATCAAAGAACAGAGGACTATTTTGGGAGGTTTTGGGGAAAGTACCTAAATCCTTTTCTAGCTGAGTAGTAAGATGTAAGTTGTCCATACCAAGGCTGCTGTACCAGTACATTTTGTTGACCTTGAATGTGTAAAAGGGCCTTATGCATTGATTGTTATGATACAGTGTGTCTGCATTACATTGTGTTTTTGTTTCTAAAAAGGTCTTTGCGGGACCTTATACGGTATGATAGACTGTATAATGTGTCTGCACCAGAAAATATCATATTTTAACATTTGGTCTTATCAAAAGGTTTCCTGCAATCGGATGGGTAAATGAGATGCACTCGGTCACTCTACACACAAACATGTATGTTAATAAACAGTGCTGCAGTCCACTAGCTTGTAGGTCTCTGGCCTTGGCCACTAGATGGAGCTAATTTCCTGTGCAAAGGAACTGTTTGCATGATTGTGCATGTTTGATGAAACCAAAATTGGGCCATCTTCTTCATTTCAAACTCACACACTTACAGGGAGCTAATCAGCATTTCACTCTATAACAGGAAGCGTAGGTCACAGCGTTAGTTCGATCCTTCATGGAGTTTTATCCTCTCTTTTTGTGTGAGTGGTTCTGTCTTTTCTCTTATTAATGTGTTCCTGTGCTCATCAGACTGCAGCTACACCTGTCACCTGGAGTGTGAGAGGAAGGTCCAACTGGACTGCAACCGGAGGGACAGAGAGCCCGAGCAAGCTCCACCTCCCAGAAGCCACTGCTCCTCCGCAGCGCCTCAACACAAGGTGAGTCAAGCGTAAAGAAAACACAGTGAAGAACTATTTTTTGGTATTTTTCGGGGCACACACACATTCATCCGAGATTGGCTGTGTTGAACTCTTTTTGCGAGTTATTTTGCAGAGGTGTTCGTGAGTCACGATTGGGTAACGGCAGGGTTCATCCTGCAGCAGCTCTCAAAGCCCACACTTTTACATAACCATCCACCTCCTTCACAACATGCTGTCCTTTCCTCCCCCCCGTCTGTCTACTTAGGAATTTATTCATGTGTGTGCTTATTTGCTTTTTTTTTGGTCACGTAACGTTCCCAGAACAGAATAAACTGCATCACCTTAGCATCTGATGCGTCTCCTTCTCTCCCATGCCTGCTCTGTCGCTCTCGTGGCCTCCCCGAGTTTCTCTGTCGTCTCTCCTCTGTAGTACGGGTTTGATTTATTCAGTCAGTGGTGAATCCTAAAGTCCTCACTTCCTCAGCTGCTCTAATATGAATGCAAACTAATTAGGTTAATCACTATTCTCTGTAGGGAGCTTCACTGTGACATAGCCGCGTTGGCTCAAACTATTCTCAGTTGTTGTGTTTGCTCGTGGAATATATTTCAGTAGAGTTGCATCAAGCTAAACTGGAAATCTTTTTCATACTGTAATACTGTACGACCCACAGACCATCCAGTGATACAGTAATTTTATATTATGTATGTATGTAATTATTCATCCTCAAAATAGTGCTTTGCCCACTGTGCATGTGTGTATGTGTGTGCGTGAGCCCGCATGCTACTCTTGGCATCCCAGCCTTAGTCACCCACGCAATGTGATCCACAGACTTTCATGCACATATCATGCACGAGAGAAAGCTGGATAACCCCACAGGCCTGCAGCAGAATGTTGGCAGCCTCTCAATGCCCGGGGGGCCGATAACATAAAATTAGAGCCCTGGTAGTTTGCCACATAGTACTCTGCTTCTAGAGAGTGTAATACAAATACACAATCATGCTACCCTCAAACATGTTGATGGGAATGGTGAGAATCAGGGCGGGCATGTGGGTGGGGGGTGGGGGGATAACTCATTTTACCAAGCAGCAACTGCTCAACCTACAGTTCAGGTGTGCCTTATTTCTTTTAATATTTCACATCTGTTTGAACAAAATAATAGCTTATCGCTTTACATACAGTCTTTTTTTCATAGAGTAATTTTTAGCTTTAGCGCGCATGCTAGTTCCCTGTGAGTTTAATGACTGTGCAGTTAAAGATAATGAGCTGAAAGTCAGAACTAAGTGAGCGTTGATGATATCTGTCTTGGAGGGTTTTCCACTCTCATTTTTGGTTCATAGGATAAACTAGTACAGCAGATAAGAGGAGATATGACAGTTGATTTCCTGCAGTCCTCTTTCTCCCCTTTTCCTCTGTTTTATAGCTGTGGGTGTGTGTTTGAGTGTGTGTGGATGCATGTTCTTTGCTCTCTATCTTTACAGGTCCTTATTGCATGTGCATCAGCAGATATTGATCCCCTTTTACCCCCAATAAGCGCATACATGCAGCACAGTGATCAGGCTTCATCGACTCGAAGCCAGCAAGAGTGTTGTTCAGTGTGTGTGTGTGTGTGTGTGTATCTGTGTGTCTGTGTGTGCAGCATCCCACCCCCCTCCACACCACCTTTCTCCCTTAGTGATTACACTGATGGAAGCGAGGAGCAGGGCTGCAGGTAATCGGTCTTCGGCTCAGTCGAAACCTGACAGAAAGACACCAGATGAAAGGGTGACACACTGTCCCTGCATGCTGCAGACCTCCTGTGGCATATAGGTTTACCTCTAATCATATCTGGGTACATTTTAGAATCGTATTACACACAAAAAAAGGCAGGTGCAGACAGTCACAGATGTGCGTGTGCTATCAATCTCAGCAGTGACATTAGCTGCTTTTTGACAAGGGGGTCACAGCTGGAGTCAGAGGGCAGATTGTAGGGCCAGTTTAAGGTTAGAGGTCACTATAATCTCTATCCAGAGGCCAACCACTCATTAATTTGCTAATCTCACTTTAAGCACTGAGAGTGAATCCTCCCCTCCACCAACAAACCAGTGATGGTACCACAACTGTCTGTGTGTGTTTTTTTTTTTTTGTTTTCTTTGTGTGTGTGTGTGTATCGGTCTCCAGCCGGTTTGAGTGTCAATGCATTGGCTCTACATGGTCCTACATAAAAGCTACATGTTGACAGTGGTTGTGGTGGCTTCTGGTGAACCAATGCATGCTGCAGCGGAACTGGACCTGAAGAGCAGCCATCTTCCCCAGTCTGTCTGCTGCTTCCTGTCACTGCTGCTCTTACGTATGTAAAACAGGAGCTGTGAGCCTTCATATCTCTCACTCATCAGCGTTTCTCTTTTCCCACTTACCAGTGCGCTCTCCCCCCACCACCATCTCTCTCTCTCTCTCTCTCTCTGTCAGAGGAAGTGGCCATGCTTTGCAGAGTGCAGTTGCTTGCAGGAAGAGAGAGAGAGACAGAGAGAGAGAGAGAGAGAGAGAGAGGGTGGAGGGAGAAGGGGGAGGGTGCTTGCAGGCTGATAACACACTCGACCACAGATGGTTGAGCAAGGCTGCAAGAGAGTGAGGGAGCAAAAGCGGGTGCAGAGACACACAAACAGAGACAGGAGAGGTGGAGATGGAGGGAGGGAGGGCGTAAGAGAGAGAGAGAGAGAGAGAGTGAGGCTGAGTGGGAGGCATCTGTCTCTGGGGTAGTATTGCCAAAGCAACTGAGTGAAGAGGAGAGGGGAAGCGGTTTAGGGTCTGTGAACGCCAAGAGATCTTCTGTTCACCGTTTACTCTGGACTCCAGGGACTGATGGATGCTCATACTCTCAAATGCCATCAGAACTGAGCTGCCGCCGCGACCGAGACTTAGCTGTTCTAAGCAGGATGTGGTATTGCGTGCATGGCATTTATGAGTATTTGTTTGCAGGCATAACGGGGGCTCTCAGGTGAGCAGGGTTAACTTGAAACCGACCTGTAAACTGACTCCAGGACGCCAGCGTGTGCCTGTGTGTGTCTGTGTGAGAGAGAGATGGTTACATGCTGTGTATGTGCATGTATGTTTTTAGCTGCAAATGACCAGGTGGATAAACTGTATGGTGTGTGCGTGTCTGTGACACCGGCATCAGAGCGTATATACAGGAGGAAGTGACACGTCTGTGCTCGTTCTCGGATTTCCTGGTCCCCACTCCAGTAGCACGCGAAGCGAAGAATCTGAGCCGAGTTCACCTGTCTCACCCTCACAGGTGGGACTTAATCTCTCTGGATGCATCAGCAGAGCATCGCTGACTTTTTCTCGGTGGGTGAGAGACAGTTAGATGCGTTCAGACTCTGTGGCTGAGCGACACATCGAAACTGCATTTTTTGAAAAAGGAAAAAACTAAAATAACAGCACTTCCTCAAGCTGTGAACGTGCCTTCCCAGTGCTGCGCTGGTGGCGGAGGCCATCTCTGGACCTCTCCATGACTGTCAATACAGTGCTGACCCCCTCCATGACCAGCAGTAACAGCATGAGCAGCGGGTACTGCAGCCTGGATGATGAGAGCGAAGACTTCAGCTTCTTCACAGCCAAGACCTCGTTCTTCCGCAAGCCCAGGCAAGCAGCTAAGGTACAGAATCATGGCAACACTCACAACGACAGATGAAACTTTAAAAATAAGACAAATTCAGATCAGTCAGTGTTTGAGCTGATCTGGGAACCAAACTGTCACTTATACAAAAAAAAAACATGCCACTGAAAAGCAGAAGTGCAAAGAGGAAGTGGTGCTGGTGCATGTTTAGGTGGGCCTTTTAGTGTGTATGAGCGTGTTTGAAAGTGGAACAATGGGTTACCGTCATACATCTGTTGTGTCACATCGATCTACCAGGTCCTTGAGTATTGTTCAATGGCCTTCATGTCTTTTGCCAGCTCATTTATCATGTGAGTGGCTGGTGTAGATTTAACATCACACTCTGAAAACATGCTTTGGAAAGTGAGGACTGAAAGCCGTGTGGTTTCATCTCAGCGGACACAGACAATGTGTTTTTCTGTATTTTAGCAGAGTTATTGATGCTAGTCCTCCATAGAAGCTTCTTCTCTACAGTGCGTGGGAGAGGCACAAGCGTATCAACTTTGTTTCTACAGAAGCCTTGACTGTGTGTGTGTGTGTGTACGTGTGTGCGTGTGTGCGTGTGCTTATGATGTAGTGAACTATTTCCCTAGTTACCATAGCAACCTATGGTTTTGTTGGCAGTTGGTACACACTTCCTGAGATTTGGTTTTGGCCTACTGTACATGCTATTACTTCTCACATTTATAATGTCATAATAATATCATAGTATAATTGCAGTATACACAATATCACTTGCAGTGCAGGTGTTTTATTTACTCTTTCAGAGAAACTGCATCTTAGCCTTTCTTGGTGGAAGTGGAAAAATTTGAGGTTAATAAGTATTTTATCGGTTCCAGCCATGCGAAGCAGGTAATTATGAGATATCGGTATTAGCCTGTCCCGTCTCACGATGCACAGAGGGTGGCTGAATTATTTTTTTATTGCAGAAAAGAAGAAAGTGTTTCTCGTTGCAAGAGAGGACATGTTTCAAACGACACAGACATTTGCATTCATGTAAAACATGCTCAGCCCTCTTCTTGCTGGCCTTGTCCTGGCAGGGCCTTTGGTATCTGACTTGGACAAGGTCTGATCTCTGAATAATTGACCAGCTGTGTTGTCACTGTGGAGTTAGGCTTGCTCAGACAGAAGGGTATTGGGGTTAGTTTGTCCGGGCTGCTACCACAGAAACTGACAGCTGATGGAGCCTGATTTCTCTGGCTGTACCCAGCCAGTGAAAATGGTTTGACATACAGTACAGCAGCACAGTCAGCCATACATATGAGAGGGAATTTCTCTACATCCTCGATAGTGATTAAATTGTATCCTCTGGCAGCCCTGCAGTGAAGTGTCCTGTATTTTTTTCCTGTGTTTGAATATGAAAAGGAGATATGCAAAATATCTGTGGGGCATTCTGTGAATATAGTTCTTATCATGTTTTGAGTGCAATGAATTAAAAATGTGTCACCGTGTTCAGTCTTCTTCCGTGCACGTGTGCATTTATGTACGGGCTTACATTAACCCAAACAGTGGAAGGGAGTTCAGCTCCTCTTTTCTTTATGAATTATTTCCAGAGCTGAGCCTTTTGCTCCAGATTAGCCAACCATCTTTAATATGTGTTTGTGTGTGTGTGTGTGTGTGTGTGATGATAAGGCAGTATACTCATTTTATTCTGGTCTGTTTTTTGATGCAGTGAAAATAAATGAGCTACATCACCATTGGTGATCAGCACTATAAAATTCATACAGTATAACACCGTACTTCAACGTTACACCAACACTCCAGTACTTTTCAGACATACGTCTTTCATCATCAATGCATACAATTCCTTCTGATACTGAACTATGTTTTGCTGCTTGTGCTTAAATGGAGCCCTGAACACAGAAACTTTACATGTAGTCTTCTATTTAAATAATGTAGTATGTTAATTATAAAAATACATATATGTATGTAAAGGGTCAGAGGCTTTTCACCATTGTCTGCGTGTGCGCGTGTGTGTGTACTGCTGGCAGTGCTGGTACACAGCAGCCTCTGAGCTGTGAAATAGAATCAGCGTGGGTGTTCTTGATTGTACTACTCGATACTTGAGCGCTGTGCTGACACAAGCTGTTATCAGTGTGTGTGTGCGCGTGTGTGCGTGCGCATGTTCATTTGTAAATGAATTCTGTTCACATTTTTTGTTCTATACTATTTGGGTATTGTTAGTTTAGCTCTGACAGTTCTTTTCATATCTTCAGTTTTGGCCAGTTGTAATTGTAGACCCAGTAGAGTGGTAGAGTCCAGTGTTACCTGAAGATCATGATGTCACTTAGACACACATAAACACACACACACATTCAGGTTTCAAAGACAAAGTCAAGGGTAAGTTCAGCATAACAAAAAAGCAGACAGGTTTGGTGCACCGTTTAATACTGACACCTTTGCAGCGGTCGTGTGACCTCTCTTGTCTGATCTCATCAGAGTGAGAGCATCAACACTTACTCATGTCACCCTAAGGGGTGTGTGTGTGTGTGTGTGTCTGTATGGCTTGTGTACATGTGTGTGTGTGTGTGTGACCCTTATGTAAGAGTCCTAGATATCTTACACCCGTAAGCTGGTTTACATCTATCTGAATCACACCGTTAAACTGGATTAAATGCCCTGGAGCTGTCACCTGTAATATTGTTATTAACAACACAGTGACAAATCATCCAGTGGGCACACAGACGCTGCTGTTTTACCTTTAATTGTCATATTTGGTCACCTGTGTCATCAGGTGTGTTTTTGGCCTGGTCTGCACTCTGTGTGTTGAACAAAAGTTAAACATCAAAATAAGAATTAATAAAAGCACTAAATGCAACAAAATCTGATAGTCTGGTGTATGAGACAGTTTAGACATCATTTAAAGAATAAGGTGCTAAGATAACTCGCAATAAGATAATGTGTTATGTCTCCACATAATGTGAACATCTGGAAAACAGTAAAGTACCCAGAAAAGTTCTAAAGATAAACCTGGCTGCATATCTTTATTATACTAACGACTATTGTTATGTTAATGACCGTGCTGACCATTAAATAAAAGCACAAGATCACTCTTTTTACCATACATTGTGCAGTGTCACGCATGTTATACAAACCAGTTAAAACAGAGCTCAGTAATCAATGACTTTCAGAGTGAACGTAAATGATTTTCATATTTTTCATCACATCACAATCAAGTTGTCCAAGGTGCTGGTTCCACAGAAAGTGTATGTACACTATATAGACAAAAGTACTGGGATAAATAACCATTACACTAACAGGGACTTTAATGAGATTCAGAATACACAGACAGCTTTGCAGCTATAACAGCTTCCACTCCTCTGTGAAGGCTTTTTTTTGCCCATTCATGCAGTAGAGCATTTGTGAGGTCACACACTGATGTTGGACCAAAAGGCCTGGTTCACAATCTCTGTTCCAGTTCATCCCAAAGGTGTTTGATGGGGTTGAGGTCAGGACAAACTGTTGTTACAAAGTTGGAAGCATAGCATTGTCCAAAATATCTTATGCTGAAGGTTTCCCTTCACTGGAAGTAAGGAGCCGAGCCCAACCCCTGAAAAGGCACCCCATAAAGAGGTGTGTCTGAATGCTTTTGTCTATGTAAGTGTGTCTTCATGCAGCCATGGACTGCACAAACCTTCTTAGGGTTCATGTTTCTCGGTTTCTCTGTTTCTCTGTCTTGTCTGTCATGACTTGGTCCAATCGGGGCAGTGTCCCTGGACTTTGTGGAACTCTCAGGGGCGGAAACTGCTCTATTATCCTGCTCTTTTGTCCCCTGTCCACTCTCACTGGTATGCAGAAAGGGAGGGCAGCGCCTCTGATTGACTCTGATAGAAACTCATATACAAACACAGGAATTCCTGTGAGATTCTTTTCACTCTGAGGAATTTTAGATGCAATTCAACTCCGCCATATTCCTCAGAATTGCTTTTTAACCCAGGAACTCAATGTTTATCCTCCCAAGTTTTATTAAATGTATGTTTTGTTTTGTTTTTGTTCTCATATGAATGTAATTAGATCAGTCCACTCGGTGACTCTTAATCAGTCTGTGAGGTTACAGGATCAGGGCTATAAACTCTTAATATTCAAATGCGACATAATTAGATTTTTCAGTCATTTTGGGGCGTTCATTGACCATAATAGCATCAGCTGCTCTTTCACAGTATCCTGGGCATTTACCATGGTAGAAGGACCATAATTACCCAGAGGAGTGGCTGATGATAAGCGTGGAGGCGACAAAGGCAGCGACAAAAAGAACACATGGACACATTCAAACACACACAGTTCTGTCCTGGTGTCCTTCCCCAAACATCAGCCTTGAAAGTTTTAAATGTTATAATATTGTCAGCTCTTTTTGCTGAATGTCAGCCATGATGAGCTCAGCAGCACTTGTGCTATGTGTGTGTGTATGTGTTGTGTAGTGAATCTCTGCTGAATGAAACAGTGATTTCTTCACACAACCTGAGGACTCCCCTACATAAATGCTTCTTGCCCTCCATTCCCTCTCTCTAGCTCTCTCTCTGTTTCAATCTCTTTCTTTCACACACTGACTCTCTTTCTCTGCCCTGGAAAATACAAACGAACAGGAGAAAGGAAAAAATGCTATTGTGAGACGGAGAGGATGCATCCCACTGTACTAAAAATAACCCAGTCAAACTCTGTGTTGCTAAGGCTGGCTCAGCAGCCACTCTTTCATCATTCCTTACCCCCTTACTCGCCTCTTTCACTGCATCCCTCTCTTTGCTTCCCCTTCATTGCGTCTTCCCTCCCTCTCTTTCTCTTTCTCTCTCTCTCTCTATTCACAGAGGGATGTGAGTAAGGATGAGAGGGAAGCAATGCTGTCAATAAACTCGTGCTGTGATGCTGAACGTGTGATTTGCTCCATTCACAACATTTCCTCTCGTCATGTAGAGCTGCATAGGAAGCGATAGTGTAATGTCTGCTCTTCAGCCTCCGTCAGAAGAGCAGCTTTTCTTGCTAAGGTTGGCAAAGATGGAGGATAGGAGAAGTGGGTGTTGTCACAAGTAGTTGCTGTCGAGTGCGAGACCAGAGTGCAGGAAATGACCCACGTAATACCTGGTATTCCTGTCAGGCAGACGGTCCAGTTTTCTTTAAAAGATTGCAGAGTGGAAGGGTTTCTGTGTTCAGATACTGATTCATAAACTTGAGCAGAGCAACATGGAGCATCCGTTCTTGTGGTGGAAGCAGCACCATCTGCTGGATAAAATAAAACCCTGGTACTGCCAGTACTCTGATATTTTAACACTGACACCCCTTCTTTATCTGCTTTACAGCAGAATGAAGCAAAAGAGGAAGAGGAGGGGGGAACCCAGGACCTGTCGGAGAAAGAGGTGCGGACAAGGATAGAACAGTACAACACTCAAGTCTCTGAAAATGGCATGAAGATGGTGAGTTTTGTAAACCTGTAGCTAGTGAATGTATTGTATTGTATTGTATTGTATTATGTCAAACCAACAGTACATTTTACAGCTTCCTCACTTTGATGAAGAGAGACAGGAAACTGAACTGGGATGTAATGTAGCACGTGATTATACAAAAGAATGAAGGAAAGCAAACAAAGGTTGCATATCAATGTGAGGAAGACCAAAGGAGGATTGAACTGATTGGAATTTAATTTTGATATCCACAAGAGGAAAATACAGTTTCAAATTTGTGGATTTTTATTGGAATGAAAAGTAACAAATGTGAAAGAGGTGAAGAGACAGCAACCAGCATGTTAGCTTATCTTAGCATAAAGACTGGAAACTGGGAAAAATGGCTAAGCTGGCTCTGTCCAAAAGTAGCAAAATACTAGCACCTCTAAAGCTCACTTATTAACACCGTATAATTTTTTAATCTATACAAAAACTGAAGTGAGTGAAAATGAAGGACTATTTGGTTACTTGAGGTGTTATGTGTCAGTTTCTTTCTTGGCTGACCTTTAGGCACAGCCAGGCTAACTGCTATTTAACCATGCTAAGCTATCTAACCACTTGCTGATAGCATTATCATATTTACCATACAGAGATAAGAGCTGTATTAACCATCTCATCCAATTCAAATAACTATGTTTTTAAAAGTGTCATGAAAGAATCTCATACTGTACTCCTTTCCAGTGCTGTGGTGGTGGTACATACCCAGATTTTTCTCTATGTGTTCTAGGCTTCAGATGGATCCTACACAGGCTTCATTAAGGTCCACCTGAGGCTCAATCGACCAGTCACAGTCTTCTCCATGGAGCCGGTGGCCCCAGAGGGAGCATCTAAGCAGACGGGTAGCTGCAATCAAGCGCAGTCAGAGTGCCAGGAAGGGACGGAATGTGTGCCGAATGACAAGAGAACATCCTTCTACCTACCAAGTAACTGTGCGAAACAGCTCCACATCAGCTCTCTGACCACCACCAGTGAAGTCATCCAGGGCTTGCTAAAGAAGTTCATGGTGTTAGACAATCCCCGCAAGTTTGCTTTGTACCGGCAAACACACCGCGACGGACAGGGTGAGAAAAAGATGCTAGCTTACTAGCTCCTTTGGAGAAAACATGAATAATAGACAGCACTGAATGATGTGTTTTTCTTTGTGCTTTTTTTTTTATCTTCAGATCTCTTCCAGAAGCTTCCTCTGGGTGAGCATCCTCTTCTTCTGAGGTTGATAGCAGGACCCGACCCTGAGCAGCTTAGTTTTGTCCTTAAGGAAAATGAAACTGGGGAAGTGGAGGTGAGAAAGCACACACTTATATTCATGTATATTCTCACATTTGACATACTTCATTTGTCTTGTAATTCAAAGTTTGGGGTGAAATTGGAATTACAGAGACTGCTGAGGCGATGCCTCTCTTGACAAGCAATCATAGAAGTCAACTTTTTTTTTGCAATGATATAATGGTCTGTTTTTTTACCCTTCCTCTGACAGTGGCATGCATTCTCTGTCCCTGAACTACAAAATTTCCTGGTAATACTGGAGAAAGAGGAAGCTGAGCGTGTACGGGCAGTGGAGCAAAAATACGCCGTGTACCGACAGAAACTACAACAGGCCCTACAACAACATGACCCCTGACCCCTCACCTGTTACCTTATGACCTCAGCCCAGGAAGAGACTGATCCTTCAACCCCTCAACACCCGCAGTCTATTTAGAGACTGGAGCCGGAGCTGAACTTGTCTCCACCCGCCACATATACACCCAAACATAAAGTACATCCACACACAAATGCATACCCCTTCTCAGGACACATACAACCCACCCCCACCCCCAAACCAGCCGCTACTCCACCATCATACATACATCCACTCCCTGAGGAGAGAACGAGGGGTTGAAAGCGACGTGAGCGGCTACAGGGTGTGTGGTCTGCTAGCCCATTGGACAAGAAGTGCTTTCGTTGCCAAGGACATACACACAGGAACATCCCAGCAAGAGCTGAAACTCCTCCGACTTGAAGTATAATTTGGGACTGATATCAACCAGTGGTGTTTTTAAACATTTCTTCTTCTTCTTCTTCTTCTGCTACTGCTGCTACTGCTACTGCAAGTGTTACTTATGCATGAGTGTCTCTCAGCTCATCCCCCTGCACATAGAGTTAGAAGTAAAACAGAAGGCATGATAACTTCTCTCAGCATCTCTTTGGGATGGAAAGACAATCATGTCCAAGTGTTCTTTATATTATTGGAATTGGAGTGTAAAGTTATCACCAGATTTTTTTTTTCCTGCTGGAATATAAAATGTGTGGATTTATGAGGTTTAGAGTTAGGGTTGAAGGCAGAAGGCTGCATTTCTCTTTGGATGCTAGAAAATGGAAAGATAAGAAAGCGAGATCCATTCTCTGATCTTTCTCAGGGAGCACATGTTAAGCAAATGAAAGGAGGAAAGACGTTCTACCCTTATGCTACCCCATTTTGAGCCCACTTTGTCCACAATCTCACCCGTTTTTGTCCCAATCATTTTATTTTCCCCTTTTATAGTCATGTGAAAACATACTGTCAGGATGCTTCACTGACAGAAATTTTAGTCCAACCCAGTTTGCAGTCCTCCCCTCACACACTGTAACATCTCCTCAGATGTTGGCTGTGATTTCATCTTCCCTCCCTAAATCCCGATCTTTCCAACATTGCACGAACTCGTACCTGCAGATGAAGCCTACCAAACAAGGCAAGCCACATACCTTTACAGACTTTACACTTTACTGTAAGAGTGATCTGATGCTTTTATTGTGTATGGGTTGCATTTGAATGTGAGAGGATTTTTACACCAAAGTTTAGAGGGACAGATCTATTGAAAGGTTTTTAAAAGGATATGGAAGTTTATATATTTAAAGGAGGTGTATTTTTCTTTTTTCTATTTTTTTTTTTTTTTTTTTTGCACATATAGGTGCAGGTCACTCTATGGCTCTTTTATCTCTCCACCTTCCACCCAAAAAAGAAACAAATATATATATATAATATATATATATAATTCATGATAATGGCTCTGATGTACCAATGATGTGTTTGCAATGCATATGTATCATGTAGACACTGGAAAAAGAGAAAAGGTTTAACTTTGTTGTTATTATGATGAGTATTAATATTCTTTCGGTATCATTCCTGCTGGTTTGTGTGTGTGTGTGAGAGAGTGTGTGCATGCATGTACTTGCAATGAGAATGATGTGAATAGGGTTTTATGAGTGTGTCGTCAACCCTCTTTGGGCCTCACTCATCCAGTACTGAAACATGCATTGCACATGTAATATAATACATTATAACTGCAAATTACGTTGTTTTGGAAGAGATATTTGACATGCATGTACCATAAAATGAATGGATTTAACCAAAGCATTTAGTGTAAACATTTTCATTTCACATTCATCTTTTATTTAATATGAGAGAAATACTGATAAATGAGGCCTGTTGTCCATAAGCACATGCTTCTCAGTAAACCCAAACCTATTTTATGTTTTTGAACGCCACCACCCAAAACCCAAGCTGTTCCTGCTGGCAGTGCCTTTGGTTTCATGTGCTCCTGTGTTTCTTTGTAAGGTGTGTTTCTGCACACACGTGCCTGGGTGTATGTGTGGGTATTTTTGCATGTGTGCAAATCTGAGTTTCTTCTGTGATGTTATATATGTCATTTTGCTTTCTTCCCTCAACCCTCAACCCATTTCCTCTCCCACAAACCCTCTGTGTGAGTGTATGTGTGTGTGTGTGTGTGTGTGTGCGTGCGCACGTTTGGAATGTGTGTTATTTATTTCATTGTCCACCTCATCCATATGATGTAATGTCAAGGATGTTGAGACTTGATGCTTTTTTTGCAATTTATTTTGTTTCAGTTGGAGAAGTGTGTATAAATATAGCAGTAGACCTGTACAGAAGATCAAAGTGAAATAAAGAAGGTCATCACTTTACTGGCATGTTCTCAAATTCTCATGTCTCTGGCTTCGAATAGGTCTCACTGAAGGCCAGGTAGCAGAACAAAACATTACCTGAGGTGCCTCTTCTGCGTTTTAAGTTAGCTCATATTTCAGTGTGTGTGTAATGTCAGTGTGCCAAAAATAGTCTCCTGTGTATATACCTTCAACCTCAGCTTGAACAGAAAATCACTTAATGTACGCCTTTATCGCATCACATAAATTGTCTTCTCAATCGGACGCTGTCTTTCTCAGAAAGTTTGAGGCACTGGTTGGAAAAAATTCCAAAGAGGCAGTTAATTCAATATTTTAGTGTTGAGTGTGAGATTAGATTTATTTATTTATATATCTTAAGATAGACAGATGTCTATGATTTAGTGGCTGGGGTTTTGTCCAGACACGACCAAAATACAAAGTGCTGAGATTTGCATCTTATGTATTCTTCAACAGCTTTCACTACTTTCAGTTCACCAGCAGGTGGCGATAAGTCATCCAAACGGCAAGAACTACACTGAAGCTGAACATAAGCTGTGTGTGTATCCACGGATTCATGTGAATTTGATTTTGTTTTCACATGTGTGTGCTTGACATGATAAAACATTTCATTTTTGCAGTCTGACACAACACTTTGCCTGACACGGCTGTTTTTAGGCATTTTCTGTTTCCAGTGGGCATTCAATATAAGCTGTTAGACCAATAAACCCACAGGTGTCAGTGTCTGTCACAGACTCTGAGACCAAATACAGCCAGAATCCCCAACCCCCACAAAAGGCCTTTAGGTAGCGTTGCACCTGGTCCCATCTCTTGCTGTGGCTGTAAATTCACTGGCCGTGATAAGAGCACCACTTGGTCCACACACTTACACCTTTAACTCTTTTCAAAGGAAAGTGTAATAAGCAGATCAGTTTATAGGCATTGTCACCCTACTCACTCTGTTCACCACCATCTAAGAATAATCAGCACGGCCAAGCTGGCCTTAACGGTTGGCTGCTGCCCAAAGGGCCTTTTGAAACTGTGTCAGTATGCTTATTTATGGCAGCAAATATAGACAGACCCCTCTTCTCACCTCTGAGAAAGAGCTAAGATTAGCATCACCCTCTGCCCAGCATGTATCACTGTCTGAATTTAGCTTGTTCCCCTTCTCATGCCTGCCCGGTCTCTCTCCCTCTGTCCTCTGCCCTGCCCCTGACTATATCTAGCCCTGTATATATCTCCATAGCCTCTCCAGTTTCAGTCCAAGGTTCAGCTTTCCTCGCAGGGAATGCAAAGTGAATGACCAATAGCACTGTGTCGGGCTGAAGGAAAGTCTTCTTAGCCCTTGGGCTGCAGCTGGTGACTGCTTCATTATTAATTCATGAGTTAATTATCAATATATTATTTGGTCTAAAGAAATTTGGAAAATGCAGATCATAATCATCCAAAGCCAAGTCGACAGCTTACAGTTGCTTACTTAGAATGAGCAACAGTCCAAAACTCAAGAGAACTGAGAAAACCCACCATCCACCTCCAACAAGTTGGAACCAGTGAATTTTCTGTTGATCGGCTAATTGAGAAATCAGTTCCAGCTCCACTTTGCCTGTTGCTTTTCAGTCCTGCATCTGTAAAATAAATTGTACTTAGACAAACAACATTTGGACATATAATTCTACCTCCTAATTTATTAAGTGTTAATTAATAATTTAGAAATGCCTTACAGAACACTTAGAAGCTCCACAGAAATATAGACATAGAATAAACTTAATTCTTAATTTGTCTTGGCAGTGCGTTGTTTGACCTGAGTGTGATACAGAGCATGGGCCAATATTAATTTAGGAACAAATTATCATTTACGGCTGTGGACTTGGGATATCGTTATTGTTACCCGCTATCTATGCGGACATAATGCTTATCACCTTTTGTTGATGATTCATCAACATTTCTCCACTAGACGTTTATTAGCGTTTGTTAAAGCTCTACTTGCATACATAACTGCAGCTGTGGTCATGTATTATTTTTTATTAATGGTGTTAATGGTGGAGGCAACATCAAGAAAGGATTTTACTACCTGATATACAGTATAATTCCTGTCATTAATGCGGGAGGTTTGTAAGCAAATTTGTATTGCATTGCCTGAGCACGTTCATACTGGCTCCCATGCAGAGACTGCAGTCGGGCGCTGCGGGGCGCCCTTCCGCACGTTGTGGTGTGGATGCTAAGCCCCGCCCTCGCCCCGCCCACTGCTCGCCTGCTGCTGACTCCGGGCACAGTGAAGACGCCCTTAGCAACAACACACAGCTGCGTCGAATAAGATACTCCTACCGCAGAGACAGAAGGATTAAACACCGCAGCTTTATTGTGCTGAGTACAGGTGAAGCTCTTCTACGAAGACGATGCATCGCTCATTTCTGCACTCAGCATGAAGCTCGAGTGCAGCTAGCGAGCTAGCCTTCTTTGGCTAGCTACCTCGAAGACGAGCGAAGCAGCCCCAAGCTGTCCCGGAGGAGGGCAAAATACGGGGGGTACAACGAGTTGCTGGCATTGCTGTTTGCTAACTACAAAGTCAGCTAACCGGGAATAAGCACGGGAATGGTGCTCTGGATCGACTCACTATACCGACAGAGAGAGGCGAGGGGCACACGGCTCAGACCACCAAGCTGTAATATTTGGACTCAAACTATTTTTAACAGAGGGAGCGGCTCTCCGGCGGACGAGTGTTTTTGTGGCTGTGCGAGCTAGCTGGCTAGCTAAGCGAGAGAAACGACCCCCACCACTTTCAGGTTTTCCAAACCGCAGCCAGTGCTAATGATAGCCAGGGCGAGTGTGTGAGCAGCACACTGAATACACAACTGTGCGGTTTGAGTAAAACAAGGATAAATTACAGTCAAAGCTAAGAGGAGCGTTAGCTAATCACAAGGAGAAAATAACTTGAGTCAGTTCAGTCGAAACCACAACTCGAGGATTGTTGGGACTCCAGTTTTGTCTGTAGCAAACTGCCAATCACGGCAAAGTTAACCAAGTTTGCAACGTGTGACTGTAGTTCAAGTTTTTGCTTTCCACTTTTTTATTCGAGGATATTTTTCACTTCGGATGCTGGCATCACATATTAATTGCAATCATGATGATTATAAGCAGAAAACCAGAGGGCCCAATAGTAACAGGTAACCATAACAAAGTGTCGCAGTCTTTGTCCGTAACTTTGTCTGTTAAATGTTGTCGAAACATGTTTGTCTTGCTTTTTTTGGTTAAATGTAGTTTGGACGTGAAAGCGAAACACTAGCAGCCTACTAGTGTTTGTGGCATTAGTTTCACCCCCAAGCATCTGTTGGCATTTACAGAAATATCTTGTGACTAAAATGGCTTTGATTGGCAAATTTCTTTCTTGGCCTCGAGCTGAAATGTCACGTCGCGTCACGGTGTGGGCAGAGGACGGACAGATGTCACAGCGCTGTGGGCATTTCACGAGAAGCGGGGTGTAAACATGTTTTCATTTGCTTTGCAACTCCATATAAATCACGAGACTTCTTATGGCAAACACAGACGGTTCAGGAAGCTCTGTGCTGTTTTTACGACTTCCTTGTAAGCATAATCGTCTTATTGAAGCTTGATAAGCTTTCATAATTGATCCTGGCTCCTTTTTTATTTTTAAGCAACTTTTTTGGAATGCATATTAAAACTGTCATCATAGTTGATGTTATTGTTTTATATGTGTATTGGCAGTGACCCCCATCTTTGCCTCTCTTGTGCGTGTTTGGTTTACTAGCAGTTCTTAAAGTACTAGAAAATATAAGAAAAGTTTTTGAGTTGCTGTCAGTGTCCCCTGCCAAATATACCCTATGGTGTCTGTGCAGAGGATACCAGGAAGAGAAGGACAAAGAGCTGTGACTTCACCCAACTCACACGTTTTATGACACATGATCTGCGTATCTGTGTGCTTGAACTTTGTTCTCCACACTTTGCTGAGGAGAGCTGAAAGCCAGCTGGACCAAGTAGGCTGGATGTTTGGTTACATAGACGTTAAGACATTGTTTAATTTTTTTCCCCCCTCCCCGGGAAAGTTTGCTTGGACAACAAAGTACAGAAAGTGCCGAGCCCCCACTGGGTGATTAGGAGTCTGCAGAGAGTAATGGGGGTGTGGGGGGTGTCTTTGCTTGCTGATATTGTGCGTAGAGCTCTAATGCCTCTGTTTGCTGTGCAGTGCAGGTCTAATGCATCTGTATCCAGGCAGCAGGTCTAATCTGTCCCGGAGCTGGTCTGTTGACGAGCTGGAGACATGGGCTCTGACGCACCTGCACATGGTTACAACACTCTCAGGGGCTAATTGGAGCGAACACTGAACATGCCACAGTTTTGGGCTTTTACTAATGAGCTAACCTATCACAATAGCTCTGTAAATGGCTTATTGTAACGGGCTACACAGGCTCATTTCAAACTAACAGAGTCACTAACACTGGCAGCTTACTTCTGTTGAAGTAACAATGTGTGGGTGAGCTTAATGACTCTTGAGATGAACAGCCAGCTGATGGAGGTTTGTCATTCGAGTAACTGGGTTCCTCCTACAGTCCCAAATGGTCCCCTCATCCACCTACTCTGTATCATCTCACATTTAGTGTTTGGCTCCATGCCACTGAGGTGAACATCCACACCCAGCACTATTGAATGACACGTACCCGCATCCTTCTATATGAGCTCTATTTCTGAGCACACCTGGTGTGTGTGCAGTACATGACTTTGCCTGAATGGACAGATGGGCAGACGGAAAGATGCTGTCGTCACAGAGGCATATGTTACCCCTATTAGGCCAATAATACCACTTGCAGCGCTAGCGATCTGGGACCCTAAGCCCTATCTAAGCTGGTCAGGTTGGAGCTGGGGCATTGGATACAATGTATTGGATACAAAGGATACAATGGATGTAATAATGGCCTGTCCACAGTATATGTGGGTTAGGATGTTGTGGCAGACAATGTGCATCCCCACTGGTCGACACAACTGTGTTGTGGCTAGTTGAGGCCAGCTCTAAGGACTTGTTAGACCACGCATAACTGTTTGTTTCAGTCTATTTAGCCACTGGCACAGGAAGGTTTGCTGATGAAATAATCAATAGGACTTTACCTGGTCTGAGCAAACAGGTGATTGTGTTCCTCTGTGGAGATTAGATTGTATTCTGTATGCATCACCTGTGATCATCATCCTTGGGTTTTATCTATGAGTGCGTCTGTGTCACAGATTTGATGATTCCACATTATCACACTGATTTATTTTGTTAATTTTTGTCTCCTTCAGCACGCCATGGAGATGGTCTGTATGACTCCTACATGAGAACAGACCACATCCTTAAAGACGAAGCAGACACAAATAGTCCATCAGGACTGCCCCCCATGCCCAAACACACAGTAAGTATAGCATGTGCGCACACACACACACACACACACACACACACACAAAGCCAGTAAAGCTGTATTTCCTGTGCTGAAGCACGCTCTGTCTCCAGACATCCTGTTCTCCAGAGAGATGTTCCCTGATCGGCCTTGTTCCCATTCATCACATTTGCACCCCTTCCTCTTGCCCTCAGTCTGATTTGGCTTAGTGTGTAACTTATCTCTTGTCTATCTCCAAGCTTTGTAATTCAGTCAAGTTTTTTTTTTTTACTCTTCAGTGAGAATAATGTGATCATGTGAGTAATATTGATTGACTGCCTGAAGGAAAATGAAGCTGTGTGTTGCAGCGGGCAGTTCTCATGACTGTGTCAAAGTGGCTGAAGTGAAGTAGCCATTTTGTGTCTCTGACCAAAGATCCAGCAGCAGTTGCCAGCCATGTGAATTTTGCAGTTTAAAAACAGGGTGTTTACACACATTTCACAGATCACCATGTGGATATTTAACAGTCTACAGTACTATTTCCATTTGCTTGATACATGGCTTCAGTATATTAACCCATATCAGTTGCTTTTTTTTGCTGATCAATAAAGGTAGTTGTTCCTTTTTGAATATCATTTTGCACCATGATCAGACAAGATATATTTGTGATCACTTTGAGATCTGGTCGCAACTTGTGATGTTCTGTTTTAACTTAAAAGGGTTAATAGATTTATTGTCAATTAAAAATGTCAGCTGCAGCCCTCGTGAGGTACCTTTCCGCTATGTTTGCCTCTCTGAAAAGCCCCTTTGGCAGAAAATGCACACACAGTGGACTCCACCCGCAGAGGGAAAAAGGCTGGTTTTGATATATTGTAAAGATTTATTGGGCTTGAAAATGTGACCCACAAACAATCAGCAATCAACACTACCCCCCCACCTCCCCTTCCTCTGTCTCCTGCAATCCGACGTCAGTGGGCTTGCACAGAGTTTAGGCCTAGTTTTCTATTCTAGTCCTGTCCCTTTTCCTTTTGTGTTTTCTGTCACGCTCACAGAGGTAGTATCCTCTGTTGAATGTGACTGACAGTAGCTCGCCCTAGTTGAGCTCGTTGTACAGCTTTTCTTGTGCTCTATTAAACTAATAAACTGAAGTCGTCCCTGCTCTTTGTTACGGGAAGAGGCAGACTGATGAAATGAATTGCAGTAGCCCTTAGTTCCAGCTCGTAATACACCACTAATAAGTGAAACACAATTACAGACACTTTAAGTCCATGGCCCAACTTATATCTCTGCACTGCTATGATCTACTCACACAGGTCTACCTGTGCTTAGTTGTGCAACTCTGACCGTGTGCTCGAGAAAAGTATACTGAGGTGTTTGTCTGACAGGAAAGAGATTAACTCTTCTCCATCTGTTGCACCATGCAGATTGCCTCACAGAGGACACTCCACCTTCTGTATTACGGGGTGGTTAACAACAACAACATTGGTTACTTTTTCAAATGTTTTTCAGTCCCCAGCATCCCAGTCAAGAATCCATCACAATTGATGCCCCACATGTAGAAAGCTTTGATTTTTTTTTTCTGTGTCGGTATTTGTGTGTATGTGCGCGTGTGTGTGAAGGGCTCAATCAATGACATTCACTGTGTTTGTAGTGCAGCTTTGGGACAACAGCTGCACAAGGACCCCAGGTCAGCAGCATGGGTGTTGTAATAAGTTAAGACTATATGGTTACATGTATGGAAATGCACCCTGAATTCCACCTCTATTTTAGGACCCAAACTTACACCGCAAACACACTTCAAGCTGATTACTCTTTCAGTGCAACATGTCAACACCTACTTTCAATGTACATATCGTTGTTGTGTTGTCTTCATCAGCTGACATGGTTTCAGCCACAGATCTGCTCAGCTGTGTGTACAAGCTGAAGACAGAAGCAGTTTGGTGACCTAATGGGAGAAAAACCAACATCAGAGCCAAAATCTCCCTCGCTCAGAAACCATTCTGCCATTAAAATAAGAAGTGTTCATGTGAAAAGGAAACAGCCAGACAGACCCAGTAAATATGCCTCTCCGGTGTGTCTGTATATAGGAAGGCCACGCTGACATAAATTCAACATTCTATTAAGAGCCACATTGCTTCTACAATTTAAGAGTATAATCTAACTTTAATGACTGTCATTTCCCTTGGGCTCCATAATCTTGTGGAGGGTTCTTTCCGCTGGTCAGAGAGAGGGAGAAACGGAGAGTGGAGAGGAATGAATTCCTGGTGTTGTGAAGCTGTTTACATGTAGGCGAGAGCAAGACTGTGAGCTTTACTGAAACACGTCTAAGCTTTTAGGTTGTACCAAGTAAAAGCCTATCGGACACTTTTAAAACTTGTGGGCAAATATGTTCTAAAGGGATTAAAAGGGAACAGACACACAATGTAATGAAAACTCATTTGTTTTAAGGTACAGCAGCTGAGTTGTAGGTCTCAGTGAAAAAGCCTACCACTGTAAGCGGTGATATTGAAATCTTCGATTGACGTTATCAGATATTTTCGAAAAGTTAAATGCTGGTCTTTACAAACTAAAAGATAATTGCAAGGCCTTGCCTTTGACCTGTTTACTAACGGTGAGCCAATAAACAGGTATGCATGTGGGTGGGCCTTATTTTATATTTATATACACAAACTGGATCAATATCAAGTTTTGCTGGTTCACTGGTTCGCTGCATCTCTGCTCATAGCTCACTACCCATGACTCTGTGGTTATCTGTTGATATTTAGGACTGCGTCCAACAAAACCTGAACTGCATCTGCCAACTAGGTGCACATTCTACCTTTTGTTTGTGAGATAAATCATGACTTCATCGGGAACCTCTCTTTGCTCCCTTCTCGTGTCAGTGTGTAGTGGTGATATGTCAGTAAATCTATCCAGAGGGTTACATTATTATTGTTACATGTTTTGAGCATTTCTGTCATCCTTCCTCAGCGTGAAAGACTCATTAACTTTTGGGGGGGGTTTTTGTTTTGTTTTTTTATTATATACAAAATGTTACATGATTTTGTTACCTCTTGGTTGTAGTTGTACAGGCTACAAGAAGCCCCCATGGTTCACAACGTGTCACTCACCTGTAGATAGATACACACCCACAAAAACTGAGAGGTCCTCTTTTCACTCTTGCATACATTCATACAGCATACTAAACTACATGTCTTGTACTTGTGCAGTGTGTCCACTCTCTTCGTAGGCTGAATAAGCTCAAGTGGAGTGTTCACCAAAAGGATTTTCTTACAACTTTCTTGAGTCATTGTCTCTCTCGCTCCCTCTCCTCCTTCTAATAGGTTGTCAGTAACAAGACGGTAATGAGGGATCAGGTCACTGTGCGAGGTAGCCAGCTGAAGGTCAAGTACCTGTATGAAGACTCCACCAACAACCGAAAGATCAATGCCATAACCACAACAACAACTCAGAACAGTGGGTCCACTGGTCAGACACCCAGTAAACCTGCCCCAGTCTCCAGCCTGTCTAAGGAGCGCAGTGTAGACAGGTGAGAAAGACAAAGGTGTGACACCAGATGAACTCAAAAACAATTTTCAGAGCAAACCCATTACCATGTTTCTGTCATGCTTTTATGCCGCAGCACTGAATCCAGTAAAGGCTCCAGTGAATCCTCGGGCCCACACGCTGTTGTTAACGGAGGGAACAGCGGGAAGATGTGTGGCCCTCTCACCCCTGACCAGGCTCTGAGACTGTACCGATCACAGCTGACCACCCTGGAGCAGACGGAGATCCACTCTTACCCAGACGTCTACTTTGTGGGACCCAATGCCAAGAAGAGGCCTGCCGTCGCTGGAGGCAACAACAACTGTGGCTATGATGATGAGCAGGGTGGATACATTCATGTCCCTCATGACCATCTGGCTTACCGCTACGAGTTCCTCAAGGTCAGACTCATATGTCATTTGTATTTGTAGCTTGTCGCAATCACATTTGACTGTCTGTAAAATTAATGACCTTAAATCTGATTGGTGGCTGACCTAACATTTATCTCCTTCTCTCTTGCCCTCATTAGATTATTGGTAAAGGTAGCTTTGGCCAGGTGGCTAAGGTATACGACCATAAACTGCAGCAGCACCTGGCTCTGAAAATGGTGCGCAATGAGAAGCGTTTCCACCGGCAGGCACAGGAAGAGATTCGCATCCTGGAGCACCTGCGCAAGCAGGATCGTAACGGCACCATGAATGTCGTGCACATGCTTGAACACTTCACCTTCCGCAACCACATCTGCATGACCTTCGAGCTGCTGAGCATGAACTTGTATGAGCTTATCAAACGCAACAAGTTCCAGGGATTTAGCCTACCACTGGTCAGAAAGTTTGCACACTCCATTCTTCAGTGCCTGGAGGCCCTGAGCAGGCACAGAATCATCCACTGTGACCTCAAGCCAGAAAACATCCTGCTCAAGCAGCAGGGACGCAGTGGCATCAAGGTAGGGCACTGGCACCTTTATGGGTGGCTCGTGAAATTGTGTACAAGCCCCAAAACACATTTTATACATTTGAAGTTCACTCATACGGTTCTTTTCTCTCCCATTTCCACCAGGTGATTGACTTTGGCTCCAGCTGTTTTGAACACCAGCGAGTGTACACCTACATCCAGTCTCGTTTCTATCGAGCCCCAGAGGTGATCCTTGGTTCACGTTACGGCCTTCCTATTGACATGTGGAGCTTCGGCTGCATATTGGCTGAGCTGCTGACTGGCTACCCCCTGTTCCCTGGTGAGGATGAGGGTGACCAGCTGGCCTGTGTTATGGAGCTGCTGGGCATGCCTCCACAGAAGGTGCTTGAGCAGTCCAAAAGGGCAAAGAACTTCATCAACTCAAAGGGCCACCCACGCTACTGCGGAGCCACCACCCTGCCCACAGGGGCCACTGTGCTGACAGGATCTCGGTCTCGCCGTGGCAAGATGAGAGGTCCTCCAAGTAGCAAAGAGTGGAGCGCTGCGCTCAAGGGCTGCGAGGACCCCACCTTTACTGACTTCATAAAGAAGTGTTTGGACTGGGACCCCTCGTCTCGTCTCACCCCTAGCCAGGCCCTCAGACACCCTTGGCTGTATCGTCGCCTACCCAAGCCCCTGCCTGGGACCGATAAGAGCCCAGGGGCCACAGTGAAAAGGCTTCCCGAGCACCACAGCACCTCCTTCCCCTCTATCCTGGCCAAAGGGGGGCCTGGATTAGGCACCGCAACTGCCAACAACAAACTGAGGAGCAACATGATGGGAGATTCTGGAGAGGCCATACCTCTTCGCACGGTCCTACCAAAACTTGTCTCTTAGAGAGAGAGTCCCGTAATCTCCTCTCTTCTTCCAATTTTTCCTCCTCTGAGCTCCTCAGGAGGAGTCAGAGTACAGGAAAAAGTGGGGTTTAGGTTTTAAAACTTGTTTGGTTGTTCTTTTATTTGTTTCTACTGAGAGGTGTCGACACCCCAGTTCCTGGTTTTTAATATTAGCTGAACAGAGACAGAGAGAGAGAATAAAAAAGTTTTTATACAGAGGATTTTCTGCGGCTGTGGAGTTTCTATATACAGTCATTGATAAGGTTTGATTTAGATAATGCTTTTTAAAAACCTCCTTGTGTGAGTGGACAGCTTCCTAAATGAGCAAATGTTTTTAACTTGCGTGTGTTCTCACGTGAGTGTTGTGTTTTTGATAGCATGCACTCAAGCACACCTGCACTGTCACTTGCCTCACTTGCCGCACTCTTTCTTAACACTCAGAGGACGCCACCCTCTCTCGGGACGTGTTTATATGAGTTTATATGAAGCTTGAAAAGGGCTACAGAGTTTACTCTTATCAGGTTAGAGTTACAAAAGATCAGTTAAGCCAACATATTTAATAGAAAAGAAATGAATCATGCCTCTAATGTTTGGGCCCTGCGCACACTGAAATAATTATCACTTGGATATACACAACAGAAAGGCCTTAACACAAGTAGTGAGGGATCGGCTTCATGTATTGACTAATTACAACAATGTTTTTTTTTAGCAATAACTCTTCACATCTTTGTCTTTTCTAACGGCACTCTTTTCCTACCGTTCCTGATCGCTGGTGCTTGCATGTTGGCTCGGTATGTGATGTTAGTATGTACGTGTGCTTTAGCTTTGTGGTGCTACTGTGGGAGACGTTAAGAGGGCGTAGGAAAACCTATTTACACACCCCTGCCACCGCCCCGCCCCTCCTGTCCTCTATACTCCCCCATTTGCGTGAAAAGAGGCAGTAGCTCCACTCAGACTGTCGCAACAACGTCACGTCACACTTGGTACTTCACGAACTGGTTTGCGTGAGACTGCTGTGTGAGGCTACCTCACAGAAACTTATATAGCATGCATAGACCGAAGGGGGGTGGGGGCTTCGGGTCATTGCACATACACACCTGTGGGGTGGAAAGTCAGCTTTATGAAGAAAGAATTTGTATGAATGTCACCTGCCCACACCTCTAATTGGCTGCTGTGATTGTTGGCAGTAGTGCGTTAATCCTAATGGAAGAACAGTGCAAGGTGAGAAAGATGGGGCGGGGGGGGGGTAAAATGAAGGGTGGTATGTTTAATGGGAGCCAAGCTTTTTCTTTTTCTATCGGGGAGGTGCATAAGAGTTGACAGGATGGTTCAGTGACAAAGGAAGGTTTTCATGGTACTGAAGAGAGAAGTGTATCTCAGGGAGACATACTTGATACATCCCTTAATCTTGCATTAAACTGTGTTCCACTTAGAGTACTCTGTCCCGAACGTGGATGAACACGCATGCAGCTCCGTCCGCTGAGAGCGAGAGAATGCGTATACGAGTGCTTGTGCGAAGGGGGTCTGCATGCTCCACAATCTGACCTAGATTCTCTCTCTCTCCTCCCCCCGCGATCCATGTCTCTCTCGTTTCTTTCACTCTGTCTCATGTAGGACAGGGAACCTCTTAAACACACACACACTTCTAGTGAATTATGGTGCTGTCCAAAAGTGCACACACACACGCACACAGAAACACGTCAGGTGCATGTTGTACGGACCACACCGCTCAAAGAGTTCCTTCTCTCGTCCCCCGTTTCCGAAGTGAACATGTCAGGGTTTTTTACTCTGTCTCCTTTTTTTTTTTTTTTTTTTTTTTTTAATAGAAGTGGTTTCTATTGCAATTCAGTCCAGATTATCAGAAGATGTAAAATGCAAAAGTGGAAAAAGAGAAAGTTGTATACTGTCATGTTGTACTAGTGGTGTGCATTAGTAGGAGGGTGTTTGGTGTTCCAGCATGAAATCACAACCAGTTATCAGACTGAGTGACTATGACAAGAGAAACTGTACAGTAACCAAATGAAGTTGTGATAGTTTCTTTTTCTAAAGAAAATAAAAATGATTATTAACTGAAAAGTGCTGCTTTGGGATGATTTCTGGTTTGACATGATATGTTTTTGGATTGTGACAAAACCCAAAAGTGGGTTTTATCTCTTTTTAACAGGAAGCAGGAAGTCTCTGTTTACTGATTGAGATTTGCGTTTATACTGAGAAAGCAGGTCAAGAGAAACTGCTGGGCTCATTCCTCATGTCGCCTAACCTGAAGCTCCTGTAGCCAGCGGTTACATTGTTGTCTTGTGCTGCTTTATACCTGGTGTCTGTGTTATGAAACAAAACTGTGCCTCCAGACGTCCCCCCCGCAGTCGGTGTAGTGAATCACAATAAAGTGAATTGGATTTCAGTCTGCGATTATGTTACACATTTAAGCAAACACTGAGTCAGTGGCCTGTGACACTTCAAGGAAACCTGTGATACTGACACTGCCTTGTTATTAGGCACTTCCATGAAAGTTGTGATGAGTAAAGAATTGACTGAGGGCAGTGTGTAGTGTGAAATGACGTGAAAACTCTCAGACATGCGTGTTAAAAGTACATCTAGAAGTGCTAAGTCAAAGGTCACAGCAGACATAGCACTTGTCCACAATGAAACATTAAGATATCTAATAAGTAGTAATAGTAACAGTTTTCTTTTTTCCCTAAAGTCTCTCAACAGGGTAGACACAGCTGCAGCTGATAAAATGAATGATGGGTGCAGGTTTGTTTACAGTGAGCTAAGGACAATAGCTGGTTTTATTGTTAATTTATAGAGCAGCAGCTGTGTCTACCCTGCTATTGGGTGTGTAATGATGTCACTTCCAGTCAGTAAGTGAGCCCGAGTGCCAGGCATCATCAGTATATGAGAGTTTCGAGAAAGCTTAAAGTCTATCATGACAGTTTTGGCTCTTGTTTACTTCCTGTAAACAAGAGCCAAAACAGGCTCTTAGGCGAATAAGTGCACTGAGTAGAACGTAAAGCAGCTAGACATTTTGCAGTCAAATCAGTAACAGAGCAGACGTACATGTATAGGAACACCAGTGGAAAAAGACTGACGATTAGTCACTAATAATGATGGTAGACTGATTATTTCATCTAACAGTGATGACTCATGGATGTTTACACTCGCCCGCTGGTGCCCTGAGGAAAGAAAAACTTCAGGTACACACGCTACTGGAGGAGGAGGAGGAGGAGGAGGAGGAACCGGTTTGGCAGCACCAGCTACTGAAGAGGACGAGTGAGAGGTGGGGTTTGGATGAGTGGCTGCTCTGGGTATGTGTAAGGGAATTTAAGACAGGTGTTAAATGCCAGCTGATCTTGAAAGTATGAGGGACACGTTGTGGTGAAATGATGTGGGTATCTTAATTTCTCAGCAGCTTGGGTTCAGCAACAAGTCAGTGTTCCCTCATTAACATGTTTAGTCACATCACAGTGAGATGAGGTTGAACAACAGGCAAGCAGACGACGCATGAGAGGAGGGTGAGATAGTCCTGTTTGCTTGACAGTAAAGTAGATGTTGTTGTTCTACTAATCTGTTTTAATGTAATAGTGATTCTATTCTGATGTTATTCTGACAGCTCTATGGCAGATTTAGTGGTGGAGAAAGAATTCAGATGCTTAACTCAAGTAAAAGTACCAAAACCACACTGTGAAAACACTCCACTACAAGCAAAAGTCCTGCATTCAAAACTTCACTAAAGTAAAAGTATGTGAGTGTTCCCTGTATGTGTTTAACTATTACATCTGACGTTTTTGGATTCATATTACTGCCGCCTGAATGTGAATGTTGCGTTTTACTGCAGTAGATGTTTTATTTTGTGTTTGTTAATCTGCAGTAATGCATCATATTCTATAGGATCATATGTTTATAATCACTGTTCCGTGAGAACCACATATCTGTCAAAAATGAACTTTTTATGAGCCTTTTACATGCATTTTCCAACTAATCCACTATTATTTTTTGTGTTGTAATTATCTCAAGGATGTCGGAGAATTTTCTCAACCCATGAAGGCGCACCTCATCCTTCAGCTTGTCAGAAAAATTCCAAATCACCATATTTGGAAATATGTGGTTTTGCTTGGACAGGACTGGCGTGAGCTACTGTAATCGGAAAAGTAAAGTGGTAACTAAAAGCTGACAGAGACATTTAGTGGAGTGGAAGTATACATTTGGATTTGAATTCAGTAGAATTTATTCTTAATTTGTACTTGGGTACAGTACATGAGTAAATGTAGCAGCCCAGTTAGAACCTCTGGAACATGTTTTAAAAATGATAAATATGTCCTGTTGTCTCATGCTGAGATTTTCCTCTCTTGAATACAATAGTTGACTGACTCCTCAAAACCAAGCAAACTGCACTTAGGTTGTTTTCTGAATCTAAATGAGTGTCTCTTTCTCTCTCTCTCTCTGTCTTCCTGTTAATGTAAAAGAAGATTAAATCAATCCCATTAGACACCAATCCACTCACCTTCTGACCATATGGTCTAAAGCTCAGTTGTTCCTACATCCCTCTGGCACACTTTACTTTATTCTCTTTACCACAGACATACAGTGGTGTTTCTCCTCTCCTCGTCTCTTTTACATTCGCTCTTTTATATTTATATCCTACCATGCAGGTTAAGAAAACCTTGACCTGCTTGTTGCAGGTCAAGACAGGCCGTAGGCCGAAATCAACAGCAAAAGCTCAGTTTTAAATATATGGGATAAATTTTCAACTACTAGCCATGCTAATTATGGTTTTATCCATTTATCCTTCACGCCATTTAAATGCAAGTGAATAGAGTTTAGTTTGTGATTAATTATATTTGACCACTTCAATGGTAAAGTCTCTTTCAAGAAACAAAAAGAACTTGTCCCTAAGAAAGCATTTAAAGTACATAGGTTATGCAAGACGGATGTGTCACAGCTAAAGCAAATAAAACCAGCACTGTCTTTGTGGCTAAATGTCAGGCAACATACATGAGAAAATAGGTTTCTGAAAATGTTGGTGAACCAGCCCTTTAATTGTACGTATTTATATTACTTTAGCTGAACTACTGGCTCTAAGTTTAGGTGTTTGGGCTTTGATTTGGAGCATAATATAAGAGACTGGAGCTATAAACACCTGTGAAATGAACTGATCCTTTATTTATCTAAAGAACCTTAAGCAGTTCTTTGCTGTTGCTGTGCTGTCCTATTGCCTTGCAGTTTGAGAACATATATCTGCATGACTGTTATTTACATTGCCTCAGATACATGAACTTTGTACTATTGTTTGTTTTTTTCTGTACATTTTCTGTGACAGCAGACTTACCCAACCTGTATTTAGAAATATATTTAGTGACTGACGTGTCTTTGAAAACCTTTTCCCCTTCCAAGTGTTGGCAGCGCTTATGCAATGTTCTGTTTGTTCAAATACTTGCATGTTACAGAGCATTCTTTATGCGGTTTGTTTGATGCCACTGTAAGTTTTGTCGTGATCCACCAGAGGAAGTCGTGCTGTCTGGACCGAAGCTTGAACCAGAGCAGTGACTCACCGCTCCACAGAGCTCCAACGCAGGGTCCTCCGTACTTCACTCCTTCATTTACACAAACCTTTTTTTGCTTGATGTTGGGACAGACAATGCAGTCGCACACTCACACACACAACTATAAACACACACTGTCCCGGGTCACAGAGTGCAGACACACACCAGAGCTATGAGTGTCGTCTGGCTTCGGTCCACTGGGACAGCTGAGGTACGAACCAGGCGGTGGAAGCAGCAGGAGAATGCCACATTAGCCCCCCCACCCCAACCTTTGGACCAACACACACACACACAGAAAGAGGGGCAACACATGTCCCCACATGCACAAAAGCAGACTACAGCCCACTGTTCGTTACTCATATACACACAATGACACACTCACAGCTGAGCGCACACTAGTCACACTCACTAATGCACAGCTGAGCACATGTCTCTACAGGCTGAACAGATGCAGATCTTTGGGAGAGGTGGAGTTGTGCTCCAGGGACATTTGCCCACCCAACCCACCAATCTGCATTCCACACAAACTGAAGGCCACACGAGCTGTGCATGTGTGCATGCTGTTTATTTTTTATTTTTTTTAACTAAAGGTATGTTGTTGAGACCTTTAACTTTGTCACACTTGTTGAAACTTTAGCTGCCCGTTTCTTCCTACAGTTACTGTATTTGCTGCATGCATATGCAGCCCCCATATTCAGGTTTTTAGTTTCTTGTCTTGTTTACGTGACCGGGCTGGGTCACAGTTGGGACTGGAATAGAGGATGACTCATGCCCTGTCTACAGAGACCAATCTGACTGCCTGTTTCTCTGTATGTCTGTGTGTTTATGTGTATGTGAGTTCTCATGTGTTTTTATGGTTGCGTCTTTCAAGTTCTCCTATAGCCCCAAGGTAGCAGGTCTGCATAGCAACACTCTGGGAAGAGGCTCCAAAGGCACATCATTTTGCAATATCTGCAACCCACCCACCTACTCAAATACTCTGCCGAGGTTATTTTCCACTGTCTCTTCTTCTCTGACAGTTTAAAATGAGGAGGCGGATGAATATATTTATTATAAAATGAAATTTTATTCTTGTGGTATAATACTGTCTCATAATTGCCCATAACTGTAATTGCAGGTTTGTTCATAGAGTAACATCCTACCATGCTGTACAAAAACAATTCAGCCATTTGCACTTCTTTATCACTTTCTAAACCTTACAGAAACAAACACACAAGTGAATTTTCCTTTCTGTCTTCTGTCACCTGCAACAACATGGCAACTCAGAGTGGTTTACATAACGGTCGTTTACATAGTACATGAAAAGCCATTAAGACAAGATGTAAAAAAGGATAAGGTGTACATATATAAATAGGATTTTAAAAGATTAAAAATGACTTAACTGCAACTATAGAAGTCTATCTAGTGTTGTCTGCACTGTATTTCCAGGACTCTTGTTCAGCCTCTGTGCTGAAAGCGAGGTGGATATCGAGAGTATGTCCTTATATGCACTAACTGCTACTGGAAACCACAAACGGCTTCCTTGCCCAGCGATGCCCAGCTATTGTCCTCAGAAGACTTCATCAAACACAGTTCACTGTATCCCACCTCTTGTACATCAACTCCCACACTGTCAAAGTCACAATGTTTCCCGATGAGCGATGTGACCCAATACTGTTCACTCTACACATGTCACTGTGATGCATCAGCAGCTTTTTCACCACAAAACTAGATGTGTGGCTCTCTGTGGTGAAGCTGTGAACTCCTATTGTCTGGTAAGGCACCTACAATTGTGACGCTCTTGTCACCACCTTTCTGTTGCTGGGTGAATGGGATATTTATGGTTGGTTTCAGATTTCCTGGGGAAAACAAGATACCCTTTAGCAGGGAATTATTGGAGTTTGAGAGACAGTCATCTGCTGGTGGGGACTTTTCCTCTTGTTGCTAAGCTATCTCTCCTTCTTGAGGCTCAGCACTATTTTAAGGTGATTTCTAGGGGAATTTTCAGGGCTAATGCATTCATATGAGTTAAGCAACAAAACAAAAATAAAATATAACTGCAGGGTTCTAGTCTGCCCCTCTGAGTTTGTGATGCTCGGCTGTGCATTAGTGAGTGTGACTAGTGTGCGCTCAGCTGCACATGTGTGTGTGTGTACATGACACAAGCTCATGTACTGTCTGTATTTGCATCAGTGGATGTGCAGAGTAAACACAGACTCATCAGTTTCTGTCACATGCCTCGTCTTGTTTGTGCTTCGACTGAAACCGCTTTCCAAGTATTAAATTCAATATAAGCTGGTGTTATTCAGCAAGACCAAAGAATTCTATGAAATCGCTATTTTGTTCTACTGTTGCTCAACAAGAACAACAATTTAGTGTGTTCCAGTTAGGCTATCTGTACTTTGAATGCTCTCATAAAAGCTACCATTAGTGGGTATTGGGTAAGTCAATTCAGTGCTGATTATAGTTAGTCTTGTCTGAAAATGACACACTGCATTACTTTGTCACAAGGGACAAAAGGTCCATTGAAATATTCCCTTAATGCATTAGACACGACATTTTATAGCAATGTGTACAGGACATGGTGGCACCAAGAGTGTCCACACTAGATGTTTATATATCTATATCTATTTATATATATATATGTTTGTATGTTTGTGTGTAGGGGGAGCCCCACTGGCCTCATTCTCTCCAATGCCCTATTTCTCTCCACTGTCCCTGTCTCCTTTGTAGCAGCTGCTGGGTGAATTGTTGTCCCAAGTGCTTTTTCCATGGCGAGTGTGGAGAGCCAGTTTCCGTCTGCTTCTGACAGGAAACATGCTGACCTGCTGAGGAGAGGAGAGGAGAGGAGAGGAGACCAGAGGAGAGGAGGGTTTTGTTTGGCAGCCAAAATGATGATCACTTTGCGTGGTGAAATCTCCCTTTCCTTTATCTCCCTGTCTGGCTTTCTGTCTGGCACATACACACCCACATGTATTTTGAGGGGGACTGAGAAAATGTGTAAACAGCCCATCAGCTGGGCATCAATAATTCAGTCATTCTGTGCTGCATTAGTGTTTCTTTTCACTGGTGGCTGAACTCAGATGCTGTGCTATATTAAGGCTTGGAGCACTTTGTAAAACATCACAGAACTACAGGGAGAGACATTTTGGAAGTACTAAAAGAATAACCCATGCAAATATGGGGAACAATGGCTTTCTGGTCTCAAGTGTTAAAGTAACAGTTCAACATTTCAGGAATTTTTGTTAATCCCAATTGATGCCAAATTAATACCACTTTCATATTTGTCCATTCAATACAAGGTTAGGCTGCACCCTTCAGCTGGTTACCTTAGCTTTGCATAAAGACAGGAAAAACCGGTAAACAACTGACTCCTTCAGATGTATCAAAACTTCCTGCCTATCTACCTCACTAATTAACACTTTATATAATGTTTGCTTAATCCATGCCAAAAACCAAAGTGTGTCAGTGTTGTTTTATGAGAAGTTGTGTGCTGGACAGTTTCTCGCTAGTCAAAGTAAACTGATGGAGTCTTTGTTGCTCCACTGCTCAGAGCCGGGAAACCAACACAAAGCCTCAATGGTTTTGCCGCCATTACACGGAGCCAGGTTAGTTGTTCCCCCTGTTTCCTTATGCTAAGCTAAGCTAACTGGATGTAGCCTAATATTTAATGGACAGTCTTCTCTTCTAAGTGACTGTTTCAGTTAGTTCAGAATTAGCTCTTACAACGTTTTATCCCACCACGTCAAAGGAGCCAACAGTTCTGAATGGACAAAGTGAAAACTCCTACCCACAGGAGACAGGCAAGATTCAATATTGTTTAAAAATGGAGATTGGGCCCACATTTTGAGACAGTCTCTCTCGGAGGGTGTGCATAGTGTTGCACTCAGATGTGCACACAATCAGTATCAGAGTCAAGGCTCAGCTTAGACACAAACACACATACACACACACAGATAAATACATAACAAACCAGTGTGAGGTCTGCTGGATCTAACAGTGATTGTCCACCCTCAATGTTATCTGAGTGCATTAAGCCCTGCACTCTAGAAGTCCTGAGTTCAAGAGTTCAGGGCTTAATGTTACTAATCCTGTCAGTTGGTGAAATGTACACTGAAAACGTGAGGCAGGCCATGCACTATTATACACTCTATGGGCAGTATAGACTGAACATCCACAATGTCTATATATATGTAGCATGTGTGTAAATGGCATGGGTTCATGTCTTATACATGAAGCATGTGTGTGAGTGCTGAATATCCACGTGGAGAGTAGACATAAGACTTGACCGGACAAGATATTGGCTGAGGGGAATATATGTTTGAGGAGTGAGCTTGCTCCAGGAATGGAAATCCACACCAGTGGGGCATGCTGGTCTGTGGGTCATACAACCGTACAAGGGCATAGTGGAGGCAGAGGACCATCGTACCAACCCTGCACATGCACACACATCTTTGTGGGGTGTGTGCATCTGTGAGCGAGGGTGAGTGGCAAGGAGGGGGGGAAGGGGCTGACTTGGCGGGATGGTAGTGCCAGCTGGGCAGCTTAAATATAGTGCAGAGTGGAGCATTGCAAATGCACGGGACTCTAGGAACACATGACAGTCAGTCCAATAGTAATTCACAGCGGATTTCTCTCAGCTTTGTGATGACAGACGAGACAAGAGAAGATGATGATTAAACTGAGTCGTCTTTTAGGGCCCTATCTGAGCCGTCTGTGTTTAATGATGAGAAACTGGTGAAGGCAAAGCAAGCATACCGTTTAGATTAGGGGCAATGTTACAGGTATGTCAGGTAGGCCTGTGTTACAGGTGTCACGGGGCCAGTAAGTTAGCTGAGGAGCATAGAGTTTGTAGAGCAGACATTAAGGGGCAGTGGGGCAGTAGGCTGAGTGTAGGAGGTGAAACGTGATGGGGATCAGACTGGCAGGATTAAAAAGCACCGGACTGACCTCTGCTAATGCACAGAACGGAGGGAAGGGATGAAGAACTGGGGGAACAGCTGCTCATTAAAGAAGCACAGTATGCACCCTCCTCCCCATACAATGCATACACACTCATGCAAATACAATAGCACATGAGGGCATATAAAAAAAACCTGTGTGTGCGTGCATTTAACATAAACATAAACTACAGGAGTGAATTAAACTGGAGGATAATCTCATGCACAAAGTGGCTCTTTCACCTCATGTAATCTCAGTTTGGATTAAGATGGATTATTGGATTATAAGGGCCTCCACGGGGAGAGAGACAGATAGGCAGAGACAAAAAATATGGAAAGCTGCAACTTGGAGAACAAGGGAAGAATGTATATTATATTTAAATGTTATATTAGAATATTTTTTAACTATTAATTACTTTTAGAGTTTGTGTAATTTCCTCACCGTACAGCATGTCTATTTATATAATTCAGCATACAGTTTTTGTAGTGACTTTGTTACTTCATAATCATATTTATTACTTATTACTTCCTTTAGGTAGGAATAGTTTGATCAGAATATTAACAAGACTGCAGTTAGTTTAGCCTGGCTCTGTCCACATGCAACAAAATCTGCCTGAGAGCACTTCTAAAGCTCACAAATTAAATGCAACATCTTGTCTGTTTAGACTAAACTGTACAAAAAGCAAATTTGATTCAAAAATGACAAGTTGTGTTTTTATTCAACAAACTACTCAGCCAAGCTAACCGACTGTTGGCTGTAGTCTTATATTTAGCGTCAGACATGAGAAGAGTATCGATCCTTGCATCTAACACTAACAAGAAAGTGACATTAAAACATAAAACTGATCAGAAATTGAGAAATTAAGCAGAAATAAATGTCTAAGAGGGAAGCGCCAGCATTCTGCACAGACATGAGTAGTGGAGAAGAAGTGTGTGGTTAATCGAGACTTATTGATTGAACAGACAGAAACAGGAAGTTGACCTGAATTGAACATGTAAGAAAAAAAAAAAAACTCAATGTGACCTCTATGTCAATCGGTCAAGGACAAACAGAGCTGCAGATTTTTCAGATATTTCACATGAACACACAAAGAGAGATAAGAAAGTCATACTCGCAGTATTCACAATACGTATCCATGAAAGACAGCCTATGAGCCCAGACATATTCTAGGCCATCATGTCTGTATGTCTGTCCAGGTGCAAAAACAGACACATTCAAGTGTATTTATGAGTGACTGAGTGTATCTTCTCTTCGAGACTGGGTCAGTGGCCTGGAGTGAATCACAGAGAAACAAAGCTCCATGACACTGTTGTGTCTGCAAGGAAGTCAGTGTTATGCCAAAGCGCCGAAAACTACAGGGACTCTCTCTGTGCAGGAGAACTGGAGCGTCGTGCTGCCCGATGTCACTGGGTCAGCAAAATCAGACCTGTGTGTGTGTGTGTGTGTGTGCGAATGTGAGAAAGAAACCAGAGACAAGAGAGGAGATTCAAGTATGTAAGTGAAAAAGAGATGTGTGAGTGAGTGTGTACAAGTACGTGTGTGGTTGTTTGTTAACCCGCTGGAACTGAAATTAGGGCATTCTTTACAGCTGAGCAGGGCAGAAGACGAGCTGGCAACAGAAGTAGGCTAAATAATCGTCCCCATCATCAAACAGTCTCTTGTTTATCGGGTGGTGTGAGGGAGAACAGGAATGTCCACATGACTAAAACGTGAGAGCAACTGCTCACACATACGCTAACAAATTGTTGTCCCACTGACCTCGAAAGAAAGAAACAATAAACTTATAGACGCTCAGCTCTCGTGTTTCTAGCCTCTTTATTTAATTTTGAAAGTCATCCTTGCTTCTGCATCAGTTCCACATGTCCCTCTGTCACTTTGTGTCTCGTTCAGCTGCCTAAAACTTTCCCTTTCTTCTCAGCTCCATAGCAGGCCTGGGGTCAGTTTGAAAAGGCCAGCACATGCGACAACTGAGGGCCTTCATTGCCTCTGCAGGGAGCCATGTTGTTCAGGCCCTGTTCATCTGTGAAAAGGGGATTCCAGGGACGGTCACATGTTCCCTGCAGGGCAATAGAGGAGGCCACCCATTACAGGGATGATGAGCCGTACGTGGTCTCCTTTGTGTGGATGCATGTGCACATTTCTATGGCTTTGTGAAGCTCTTCTGTCAAAGGCAACCTGCATTCGATGCGTGCCTTTTCATGTTTGGTTTCACATGTGCCGGTATTTATGTGTGTGTGTGAGTGTGTGTGTGTGTGTGTGTGTGTGTGAGAGAGGGAGAGAGAGAGAGAAAGGAAGGATAAATTAATGTTTGGCCTTGGTCCTCAGTGCTTTTAAGTGGAACGCACAAGCAGGCAAATATGTTCCATGAGAATAATGTGAATGAACCACTGCTGAAGTTCTATTTAAACATTTATGAGCTATGTTAATAAATAATAAATTTCTGCATGCATGCACACACACACGCGCACACACACATAAGCACCATCATTCCCTGCAGGCTACAGTGCACCTCCACCTGCAGAGGCCTGTGTTGTTGCAAAGCTGAGATTGAAAATGCAACATTTTTGCATACTCTGTATCGCTCCATCACAAGACCGGATTACCTCAGGGCTGATAATGTCTGTTACTCATCTGTGGGATTTTTACGACTTTGTGTATGTGTGTGAAAATGAGAGAGTGAGTGAGAGAGAGGGAGAGCATGAGAAAGGAGAGTGGGAGACAGAGGAAGAGAGAGCTTAGTCATCTGCTGTAGCCTCTGAGAATATGTACATTTGTCTCCAACGCAACCAGAACAGGGAAACCACCTCTCTTGTCCTCAGAGAGTTTAATCATGCTTCACTGAGGTGAACCAGGCTAGGAGTAAATCACGACACAAATAGACCAACAAGCAAACAGGCTGACCGACAGACTGATTGATGGACAGAGTTTCTGGTTTCTGCAGAGTCTGTTTAAAGGGTAAGTTAATACAGGCCATGTGTAAACAAATTCATTGCAATGGCTGAAAGATGCAGATAAAGCGGGATGAAATTAGATCACATTTAAATGCCGGGTCGTGGTGCTCTTCAGAGCCATTACAGAGAGATGGTGAGACAAAGAGAAAAGAGTGAGGGATCACATAAGGGGAGGGTGAGTGTGTGTGTGTCTGCGTGCATCAGAAGGGTGAGCAGGTTCAGCAGGTCCCATGTTGGGTAGGAGGCTTGCGTGTTCAGGTGCTAGAATCCTATATCAGACCAGTGCTGACCATGGGTCTATATCAAGAGCCGGCTAGGGTTTCAGCCCCAGGCGACGATGAAGGATTATTCTGACAAAGACGGGTTCTGGCCAGCCTGAAATAACTGATCCAAACTTGCTCCGACTTTCGCACACTAATTAACATCAGAGGGAGGGGAACGGAGAGACGAAGGGGGAGATGCACCTCTTGCCCCTGAGATTTCCTTCCTGTCAGGAAGTTAAAAGAAGGGCTGTGAAACTGGAGAGAGTGTCGAGGGAGCATTCTGGGAAGGAGCAGGGAAAAGGAAAATGTCAGCATGCCAGATTCTACTGCTCTGTTCACAGGCCACGCATTCCTGATCCTTGTACACCAGGGCAAACTTTGGGACACAGAGGGGGGAATAATCTGACAGAAATCTCCCATGTACAGTGTAATGTGAGCGGCGTGGTCTCTCTGGTAATAAAGAGAATAATGGTTGAAGCCATGACACTTTCCCCAGGGAGAATGCTGTAACGAACAGGTCGTCCTGAGCGCTGAGTGTCAGCTATAAGTGAGCCTGGAGCTATGCAAAGTAACCGTAACTCTGTGGCTTGTGTTAATTCATCAGTACAAAGCTGTCAAAGATCAGGCAACAGTTTCCAGTTTCAGACCTCCCACCCCACCCCATACACAAACACGCACACACGCTCAGTCTACGTGTATGTTCTTGTGCATAGGTGTTTTAAAAGGTGTATTCTGGGTGTATATATGGGATCCTTGAGGACATGTGATGTGCCCCTCTTACATAACCGAAGATAATAACAGTGAAATGTATCCAAGTGGAAACTAGACTTAAAGACTGTGTCACTCCTCCAGACCCTATCAGCAAGAATTTGCGACTGTATGTTGGGAAGTTAGGAATCTTATATAATATACGCAGTAAGTCAAAGAATATAATATCCAGAAGCTTTATTTAAGCATTTTTGAAAAACTGTCACTGCTACCACAAATGTCCCCGGTCTTGTAAACTAATTCAATAGTACAGATTACATGGATGTCAGATAAGATATGTACTAGTACCTAATTTTGTGATTTACTAATTTATTTGATGTGGGTGTTCTCACAACTGGAGAGTCCAGTCTGAGCCTTTATACCTTTCATGTAATTATACACTGCATTCAACACTAGCGTATGATGTGGGATCACAGGATGGCCCGTGACAATGACGTGACACGTCTTTATTCCATTTGGTCTGGGAATTTTGTGAACACTTCCTTGTTCTTTTGATGTTGTCATTTTCATTGGTACATTGGTGATGAGGCTGATCTGAAGCCCTTTGACCAATCCAAATATAGCAAAGGTTAACTGAGTGCATTGCTTAGCTGGCAACAAAAATAAACCGCAGCATATGCATTGTTAGGAAAATGAGGGTTTCTTTTTCCACTGCTTTTTTGTTTTACTTTGTTTTGTTTTTTTTTTTTCAGATTCAGTTGACAACAACTTGACTCAGACAACAGTCATTCCCCTATCGGCCGAGGCAACAATGAATTCTTCATAAATCTTTGATCAGACTTCACCGCCTGGCAGGAAACATATGTCGCTCAGGGCTGAGGATATTTTCAAATTAGCTTCACCATTTTGACTTGGATTGAGGTGATCGGAGTGTATTCCAGGAGAACAGTTACATTTTAATTCAGCTTCAGGCAAATGGTTGGTGATCTATGATAATACACAACTTGTATTGATGCATGTTTAGTGATTAGGTGATTCACTTTATTGTCCTGTGTGGTAATTCCTGTTCATTTGTTTCATGCGGGTTCATAAGCACTTCTAATGCAAATACTGAGTTGAGCTCTTTTATAGTTCAAGGATTTGGTTCTAATAAAAACTTAGACTGGTCTGCCATCTAGTGGTTATACAAAGTGCTGCATTTAAGTTTCAGCCAACTGGTCGAACACAGATTATACAATTTGTGGGAAGATTAAGGTGAGATAAGGTTAAAAATGTACAAGTAAAACAGCTTCAAATTGACGTGATTACTGCAACCCTGGATGATCTTGTTGTTAAAAAAAATGATATTCTACATTGCCTAATTTACATCTGACAGTCCTCCTTCAAAGGCGTTTTTAAAATAAGGCTCTATGATGTTCATAGAGTCAAGGTATTTATTCACCGTCAGTGGTTTATTTTTATGCTCACTTGGTTCATTTAATGTGTACCTTAGCTTTATGTGACCATACGTTTCTCATAAAACAAAATGAACTTGTAAAGAAAAATATGTTTTATTCATACTGTCAGATTTACAGCCTGGAACACAAGCACAATCAAATAGCAATACACTATTGATTTGTTAGTGTTTTCTGTATTAATGTTTTATTTCAGTGGTGACTTCAATACAGACTGATTATAAGTTTAAAGACTAAATGAGAGTGCTGTAGACTTTCAGACTTTTTATCAGGCAAAACCTAAAAGAGCCACATTTAATGGTCATGGCCTACATTACAAATGAGGACTATGACGCTTTTTTTGTTGGTGGTAACAACCCAGAGGAAATTTTAAACATCTACAGGTAGTTGATGTGGATGTGGATATGTGATAAATTCACAACGCTACACCTGTGGTGTTTTTGTCTCTCCTTTTCACTATCTAAACATTGCAAGTGGGTCACTTCCGAACAGCAGAGAATTAATCTGCTAACGTCGGTGTCGGATGTTTAATTTCCCTTTCAGTCCCAAGGGCGATATTAAGATACTACTGTCCTGATGTAAAAATAAAATACACATATATCTTGGTAACATTTGACTTCATCGCGGTATTACAACGTTTATCATTTTTCTGTGCCTCCGTCTGGTTTGCACTGTTTCTGCTTCATGATCTAATCTGTGTGTTACACACGCAATTGTTTCCTCTGTCGTACTTCTCCTTTAAGCGCCGAAAAAAAGCTATGACGTCGGTAGTAAAACCTGCTCCTCCTGGGTGTCTATCCGTCGGAAAGTGAAGTGTGTTTGGCGTGCTAATGGTATCCGAGTTTTCTCTGTTGTCTGTCTTTTCGTTTAGTCTTTTGTCGTATTTTTAACTTCACTTACGAGGTTTTACGTTTCTAATTAAGAAACCCAGCCCCGCGGAAGATTTATGGGATGTTTTAGAAAAGTTCCTGAAGTGCTCTTTGAGGACCCGGTTTACGGCGGACAGCGCCGGACATGGATAAGCTAACCGATAGCTGAGTTGTTAGCCGAGAATCACAAGTCAAGAACAGGATCGAGCTAGCATGCTAACGGATAGCTAATTTAGCATTTTATCGGCTAACCCAGTGACTTTATTAACCTGTAACGTCAGAACTACTGACGGTATTTCCTCGGGCCTGGCTGCTTGACGGTGAACTGTTCGTCACAGGCCAGCTTACCCAGGAAGAAGACTCGGTCCGTGTTACAAGGAAAAAGAAAGAAAAGTATTGTTGAGGGGCGGCAGTTGTTCCTCTCTCAGTCCAGACCAAGAGAATGCTGTCCAACGCACAGAACCAGCCACTGTTTCCCAGCCCGGCAGGGCAGCAGAACCCCACCGGCCAGCAGAATCCTACGGGCCAGTTCCTTCCCTTTCACGCCAGACCCAGCTTACAGATCAAGAAGAATGCCATTACAGATGATTACAAGGTCACCAGCCAGGTGCTGGGGCTGGGGATCAATGGCAAGGTGCTTGAAATCTTCCAGAAGAAGACTGGTGAAAAATTTGCTCTCAAGGTAGGTTTTTGCTAAACAAAGCAGGCTTTTTAAATCAGTGAAGAACGGAGGCTTAACCATAAAAGTTAATACTAATACTGTTTTTGAGTAGAGTAATTCCTCTGTTTTGCTGTGGGTCTATGGAGCTGTCACCACTTCCAGTGGCAGTCCAGATTATTTAAATCTGCCCACCTTTTGAGGCTCACACAGATATCAAAATAAAAGGAACTGAAAAGATTAAAGTGGTTTGACTGAAAATTAATCAAGAACAGTTTTGATAACTGATTTGTTACTGTGATTTGGGGATATCACCTGCAGCCTACACACATTTTATAGATGGTACATAAATTCACAGAGAAATTAAATTGTAGATAGATTATTGCCTTGTGAGGCAATAACACATAATATATTTCTGTGTAGTATCTGGAGCTACCTTGAGAGATCACTTTTTGCATCAGTCAATGATTGATAAAGGACAAACGTCTAAACAGCCATTCACACACACAGGTGATTGAAAGATGAGCCAGTGAAGCCCGTTATTGCTGCAGGGTTGTTCAGTTATTTCTTAATCGTTATAAAAGGGATCAGCGTAAGGTATGTTAAAGTAAGTATGACACAAATCTTACCTAAGTGAATCACAGCTTGGGAACATCCTGTGTGGTGGTTTAAGCTGAAATGTAGATAAACCAACTCGGTCACAGTTTTCAGCACTAGAGTGTATGCGAGTATATATGAAGCGTGAACACAAATTTGCACTCTCACACTAACCTGTTTATTGTTGTGTTGTGTGTTGGTGAGCCATGCGTTTGTCTGAGTAATTGGTATTAAACGCAGAAAGTCGCATTATGCGCTATCGTGTTTTGTGAAGTGTAAACACTTATGCCATTCTCCAGATTTTGTTGACAGCATTAATGCTTAAGACTGTAGAAAGATACAGTTGGTGAAGACGTTTGCATCTTGTGTAACACCATGTTGTAATTTTAGATAGCCATGAATGTGGCACCTTGAGAGCTGTTGTTATTACACTTTAACCCCAAGGTTCAGTGCAGTATACACAGAAAAGAGAGGCAGTCTGTTCACTCAGAATTGTAAGCTCCCAACAAGTGAATGATGCAACAGTTTGGGTGTCAAGGTCTCTGTAAGGCAAGTTATTAGTGTTCTCCACTGAATTAGATTCCATTCGGTCTCTGTGCCCTGCAGTAACTGCTGCATCATCATTGCTTGTGCCTAGTTACTTTGACCTTTCACAAAAGTTTGGTGAAATGTACACTGATGTCAAGTGTTCGGTATTTTGTACTCAGTATTTTTACCTCCACACTGTACTTGACTGAAGTACGTTTATTTACTTGCTCCTGCCAATTTCAGTACAGATTTGCTATACCCTCTTGGTTTAAGCAGTGCGACATATTTGCAAGGTCCTGTTGTCCTGAAGAATGTGGATTAACAAACTTAACAATTGTAATTATCTTGAATGCAAAAGTATGAAGTATTATGCAGACATGTCCAAGATATTAACAACATTTGTGGATTAATTCTGTTCAAGAATTCGACCAACTATCTTCTTTGCAGGGAAACAACAACAACGACTTTAAATCCTCTGCAGGTGGCTAAAAGCATTCAAAAGTGTTATCCTCCTATTCAGTCTATTTCAAACAAACAGACTGTTCACGGCGACATTAGAGGCAGTTGTAAACTTATCGGCCAAGCTTTGTTTAAGTCTATTGAACATCATTTAAAATTCTAGTTTAGACAAGTTTTCCAGGCATACCGAATATGTCAGGAATTATCGTGAAAATACAAGAAGCAGTTCCAAATGGGCTGTAATCAGCCCTTTTCATTTTATGATTTGCAAAACATATATATCAACCTATTGTTTTTAGTCATTGCTACTGCCCTAGCCTCACAGAGATACCCCAAATATTGAAAAATTGAATTAAAAAAAGTGACTTGGCACGTACGGGCAGAGCAGCCATTAATTCATTTAAAACAACACAAAATCTATGTTCAGAGTGACGCAACAGGCAAACGCCATGACACATGAGAGCTTCAGGAGAGTTACTAGGAATTATGGTCAAAATGTGTAGATATTTCAGTGTTTGAGCTTCTCTACAGATTGTCTTTAAGCTCCCATTCTGATGTCAGAGCTGGAAATAGTCTGTGTATGTCAGATAACAGCGCATGTAAATGCATGCGCACACACTTGACTTGATTTAAAGGCCACTAAGTGACGTGATTGTAAAAGGCGCCTATATACTTCCTTCACTCCCTGCAGTTACCGCTATGGGTCCTAAAACTTGTTGCACTTGACATGACATGTGATATGCTAGCTTCACTGATATCTTCTCATGCTGTTGTAAGACAGACTGTTGCCAAATAGGCTGACACTCTCACCGAGTGAACTAGTGATCTAACGTCCTTGTTGTTTCCTTCGCTGACGTCACCCTTCTGATGCATTGTGTTCATTAGAATTTGCACTAGATGCAAGAGGGACAGGAATTTGTCAGCCTACTGATAATATTTGAAAGAATACAAATATTTCTTATTTCATCATTTAAATTTCTGTTTAATTCTCCACTTTATAGTGTTTAATCAAGAGTTTTGGTCTGTTCACCTTGTTTCACACCCAAGCCCTCGAACACACATGCACCTGCACCTGTGTATTCTTAACTGTGCACACACTGGCTTGCCCCACCTGTGGCTGTTTCCCTCCTCCCATGACGTCTTCGACAGCAGTATGTCGTACATAATTGTCTCAAAAACAACTCTTGCCTTGGATTTTGTCAGGTGTGATTTTGCATGTGTGGAGGAGGCTTGTTGACATAGCCCATTGAAACAGATCAAAGCAGCATGGCACTGAAATTGCACCAGCAAAGTGCACTCACAAGCTTAAAACAATGGGACAAATCAGCCTACATCAAACAGAAAAGGTCAAACCACGATCAGTGCGTTTACATGAGGGACACTCTCTCTCTCTCTCTCTCTCTCTCTCTCTCTCTCTCTCTCTCTCTCTCTCTCTCTCCCTTTCTTTGTGATTATCAGTCGGTGGGAGGGGTAGAGCGTGGGGATATTGTCAGCTATTTAATTGATCACAGCAGGCTAAATAAATATAAAAAATGCTTAAATAGGTTGCTGAATAAAATATGCGTCAGTGACCTGAAGCAAAGTTGATGTGTGGGAAACATATGATGTGTTTGTTGAAGAGAGGAAGAGCAAGAGGGTGCTCACAGCTCCAAAAATGAAATATGTTAATATGTGGTGGGCAGTGCTGATTTTGCCACAAATAAATTGATGTATAGGAAAACCCTGACTACCATGTAATTTGTCTGAGACAAAGCTGTGTGTTTCTTTCTGTGTCGATTAGTTTGCCTTTACAGTGTCCTGCCACACACACACTCTTCAAAGAGTGTGAGGCATGTGCAAGTGTCATTTGACAGTGACTACATTTATATGGCGGTAAGAAACCAGGTTATTAGGAGCAATCAGGTTAAGGCCGCATTCTCACTGAAAATAGCACTGACAAAAAACAAACAAAACAAAAAGGTGCTTTTACACTCTTCCTTTAGCATACAGGTAAAAAAAAAAGTTTGAAGGCTGATCAGACTGCACAATTTTATAGCTTTGGAGCATTAGTTTGTATCTTGAGGGCAATAGTTTTTTCTCTCATTGTTTGTTTGTTAGGGTTAGGACCCCCCCCCCCCCCCCCCCCCACTATGTCTACACAGTGGTCTCATTGCAATAAATGAGGAGGTGGTAATTTTTGATCCAAAGACATTGGACCATTTAGTTGTGCAAAGTTTTTTGCTCAGGTAGAGATGAATCTTTTGTTCCATGAAATTCTCTCTCTTTCTTTCCTTCTGTTTCTCTCTCTCTTTATTTTGCTATCTCTCTTAAGGCTGAGGTTATGGCTTGCCTTGACCTCCTAAGCCACATGACCTCTGACTGTGCTTGTACGTAGTTTTGTTGTGTATTATGACTGAACTCTCAAGTTGGGAAGGAACTTCTGAGTTTGCCACACAGTTTGTTCAGTCAATATTGGAGTAAGGCAAATTCGGGCTTAATGTTGAAGAACTAGTGAACTAGTAAGGGTTTATTATTCTGAGATTCGATAGTGTGTGTGTGTTGATTGGAAATTGTGTAGAAATAGTGGCACTATACCATGTACTCATTAGAAATGGCTAAATGTTGATCATCAAATTTACGCTGTTGTGCCAAAAACTTGTATTGCCCAGTTTTTATACATATAGAGCTGCCTTATCTAGATCAAGCAGATCATGATGTACAAGTAACTTTATGTCTGGTTATAGCAAAGGTGTGTTTTTGGGCTCTTTTTAATGTTTTTTTGTAACCAAATAATTATGATTGAAGTCAAAGTTTTGATCATATTTATGTAATTAAAGTTTCATGAAATACTTTTTGTTACTGTTCATGCTATATTTCATCACTCACTGGACATGTTCAGGAAATATTATAATATATATAATATTTACATAATGACTTATAGCATATTTTAAAAATCATTTCTAGTCTTCATGGGAGACTAGGCATTCACACTGACTCCTTAAGCCTGGTTTTGCTAAATTTGGAAAGGAACTGTGTGCCGTTAAGGTGATGTAACTCTACACAGAACAGCTAAATATTTTCGCCACATTTTTGTGAGTCGTTGAAGTTACGCTTCCTGAAATTTGGAAAGATGTGGAAGTTGCTGCGGTGAAGTAAACACACCTGTTAAACTTTGGCTGAGAAAAGAGGAACTGGAACCACTGACCAGTTCTAGTGGAGGGTTTTGTTCTCGTTTATGGATTTTGATCTTCTCTTGTACTACTGCCAAACAGCAAGATTAAGACCCTGCTCAAATGGAGTTACTTAATATACTTTCTCTCTAGTGACACCCACCATTCACACAACATAAATCTTTATCTGGTGTTCACACTGTCAGTATGTCTGATTAAAGTTTATACACAAATGTGGAGGAAGAGCCAAGCCCATGCTTCAGTCATGAGATGGTGAGAGACGGGAAGGAAGAGGAGGGAGTGAGAGAGGAAGGAAGGAATATGTTCTCTCTCTGTTGGCACTCTGTGTTATTTCTCTGCTGTCTTCTCTAAATGTACGCTGAGAGTGTCATCTTCATTATGTCTTTTGCTCATTACTGGAAGTCTACCTACTCATTATTAAACTATGCCACTGATTACCCACTTGAGCAAGAGCAAAATCCACCTGCTTTTCAGCAGTTTGCCCTGTGGAAAGTGAGTTTGGCCTGAGGTCTTTGTGACTTATGGCGCCACTTGTCATCTCTGCCATACCTAATTGTGTAATTATGCTCTCACCAGAAACATTCACTGTGAGAAAATGTTCTTACTCACTATTTTATTTTGTAATGCCCTCAACACATTTTCATATGTTGTGCCACCAGAAGTAAAATCTGTTGTTGGTGGGGTTGTACTTTATCTTGCCAAGAGCTCACAATATCAGCAAAGAGTGACAGTTTGCATGTTGCAAGCGCTGGCCTTATGTTCCACTCTTGACGACATTAGGCACAACATTACACTGAATGGAAATGCTTTTAAACAATTATCCTATTCTAAAGTGAAATGCTTGCTTCAGTATTAATTCTTCATTATCTCAGTGACAAAGACACAGATGCATCTCCACACCTGTTCTCCATTGCTTGGTTAGTTTAAATTACTATTTGGCATTATTTGTTGGATTCCAGGCTCGTATGGATTTACATGTCCCTTGCCAGAGATAACGCTGTGCTGAGCAAGAGTCATAAAAGTCATATTTTTATTTATGTTTGAGTCATATATTGCAGAATGTGATTTTTACAAATAATACTTCACTTTAAGGCTCTTACTCTGAGTGCCATATGTGAATCTCTGGACTAAGAGAGCCACATTATTTGGCTCGGTGTTACACAGCTGCACGTCTCTTTGTAGAGGTGTACCTTATCTTCAGGGAGTGGACTATTTATTAGTCATGTGACCTGTAGCTACAGCCACACGGACTGAGGGCCTGAGACAGTCAAGCCTACATATTGACATATTTGTCTTCTCCCTGTATGTTTTTGTTTATACAAAGCTTGTAGTGCTTATGACCAATACATGTGGGACTGGCTATGACTCAGTGATCAGTGAAGGAATCTGTATTAGGGCCTTTGGTGTTCAAGTCTGTGTTTTTGACATTTTTGTAGTAAGACTGTGAACAGATAACTTAATTCCACAGTATTTTATTTTGCCCTTCAGATTATTGCAAAAATATTTGTGTGACATTTGTCACAAACAAACAGATTAGCTGGAGTTAAAGCTTCTTTGGTAAACATTTATCTTGATCTTGTAAGCTCCTTTGACACATCATCTACTGGATTGCAGTGTATAATGTCTGTGATTGGGTGCAGTTTGCCACCCACCCCCATATCGACCTTTTTTTCTTTGTTACTTCCCTGGGTGTCGTGTATTTGGAAGGATGTGGTATTGTGGTTGTGATAAACGGACCCATAACTAGCTAGCCAACTGTACCCGTGATACAGAGTACTTTCCATGTTGACGCAGCACTAGGTCATACTCGGTCACACTTATTTATGAATGGCTGTAAATATGTCCTGACTGTGCACTAAAGGGACATAACTGTCTCTTCATCACTTCCTAAATTCCAGACTCCTCCTCCTCTAACAATTTTTTTTTTTGTGTATTTTTTTTTCTTTTCGGGTGATAGTTGTAGTCTCATGATAGTTTTGAATGAGGAAGCAAATAGGTTGAAAAGTGCTGAATGGTATTAGCGATAAAGGGAAGTGAATTTTCTTCCGGAGTTCATTCATTCACTAATTTAAGTCAAAGTTGATGGTCAGTGTAACAAAGGGAAGCAAGTCCTCACTTTTCAGAAGCTGTACTCAGCAATTACATTTTTATACATCAACATTTTTGATAGACAAGTTGATAATTAAAATAGTCATTGATTCATTTTGATTCAGTCTCCCGGATGGTTTAGTTGGTTTAACAGTCTTGTCTTTAGCTTCCAACACTCATGGAAAGGAAATAGGATGAATTTCACATTAAAGTAATAGTTTGACGTTTTTTTCCATTTGATTTCTTTCCAAGAATTAGATGAAGGGATTTTGCTCTATCTGTGTGATAAATGTGTAGATGAACCAGCAGCTGGTTAGCTGATGATGAAAATGAGTTTATGAGCACCTGCCCACACCTGTAAAGGGCACTAATACACATATCTCTTTGGACAAAAATGTGAGGGAAAAAAAGAGTGAAAATGGCACGGTGTGTAGTTACGATGCTTGATGTTCTTGACTATGGTCTTGGTCAGGACCAGTAACTTCCTGAAGTGTTAGCTGATCGTCTGTCAGTTGGTCTCGTATTGCGCTTTGCAAGTTTTATTTAGTCTCCTTATATTTATACATGTGTACACACACAACTAATCAGCCAGCTTGTGATTTGAAGACAGCTGATAACTCGCTAGTCTTTTTTTATTTTCACAGCAAAGCCACAAATACATTTATAATCTATTGAATCGGGGCAGTGGGGGGGTTCACACTGTGAATCATAAGGCGTGATAGTGAAACCTGCTCAAAAGGACAGACAGAGGTATAAATGCCTTCAACAATATGCTAAATGTATGTCGTCTCTACTTCACCTCTTTGGCAACTCTGGCCTGTTCAGTATCTCAGTCTGTCTTTCTCTCATAACCCTGTTGCTCCTCTTAAAAGACCCTCCTCCATCATCTTCTTAGTTTCAATGTGGGTCTAACAGCCTGTATCAGGAAGTGAGACAGTTGTTTTCTGTGTGTAGTACATTTGTCTTACTCTTTCACTTCCTTCCCCTTGTCAGCCTCTCACGTTTATTGTTTGCCATGTACTAGGACACCTGCTGGCCAAAGATGCTCACCAGCCAACTAGCCTGAGATGTGGAACTTATTCATACTGGTGATATATGTGATTCATGGAGCAATCATTTAGAATACAATCAAAGGTATTACTAAACTGAATGTAAAACAATTTTTTTTCTACCTTGCGGTGGAAGCACAACTGACCACTGCAGTGTTTTTGCACTTAGCTTTAGCTAGCTAGTTAGGAAGGCAAGCACTAAGTGTGTATGTGTGTGTGGAGAGTAGTCAGTGTTTTCCACTGTCATTCAGACTTGGCAGATGCTCATCAGAAGTTGCCAAGCCAAATATAACACTAAATATCCATTCATTCCCTTATTTTGAAATTTTATTTCGAAATGATGTGCTTGTTTCTGCTAGCTTCTCTTTCCGCTCATCCTATCTATGTGTCTCTGCTGTCGTTAGCAGTGCATATGTCACTGATGATGTAAATCCTTTGTGACTGCTACAAGGTCCGTGCAGCACAAAAACTCTCTGTACTTTATTTACCTCTGTAATGTCAGTGAAGGCTTCTTTCAGTCATAAGCCTGTTTGGAAATTAGCCTTGCCAAGTGTTAAACTAACTGACTGCCGTAGGTAGTTTAGATATACGCGACTTACATCACTGTAAGTGCACTAAAGAGCGAGTGTAGGGGTATACCTTGGACAGGTGGCTGATTTCACCACGGGACTGACATATAGAAACAAAGAGTTATGCTCATATTCACACCTACAGGCAATCAGTCTAACTAACCTGCATGTCACTGGACTGTAGGAGGGAGCCAGAGCAACTGGAGGTAACAGGAAGCTCAACTTAAAACTTAAAATTGGACCTGTACAGCATCAGATGTACAGTTGGACAAAAGTAGGATTACTGCCCAAAGCACCACAGCTGTGTAGATTTACACAGAAAGTACTGCTGTGGATGTCTGATTTGCACCACCCAGGGCAAATTTCAGGTCTTTCCATTGGCTTTATATGCAATTTTGAAAACACCTTTGTTATTGCACTGTATGACCTTAATAATTTGAACCCACAAAAAAATAATTGTATAGAGTCATGCAATAATAATCTCCCTGTCATCTCTTATGACTCATTCTTATTGTGTGCCCTCTGCCAGTATTTTCTCATTTTATTACTATTTTGATATTAGGTTTTTGTTTAGGTGGTCAAATGTCGACAACTGGGGAACACAACGATTTAATAACAACAAAAGAGTTACAGTTCAGTTCTGTACGTGTGTTACATGCACATACACGATTAATACACGTATACACACGCACACATAAATATGTCATGGTTTTGTGAAGCCCAGCCTATGTTTTTCATCAGATCTCTTCATAAAAACATACAGAGACACCTCTTTGGGTCGATTGTCATTTAACCCTTTTTTGTTAGGTTAAGAGGCTTTTCCGATTGAACCAGGCTTAACCTGTCACCACACTATAACCTCTCCCCTCCACAGAATTTCACTGCCCTGTCACCCTCAGTGGGACTGTTTTGTTTTTTTTTGTTTTTTTTCCTGGTTTCCTCTGTCTGCCCAAGGCTTTTCCTTGGCTCATGAGCAGCAGGTGGAGGATGGGTGCTCCATCAGCTTACCCCCAACCCACCTCCCACTGTCCTGTCGTGGGCTTGGGAGCTTTTGTGTTTTGCAAGAGCAAGTGTATTGTGTGCCCATCTGCCCCCCATATCTCCCTCCCTCTCCACGAGCTTCACTGTTTAGCCTCAAAGGGCCAACAGCAGATGGGGGGCTTTGCAGTCAGAGAACCACCAGCAGAGAGGTGACGGGGGTGTGTTCTTCTGTGCGTATATGATTGCGCATGTGTTAAGAAGACGGTGTGAAGTCTTTGTTTGTGGAGGGAAGTCTGCTAAATTTAGATGTGCCAGTATTAGTTTTCAGCACATGATTCTTGTTCCCAGTACATTCATGCACATGTCAGTTGGTGGTTACTTTGGTGATGCTGCCCTCCATATTATTGGGGCTACCCTTGAATTCTGGCCGTATTTTATAAAGTGCTTCTTTAAATCAGCTGTGTTTGCCCACTACATGTTAGCTTCTCTAACCCTCAAGTTGTGAATTTCTTTTTAAAATACACAAATATGATATAGTTGGTTATGTTATTGTTATTGACTAGGCAATTATGAGTATTGCTTGAGAAAAATATGTGTTGTTCATCGTTAATAATTAACTTGTTTTTAATAAAGAACAGGAGAAAAAAGGGTTTATTGCATCTAACTGCCTTACTTTAGATTTTGGCCAATATTTAACACTTCAGTTTTGTGAATACAAAGTTGTTGTTAATATTGAATTCATGATTGAAAGACTTGACTTGAAACATGTTGTTTTTGTTCTTTTTTTTTTTTTTTTTCATTTGCTTGTGACACAGAAAGCAACACCCATGTTTGTTCTTTCCCAAAGGGTGATTGAACTATGCTGTGTGTTCACTTTTGAGATAAAGTAGAGTATCACACGACTACAACATACCAACTCTCCCTGGTAACAAAGGCTTTTTGTTGATCAGTCCGTCACCCTTCAAACTCTTGCTTTTATGGTCATTTGTCTATTCAAAATACTTGAAATAATAAATTGATTATCCCATTTCTACCGTATAGATTATTTTGTATTTCATCATTTAACTTCTACCTAATTCTTTCTTTCTTTACCTGTTTAAACACAAACTACTTTTATTTATTCACCTTGCTTTTCATTCATTTTTCACCACTGAACATTCAACCACCATTCAGACTCAGCTGTCCTCTTGCAGCACCATCAGCCCACTGACACCCACAGAGCAGGCAAAATCAGACAGCAGTGTCTTTTGTCACAGGAATGCTTCCAAAAATAAGGTCGATGGTTGGAGAGAAATCTGATATTACTGTATACAGTATCCAGGTTACTACAATGTATGTAAACATGCTTTCTGATTTCCTGTGTAACCTGGCAAAAGTACTCTTGTACTCTTGAGAGCCAGGCCAGACAGCAGTCCTGGATACTGCAGCTCTTCCAGCTCTCATTGCTTGCTGGAATAAAGCCCACTGTTGAGTTGTGATCGTGGGCAGAGTTGGAATGTAATGCACCACAAGAAGGCCGGCTCATGGCTCATTATCAAAGTTGATGAAGGTTGAATTCTTTCCACTGACTGACAGGGATATTTTAGGGTTTTTACGGCTGCTTACTATATAATTAAATCTTTAAGCAAACGTTAGCACTTAACATTAAATTGTCAGTGCTTCTGAGCTTAACCTTTCAGGAGCTACAGGTGTATCGCTGAAAAGTTGTAAGAATCTGCTGCGAGACAGTTTCCTCATACCTGATATCAAAATTCTTATTCTTAATATGTGTTTTTGATATCATGTTTAGGAAAGGAAAACTAACATAACAACATAGAAAATGAGGGAAATACTCATCACAAAAAGTACAGAAAATTGCCTGCAACATCACATGCATTATATTAACATTTTTGATTCAGTATACAGTTAGATAGATACTTTATTGATCCTGAGGGAAATTCAAGATTCACAGATTCAGATTCAAAATTCATATGATGAAGCCTATCAAAACGAACCAGTGTGGTGCCAAATGACATCAGCACCAATCACGTGACCTTACAGTCTTAAAACAACATAGGCATACATTAAACAGGAAATAAACAAACAAATTAATGGAATTGGAACCCTGAATTCAAATAAGTTTTCATTACAGTTGTGCTTTTAAGGTGTAGTAGTGTAACCAATACTGTCTGTGGTTTGGTGGGCTCAGAGATGATTATCTTTGAGACAGGCTGGAGCTGGTAGTTCAGATGTTCAGGCCTATATTTGACTGAGCTACTCTTTTTTTACTACTGTAAAAGAGTCGGCTAGTTTCCTGTGACTCTCCACGACGTGCTGTTATTTACAACTGGCCATCATACATGACCCTGTCCAGAATAAGTTCATCTGCTTACTGAACAGCGGGTAACCAGTTAACCGCATATTTAGTAACTTACTGGCCACTTTTACTTACATTGTAGAGTATTTGTTGTGTACATTTTCAAACTAATGGTATAGGCTGTATTCAAATGAAGGCTTTCTGTTACGTTTTGTGACTCTGTCCTTATATTCATGTTTTAGGGACATCATGGATCTTGTTGAGTCATTTTCATTATTTGGTAGCAGTATGTGGTTTATGTGTGCTTATTCTGTTTTACCTCCTGAAAAAGCATTTTATATTAAGTTTTTAGTTTGACTTCTATGGAAAGCAATTTCAAGTAAAATGTTATAAAAATAAAATTCAGTTACTTAGAATAAACAAATTAACTGCAGTAAGTCATTTGTTTGCTTTCCACCATGTAGATGAAAATAATAACATTGGGTTCCCAGGGAAAAGAAAGCACACCAGCACAAAATTGCTAGTTAAAATTCAGTGCTGTAGGTAGTACAATACTGATTTAATTACCCCTGGACAGAAGACCTGAGTCATGCCATGTACCAAAAAAACCAAGGTTCCCAAGTGTCCTTGGGCAGCTTGCAGAATTTGTTAAGAGTTTTGAGAAACATTTTTTCTGCAAATGACCCTCTGGTGTGACTTAATGTTGTAAGGTGGTGAGTAAGAGTACGGTTTTGCTGTCAGGGATTCATATTTTATAAGCAAAGAATAGATAAAAAAAAAGACATAATCAGTGAAATTGCAAGCGCAATTTGTTGTATAGTGGTTTGACGTAGTGCCGCACATAGAGGGTGCTACATTCACATAGCGCTGAATTGTAAAAAACAATATCTACAATATCTTTTCCACATCATACCAGCTGATGGCAGCACTGTACTTCTCTATTTTCTGATTACTGGTTACTGTTTATGATTTTATGATTACTCTTAATATGAATTAGTCGTGGCATCTGGTTGTTCTGTAACTTAGATCACACCTGATTAATCCCAGTATGAAACAGATTATTACCTGGCATTCTGTTCTTTAATATGGCCCATTGGCTGATATGTAAAGGAAATTAACAATTAAACAATAATAGTAGAAAGTTCTGTGATCGATCTATTAATTTTATATTTGATGTCAAGCTTCAAGTGTCTTGTTTCTGTCCTTTTTTTTTTCCCCCAGATGCTGCAGGATTGTGCCAAAGCCCGTAGGGAAGTGGAGCTCCACTGGAGGGCGTCACCTTGTGCCAACATTGTGCGTATCATTGATGTCTTTGAGAACCTCTATCAGGGCAAGAAGTGTCTGCTTATTGTCATGGAGTGGTAAGTGTACACACGCACCACACACACACACACACACACACACACAAACAGTTGACCTTGAGTAGTGTTGAATAAAATTATCATAAATTAACTTAAAATTCTCATCACGGTTTCCCATAGCCCAAAGTGACATCTTCAGATTTCTTCTTTTGTCCAAGAAACGTTCCAAAACCCAAAGACACTTTGATTATTATTATAGAAATTACAGAACAGTCAATATGACGAAGAAAAGCAGCAAATCCTGACATATTTCACATAGTTTTGCTTGAAAGATGACTGAAAGGATTAATTGATTAGCAAAATATTGGTGCCGAATTGGTTTTTGCTGGACAAATCAATGAAAGGACTAATCATCGCAGGTCTGTCGCTTGTGAACACAAATCACTTGCTCATCTACAATCTGGAATTTCTTTCTTTGGAATTCAGTGGAGTACATTGCATTTTGGAAAAAAAACCTAAAGCGCATGAAATAGCAAAGGTGGAATTTGGACCAGTAAACATATGCAGAGACATGTGCTTACTGCATAGTTAGCAAGGCATGAGCGGTGCGCAACTGGCACACCGCTCTTAAACAATCCCTCCCTGGGCAGTCTTGCAAATGTGAGGATTTGATGGAGATAAAGTTTACTGTTTAGTGTTTTAGTATCTGATAATAGCCCAACCCATACAGTGTGATTTTGGTGATTAGCATGTGAAAGATGCTAATCAAATTACATTTCCTTTGCTATATTTTTGATATGTAAAGGGATCTACAGGATTTCCTGGACATACATGGACATACAGCACATACTGTGCTGGTTTACAAGTGAGATGCCTTTACCTGTAACCCTAGCTTATTTGCGTTCAACCTCAGTCAGGAGTAGTCTGTATAGTTTAGGTGGACCAGTTGTTCCAAAAGGTACAGTAACTTGCACTGCCATGGGCGGAAAGCCTTGGTTGCCCTTAGCAAAGGTAAAGTCAACCAGCTTAATTATTGTAAGTGTCTTGTGTGACCTTGAATAGAAATGACCCATTTCTCCTAAATGAGCTTAGTATCTTTTCTTCGCCTCTGTTTTTCCATGTAGCAGCACTTTAAACCACCAAACCCCCATCAACCTGCCACACGTGCAGTCCTTTCATCTGTGGTTACCTTTCTAGTGCAGAGATGATGGACCTATCAGCCTACACACTCACATGTAAAAATGAATACCGCAGGTGATGAGTAATTTCCTTGAGAATACAAGAACACATGAAATGGCAATTTAAAGTAGAAAAAAAAGTAGTTCTGATGAAACTATTAAACATTTCCTAGAATATCATGCTAGGAAAACTTGCAGATTTGAGCTGTAGCTATTCAGTCTCCTTTCCTTTTGACACTGCAATTCAGTCAGTCTGATGACCTATATTCTGCTGTTTAAGTATTGTCCCATATTGTGTAAAGTCACCATGTCTCATCAGGTCACCTTTGTAATTTAGGAAATTCAGTGAGGATGAGAAGGCATCTGCTGACATGCCCACTGACCAGTCTTCTGCTAATTTGCTACTTGATGAATTTATATGCACTTTCTTAGCATTAGATATAGAGGAGTATCTGGACCGTGGAGGCTGCTTAGTGTTGTACTGTTGAGTTGTACTACATTATATTGTAATATGCGGTGCTTGCCCATTTCCTTACACCCTGAAGTCCTTGTCACTACAGTTTCAGATCACTGCTGGGAGTGGTGACTCTTTTAATCCAGTTCCACCCATCACCCACCAGCAGACACACTTCACAATGCTATGCTCTAAAATTCTAAGTAAATAAATACAGGCTGTGCTTAGTGTTAGAGCCAATATGGTGAAATTCCTTTTAATTCCAGATGCAGAGTCAGTGCAGTTCCAGATCTAAGGAATTACATTTCTACATGAAGAGAAAGACTTCATATGCCTAGTCATTTAACATCAGCTAACAATGATACTTAAAGGGAAGCTCTAGTGACTCTGTAACACAATGAAGGCTGAAAGTGATCGTTAATGTCACTCCTTTTCTGACCATTAGAGGAAAGGTAAACTTTCATCCAGTGTTTTAAAGGTGCGTTTGACCAATTTGATTAAATGACCGATTGGTTTTGAAATTTAAAAAAAAAAAAAAAAAAAAAAAAAGAAACACCTGATGTGTATTGTTTTTTTTTTTTTTTCCCTAAGCAGTTGTGTCATGTAACAACATCTTAACCTCCTCACCGACAAGGTGTCTCCACACTGTACTCGAGATGTGAAAACTAGAAATAGGAGGGTGTAACATTGTCTGTGCTGTGATCGTGTAAGATATGTGCTCTTTGTACTTCCATTTTTATCAAATTCACAGGTATCTCTTCTGCTGAGAATTCCTACTGCCCTTTGAGGCATTTTCAGAAACTCAGACAGGGAGGGTGGGGTCAAGAGGCCCAAAGTTTATCGCACTTGAGAAAAAACTGTTAGACACGTGTGAAAAACGTTTCACAGAAGTAAGGGATTGCCTCGCTGCTGGTGGTTTCTCACATTGCCATATTTTAATATCAAAATAAAATGGCTTCAGCTACTGTCCGTTTCTCGTTATGCAAATAGTGATCTTGAGAAGCTCGGCATGTGCTGTGGTTTGGGCTGTCCCACCGCTTCAGGTCTGCAGATCGCATTCTCCTCTCACCACATGCATGCTGGTCTGTTGCTCTCATACACATTTAGTCACACTTGGACTTGAAACTGACAGTCATAGTGAGCAAACAGATAAAATGAAACCTATCCAGTGCATTTTGAGAATAAATTCTCTCATGCTCAGACGAACTCACATTAACAACCATGCGCTTGCATTTGATTTACTTTTTTCTGCAACCCCTAGTCGTGAATGTTTCTGTGCTACCTTAGTAAATACCTGTTGTTTGAGTCCTCTAGTGGATCAAGGAATATTGAGTCTGCTCTATTACATAAAGGTGTGTGCTTATAACCATATATGTAGAAAACAATCTTAAACATAACATTATACCAATGCAAAATAACTTGCGTGAAACCTGCCCAAGACGATTGTGCACCTTTACATGTTGAACACAATGACTCCTAGCAAAATGTAGCAAAAAGGAGTTCTAGGCATCCTTGCTCAAGCTGCTGCCCCTGTGACCCAGTTCCGGATAAAGCGGAAGAAGATGGATGGATGGATGAAATGTCAGAAATGTTTATTTGTAAATTTTGAGTTGTTTGGCAACTTTAGCAGATGAAAATGAACAAGTGAGATGAAAAGATGTTGGTTTTTCATTTAGTTGCATAATAATTTTACACACTAATAATTGCCCAATAAAGCTAAAACCTCACTTCCTTAAATATTCAGGTTTGAGGTTTATTAATGTTTTGGATTGAACCAGAGCACTGTAGTTGTTCAATAACATCCTCAAAAATATAACTTTCCAAATAAAAAAAAAAAATGCGAAGTGTATAGTGAGACAGCACATCACACTGGAGCACAGACACTATCGTTAAGCCTGTCATTTGACTGGATCAGATATGTTTTTGGAGAATCACATTTTGAGTCATGATTTTATATTTTCTTTCCACAAAGTAACCAAGCGCAATGTAATCGGGAGGAAATCAGATTCTGGCTAAGAGGCTGTACAGCATATAGTTTCACAACTGTGCTCACCATGTTCTCTGTTCCAAAACACATTGAGGTACAATACCTCAGATACATGTCTCTCTCTCTCTCTCTCTCTCTCCACACACACAGACTATGTAACGTATAGTGACATGTCCTGAAAGTTGCATCACACATTCAGTTTTCTGTGCTGGTGGTGAAAAAACTAAATGTCGCAATGTGGCATCGTTGTTGTCAAAATACAGGAGGCATAATGTGTCTTTGCCTCTGGCGAAACCATGACATGATGAAGTCCTGTGTAACAGGCTGATTATATTTCCGGTGCACATCAGTTCAGACTAAATGTGCTGGACTGTACCAATGTGCTTCCCACGCTTTTCATAGCCTCATAAATATTTGGATTAATTGCCAACAAATACAATTGAAATTGGTCTAATTTTGTTTCATATGTCATTTTAAATAGTCAGCGGATTACTGACGTGAATTAGTGTTAATGTGCCAAGTGTGTGAACCATTCATACATTTTCACACTGTGGCTACCTGTGGTCTGTTGGTTGTGTTATTCAGCCAACAGACCACAGACCACCTTTACTTGTGACCACTCATTGAGGGACAAAAATGTCTGCATCCTCCTTGCAAACAACTTGCTGATTTTTCATGCAGCTCATGTGCAGTTAGGAAGGTCTTACATCATGCCATCCTGTTATTTTGACTTTGTGCTATCCTTGGCCTTTAAGTTTGATCATACAGTAGGAACAATATTTATTTGCTTTTCTTTGCTAATTTTAGTTCACCACTAAGATCTTGCTCCCTCTCTCCCCTCCATGTCTTCTTTCTTGTCAACGCAATATGACCATGAGCGTGTGTGGATCCTTGCAGAGCAACCACACATAATAGTGACCAATCCAGTGTCGGTGCAAATGTGTGCTTGTTGATCCTTGAGTGAAACATCAGACCATTAAACATTTGAATTTCATGTACACTGAACATTTAACCTTTTTTCGCAGCATGGACGGTGGCGAACTTTTTAGTCGAATCCAGGACAGAGGAGACCAGGCCTTCACAGAGAGAGGTAATATGCTTGTGCTGACTTTGTTACAATACTACTGTATTTGATTACAAAGCACACTGGTTCAGATATACCTCTGTATACATGCACATATGATGTTTTTACATTTGCTCCTCTGGGCACATTGTTCAGATATATGGCCAGTACCTTGGTCAGTTCATGCAACACTCACTTCTCTGTTAAAGGAGCTTTTTGTCTCTTTAATTCAGAGGCTTCTGACATCATGAAGAGCATAGGGGAGGCCATTCAATTCCTGCATGCCATCAACATTGCACACAGAGATGTCAAGGTTTGTGTTATAACTTGATATGATTGTACTAATAAGAATTTTTTTTTCTTGAGAAATCAAAGCACTCTGCTAGAAGGTTTTAAAGGATGAATCCCATAGTGGTGTATAATGTCATACTCTTATGTTCTTTTGGCTCACCACCTGAATCCTCCCTGCAGCCAGAGAATATACTGTATTCCTCGAAGAGGCCCAATGCACTGCTCAAGCTCACAGACTTTGGCTTTGCCAAGGAGACCACTTCACATAACTCTTTAGCTACTCCTTGCTACACACCCTACTATGTTGGTAAGGATCTGTTTCTTTATGTACTCTCATATTCTCTGCACTTTAGCTTATCAGTGAAGACACACAACATATTCTTGGCCCTTAATTTCCCTTGAATTCCCATTTATTCCTTTCTTTCTTTCTTTCTTTCTGTAGCACCAGAGGTTCTGGGCCCAGAGAAATATGACAAGTCATGTGACATGTGGTCACTGGGTGTCATTATGTATATCCTGTAAGTCCATTTTTCCCTCTATTTTTTATCCTTCATCTCATAAGATTATTTATTGATTGCTGAAGCTAATATTGACCTTCAACAGGTTGTGTGGGTACCCTCCTTTTTATTCTAAGCACGGTCTAGCCATTTCTCCTGGGATGAAGAGGAGGATCAGGATGGGCGAGTATGAGTTTCCTGACCCTGAATGGTCTGATGTTTCAGAGCAAGGTGAGGCAATAGTGTAAACTGGGCCAACTATGTGGAACTTGGCTTTCCTCCTAAGTATAACTGAAACTCAAATCATGTGAAGGATTATTTTGTTTATAAAGAAATGTATCACTCCTTAGAAGAAATGTGTAAAAAAATGTGAAAACTGGTTTGACAAATAGAGGAACATGAGCTGTATATTGGTCATGCATTAAAGATCTTTATGTAAGGCAAAAAATAACATTTCATTACAATATGATTGCTTCCCATGCTCCTGCAGGCTCATCTCATCTATATGTAACAAAAAAGTGCATTAGGCCTCAACCTTCTGATAAAGAAATTGAAACTGGTGCAAGTGTTTCACCTCCTATTTGCCAGTAGTGTTCACATTCATGACAATTGAAAGTCAATTCTCATTTCCTGAGTAATAGAAATGTAGCCTATACAAATAGCCTATACACATGAAAATATCTACTTATGTAAAATATCTACTTTTATATATATATATATATATATATAAAATATAACCAAAGTATAGAACAATAATGTAGTTTGGCACCATAGTCTTTGGTCTTAGCTGACCCTTTGGATATGACCATATGATGTATGTGTGTTTCTGAAGAGTGTCTGTTTTTTTTCTTCTTTTAGTAATTTAAATAATTGTGTTTGCAGCAAAACAACTGATCGGGACCCTCCTTAAGACTGAACCGACGCAAAGGATGACCATCACAGAGTTCATGAATCATCCATGGATCATTGTAAGCACATACTCTTTATCATGTATTTTTCCAGTCCACTCTCTTACCGTCTTTGCAATTCTGTTGATGAACCGATAATGCCAGTGCGGTAAGATCTGCATTTGTTCCTGTGTGTCTGCGTGCAGCAATCGATGAAGGTACCCCAGACCCCACTTCACACCAGCCGGGTACTAAAGGAAGAAAAGGACGCATGGGAAGATGTCAAGGTCAGATGTCTTATTCTCTTCACACCAGTTCAGCTCTCCAAGGAATATTGGAAAAGAGAGTTCTGCTTGAACAGTGGCCACATCAAACCATAAAATTACTTCATCTGCATGTGTTTGGAAGGAGTGATAGACCCTAATGTTTTTTGTCAATTTTCAGGAGGAGATGACCAGTGCCTTGGCAACAATGAGGGTTGACTACGAGCAAATCAAGATCAAGACCATTGAGGACTCGACCAATCCACTGCTAACGAAACGGAGGAAGAAAGCCAACACCATGGCAGGCCAGTCCGCTGCCCACTGAAAGATGCACGTATGCATGCACATACAAAGACAGGTTGTAAAAAGGAAGCAATAATTTGTCGACACACGAGTCGCATTGCATGGATTTTCTCAGTGTTTTATTTTTCATGGCAAATTCTAATGTTTTGTAGGAGTGTTTGTTTTTATTACTCTACCACTTTATCAAACCCAGCAGAGGTTGTTTATGTGTTTTTACACCAGTGAAGAGATTATTAATAAAAGCAAAGAAGGGGAGAGGGACTCACTGAGATCTCCCTCTTCTTCTTTCCATATATCAGGTTGTGTACTCAGAGGGGCTTGAATGTTGGGAATAGGACATGAAGCCTTAGCATTAGTTAGCAGTAGTTCTCTTTCACCCCCACGGCCCTGTTCCAGCTCGAGCCCTAAACCTGTGAATGTTAAATCAAATGGCTAAACCCCAAAAATAAAAAGCAAGGGAAGGTTTCTTCTTACGTGCATGGAGAGTAAGCAGATGTATTTTGAACTGACAAGTGGAATGTAAAGACTCTGTCCCTGAGTGTTGGAATTAGCTGGGTATAGTTGTTCATTTCTGGGTCTTGAAGTGGGAGCGTTCTGTCAGATTCGGTTTGTCTTTGAGAATGTCGAGCAGGGGCCTATGCACTCACACAAGGGCCATGTGCCATTTTGACAGAGCACCTCACTCTCAGCTCCTCTCTCCTGTCTACAAAGGCTTTTCAGGTATGTAGTTTTAAGGCAGAGAAAGGGGCCATGTTTAAGAACAGAAAACTGGCACAACCTTTCTCCTGCATGTAGCTCACAGGAGAGTTGGAGCCAACTGATACTGTATTTTTTTTTCTTTCATGGATTTTATGAATATATTAGTGTAGGCCTTACTGAGTGTTGCTAAAGCAGCAAATGACTTTTAACTCCCTACCTACCATTTGGTTCAGGCTTTTACCAAGGTTATGCTTCAGAATTTATAACATTGTCATATTATATTTCAGGTTAATGCTATGCAGATGTATTTGTCAGCTTGAAGTACTGCTACGACCTTTTTGTTAGTGTTGACGTCTGTTTGTAAATGTGTCAGGAGAGACAACAACAGGGAGCATTTTTGTGCATTTAATGTAAGCAGTAGCACCCACGAGGGAATCCATGTTTCAGACTGACCCGACCTGTTCCGGCCGGTCTTTCTGAAACGATCACTTAGTGTTACTGTTGGTTGCACCAGCTTAACTGTCAGGAGGCTCAGCGGGACTAGTGTGCTACAATGCCAGTGTTCTTCAACACTTCTCCTCCACACTTCCTGGAGGATTATTAGGAAGCAAAAAAGTAATTAAAAGCTGCTTCTCGTCCCTGGAGCAGAGTCTGACATACCACCAGCAAGCTGTCATCACATTCAGACTGGGTGTGATGGTTGCTTTCTTTTCAGCGTTCTGTTAATGCAACGGGATGCTTCCCAGCTCACTTGGGATCATGGGAAACGATTGTGTTAATTTTGTCAGTTTGGTCCACTTCACTTTGTAAAATCACATCTATGTTATTGGTCACACGGCACCTACAAATCTCGCATTGTAAAATGTTCATTGATTGTTTGTGACAATGTTTTGTTTTGGTTTTTTTTCTTTTTATTTCTTTTTTTTTGTCCTTCTCAACACTTTTTTTTGTAGTGGAAGCACACATGATGTATGTCATTGAGTGTACAGCTCCACCTGCCGTACTTTTGTCTGCTTCAGCTTTGGATTAAAAAAAAAACAACCATCAAACAAACAAGCAAACTTGCTTTTTTCACCTCCTTTCATGAATACAAAATATTTTTGAGAATGTAAGAAAAAAAGGATAAAAAGCTTTCCGTCTTTAGAGAAGAATTCTATATAAAAAGGATTTGATGGAAGACAACAGTAATTTAGAAAAAAGTTTCCACATTTTCAGAAAGTCCCAGTGTTCACCTTATCTTTGACCTCAAGCATCTGTGGCGTTGACTCATTACTCAAATACTTAAAACCAAAGTAACACAACATTTCTAATTTTGATTCTTTGCGTATAATGACGGCAAGTAAATTTTGAAGTTAAAGTGGATATTTAATGGAGTTAATATCTCTTCGGTATGAGCTTTGCTTCTATATCCAAATAAATAAAAGAAGCTAATTTTGAAAATGATCTATAGGATGTGATTGTTTTGCATCCATGTTATCGGAAACAGTAAGCCTGCTATTAAAATTGTAAATTAATATGAGCACTTGCTTATGACAGCCCACTGTATCTTCTTATTATAAATTTGTGATACCAGTTAAAGGTTGTTGGTCCAGTTGTTCATGACTTAAATATTTATTAAATCCCAAAGGAGACAAACCTAAAATTTTAAATATTTCCCCTGTATTTAACCTCTGCCTCCACATTTAGGAATTTTTTTCTTCTCAATCACGTCTCCAGCTATGACTCAAGTTGTCATGTCTGTCTGGGATTTGTGGCTTTGTTTCGGAGTGCACAGACTCAACTTGTGACGAGCTTACTTGCTAGCATGAGTGACTCCTGGAATATACGCATTTGCGTAGCAAAACAGTCTGGTGGCATTGAGTCAACGCAGACATTTGCCAACACTGGGGTGTTCAGAATAGTTTACCGCTCATACACAAAGTTATTTCTCTTCAGGTGTGAAGCAGCAGTGGGCACACACCTTCCAGCTTTGAGTGTGACGAAACCTACAGTCATCTCTCTTGCCTGGTAGGTAAGTGAGAAGGGGTTTAAATGGGGCTAAAGGGGAGTCCCTCGTGATAGTAGGCTGGCAGAGTTTCTACCCCCTTACCCTGCGTACAACAAACCTCAGGACACCCACCGCTCTTGCTCTTGTCAAAAAGAGGAAGAGCCCTGCACCCTTTGGCATGTTATTGTCTGAGTGGTGGGAAACCGAGTACACGGTCTACAACTCAGAAAGTCAGAAGTGCATAAGTAATCATTAAGTCTGTGTCAACAACTTAACATCACTGGAGGATTTCCATCACCAAAGGAAATCAGAGAAGGAAGACATTAAATCACGAATATGAAAACAAGTGATGAATTAATTCTTCTTGGTTGGAAACTGAAACATGTCAGTGTAAACATGGCAGCATGTCATTATTGTGTTCAGCCCATTTGAAGGTGAGGGGAAATATCTGAGGTGGTGACACGGCTCGGAGTTCTTTGAAGTGGCACGCCATCCTCATTCTCACACACAAACACATCCTCTCCGATATGACACAGTTAGCCAACCTGCACCGACAAGGTAGCGAGATTGAGATGCCACGCGATATGCTGGGCGTGAAACCCACGTCTCAACGTGAGCGCTGACAGTGTTTTCAGATGTGATCAAATGGAAAACTGAAAAAGGTTGTCAGTTTTACATGTACAACAACATACGCTTTTGTATTATGTGCTGGAAATGGGAATGTCTCACTGTTAAGTATAGCTCTGCGTATTTGTGGTGACCGTGGTTACTTTGATTTTTTTTTTTTTTCTTTTTCTCTTTTTTTTTTTTTTGATGATTATTTTAAGATTACTTTTTGTTTTTGTAGGAACAGTCATGATTTTCTAAGAAATGTTGCAGGGGGAAATACAGATGGATGTGTATATGTATATATAAAAAAAAACATGACCGGCTCTGAAAGTGAGAAACAGCTTTAGGCTCCTCGTCTAAGAGCATTTTACTCTCCATTGAGAGTTGACCTCATTTACTGCCACTGTTTCAGATCAGTTCACATATTCACATACAACACAAAAATATACACAATATCTGGGTCATATGGGGACTTGCATTGGATCACTTATCATGTAAATTGGTGGTAAATTGGTGGTAAAGGTGTTGGCAATAAGAGGCTTTTTTTTTTTTAGTACATTTTTTAGTACAATACAATGCACAATTTTTTTAAGTGTATTGTGCCTCTGTACCACTAACTGACTCGTGATAGTACATGTGACTTTGCACTAAAGCAGATTCAGCACATATTGGTATCTAAAGGATCTCTACTTCAGAGCAGTCTAATCTTGTACTTGAATCACGCACAGAAATTCTTCAATCTTTATGATTCAGAATAAAGAACGAATGTTTTTCACAACTTTTGCAGCTTTCAATTTCCGTTTCCACTCGTGAGTTTTTCTTTTTTTAAATGCCTCCCCTCTCAACTTTTCGAAATTGCTTCCACTAATGCAGAACACGAAAAAATTCTCGACATACTTAACACTAAAAACTATATTTTAAAAAAAACCCAAAAAACTATTTAATCTATTAAAGTGTTCTGTGAATAAATGTGGCTGCTCCTCTTCACCTTCAAGTGAAATGAACTGATTCTGCCTAAACTTAATCCAGCTCTTATCTCTTTTGCCTCACTTTTCCTGAAGGGTGGGTGTGTCAAGTCTCTGCCATTCGAGGACTTTTTCATTTCCCACCTGACCCTTCAGCAGTTTTTTACTGGAAATGTTTCCCATAAAAATATTGTTCTGAGATATTTTGTTTTGGAACTTTTTTTTCAGGGAAGGCTCCATGCTTTTTTTTTTTTTCATGAAATAAATTTTTAAGGATTTTCACCGCCTCACCAGAATTGTTGTGAAGTGTCTCTTAATGATTTGCTCAGCTGTTTAAGACTGAACCCAGGACTTTCTCTTTGTTGGGATTTGGGATGTCTCCATTGTCAAAGAGAAAATGGCCCCATGTTTTGGATTTTAGAAATTAGAAGAAGAAGAAGAAGCTATTTTTGATGATCATGATCATGATCATGATAAAAGCCTACTGATGAAAATGATTCTTTTCTTTTCACCTCGAAACCATTGCTTTCAGAACAGAAACATCCAGTCATTACGCAACAGCCAGCTATGAGCCGACGCAACTTGTTGACAAGCAGGCCATTCAAAAGTTCAAAGCTGGTTTTGAGGACCCTGAATCCCAGCTTTGCGGAGACTTTTTAAAGCAGTGAACACACTAATGAACGAGATTCACTGTTAAGGACAACTCCCATTAACAATAAAAGTGAAATAGGTGTGCTCTGCTGGATGAATGTTATGAATGATATTTTTGCATAAAGAACTGTCATTGCTGGAATGATACTATTCAGATCATCCCACAGTGACGAGGCAAGTGGTTTCAGTGCAGAAGCCTGAGTCAAGTCGGGAACCTTACAGACAGTTGTTTAACTTCAGTGTCAAAATGCACGTACTTACATTCAAACTAATACAGGATGCAGAGCATGTTTTTGTGTCTTCTGTAAAGAAAAATCTCTTGCTTCTCGGGTAGCTTTTGTTTTTTGGTAGCGCAGCTGATGGATTAAACTCCTGAGAACAAACCCTCAGTTACCTCCCTGACTTTGTCACCATGAAGAAAGTGACATGTCGACGTATAAAAAAAGAGTAACAGTTTCATATTTCAAAACGCGGGGCTGCACAGTTTCACCATCAAGTCTATTTTATAGTGTGTGTGTCTGCACGTTCGCTTGCTTTGGCATGCATGTGAGTGCTTGTGCAAGTGTGAATATGCCATGAGACTGGCTAGTTACAGTTACCGTAAGTTAAGATACAGCGGAGCCTCTGCTCGTAAGTGATGTATATGGGTCACGTTTGAGGTTAGTGCATCACCCTGTTGAATTGACACTCTTCTTGCAGTTCCCCACATATACACTGCACTTTTGCAGGATGTGATGTGTTCACTGCTCTACCTGCCACCCATTCCAGATAAGTGGCACACGACAGGAGCTCCATGATGTTGTGAAATAAAATCAAAAGGTTCGCTTGTCAATAATCATTTATTCATCTAGCAATACAAATTAGTGATAATAAATACATATTATATGGTAGAAAATAAATATCACAGCTTCACAAGTGACAATTTGGCTCATTACTTTACACGTGTTGGACGCAATATGGTCTGTAAACTTGTCCTCGGGACAAAAAAAGTAAACAGAAGTCTCAGAAGAACAAAGACATCAGTTGAGAAAGCCCTTAAAACAATATCAACATCTGGCAACAGCCATACCACTGAAAACAATGGAACGAATACTGAAGAGTGCAAGGCTTACTGACTCTTTTCTTTTTCCCTGAGAACAAAGTCACATTTGGTTCAGTTCTGCATGCCTTCAAACGGAGCCCACCTAGTTTCTTTGCCGTTTAGAGGCCAGATATGTCTCAATGTAGTTAAACAGCAGATCCAGCTCACCCATGGCCTTATATAGACCTTTATTCTCCATCTGTGGACAAACACACGACTCGGTTTATTCACATGATCTGTCAACATACAAGCTTACACACGTTTTCACAAGCGAGCATGAAATCTTGGTCCTCACCTGAGTGTAAGTAGAGTTCACGGTTTGTATGTCAAACTGTTTCTCACAGGAGAAGTAATGTCTCTGTAAGAGGAACAAGAGGAAGACAACTTTACCGCAGGGGTTACAAACATTCATTAGACTGACATGCCCTCAGACAGCACCTTCTCTAACCCAGTGAATGAAGTGGTTAATGAGCGGGAAGACTTGGTTGGGCTTTGGGTCTGTCAGTTTCTATAAGGATTAAGGAGTAACGTCGGGGACCTCGGTCAGTAGCAGCATCTCCTCCTCTTTCTTCCCGTTTTACAAGAACTGGATGATGCACAGTTATGCAAGTTAAAGTGGAGTTCATCGCCAGTGCAATATCATGATTGTCCTATGAGCCATCACTGATCTCTACCCTCTCTGCTGCGGTCAGCCATTTGCCTCACTTGAAGTTTGGGGAATATTTTTGGCACTTTTTGGATGTTGTGCAAACCTGCGGCACACGTAGGCTGGACTTTCAACAGAGTTACAGCTAATCCAGCGTGCTCCTGAACGGCGTGACCACGTCGGTGGGAAAATCATCTTATACGTGCTAATTAACAGCTGTTCACCCCAGTGTCCACGTGTTAAAACCTAACCTGCCAGTGCAATGATTAAATATTGATTTTTAAGTTACATCAGGAACCTTCAGGATCGTTACGTTGGGCTCGAAATTAATAAAAATATCACACCAGTCAGCTCGATACCTAACGGGACTAAGTCACAGCTGCACAAGGTGCACTGAACGTTGCAAAACTCTCTCACAGTCTAGCAGCGCCGCAGTCGCTGCGTGGGAGGAAACACGCGTGTGTAGCTACTCACACAATTGGTGACATCAGTGTTGAGCTGGTCGAAGATCTGCTGTATGGACTCCATGTGAGGCTTTAAGTCCCTGATGTCGTTTGTCACTTCTGCCATGGCTGTCGGCAGAATCGTGCCCAGATAAAACTCCAGTATGCTGTTGATGGTGTGGCAGGCAAAGGGTGTCTGTAGGGAGTGGAAAGCACCAGCCTGGTTATATGATGACGTTTGAACTTCTCACCGATGCGCTCGCCTTGTGGTCATGTTACTGTTCCTGTGGTAATGTTACTGTTTCTATGAAAAACGAGCGACTTAAAAACAGAACCAAACAAAACCAAAAACCTTAATGAATGCACTTACTTTAAAAGATTCCTCGACGCTCTTGTCTAGAAGTGCCATGTCCAGATCATCGTTTGCCTCCTGCAGAAAGAGAAAGCATGTGCTCAGTGTGCTTCGAGGCAGCGCCAGTACATGCAGGTAAACAAACCGGCAGACAGACAGAGCTGAGCAGAGGTGAGAAAAAGTGCAGCATCACCTGGAGGCTGACAGGACACAGCTACGTGACCGCATGGACTGTGGGTGTCTGTCCAAATGATGCTGCGCTAAACCTCAGTGTACGTGCAGAGTGAGCGCTACTCACATAGAAGTCTCGGATGTGTAAATAGTTTTCTCTGAGCTTCTTTAGCCTGACAGGGAAGTCCTCCACGAAACGACAGCACCTGTTGTTGCACATAGGTGTGCTCCAGGTAGTATTGAAGAAGGAGGAGAGGACCAGGACCGTCAGGAGGAGAGACCGAGGAGTCATGCTGCTGCTGGACAGGCTGCTGAAGTCTTCTGGAGTCTTCTGGAGAAGAGTGGGTCCTCAGGAGTGAAGATGCTGCTGGCTGAATGGACGTGGAGACTCTCTGGTTTCTGACACCACGACTCTTGCTGGTAGGACCTTGCTGAATAGGCCAGTAGAGAAAAGTGCACATATTTGGGCTCATCTCTTCTCTTAATTTATAGAAAAAAATTGGGACAGAGGAGGAGACTGACTGGAAGAGAAACGGTTAAACATGCTTCATACATGAGGGGAAATTTCAGAATCATACATTACATGTGGGCCACTCCTACCATGTGATGGACTTGTTCTATTGATAGATCTCAAGATCTTGAACTCTCAAGGAAAAAATCTGACACAGCATTCATGGAATTTTGATATGAGCTAATTTTCTGTGATCCTTTGTTATTTCAGCATTTATCATATACAATATTTGTATTGTATTAAATAATTGTATTCCTCTTCTTCTTCTTCTCACTATTATTATTGTTATTGTTGTTGTAATTTTTCCATTTTATTTTTCATTGTTAGTTAAGTGATTGTAGTAGTAGTATTACTAGTAGCAGTACAGCTACACATATCAGTCCCATATACAGTACACTACAATAACATAACCTTAATACACTAAAGTACAGATATGGACCTTATAATAGATATTTCAGTGCGAGATTAGCATTTAAAATTTTGTCAGGAGCACCAAATGTATGCTATGTACTGTGTATAATTCAGTGCGTTCACAATAGCAGAGGAAACAGTGGTACTCAGATGGAAATGATATTAAGTTGTGGTTTGAGTTTGGTGACGCTGTGGAGTCCTGCTGTATGTCATACATGCGTAACATGACTGACAATGACAAGACAAGAGTGAAGACAGGTGACATGAACTCAACCTTGATGTCTTGAGTTGATGTCACAGGTCTCCAACCACCTTTTTACCGCTTTTGGAGACCTTGTATTCTTTCTCTTGGATGATGTTAGCACATGTGTGGGGGAAAAAATTATTTGGAAGCAGAAACCACATAGAAGAAGTAGTTGGGACCAAGTGGTAGCGTAAGGCGTGTTTTCCCTTCAGTACTTTTTCTGTTTTGTCCTCTTATCCAGAACTTAATGTCTCTGTGTGTGTTTGGATTATCTTAGCCCATACGGGCAACAGTGTTGGGCAACACTGGTATTTTGAAAACTGTTGCAGAAAAATCATTCCAAGTCGCTCCAGGATGAAGACTTCACAATCTGTACAAACAAATGTCAGGATGACTTGTATAGTTCATGACTAAGTTCATTAACCGGATGCAAATTTGGATAACAGTGTAGAAATCAAATAGATAATATGGAAGAACAGGCTTACTAAAAAGGTTTAGAGTTTGAGTTTGAATTTTGATAATATGGAAGATTTTAAGTACCGAAATTAAAGGAAGTCAAGCAAAGAAATGAAGTGAAAATGCAATGTATTTTGTAATGTGTGTATCCTTTGGTCTATGCATTTAGTGTGCAAAAATGTATATTAAAAGGACAATTCTGTATGTTTTTGTCTTTAATAACAAAATGAACTGTTTTTCCGTGTGATATTGTGATGCTTTTCTGTCACATTATCAGATCAGATCACATTGCGGCGAACAAGGTGAAATGGTTTCAGTGCTGCACAACACAGAGCAAGGCAGCGCTGCCATAGCCAATACAAATCATTGCTATTGTGGCTGAAAGGGTGCTTTTTCTTTTGTGCAACTGAAAAACATCACTGTTACCAATATCACCGCTCGGGATAACACTAGCATCGGTGGCAGTTCGAGTCACTGATGGCAGCCGTCTGTCACGGTTACCACCAGCTTCCGACAGGAAGGGAATTAAACAAAAGTCCACCAAAGTTTCCGCATGCAGGCCGTGATTGGTCCAGTTGATTTGTGTATGTGTGTGTGTGTGTGTGCATGTATGTGTGTAATGTGTGTGCCCCCCTAAGTGCTGCCCTCTGCTGCACAACAGCTTCATGCAATATATTGTTTGTTTTCTGTGTCGTGATATGAATTTAATGTAACTTGAATGTGAAAAAGAATGCCTCAGTCCAAAAGAAAAGCTATAACAATGTTTGTTGTATTTATGTTCATTTCTCTTTTGGAGTAAAAATCTTCCATAGTCAGCTGCATGTGTGATCTAAACTAACAAATATCCTAAGATTTTAGTCGACAGACGTGAAATAGTCTTTTGTCAGGTCTGAATTTCGAAAGTTCTGACAGTTTAGTGTGAGCATAATGATATTAAACAAATTAATTAGTTCCCAGAGAATCCTGAACATTGCGAAATAGTAACAAGTAACACAGTTGCACATTAAAACAAACTGCTATGATGTGCAAAAAATGAAGCCATTGTACTTTCGCAGGCAAACTACAGCAACCAAAAAGAAGGCTGGTTTGTACACCAGTGTAACATAAAGTTCTGTAAATTGCACAAAATGTTAGAATTAAAGAAATATATATATATATATGATCATGATAACATATCTTTGAATTTTCAATAAACATATAGATATTATACATTTAAGTTTATGTATATATACATGTGATTTCACATGTAAAATTATGATGAGTCAACAGTAACCTGTTTATGGGAAGCCTCTCTGAGTTTGGCACTGACTGTGCCACCATGCATGTCTGCGCTCTGCATTTAGCTGCGGGAATTCATGATTTTGTGTGGTTGCAGTTGCATTTTAGATTCATCTACTAGATTTTCAGTTGTGGCTTCGTTTGTTTCTAAGTGAGAGAATTTTTGAGTTTGTTATGACGTCATATTGTATTTTTCTAGAGGGGCTCATTTTAGTTGTGAGTCACTTTCTCCCGCACACACAGCTAGTAATCAAATCCAGCAAACCAGATATGACCAAAGAAACTGCTGAGTGATAAAACCAGTATCATGTTCAGGTTGGTGTGTCAGTTTAGCAATGTGTGTACTACTACTAATCCTACCTATTATGAAATATTTAGCTTTAGAAATGTCTGCAGGACATTTATTTCTTTTTTAGGTCATAATCTATAGTGATCCAGTGGAGGCTTCATATCAGCAAGTTAATGTTCACTGAAACCAGAAGTAAGAAGGCAATGTTATTTCTCTTCCTGCTTATTCTGGTCAAACTGTTTCCTTCAGTCAGCTCTTCCAGGAAGCAGTGTCCCTCTCCATGTCCCCTTCACACTGTCTCTTCAAAAATGGTGCTGAAACAGTTTAGTGAATTCTTATCTTTCACGCATCACTTTATCAATCGCTGAGCAACAGTCAGCAGAACATTGTCTGCTCTTAAGACAATCAGGTGCTGATGTGGTTAGGGTGTCTCTTTGTTTTCTGTGGTGTTGCTCCTTCACCTCCTAAGGTTAGTTTCTGATGTCGTCAGTAACCAGTGCTCAGAATCTACAGTCAGCGATACTGCAGCACTTTACCTGAAAGCTGACTGCTGATATCATATGCAGCTGATTCAGCCCCGTTTGAACATGAATCACAGTGGAAAACCAGGCTACACTCAACTGAAATGACAAACTGATGAAATTCTAACGTGGAAGCTGGTAGCTGTTTGCATGATTGTCTTGACTGTGAATCTTCTGCAGACCAGATGAGCTGCAATGATGTACCATGGTCATGTCTGATGTCTGTGCATGTTGTGTGCCTTAGTGTACAGTTCTTGCTATTGTCTCCTTTAGAGGAAATCTGTCTGTCTTAACAAACACATTCACCACATTCCTCTTTCGCTTTCACAGAGATTGCCTGACTGTGAATGTTTGCATTTTATCGTGCATAAGTAGCACCGAATCCTTCAGAGATCTCTTTCTGTTATTGTTTATGTCGAGTTGTTACTGTTATGTGAGCGTTAATGATAGTAGTGCGTGCGTGTGTGTCTAAATGTTTCACACTTGTCTCAGTAATTCTTCAGACAAGAGGGGAAATGTCCTAGGATCATTACAACATGGTGACAGTGTCTCACAAAGATGACAGCTGATATCTGGGTAGGCGTGTAAGGAGAGGAAATGGCAACTGTGTTTCCTTTGAGTGACCTACAGAGACCCATGGGCTTCAGATGAATTCCATGATGAAGTGATTTAGACGTCCTGCCAGTTCGCCCATCATGGCAAATGTGAGCTGTCGTCTGATTTACATATCACCGGCGTCACTCTTTGCACTTTAATAATTGCATATATGCAGCAGATCTCAATCTCCAAATGTGAATGTGATGAAAACAGATAAACTTGAAATATGGCACGCAAATGTGAACTTGAATGCCTATTAGAAAAGATAACCAGAGACTTCCTCAGAAATCTTATCGTTTCTGCAGAACTGAGCGAGCAATATTAGAAGAATGTATTGCTGTAACCTTGAACAAAAGTAGCCTGGACCTTCTGCTGAGCAAACATTTTTCTGGGGAGGAGATGAAACTTACAAAAATTCCGTTTGTACGCAGGATTTAACCTGGATTTTATCAGTAAAGTCAGATTAAATGAGCTAAAGCTTTTATTCGATGATTAGTACTCTCCGGTGTGATGCTGAATTACTTGCTTAGATACTTAATTCTCCATGCTGTTTTCATTTTTAATTTTTTTTTTTAATGTGTTGGGTGCAAGTGCGTAAGCATTTATGCACATATGGCCATTCGCATATGAGCCTATGATGGTGTTAACCGCACTTATGTAAGCATCGCTGCTCATGACAGCTCATATTTTCCCATACTAATTGAGCATCTGAGTGCTGAATTAGTGAAAGTAAAAAATAACACAGTTTCTCAATGCTATTTGAACAATGAATCACAGTTTCATTGTTTCTACACCTTTTCGATAGCTGCGACCGGAGGCATCGTGCATATGGGATGTCCGTCTGCCCCATTGTCAGCAACGTTTTATCTCAGGAATGCCTTAAGGGAGTTTCTTCAAACTTGGCTCAAATGTCCACGTAGACTTAAGGATGAGCCGGTTAAAATTTAGTGGTCAAAGGTCAAAGGCCACTGCGACCTCACCAAACATGTTTTGAGCCTCAAGAATTTCCTCACAAAATTTTGTACAAATGTCTAATAGGATAAAATGATAAAGTGATGACAATTTATATCCAGACGGTCAAAGTTAAACTTCCCTGTGATCTCATCATGTTACCTATTCATTTTTCACCTCCGTAACTCAGGAACAGAAGGGCAGATTGTGACCATATGTCCCATTTGGTCAGATACTCAATTGGTGACACTAATCCTGGGAGTCATAGAGTACAGCAAAGCTTTTTGATATTGCTATTGTTAGTTATTGTTATTAACATATCAATATTAGATCTTCTGCTATTTACTCTGTAAAAGCATTTATTTTCCAACTGAATACTGAAATGTTCATTTTTATGCAGACAATGCCATCCTGTATGCTATGGGCTTTGCCGCAAACCTTGTTCCCTCCAATTACAGTCTGATTTTCAATCCCTTCAGATCTCTTCTACTAATTTAAAGCTTGTTCTAAACTACAAAAGTAAGAAAAGTTTGCATTTCACAAAAACATATCATACTCTCAGGAATTTGCTTTTATAGCAGAATATCTTTAAAAATTAAAGTTGAACTTTCGTTGAGAAAGAGAGTTTGTTTCTTATTTCTAAACAGAAACTAAAACATTATACATTACACAACTAGCTATACTACTGACACAGGATAATGATGATATTGTCACAATGGTCTCAATGACATCCAGAAAGCTTCAGCATATCTGTTTATCCACTGATAGGCCTAGACATTTAAGGAGCCAAGATATTTAACATGCTTAGCTGAGTTCAAAGTGAACAAAAATGATAGCAGACCACATAAAAGGTCCTTCATAAAAACCTCTCAGTGCTGGTTTCTGGTTCCATGCATGTCACTACTGGAATAAATATATGTTTATAATGTATACAATACTTTAGCATTTGAGCCAACATCTATCAGTGGTGTTATAATGTGATTAAATTTACTAGATAGAAAAACACAACATTGAAAATAGCAACATATTCAAACAAAACAGTTGTGATATCCCCAACATCCATACCTGCTTAAATCCGACTAGATTGATTGCTCCTGAAGCTTGCTCCTTAGCGCCCTCTGGAGTCCACTGTGAGCGCATTTGCAAACAGTTAGTTGTGAACTCCTTAGCAGATGATTCCGAAGGTCTGTTGTTCTAGGAGTGGTCAACACCTTTATATATGGTCTGTCTGACATCACTGAACGCCCATCGAATCAGCTCCTGAGTCTGTTAAAAGCTCTGTGTGACCTTTAAACTACCATTGGAAATACCAAAATTTATCCTCACCTCCCTAAGAACCATCAACCTCTTAGGGGGCCCTAGGGCAAATATTTGGTGTTGTGCTCCTATTGCCCTTCTATCTAGTATTCTCCAGGAGACTGGGGAACTCTTGGGATCATCAAAGTCCAGGTCTGTGGGGCACATGCCCATTTTGCTGAGTTAGCAATCCAGTCTTGATGCATATCCGCTGATGCTGAAAAACGTTGGCCAGGAGCACTGGTGCACAGTTGATCCTGTGGCTGAGAGGAGGCACAGAGGTCAAATTACAGCAGCTCTGACACATACTGTGCCCACATCCAACATGATCTGTCCAGACGTTTCACTCTGGACCCACTGTCTTCTGGTATCTGTCATGTGAAGACCACAAAATCAGACACTTGACATCATGCCTATCAAAATGATGTCAGAATACTGGCTCAAGCATGTTTACCAGGTGGCTACCAGCTGTAACTCGACCACACAGTGTGCAAATTTCAAATTTATCTAATTTTACCATGAAAGATGTGGTGGGTTTGTACAAAGTTCAGCAGTTTTTGACCCTCACCTGTGTGTACGTAGAGCTTAGAGTTTGTTGTTGTTGATTTTTTTTTAATTTAAAACTGCTTCTTGCAGGAAATGAAGGATGATTTCTTTGTAAGAGGAACAACAGAAAGATCATGTGACCATATGGGTGGTTTTTCTCAAGCTCAGTTTTCACTGAATTCAGCTTCAGTCCCTTCTCCGCCCTCTTAAATTAATTATGCATACAGTAAGGGTAGTAGACAGAGGTTCATCGCCGGAACTGGTATGCAGTCTGAGATGCACAGCTCAGCGCAAAAAAAACTTTGTGGTCCTTCTCTTCCCCATTTACAAGAATACGGTGCTGCAGTTTACGAATTAGGAATTAGGCATTGACTTATGAAATGTGCTATGAGCCATCACAGATCCCTTCCTTTTTCTGTGTTGGTCAGCCATTTGTCTCATGCCAAACGTGTGAGGAATATTTTGACCATTTTTGGAAGGAAGATAGTGTTGATGATGTTGGCTGTGTCAGTTTTCCTGAACGGCATGATAACTTGAAAAGAGAAACTGACTTGTTTTATTAGCAACAATTCACCTTCCATTCAGTACTACAGTCCAATAGTTAATTAAAATAAGTTTTAAACTCCCATTACAAGAACATTAAGATGCCATGTGGTACATTTTAAATCCCTGAACTGTATATCTTCAATTTAGAGATTTGTTTTTAATTTTGTCTTTGCATAAGCACTTTATAGTGGTCAGATAAGGTCTTCCTGTTTTCAAAGAGTCCATTTAAGGCCAATATTATGTTTCCATCCCTAATGGGGAGGACTGCAGATTGGTTTGCATCAGTTAATTGCAAATCCATTACTAATGAATGCAGATCAGCGGTCATCTTACTTGAAGAAGCTGGGGTGGTGCTACTCATGCAGTAGTCTAGATAGATAGATAGATAGATATACCACTTATGGAATTTACATATGACAACATTTGGCAACAATAGATGAATTATTATTGTTATTATTGGCATTGGCATTATTATTATTATTGATGATGTTTACATTCAGCTGTGTGATTTCATCATTCCTTGTGGTTAAAGTTGTATTTTAGTCTCTTCTGTTTTTTGAGAATTTTTTTTTTAAGCTGTTGGTTTGTGTCAATGAGATTTTATTATGCCTGTCATTCAATTGCGATTACAGCTGTGCACAAGCAGGGGTCACCAAAGAGTGAGTAAGTGTTTTTAATTGATAACAGACTGGCAGTGTGTTAATAGGGAACAACACTATATTTTCTTGAGTTCTGTGATTCAACTTTTTTTTTAAATCTGGAGTACTTGTACATTTATACCTGTACTCCACCATATTTCAGAGACTTATTTTATACTTTTTATTCCACTACATTTATGTGACAGCAATAGCTACTTTGCAGATTTTGCATTATAAATACATGATCAAGTTTATAAAACACACTAATAGAAATTAAACCAGTGGCCTTTAGTGGTGCATTTCCACCAAACAGACCTCTAAACGTCTCACAGGGTTATCACTATACAGTCTGATGTTGAAACAGCAAAGACTGGAGAAACATTTTTTTTAAATTTGATCAAGTTTTACTCTTTTTTTCTTTCCTGCCTCCCATTAATCATCTCATGAACAGACTTACATTTCAGGTTTATCTTGTGATTGCTTGGTAGGACCTCAGCCTCCAATATTGGGAACCACTGGACTGATCTACCCAACTGTATCTCAAGTATCTAAACTAGCTTCACCTCAACCAGCTACAAGAGTAACATTTACACACTGCTGCATCAGCACAAACAATCTAATGATATAATATCGGTCACATTTTTCCACCTTTTTACTACATTTTGCTGATAGTGCTAACATACTTTTACTTAAGTGGGATACTAGCTGTGGGACTTATGGCAGAGTATTTTACATCGTTGTATTGCCTGATACTTAAGCACTGGATCATCCATCCATCCATTTTCTATACCGCTTATCCGTCAGGGTCGCGGGGGAGCTGGAGCCTATCCCAGCTGACTACGGGCGAGAGGCGGGGTACACCCTGGACTGGTCGAGCACTGGATCAGATTTTTATTTTTTTTTGCCACCACTGCTGTAGTGTTACTACTATAATTAGGTTTGTTGAGATATGTTAGTATTGCTTGTTAGTAATAAGTAATTTCCCCTTTTCCAAGAAGACTGTAGCCCCCGTGAAGAAGCAAAGTGAACACATGACAACATTCCAAGAATGAAAGTAAAACCGTTCAATTTAGGCAGGTCACTCTAATTTAAATTTTAGCTTTAGCAGCAAAGTGAATAAGAAGAGTGCCTGTGAAACTAAACTGAAACTGAACTCATAACCACTCATGCTGCGGTGAATGATGATGCTGGACTGTGTGTCTAACTGTTTTTAGTAATCACCAATAGACGGTAATTCAGAGCAGACATCATGTCTTTGTGTTGAAAGGAAACACTCAGATTTAGTAGGTAAGATTAGAGCTTTATTATTATTATTATTATTGATGTTGAAATTCTAAATCGAAAAGTTGAAATTAAACATTTTAGTCTGAACAATAGACATTCATGGTAGAAACACACATACAACACCTTAACAACCTTTTTGTTTTTGAAAAATATAAATACTGAGCATTCATGTCACATTAATTATAAATATTGTATCAAAAAATCAGTCCACATATTAGTGGATAACAGACGATCTAAGCTAATTCAAGTACAAAACAGAGAAATGCACAATGGCGCAAGAAGGGAAGTCAACACATTTTCTGAACTTCACTGTGCTAATGAGAAACATCAGGTCAGCAGTTACATCATTAACATGGGGGCTTATCAGCTACAAGCACTTTGGGACTGCACTGTTGATTTTCCTGACCATTTGTCCGATCATGTGAGCGTTTTTTGGCCGAGTCCCTCCAGCCAGTCCAGCACAGTATCCAGTTCTCCCACGGCCTTCTTTGCCGCCTGGTTTATTTCCAGCTGCTCATAGTGAAGTGAAGGAGAAAGAAAAGGAAGAACAGGGGATTTGATGATGAGCATAACTGTACAGAAAACACATAGAAACACACTACAGCTGGAGAATTTGTTAACAGTCACAACTTTCAAGCCCATTAAGTTAGGCATATAATCTGTCCCATTAAGCCTCAGCAGCTAATTCATATCATTTTCTTTGTCTCTTTCTTTTGCATGCCCACATACCAAATAAAATAAAACAAAATAAAAGGATTTATATCACAGTATATGACCCCTACAGACTATTAGCTATTTCAGGATTATGCTGCTACATTTGTTTTTGTCAGAAACAGAATTAAATATTCATATCATTTGTGTGTATAGGACATCCAGGACCCGTGTGTGTTATGTGAGGTATTTAGAATGATAAACCATTCAAAATAGAATATTTCTGAATCAGTGTAGCCTGATATCATTTGAAAACGTGAATCACATCGCTCCAGCACCCTCTGCAGTCCAATGTGAGAATGTGGGACTTGAAGAGACATGTCTCGGTGTTCAGTGGGTGTTTGTTCTGTACACGACATACCTTGATGAACTCAGCGTGCAGGGAGTCGATTGTTCTCTGCGTTTCCTCTGCACAGAGGCAGTGCTGAACAGAACAAAACGCAGTAATTAGTACAGCTCATCCCTCCTTTTAACTAAAGCACTTTTTATCATCGTGCAGCCACTCAAGAGTTAACTTACGCATTTGTGTATGTCCCTTCTGATGACGACAAAAGCGTTTGCCAGAGCGCTGGAGGAGCGTTGGTCCTGGGGCTGAGAAGACTCGTAGTTGCTGAACACTCTCTCCACGTAGAAACGCAGCACAAGACGCAGGAAGCAGCATGTCTGACCGTCCTGACAGAGACACATAGAGGACAGATTACAGCAGCTCTCACACCACTCAGATTAGATATTTATATGCTGTTTAGAAATCCTTGAGCTGTCTATGGCTTTGGGCTGACACATAATCAGAATCTGAATTAGAAAATTAGGATGATAAGAACACAGTCAGCGCTATGTGGTAAAAACAAAGCAGACACTCACCTGAACATGTTTAATCAATGATTTGTCCATAAGTCTTACTGCGACCTCATTGTCTCCTTCTATCTGCAATTCAAGGACCACAGAGAACAAGTGAGAATCTCTAAGTTTTCATCCACTTTAAGGTGCCATGAACAGTCTCTGATTTTTTTTCTTTTGCCGTGCATTTTTGTGTGGGAAAGTGAGCGCCTGTTTCTGCTGGATGAGGCAGCTGCATTTGTCAATTTCTTGATAGTTAGTGGATGCGAGAGTGTGAGTCAGTATTAAACTCACCGCATTTGACCGTATGGCAGAGTAATATTTGCGCAGTTCGTGTGTGTGGACGTTGACAGAACAGCTGTCCAGATGCAGAGTGTTGCTCTCCACAAGTTCACTCAGATAGCTGAGGAGGAGGAGGAGGAGCAGGCAGACAGAGCGGCCGAGTGGCATCTTCATCACTGTGATCAACTGGTGGGAGAAAAGTAGAAACATTTTGTTGGCTCAAAGGACAATACAAATAAATCAAAAATCCAAAATATAACTGATACAGTAATATATATTACATTTTCTCTGAAACAACATCCCCACAACCATAACTTCACAAAATAAATAAAAGCAGCAAATCTATCATTCAGTGCTAATTTAGGGCATACAAAATATATATAAAAATGCCATATTATTTGAATATTTTCTCACATCCCAGTTGAGCTTCACTCCAACTATCATCACGTGTTCAGACTCACCTGTGTGTGTGTGTGTGTGTGTGTGTGTTGCTCAGAGGAAGAGTCCTAGGGAAGGTGTGCCTTTGTGTGTCCATGATGTCTCCTCTTATAGTGCAGCCAAGGGGATTTTCACCAGGTATCGCACACCTCACACACACACACACACACACACATGCTCAAGTATATGCACATAAATTGGTTTACAGGAGGAGGAAATTTCTTGCTGTTAGAGGAACTGCCAGCTGATGTCTCAATACCTGATTAGAAGAAAGGGAAAAGGAAAGATTGAAGATTTCCTCCTCCCTGATGTTGTAGAGAAACACCTGCAGGCCGGCAGTGATGTGCTGTGTCACTGTGACATGAGTCTTTCATTAGTCAAGTCACTGCATTTGGTTAATGAACTCTGAAAATGTCTTGCTCTGTTATTTTAGGATGCATGTTTCACATCAATAATAATTTCTTTTTGCGTCCCCATAGACCTTTGATCTCTGTGTTTGCTCTCACATGTTGTGTAACTGTTCAGCTGTACTAGAAATAAATCCCTACTCGTTTTCCTCTAGGAGCACTTTCACTGAAAGTGACTTCACTCTTGTTAGACGAGTCCTGATCGGAAACGACGACCAGACCTGCTCACCAGACCTGTTCACCTTTGATGAATGCTGAAAATTCACTTGCGCTGACAAGTAAATCGCAAGCAGGGAAATCCAGCGGAAACAGGAATAACCTGTGTTTATGGGAAAATATGAAGTCAATCAGTTGCATCTGTGGCAACATACAGTAATTGTAGATTGTGAGGAAGTGCAAAATTTCTAAAATTCCCTCTACAAAGTGTACGTGTCACTGTTTGTATTAAAAATAGCTGACAGCACTTCCCAGCTTCTAACCACCAGAGGTCGTCACAAGGCTTTTTGACTGCATGGCACAGCCTCAACAGCTGGTGAGTATTATCCCCTACTTGTCTATATTTCTGTTCATTTCATACCCTTTACTACCTTAATGCAAGTGTATTCTGTTCTTCTAAGTTGCATCTGAACTGTCTCAGGAGGGATATAAATGTCATATACACATAATAATGAATAGTACAACAATCCTGCAAGTTATTTTGTGATTTTGTGTACCACTGTTTTGTTCATTGCTTCTAATGTGTGTCATTGTTTTTGGGACTACTTTGGGACGTTTCATAACTGTGTGCCTTTGTTTGTCTCGTTTAATTAAGCCAGACAGTTATTGCCCAAACTGTATTCAGTATCGGTCATCAAAAAAATATTGAAAAACGAATGAATTCACTGAAAGGTTTTTGTTGCAGGTCTATCAAAAATATATTTTATCATTTTATCTGCCATTTCTCCACTGTCAGTGCAAAGAGGCTGGTATACATCTAGTGGGTAAGATATAATAAAATATAATAATATAAGTCAGTTTATTGTAAATTACAAGACATCAACAGCCAAAGGGGGGTTTTTATATTCTATATGTTAATCATTAGTGTTTCAATCACATATATAATGTATATATAGGTACATTCATTTCACATACATTACAGGGGATTTTAAAAAAAGTTGCCATCTTGTGAACGAACAAACAAAGCAATGTTTGTGTTCTGTGTTTCTCACCAGAATGCATTATTTGTGTCAATGCAATGCAATAACTTAATTTTTTGGAGCCTTGCAGCCTCTGAACGTTTGCAAAATCCTCAGCTTTTAAAGCCTGCTTTCCTCCTATGATTGTAACGTCAGCTGCGTTTGCGATGCAGAGTTACCAGTGGAGCGCACAATTTACTAGAATGAACTGTGGTGAGAATATCTCGAAAGTCTAATTTGTACTTTCAGTTAAATTAAACAACAAGCTTGATCAAATGATCAAAGAAAAAGTTTTATTTTCCATTATTTGTACAAAGCTTCTTTATACAGAAGAATAATATACAGGAGACTAAGAATAAAAAGAATAAAATGACATTTTTACATGGAGTACCTTGAAAATCGCAGGCACATTTGGGACAGTTTCAACTACATGGTAGTTATGTTTTAAATTGGTTCTTCTGGCATCCACTGCAGGTCTGTGTGCCTTGGTGGCAGTTTCTTCATCTGCTGTTAAATATAACTACCCTCCACCCTCTGTAGCATCTCTGTCAATGTACCTGTATTTTCAGGCTTTACTCACTTTTTTTGCATTGTAATTTAATAAGCAAAAAAATGGCTGATAAATTGTAACTCCTAAAAAATTCTTACCCTAAACGATGGCATATCCACACTTTGTAGATTTGTGGTTCAATGTGCAGACCCTCTCGAATCTGACAGCAATGAAACCTAAACTTAAAAAGCTTGAACTATCAAAGCTTAACAGTTTTTCCTCATTTATTTATGTATGTATGGTTGGATACACCTTGTGCTTCACTGAACTTAAATTCAGTTTGTTCTGTGTATATTTGCGTGTATGCGTGTGTGGTTTGTGTTTGTTTGTTTGTTTGTGTGTGTGTGTGTGTGTGTGTGTGTGTGTGTGTGTGTCCAGGGCATTCAGGCACAGTTCTACTACAAGACAATAGAGCGGAGGTGTCTGAAGCACATGATGACATCCAGAGGGATGGGGGGGCTCAGGTGATTTCCATCCAAACGCAGGTACCTGACACAACACAGCAGGGATTTAACTTAAGGCAATCACAATGACAGACATAATATTTTTGTTCCTATTTACTTCTTGTCAAAGGGCGACACTGGACCAGTTTGTATTGCCAGCCTCTAAGATGTGATGTACTATGACATACCTTAGTTTGGGCACCAGGTTTTCATCGTTCAGGTGCTCTTGCAGGCTGAATGGGCAGAGCAGGGTGCCATTGATGCCTGTTCCGGAAACACACAGTCATGAATGTATAGCTTTCAGCTGTTGTTTTCTTTCGAACAAACAAAAAAGACGTAATTGAGGAAACAAATGTATGGGTCAAAATGGGTCAAACAGTGTCATAAAACAAGTGAGGTTAAGTAAATCACAGACAAGACAACAAGGAGAAATTAAGGAAAGACAATCACAAGTGCAATGGCTCCCGTTACCTCTGAAGGGTGAACATGTTATCAGCTGATGCAAGCAAAGCTTGACAAGCCCAGCAGCAAAAACTTGTTCAGTTTTAGTTCAGTTTAGTTCAGTTTTGAACTCAGAAATAATAACTGAGCTTTCCTGGCTCTAACAGAAAAGTTAACATTCACCGGTCTATGTGAAACTTTGAAAGTCACACAGAGACATTTCATGATTATTTGTCTTACCTCAAGTTAGTATGACTAGCTCCCAAAAGATTCTTGAAATAACTTTATTTGCAGCAGAGATAAATAGGCTTTTGTTACCAGGTGGTAGATTTTATGGTATTAAGTAAGTATAAGTTTATTTCAGCTGTCTTCATTATCGCTCTTAAAAATCTGTCACAAGTTTTTCCTCGCCTCTGTCGCCATATGCTTACTCAGTGTGGGGTTTTACCCTGGGACCTGTTTTTCTCTGATTCTCTTCTTCTTTTTCTTTTTTTTTGTTGTTTACACACCTGTAAAGTGTCTTGAGATAACTGTGTTCTGAATTGGCACTTTAAATACAATTGAATTGAAAAAAAAAATGCTGGACCAGGTCAACAGCCTTTCAGCAACCCTCTGAGCCACCTGTAGACGATCCAGAGATGACTTGCTGAGGCAGTTGAAAAGGGAATTTCAGTAGTCTAGGTGGGTGATATATAATATAAGCATAAACAGTCATCTCTAGCTCAGGTTGTGACACAGTGTTTCTTATAAATAAATAAAAATGACATATATGGGTTGACAACTGAAGTTTCATTGACCAAATACATCACCAAGATTTCTAAGACAAGACTGTACAGCTGATCAAGTGACGCAGAAAAACTTCTGGAGAACCAGTCCAGGACACTCCCCACCCACTGCCTAAGCCTACTGGGTCAAGACACTGTGGTTTACAGTGTCAAAAGAAGCACTAAAATCCAGCAGCACCAAAACAGAGCACTCACCCACACCAGGGACACTTGGAGATGGTGAGAAGAGATGTTTTAGTGCAATGCTTCTGATTAAAACCAGATTGTAATTTATCTAAAATGCTGTGTTCAATCAAGACACCAGCGAGCTGTTGGGTATCAACTTTCTCTAAAATCTTACTGCAGGCCTACAGTGTTTCCATAGTTTTCACAATAAGATAGCAGGGAGCTGTTTCTAATATAGACCTGGAATGGACCAGTTGACCCATTTTTAAGCATGGATTTGATCAAAGATTTACAAGGCTTCATGAAGGCTTTAGACTTCCCACCTGATCAATGAGGTCTTGCTGGAAAATAGGAGAAAAGCAGCCCAAAACTGACGACTCAAGTTGGATAAGCAGGAAAGAGAGTAGAAGAGGGGATTATGCTAGTCCATGCTTCTCTAATCTTATCCTCAGAGAAAGAGAGAAAGTTGCAGCAATCCTTACTGAGACAGGCACATCAGGGGTTGAAGGAGGGACAATGTTGTTGATTGTGTCAAACATAACTTTACGGGCTACATTTGCTGGAGGAAATCAAACTAGCAGAGTAAGAGGCCCCCCGCATCTGTAATCATGTTGTTGAATTCAGTTCTTTGTATTCAATTGATTAGATTTCTGCAGTCACTCTACCCTCCAAATTTATGCCAGAAACAAAGAATAGTATCAGGGGGATGAACTGATTTAAAGAACACATGTCTTTAGCTAACTAACTAACTAATAGCCACTTTATCCAACATGGCAGAGCATGTTGCCACATCTTATTTGTGCTACCTCTCAGAGATCCCTACGCTGGTGCTGACTAATGCTGGGACAACTTACTCTCGATGCTGTTGTGGTTGAGATGCAGGTGCTCCAGGTGAGAGTTGAACAGAGGAACAGAAGAAAGCTCATTGTGGGACAGTTGCAGATCCAGCAGGGTGGATATGTTGAACACGGCCTTGGGAAGTCCTTTATCACTCAGTTGGTTGCGGTTCAGCCTCACAAATGCCAGTTGAGTGAAGTCTTTGAAGTAGTCTCTGAAAATGAGAATAATGGAGAAGACAGACAACTTCAAATCCAAGAAATGTTGAAAAATGCATGCAATGTGGGTATTAGGGGTGTAACAATACATCGATCTGGACTGATGTATCCTTTCAATGATCCAATATTGTTGATGCAAAGTGAAAACTTTGATCCGGGTCATCTTCTTTAAGATGCATCTTTATGTTGAAATTGCACTTAACGGTTACTATTATTTACAATTATTTATGTACATTTTTCCCTTTTACGGTCAAAAGCAGAAAAGAAAGAGGTGGCAGTTTCTTCTGTAACTAACAATGTGGCACAAGATGTCTTGAATTCAAATGAATGGAAACAATGTCATGGCAGACTTTGTGATTTTGGTAAATATAGACAATATAGACAAAAGTATTGGGACACTTGACCATTACGCCAACATGGACTTTAATGATATCGCATCATCTTCTGGGAAGTCTTTCCACAAGATTTAGGAGTGTTTCTGTGGGAATTTTTGCCCATGTATGCAGTAGAGCAGTTGTGAGGTCAGGCACTGATGTTGAACGAAAAGTCCTGGCTCACAATCTCCGTTCCAGGTCATCCCAGATGTGTTTGAGGTCAGGGCTCTGTGTGGTCCATTCAAGTTCTTCCACACCAAACTCATTCAACCATGTCTTTATGGACTTTGCTTTGTGCACTGGGACACAGTCATGCTGCAATAGAAAAGGGCCTTCCCCAAACTGTTGCAACAAAGTTGGAAGCATAGCATTGTCCAAAAGATGTGTACGTATCTGTGGTCGTCAGCTATGTGACAACGTGTGCACTGTATACTTGCTTTGGGATGTCATCTATAGTGTTCCTGTCCAGGAAAAGTTGTATGATGCCACTAGGTATACCGGCAGGCATCTTTTTCAGGATGTTGCGAGCCAGATTGAGCTGCATGAGGCTTGTCAGGTCCTTGAAGGTGTTCCTTCCCAAGTCACTGTCACTCAGCTGAAAGAGAAGAAATGCATACAGACGATGCTCATACCCAAATGGCACAACGTAGAACCATACTCGTAAGGGTACTTTTAAACATCAGGTTTACCTGATTGTTGTACAGGTCAAGCATAGTCAGGTTTCCCATCTTGTTAAAGGCACCAGCAGGGATCTTAGAAATGCGATTCCTACTGAGGCGGAGCTGTTCTAGGCTTGCCGGGAGCCCTGAAGGAATCTCTTTCAGCTGGTTACCCTGGGCATAGAGGTACAGCAGTGCTGGGAGCTTCTGAAACACCTACACAAGAAATAAATACAGAATAGATGGTTTTGGCTTTAGATGGTTTTGTGGTATATTTTAAAATCACAAATATTCTTCCAGGAAGCCCCCTGACCTGTTTGTTTATTCGATGAATGCGGTTATTGGCCAAGTTGATCCAACGGACGTGAGAAGAGTTGACGAACGATTCTTCTGTCACCTCTGAAATGTAGTTGTTCTGCAAGTACAAGTAGTGGGTTCTAAATGGGATGACAGGGATCACACGGATGTTTCGGTTCTCACAATTGAGAGAATTCGGATAGCTTGGGGAGCAAAAACACTCTCGGGGGCAGTCAGGATACATGGAGGGTGGGCCCAGGATGGGTGGAGGGAAGTCTGTAGGCTCTTGGGGCTCTGGCTGAGCCGGTGCAGCAGGCTTGGGAACAGAAGGCTTCCTGATGGTAGCTGGGCGCCTCGTGGGCTTTTTTGACCTAGGTCTCTGGGTGAACACTGTCCCCATCAGGAGGAACAGAGCCAATGCAGAGACAAGTCCTGCGCCAGCCTTCATGGTCCTACAGCAGAGCGAGAAACACAGGTGAGTTGGTATATCCTACTGTTGAGAGAGAGAAAGAAGCCTCCTCACAACACAATACCTAAGATTTTGGTTTTGCTGGTTAGCCGGTCACAGCGTTCTTATCTGATCCCATCTTCCTGTCTTCTTATCTTAGAATGTCTTAGCCAATACAGTCATCTCATCCCACACAGACAGATTAGTAACGGAAATACATGTACACTGGTCCATTTTGTGTTTCTTGCTCTGTGTGGGAGCTCTGGGGCAGTAATAGCTCTCAAGTACATACAAACAATGCTTCCTTGATTAGCAGTCAGAGGTTATATTTGCCATTTGATTGGTCCTATTTTGTGAGCAGTTTGGGAATATTTTTTGACTATATATTGTATAATATATTGTATGAAGGAAGAAATTCTAGGTTTGAACTGGCCAACACAGTCTTTTGGAACTTAGCCATGCTGCTTTTACATGACTTCTGTCATGACTTCTGCTCTTTGTGACTTCTGTGTGGATACTATGTACACTTAAAAATGGTATAAGAGAGCAGTCTGGTTGAGCCAAACGTTCATATAACCTTTCCAGTGTCTGTCAGAGTTTCTATAACTGCGAATGAGTAAGAAAAGTTTGTTAATAAATGCTGTTATTGTCATTACATAAAAGTGATTGAAACAGATGTTATTCCAGCTTGCACAAATGGTTTGTGGCAAGGTCATATAAATGACAGAGAACGAGCGAGGAAGTAGGCAGTGATGTATTTAATCTGATTAATTTCAGGAGGGGGGTGCGGGGGAGCAGCTACTGATAGAGGAAATTAGTACTTGAGAGAGAGCGAGGAAAGGAACGTTTCTGGGATAAAGGCTGTATTGTCAGCACAGGCCCAGAGGGAGAGCTGTGGAGGGGAAAACTGCAGGTCTGGAGGGTTAAGGCTCTCTGGCCCAGGAGAGGCTCAGAGGAAATCAGGCTAAACCACAATGGGATTCTGATGGAGACAATGTGTTTAAACTCACGGTGAACACAAACATGTTGCAAGCAGAGATAAACCCATGAATACTTTGTTGGGTTTAAAGCTGACATGTGTTTTAACGGTATCTAACCTTTTAGATGAGCTTCTGCTTTAAATGCTCCAGCATGCTGGTGGTATACAGACTCATCCAAGAGATACACAAGAGCTGGAACTTCAACCATGAGAGCACAGGGGAGGTCATTTAAGGTGTGTACTGTAAGTGATGACTGTTTAAGAATATGTCTAAAAACAGATGTGTGCAACTTATATCGGCTTAGCTCTTTGTGTGTGTGCAATTTAATGACCTCCATACCATTAGGCTGAGAGACTGCAAAACACACACACGCATACATACACAGATGCAGATGTCTGACTTGGCATCAAAAGAGTTCAGTCTTCAGAGGGAGGCGATAAATTCACTGCTTTCCCTTTAAAAGTTAAGTTTCACCTTATTCAGAATGTCTGTTTGTCTGTGCATGTGTGTCTTTGCACTGTGTATTGTGCCCCAACAACACAAGCCTGCTGTAAATAATCATCACCAAAATGCACCATTACTTTCCAATCGCTTTGCTGCAGCTCAGTTTAGGCAAGTCTCTGGCCAATTTGACAAACGTTACATGTGAATCATGAGGCAGGAATGGGGTCCAGAGCCAGATTATGTCCTGCCTGGAAAAACAAATCCAAACTATTCTCTGACAGTGTTCCCTGGCACTGCCCTTCCTTTTCAGTCTCAGCCAGAGCCAGAGCCTCCCGGCCTGTTGTTCCAAACCAGAACCAGCTCTCCATCTTGCTGCTGTTGTCATGATCTGCGGTCTGGCAAACAACTAAAGACTCAAAGTCAGAGAGGACTGACTCAGTCCTTTGTTATCTGTGACCTCGATAAGCAAATCTGATCAGTATGAGAAATATACTCATAGCAGTGGCTCCGAGATTCCTGTTGGACATCTCTGTAGTTCAGGATGGCACAAACCACTTTATCATACACTCAGCAGATTCACATTACAGATGACTGTAATTCATGCATCCCCAGTCATTATTAAGTAGACTTTAAAAAATAGTAATTATCGTGCCATTTAAGTGGATTTTCACCACACACAAGGTCCATTTAATAGGTGTCCTGGAGCTTTTGATCATAATACAGCTGTACAGCAGACAAAGCTTTCCCAATCACATTTTGCCAAACTGGCAAACTCCATCTGCTGACGAAGAACATGTGATACAACTGAAAGCCCAAGAACAGCTACTGAACGGGCCTGGCGTTGGGAATGTTTTCTCAAATGCTGTTTCCAAGGCCAGAAATGCATTTTGAACCATCGATTCTTCTTCAGTTCACTTTTCACCTTTTCAGCTCTCTGTTACCACAAAGTCTAATTCATTTCTCTCTCTCTCTCTCTCTCTCTCTCTCTCTTTTGGCAGAACAGTCATTGTTATTCCTTTAACCCAAAAAGAACAGCACAAGATCAACAAAAGCCTTTGACAAGAACCTGTTCATGCACAGCAGAAAGCTGTGACTAATAAACAAATTACAAAATAGTGTTAATTAATCATGACGGACGTTATGACGTCCACCTTAACTTAAAGATGGACTTAATGTCACAATTTCTTGCTGTACATGAACTGCAAACATTATAGTTACAGAGGTATTGAAACAGTCATCAGCAGCACATATTCTGTATTAGTATTGCAACATTGCCAAAACCTCATGTGGGTGGGGCAGTCCTGCAGGGGCTGTGCGAAGACTGGATCAACATCTGTGTTACGTCAGTCTGAATATGCAGTGAGTGAGGTGAAAACAAATGATTCATTTGTTGATAAACTAAAATAAAACGATTCTAATTTTAAGTAAAACGAGAGTTGAAAAACAAAACCTTTCAGCCTTCATGGGGGGTCTGCTCTCCTCTCATCATCAGCCAACTCAATCTAGATCACTGTTTTCTTTTTACAATCTTCACACCACACTCTTCACAGAGGGATTTTTTTTAAAGTTCAACCCTCTTACAATACAGCCATTCACTGCAGCCTGTGATTTTGTTTGTGTTTAATTTCTGCCCTTGCTTAAGGCCAATCCAGGCATATGATCCAATCAGAATCTGTGCCAACAAAATGGTTGCAAGTACATCTTCACAACAGAGAAAGTAAAACTAATTTAAGTAAAAAGTCTTCTGAGTGGGCCCACCTGTTAGAGTGAAGGGCCCCGTGTGCAGAGGCTGCAGCAGCAGCACTGGTTCTGTTCCAGCCTGTGGTCCCTTGCTGCATGTCACCCCCCCCCCAAACCTCCTGTCAATCTCTGAACACTACTTTATAACTAAATACAAAAAGAAATAATGTTTTAAAGTTTTGTTTGTGTACTGCCTTGAGGTTGCTTGAGGATCCATCTGATGAGCTGCAAAAAATAAAGATTCTTCTCCACCAGCCAAAGTGAGCAACAGGGAGTTCGAGACTAACCCTCCTCTCTTCATATGTGAACTGTACTGCAGCAGCTCTGGCCTCACACACCAATGGAAAATGCTGAAATCAAATCAAGGTGAGCGAGCAGGAGTGGAGAAAAGCAGCAGAGTCAAAGCATGCAGCAGCTCCCTGCAGAGGAGAGTACCACTCTGTATGGCACAGTGTTTCTATAGAAACATACATGGCTCAGCTGTACCTGAGCCAGGATTCCCCCTCAGTCCCCACACACACACACACACACACACACACACACACACACTGCTCTTTCTGCCTTTTTCTGATTCATAAACACACTCCTGCCTGCACTCTTATCTTACTGATGATGCCCCATCTAAAACAGGCCCCCAGGAAACAACAAATAAAGCTTCTTACCTGCCTCCGGTACCTGCCCTCTTTTGTCAAGTCACAAGTTTTGTGTCTTTTCTTCTCTCTGCCTCTCTCACTCCTTTCCTGCCCCTTCCTTGCTATCTCTCCCTCTCTCTCTCCCTCTGTTTCTCTCCCCGTCGCTGACCCTCCCCTCTCTCTCTCTCTCTCTCTCTCTCTCTCTGTCTCTCTCTCTCTCTCGCCCTCCTTTGGTGGACAAGCCTGCCTGTTGGGTTTGTTCCCTGGCTTTTTTCCCTGTGAAGGTCACAGTGGTTCTTTCTCCCCCTCCGCTCGGCTCGGAGCCAGTGAAGTTTAATCTTAATTCCTTCTGGAGGACTGCGGGCTCTTTCATGTGTCTGAACTGTGTCACAGTTTGTTATTATTTTGTTCTGTTGCAGCATAGCATGAGAATGTTTGTCTCAAGTAGAAAAAGAAAAAGTTTGTCTTACTATAGAAGGCTTTGAGAAGTGCTGTGAACACTGTGATCTCTGTTAGGGAGAGCCCAGCTGTAAGTGCATACTGTATCTCCGTCTCCCACCCATCCTGCTATTGTTTAACTGACCGCATTCATATTCAGTCATGTGCTTTTCATTAGCAGCATCTCTCCGCTGACTCCATGGCATCTTTTCTGTGTCAGTTAGAAGTCCTGAAGGATTCTTTCCCCTCTCCAGCATCAGTAAACTCAAACAGTCTGATTATTGAGGTCTGGCTGAGACACGGGGTGTTGTGGAGGGGTTTTTCAGGAAGTACGGCTGTGTGGCACTGTGATTGGAGCCTCTATATGTGTGTGTGTGTGTGTGTGTTTATGTGTCACTGGGGGTTACGAGTTGGACATGTGTTTGCCGCCCTGCATTCCTGTAGAATGAGCTGCAGCCGAAAGATAATGAGGCAAACATATGTGGGGATCAGTTGCTAATACACATGAACACACGTGTGCCTCACTTTCCTTTTCTTTTCATGATTTCTCCGTACTGCACTTCTGTCTCCTCTTGCCACCAGGTTTGGGATACTGAGCTCAGCTGCTCCAAACATCTGGTCCAGACTGGTCCCAACAAGGAAAAGAAAAAATACTTGAACAATTGCAACACAGAGATGGGCACGTTTAACAAATACGTCAGTTTTTGGGTGGTTGCGTTTGCTTTCTTTTCGACTACCATATGGCAAAGAATGTTGTATAATTACCTCTCTGATCAATGATAGTGACCTAATTTCTGCCTGAAAGTTTTTATTTTGTGCTGCCTGTAGGGATGATATCACTGGAAATAGCTGCTCATTAATAGAGGCGTCTCGTGATTTGGTTTAATGTTTTCATTTATCATGTCTGAAGCTTAATGTAATCAGAAATTAAGTTAGAACTGTACACTTCATGTAAAAAATAAAGTTTAAACTGGAAATTAAATGCATAGGTGATCCCCTAAATGAGGTGAATCACCACAAACAAACCAGGTATCAAACTACTGTTTGGCACCGCGTCAACACTAGCTGTGACTGCACTGCTCGCTCACTCTCTTCATAGAGGTGGCCAGTAAATAAAGGGGACACACCATTTAATGCAAGCTATATATCAGAGAAAATATTGGTGAAGTAAGGAGCCAAGCCGAAATGCTGAAGAAAACAAGCTTTCATTTTTTCACATTTCTCAATTTTTTGTCATGCTACAGATGTGCACTTCCATATAACCTGAGTTATCAACTTCTAACATTCTAATCCAATACAAGTCATGATTATGTTGACAGTGAGCCCGATAGGATAAGATAGACTTCGTCATATTTTCTGCTCAGCTTTGACTTTGACTGTTTTTCTTTTCTTACCTCTCAAAAATCTGTCAGTCGATATTTGGTGTTTAAGCTTGTTGTCTGAAGAAAAAATACTTTCAAGTTCAAACAGGAAACAAATCACCATGACACCTTTAAAGAGAGTGTTTATCGCCATGTGTTTTCTCTCAGACGTTTCGGTGCACAAGCTGTGTCCATCAGCTCACAGTGCATCCATGATTCTGCCCGTACAGTACATGTGTCCACCATCTCGCGAATGCATTTTTCACTGAGTGTGTATTCAGCTTAAGTAGCAGACCTTTCAGGGTAAAACTGTGTGATCTGGTTTTGCCTGTGAAAACTGAGTCATGTGGCCTGTGGAATGTAACCATTCTGCAGTGCTCAGACAGAGACAGTCAGATTGTTGGCTCTCTGTTGTTTGTTGCTGAATTCAACCTGTCGGTTCGAAAGGAGAGATGTTTAAAGGGCATAGAACCTGCTTTTTCTTCAGGAAAGCTCTAAACAACAGTCCTTATTGCCTTTACATTCTGCAGCAGCTGTTTTCCAAACAGGCAGAGTGAGCGAGGCAAGATTGGGCTCCAGCCCAAAATGGCTTAGTTTGTATAATAATCTGAAAACTTTCCCAGGAACGGCCTGTTCTGTCATCTACAGAGTGATTTGGGTGATTGAACTGTTTGATTTAAAGGAGACTCGCATGAGCGTCAGCCAGAAATACTCTCAGAGGAAATACAGCCAGAGAAGGACTAATATTCTCCCCAGCATTTACAGACAACTTTTTGATGTGTTACAGGCTGCACCCAGTTCGGACAGCCACCCTGGCAAATGTGTGGAGTAAATGTGCTTACCCTTCAAAAGTTTCATGCAACTATAAATTTATTGTCTCCTAAATCATTCTGTAATTTCACAAATTGCATTATTACTGCATTAATCTTGAGTAATCGTTGTCATTCACTTAAAACAATGTTGAGTGTTCAGTGGAAACAAACCCAGCACACTAACAGGCTTTCTTCACCGCTTATTTTAACCAAAGATAAAGTTCCCAGAGTTTATGTTCAGTTTTTATGCTTTTGTTTTCGCTACACCACTCAGAACCTGCTTATGAATATGGCACTGTGCATACCAGCACGTCAGAGCAGGCAGGTAGCTGGAAGGAATTTGTTTATCTACAAAGTCAATTAAAAAAATATTTCTGTCATTACAACATTGGCCAAATTAACTTCTGTCAATCAAATACTGGCAAATTGTAAAGTCTCTCTTCTAATATACTTGAGCCGTGAGTCCTTTGTGTAGCTGTGCAGCTGAGCTTGAGAAGCATTACATCATGCATGAAATAATAGTACGCACTGTGAACTGTAAATACTTTCCCAAGTGAGCATATTGTTTATGAAGTCACTAAAAAGAAGCCACCTGGATGCAGGACATTTCCAAATCGAAGCTCCCCCAGCAGCAAATTAAATATTCTCCAGCCCACACGGGTTTCAGCTCACACACTGTTTACACACAATCTGACAAGCTGCCATTGGTAAGCTCAGCATGTGAAAACATGGATTTTAAAAAAAGGAATTTAGATGTTAAAGCACTGTTTTCCTCCCTGCTATGCATCTGACCAGGTGTAACCCACAGCTGGCTGCAATCACATGAACACATTGTATATTAGCATTGTTTGCACTGTCATGTCAGAAACCTTAATGAAGCCAGCTTCTCTGATGAAATATCAATTTGTCCAAATTGCACAAAATATATGAATTTTCTGTGAGGCTTCATTAAAACACCCGCCTGTTGTCAGCGCTGGATTTCATGGCATTCGGGCATCTTATTTAGTCTGTTTTTCTTTCCTCCCCACATCTTTTTTATTGTTATGCTTGAATTTAATTATTTTTTTTGTATTTATTCACAACAGTTTTCAAATTCGCCAAAATAGCCATATAGTGCAGTGTAAAAACCCTCTACTTGAAATAATAAATCATAATTGATCCCAAGTTAAATTCACAAGCTACACCAAAAGATATACTGTATGTAACTGTTCAGCCATCTTTACCAGCTTCAACATTAAAGCTAATATAAACAATTCTGAAATACTGCATGAGTACTTTTTGGTACTTTCATTATATTTTGGCACCTTTGTGGTTTTACTTGACCAAAAAATTTAAATGCATGACTTTTACTTGTAACAGAGCACAGAGTTTCTAAACCGCACTTCTGCTACTTTTACTTAAGTATTAGATCTGAGCACTTCTTCCGCCACTGGCCAATGTACGCTTTCAGTTTTCTTTTACGCTTTCAATTTTGAGAAATCCAAATCTTAACAGACCTTAGTTATGATTGGACATCACTGTTTGAGGGAGCAGTGTAGCCAGTAGTAAAAATCTTCAAAACACAGGACCTTTACCTGGACTCAATTTAATCCTGTCCTTAAGAAGAGGCATACATGCTCCCCATATGTTACACATGTTTGTAATTTATTGTCTTTTACTCTATGCTATGGAGACAGGAAAGAGTAAATGTTCAACAAATGGATTCTTTTAGATAAAAAGGAAGCACAAGCTTACCCTGCCCTTATGTTTCATGGTATGATAAATGGTGTGGATGCATGTGCTTCACAGATGAAGCTCTGTGTTGGTATTCAATTAAATATGTAACATGTGATACAGATTCCATAAGCATCACATGCAGCGCACACAGTTCACGCACGTAATGTTCAGTGCGGATTTCCACATCTCCCACTTTGGACTACTCATCATGCAACCAACTACACCCCCACCCCACCTACATCTCTAAATGTTTAGTCAGCAAGCTCATGAAAGTGTCATGGGTTGGGGGAACAGGAAAACCACAACTACATGCTCTACTCTAGCTTATGTTGCATTATCAGAAAATCATGCAGTGCTGTACAGACTGTGGGGAAGCCTCAGGAAATGGTACCATAAAGTTAACTTTTCAGCATGTGAAAGACAGACCTTCTTCTAAGTTTTTACGACGTCACATATTCTGCTTATTGTAAAAAAAAAAAAAAAAAAAAAAAAAATTAGATGTGAGAGCAAAAGCTAGAATTGGCATTTGTACCAAAAATGTGTTTATTGGCCAAAGCTACTCGTAGATTTTGGGAAGATTATGTGTTCCCAGCCCTGTGAGGCTCATAACTGTAAGCTTGTGGCCGTTACTATTTATGAAATTGAGTTCAAATATTAATTGTTGCCACAAATCAAGAAATGTGAGCCTTCTTTCTTTTGCAGTGAGGAGTTTTCACTGCACTGCAAGTTGATGACTTTGTAAAATAAAAGCAACTGTCTTGAGACCTTCTAGGAAATACACAAGACAGCAGAATCAGCATCTGTCTGTGCGTTATTGTGTGTGTCTAATGAGAGGGATGGAGGTTCTTGTCTTGCTTGTAAACAGGCCTGTAAATGCAACTAACAGCTTCCTCAGTCATCAAGCCAAAACCACAAGTACCATACAAGTCTGTGTTGGATTTAGGGAATGATTTGTCTGCCCAGCGACAGACTCTTCACACAGATGTAAGACCCGAACCTCTCGGTGTAGTGTCCAGTGGTTTTGTATACTATTGGACGTGCTGATGCCTCTGTTTTTTGGTGCAGGGCGTTTAGTGTACTGGCGGATTTTTTCAGAAATCACGTAAAGCTTGATTAGAGTGGTGAGAGTTAATATAAAAAAATACTGATTGGATCAGCTTTAAAAAATAGCAAAGTAAGTAAGTAAACATACATCCCACTGCTGGTTTGGTGGACATGATTCCAAAAACACTGTGACACTGCTTAAAACATTTATAAACCATAAGGTGATAATTTGCTTATCCTTTCTGACTTACACTCGGTTGACAACCTTACAAAGATAATATATTTAATCTTTGTGACTCTTGTAAACATTTGCTTTGATGCCAGCAGATGCTCAAAAAAACACAGCTGTATGGTGAAACACACGATAAATGAAATTAATGTACTATGTGGGCTCAGGAACAATTTGTAGAACCACTGCTTTGATTTTTGTTACTTTTTTGTAATTGGGGTTGTACATAACAGCAAGTTCTGATCCCAGACTTCTGACCTCTGCCTGTATAAATAACTTTTTCAAATTTGCTTTTTTTCTTGAAAGAAATGCGAAACAAATGAAGGAGCAACAAGGAATCATCTGGTTGTGCTAACAGTGCTAATACAGGCCACTGACGGCTGTGGATAGACCTACAGATTTTTGACTTTTTTTGTTAGCTCGACCTGTTCAAATCTAACCTGTGAAGTAGTACTAATACTGGAAAGTATGTGGGCAGAGGGATGTGATATGTGAATGGTCTTGAGCTCCTCAGCTCTCTATGTTGCTGTTATGACACCACAGGGAGCTTCATAGCACACTGTTTTGACTGGTGGTTTCTAAGGCAGAGTTTAGTTCAGTGGAGACGAAAGGCCAGAGCTCTAATGATTCCACCAGTCATAGTTTTGTTCTGTTTTTAAACAGCTCTCTTTGACCACGACTCTTTATTAAAAATAACTTCTAAACATAAATGACTGTCTTTCTTACAGTTCAAACTACGTGAGGAAAAAAACATGTATCATCAGAGGTTTGAAAGTGGAAAAGAAGGACTTCATCATAATAAACAAATCAGATCGGCTTTTTTGACAAGAAACTGATGTCTACCAGTTTAAACATTCCTTTTTAAAAATTTGGATGTCCCTTTTGCATTTTTCCACTTCATTTAGATCCTCCTAGTTGATCAAATCAATGAGTCTGGAAGTAGTGATGGAAAAATGACTTCGGCTATCTGCTGTTAAGGAGATAGCTGAAGTTCACCTCAGTCCCTTGCAGCTAAAGACAGTCAATTGTTGGATGTCATTCCCAGCCTGCTAAATAACAACATTTTAGTTTGATGGCTCAGTCCAACCCACAGTTTTGTTGAGTCTCATTCAGACGTTGACAACCTTGGAATGAGATTCAACAATCAACTGTCTTTTCCAGAATCTTTTACCCTTCCTTTAATGCAACAAAAGCACCTTCAGTTAGCGCTTCATAGCACTGTGACGTGCCAGAGAGCCTTTCAGGTTTTCACGTGTGCCATCTGGCTCTAAGGTGCCTTGTCTTGCCAGCTGGCAATTCCTGAAAACCTTCATCTGTGTCTTCTCAACTGATTTGGAGGCACTAATGAGTGTTCCCTAATGCAGATTATGTACTGTATTTCAAATTAATATCTGTATTGTGACGGCTATTAAATCTGTGCTTCATATTTGATCACCATGCTTCACGGCTCTGAAAATGAGGAATGCAGCCGAGGTCTGGTTTAAGTGACTGCAGACTGCAGTAAAACAAAGAAATATAGAGTGGAAAATAAAGTTAATGTTGAGCTATCACAACATCAGAGCAGCTGAGGATAAGCCTCAACCTGTTCAGAAGTTCTCCTTCTCTACTGCTGACCTCCATAAAGTTCCCAGAGAGGTTAAACGTGACTTAAAGAATAGTTTGACATATTAGGAAATAAAGCTAATTTGCTTTCTTGCCAGGAGATAGATGAGAAGTTCTTGTGAATATCCATTGTATATGAAGATACAAACAGCAGCTGGTTAGCTTAGCTTAATGACTGGAAACAGCTAGCCTGACTCAATCCAAAGGTTAAAAAAAACAAAAACAAAATACCTCTACAGCTCACTAGCAAACATGCTATATCTTGTTTGTTTAGTCCATACAAAAAAAGAAGTGTGAAAACAACAAGTTCTGGCTCACAGTTTCCCCCTAAGCTGGCTAAGCTAATCTGAACCTGGCCTCAGCCTTAAAGGACAGATTTAAGCATTATGTAACACTCAGCAAAACAGTAAATAAGCATAATAGCTCATGTTGAACTTTTCTTTGAAGAGTTCTCAACCTGGGGTCTATCAGAGTGAAACAACGTGGCTGAGAAACGTAAAACTGCTGATGACTCATTAACATTAATAAAGAAACTGAGGCTATGTTTCAAAAGGTATCTTAACTTTGGTTTTATCAAAGCATTTCTGGCAAGAAGCTATCTAACGATGTGAGGTGGAGGGGTGCTCAGCTTTTCTTAGAGACGGAGGGAACCACTGATGTAACATCTGGGCTGCCTGTATTTTGTTTACAGTCTTTCAGCAGCGACATGGAACAAACCAGTGAACTTTCCATCATGACTTCATAATTACCCAGCAGACTGCCCACCGGTCGTCACTGGAACAAGCTTACACAGACTTTTATGGTTAATGCTCGTCCCTCAAAGGAACTCTGTGTGAGTGACTGCCTCTGGTAAATGTGTCTCCAGATATAGCACAAGTCTGATCAGACTGTCCAGCACACTCACAGCAGTTAAAAGACATAGTGTCACCTGGAAAATATGGCACTGGTTTTAACAATATTAGAATGAACACACACACATACCGACACACACATTCAGATGAGTACTTTGGGTAGTTATTGGTAAGTTGTTGAGTGGCTGTACTCACTGTACTCAAGTACTATGCACTAGACAGTCTGTAGCCACATTTTTGAAAGCATATCTTTTTACTCTGTAAAGCTGCTTCATAAATTTACTGCACTGAAAGCTTTTATCTAACCCCCACACTGATATGGTGAACAACAGTGTGATTCATACTCATCCGACGGTTTAATACCTAATATAGTTTATATTGGTTTTATAATATAGTTTTAGGAAACAACCACTACATCTAAGAAGGAATTTTACTTAAGCATAAAAATTTTGAGTTGAGTTTTCTATCACCCACAAAGTGAAGGCAACTATCTAAAATTGATCAAAACCATCAAATTTTTGGATTTTAAAATAAGTCACTATTATTTTAATACAAAACAAATTACAAGGACCTGCTTTACATACAATGAAAAGCTCCCACACATTTTTTTTTTTTTTTACAAACTACATATCTTATAACTCTTAAACTTCTCTTATACTCTTATAAGTCTTTGCATTTTGTAATTATGAAGAAACCATCTCATCATGAAATAATGTTTATCTTGTAATGGAAAACAGCATTACAGTCATTGTCAGATCAAGACTGCCAATTCATTATCACTGAGAAGTACTGTCATTATGAGAAAAACATCATACTTTTGTAAGAGTCTTCCATTTGAGTAAACAGGACCACAATGAAACCACCTTGCTTCAGTGCAAATTCCGTCTTGGTTTGTGGCATTAAGACGAAATGCAGATGTATTATTAATAATATTGGTGTGTCAGCATTGTGCAGGAATTTTAGAATTCATTTTGAACCATGACATGAGGTTGTTCCAGCAGGTACAACAGATGAGACACTATGACATTTGTAAATAGGTGGTGAGCAAATGAGATACGGAAATCATAATATTATTCATTCAGTTTCTGCTTGGTTACCTTTTAAGGCTTCAACTCAAACTCTCACACACAGCATCACAGAATGCTGTGGGTGATGGAATTAAATAACAAGTGAATATGATTCTGTTTGCAGGGCTTTTAAATAACATGTATGCATATGTATGTATATATATATATATATAGAGAGAGAGAGAGAGTGACTGTATACTGAATCTCTACTCCAGTCCTCTTCCTCAGTCAGTCTGGATGCTTCTTCCCACAGAATAAACTGTGAGATGACTTCATGACAAAACACAGGCTTGAAGGACACAGTGCAGAAATGTTAAGTAGGAGTCAACCAAAGTACAGCTCCTTCAATGCGCCATTAAAGGCCAAATGTCAAGGTGACAAAAAACAGTAAAACAGTGAAATCTCCATAAATTTTGCCACTTTGATAGAGGTCTACACTGTATTCGCTCCTTCCATTTAACTGTCCATAAATGCATTGCACAATTATATGCTTATTTATGCAGTATGTAATCTAGCTTCATACTGTATAGAGATAGACACCACTGTGATGTATACGTTTGGACATTTAATCCCTTCTTACTTTACCACTCCATTGGGTTTATTGTCCATTCTGTCTTTGCACTTCACTGCTGTTTGAAATGATTGGATGCTAAACTGTATTCCCCTGGTACTTTCCCTGGTACTGGTAGTTGCATCTAACATAATGTAAGTTTGCAAAGACAAAGAAATTACAGGAAGAAGAAAACTGATGCAGCAAATAATATCCCCTTAATTGAAGCTGTAAACATATCTTAAATATTCTTATTTTTGCTTAAAGGTATTTTCTAAATTCTATGATTTACGCAGTTAACATATGACAGAATAACAAGTGGGTAATATTTCAGTTATTGATTTATTTTTCTTCAAAAAAAAAAAAAAGAAGCAAATACACAATATCATATTAATGTCCACTTTATTTGTCTTTTGCTTGTGTTAACCAAATGTAATAATTAGGATGATGGACTGTGGCTGCCAAATCCAGAGTTAGTCACAATGCTCTGCAAAAAGATGTCCAGAAAGCTTGAAAATGTTTAATATTTACGCCAAAACAAATTAATGTTCCACCGGGCTTGATGTCTGGACTGGTGTGGCTGTCCAGCTAACTGAGTCACATTCTCTCAAGGGAGAGCTACTGAATTTTACCATTCATACATGTTTCCCTTTCTCCCTGTAAGACAGCTCAGACGTTATTATTCTGTAAGGTCAGAAATGAGAGGGTTTGTCACAGTTCCTATTCAGTAATAACACACAGATGTACGACCATGCTGAGGCAGAACTTGAAGGTGGAATGAGAGAGAGAGAAACTCAAGGGAATGCACCGGCGGTGTGTGAGATGTTTTGAAGACTTACAGTAAAATAACAGTGATTTAAGGTCAGGTTTTGGCATATTTTGAAGGTCAGTTTTCAACTTTAAGGCCGAGTTCTTTGTCTTACACTGAGTCACATTTTGGTTTTTGTATTTTTTTTTACTGTGTATCACGAGATGAATCACATGTAGTCATCACATCCAGTCACATACAAAATCCTATTTTTGATGCATGCTGAGAATGTTGAAGTCAGATGTAAATACTTTCAAGCACTCGCAGACAGAAGACCCAGTCAGGGGGGAATTGTTGGTAGGACAACTTGTTTCCGTCCAGTCGTAATACCTTCACCCTGGAGTAGGACAGAGGTCCCACCTCTCTGCAGAAACTTGTCATGTTGAGCCCTGTTGTGAACAGACAGAAAACAAACATTTATTGTCCATATTTTTAATATTAGACACTCATTAGTCATCAGAGTGACAGTCATCTATTGCTGTCTTGTCAAAACATTGTATTAAACTAAACCATTCCACGGACCTTTGATCTCACACTACCAAGTGATCATCATATGTAAATTATTAACATGATGCGCTTAAATCACATAATGAAATCCATCTTATAAAAGAGGGTCTGTGCAGTCTGCAAACACCCTTCTTCCCACAGGGTCTGCATTTCCTATTAGATGTCTTGCAGGTGCTGTGGTGAAAACGGAGGGTGAGGAAACCACAGGAAACACTCTCTTTTTCGGATTCATTTCAGTAGTACAGCCTCCCTCGGCTCACTCTGTAGGCTTTGGCAGAGGAGGCGCAGTGGTAGCTGTAAGGCTGCTAGCTAGACGATGAGGTGTTTGTCTTTGTGGAAGTGTTTCGCCGTCTGTGTGTCTCATTGGTACACAGCCCTGCTGCTTTACCTCATCATGGATTGGGAAACAAGAACACACTTTCAATTTGCCAGAGCCTGTTTGCCAAAACTGCACATCAGGTCATTGCTGCTGGACAGTCATGTGAGTCATCTTGTGGCTGCTGGCTACAAATCTGCAGCACTGTGACACAAATCGTATTTGTTAAAAAAAAAAATAAAAATGCCAGAGTGATCAGGAGCAGACGGCTGGAGAGGAAAGAGGAGACCATGAAGAGTGGAACAGCATGTGCTTCTGGCTCATCTGGCACTCTTACGTGAATCCATCACAGATGTTTTCTCCGCTCTTCATTGCAAGCCTTCTTTCCCTTCATTCAACCACCCAACATTCCCTCCCGTCTTCTCTCTTCCATCCTCTTAATACTCTCTTTCCATGTCCCTGAGTACCTTCCCTCCCTTTATTCTCTCTCGTCTCTCACCTCTGACTCGCCCAAACCTGGCCTCTCCCCTGTCCATAAGCAGCAATGAGCGTTGGCTGTGTGTTCGAGGAGGCTGTTGTTACTTTACAGTCCACACTTCACCCCCCACACCCCACCCCCACAGCAGGGTTTGGGTGCAACATCTTCCCAGATGGTCAGCCACATAACTCACTAATATTGTACTTAGCGTCAAAACAAGTGAGTGCACTGTTGAAAAGGTCACTGCATTTTTGTGTCTGTGTGTTGTGTGCATGATTTCTTTGTGTATGTATGCACCTCACCTTGTATTTCATTGGCCTCCAGGTAGAGGTACTGCAGGGTGGTGGGGACAGTGGGAATGGTGCTGAGTTTGTTATAAGAGAGGTCCAGTTCCACCAAGCTGGAGAGGTTGAAGACCTGCGGGTGGACACCATGGCTCTGCAGACCACACTGACTAAGACGAAGGTACTTAAGGTTGAAAAAACCTACAAAGCTGTCCTCATCCAGCCCAGAGAGAGTGTTATTGGACAGATAGAGCTGTTGGACAGATGGGGGTAAATGTCTGGGTACGGACGAGAACAAATTCCCGCTGAGGTCCAGCAGGTTCAGACTGAGCAGACCTGCAAGATGAGATGAGGAGACACACAGACAGAAAGAATGTAAATGTTGTCAGTGTTAAATGCCAGGAATATTCAGGATTACTGAGAGTTCAGTGTAGGCTCAGTGCCTATTTTCATTGCAATACTGACTATTGTTCATGCAGCACAGTTGTTGTTAAGCTTTGCCTTGAAGAGGAGTTAATCTTTACAGGTCTTTAAATGTTGTTTTATTTGCTTAATTTTCCTTTTGAGAGCTGTTTCACATTTTGAACGTATCAAATTAAATTAGAGACACAAAGTGATTTTATGATGCATCACATATTCGCTGAAAGACATAAAATCCAAACACTTATTTATTAAGAAAAACCATAACTCCCACCACAATTTCAGACAATGAAGATCATTTTCATCAAATGTTTTTTACGTGGCATGATGTTATCAAAGCACTAAGCTTTGTTGTATTCTCTGAATTCCCCAGCCAAAGTCGATTCTGCATGTGTAAAGAAAGGAAATGATACATAAGACAACCTTTGAGGTCTCCCTCTTTGATGGTTTGCAATCTGTTTCCATGCAGTAGCAACAACGTCAAGTTGTGCAGGTTCTGGAAAGCTCCAGGGCTTATGCTGCTGATTTGGTTGTGGGCCAGTCGCAGCTGCTCGAGTCCAGCTGGTAGAGCACTGGGCACTGATGACAGGTGGTTGTGGTTGGCAAAAAAGTAGCACAGCTGGCTCTGGTTCTGCAGGGCGGCCTGGTCCAGCTTGTCGCTCTGCAGCTGGTTGTGGTCCAGGATGAGCCAGCGTAGATCAGTAATGTTGGTCAGAGAAAAGGAGGACAGGGATGTGATGTTGTTGCGCTGGGAACAAAAGAGAAAAAAAATGCCTTAAGGGTTTTACAGTTTTACAGTTTAAATTAGGCAGATATAGTATAGTTCAGTGGGGATCAGGTCAGGAAATGAAAAACCAATGTGGGCTAGTAGCAGACCATTGTAAACACTCAGTGCTCAGTGCCTGTGCTGTTCAGGTTTTTCCTACCTGTAGGAACAGGTATTGAGTTCTGTCTGGCAGGCGCTCAGGAATGTCTGCCAGCCCTCGGTGGTCACAGTAGAGCGCTGTGGGCCACTGGATGGGGCAGTCACACTGATGGGGGCAAGCCTCTGGGTTGTTGGCTTGGAACCAGGATCGGTCCATCCGTCCCTGCAGGCTCAGCACACTGGGCTCACCAAGCAGACGATTAATCCACAGAGGAACTCCTCCATAGTCTATGTCAGCTACAACAGTGGCTGAGGCACAAACACACAGCAGCGCCAACACGACACAACACAGGAGAGCCATGGAGACAGATGGTAAAAAATACAGTCCTGCAAATAAACCAGTGAGACAAAGGTGTCAGCTGATTTAGTAGTTGGGCTATTAAAGTCTGTAAAATTGTATAAAGAGAATCAGCGAAAGCCTTGTTAGGAAGAGAATTACTAAAGTGTGTGTTAAAACACACAGGAGTTTTGGCTTGAGCATAGAAATTACTTTTTTGTTTTTAACAGGGAGTCAGCATGAATAGTGAATAATAGAATAGAGTCTGACGTGGGCATTTATGAGAAATGGAGGATCCAGCATTTTTAACCCATATGAACTCTGCATAGGGATTATGTCATCTGATGTTGAAATCACCACTTTAGTCCAGACCAAAATATCAACAACTACCGGATGTACTCCCATGAACGTTTGACGAGACATTCATTTTTAACTCAGTATGAATCCAAATGAGTTTCAAGATCCCCTCATTTTATTTCTAGTACCAGCTGGGCACAGTTTTCACTTATACAGTTAAAATATGCTGAAATCAACAAGGTAGACTGCCATGAAATTTAGTACAGATATTCATGTTCACCTCTGGATGAATAATAATTCTAGTGATCCCCCAATTCTCCAGCACCAACATCAGGTCAGGGTTTTAGTTTGTGATCAAATACCTGTAAAAGTAATGATACTACGTGAGCTGTACTTTGTGGCTAGTGCTAATTAGGTGATGATATTTTATCCAGCTATGCTAAGATGGTAAGCAAGGTAATACTTCCAAGTAGCAGACCGTCAAAAAATGACGTGAAAGTGAAAAAGTGTCTATCTATCTGAACATCAAGATAAAAAAGGTTCAGCATGAGGTTAAAGAAGCTCAGTTCAAGTACTCGTCTTTCTGTGCCATGCATTGATCAATTAAAATTAAATGAATGCATGCCACTGTCTGAAATGTTGCACAGGTTGCTTTTGCTTGCACGCTTCTTTGCATTTAAACCTCATGAGAGGGAAAAATACATCTTTTCCCTGCATGCACAGCTGTAGATGGTTACGGTAACTCCCACAAAGTTGGTACACACAAGCACACACGGAGACTCTCAGTTATTGTATGACACAGCGTTGTGTAAGAAAGGTTTGCATCATCAGGAAGTTTGACTGAATTAGCAATGTTGCATTTTGTCTTTCTCACCTGCAGCACGGTCTTACAGTACAACACATCCTCAAAAGGTTGCCAAGAGATTTGTTATGCTACGCAATTATGCCACAATAAACCACTTGTAACCACTAGCTGCAAATGCAAAATACAGACTTGAATATTTCCAGTTTTACCTGTCTTGAAGAGAAAGGAAGTGGAAGCAGACAAGAAACCAGCAACAGACTGACACTTACCTGTTTGTTCAGGAGCTGCAGAACTGAGACAGATTGTCTTAAATTTCCAGTCAAACCCTCGGGAACTGTGTGTGTGTGTGTGTGTGTGTTAATGCGTCTGCCTATGTGTGTGTGTTTTCTAGCTACCAGCGGTGTTTACCCACTGTCTGCTGCATTCCTCTTCTTCAAATGCTGCCCACATCCCAGAGCCCAAACACCCTCCATAATCTTCCCTCACTCACATCTCCTTTTTCCTTTCTCTCAGCTCAGCCTTTGGTACATTTGGTGGAAACATGCTTGCTTATGCCGTGGACATACACAAATAAACACAGACAGACTGACAAAAACTGCTAAGGAAAGGAAGTGAAGGAGAAAGAAATCAAATGAGGGCAACTGAGGGAGCAGAATTTTCATTGAATATGAGAAAATTTTGATCAACATTCAAGATTCAGTGTGTATATATAAATATGTGTGTGTGTGTGTGTGTGTGCCTGTGTGTGTCTGTGTGTGTGAGAGAGAGAGCGGGAGAGAGTCTACAGTTCTGTGTTCTGCTTGGAGGCTTCGAAGCATCGAAGTACCTGGGGAGCCAAAGAGACCATTTTGTGTGCATAAGTGTGTCTCTTTGTGTGTGTCTGTGTGTGCATCTGTGTGTGTGTGTGTGTGTGTGTGTGTGTGTGTGTGTGTTCCTTGAAGGAAGTAACTCCTTGCAGGCGCCTGAGTAGAGGAGAGGGGAGAAAAACGATTCCAGATTCTTTTTGTTTCTATAGCATGAGGGGAGCCCTGGGAGCAGAGAGACAAGGTGGAGAACAAGAGGAGAAAGTGGGGAAAGTGTTTTTAGATCCAAGTGTAGAAAAATGGCGCCCTCTAGAAAAAAATGCATGGAAAGACACCCACAGTGGAGTTCAGCCAAATTCACGACAATAGGAGCATTTTAATTTCAACCATGATTAAAAAAAATTGTGTTTTTTTTTTTTTAATTCTGTGCTGTGTAGTAAGGTACTGTTTGTGTTATTTTTACATATCTTTATGAATGTATGGGTAATCAAGAGAACAACACAAAGGAATGCATGTTCATGCAGTGCAGTCATGTGCCAGTGTCACCAACGTCAAGTTGTAGAAAAGAAAAGAATTCATTGAAAAAATGCCAACAAACAAAACTAGGCAGAACTTAGCAGGTATAATGTTTGTTCACCTTATTCTCAACTTAGTTTAGCATGTTACCATGCACAAACATTTGCTGTTAGTGTTGAGTACCAGCAGAGCTGAGGGGGATATGAATTTCATGTTATCTAGTTTTGTGGGTATTTGATCTGATGTTGCTGGACAAATGTGACTTCTGATCAGATGATGGTGCCAAATGAAAGGTTAAGAGATCAATCAAGAAGTTGATTCATCCTGGATGGGATGTGAATTTCCAACCAGTAGTTAATATATTTCACCCAATACCAGATCATGGTGGCATTAAAGGAAAGTTCAGATCACCAGATAATTAAAATTAATTTTCTGGGCAACATGGATGTCTGTTTTCATGGTAATCTGCCCAATAACTCTCAGGACTGTTAAGACAATAACTGTCACTAAAAATCTGAAAAGTTAACCGAATACTGGCAAAGTCAGAGCATCACGTCTCTGTTGACAATGTTACTACAAACTTTGGTAATCCATCCAATAGTTGTTGAGATATTTTAGTCTGGACCAAAGTGGTGGACCGACAGATTTAAAATCAAAGAAAAGTATTTCATTTCCAATCCGTGATACTGTGTTACCTTTATTCCATTTCTGCAGCAAGGTTTCTTGTCAACCACTGTCATGTTTTTGTAACTGATTTCTAACCGGTAGAGTGAGGGTTTCTGGAAACATGAACGATCACTGGTAAAGATTGTGTCAACACCTGCCAGCAGGCAACTTCTCACCATCCACTCTCTGTGCTCTGCTCTGTCTGGATTAGTCATAAAGAGGAGAAGGAAATGGAAAAGTCCTCCCTACATCCTCTGCTGGCTCTGAACCCTCTGCTCCAGAGTAACAACTTTCACTGAAACATTACATTACTTTCTCTACACATAAATATGGTATTTAACTCGTGTCATTCATGAATTCTAACATTTTCTCTGTGATCATGAACACTTTTCTTCATTTCATGTGTTTAAATGAGTGAGTGAGTATGATTATTAATACTGTAGTAAAACATTTCCTTAAAGTCCTTCTCTCTAAATGTTTTCTGTGATGGACTCTGGGATAACTGGTTATTGAAACTGGATGTGTCCATAGATTAAGGGAAAATTCAGAAAGATGAGCTTAATGCTAAACTGAAACTTAAGGGGGTGCTGCAACACAACCATGAAGTTTTTGAATGGGGCCAAGGGAGCTGAATCGTAATGACTGCACATACAGCGGATCAGATTTCACCTACAGTACAGGTACAGGTCTGTGCTCTAAAGGGGCTGCAATTACCAAATCGAGCCTGGAGGAGCCAAGAAAGAATGAACGAGACAAATAACGATGAATGATAACCATTAAGTGTTAATGATGTCATGTAAAACAAGAGCTAATGCAAGCTGACTGAGCTTAACCCACATCTGTAGTTGGTGTCACTATGCAGTCAGAGTAAATACAAAGCGATCTGTGTAAAAAGATGCAGGAGCCTGTTACACATCTCCACCAAGTGTGATGTTGCACATATTACACCAACATTGATCTGGCATCAGCTCTAGTGTAACTTCTGAGAAAAAGCAATGCTTGATCTGTTTATTTAAGCACTGGATTTGATTTCCTGTTCATGAGTCAGCATCATTTCAGGGTAATTACATTTCCCAAAGCAGAAGTTGCCTTCGAGCCGTTTCCTCATTTAAAGCTGGCACATCGCACCAATCAAACAGCTCGTCACATGTTGTAAGGGCTCACTTAAAGTTGACCTTTTCAAATACTCACACACAAGTGAAAACTGTTCGGCATGTGAAATACTTTTTTAAAAAGTTGGTTTTGGCAAAGGTTTTATGGCAAATAAAAGTGAATTCAACACATTTGATAAACCTCAAGGATGCACACAATGTGTTTTATGTAACACTGAATATGAACCCCACTGGGCATCTTTGTGTCTTCACTCTTCATTTTGGAAACAGCAGTTAACAAAATCAATCATCAAATCAGTCTAATTCTCACCTTTTCTGAGCAAATGAAACCATTTTTGACCACTCTCGGATAGAATGAAAGCTGTAAACACAACACTGACACATTTTAGTTGATGTAACAAATACAGTAGCTTACCGTTGCTTATTTACACGTCCAGCAGAGGAAGATTTGATGTCATGTTAATGTCCACCTAATGAATGTACCCTGTTCACCCTCATTTTACTTCTGTTTTGGGTCTTTATCAACCTGTGAGGGACATATCAAACTGTAACTCTACACCGTTGACTGTATGTAAAGATGGATGATGTTAAAGCACCCCAGAAGTGAAGCTAAAAAAAAAGATCGCCCCCTGGTGACTGGCTGCAGTATAGGTCAGAGACCCCTTATTCTCCAGGTTTGCAGAAGTGACATAGACCAAACTTAAAACTGAAAATACATGTTAAATAAAATGTTCCCAAAGATAATTTATGTCACTTTAGGTAGTCCCCACTCATGTATGATTAAGTGTTTATTTTCTGATGAGTCTGGTTTTTATTCGGTATTTGATGCCATAAAATGGGGGTGAAATGTCATGATTGACAGCTGAGCACTGCTCTTGATTGGTTCAGGTCGGTGTATGGACGGTAAATTGATACAGCGGCTCCACTACCTCTGGCTCCAATTAATGTCATAAGCTTAAGATAGAAACGCTCATATCTGGTATATTTTGGCTTCACTTTTTATTCATTACCCAATGTTAAATTACAGAAGTACAGATGCTAACACTGGCTAACATTTTCCACTGAGAAATCAGAACCAACTGTGTCCCACAGCAACAACTGAGCATGAATTAACTTAAGTCTGTTTCCTCTTCCACTTCTTGTTCTTCTTCTTGTCATGATTTCATTCATCATCTGCAGACTGAATTTGTCCCTCAACACTTCCTGTCACTGATACCATTTTTCAGAATGCACAAGCTTGGGAAAAGATGGGATCAGCAAGATCAGCTTTGCAAATATTTATTGAAAAAGAAAAATGACTATTTACTGAATGAAGAAGAAAAAGAAATACTTGGCTAAACACTCATATTACTGTCAGACATATTTTTCTTAACTCAGCGTGTTCGTACTGACCAAGTTTCTCCACTGCACGTTTACTCAAGTGTTCCTACTTACTTGCATACAAATTAATTTGATTGACCTTTAGATACTAATTATACAGATTCCCTTCCTGTCCTGAAGACCATGTATCTCCAGATGTGTTTGAATGTGGTGACAAACCAAAGGATGGTGTGTACCTGACTTCTTAATCTAAATAAAATATTCTAACTCACCTGGGATTTGCTAGACAGACATGACAACATGACAGAGGCGAGAACAGGGCATCCATTGCAGTCATATACAGCAGTAAAATGCAACACACACCAGAATGTATGAATTGTAGTAATATTAATCCAAAAACATCATATATAATAATAAAATATTCTTTTGCAGCATGAAAACTTTTACTTTTGATCTAAAATCTTACTGGTAATAATTACATGCTTTTACATAGCTAAAACTGAATGCAGGAAGTGAATTTTACTCGCAGTGAAGTATTTCATTAGTATGGCTACATTAATGTAAGGAAAGGATCTGAATGCTCCCTCAGTGTATTTTTCAAAATCTTCCTTTTTAGTGTCACACAGCAGATTTAACACTCGTCAAATCATGAATTTTGGTTGAGATGTCATCCGAATTTAGATTAGATCATTTCAGTTGTTTCCGAGAGTAAGACACAGGCATCGAAATCTGCCCCTTCTCATCTGTATGGGAAAAAGATGAGAAGCTTGACGTGGTATAATCGTGAACATCTGTGTGTGTGCATGTGTGTGCGCGTGTGTGCATGGACATCTGCTTTCTATTGCATGGTTTGTGCTGCCCCCTGTGCCCTGGGGTGCCATGGTTCAAGTTATCTTAAGGAGACGCATTGCCCAGCAAACACTGGGACTGAATCTTAACACGTGTGTATTATTATGAGTGCCTCATTGTTATATGTGTTATTTATCAAAAGTTATGTCATTCAAAAGTATATTTTCTTTGGCACACAATAATTTAGAGGGACACTTCAAAAGAGCCCACAGCTGTTGAATTGATAGTTGCAGGGCGTGTGAGTGCTTGCATAAATCAGCGTGGAGAACAATAATGTGGTTTACCACAAGGGTAAACATTAAACCTTTGGGCTTAGTAAGAATTGAGGTTAGGCGTGTAATGATAATGGTTAAGAGTAGAGTCATTGTCTCGGACGAATGTGTGTCAGCTCAATACCCAAACAATTAAAGAGAGAGAGACTGAGAGATGGACAAACTATGTAGTAAAACTGCCACAAATTGCTTCATTAGTTTGTTATGATTTGCAATATTTAATAAACTATGATTTTGTTGATGGTTTATATACTACATGTTGTTGTTTTGTCTCCTTCTTGCCCACTGAATTTTCTCCCAAAAGTCAAAAGGAGCAAAACATATGTATAACATGTTACTCATAAACAGAAATTGGATTTTTTTTCCCCTTCCAAATTCATTAAGAAGTTATGAATCTTTACGTTTTACTATCTATGTATGGCAGCCAGAAGAAAGAACATCTGGCTGCCATACATAGATAGTAAAACCTATTTTACTTAATTTCAAGTAAAACATAATCACTTTCTTCTCGCTGACCTGCTTTGATTCTAAATGCAGATGTGAAGAGCTGAAGAAAGCTGAAATGAGCAGTTGTTTAGTACAGTTTTAAATATTTCACACTGGCTTTTTCCTGCAGGTGAGAGAAGCAGTTTGCAGAATGAAAATTCCTAGGACATTCCTGTGAAGAGTTCATGGCCTGAGAGCAAAGGACTTGGTCTTCTGATCTTCTGATCCTTGCTCAGCGTTGCTCATGACCCAGACAGGAGACGGGTGGGGGCTGAGTGTGTTGGAGGCTATGCCGACTCCACCGGGCCTCTTCCTTTGAAGTCCTGGTTAGCAGAGAATCAATTTCTCCTTCAATTCTCTCTCTTACTCTTTCACATTTCTTTATATTGTTTTCCACACACACACACAAGTTAAAGTTTAACTTCTTAACTGCCTCATGTAAACAGGCCTTTGAAGTTGGACGTTGAAGAGGTATTAACTTCCTCAGGCTCATAAGGCTGTCAGTAATGAGTAAAGGTTTAGAGTTCATCAGAGTTCACTTCATAGGTGCTTCTCAACAAAACAGTTCCCTCAATCTGATTAGGGAAAAACAAACAATAATGAGAGCTAAGTCTATTCTCTGTATAACATCACATTAACATAACAAATATGACTGGTGGAGTGTTTCACAAGGCAAGGCAGAGCAGCGGCGAACAATTCTGCTGCATCTGCTGACCACAGATGCCTGAAGACAGACAGAAAAGAAAATAAGTGTTTCCTGATGCTGAAGTAACAAACTGCAGAATAGCATATGTTATTTTATGTATGTGTTTCTCCCTCCTAGCTGGGAGTCATGCCAGTGTTCAATCCTCATTCCAATCTTCAACCATCACAATCTGAGCCCTGTAAATTCCTCTCCACACTTCTCGAACTCGGCTATAATGCAATGTGGCCATCTGGATTTTACTTTCTTCTCTTCCCTTTTTTTATGCATTTGTTGTCAGACATCAGAGACAATGGCTACACTAAGTGACAACCAGCTTAAATAGCATTAATAAAACACAAAGTCAGTTTCATATGCTGCACAAGGCCGAGAAATCGTCTGGCACTCAACCCTCACTGTGTGTTTTCTTAACTTGCACTGATAAAACAAATGAAATCTAACACGTTAACCCTATTGAGCTTTAGAATTGCTTTTAGAGAGAGCAGAGGGAGGGTCATTCACATTGTTGGCTCATATCAGGTGTAAAGGTTTAGGTTTAAATTGCCCTAAATTGCCCTTAGGTTTAACCCTAACCCTATATGTTGCAGGGAGGGTGTTGCAGTGTTTGTTTTATGGCCTCTTTTTTTTAAGGTCCCAGACCATGTCCTGGCTCATGCTTCACATTGGAGTGGACACATGTAAGAGTGGTATTGAAATCGAAGAAAAAAATAAATAATAAATCGGATCAGAGTCAGCTTCTTTTGGTTACAACTCATCACACAACACTGACCCTTGAAATGACGCCTCAAAGGGAAACAATATTTTTAGTACTGCTTTTTTTTTTTTAGTAGTTGTTTTATTTCCATGCAGAATTGCCGCATGTGTTCAATACTTGACTTAATTTTATTTTCAGACAAATAAAACCCAGACAATCGGGCGGACTTCCTCTGGTCGACTGGACGATATGCGCCTGTCCAACTGAATTCTGACTGGTCGAAGGAAAAGGGTGGAGCGTCCACACTCTGAGTCGCAGTGCGTAAGTGCATGAGAGAGAGCGAGAGGTGGCTGCATCAGAGCCAAGCAAAGTTTTAGTTAATGTTAACACATCAACCGACCAATTGGTTGAGAAGGAGAAAAAAACTAATTCGACAAAGATTTTTTTTTAGGTTGTCTACAGCCCTACCAAACACACTGTGCTCTTGTGCAAGTGTGTTTATCCGTCTTTTAAACATTCATTCACACTGTTCTTCCCTTGTAACTTTGTAGACAGACATTTAATAACAGATTAAATGGAAAGTCATAAAAATAAAAAATAAATTAGAGAATCTGTGCACGCAGAGATGAAAGACGGAAGTGACTGAATAAGATTGATACGGATAGAGTTCGTGTTGAAGGAAAGATAGAGAGCAGGAAGAGCCCCAGACAGACAACAGGAGTGGACTGTCACACATGTTTTCATTTAACCCTTTACAAGATATAAGGTTGTTGGAGGAGAATTTAGAGGTTTGGAGCCACCCCTGCTCCAAAGCTTTGTCTCTGCCACAGGGATCTTTGCAAAGTGGTCTGAAAAGCACATGAATAATAGGGCAGATTTTGTTATACATTATCAGTTTATTTATCTAAATAATGTTGGAAAGCTTCATTTCTATAATACTTATATTTATATTATATATAAGAATGGAAGATATGGAAGATATTTAGTCACTTGCTGAAATCACCTTTAACGATGACGTGACCCTTTACGGATGTCAGCTAGCAGTAGGCCAAGCAGGAAATAAGTTACCAGGGACAAGAAGTCACTATTATTTACCAAAATAGATAAATAAAAAATAGACAATCCGATCATCGCTGTGATAATGCACATCAACTAAACCAAACTGCTCAGGCACACACAGTCATTATACCCACTCGTTATTTTTCCATAACAACAGTAAAGGCAGTATTTATCCCTGTCAGATGGTGTGTTGCACTGTTTGTGATCCGATGAGCCCAAGTGGTCAGAAGATGCAAAGGTCCACATATTGAAGAAACAGTGGAGTTTAGGTGAAGTGGACTGAATGTGCTGCACAACAGATGGGAAAAATCCCCCACAGCCACGGCATCTCTCACATCAGTCACATTAGTGGAAAAAGAGGTTCCTGAGTGGGATGTGGGGTCTGCCAGGCCATGCCTGATGGGGGGGGCGGGGGGGGGGGGGGTAGAAAGAACCAGCAGTGAAAGCAGTGAAAGAGCAGAGGGAGGGATGGAGAGGGTATGGGAGGGGGGGTGCAGGATGGAGAGCAGGGAGGGGAATAAGGTTTTTTTACAAAGTGTTTGTCAGGGTGCCCTCCAGTCCTGAGTGCATTCTGAGAGAGAGAAGGGACAAGGAGGGCCAGTTTCTCTGATCAGGTAGGTGTGTGTGTGTGTGTGTGAGAGAGAGAGAGAGAGAGAGAGAGAGAGTGAGAGAGAGAGAAAACGTGTCTATAGGCCTTCATGGTATTTTTCTATGAAACCTTATAGGAGAGGAATAAACACACGATGATAGAGTCATATTTCTCTTTCTCCTGGGAATCGAAGGGTAATTACTGGATATTTCCCTGCAGTTTTGGGGCAGCAGAGAGGATCATGAACAAAGCTGGTATTCATGGCTAGGTTTTTTTGCTTTTTCAATGCTTCCTCTCTGGATTCCCTGTGGATTAAGACCCCTAAGAATGTACCTCTCAAGCAGTCACATTTCCAAAACACAGTCAGTGGCTGCACCGAACATTTGACTGTTCATTGAACCTCAGTGAGTTTGGGCTTACAGGAAAAGTATTCAAAGTCATGTTTTTACAAAGTTTATTATTTAAATTTTGAGTGACTTAATGAAGAGTTGATAATTTTTTTTGCATATACTGTGCCTGTTTAACATACAAGAGAGGAACCTGTCTAGGATAAAGGACCACCACATGTTTTCACCATCATGTTACTTTGAGCTGTATCAGAAGATTAAAAATATCAGTCAGTATAGAACTAATAACCCAGTTTTGTCAGTTTGTGAATTATTTTATTTCTACTTTAAACTGCAGAGCCTTGTCTCTCTGTCTTTGTTAGATTGCAGTGAAGATCTGTATGGCTGTGACCATGCGTGTGGTGACTGTCCTCTTCTTGTCTGCCCTGCTTCCACTCTGTCTCTCCCATGGAAGGGACCCCTTCGCCTGGTTGTACAGTCGGCAGAGCCAGGGTTACTATTATGGCTCCCTGCAGGTCGATACCACAGGAGGGGCATGTCCAGATGAGTGTGACTGCCCCCCTACCTTCCCAGTTGCCATGTACTGTGACGGGCGGGGCCTGACAGCCATGCCAACCATCCCCTCCCGTGTGAAATACTTGTATCTTCAAAACAATGCCATCACAGCTGTGCCTGATTCAGCTTTAGTCAATGCAACCAATCTGGTGTGGCTCATGATGCACCATAACCAGCTGACATCTGACGCCATTGGCACGAAGGTAAACCTGCATCTGGTCTCAGTCGGAGAGCCACACATGAGAGCGCAGAGTGTAAAGAAGTTGTGTTGGCCTAAATGGTCAGCAGATTTTGTAATTACATAGGAAAAAGGAATATTGGATGTTATTGCTGCACATATGTGAGTTAACTTTAGCATTTTGACAAGTGGCCATTAGTTTAAAGTCTGGCTGAATTTAAATTGCATGTTTTTTTTTCTCTTCTAGAATATCTAATCAGTTACTAATATGTCCTGTGTTCATATGAGAAAAAAATCAGAAACCAAAAAGGAAAAATTTTGCTAGTTCTCCGTTCATGTGTGCTTGTTTCCAGTACACACAGTCAAATCTTTGCATAAAGTAATAAAAACAGTAACATCACTTTTCCATAATAAATAGACACTGGCTGTGTGAAGAAATCACTTCATATAGTGCACCAAAAGCATTGTCCACCATTTTATTAGAGTGTCCAAATAAGTAAATTGAGTAGTATTGAATCTACTATTAAGTGAACAACGGAGTGATTTCAAACACAAACAGCTACACAACACTTAAGTCTTCTCTTGTCTCTTTTTATCTGACTGACAAACATGATTGTAAATCTTGTCCCGCTCCTTATCTTGTACAGTGAGTAACCAAGCAAATACTGAAATGTCCTGGTGATTTCAGTTTTGCTGATTGCATAGCTGATTAGCCGTTCACCTGCAGCACGTTGAAGACTAACACATATGCGCAAATGTCACTTGAGTTGCTTTCAATGCTGCTGCTCTCTGCTTTTCAATACCTAATGCAAACAACACTTGGTTTGTTTGCATTAGGTTCTCTTCGTGTCTCATCAGCTGTTAATCAAACACAGACACCATCACCTTCCATTTCTGATATCTACTCAAAGACCTTATTAATTAATAAAAAAATTACAAATAACAAATAAAAAAAAACACACTCACATTGCTGCAGAGACTTTTCAGTCAGCTGTTGACATGGTATTATGTGGATGTCAGTCATTCTCCACCATGTTTTTCTGTAGGCATTTCTGAAGTTGGAGGGACTGGAGCGTTTATACCTACAGCACAACAATTTGAGCAGCATTCCTTCAAACCTCCCTCGCAACCTGCGAGACCTGAGAATAAACCACAACAACATTGAAAAGGTAGTCTTTTGCATGGTTTGATATTCTGCTCCCCTCACTTCTCGTTGGCTGTGTTGGCTGTACATAAGAGACATCAGACTTTTAAATCAATTATACTGCTGCTTAGGTAACGCCTGCAGACCTGGAGGGAATGGATAACCTCACCATCCTGTATCTCCATGATAATGCTATCACTGACATGGGCACTTCACTGAGGGCGCTGAAGTCCCTCACATTGCTGGACATCAGTGACAACAAGTTGACAAAGGTAATTGCATCCGTTCATTATGCAAATGGTTAATCTCCAGCCTTTCACACGTTATTGTTATTAACTGTTCCCAGGTCCCAGAGGCACTTCCTGAACATCTGCACCAACTCTACCTGGATTCCAACTCCATTGATTCTTTACCTGAGAGCTTTCTGAGTAGTTTTACTCAGCTGCAGTATGTCAGGATGGCCCACAACCAGCTAACAGACAAGAGTATCCCTGCCAACACCTTTAATGTGAGCGGGCTGGTGGAGCTGGATCTGAGCTACAATAAACTGGAGAGAATCCCACCAGTGAGCGCCACACTACAGCATCTCTATTTGCAAGCCAACCAGATCAAAGGTAAAACTCATACATTTTATTGGGGTATGCAGATCTTTCTAGGCAAAGCTATGTTAAAAATATTAATTCCATGAGAAATGGGTTTCTGTATAAAACATGATTTTCATTTCGTGTGATTTTGTATGTGCTCTTCTCACTGGTTTAAAGTGGTTGGGGTTCACTTGAGAAAAGGTGATGTCATATGCTTCATTTTGCCAATCAAGATTTCAATCAAGATAATCAAACCACACCCAGATTGTACTAAAGACTCAAATTATATGTTTTTTTTTCCCAGTGTTAAGTTTAAAAAAGAAAAAAAAAGCTAACTTAGGATATTTTTCTCCAAACTTCAAATTGTTTTCCATTTATTTAATCATACATTTCTTATATATATATATATATATATATATATTTATAGTTTTACTTTTGTAGCTTGGGAAGACATACTGCAATTACCACCTCTCTGTGCCTCTAGAGTTCACTCTGGGTAGTTTCTGCAGCGTTGTGGATGTGACCAACTTCTCCAAACTGCGTACGCTGCGACTGGATGGGAACGAGATCAGTCGCCTGGACATCCCCTCTGATTCGTCTCTCTGCTTACGCCTGACTTCCACCATTGAGATCTAACTGTGTGTATGACGCATTGTGGCAGTCTGCTCACAAACACAGACCACACTATCTGTGTGAAATGTGCCAAAACCAAAGCACAGAAAGGGCAATGATGTGATTTAATATCAGCAGCAGGTGGCAGCAGTTTGTACTGTAGTATCCACATCACAGTGATTGTCATATGGTTAAAGACGTTGGTCTAACATTGAGTAAATCTTTAAGCAAACAAATCTGGACAAATAGTCAGGTCTGTTTTTTAATTAAATAGATTTAAATGAGCCGTATGCCACAGAATACAGTGTACAAGCCTGGAAAGGATGACTGTATGAGCCACGTGTAATGTTTATTTGTTGCATATTGAAAACTTTCTGTCTGTGATCCTCCGTATATGTTGATGTGAGGATCAACGATCTTTATAATCAGTGTTTTTAGCTGTTTTTATGTCACAGTTTCTTTCTCTCTGTTGTCCTACAAAGCATGCCTTCCACTGTTTCGGTAAGTTGATGATAAAAACAAGATGAGACTGATATCTTACGCTCGAGGGTCCTCTTTTTTCACAGTGAAATCAGCTTGGTCAGATATCTATGTACCAAGTCAATAATATGTTCTTAGTGTACTGTTCTGAATCACACATACAGTGAGGCCTCCAGGTGTATGACTATGATTATGATTACTGTATGCATTGCATGGGTTGGTTATCATACTGACAAAAGGCTTTTGGTTATGAGCCTATTGCAAAATAAATAATAGATGGCTTTTGAAAGAGACCAGTGTACTTCTTGTCTTTTTAAAGTAGACTAAATCCAGTATTTATAGTGAACTGTGTGACTAATGGTGGATAAGGAGGAACACTGACGCACTACAACGTAGTTTGCTCAGGACAGAGTCAGCTTTTGTTCATACCGATGCAATAAATCAGCTGTCTTTTTTAATTCAAGCGTATCAGGACACTCTCACCGTCGAATACAGATCATACAGATGCGTCAGGGGTTAATGTGCAGGATATGAGAAATTTTGCCTCCCATATCCAAAAATACATTTACACACTCACACACATACATACAAATATACAGTGTACAGATCTTCATCTGTTCACTGGTGATGATGCCAATAACTTCCTGCTCCACATTCAAGTTGTTTGTGAGGTAGGAATACGGCAGTCATTCGGGATACTTGATCTTTTGAATTCTGCAGAGGATTCAGAGAGTGAACCTTCTCCTGCCAAATTATTCTTCATTTACTTTATGTTCCAGGGGTGCAAAAAAGAGGCCAGTAGATCTGAAAAGAGGAAACTGGGAAGAGTAGCCCATACAGCTGATTGTGTTTATCTGCTTAACCAAACAAATAGATAGCACAGAGGACACCTCGTAAGAGTCAGAAATTGGTTCATTTGAGCTTGTTTGTTTGTTCAATTCTGACAATGTAAAAGGTGATGAACCCTCCATGTGTCAGCTGGCCGTTGGTGGGATAGTTAGAGGACAAAGGATGTCTATATTTAAAGCATTTTTCCTCTATTACTGTGTTTTGTAAGCTGTGGCCACGCCAGCTGATGACATCATTACAACTAATGTATATTAGAGCTTTACAGCGGTTAGACTGTGGCCACGTATCACTGACCAAAATGGCTCTGAAGCCAAAAGAGCATGAAGCAGAGTTCATTACACACAGGCACAATGAGGACACTGAGCAGAGATGTATCCACGCCCTGTCTGTGTCACTGCCCAGAGGTCAGCTAAATGATACCGTTAGCTTTCCCAAACAGATACAACCCCTGTTTTATCTCTCTTTCAAAGTGATGTATCATGGCAAAGTCAGTTATTGTAACTCATGCAAGTAAGAATGCAAACTTTCTTGAAGGTTTTAACCAAAAAGCAAACATGGCAGCCAAACAAAGTATTAATAATATAACAAGAGTTGGGAGGAGGGGAAGGAAGCCATACCGGTTTATAACGTTATACCTGAATATTGGGCTGTTGTGGTCTGTCCTTACTTGACATTTTTCCATATGACATATGAATGTGATCTATCATACACACGATATAGACAAAAGTATTGGGATGGGGCTGTTTTTCAGAGGTTGGGTTCGGCCCCTTACTTCCAGTGAAGGGAAATCTTAATGCTTCAGCATACCAAGACATTTTGGACGATGTTATGCTTCCAACTTTGTGGCAACAGTTTGGGGAGGGCAGTTTTCTATTCCAGCATGACAGTGCCCCAGTGCACAAAGCAAAGTCCATAAAGACATGGTTGGACGAGTTTAGTGTGGAGGAACTTGACTGGCCCACACAGAGCCCTGACTTCTTCCAACATCAGTGTCTGACCTCAAAATGCTCAAAATCTTGTGGAAAGCCTTCCCACAAGAGTGGAAGCTGTTCAAGCTGCAAAGCTGTCTGTGGATTTAGAATGTGATGTCATTAAAGTCCCTGTTGGTGTAATGGTCAGGTGTCCCAATACTTTTGACGATAGAGAATATGATGTATGAAATTGAAAAAGAGCTTGAGCATAGCCAGTGTCTTTACTTCCTCCAAATTCATGCTGCCTCTTAAACAGAAAGTGAGAAGAACTAATAGTAAACAAGATGTAACGTAAGTTGTTAAGTAATATTATCTTCACCTTTTTCTGCTTTTCTGTGTGTGTGTGTGTGTGTGTGCGCTCAGCACCAAATGACAGACAGATGACGTTAGAGAATATCTGGTGAATTTTAGCTCTTTACAAGCCAGATACTAATGTCATTAGTTGGTGTAAATAAGCTACAGTTTGCTGACAGGCTCACCATATTATCTAAAATGTCATATCAGTGTTGTTAAGAAAGGGGTAAAAATATCACAAATAGCTTATACCACATAAGAAAGTTATTAATTCAACACACTTCACACTTTTGGGATGTGTGTGTCTGTGTGTATTTGTCTGGAACTATTGCATTAAGAGTGATAGGTGTTGTAGTGATTATTGGGTGGTGCAGGACTCCATCTACCTCTCCGTGTCACCAGGCATGACACCTGACACAGTCGTGGCCACATTATCAGCTTGTGATTATGGGTGACAAAGATGTACTTATGCTAACAGTGTAGTGATTATGCGTTGATGTCACTGACCAAAATGAGATCAGTAACAACAGTGGCTTTAGGGAGTAGTTGTTAAGACATGGTTACAAGTAATAGAGTCACTCACCTGAGTCACACACACACACACTGCGAGGCAGTCACAACTGTACTGTTTTGTCTATTTATCAATACAAGGGAAATAATGTTATCACAGACAACCAGAGGTGAGGAGTCATTTACAGTGCAGGTCTATTTTCAGAGGATGATACAGAACAGAAATGAGCACCACAGGAAGTATTAGAGTCAGAAATACTGACAAACTACAGAAAGCAGCACTAATGAGCTCAATATCAGATTGAGTGGATGTCGGTGAATCACTGGTGTCACAAGAGGGAACCTTCCTTCACTAATGTGCATTAATGCATGGGTCCATTTTTAAGAAAAGAGCAATTGCACACACACCCAGCTGAGTAGTGTGTGTGTGTGTAGGGGAGGGCTTGGGCAGGTGACTGGTTGGAAAACATCACTACCTTGTCTGACGGAAGGCGGGGGGGGGGACTTTAAAACAGACCTGCCTGAGTGATATGAATTTCTTATACAGACCGTTAAGAAGCAGGAGGACAGACATGAGGGACTACGGCTGGAACAATTTCAAGGATTTGATTTTCAGAAATCCTGCTGTTGTCGACCAGGTAGGATTGCAAACCTGTCTGACTAGATTTTCACTTGAAAGTTCAGCACACAACTGTTGTTCTGAATAAGGGTGGGGATCAGATCTACAGAGGAACATGTTGTTTCCTTAATTTGGTATTCAATTTAGATAAAATATATTGTTTTCTATGTTTAATGACACTAAAGTGAGGAAAGTGCATTTTATATATATATATTATTTTTTATGACATGCTGGATATGTAGTTGAATGCTGATGGAGCCAATGTTCCTTTTTCCCTTATCGACTGAGCTGATGTTTTGCTTGCAGAAACCACCACAAATCAATCTTAATGTGAAACAAGAGTGGAAATGATTTTTTAAAAAAATCAGTTTCCAAATTTTTATCTTATGTACCGTATTCCCTTGTAGTAGGAAAAATAAGGCTTTAACTAGGGTTGACAGAGTAACCACACTTGCATTACTTGTAAACATTATATTAAATTAATCTACAATCTATGTATAAATCTTGCACAGCAGTGGTTTGTCACTGTGTGTCACTGAAACCTGTCTGAAGTTCACACCAAGCAGACAGTACAGCAGTGGATTTCACTGGTTAAGATAATCAACAAATCAGCTGTAGTCGTGACTCTATGGTTTCAGCACTCGGCTGGAAACACTGTCCTATGATATGCTTCAGATCAACAGATATTATTACCAAGCTAAGCAGGCATTTGTAGAGCCTAATTCTAAAATTTATTGTTGTCGCTACATTTAGTTTCCTTGAAATGTTTCAGGTATGACATACAATATCTGACACATTTTACACCTTCAATGAGTTTTGAAACTTGTCACTGAGCAGGACCCCCACGTGAATGACGGTGATGAGAACACTGAGCGTGGAAACTGGGCCAACAAGAAGGAGTACATCCTCTCTACGATCGGCTATGCTGTTGGACTGGGAAACATTTGGAGATTTCCATATTTGGCCTACAAGAATGGAGGGGGTAAATACTTGCTGTGTGATTCGTTAGTGTTAGAAAACTGTTAAGGCTATGTTAATTTCATTGCTGTACCAATCTGTCTGTCATTTTGAACAGGTGCCTTTCTCATCCCCTACTTTGTGATGTTAGTGGTGACAGGAATTCCTCTTTTCTTTCTGGAAAGTGCCTTTGGTCAGTTTTGCAGCCAAGGTCCAATTAACATATGGAGAGCTGTTCCACTGCTGCAGGGTAAGACCACTCAGGTTTTTGTGAAAGATAAGTCAGGTACACCTGAAGTTGAAGATGTCAAACATTAAGGATTTGATGAAGCTGTAAGTTAATGGTCCACTATGGACCCAAAAATCCCCCCTTTTCATGACTCTTGACCCTTGTTGTTTGATTTTAAGGCTGTGTTATGTGTCCAGAAGTAAACAGAGCTTCACTGATTGCTTTTGCTTTACTTTTAAGACCAGTGCATAACAAGACGGAGTGGAAAAATTGTGAAGCTATTCATTGCATCATTTGGAATGAATGTGACGTGAGGTGTAGTCAAAATGTATGAATTTGCACTAGCAATAAAAATCAAATTTGAGATGATGATATTAAGTGGCATTTTATGACATAGTGCTAATGATAGTAAAACATTATTAAGATATGACGAATCTCACATTAATCAACACTATGTATTCCTACAGGAGTACAATTAATTTTGTGTGCAAAAAAAAAAAAAAAATAGCAAAACTGTGTGAAATTCTAAAATACACAAAACAAAAATAGGCTACATGAATTAAGTGCCTGCTGGCATAAATTTTTCCCCATTCCAGAGTCAGATGTTGGTTGAAGTGTACAAATCACAATAACATAAAATGCACATTACTCCAGTGCAGGCTGATGTGCATGCTATGCTAACTACAGGCATAGTGTCGTTTTGTGGACATTCACAGCTTAACGGGTTGTGAAGGTAAAGACACAAGCTGGTCATAATTGCTCTCTCTGAAATTTTTAATTCACACACATCGGCCCTAAGGGAGAGAGTAGTGAAAGTATATCAGAGATTTCTCTGATAAACCTCCACTATTAGCGGGCTGTTCTCACACAGGAGACTCTCAGTTTAAAACAAACTAAAGTGAAAGGGAATTGTACTTCTCAAAACAGTTAAAAGTACCAACGCATCAACTAATTAAAAAACTGATATCTACTTAGTACATTTTAGTCAAACAACAGTGTTTCATAAGTTATCTCTCTCCTTACCTCTGCAGGTGTTGGCATTGCCATGGTTACGGTTACTCTAATAGTATCAGTTTACTACAACGTCATCATCGCCTACAGCCTGTACTACATGTTTGCCTCCTTCCAGTCTCCTCTGCCCTGGTCCAGCTGCTTCAGCTGGGCTGACAGTAACTGCAGCAACACGCCTACAGGTGCTTTTGTCGTCTCCAGTTCTTGTGAAGATGTGATGATCAAATGTAATGTTTGGATAACCTAAAAGTACCTCAGGTCAAAGTACATCAAATAATTATTTCATTTTTGCTTGACATAGTCCAATATCTTTTACTCTTCCAGTGTATTGCAATCAAAGTGGTATTTTAGTGGCCAACTGGACTCAGCAAAACAGCACTTGTCCTTCATCCAACATGATCACAGTTCCAGTCCAGAGCCCGAGCGAACAATACTGGGAGTAAGAACCACACACTACATGCAAACAAAGCACAAACACACACACACACACATTTGTCAGACTGCAGTGACTGTACAGTCAAATGTCTCTCCTCTTTAGCCGTGTGGCTCTGCAGAGATCCAGTGGTCTGGATGAAACAGGACCAGTGGTTTGGCACTTGGCCCTCTGTCTGCTGCTCAGCTCTATGATTGTTGCTGCAGCCCTCATCAGAGGCATCAAGTCATCAGGCAAAGTAAGTCAACGTCCACCTAGTAAGTCCTTACCTGAAGTCCAACTTCAAGGCCAGATTGCCATCACACCGCAAATACTCACAATACAACCAAACAATATCCTGGATGAATACAGAATGTATGAACTAGAAAAAGTGCTAAATGCAAGCCCATTTACCGTTTAACTCTCAACAAAAAATGTTATATTATATTATATATATTTGGCATATTGTCAAACAAGTCAAATTATTCCCTAAAAATGTACACATTTGTAAGCAGTTGTTACTTAAAACAAATTGCAACATGGCAAGCACATTTACATTTGCAGGGCCTGGTTTTTCAATTCATGGTTGAAACTTCCAGTAGAAACAAGAAAGAACGAATATATGCTATTGATTACTGTATTCACAATTTTAACTCACCGCTTTTGTCTTTCCAGGTAGTGTATTTCACAGCTACATTTCCTTACGTGGTGATTCTGATCCTGCTGATCAGAGGTTTGACACTAGAGGGAGCCAGAGATGGCATAGAGTTCTACATTGGTTCCCAATCCAATTTGACTAAATTGACCGAAGCACAGGTAAGAACCCAACTGCCCCTGACCGCACAGAGCAACATAAAACAGTAAACTAAATTTATAAAAGATTTTCTATGGATTTAAAACATAACTTTGTGCTTTTAGGTGTGGAAAGATGCAGCTACTCAGACCTTCTACTCTCTTTCGATTGGTTGGGGTGGAGTCATGACTCTTGCCTCCTACAACAGTTTCCACAACAATGTGTTCAAAGACTCATTTGTTGTAACACTTACAAATGCTGGTAATGCTGAGCACAGCTATTGCAACAGCATTAGTATAACAAAGATTTTTTTTCTCGTGAATATATTTTGCTTTCTTTTCCCATCTCTTCCCAGGTACCAGTGTTTTTGCAGGTTTTGCCATATTTTCAATCTTGGGCCACATGGCTAACATTTACAAAATGCCTGTTGGAGAGGTGGTGAAGGAAGGTCAGACAGACACATCATGCGGGTGCCAGTTAATAAAACTCTGGAAGACTGCCAGGTGGTCGCTGATGTTTTGGTTCTTTGTCTGCTTGCAGGATTTGGCCTGGCGTTCATTGCCTATCCAGATGCTCTGTCCAAGCTTCCTATTTCCCCTCTGTGGTCCATTTTGTTCTTCTTCATGCTTTTGACTGTTGGTCTGGACTCCCAGTTTGCAGGAATAGGTGAGATCCTCAGCTGTCATTCATACTGGCTTTAGCAGCTGATAGATTCATGCATCCTATTCTCTCTTCTTGTCATTAGAGGTAATCACCACCTGTCTGGTCGATGCCTTCCCTAAAATCTTAAAATCCAGACGTGCTCTACTGACTATAACAACATGTTCCATCCTCTACCTCCTGGGTCTACCATGTGTTACAAAGGTAAGTTTGCCTTAGCGTAACATTTTGTTAGTGTTGTCTAACATGGACCTGGTTAACCTAGTTTTTTTTTGTGTGTGTGTGTGCTCGTTTGAATAGGCAGGAATATACTGGGTGACTCTAATTGACCAGTTTGTTGCCAGCTGGGTGTTGTTATTTTTGGCTCTCTTGGAGATCATTGGTGTCTGCTACATATATGGTAAATATGATAAGTGGTGACATGTGCATACACAGGTGACAGTGACCCTTAAACTCCAGCTGTGTAAATGGGCGTATTCTTTTCGTGCTTTCCAGGAGGGAACCGTTTTATTAAAGACATTGAGATGATGCTTGGAAATAAAAGCTTCTCCTTCTGGCTGTGGTGGAGAGCATGTTGGTTCTTCCTCAGCCCCTGCATCATAGTGGTGAGGACAACATCACACAAGAAATTTAATTAAGAGTGATTCTAATGGTGGCTGGTTATCTGAACTTGTAATTAAACTGAAATTGAACAGGAAGTGGATTGCATTTAGAAGTCATGCTTGTATGTAAGATCTTTGTCTAACTGCTTTTGAGCAAAAATGAAAAGTGAATAAATAAAAATATATACACATACGTACACATCATGTCAGTTCAGATATTTTTTTGGTAAATTAAACCAGCCAACTCTCTTGTACAGGTGATCCTGGTTTGGTCTCTGATGACCTTTACACCACCGTCCTACGGAGCAGTCCAGTTCCCAGACTGGGGATTGGCTCTGGGCTGGTGCATGGCTGTATTTATCCTCCTCTGGATCCCTGTCATCGCTGTGTATAAGCTGATGAGAGCTCATGGAAGCCCTTGGAAGGTGTGTGTAATGACAGCTGACAAAATACCGTGTTTCAAAACACAAAACACCACTCTTGTTTTTTCCACATTTTTAAATGCATACTTTGTGATGTTTTTCCCCCATAAATTAAGAGTGATAAATAAATAATGCTAATCTCTTACTTTGCTCAGCGTCTGAAGTCATTGTGCTCTCCAGCTGAAGAATGGCATCCCTACCTGGACATCCATCGAGGAGAACGCTACTCAGAAGAACGCTGCCGCCACAGGATGTACAGTAAAAACAAACCAGAAGTAAATGTAAATGTAATCTCTAGCTCATGGCTCTGATGTTTGTGTTCTGTGTGTTTACCTGTCATATTCCTCCTTTTAGTGAAGCAGTGTAATCTGTGAGCACCTTGTACTGAGCTAAGTTAAAGTTGCATTGAGTGATTTTGTACCTGCAGGAGACGCAGAGCGTCGATATTCACTTAATACTCATCTGGTATTTCAGCAGATAAAGAGTGAGATGGGAATCCCATCTGAGGCTTCTTCCTTCAGGGAATAATATCTGAGTCTCTTTGACTCTCCCCACCAGCTATGTTTTTTTGTCTGCTGTCCGGGCAGCAGACAACAAACTTGTGTGAGGTGTTTACAGTAAATGGAACAGAGCCATTTAAGACCACACGGACCAATGAGCGAGAAGTGGCTTTAAGCTACTTCTAGCTCATTAATAATAGCAATTCCTTCATTTCATTCCACATAAATATCAAGTGTTGGTTAATGGGGCTTTGGAGTCAGGGGTTGTTTCTTATTTTGTCATGTATTGACTTTTTATTTATTTTGTTTTCTCTTTTAGTAGTTAGCGTTTCAGTAATCAAGCTTGTCTGTCCTGTCAGTTAACTACAGCACATCCTCTGTTCCACCCCTTTGATGTCCTACAATAAATCTCTTATTTCTGCAACTTTGATGTTGTGTGATGAAGTTATTTACTAGTGGCTAGTAATGTAGCATGGATGAGGCAAACAAAAACATTCCCAAAAGTCCCCATTCATCTCCTCTACAGACGGTGTTACAGATTAGACAACAAGAATTTCTTCAGCCATAATTAACTTCATTTTTGTACACTCCTGCTTCTCCTACTGTGCCAAATGTCTGCTGTGAAAAATGCCTTCTGGGAGACACGTTGTGGTTTTTGAGGACCTTCATCGCTCTAGATTAAGTTTCTGAGTTGCAGTGCAGTTGAGCCACCAATAGGAGGCTCCAAGACTCTACTTGTCAATCATGGAGGTCTCACACCCATTTTTTTCACAGTTACAATCCATAAATCTTTAACTATAGAATAAATAAATCTTTTTTACTTTATATTTTCCTTGGTATGCTTTGGCAACACAAATATATTTACAACTAATATAGAAAAAAGCTGAAACTGAAAATTGATGTCTAAAATCAGAATCAGGTACAGTATATTGTACTACATCCTCATCAGCCACCGCAATGAAAACACAACACAATCATTTTCTGTGTGGGTAGTGTGTTTAGGCTGCGGCACTGTGGACCACATGGGTTACAGAAAAGAAAACACATAGCCCAGCAGTGAAGTTAAAACAGAATGGACTCAAGAGAAACACAACCCAGCATCACGCTGCAACGCCCAGTCACACAAGGCAGCAACGCCGGCTGGTCATCAGCAATGTTGTTCAAGCCAGTTACACTAAACTAGTGAACTGACACTAAAACGCTGGTTCCTACATTTCCCACACTGCAACTCAATGGGTCTTCAGATAAACCCTCTCTGTCTGGTAAATGACCACATCTCGTCTCATCAGCCTCCTACTTTGCATCCTCTGCACGTTCAAAATGTGAAGACTCAGGTTTAGTCCGAGATAACTACAAAGACATCATAAACAGAGCTTCATGTGGAAAACCAGAGGAGTGTCCCTCTGAGGAAGAATTCCCTTTACTGTGGGTCCTTTTTATGATCAGTTATTTTATCACAATAATTGTTGGTACCAATAACAACTCACAGTTAATTAAACAAATTCAACTCATTCTATGTCAAAAGGAAGTCCTATGCAAACTGCAAAGGACTGCAAAGCCCTGACCCTGTCTTCAAATTGTGGATGTGTGGATGACTCTTCACATCACTCATATCATACCACAGCTACAATATAAACATGAAAGAACATATGTAAGCACATAGAACATAGCAACGAGTGTGTTCTATCAAAAACAACTAGTAGCATCGGAATGCTGCCGTTTTGTTCTGGTCAAACTGAAGCATCACAGAATTCCCGCCTGATTCCCTTGGCAGCCCTTGGAGAGGTAAGACCTTTTTACTGCTCTGAGGAGACTTATTTCACTTTTCCTGTTTAATAGGAACTGTTTTAGGTTGGAGAAGAAGCACATTTAGCTTCTCTGCAAAGTTTGTATCAAGTAAATTGCTTTTTAGATGAATTTACAGTCCAAATACCTCCACAGTAACGTGCACTCTTTGGTGCAGGATGTAAACATACGTTTTGTCTTACAAAACACAGTTTAAACATGTAAACACTTGCTTGCTGGTTGCCTTAATTGATTGTGTGGGACATGGACTGCACTTGTAGTGTTCCTCTGCACCAAAGGAAATTTCATGCTGTCTTAAAGGTTTGCAGTTCTTGAACTTGTATCTTGCTGTAGTTTCATTTGCAGATGCCATGAAAATGAAAGACTGTTCAGTGGATATTTCATTATATATGTATCTGTTCCAGTCTTTAGTTAGTACTGTGTGCAGTTTATAGTTAAAAAAAAGGCTTTGATTGATTGTAAATTTGGGAAATAGTGCTTTCATTGCATTTTGATTTATGTTCTCCTTGCTGAATTTTCAAATCATAATCAAAGTGGTTTCATTATGATTATTACTGAGTTCAGTGTGATTTGTTGCATTAATTGCCTAATTTGCAGCAGCTATTTTACAATTGTAATGAATATATGAATTAAGCAATGATATTTGATATATCAAACAATAGATAATGTGTCCATTACAAACGTACATCTTGAATAGTTGAATTTACTTTAAAACTGCATTAAGTCTTTAGTCATTTCATGGCACTGGAATGATATTTTTACATGCCTTTATTCTAAAACTCAGCTATCACTTTCTTATCTGTATGCACAGACAAGTAGTGACCAGAGATATACTGCTTAGTCAATTTCAGTTCAGAGAGAAGGGGTAGTGAAGTTAGACAGTCAGTTAATTAAGAAATAATTTGCTCAGTGTGTTAATGTGTGAAAATATACTCTGATTACCAGTGAAATCACTGCTGTGTGTGTTTGTGTCTGCAGTTCAACGAGTACAACAAACAAAACACTGAGAGAATGTCTTCATCCATGTTTGGAAAAACTTTCTTTAAAAGTCCGCGGACTTCAGGAGAGAAACGAAGGGGTTTGAGACCTTCATCACCTGAAGGCTTTGACCCTCCTGCGATCTGCAAGCAGCCCAGAAGAAGGGGTGACACAACTTCATTTTGTGAAAATACCTCCACTTATACACGCAATTTCACTTCCATTGATGAGATAGATGCACCTGAAAGTGCTCAGTCTTCAGAAGAGGAACAAAGAGGTTTGAAAACTTCATCACCTGAAGACTTTGACTCTCCCACGATCTGGAAAGAGCCCAGAAGAAGAGGTGAGAGACCTTCATTTTGTGGCGACACTGACTCTTCCAGAAACAGGGACAAGCGTGGACGAAAGCTTCAGAGACCTGGGTCACGTGGAAGCTCCCACCCATCAAAAATCTTAACGGAGACCAGACGAATGAGCGAGGGTCCTTCATTCTGTGAAGACACGAGGCCCTCTACGAGCCGGAAAGATCACAGACAAAAGGGTAAGAGATCTTTGTCATGTGAAGACACACAAACAGATGAACTGGAGGATGAAGAGATGGAGATGGATGAGACAGAGCAAAAGAAACTGGTAAAATTGATTGTGAAGAAATGGCAGAGGAGAATGGAGAAAAGGGAAGAACAGTATATGAGCGAGAAAGAAATACAGGACCAAGAGGAGAGAGAGAGGCAGGTGAAGGAGAGAGAAAAGCAAGAGTGGTTGGAAAAACAGTGGAAGGAGTGGGAGTTGACGGAGAGAAAAATATGGGAGAAGGAGCAGAAGAAAAGAGAGAAGTTGGAGAAAAAGGAGCGAGAAAAACTGGTGAAGGAGGAGAAGGAGGAACTGAAGAGGCAGAAAAAGGAGAGAGAAAAGCAGGAGAAGGAAGAGAAGAAACGAGAGCAAAGAGAAATGAAGGAAATGAAAAAACAGGAAAAAGAGGAAAAAGAAAAAGAGAAAAAGGAAGAGAAAGAGAGGAAAAGGCAGGAAAAAGAAGAGGAAAAAAGACAGAAGAAGGAAGAGAAAGAAATGCTGAAGAGAGAGAAAAAAGAGAGAGAAAGACAAGAGAAGGAAGAGAAGGAAGAACTCAAGAGGCAGAAAAAGGAGAGAGAAAAGCAAGAGAAGGAAGAGAAGAAACGAGAGAAAGAGGAAAAAGAGGAAGAGAAAAAGGAAAAGAAAGAGAGGAAAAGGCAGGAAAAGGAGGATGAAAAAAGACAGAAGAAGGAAGAGAAAGAAATGCTGAAGAGAGAGAAAAAAGAGAGAGAGAGACAAGAGAAGGAAGAGAAGGAAGAACTCAAGAGGCAGAAAAAGGAGAGAGAAAAGCAAGAGAAGGAAGAGAAGAAACAAGAGCAAAGAGAAATGAAGGAAAGGAAAAAACAGGAAAAAGAGGAAAAAGAGGAAGAGAAAAAGGAAAAGAAAGAGAGGAAAAGGCAGGAAAAAGAAGAGGAAAAAAGACAGAAGAAGGAAGAGAAAGAAATGCTGAAGAGAGAGAAAAAAGAGAGAGAAAAGCAAGAGAAGGAAGAGAAGAAACAAGAGAAAGAGGAAAAAGAGGAAGAGAAAAGGGAAAAGAAAGAGAGGAAAAGGCAGGAAAAGGAGGATGAAAAAAGACAGAAGAAGGAAGAGAAAGAAATGCTGAAGAGAGAGAAAAAAGAGAGAGAAAGACAAGAGAAGGAAGAGAAGGAAGAACTCAAGAGGCAGAAAAAGGAGAGAGAAAAGCAAGAGAAGGAAGAGAAGAAACGAGAGCAAAGGGAAATGAAGGAAAGGAAAAAACAGGAAAAAGAGGAAGAGAAAAAGGAAAAGAAAGAGAGGAAAAGGCAGGAAAAAGAAGAGGAAAAAAGACAGAAGAAAGAGAGGAAGAAGGAGAAAAAACAGGAAAAGGAGGAGAGGAAAACAAAGAAAATGAAAGAGACTCAGGAGAGTGATGGAGTAAGTGAGGAGACAGAAGTTCATGTGTTGGACAAGCAGGAGGGGGAAAGACAGGAGCAGGAGGAAAAAGAACAAAAGAAAAAAGAGGGGATGGAGAGGAGAAATCAAGAAGAGAAAGAACAGAAAGAAACAAACAAGAAAGAGAAACAAGAGAGAGAAAGAGAGAGAAAGGAGACAGACAGAGAAATTCAGGAGAGAGAAACAGAGGATGAGAAAGAGGACAGAACAAGTCAGGACAAAGAGGAGACAGACAGAACGGAGACCTCCTCAAAAGGTGGCCTGTATTACAGACTCCTCCGGCGTTTTCTGAACTGGCAGAAAAAAAATGTCATCAAAGCCATCAACAGGAGCTACGAGGCCGAGTGGTTCATCACACTCGACAGTAAGAAAATCAATATTCCTGCTTTCACTTTATGTTTCATAGAAATATTCACGGCCTACAAGGAGACACACGCTCAGTTTCAGTTGTTAACAATCATGTCTGATATGTGTAAACAACTGGCAGTTTGTTTTAAATAATCTAATTGATTCAAACTGTTTATATGACTCCTATACACTGCAAAATTCAGAAACTTACAGGAACACTTAAACATGTTGAAAAATGTTCTCTTTCTTGCCACAAATTAGATTTTAAGACCAATACCACTCTCATATCTATGCATTAAAGGACAGGTTGAGGTTGACATTTTTAAGGATGGAAAGTAACTAAATACATTTACTCAAGTACTACACTTAAGTGCAAAGTTCAGGTACTTGTAAGCCTGTTTTACTTCAATATTTCCATTTTGTGCTATTCTGTACTTCCATTCCAGTATAATTTCATATAATTTTAATTTCAAATATTTATCTACTAGATTTAACCTTTAGCAACCTTTGGTCACTTGTTATATATAAAGTGTAAATACAAAATATAATCAACAAAAAATAAAAGATTGTGTATTGTGATATATTCTATCATTATTATAGTAGTTCAAATTGCCCATACTACAACATTTATGTGAATCTTGCACATTAATAAAGCAATCATTAGAATCCATTTGTATCATATGTATATATAAAAGAACCCTGCATTTATAATATAATAATGTCTAGTGTACAAAAGCTGGATAATCCACTACATGTATTCTGTGACAGCACAACAAATGATACCGATGGGATCTGTTGGGAAGGGTGCAGGTGAACAGTTGGACCGCAGACTCAACCTTTAATGTGTTGTCAGTTTCAGGAGATACGGTACAACAGAAAGAGCTGAAAATAAGGAGGGAGTATTACAGAAGGAGGCACCTGTACTCTCTGCAAGGATTCATAGAACACGACAAGGAGAGACTAGAGGAGAGGCGAAGATGGAAGGCAGCGAGAAAGGCCAAGAGAAAGTGTCTGGAGGAAGGACATCAAACCAGCGGCACAGGGGGAAGGTCCAGCACTCGTAAGTCCCAAAAGAGGACATGTAACATACTGAGGTCACACAACCGCATCCATACGGGTACCAATTTGGAATTTCAAGTGACTAAAATAAAATAAAACAGTTAAAATGTAAAAAAAAAAAAAAAAAAAAAGACAAAAAAAAACAAAAAAAACAAATGACAATGATGCAAGCAACCTTACCTAACCTAAAATAACCGAAGCTAACTAAACTAGAATAACTTAACCTAACCCAAAAGTGGTGGGGTATCTGGAAGGGGAAGAACATTTAATAAACATGTAGAATGCCCTGCCGAGCACACAGCTGTAACACAGAAAGTGAATGAGTCATTTGGGGAGAAGTCCCATAAGTCTTCACCAGTCATGTAAACAGGATCATATCACACATGAGAAAGGGTCAAGTATGGAAGACTGTTAACCTATGACAGGTAAGATCCCCCTGTGAATCCTTGGGACAACCTAAGACAGGTACAGCCACAAGTACTTGACCCCAATGCCACTGTGAGCAGGCACAGTGTGCAAGGACATTGTGTTGAGGACGCTTGTGTTCCTGTACCATATGCAGGAACACAGGACCTGGTCTGACAACACATTTAAAAAAAAGACAGGCAAGTATGGAAGGCTGGTTCGCCGATGACGGGTAAGATCCCCCTGCAGAACCCTGGGACAACCTAAGGCAGGCACAGTCACGATTACTTGGCCTATTTGCCACTGTGAGCAGGCACAGTGTGCAACGTCACATCCCATTTCTCATGTTTGTGTGTGCTTTGTCCTTGATACCTGGGACTGGAAGGGACACCCAAAAAATGATCTCAAACACACTTTCTTTGTGGTCTAATGCCCTTGATAAGGATATTGATAAAGCCTGGACCTGAGACTGAACACCTGAGCAAATACAGGCTGGTGTTGCAAAGGCATGTGCATCTACTAACTGCAATAGCAGAGGAGCTATATTTTTAGTCATTTAAAGTTGCTGGTTGGTGTCTGTGGTAGCGGTTGCTGTATGGCTGGCTTGTAAAACACTCGGCCTCTGTGCACTACCTCAGTGTCCTCTGCGGGACGAAGGGTAAAGCCTCCCCTGAGTCCTCCAGCACTTCCACCTCCCCAGAGAGCATATCGATTGTGAAAGTCTGTCATGAATCTCAGCATCGACAGAGCGCTGCCTCTCCTGCCTCTCCTGCTGTCTGCAAGTTCCAGTTCCTGCCCTTGTTCCAGTATCAGCAGCGGTTATTTTTAGGTCATATTGTTGTTTTCTCTTGCATAATCAAAACAATAAATCATAAAAAAACAAAAATGAAAAATAATATACTGCTCATTTTCATATTCATATTTGCGAATGCATATGTTAATGATTATTACATTTAAGTAAAATGATCATCCACAGAGAGGTAACAAATAATAATAATTTAGAAAAAGCCAAGAAACTCAAAGATATATATTTAGATGCTTCCATCAACATGATATGAATTACATGTTGAGGTCTTCACAGTCAGTTATGGAACAGTTATGGTTCTCATTCTCCACCATCAAAATACCAAATGAGTATTCACAGATTTGGCACTGAAGCTGTTCAGGAGGCTCGTATGACGGTCAAACACCAAACTACACAACGCTTTCCCCTGAATGTGTCAGTCATCTTCTTTCTCAGATATGAAATGAGAATCCAAATCCTCTTATCTGATCTGCAGGTTAACAGAAAAGGTAATAACGCCATAAGTAAAGGTATGAATTATGCAAAATATTGTCTTTCTGAGCGTTAAAATATTCAGACATTTAATAAAGAATTAGCATGATGTTAATGAACAACGGCAAATTACAGCAGCAACAGGAATACAAGTGGGATAACCTAAGTTTCATTATGATACAGGCAAAATTGCAATAATTTTACTTTAATGATTTGTTGGTAGTATTTTCACCTGTGCTGCTGTATCTTTACTTCACACTCATCTTAAGAGTCTTACTGTGTCATCCTTGTCATTTTGTCATTGAATTAATTACTGCAGTGTCTCCGCTTTCATATGAACTTATCTAAACTAGAACAAAAAAATACTTCTGCTGCTATAGAAGGAGCAGCTGCTTACAGATGTGTGTGTGTGTGTGTGTGTGTGTATGTGTGTGAGAGAGAGGAGGGGGGGGGGTTGTTATCCATTATTTACTGACGTGACTTCATATTTACAATGGAATTTCTCAGTGTGTGTTCAGTGAACTAGTATTTGATTAAGCCTGAAACCTAACATTAGCTCTCAGAGCAAATTAGCATGTCTGTCTGGGTTGCATGTGTGTAACTATGGCCACGATAAAAGTGCGGTATTGTAATGGCGTGCTGATAAATGGCTTGTGCAGGTGTTACATTTATATGAATGGTATCTGTCATGTTTGCGGCCATGTGTTTACTCTGTTTATACAGCAGCTTTCAGTGATTCTGCAGCTGTCTTATGTCACAGAACCAACAGAGAGGTATTCAGCTGAGCTCAGCCTTTTAACCAGACACGATTACAGCATCTCTACAGCGGTAATTAGAGACAAGAGACAATTATATACAGTGCCATCACACACCACAAGAACATCCCTCACTGGTGCAGCATGTGCTATTTGTGAAATATATATTTTAATTACATTTATTTATCATTTAAAGGCCAAAATTGCTTTCTGGTCTCTTTGTGTTCTTACAGAGTACTCTTCCCAGTTAAAACACAAACATTTATTTGTTGAAAATATTCACTAAGGAATGTAAAGATTTGGTGTTGAAGGTTGTTGTTCTGAGGTATAAAGTGCCTTTCACATTACAGCTGACACATTTTTCACACCAGTCATTCTTCACATCATTTAAGGACAAAACTTTGAAGTTAAAAGCCATCAGGTGTGGCCCAGCACTTCAAGCAGATGAAAGGTGTTCTGTGTGAAAGCCTGCAGGGAGGTGCAGGTGCAAACCCACATGTAATGCACACAAACCGTCTCCTGCATATAATGAGGCTTTAACAAAACATCCTCCAAGCTGTTTAAACCTCCCAGCCTGGTAAAGTGAGGATATAGCATCTTAAAGGACTCCATACAACGCCAACAAAATTTCATCCATTTATTTTTTATTTGTTATTGGAAGAATTAACAAATTACATTTTTTAATTAAAATTAATTTCATTTTGAGGAAGTTACAAGACCAAATGAGGTTGTTGCTGTTGTTGCATTTCTTCAAAGAGCTAAAATATAATGCAAGATGTGGACCAGTAATGTACAGCTTATAGTGGTATTTCATTATTAAATTCATTTTGTGTACAATCCTCAGGGACAAAAACCTTTAATTAGTGTGATGAAACTTTATAACAGTCATTTTGTGTGGTTTATCACTTTGGTTTGTTTCTTTATGATTATCTAAATGAATCCTTACCGAATAAACTCTAGAAGAAGAAAATCAGTGAGATATTCTCATGTAGGTATAAAATTGGTTGAAAATTGCTTTATCAGGTAATTTGCTTCCTCATGAAGTCTATAATTTACTATTGACTTGTAATGTACATTTTAGCAATATACTTTAGATATGCTCTGTACAATTTATACATGTAAGTTGCATGTCATTTGCAAAAACTGCACTATAGAGTCAAACACGGACACACTGTGTAGCACTGTTGTGAGGGTTTTTACATCAGGAGTGCAATGTTTTAACACACAGACAGACATGATAGTTACAAGAAGGGAGGCACAAGGCATGTCTTCCTGTGTTCAGCACTCCACACAGCCCATGCTGAAGACACATTGCGACAGTGGGTCAAAGGTGCTGATGGGCACTGGGAGGTGAAAAACGCCCCAGTTCCGCCAGCAGTGAAGGATTATAATCGGTATGTACAATATCCAGCTATGTTCAATGAACTATGAAATGCGACAGTTTTTGTCCTTGATGTATTTATTTTGCTGTATTTTCTCAGTGTTGTGATTTTTCTGTCCGTTAGGGTTCATGGGTGAAGTGGACCTCTCTGATGCCCTCATAGGGCCCTATAATTTAACAATACCCAGCAGTGGTACTTTGTTTTAATACTTAATGGACATCACAATTGTGAATGCCTTTCTCCTGCACAAAGACATTGCCAAAGGTAAAAGGGAGGTCCCTATGAACCCGAAGGCATTCAGAGAGACCTTTGCTGTGGAGCTAATGCAGTTGAGTTTGTCCTCCATAGCCAAACTTGTACTTTCTCCTGCTAAATCCAAAGCACATCACAGGCCAGTGCATATCAGTACCACTGGTAGACTGAAGTGCATGCCAAGACAACAGTGAAGTGCTCCTCTTGTGATTTGCCGCTGTGTGTCATCCCTGGTTGTGACCGTTACAATGACTGGCATCTTGGCAAAAACCTTTGTGAACCTTATGTGAACTTTAACATTTTGCTCTGTGCTGTTTTTTTTTCCATATAAAACGATTTTTGCACTACAACACTGGTTTTGACTCATATATGCACAAAGACTAGTTTCAAAAAGGGAAAAGGCATTTAAATGTGTTTATGTTTCAAGTACTTGAGTCAGCACTGCTAAGTGAACCTGGATATGGGATAGAATATCTCTAAGGATCCCTTTCATTTGTGCCCAGAATTATTATACCTCATCAAGTCTTCAATACTAGCAGCCTTTCTATCCAAGGTATATGACCACAGTTATCAGGGGTTTGTCGGGAGAAACAAGGTTTTCTCTGAGAAGGAAACTTGGAATCTAAAATTTCCCTAACTAAAGGTGTCAGGGAAATGTGGCAGAGTAAAATGAACAATAGCTGCTGTATTGTGGACTATGGAAATACTGAAATGCAGTACAAGTACCTCAGACTTGTGCAGGAGTACAATAAACAAGTAAATGTATTTGTTTACATTTCACCACTTTTACCCTAAACATATTCGCAGTGACAGGCTCACTGAGAGAACAGTTTAATTAACAGCTGAGCGGAAATGAGCTTACTTTGTCTCACTGTATATGTAAAGGCAATGTTAAACTGTCAAACAGACCTCCAGATGAACCTGTCTCTCCGACAGCGAATCCAGTTTAGTTGGTGTTGACACTTGACACTTTTTTTTTTTGAGCCATTTGGCTTTTCTTCGACATACCATCAGAAGCAGATGAAAACAAAATGTGGGAATATGGCATGACGAAAATGAACAAGGATCCTGCAATTCTTGCCGATCAGGTAGGATTGTAGACAACTGTGGCTGCAGCCAATTTTGTATTTGTACTTAATGAGTTTTGTCATTCATCCAAAATGACTTTTTGCTCCAGTCCACTCACTGTGTGTCATGTTCACTATGTGCTTCACTTTCACAGTGAGGTTTTAAAGTCCTGCATTTTATGATATTTTCATATCTCCTGTAGACCTTTTTTTCAAAGCAAACATTTTAACTCGACGTGTATAGAGTTTACATTAGTGGAACCGAGCCGTTGTTGTCAACATCTGTGCTTTTCCAACAATTGCAGTCACACATGTCTGCTGTGAAAAATGTTTACGAGCCACTGATGTCTGAGAATCGGCAGGTGTTGAACTAAGACCTCAGCATTGGTTGTGAAAGGGTGAAATTAATGTGAACCCATTGATGTTTGACAACAGACTATATATTGTACAGTATTGGTGCAGTGGTTTTTAGTGATTGCTATATTGTATACGTTGTTTATCTTTCTGATTTATTGCGTCATCATTTATGAAATAGACAATACCTTAACAGTTCATTGGATAAAAAAACAAAACAAAACAAAGAAAAAAAACTTTTTTTAAAACACTTCTTTGAGCAGGAATCTCATGTGAATGACGGAGATGAGAATCCTGAGCGCGGAAACTGGACCAATAAGACAGAGTCCATGCTCTCTATGATTGGCTATGCTGTTGGCCTGGGAAATATCTGGAGATTTCCATATCTGGCCTACAAGAATGGAGGAGGTAATTATTTGGCATCAGTGTTTAGAGAATCCCTTATTATATCACTTTTGTAAGTATTATGAATATCATGAAAACTTGCTTTTATCCCTGTGAGCAGGTGCCTTCCTCATTCCCTATTTCATTATGTTGGTTTTGTGTGGAATTCCGCTTTTCTTCCTGGAAAACGCCATTGGTCAGTTTTGTAGCCAAGGCCCAATCAATGTGTGGAGAGCAGTGCCAATACTTCAGGGTAAGCCTGATAGAGGAATACTTCTGAAACCTCCTATATGACTGACTTTATTGTTGGTTAAACAGTTACATTTTTTTCTGCCCAGTAGCAGAGACAATGAGAGGAGATCACAATTGTGGACAATTTGTGTCACAAAGTACATTAATTGTTAAAGTGAAACATTTTATAGGACCCAGTAATTTATTGAATGTGCATTTCAATCTATTGTCATTTCCAGGTGTTGGCTTTTCCATGCTTGTGGTGAACACACTGTTGTCAGTTTATTATGGCATCATTGTCGCCTACAGCCTGTACTACATGTTTGCCTCCTTCCAGTCTCCTCTGCCCTGGTCCAGCTGCTTCAGCTGGGCTGACAGTAACTGCAGCAACACGCCTACAGGTGCTCTTCCACTCATTATCTTTATTTGTGGAGATGTGTCAATTAAATCTGCTGATTGGTGAAAGATGGTCTGTCATGCCAGAGCTCATTAGTTCTGTTTTCAGTTTGAGACAATGTAATGTAAACACTGCATCTTCTGTACACCCACAGACTGATATAGTATGCAAGCTATTCACCGTTTCTCTCTCATTTTCTAGTGTATTGCAATCTAAGTGGTATTTTAGTGGCCAACTGGACTCAGCAAAACAGCACTTGTCCTTCATCCAACATGATCACAGTTCCAGTGCAGAGCCTGAGCGAACAATACTGGGAGTAAGAACCACATAATTTATGTCAATAGGACACAAACACACACACACACACACATTTGTCAAACTGCACTGGCTGTACAGTCAAATGTCTCTGCTCTTCAGCCGTGTGGCTCTGCAGAGATCCAGTGGTCTTGATGAAACAGGACCAGTGGTTTGGCACTTGGCCCTCTGTCTGCTGCTCAACTTTATGATTGTTGCTGCAGCCCTCATCAAAGGCATCAAGTCATCAGGCAAAGTAAGTCAGCACTCACCTCATGGCAAGTCCCTGTCCAAAGTTGAAAAGATCAGCTTCTCCCTTAAGGAGAAGAAAATGAGTTTGTCGCTGTCTGAGTTCATACATTCATTTTGTTATGAATAGTGATGTGACATATTCATATATCGAGGCACTCATAATGCTCTGTGATTAACTCACACACGGTGTATGATTGTATGGCTTTTGTCTCACCAGGTTGTGTATTTCACAACTACATTTCCCTATGTGGTGATTCTGATCCTGCTGATCAGAGGTGTGACACTAGAGGGAGCCAGAGATGGTTTAGAGTTCTTCATTGGTTCCAAGTCTAATTTGAGTAAACTGGCTGATGGAAAGGTAGGAATCAAGCTATCACAGTTTACAACACAAGAAGAGCAAGATATTAAGAGGCTACAGCCGCACAAGCAGCCATTCAGATCTCCCGATTAACACAAAACACAAAGCTGAGGATGATGAGATTGTCATTAGTTTTTTACGTTTTTTGTATAAGTATTGGAGTGTAAGTGAATCTCATGGCAGGGGTAGAGAAAAATTCAGGAGTTCACTAAAATCAGTTGGATTTATCATCTGGGAACCATGAACCCTTTAGCAAATTTCATGAACCAAAGCGGTGGACATACTGACAGACCAAGATTACTACAAAAGGCCAGTAGCGTGGCTAAAAAGAGGAGATTGAACACAGGATATGCAGCAGTTATCACTTGCTGTTTGTATACACAACATTAAGTGATTCTGGATAGAGACAGTTTATTGTGGAGTCTGAGGTTCCCAAATTGCTGCCAACCCAAAATGTTGGTATTTGGTCACCTGCGAATGAGAGTCAACAGTCAACTATCTTTCTACAGAATGGTTTATGCCCAGAAATATCCTAAACAGAGCAAACTGTTTAGAAAATAAGAAAATACAGGCAGTCAGCAGAGTCTATGCAGATCTCAGTCATCACGCAACATGATACCTGTCACGTGTATGATGGCTAAGACCGCTTATTTTTGTATAGGTCTCGGCTTCTTTTTAAAGACATCCCTCCGTATTATGCCTTTAAGTTTGCAAAATATGTCCTATATGTGTTTTAGGTCTGGAAAGATGCAGCAGCTCAGACTTTTTATTCCTTATCCATTGCTTCGGGTGGACTTTTGACTCTTGCATCCTATAGCAACTTCAACAACAACATCCTGCTGGACTCAGTATTTATAACCTTCATTAACCATGGTAGGAAAATACTATTTCAAGTGAAGCACTATTTCAAATAAAGTTTGGGTTGGTTTTTCCAATAAATCTCCAATATGTGTGAAATCGGGCATGTTATCTGTCAACTGATTAGTCTGTGTGGCTCTGTTCATCTCCTCTTAGGTACCAGTGTGTTTGCAGGCATTGCCATCTTTTCAATTCTGGGCCATATGGCTCATGTTTATGGAAAGCCTGTTGGAGCAGTGGTGAAGGACGGTCAGACACCTCTAATACCGCTTTCTTTTTTTAGATGTCAAAACCAGACCAGGGTGACCAGATATCCAGAAAAAATTGTGCCAGTTCCAATTTATGAGACTAAAAATTAGGCCAAACCTGAGTTTTGTTTTGTTATAGCCTAATAAAATATATAACAGGCAACTGATCATTGTGAAACATTCATGTTTCCCACATTGATTTACTTGTGTCGGCCCTCTGTAACTCAACATGGACCAGATGTATGTAAAACAGAGTACCCAGAAACTGCCAAAAACACACAAGGCAAAGCTAAACAAATCTCATCATAGATCTGTCTTTTTTATACTTTTGATACTTTCAGTCCTGTTGAATGTGGCTATTGTGTTGTTTTAAACGCAATACACTACAATACAGTAAGTACCTATGTTTTTAACAACAGTAGGGAAGAAGCTAGGACAGATGCAACAGGTGAGATTGACAGCTTCATTTGTTATCAGGTACATGACAATTAAAATATTAGCAGAGGATTACAAGAAATCCCGTCCCAAGTTTCACCTAATCTCATCTGGTCAGCCTGCTGCTATTTGTTTTCTGATGTTTTGTTTCTCCATCTCTGTGTGCAGGATTTGGCCTGGCATTTATTGTGTATCCAGATGCCATGAATAAGCTTCCCATTTCCACTTTCTGGTCCATTCTGTTTTTTTTTATGCTCTTCATAGTTGGCCTGGACTCTCAGTTTACACAATTAGGTGAGACTGTCATTTCCTTGTGGCTCTGCTGTCGTACTGTGCTAATTTAGATTACAGCCTAATTTCCAATTTCAACCTAATTAAGCTAATTTCTTGTCTTTAGAGGTGATCATCACCTGCCTGTGTGATGCCTTCCCTGAAATATTCAAATCTAAACGTGCTTTAGTGACTGTAGCGACATGTTCAGTCATCTACCTCCTGGACCTGCCATGTGTCACAAGGGTACTGTAGATCTCCTGACGGTGATTTTATGACTACTGTTTGATATTATTTCCCTGCTTACCAGCAGTGTGTGTGTGTTTGTGTGTGTGTGTGTGTGTGTGTGTGTGTGTCTGGAATAGGCAGGAATATACTGGGTCACTCTAATCGACCATTTTACTACCAGCTGGGCGCTCCTTATTTTGGCTCTCATGGAAATCTTTGGCTTCATCTACATATATGGTAAATTTAAATGACAGCTCTAGTGATATGTAAAAGTGAAATTAAACTTCACATGTTGTGTTATTGGCGTAGCTGTGTGTAAATGCATGTAGGTCTATACTTACGTCTATGTCAGTTTTCAGCAATGTTCCCAAAGCACTTAACAACCCAGCATATCCATTAATATTTTCAAATATAAAGTGCAGGCATCGTGGCACTAGTTATCTTACCTACCATAGCTAACTTGAAGGATGAGGCTTCTGATATTGCATGTTTTTTTTACAGTCAACAAATAACATGAAAAGACCAAAACTATTCAGTTTCTCAGTACTTTCAGACTTTCCCAGGGAGTTTTTCAGTCAGTAGGATGGTGTACATGGGATTAAATCAAAATGAATTACAATACCCAGGTGCATCATTATGAAGTCACTGGAGCAATGGTGCAGCTCATTGATGGGAGCCAAATTCTGTTTGGCCGTATTATAGACAAGTGAAACAAATGGTGGATTAACCTGTGGACTTTAGGAACTGCCAAGATAAACAGGAGAATTTTCAGATGTTTTCTTTTGTACAATTATGGAAAAAGGATTTACAACACTTCTTTTCTTTTACTATCTTCTGAAAGATGGTAGCAAAATGTAAACTAACTTTAAACTATATCACTTTTTTTTCTTAATTAATAAGGATTGATTTTCATTGGTTTTGGTATTTTTATGGGATTTGTTGACAATAAGTAAAATATATAATGATACCAGACTTATTCTGTTAGCACCAGCCAATAATAGACCACTTCACAAGAAGCTATCGCCTGTGATTTGTCTCTTCTCTGTGGATATGGCAATGTTGAAGATCAACATGTAAATATTGATTTCCCTTCTGTCAATTTTACAAAGATTATCTATGACTAATAAATAAATAAAAAAAACAGCCCTAGCCTTGGCTAGAAGTTCACTTGAGTGATTTAATACCTGATTTGTATATATTCTCCTCATGAATTACAGGAGGAAAACGTTTCATTGAAGACATTGAGATGATGATTGGAAAAAAGAGCTTTGGTTTCTGGCTGTGGTGGAGAGCATGCTGGTTCTTCTTCAGCCCCTGCATTATTTTGGTGAGTACAACCCTTTGTCCTGCTCTTCTTCGTTCTCTACCTTTAACAGACGCTCTACCTAGTTTTAATTTCAACGTCCACTTAAAAAGGCACTTTTGTGGCCCGTAATGTTTTGAATTATTTTGTAGTAAATAACAACGGTAACATGGACAACTATATTGTCCTTAACTTGGGTGCATTTTGCTGTTTGACCAGACCATGTAAACAATACATTTATAGAGAATAACCAAACAAAACCAAACTATAATCTATTGAGTTAGTAATAAGTAGTCATATGTGGGTGTTGGAGGAGTGGAAATTGTTAAATTGCTAAATTAAACTGCCTGTAACCAAGGCTGAGCTAAACACAAGGAAACACAAACAAAACCAAGTTGGGTGCCGCCAGTCCTTCAGGAGGGCGACAGAGAGGCCATCTTAAAACCAACCAGTTTATCAAGACTCCCTGCAGGTGAGGCCAAACATCAAGCGAGGGGGGACGGGCCAGGCAGTCAGGGAGAACCTAAAAAAATGAAGCAGGTGCAGGCCAAGCAGGTACCGTCCTGCAGAACAGGGCCATCAGTGCTTTGATAATTTTTTTTTGCTTGTTTGGTTTTTTTTAGTTATACAGTTTAGTAGCTGCAAAAACCCTGCAGTCCTTTGGGAAATCCGTCCCATTGTGTACATAAACATTAGACATTAGCAAATTCAACAAATCCTAACACTTGGATCATCTTTGAGACATCTTTCTTCGCCTGTATGAATATGGATGTTATGTTCATCACTACCATTTTTTTGTCCAGGTGGTTCTGGTCTGGTCTTTCATAACCCTTGTGCCCCCCACCTATGGCAGCATTGAGTACCCATCTTGGGGCTTGGCACTGGGATGGTGCATGTTTGCGTTCATGCTAATATGGATCCCTGTTGTTGCTGTGTATAAGCTGATGAGAGCTGAGGAAAGCCCCTGGAAGGTGTGTTTGATATCTTGTTTAATACAAGAAACATTTAAAGCAGGCTGAGATTCCCTTCTGCAACAGTCTTCTGTCAACAATGTCCTTGTAAGTGTACTCTCATATTCGTGCTCTTAATTGTACCGTACTTTCTACAGCGTCTGAAATCACTGTGTTCTCCCTCTGAGAAATGGCATCCCTATCTGGACATTTATCGAGGAGAACGCTACTCTGAAGAACGGTGTCGTCGAAAAAGAGTTGTGTCAACAAACGACAAGCAAATGTAAATGCAACTTCCAGTCCATGGCACTGATCTGACTACTAATATATTCTGATATATTAGATATATGTTTACTTCCCACTGGTTAATCAAGTAAGGTGATGATTCAAGTTATGTCAGTGATACAGAAGGAACAGAGTTGAACCAAAAGCCAAATTAAATGTTACAAGTCTTTCGTGTGCTTTCAATGCGTTTACACACGTACATGTTTGTCTTTTTGGGAGCGGTAGAGCAGTCATTCACCAGCTGGAAGGTCAGTGGTTTAGTCCCTGGCCCCTGCAGTCTACATTTCAAAGTGTCCTTAGGCAAGATACTGAACCCTAAATTGCTCCTCATGGGTCTTTCATTGGTGTGTGAGTGTTTGCATGAATGGTTATCAGTCCTAATGAGCATGTGACGTCTTGCATGATATTTTCTGCCACCAGTGTATGAATGTGTCAGTGACTCAAAGAGTTAAAGCAAGGCGTCTGGACTTGTGAAGATTGGCTTGAAGACGTTTCGCGAAACGTCTGGCCAGAACTGATGAAGCTGCTTGGATTAGCAGCGAAACGTCTTCAAGCCAATCTTCACAAGGCCAGACGCCTTGCTTTAACTCTTTGAGTGAATATGACCTGGATGACTGAGAATCTCCACAGAACGTGTCAATGCTTACTTGTGTTGTAAAGTGCTCCAAGTGGTCACTTACTATTAACTAATACTTTGTTGGAGGGGATTCTTTAAATTTGTCACAAACATCCTCTTGGCCTCAGTGGTGATGTTATAAGAATTTGATAGGCAAAGGTGAAGATCATTGTGGCTTCACAGAAAACATTTTTGGCCACAGCAATTCATACAAAACTGACAAAATTTCTCACAAATGTTTAATATCATAAAATGAATGAAATGATGACATTTTATACCCAAAAGATCAACATCGACGTGATGTGTGTCACAATATTCTGCAAAACCACTTTTCTGGTCATTATTCAACTTTATAACTCCTTTACAAAAGAAAGCTTGTGATCATATTAACATTTGGTCAGGGACTGTACTGGTGACACTAATCTAATCTAATTGTTATACCTTTTGTTAAATTCCTTCAAAGTTTTCACATATATACATATGTTCTATGAGTCTGAATATGTATGTAAAGTGCAACTCGTCTTCAGGCTCAGCTACCTACAGTTTAATTGTTTGAAGATTCAGTGACTCAGTTTTTCAAGTTCAGTTTTCAAACTCTGCCTACACATGTGGTACTAATTATGTTTTTGTTTTTTTGGTTAGAATTATGGAATTATTCAGAGTCCTCTGCGCACCCAGGGTAAAATAAATGGCTTTTAAATGCATATGTTGTTCAAAGGCTCAGGGGTTCAGAACTCAATTCACGTCAGGGGAAGTTGGGAGTCAAGCAGTTTTAAAATTATTCCGAATGCTGCTCCAACACCGTTCGTTAAGTTATGCAGGAATGTGTGGCTAGTTTTACATTTTAACTTGACTACACTAAAGTTCTTTCTTCACATTCACTGAGAGAATTATAACCTTTACAGAAAGAACATATGTTTAAATCTATGTTTATGTTTACATACTCTATGTAATAACATATATATGTGATAAATAAGAGTCTAGGTATATATTGATATTACTTACATGTTATGTCGTAGTATTATACGGAGAACTTTGTCTCTCTGTCCTTCCTTAAATTTTGATTTATCTTATTTCATTTGCTGTAGCCACAGAGTAATAAAGCAGGGACAAGACATTGAGACAGTATTTATGTTGACAAATTATAGCAAGCATGGAAAAGATTTTATCCTCAGTAGTGGAGTGTCCACATGTTTTAATGAGAATGCTTTGTCTGTTTGCTAAATTTTGTCGTGATTTGATCTGTAGGGACCATTACTGTCAGTTGTGTTTGTCTTTACTTGTTACATACACAGTCTTTTTTCATGCTGTACTGGTCTGTGCGATGGAGTGATTCAATGAATGATTTTTTTTGTCACTCATTTTTGATGTTTGATGTTTTGAAGTTATTCTGCAATGCATTTTGCTTCAATGATTCAAAGTTTTATGATTCTACTGAATAAGGCTGTCACAATATCAGATTATATCAGAAGAATTCATAGCAGCAATATTATACTAACATCTATAGAAAATCTAAAAAATAAAGTACTATGAGTTAAATTCATCTTTAACTTAACTGTTTATTGTGTGTTTCGTCTCTGGTTTGGCAAATAAATTATAACTGAAAATGGATGTATAGGGAGGTGGAGAGAGAGTCTGCAAGCATAATTGTATTAAACCTTACAAAAAGAGCAATTACACTTATTGTTAAAAGTTGCTTGCAATGTAGTGTTTATTCAGATTACATCACTTACAGGTGTTACCAAGCTGTTCTAGTTTCATGGTCTTAATGTACTTGATAGTTGACCCAGCTCCTAACTTAAAAGAACAACCAGCATGAATGTCAACCATGGATTGTTTAAGCATAGTTGCAGCACTGGCAGCTGTCATCGAACACCAGGCCGACGCCACAGTGCTGGACGTAAGTGACTCCCTGGTCGCATTCATAGAACAGGTTCTTGTTGGTTGGGTCAGAGTAGAGTCCATTAGACTTGCCGACACAGAAGCCAGATCCTGTGCTGCTGCCGCCGCCGCCGCTGCTACTGCTGCTGCCAGTTTGGGGCTGAGAGCTTTGGGTTGGTGTGACTGGAGACAGGGGGCCAGAACGAGCACTGCAGGCTGAGAAGAGAAATTAAAGAATTAAAAAGACTTGGAACCAGCCTCAGTATACTGTCTCTATTACCAGAGGATGTGTGTTTCATGCATACAAGTTCCAGTTCCCAGTCCACTCTTGATGGTGTTGATCAAGGGGTATTTTCCCTGGCCACAGAAAGTGCCACTGAAGTCATCCATATCCAAACTCCATACCATGGCTCCACCGAAACCGTTCTGTTTCAACCACTGAGACTGTGGAGCAGACAAGAGGTGAAACCAAGTGCTAAATAGCTATTGAAAATTAAGACAGAAATTTAGATAATGAAATACAGCTTCATACCTTAATCTGGAAACTCCTAACATTATCATACCCAAGCCAGGTTGGCATATTGTAGGTATATGGCACATCCTGAGGACTATCCCAAGACTGAGTGGCTCCTTGCTTCAGGAAAGTGCAGATCTAATGGCAGGGAGATGTTTAAAGTTAGATGTCTATAAAATACAGACATATACAATATACTGTACTGTCCTCCAGTATATGCGTGCATATACAAATTCAGAAAAAGAAGTACAAACCTCATAGTAGGCCAAGAGGCCAGCCTGACCAGTGTAAGGCCCAGCAGGTCCAGGTCCACTGGAAGGAGCTCCCACAGCTGTGTTAGAGGAAGTCAGATGGAAGGTGTGGCCATAGGTGGGGAACCCAACCAGCAACTTCTCAGCTGGTGCACCATTGCTCTTCCAGTAGTTCATAGCATAGTCCTACAAACAAGAGGGTACAGGCTGGTGTGAGTGTCCGTTTGTAATAAAATTTGCCTTACTTGACAGCAGGAGCCTGCACTCACCACATTGAAGTAGTTCATAGACCCCTGGTCAGCAGGGCCACTGTACAGAGGGCTGTTCTCTCCAACACTCTGATCCGAGGGAACGTGGAAGTCATAGGTCATGACATGGAAGTAGTCCAGGACACTGGCAACAAGACATGGGGATTAATATTTAGTGACAGCAACAAGTGTTAAGATAAATAATGTTTGCATGCATCTGCTTGTGTACTTACGCTCCAATCTGGGCAATCTGATATGCAGAGTCAATAGTTGCCTTTCCAGCAGAGACAGCAGCAGTCAGCATCAGACGGGGACGATTGGTCGTCTTGCCCTCCTCCTCAAAGGCGCTCATCATCTCCTACAGAGAGGTAAGGAGAGCGAAACAATGTCGGGATCTCCTGGACATATTTCTTGGCCAAAGCCTCTAAAAAGGTAAATCCTAAATATAGTATATGTGTTTTTGCAACTGAGGAGCCACTGCAGCAATGGCAGCTTGTCCATTTCCACCAACAACTTGGATTCATTTATAGCCAGAATCTGGAATAACCAACCTGGACCAGGACGGTGTAAAGCTGCTTGTCCTGAGGTGGGGATCCACGAGAGCCAGGGTACTCCCAGTCAATATCCAGACCATCAAACTGGTACTGGCGCAGGAACTTGATCACACTGTTGATGAAGGTCTGACGATTGGCAGCAGAGGACACCATAGTTGAGAACCTGGAGACAGGAAGGCAGTCAGAGAGTTCCTACCTGTGCTACAAGTTTTTCTTGGTGAGAGTACTTATCCTCATTTCATCTAATTACTACTTACTTCTGAGTACCAAAGTTCCATCCTCCAATGGCCAACAGAGTCTTCAGGTTGCTGTTCCTGCAAACAGCAATAGCATCCACCTTAACCTCTCACACTTCATCTACCACAGTGACACTATGAGCATTTGTGTGTACTAACTGGTTCTTCAGGGCCTGGAACTCTCCGTAGAGTTTCACATCGTTCCACTCGTAGGTCTGGATCATGTTGTTGTCCATTCCAGCAAAGGCATAGATGAGGTGGTCACAGAGACATGGGTCGATGTTGGTGGGAAAAAACTTGCCGGCTCCAGGACGGTACTGTCCCCAGTTGGTGAAATAACAGGATAGGATGTAGGATGATCCTGTAACATATGGAACAATCACTCCTACAATATGTTACCAACTACAAATATTAAACCAGCACTGAATGGAGGAAGAATATAATTACCAAGCTGCGCCTGCAGCAGGAGAGCAAGTCCTGCAGATATCACAGACAGAATAAGAGAGTGCGGTTGAGGTTAAATAGTTAATAGAAACAATCTTCATTATGCACAAGTTGAAATTAAGTTAAAATGTCTGGTAAAATAAGTAAGTAAAGTTCCAAATGTGGGTTAGGAGCTCAGCTTACCAAGGCATATAAGTAGCTTTTCCATGTTACCTCTGTACATCGAGCTGAGGACCAAAGAGTCTTTTATATTCCTAAGCTCCTCCCCATACCTGCATTATCTGTAAAATATGTTTGATGTGGCTTGACTACTCAACAAACTAATTTCATTGGATTGGCAGAAAGCACTGATGACCTTCAAGTGCCTTTTGATATTGATATGATCCTATTAAATAAGATATTCTGAAGGATGTTGTTATTGGCCAAAATATTAACACTTTGCTTCGCATTTCCAGCAAGTTTTTGCAGTTTTGTGAGAACTTACTTCTTATATATATATAAGTAAGTAATTTCTATGAAATTTCTTTGGAGGTGAATTTTACTAAAACCCAGATAGTCCTTAGACTGCAATATTTACAAAGCACTATTTTTTTTATTACATTACATAAGTTGTTTGATACTGATGTTTACTCAGTTGTCCTTACTTTTCCTTGTACGTAGCCTTATCACCCTTAATATCATTTACAACTGTTAGTCTGTAACTGAAATGTTCTGTTTGTCATATTGCATTGGAAAGACACTTCATGTTCTGTCCTTGAATGTAGCTCAGCAGTTTGGCGATTGCAATGTGATGTCAATTGTGAAATGAATCTTGCACTGGCTGTGCCATGTAAAGCTTCTTTAAGAGGTACTGATTATCTTTTACACTCAAAGCTCCACTTGTAAAAGTTTAGTTTTAGTTTGTTCATTAAAAGGGACACTAAGTATTTGCAAGGGGATGACTTTATCTCTGTAACATTGATTTGAAAATTAAGTTTATAACAATTAGCAATCGCAATTCTATGTAAAATTTAAATAATGATTGGCAATGAAATGGGGCCAAGTACCATTAACAACACATCATCTGTATCAAATAAAAATGATAAGGATTTCACCAGCAGGTTCAAGCTAGTGTTCCTTCCCAGCTTGGTAAGACCCCAGGCCACCATCTGCCCAGCTGTGCCTGGAACAATGTTGGCAACATTACGCTAGATATCCTGAAAAACCCTGCCATTGCCTCTGATTTGTTAAGCTGCTGCCATTAAATAGATGTTAGGGTCAGTAGTGTCTAACTTATCCTCTGTCCTTGAGAGCTTCGCTAAACAGCACTTTCAGAAACAAGTCAAACTTGCCTCTGGCTGCAACTCGAAGCTGTACATAGGCCACACTGAGTTGGATGTTGGTGCTCTATGAAAAACCCAAGACTGGGTTAGGGCATGTCACCATCTCCATTTATCACCAGTGCCAGGAGTGCAGGGCATGAATGTCATCTGGCAATGTTATACCGGAGTGTTTACGGAACATGGAGTACATCAGTTATCTGAACCATGGCAACAAGCCCTGCAGTACTGCCAGTGGGTATAAGTGAGCACTCCCCAGGCTAGAAGTGGGATAGCCAGGGCAGGAACTCTATCAGCTGATACAGTTAAGTTTGTTGCTACAACTTGTTCTTCCTTGCTTTACAAATGTCACGGTTTTGCTCAAGGTGATTTTCCCTGTGCTCCTCATAGTGGTATAGCCTGTTCTTAACATGGATACTAATATGGTCACAATTCACCTCCTGCTGTTTTGTGATAAAAGTTCCAAATTAGGTACATCTGTACTGTAGCTTAAAATATCTTGAAAAAATCTGGATATAGCAGATTGGCATTCTGATGACCATAGCTGCCAACTGCTGACACAACCCCAAGCTACTGTTGTTATGTATTATATCGAGCTGTACTTTCCTCGGATGCTCTTTTCTATTTTGATTCTCGTTGTTCACATTGAAATTGCTGCATGGCTGAGGAAAAGTTGATTTATGAAGTTGGAATGAGGAGTTAACTTTTCAGTATCGTCTCATTTTACTACAAAAACCCAAATAAGGTAGAGGTGCAAATGGTCTCTGATATCATCTGAATCTGCATGTGTACCCAAATAAATTCTTTTTTTTCGATTTGAAGAAGGAACCACAAACACCAAGCACACACTGATGTGTTGTACTCTCTACAAGGCCCACATTCAGCAGCTGTTAGATAGCCAGGTCAGTTCAGGAGGGTAGCAGCCCCTGTGCCTCCCTTAATAGTCCTAATACTGGGGAAAAGGATGGTACTAATTTTAAATCAATTTTTCTTCTTCATCATCTTCATCTTCTTCAGTCTACTTCATCACCCTACTGGAAGTGGGGTGGGCATCTTGATTGGTGGTGCAATTTTGATTTTCTTATGTGGGCACTTTGAGATGTGACCCAGGATTTGACTTTTTCTCTCAGCAGATGGGATTTGAATGCAGCTGAAAGAAGGAACTAACTGAGCAAAAAACTGGTAAATATTTTAAATAATAATAATAATATACATGTACAGTTTGTTCACGACTATTTTGTGTGGACATGGCCAGATGCACTACCAAATCTCACCACCAGATGAAGTTATTAAGCCATTTTGTATAAGGCTGTCAAGAACACAAGACTATTCTTGGATCGATATAATTCTCCCTCCAGTATTGTGATCTGCTCTTTGAAATGGTCAGAACTGTCAAGTATGCTGCAAGCAATGTGCACACATCTTGTTCTGTTTTATTGCAGAGATAATTTACGCTGAAGTTACTGAAGCACAAACCAAACTCTTTCACCATGGCAACCATGCACCGGGAACCGGCAGATTAACACAGACCTGTTGCCATCTCCCACGCAGTCCACACACACACACGCATACACACACACATACACACACGTACACACACTTTGAGAGTTAACTGAAATACGACACATGGAAGTGATTAATCATGACTAATCACGTTGTCTTTGAGAAGCCACTGAAATACACCCATCTGCTCCAGGGTATAAAATACTACAGAATAACAGTGAAGCCCTGTAATCATAATACATTAATTTTGATTTTCAGTTCTTTAGCTGCGGGGGAGCAGGTGTGATTAAGCTGTACAATTAGCAGTCGCTCTCTACTGTGATTGTGTGAGTTTCCCTAAACCTGTGACTTTCCACTGAGATGTAGGAGTGCACATTTCAGACGTAATAAGTGTTTTTCCTCTCCGTGATGTCAAAAAAGAAACAACTTTCTGTTCTACAGTTTGATGTCCCTCTCTGCATGTTATAGAATGTCAGTATTGTACAAAATGTGAGTAGTCCTCAGTGTTCAGTTCCCTCCATCTATCTCTGTCCCTCACCCTCCCCTCCTGAAAAAGGCAGGCCTCTCAACAACCCATCACTATTAGATAGCGCTGGGCTTGTCACCATGGCAGCAAATTCTCAATAATTTTCTCTTGGCCATGTTTTTATGTGCACATACACTATGTACACTGACACGCACGTTTTGCTGTGATGTGGGAGGATTGTCCTTGAGTCCTTGAGCATTCTCAGGTCCAGCTGGAAAACAGTCCACCTGTGAACAGAATTCAAATGCCGTAACAGCGAAGGAGTGCTTTGTCAAACATTAGCATATCACATTTTCAGCATGTTCTCTTACAACCAAAGGCATCATGTCTTATTATGTTCTAGTGTGCATCATGTGATTTGATGTTTTGCAACCGTCTGTGGGTCTGTGTGTGGCTGCAAGCATCTGATAAATGAACCTCATTTCTAAACTTGACAGGCATGCTTGCTTCTTTTCAGATTTGGGATCAGCCAGTATGCTTTTTCAGGGCTAAGACTCATAAATGACTTTATTTCCTCAGGGACTGTGCTGAAGTACAATTTAGAGGTACTTGTACTTTCCTTGACTATTTCTCTTTTCTGTTACTTTACTCCACTACATGCATTTGATAACTTTACTTACTAGTTACTGTGCAGATTCAAATTATTTAGTGTTGGTAGACTTGTGATTGTGATATGCAACCAATTAAGTAGTGTTGTGGGCAGGGTATTGAGTGAGTCCACAGAGTGTTGCAGGATGGGGCAGAGTAGCATGTTTCAGAATTAATCTAATTTTATTGGCAACTGGACAAAAACAAAGCAGTGATACCAATAGTCAGAAAAGTGCTGATAGGGGTTGCAGTCTGTGTATCTCCAGTTCAGATGTGCTGAAAACAAAGAGTCAATTTTACTAGTGAATCTGATTCAGGACCTTGGCTCACTCAGAACTCGAAAACACACTCTCATTTGCCACATGGCATCTGTATATCACCATTAAAAATGACTTATTTGTTCTTCTGCACAGATTTACACGTTGCCCTCATACATAATGCTGTATCTTCGGCCTTACTGCAGAATGGACGTGCTATTAACAAAAGAATTTAACACCAGACGTGACTCGAATGTTCACTTCTCCTGTAGCTGTCCCAGGCAGTTGACGTCAGCTCGTGGAAGATGAAATTAACACACAGAGAAAAAGAAAGGTGAGACAGAGAGGGAACTGAGCGAGTGAGGGGAGATAAAAGATAGGCAGAGCTGATTTTCTTTCTCCAATAAAAGCGACAACCCCCCCAGTGTTGCTATGGCGACCTCCTCCCTCTCCCTTCTTTTCAGCGAGCTACCACTTATCCTTGCTGCCTTTCAGTCAGCAGGGCATGTGGGTGTGTGTGCTTTTGTGTGTTGGCTCCTGAATGAATCAAGCAAATGAAGGGGAAAGCCATTAGAGAGCCAAGTCAGACACACACACACACACACACACACACATATACTCATATACAATTACTGCACATTAATAAGCTCACAATCTGCAAAAATGCTTCATATTTATCATTGTTATCATTATTATAATTATTATTATTACTGCTCTTTCATGCCACAGTATATTCTGCCGTAGCTCTTTCACTACCAGTCTGCCTGATTTTCAGTCACCACACACCCACAGAAATACATGCATACCCTCTCTACCACTACTTACTGTAAATGTGACCGACAGTGAGAAGTAAAACGATGAGGATATACAGGGAGCCATCTTTCAAAAGGTCACTGATTATAAGAGCAAAAGGTGCATCTTACGCCATTAAACAAAACCACCTCAAAAGTGCCGCAGGGGCCTCATTTATTAAACAAGCTTACTATCAATTTTGATCATAAGTTAGACTTAAGCAGAAAACCATGTATAAGTAACTATTTATTAAAGCTTACTTTGACATGGAAGTGATCTTATCTCTAACAAAGTCTAGACTTGACATAGTCAAAGCGATTTTCCTGCTGATTATGTAGGGCAGCAATTCCCAATCAGAGGTACATCTACTCCAGGGGCTTGCCAGAGGATATGTGGAGTGGAGAGACTGCAGTGTAGCTCCACTAATTTGAAAAATTGCAATAATCATAAAAAAATACATCCATTTACACATATAACAATTAATTTAGGTGTTATTGCAATGAAAATTGTGTAAAAAGTAATTAGCATTAACTCAAAGTAACTGATTGATAATATAACTGAAATGATAAGCTACAAGTAATTACTAATTAATATAATTGTAATTAATAACCTTATTTAGTTGTTGGTAAAGGGTTTCATGAGTTCACATGAATTCATACATGGCCTGTGAGGGTTTTACAAAAAAGGTGTGGAACCACGATGGTATTGCAGTTGAGGACGCACATGCATCCAAATTTCTGGTCAACTTTGCATGAGCTTCATTGAAAACGTTATAGGAATTATCAATTAAAGGTGTAAGGAATTAACAAATCTACTGGTCGTTGTTTTTGGACACACTGCATCATTAAATCTTTTCATACTGAATTCTTAAGCAATACAGTTTATTTTTAATATCAGCCACAGCTCTGTCTCATTCACTCCACGCTCCCAAGATACGCATCTGGTTTTGTTTGTCTGCCCACTATTTAGTCCACAGAATAATTCATGTTGCCTCATTTCAGGCTCCTCTGCCATCTCCATGATTGTGTGAATCTAAGAACATTTTTATAAGTGAGGCCCCCGTAGAAGTAGCTATTGTGCGACCCACTTGCTGGCTGGTGAATTAGAGTACATGTGATGCAAGTTGATCACGTCATCATTACTGTAGTTACCCTGCTCTCCACTGTTCTTCACATTGTCTCAAGCAAATGCATGGTCATACAGACACTCATACAGAGCTCTTGTTTTCATACTGTAGAGGAGCTGCTTAAAGTCTTGATGATTCAACATCAGCACTGGAGTATTTTTTTTTTTTCGCTGACCGGAGGCTGTGTTTCTATACACCTCTCTTCGCGCTTCACAAGCACTTCATTTAGTAAGCTCTCTTAGTGCTAAAATAAAAAATACATGTCCAAGCTTCTGGCAGCTGTCAGCATCATTTGACTCAGTGAAGACTCTGAATGTCATGTAGAATATTCATGTAGTCATTAGTATCCGTAACTGGTGATACAAAGATGTCATTTCAAATATGCAGTCTCAGAATTCACTAATAGTCAAATTTATCTTATTAGATATCAAAGCAAAGGACTGTGTGTCAGTGTACAATGTCGTACACATATCAGGATTGAAATGCACACTATGTGTGTACAACCTCAGAAGTAGTGCTCTGCAGCAATACAAGGATTCAGACGCACATGGACAGAGACAGTTGGCAGTTTTCCCGCTATCCCAGCTGACATCGGGATTGCAGGACCTTGTCCTGTTCGGTGCTGCTGCTTGTTGTTTGTGTCTATAGTCTTTTTGCAGCATGCATAGTCTCGTATAGTCTCTGTGCTGTGTGTATAGTCTGCACAGTTCTTGTGCACTATGTATAGTCTGTGCATTATGTATAGACTTGTACTGTGTACAGTGTTGTATTTCATTTCTAGTATAGCACCTGGTCACTGTTACTGTAAACACCTGAAATGACAATAAAACTTCTTGGCTCTTGATAGAGGGAAGTGCCTTTAAACTTGCATTAGCTGATTTTTCTGACAACTTGGAGACAGCAAAAACAAGCTGCAAACATATCATTTAAAGGTTGTTGCTGTATAAAGTTGAAATGGTTAAGATATTAGTGAGCACCAGTGCAATCGTGCTTTTGTCTAAATGGCGAAGGTAGTCTAGTAATGACTTGTTTAGCTCTGTTTTTGGTCTTCCCCAACTCCCAAGGGAAATATTTGACTTTTCAGCAGTCACCAGCTAGTCATACACTTTGGTGCTGTTAAGATTCCCTACAGTCAGGTTTTAGACATTTTTTTCACTGGACTCAGTTGCATGCTGTGGTGGGAACCAACTCTGACAAGCACAGTAAGTCTGAACCAAAACAAGAAACCGTGGGCCTGTGAACCAAAATAATGAGCTGAGAGATGCTGAGGAGAACTTCAGAGTGTGGGGTTGTTGCCATGACCGACACGTCATACTTCACGCAGTCATGCGATCCATTGTCAACATAGAAATATTGATTATAGCAGCTTTAAAAATAACATTTCTTAACAATCAAAATAGAACCAAACTCAAGCCAAAAGATCAACACATGAAAACAGAGCCTAGTCCTGGTTCTGTCAGTCACAAGTGCTTTTTGCACAACCTGCCTTACACCATCACCATTCGTATGGTTAATTACCATGTGGTGGTGGTGGTGGGGAATCTACCTTGCTGCATGTATGTCACTGGTGCATTGCTGCAGCCTGCAGAAATCCAGAGTATGGAGTTAAATCTCCATTCCAGAGCTGTCGGTCCATATTAGCTCTGCCATTTTCAATATAAAGCCACAGTAATGACAGAGCTGTGGTGATGTCATTGAAAATATATGCTTGCTGCATGCGGTAAGTCTGAGAGCCTCTCAGTGTCTGAACACATACTGGACTAAATTACATCTCTTTCATACATAAATTACCACCAACAGCCAACACCTGTCAATTTGACTTTATAACAAAGCTGATAGAATATAAAATACTGAGGAATCAGAGAAATAAAATAAACAACTTAAAGAAGAACTGAAGTGACTTACACTCTTCAGGATCAGGTTTTAAACAACCGAAGATACGATAAAACGTTTCTTTTGTGTATTGTTTTCTCTCTTGTGTCTTTTTTTGCATGACAGTGTGTACACATGGCTAAATTACTTCATCAATTTAAGTTTTACTGCTCAGAGCAACATCAACATAAGGCTCATTCAAACCTAATTGACACCTGAAGTTGTCTAAGCTCACAAGCTGTTTAAAGCCCACAGTGTAGACATTTGAGATCTGCAATTGTGCTCTATAAAATGTACTATAGGTTTGTAAGAAATTAAGGTCAATTCCAAAATTGAAACAGAAATGAAATTGTCCAACACATCAGTTTCATGAAGAGATGAGACACAGCCTCAGTTCTGAGAAAAAGTTACAATCTGCAATGTACATTTACTGTAAAAGAGATATAGAAATGAAACAACATGACTTTCATAACTATCTACATCTCAGTATAAGCAGGTTGTTAATTTGAAGGCAATGGCAGGAAAATAAAATGCCACCATGAGCCAAAGAGAACTTCTCATCCGATGAAGTCACACACTGTAGCTAACGCAAGTGCTTTTCCTTCGGTTTGTGGCACAGGAAAAGAGAAAGAGGGAGAGAGGAGGAGAGATGAGAGGGACAGAAGCTCTGCTGCAGAACACACCTCATCTCCATTTTAGCTGGAGGGAGAGAGAGAGGGAGGGAGGGAGGGAGAGTGAGAGAGATCCAGTCTGTGCCAATTTGCTCTTCAGCTCCAGTGACAGAGAGAGGAGAGCTGGGGAAGTGATATTTCAGGAATCTTAAGAGATCCACAGACGTGTTACTGAGAGGGAGAACCAGAAAAAAAAAAACCCATCCCGGCACGTGAAGCCTTTGCAAAGAAAGACTGACAGCAGATGAAGACGAGAAGAAAAAGAAAGGGAGAGATGTAGCCAGTGCTCCAGTTGCGGTAAGAAACCTGAAATATGTTGATCAAATTTTCTAAGCACACACGACAACACAAACATGCAGTCCCTCATGGACACAGTCTGAGTGAAAGCAGTATTGATTCGGTGTTGATAGCCGGTGTATGTGTGTGTATGTGTGTGTGTGTGTGTGTGTGTGTGTGTGTGTGTGTGTGTGTGTGTGTGTGTGTGTGTGTGTGTGCATGTATGTGTTAGAAATGGAGAAGCTCAGGGTTACCTTTCAGCAGATTGTGGAAAATAAATCATAAGTTTGTGTGTACGTGTGAGTGTGTGCATGCTGGAGCGGATTCAGCTGCAGGGCAATGCGTCACTGTTTTTATTATTGGTATTATTATTGGTATCTGCATCCAGCACCTCTGTCTTTGTCATATGGCCCTCTCGCTCGCTCTCTAAATCCTTCCTCTTCTCTATTCCGCCCTGTTGCAGTGTGGCTCTCTGTGTCGTAGCTGCACAGCACAAACAAACCCGCAACATGCAAGGGACGGTTTCATGCAAGCACGTATTTCTGTTCCCTAACTACTCCTTCCTCATTATTCCAGTGCATGTCTTAAAAGCATTTCTTCAGCCCTCTCTGGGCCGTGTTTGGCTTTAACTTCTGCAGAAGCATCAATGAGACTGGTTTGAAATAACACAGACTTTTAATTCCCATTTCACCTCCACAGGGGCCCTTAAAACTTTCAAGCCATTGACTTCCTGATAGTTATCCATTACAGGATCGAGGCCACAGTCTAATTAATTATCCCACACCTAATTGTCTTTATTAAGGAGAGAATTGCATGGTGCAAGCTATATCGCAAAAAGTGTTTCTGGAAAGCAGAAAATATAGTTTGGCGTGTCAGATTTTCTCTCCAAAAAATTGGATTCACAGTAGAGGAACTCCTGTAGTTGACTTCTGTTTTCTTGAAGGTGAAGGTTTTTGTTTTAGGGTGAGTGAGTGCTTTCAGGGTTTTTATTTCTAACCCTTCTCATGGTACTATCATGTTGGCTTGTTTTTCTTTCTTGCAGCAAATGTTAATGTTACATCCCTCTAATCATCAACGTACCAGACATGCTCAAATGTTCAAGTCAAGTGAAGTGATGTGCTCACACTAATGACAGCCTGTCAAACAAATCAAACTAGTAAAAATTCGGATGTATCTGATTATTTATTTTTTGTTTAATTGTTTGTCATCGAGGATAATTGAAGGTAAGTAAGTACGTCGTGGCTGTTTGGCAAATATGCATAGATATTAGGGGTGTGGGTGTGTGTGTGGGAGGGAAAGAGATCCATTTATATGTGTGAGAGAATGTTCAAATTGGTTATAAAAAAAACAAAAAAGAAACAAGAAAAACATGTGAAATCGGAAACGTGGGCAGATTAGGTATTGATCCAGAAACTTTTGCTGCAAGTTCAGGGCGGATATGAAAGTCAAACAATGCTGACAAATGCACAAAAGTCTAGCATGCTGAGCAGGTCGGCAGCTTTTCAAATAAATAAATAAAACACACACATGAAAATCAACAAAATCTGGCAAAGCCCATTTAGAAGTCAGAAGATATTAGAAGTAAGCTTACCAGACTTCTGTAACATCATATCTGTTTGAGGTGAACAACTCGAATTATATCAGCAGCTACAAGCATAACACGTCTGAATCTCAACTCGAACTGTTGGAAGTCCAGTTGCATTGTGGTTCGCCACCAGATCTGGTCAAGGAAGAAGAATATGAAGATTTGTCCTTACCTCAAAAGAAAGAGTATTGTCAGAGCTACTGAGAGGGGATACACAAGTATACATAAGAACCATGAGCTATAAGCGTACTCACCTCTCAGCTGTGACTGACTGACACGCATCTGCATCACTGAAACGTTAGCAAATCACTTTTAAACCAAGGCTTGTGTAAATGTAGTTCAGTATTGTTATATTCAGTCTGTATTTATGTTAAAGAACATTTATACAGCATAGATCCTGCAACTATTCACCGATAGTTTCAGTATTATGTCTTTGTCCTTCAGCTGGAGGAACATATTTTGGTTTTGGATTAAGGTCACTGCAGTTTCATCTTTTTGGTTATTATTACTCATCCTTGTATATGGTTGAGGTATTGCTGTGGGTAATACTGTGCAGTCATACATTCTGTACTTTCAAAGAAATCTGAGAAAGAAGATTCAGGGGAGTAATAATGGCCACTAAGAGCAAAAATATGGTCTATTTATCCACAGGACAAGGAGACTGTGGAGAGCTGGGACGACACAGAGTTATGAAAGCCACTGAGTCATATACACATCTTACGCTTGTTTTTCTGAATAGCTGAAATTACAAGGCAGCACAAGCCCTTTGAAAACACACAGTCCTGATCTCCTGAAAAAAAAACAAAAAACACATGCATGCACACACAAAAAAAAACAAAACAAAAAAAAACACTGTGAGCTTTTGAGAGCAAATGACAAAAACGGGGGACATCAAAATTAAATGATGAATCCATTATTGAGCAGGTTGCATTTGAAAAGATGAGAGAGTGGAGATGAAAGTGAATGGCTGATAGAAGAATAAGAACAGCCCAAGGAGGTAAGAGCTGCTCCTGTGTTTTTACTGTTGCAGCTGCCAAACTACACGCAAAATCAAGCGAACACACAGAGCTCACTTTGCTCTTCTCCTGCAATTAAACTACGTGAAGCCTGAATGCCAATAGCTTTTCTCTGCATCTCAATAACTGTGCTTAATTGAATCTGTCAATTTGTTCTCCTTCCTGTTTGTGGAGACAAGTTGGCAAGTGTCTCACTGCACTTTCTCCTCGGTGACTAACAAATATTAAAGCCCGCAGAGTTGCACAGTACTTCCTGTTAGTCATGTAGATTGCAGACCTCAGTGGCAGATGTAGAGTTTTATCACACCAGCTGCCAGGATGGAAAGTGTTTGCAAGTGGCAGAAAAGGTTAAAAGTTCATTTGATGACTACTTGAAGGAAATGCAGTTTTACAATATCAGAAATGCAGTCATGGTGAACAGTTTCTCAGCATTGTCAGTGTTGTTTCTTCTGTGTTATTATCAACTGATACACAGATTGGACCAAAACAAATTCCTAAGTAAATCTCAAAACACTGAGACGGAGTGAGGCCGGGAGATTTGTTTCCATGGCAACTCTGCAGTAAGCCTTGCACGGCTTCTCTGCATGTGTGTAATACCAATATCACGTAATACAACTCTTATGTGTCCCACAGAGTGGTGTTTTTTGGTTTTTTTTTCTGGGGTGACAGAAAGAGTCATATTTGACACTGAAACGTCATTCTCACCAGTCTCAACCAGTTAACAAGAACCCCGTTCTTTACACACAAGCCTAAACATGACATAACCAAAATCAAACCACAGCTACTGTTGTTGAACCTGGTCTCTTCTCAAAGTGAAAGCCGCTGCCTCTCTCTAATTCGCCATAATTTGGAAGATGACATACGCATGCAAATTAGGTACATGAGGTACTGATGAAGAGTTTAGGCAGTCCTGCAATTCTGTAAGAGCAAGATAATCTTAATATGAGAGGTGGATGTCCTTATGAAGCTGGGGAAGCTGCAAAATTAATATCTTTATGTACACAACTAATGAAATCTGAGCCTGTATTGTGAAAGATATTACTTGTAGTTTGAGATCTATAGAGAATTAACACCTGACACTGCAGGTCTTCAGCCCTACAGAGTCTTTGAGCAGGTTTCAGGTCATTGTTTTGGTTAAGTTGGTTAAATTCATCAGTGGGATGAAAAATCCAACAGTAAAGAATGAATGATAATGTTGCTCTGTGTCTCCTGAATATGTAACTAATTGTTAACAAATTCACCATAATAATATGTCAGTGTCGTGTTTAAATCCTGACACTTTGCCATCAAGCAGCCAAAAGAACAATTAATTTAAGATGAATAAAAGAAGAATCTATTTTGTCCCTACTGGTCAGCTAATTACCGGGATGATCTCATTGCTGCCAAATGCCTACGGTCTGCTGATGTGATGCTGTTGAGTAGTGTTGAGCAGTACTGTCAGTGTCCTGTAAATGTAAATATTGATGTAAGAGGTGTGTTTGCATGCGTGTGTGTATGTGTGTATGTGTGTGTGTGTGTGTGTGTGTGTGGCCACATTTACACAGACTTTCCCATTATAGCCTTAAGTAGAAAAGGCTGATAATATAAAAAAGATCCTTGGGGATCAGAACCTGTGTTCTAACAGGCACTGAATGAGAAGCGCTGGCATGAAATATTTAAGCACTACATGATTTCATCACTCCTGCATGTTTACCTATTCTCCTGTAGGCTGAAAGGAACATTGGAGTAGATAACAGCAGAGCACTGTTTTCCTTGCTTTTGATTTTCCCTATTTGTACACTGATTGTCTTCATTTTTGAATTTCTTGCTCCATGTCTAAATCTGTTGCTACTGTCAAGGCCAGATGCTCATCCATCTTTTCTAATTCACCTTCCTGGCTGCAGACCATTTGTCTGCAAAATGCATCCATGAAAACTCCATGTAGCTTTGCATAGGTATCTGCTGTATTGAGAATTAACACACCCAATGCTTATAACATGGGTTTGTATTTAAGTGATGCATTCAATTTTAAAAGAGAGTTTTAAACAGCTACTTTTAGCTATTTTAGTTTCACTCCTTTTCGCTCTGAATCTTTCTTGTCTCTTTTTGTGTTTGTGACAAAACAGTGAGCCGCCACGCTGCGAGCCATGAGTCCCCCACCTGTGGCCAGGATATGAGATGAGAAGGCCGTCATTGAGCTACAGCCATTGTGCAGACCCTGTTCAACCACTGCAATCAAAGTTACACGCAATAATACTCTGGGGATAACAGAGTTCCTGACTACAAAGGGAGAACACACACATTTCAGTTGTTTATATGTGTCTGAGGTGTCTGTGTCTGTACCATCTAGCCCACCTTTTACAGTTTGCATACACACCTTGAAACTGTTAATAACGTGACTTCACACACATTTCTGGTCCAGATGATTCATCTCACATCCTCATAACAAACTCTTCCTCACCTTGCCTGAATCAACACCTGTAACTTGTGAAGATTATGAGGCCGAATTTGGTGTTTGTACAGACACAGTGTCTCCTGTGTATATTTGTTCTTGTACACGTGCCCGGTGTTGTGGGGTCGCTACCTCACACACTGCCATGGCACGTGTCCTGCCCGTTGAGATGTGTGTGTCAGATCAAGCCGTGGTTCTCCCCTGACTCCGTTTATCATGAAGCTCCCACTGTGGACTGCAACGACCTGCTGTTGACAAAGCTCCCTTTACCCATACCCACAAACACACACACCCTTCGTTTGCAGAGTAACCTCCTGTCTGATCTCAATGTTGCGGTGCTGCACGGGCTCCCCAACCTCACAGACCTTGACATTTCCCAAAATCGCTTCAGCCGTGTCAGGACAATAACTCAGGGCTCCGTTCTGCCCTCTCTATTATCTCTACACCTGGAGGAAAACCATCTCAGCCGCCTCCCTGATGCCTCCTTTTCCTCACTGCCAACTTTGCAGGAACTCTTTCTCAGCCACAATAACTTACATTCAATAGCACCCGGAGCCTTCAATGGCCTGAACTCCCTACTGCGTCTGCATATCAACAACAACAAGTTGACCACTGTTGATCCTCTGTGGTTCAGGGCTTTGCCTCGCTTGGAAGTTCTCATGCTTGGGGGAAACCCTGTGGAAGCCCTGCCTGAACGTGGCTTCACGGCTCTGAAATCCCTCCGAAGTCTTGTCCTCGGAGGTATGGGTCTGAGAAACTTGGCTGAAAAAGCACTGGAAGGGTTGGATGGTTTGGAGAGCCTGTCCTTTTATGATAACCTGCTGACTAAGGTCCCCACTCAGGCCCTGAGAAGAGTGCCAGGACTGAAGTTTCTTGACCTCAACAAAAACCGCATAAAGCTGATTGAGACAGGAGACTTCCGAGACATGAACCACCTGAAGGAGCTTGGCTTGAACAACATGGAGGAGTTGGTGTCCATTGAGAGAGCTGCCCTGGAGCATCTTCCAGAACTCACCAAGCTTGAGATCACTAACAACCCGCGACTGTCCTACATTCATCCACAGGCTTTCCTCCAACTGAAAAGGCTGGAGAGTTTAATGCTCAACTCCAACTCTCTGAGCGCTCTGCACCAGCACATCATGCTCTCCCTGCCCAGTCTTCAGGAGGTGAGCTTACACTCCAACCCCCTGCGATGTGACTGCCTCTTTCACTGGGCTGCCATGGATGCCCCTCACCCTCAGACTGAAAATACCCAAACAGGCAGGCGAACACCTCGCATGGTGCGTTTTATTCAACCCCAGGCCACACTTTGCTCTGAACCCCCAGAGCTGAGGGCTCGCAGGGTGAGAGAGGTGTCCTCCAGGGAGATGTCAGCATCATGCCTCCCCATGATCCCTTCCAGTTCCCTCCCTTCCTACGTTGGGGTAAGAGAGGGAGGAAAACTGGTCTTGCACTGCAGAGCTCTTGCAGATCCACAGCCGGAACTGTACTGGGTGACTCCCTTTGGGCTAAGACTTGGTCCTGCACCATCCAAAGGTTTACTAGCTCCTGCTCCCTGCCACAGCCTGACAGCATCTGAGGGACTCAACCACACGTCCACCTCCAGTGTCTCTGCCAGCCAGATTCCAGATGACACTTCCTGTAACCCCTCCAAGCACTACCGGCTACTGCCTGAGGGAACTCTGGAGATGAGCATGGTCACGTCTGGTGAGGCAGGATTGTATACCTGTATAGCTGAGAATGCACTGGGAGCAGATACACGCAGTGTCGCTGTAGGTGTGCATGGCAGAGACAAGAAAAGAAAGAGGGGGATGGCTGCTAATATGAAGAGATATCCATTATTCACAGCAGATGCCAGATTGGAGGTGAGGGAGGTCGGACAACACTATGCTATCCTGTCTTGGCAGAGCAGGCGCAACCTCCCATCAACACGTCTTTCCTGGCAAGCCATATACTCAAACGCACACACACCTACCTACACCACACGCATCCTGGCTGGTACACAGAGCTTCAACCTGACTCACCTGCAGGCAGAGACATTTTACAGAGTGTGTCTACATTTAGGGTACAGTGAGGGCGCCAAGCATGCCAGCAGGAGATCAAGAGAGAGCAAAAAGACTCAATGTGTTTCATTCAGAACAAAGGATATCCCCGAGCCTCAGCCCAGCCTGCAGTTAAGTCCAGAGCTGACCTCCACAGCAGTCACACTACTGCTCCTTGCAGTCATATTGCTGCTGCTGGCAACCCAGGGCTGGTACACTGAGCGCAGTGACGGGGCAGGAAAGCACCACAGTGCCCTCCTCCAGGGAATCAAAAGTCCCAAGGCTCTGATCATTAATCAAAAGACAGAAGGGAGCAACCAACATCAGCCAAAGCAGAGTGAGAAACTGCTATTACATCAGAACTGCTGAGATAATTTGTGTACATTCAGAAGAGGAATACTGACACACACCCACACACACATACTCAAATGTCAAGTCTAATGTACACTTTATGAATCGTAACTAGAAGAGGGGCGTCACAGATCAGAGCAGCAGGGTACTGTAGAAAGAGATTTGTATTTATTTTATATACCATATAAAGTATATATTGACATTGTTTATGTGTTAAGATGTATTGTCAAGAATGCCTAAACCCTAACCAGGGTGATAAAACTGGACAATCATACTGCAGCAGCACAGCGAGCAATCACATGAGAAACAGTTCAAGCTGCCGATGACCACTGGACTGAAACTAAAGAAAACCTGATTCAATCCAGAGACAGATATTTACAGAGGTGAGCGGCTCAGACCTCCAGGGTATTTGTTATGTTTCCTCTCTACTTGTTCCACAGACTGAGCCATACATTCTACATGCAGATGAAAATCTGTCTTGAGACTGATGCTGAATGAAATTCCTGCATTGTAAAACAACCTTTTTGCTTCGCTTTCAGTACCTTGGACGGGATTGTCCATCTTACAGTACATTAACAGTATACTCATCCAGATTTCCTGCCTAACATCCTCTTTCAGTATAAAAGTGATCTAAAAGTGACTGTGTTAAATTCTATTTTGAGCTATTATACAATAAAGTCTTTTTAATTTACACTATTTTTCTGTTCATTTTGCTTTCTTACTGCACAATTGAAATTAGATTATACAGAAAACGATAGCAGGGAGTCAGATCACACAACAGTTGTGTAAGGAAAGCATGACAGACGAAAAAGCTGCATAAAAGTCCCATATTAGAGATTCATCTGCAGCTACAACCCCTCCCTTATCTGTATGCAGCTGCCGTTGCTCCACAGTAGGAATAAGTATGATAATAGCTCAGGACATCTGACACCTTCTAAGTAAACACAAGGCACAGTGTGTCCCCTGCTGGATAAGACCTGGAACTGAATGGAGGGTTAAAGAATTGGTTCACATTATTTCAAGTCCATCTCAACACCCACGTGCTTATTTGTACATCAAGTCACTGCTCACTGTAATCATTCCTCCTCTCCACACTGGAAGTGAAGCGATCCCTTCCTAGCATGCCTCCAGTCTAAGAAATGAGGGAGGACTGAATCCACAAGCCTCATTTTGTCTAGAAATGACTTTCAGTCCCACGGGCAATATGAGGTTTCAGCAGTCTGAGTCAATCTAATCAAGTGCTTATCTTCCAGCAGTCTTTTTAGGAAATCCTCTTTCTTGTGTTTCAACAAACAGTGTATGAACTGTAGCACACTGAATCTTGTTCTAAAAAGCCACTTGACTCGTCTAACTGAAAGCAATGAAGCCTCATGATAATTTTAACTGGAGAACAATTACAGCATCCAATAACTCTTTCAATATACAGTATGTGCCATGTGTGTATTATTAGTATTGTAATAGGGAAGACATGAAAACATGCATAATGCAGTATGTAAAAGGTGTTCTGATTAACAATTTGTACAACTGATACAATATAAGCTGGCTGCACTTGAGCTTTTGGGGGTCAAAAGCGTGAAATGATTTGTACTTCTTGGTGTACTCTTTCTTATGCTACATTTCCAAGAACCAAAGTCACAGTCTCACAGGGTTCATAAGGAACCTGCTCTCACTCTCAAAGTGATTGACAAGATACTGTAGTCTGTAGCGAACACTGAACAACTTGATCTTTTTATCAGTGGTCAAATTAACTACATTTACTCAAGTACTGTCATCAACTGCATTTCTGAAGTACTTGTACTTGACAAGTTCAATTCTAAGGTGACTCAGTGGTTTACCTTTCAGAGGGAAATATGTACTTTTACTTCACTTGTTTATTTGATGGATGACGTTACTAGATATGGATTAATATGGATTCACATTCAGAATATGAAAATCAGCATTTGGATACTGTGTGTATTTTTGAGCCCTAACAAATGTGCTGAATGTGTTTCCTTCTTCATAAAACATTTGCAAAGCCTTCGAGAAACATTTCCTGCACGTATCTTCATTCACGCGGTTGAATAAATAGCTTGAGTCTTCAGTGAAAAAGGTAGATCAGCAATAACACCGGTCAGTAAAGACAAACTTTCAACAGTAGTTAGACTTTGTATTTATTCACACAAAACATAATACATTTTCTCGAATAAGGCAACACAATACTGTATATACATACAATGATCTATATGTATACCATATTTAGATCTTACGTTGTTATTTCTTAACTAACAACATGTCATTCTTTACTATGACTAGTAGCAAGTGTAAATAAATAGTTTAGCAAGTCATGTAAAAGAATACCAGATGCGAAAACTTCAGGTCATACTGTTAGTACATCCAACACAACAACTCGTTATTCTTTATTGGCATATTTTAGCTGCAGCTGGAATTTTCCGAGAGCAGCTTCAGATCTCAATGACTTACTGGAATATGAAGTAACCCTTTTAAACAGTTAAAGGTGACCTGTGGAGTTTTCGTGTGTGTTTACATTCAGGAAATTTGCAAAATGATTTTTAATTTTAAATACTGTGTAGTTGAAACCCATGTTTACTACCCGGCAGACCTTTGTCCTGTCGTTGTTGTCACTCTGATGCATATCTTGGTGACCAACCGTCACCTGTTGTTCAGCGGACTAGTGTGAAGAAACGGGTAGGAATGTGTATTGCGTCACTTGTGTGTACAGTGTCCACTCACGGGACACACAAAACGGGGACCCTCTCATTAAAAATGGCTCCACAGCGCAAGAAGAGATTAAAAAACACTCCACAGGAAACCTTTAAAATCTCAGACATCGGTTAAAAATCAAAAAGAAAAGCCTGAAAAAAATCCAAACATATTCCTTTTCACATACACCATCAACAATAATGGCAATTTTTTTTTTTTTTACTATTTCCATTAGCAGTATAAGACACGTTAACACTGACATCATCATTAGGTGCTGGAGAGGGTGTCATTCCTAAACAATGTGTGATGTGAGTGCTAGTGATATGAAAATGTTTTTGAGACTAAAAAAATTAAAAGACTTAAAAACTTTCTTTTTTTTCAGTGTCAGCAGTAGTGAGCATGTTGAACGTACTGTACAGAGTGATGCAAAGGGAAAATGCTATGTTAGTTCAACACCCATCCTCTTCACAGGTAAGATTGTACAGTCATTTACAAAAATATACTTCTATTCTGCATTAACAAATGTCAGCAGTGATTAGTACGGGTTTAAAAGATGACATGACATAAGGTAAAAGACAGAAGCTTGTGCTGACGTAGAGTAAAATACACAAAAAATGTAGTACCGGTGACAAACCAAAATAAAATGACATCAAGCAATTTTACTATGATTTATATCACTGTATACAAAGTACACAATACTGTACGCTCATATGTTTCATGAGCAGTGCGAGATGCTCCCGAGGCCCACGGCCGTGTCTCTCAGCTATGTCTGACCTGCCTCCATTCATCTGAGGGTTAGCTAAAACAGGCCACAGCAGCTTCTCTTCTGTCTGATATCAAGACTCAGAACCGCTGATTAATTCACACACCAACATCCAGTATTTCAAGACCTTTAATCTAGATCAGAATTATCCGGAAGTTGCAATCTCTTCTCTGCTATCTCTGGTGAAATTGATTTTGGAGGTTTTGTCCTGGTCTTTCAAAGAATTTTCAAATAGGATCTTTCCGATCCGGCAACCACAAGATCACGACTACAGAATTTAAAATTGTAGTTTTTGAATAGGACTCCATCTGTTGGTCAAAGTAACCCAACATTTCGGTAACATTTACGGATATGAAAATGCTGGGAAATGTTTAGTTACGCTACCACAGAGACAAGGCAAAAGAGGGAAGGCAGCATGATGTGTGCTCATCTCGATGTTTATGTACTCTATCAATCAAAGTGTAAGCGCCAAAGAGGGAAGTGCCATGACTGCAGAGTGACGGTCGCTCAGGAGGGACATACTGCATCATAGCTCAGGAGGAGCCATTTATCCCTCATGTCTCTACATCAATCTTTTATCCATGCTAGATCCACCCTTTCAGTGGGATGGGATAATCCTGATTTTTAGCATCAAAACTATCCTAATTCAAACCTCATCGTCTTGAAATACAGGTAGAATAGGATTACCTTATCTGTATCTCAATTTGTAGGCTCAGAATCTCCTGGTTTTGAAATACTCAATTTTGAGATTTAATTCAGCCAAGATGATTCTGATCTGGATTAAAGGCTTTGAAATACTGGGTCCAGGGGCAAGTTTGTTTAAACAAGACAACTGTACTGAAAAGAAACGCCTGTAAGCTTTCCAAATATGGTAACACTTTAGTTTTAACTCAGTTTAGCTTTTTAGTTTTAAAGCAGATATAAAAACATTTTCAAATTTAAATGTCTTTTTCTAATGGTTTATAACACCAATTGAAGCTTTTATCTGGTTTTATAAAAAGTTAATAAATGCTTGATAACACAGTGTAACATAGTTGAAATCATACATATGCATTTTCAGTTGTTGCAAATACAAATTTAAATAAATTAAATCCTGCTATATATGTATACAATGTACAGTTCATGTAAATCAGTTATTAATCTTTATATCTAACTGTAAAACTGTTCTTCTGAAAGCGAACACATGACTAATTGTAAACAATTAATAATAATAATACGATTCTGGATGATTACAAATATGTCACACGGTTATCAAACATTCACTACAATCAGTTTATACAACAGCTATGAATGTCTCTTGGGTCTCAGTTGTTAAAACAAAAAACACTTAAAAATGTCCTTATATCTGCTATAATCCACCATAGTGTGTTATAAACCTTTCATATACTGTGTACACATGCTAATGTTACCCAGCATATGTAGCATGAGTATGACTGATAAGGCAATGCAGCAGCTGTGATTTAAAAGCCTTTCAGAGCTTTGGTCCTGACTTCCAGGAACATCGCACTCGTCAAGTGATAGCATTAGTCCTTCCATTTCTCAAAGTAAACAACACTAAGTCTCAAAATTTGCACATACAGACAGACACGCATCCACACACACACACAAACAAACAAGAATACACACTCACAGACACATAAAACAGGCAAAGGCTTTGTCAAGAACCTCCAAACATCACATTCTTATTGAACAGCCTCCAAAAAGGCGCATTAATCTGAGGGGAGAAGTTTGCCAAAAGATCTGAAGCAGCATGAAGGCTGAGTAACAGACACTTCACAGTAAAACTTGAAACGATTACTGCATTAATCGACCTGATGATTGCTAAAAAATTAATCAGCAAAAATCTTGATAAAGACTTTGAACTTTTCAGTGGTTCCAGCTTCTCAAATATGTCTGTTTGATGTTTTTTTTCTATCATAGCAAACTGAATTTCTTTGGGCTTTGGAACACAAGATAGACAAAATAAATTTTTAAAATATGTTAACTTCTGGGAAATTGTGGTGGGTATTTTTCCCTATTTTTTTGTCATCTTACAGATCAAATAATCGACTCAGAGGAAATAATCTTGTATACGAATCTCATTAAGGTAATTGTTAGATACAGCCAAAGATTTTGTATCTAGTAGATATGATAAAAGTGGCAAACAGGGATTATCCTTCCCCTCTATCTGCTTCTGTTTTACTTAAGCTGACTTTTTAAAAATTATGTCTTTTGCTCTCTTAATCACTGAATTTCACAGTCAAAGCAAAGTCCTGTTCAGTCCTCCTTGACATCGACTCTCCCTCCTACCGAAGTGACCTTGAGCAGGACAGTGGCTAAATCTCATTTCAGGAGTGTGTGAGTGTGCAAACTCTCAGCCCAGTATCAGTGTGAACACAGTATTAAAACCAAAATGGTGGCCACTTCATCTTCACATCTCACTCAGACACCACATGATTTGATTGACAAATTAAGCCACAGTTTAAAAGATTAAAATATACTCTCTAGTGGACCCTGACCTCTGAACTTTCTGCGGAGGTACAAAAAACACATTTCTTCTATTTGACAAACGGTACAGCATCATAAACACGGACGGAGAAAAGTCTCCAGGGTTCTGAAAAGGAAGTAAAAGACTCAAAGTAACCTTGTGTGGTGCACACGTCTGCAGTCGAATTCATCAAAAGATCGAGAATACTCATCCGTGACAAAACACACACACACACAGACACACTTCAGCTGTAGTTGTAGGTGAAGTTATATGAGCTAGGCTCTTTCGGCACGGGCGGCGGGGCTTCTGGGATGGTGATGTTCTCGAGGTCGAGGAGGCGAAGCTTCATCTCCATACTGATGAGAGTATCTAGATCACTGCGTGTCAGGTCACTGCCCATCTCTCTGCCCAGCAGCGCACACAGCCCGTCAGTCCAGATGCAGTACTGCCCCGAAAATATCATACATACACACACACACACACACACACACACACACACACAGGAAGGCTGAAAACAGTGTGACAGACACAGTAGCTACACTGCGCCATGTAAGGCATAATAAGTTGCAGGTGAGTTAGTTAGTTGATTTGGACATCCAGATTCATGCTTATATCAAACATACATGAAATTACATCAGCATGATTGTGACTGAGCAGCTATTTGTCCTTTTCTGTGGTTACAAAATACAAATAATACTAGGAACCACAGAGAGCAGTCATTAGAATTCATTTGGTGTTGTGTTTACTGCCATCTGGAGTACAGATTGATGTAAATCATATGTTTACTCTACTGCTATTTCACTTTTGGTCTCCACCAACTTCTGATGCATTTTAGCTGCCAAATGCTCCAGTTTAGCCTGTCGCTAACCATCTGTCTGCATTTGGTCTTGGTCAGGTAGCATACTGAGGGTCTGTAGAGCTTTTTCACTGAAAACAGTTGACTGCTGCAGCTGGAAGCATAGAAACAAAAAAACCAAAACTACAAGCTAAAAGGCCCCTCAGAGCTGAAGGTATCTGTGCAGCTGGGTGTTAATTCTCTATGGGCTCGTCACTACAGGCAGCACCTTTCCAGTTCCACATATTTGACTCGCTGCTCTCACTGTTGCTGAGCTTACCTCATACTTGTTGGGTGCAACAAAATTGAGCGTCTCATCGGGATCGTAGAGGACAGAGAAGGCTAACTCCAGCACCTCCTGAGAGTAGCAATGAGACAGATAACACAGTGTTCATTCACTCAGCGCCAGCAAAGAATGAAAGAACAGCCATGTGACTGGAATGGCAATAAATAAAACACAATAAAAATCACGTTACCTTGTTTTGTTTCAGAGCACTTTTTTCTTTCATGTGAGGGCAGTCCTTCCCGGTCACCACAGACTTGATATCAGAGACGGGGACTACGAGGAATAGAGAAGAGACAGCTTTATTGTCAGCCTACTGATAGACCTGCTGACATGAAGCCACTTGGAGAAATAAAGGTTTCATAGCATCTTACTCTTGTCACTCAGTAGCTCAAAAGGCACTTCACCCTGAGGTGACTCATCCAGGTCCCCATAGTGCAGCACTTTGTGATTCAGTGAGAGTCTGCAGAACCAAAACTTCTCTAAAGAAAAAAAAAAGGCAGGGAACACAACACTTAGCACATAATCGATAGCGTCAGAACTGTATTGGCTGTATTGTTTTGACAGCGTACATACCTTGCCTTCGGCGGTTCCCCAGTTTACGGAAACAGCTTCCCTCACACAGCCGGTTGAGTCGCTGTTGCTTGATGAGCTCTAAGATTTCAGGCTGAATTCTCTCCCGCAGCTCTCTGCAGCACAAACACAGCATGAGCAACACGGACAAACACATGCACACAAATATGCAGAAGCAGAGTTTGGATTTGAGATGACTTGAGCAACAACAAAAGTACTGTTCAAAACGGGGGTAAAAAGCTGATATGCTGATATTCCTAAGACAGTAGGAAAGTCTAAAAGTGACCAGGTTAAATGAGCAACAGTATAATCAGACATAGTGTAAACACAGACTGACATGATAGGTGGAGACTGGAAGTCATCCTGGCTCATTCTCTCTGACTGCCGCAGACGCAGAATCTCCGAATAATTGAGGCCTCGCAGTTTATTCTTCAGCTGGTCTAAAGATGACGGCTTCATCGCCAGAGCCCTGGTGATCTGCTCACGGACCACCTGCATCACCTGCTCAGCACCACCGATCACACACAGGCACACAGCGAACGAGTGAGGAAAGGTGGAATAAAAATACACCAGACTTCCTTTTCAGATTCTGCTGTACTGGTTTTTAGTGAACAATCAGTGTTGTTACAGTTCATTAATTATTTTCCCCATTCAGAAACTCATTCTGCTTCTTTTGCCCATCTAAAGACAAGAACATTAAAATACATACTGCATGGTGGCAGGTATTCTGTAACAATAAATGTCTGCATGAGTAGAAATTGATTTAAATGTGATCATCTGGACAAAGCACTCTGAATTAAAATAGACAGCATTAGAACACAATGAAGAATTTAAGTGTCATGTATTATTTAATAACCCCAAACCCTTTCAGCTGCCTGCTTCAGTGGGCTTCACGATGACACACAGCAGAAGAACACAGCAGCTGCAGACGTTTTTAAAAGTAATTAAATGTGAAGCCTGACATTACTCACATTCATACTGAGGAAACCTCGCCTGCAGCAATAGTGGCTATTTAGTAAAGAGGGCCACCCACTCTAGGCACCCTGAAACTGTTTTTCATTTCAGCTAATTAGAAAGCCACATGTTTCATCTACCATCACCTCTTTTAGGGTTTGCTTTTCACAGAAAATTACTTCCCTATCAGCTTGTATTGACATTCGGATTCTCGGCCGGGACACACTGCCTGCATGAACAGCGTGTGTGTGTTTCATTCAAACAGTGGCCCATCACCTAGAGATTCTTTATCTCGCCAATTTTCTCCATGTATTATTTAATAACCCCAAACCCTCTATTATTTAATAACCCAAAAAGACCATGAAAATTATCTGTTGATAGTCAGACTGACGTCGCTATGCTACAGTTCACCACAGTTTCAATGTCTGTTTCTGTGGAATGTGTCATGGACTCACACCCGCTCTTTCTCTCTCTCTCTTTGAACAAGGGTAAACAAAATACTGCTGTCATCATTATCGATCTGCCTATTAAGATAGGCACATTCACCTTGCAAGCGACAGTCCCCAGCTAGCGCCTCTGTGACACTAACATCAACATGCTAACATACTCAGCAGGTATGTTTTCCATGTTTGTTATCTTAGCTTTCTTAGTTTTTACTACGCAGCCTTAAAAATGACGTGCACCAGGACCGTATCCCATACTGGTATCCATATCGGTGCATCCCCAATGCTAGCTGTGAGTCCTGCCAGACTCACAAAGTTCAGTCTTCCGATTCTAATCCTTTTTTTTTTAAATTGGTCATGTGCATTCAGACTTGAAATAAAGTAACTTTAAGGCTACATTGCTTTATTTGGCTGTTTGAATCTTTCAATGATTAAGACCACTGTTTATGCGGTTCCTTCATTCACTCAGCTATTTTGTTTTCATTTGGGTGCTTCCTTTGATGTTGCCTTAACAAATTCAGTATATTGTGCCCACTTCAAGTGCTTTTATGTTCTAACAGAAGAGAAGAACTAGGTTAGTTCTATTTCATATTCATTGTTGTTATATATATATCTCTGGATCTGCATTAGACGGCCAGCACACAATGACATTTGGATCAACTAGGGAATGTAAACACGTAATACACGTAATATATGAATAAATGTAAACTGAGTGCTTTAATACTGAACCTTATTGAAGTCCTCAGCTGTGGCTCTCATCTCCTTCCAGGTTTTATTAAGTAGCTGGATGCAGACGCAGAAGAACTCCTCCCAAGCCCGGTCATGAGTGAAGAACATGGGGTGGTAGTCATTGCAGCCCTCATTAGCTAAAGAGAAGAAAATATTTCAATTGCAAAAGGAAAAAATATACCACGATTTCTGATAGTGGATTAAAATAAAAACACAACTGCTACATCTACCAATACAGATCTACTTACGCAATTCTCCAACCTGGAGTATCTCGCACAGCATTCGAGTGAGTTCGATGGCACACCGGCCAAAGGGACATTCATGCTTGTCCTCACGGCTGCTGTTCTCCAGCACAATCTGTCATGAGCGAGAAGACATGTGAGATGAGACTGACTTTTCCACCTCTGTGAGATGATTAAAGTGATGCCTGAGGCTTAAACCAACCCTGATGTACGTGTCCTGGTGAACCTTGGCGAGGTACAGCATGTTGTCCAAAGCCAGCATCCCCGGAGGCGTCTGGGTGAAGTCCATTGCCGGGTTCACATGGTTCTGCATTTAAAACAGAAACTGCATGAATCAAGTCACAGTGAAATAGTTTTAAAAATTAAATATTTTTGAAGCTGGTTAACTGAGATCAGCAGTAGAGACTCACAGTAAACCCTAGCATCTTATAGTCCTTGGTGTACATGGCCTTTCTCTTTTCTGTGCCGGTGGGGTCATTTTCTCCATCGAAAGCAATCCTACGCAGCTCAAAAATGATGTCTCTCTGAGCCTGAACCACAAGCCAACAGGTTATCAGTGTAATTAGTGACATTTTTAATTGTTCAATTATAACAGCAAGACAATAAAAAAACCAAATCTCAAGAAAAATAAATCAGAAGTTACTATATGTTCTTTTTTCTATTTGTGGAACTTTCACACTCTTATATCGTGTGAGATACAGTAAGTTTGATTTGTGCATGCAGGTGTAAAGGCCACAACTATACTGTAAACAAGCACTGATAAAAACAAGCAGGATTTTTATAATTTTCCTGTCCACTTCTTACAATTAAAGGGTGCACACTCAACTGACGGTTGATGGTTGTCTCTGATTATTAGAAATTTTAGGCATGCAGGTTATCATGTCTGAAAATCCTGTACATGGCTGCTTATTTTCTTTTGCATTTAAAAGGTATATTTGTCATATTTCACTTTTTAATTTGGGAGAATGTTATAACAGACAACATGGCTTTATGAAAGTACTTCAGCCAAGGGATAATTCATCTTTCCTACATTTTTACCTGGTCATTAGGATCCATTTTCGTCATCATTCGTTCTTCCAAAAGGTTGAACGTCAATACCTGCAGCACATAAAGCTGATGTGCCATTTCTGCTTTGATTGGTCGATTTCCTCTAATAACGTGCTGGAAAAGACGAGCACTAAGATCAGAGCGAAGTCTCTGTTACAGCTACACATCATATCACACAGCACAAAACAAACGCACCCGTGAAACAAAAAGAAATAAAAAGCCTAATAAACTGTTCTGCTTCAGTGAAGAAGGAAATAAAGATTGTGTGTAACATTTGGAAAATGTTCATTTTTACATCTGTTGATGGATTAGACTGCATGAGATGCATGCACCTATCAACTGCAACAAAAAAAGGACAATAAGTTGATTAATTACAACAATGTGGCATCATAAAACAGACTGAGAGAGTTCGACAGGTAACCAGGTCTCATTAACAGAACCCAGACTCAGACTACCCATGGATGGAGCTGCGTCACGATGTTTCCTCGCTCCGGGAAGCAGGAGTGCAGTTGACATTTGCAGCCCGTTCAGTCAGGCGCTTTCAGAAGAGTCGGTGCCAACAGGAATCATTTTCAGAGCAGATTTTGTTCCACTTCACGGACTGCATGCCATATCACATTTCCTGGTTCTGTGTCACAGCTCTCCAACTGACTAAATCTTTCCACTTTCTGAGCTACTGGTCCCTGAAATGAAATTCCCAGCTTTCAACGACCACCAAACCACAACACAGGACAGCGTCAAAGTAGGCTAAATATAAATATTTTGTAGAGCGAAAGTTTTTAGATGCTTTAAAAGTAGCTAAACTCAAACTGAGTGAATCCTGTGTCCACACCTGGATATTCCCAAACCATCTGAAAGTTTAACAGCATGTAGCGTGTCAACTCTGAGGCGCAGCTGACATCACCAAAAATACTTTGTTTTCTGCATTTCAGACTTGATACTCACATTAAGGATGATGGATCGCAAGTGTTTCTGAGCCAAAGTGCTTGCCATTTCCTGAGGGGAAACAAAGAGACATCAATTCAACACGCACACACACATACATGTCAAACGAAGGGAGGATGCTTTAGAAGAGGACACGAAAGAAACTTGACTCAACCTACAGTAAACGTGAGTTTAAGTCAAATTCTGCAATGCAACAAGCCCCTGAGGCTGCATTTTCAGCACTGGTTTAGATTACTGACTTTAGGTTCTTCACGCCTTATGTAAAACATGACGACACACTCCAATCTGTCAACACTGTCTGTCTGCTGCTGCAGTGAGCTACGGTTCTGTCTTGATTTGCATGGATTATGTGATGGCTTTCCATGGCACAGAAAGAGCGAGAGAGCGAAGGAGGAGAGGGGCTGTGGGGCGGAGAGGATGGCATGAGATGCTGAGGGATGCGTACTCACAGTGAGGTGCTGCTCCAGCGGGTTAGTATACTCCTCCTACAGGTTGAAGGGAGGGAGGAGGGACGTGGGTGTAAAAGCAATGGAAACAGTGAGTGCACACACAGACAATGAGATACGGGGATACATCACCAGCACAGCATGCAACAGAATAAGAACATGAAACAGCATAATAAGGAGTCAAATAAGAACTTTAAGTGGTCACGACATACAGCCATTTGGAAACCTCACATGCACTACATGCAGCGTGACACGACCACGCAGGGACTGGTTTATCCAACTGGGTTTGAAAGGATTGAAACAGATCAAGAACTGTGAAATTTTGTCAACCCACAGAGGGAAAAAGCATGAAACTCATCAGGCTGTCCTGGTGTCTCCCTTAACGGAGATGTTTATCAACGGAATTGACTGAGAAGCTGTCCAATAATAAGAAAGACGGTGATGGTATGATGTCCAGGACTGTTGCTGTACTGCTACCCTTTTGCCAGAGCTTCTATGATAACTAGAAAAAGCTGCAAAAAGTAGAGTAGAAGGAAAATAACCAGGAACCTAAATTTTAAATAGTAACTCCACTCTGATGCACTTAATGAGCTGTAAACTGGTGTTTCAGCATGACAATCTGCTGTATTTATCTCTACCGCCCCCCAGTGGTCAACCACAGCTGCTGGAGACGATGCACATTCAAGGACAACTGCTTGAACAAACGGCATGTCTTAAAGGAGGAAATAAAAAAAGCTTCTGAAATTTTGGTATAGCAATATTTTATTATATAACTATTGTCTTTCTCAATTTTCCCTAATTTCAGTGTAAAGTGATTTATGATTATTACTGCAATTGATAACACAGCTTTCAAAGTCAGTCAAATGTTTCACATCTCAACATGCTACTGCCTGGTCCACTTGATGACATTTGGCCAGATTAAAGCAATTACCACAAAGACACTTGATTAAGCTTTTAGACTGAATATAAAAAAAAGAAAATCCAACGTCTGCAGCACTGACTTAGCTATTTTTAGCACTCAATTTGAAGGCGTTTTTCATCTCTCTGTATTTCCTTTGAACAGATAACTGTCATTCTTTTCCTGCACATCCTCAGTTTCATGAACTACTGTTACCAATTTATACACCAATTACAATCTACTGTCAAAGAGTTGAATTTTATTAGACACTCAAACAGCTGACATGCAAAAGGAAAACAGTTTATTTTGTTATTGTTAAATGCAGACTGGAGAGATCTTGCCAAAAAAAAAAAAAGCTGTTATTTTTCCAGTTCTTTGAAAAGCAATTTTAGAAAACGAGAAAACACAAATACATTTTTTGAATTCTTTTATAACCGTATGGTACTTAAATTCAATTCAATTATGCTACAAGTGCTCTGGGCTCTTTTTTCTATGGTAAAAACCTGAGAACACATAAGTAACACATTATCTAACTTTACCTGCATTACCTGACAAATCAAAGCTCAACATTTGAAAATAAACGGAACACACACACACACACACACACACACTGTATTAAACAGGATGAAGTGCTAGTGCTGTGAGCTGTGACAGAAGTTATCACCGCAGGATGAGCAGAGCAACATGAGACATTATGACAGTGATGAGTAACACACTGGACAAACATCCAAAGATGCACTCACTCCTTTAGTTTCTGTGCATTTGGCTGTGCTACAAAGATATTAATCAGAACGCATCCGTTTGGGGTGTTTCTGTCCAAAGATGGAAAATCAAACTTAACTTTTAAGTCGTATCTTAATATATTTGGATGTCTCTCAATAATGTTTCACACCACATTTGTTAAGTCCTCCCTACATGGCTAACAATGCACCTCGGTGGATATTTTCACACTCTACTCCCCATCATAAGCACATTACGATGTCATATGATGTACTACACCACTGTCTGGCATCGAGTCCAATCCTTGAGATAAAAAGAAATAAGCACTTCTTTTCCCCCTGAATTAAGCCTACAAATAAATCCTTAAAACCTTGCTGAGCTATTCTGAAATAACTACAGCATAACAAATGGACAAACTTCAAAGGAAAGCAAGAACCATTTTGAGTGAGTGTGTCATTACAGCGATGACTGTCAGACAGAATCCACAACATGACAGCTGGCAGACAGACGTCTATTCGTGATATTAGCTTTAGTGACTAACCTACTGCTGCTGACATTAGCAGCCAGGGTGAGGCAATATCTGCAGCTCTCTGACAGCGAGAAGCATGCGCCTATTATGAATAAATGTCAGTCTATTATACACAGGTGGTTTTCTTCAGAGCGTAATGTGAGGATGGAACATTATTAGTATTCTCGTTATGTCTACTTGTTATTCAGTCCTTTTCTCTGATACGGCACACTGTGCTGTGGGTGCTGGGTCACTGACCTGCCGTCTGTCCTCTGGCGCCTTCAGGAAAAGAGCATTGATGAGGGCGATGGCATAGGTTTGAATCTCCTGGTTTGACCTGAAGGAATATCAAGCACCGTAACAACCAGTTAGAAGCATTGTGCTCCACAAGTCTCCAAACAGACTTTTCACTAAAGGCAAATCTTACTTTTACAGCTATCACTGCTAATACTTGGGTGCAGGTGCCAATTTTTCACATCAACACTTTCCATTAATTAAACTCACACTTTATTCTCAATTTTAAAGGGTACTTTGGAAATTTTGATGGATACTTTGATGGTTACCATAAAAAGAACAAAACCAACAATGAATTTATCCCATTGGCAGCTATCACCAGTAGCTAAAACCTAGTATAGCCTATTCTTCTGTGCCATAGAGCTCCACTGTTCCCCAGAAACCATCAAAAACACATCTACTGTTGCACTGGGTAACATCTTCCATCGCTACAATCACCATGATTTTATTTTTAGAAATCCCAAAAACAAAGTCCTGCTGCTTTACATATTAGACCAACAAATGTGCAGAAATACGCTGCAGGAAGTAGTCCATAACAAGTGCACTGTTTATTTGTTTGAGTAATGTTTTCTAAAAACTAACAGCTGGTTCAGGAAATAACGTTTTATTTATTTTTTTTAAGGTTTACGTCTTCAGTAGGAATCGATGGGCTTTGTGCTGAGAGACGCAAACTGGACAGAGATGTCGGAAAGTATTGAGAGACAGACTAAAGCATTGTTGGTTTTGTTTTTTTTTTTCCACGGGATTTGTTGACAATAAAAACAAAATACACAGAACAACACCAGCCTTGGTGTTTGACTGGGTCATCTAAACACCACGAACAAGCAAAATACTACGCAAATTTCTAATATTTTATTTCTTCAGTTACCCCACAATGCTTAACTAGTCAGCCCCCCCATATCAGAGTGCGTGAAGCCCCTGTGCGTGTGTGTGTGCTCACACTTGCAGGTGCCCGATGAGCTGTCCCACGGTGATCTCCTGCGCCACTCGATGGTAGAGGCTGTGACTGTTGAGGACCATGCTCTCGAGGATGGCGAGAGAGCGCTGCAGGATGGACACGTCCACCATCGGCTGGTTCACATAGCCCGCGATCTGAGTGAGGACAGAGGAGAAGACCAGGCAACATGGAGACAGCGCTGTCACATGTGGTAACGCGCCTTTCTGACCAAGTTTGCATGTGTCACGCGACCCAACACGAGCTTGTAAAAAAATTAGAATCGCTCTCCTAGTGAAAGAGTAAATCTATCCGCAAAAGAAAAGTTGATAAAGAGTTTAGAAAGTTTCTCACTGAGTGACAGTCAAGGCCACATGAGAGTTTTCAGGAGAAAACTAAGCACATACACACTGAAGTGGCTCTGCATAATGCGAGGTGTAGCCAGGCAACAGCACCCACTCACTTCCAGCACGTAGGAAGGGAGGAAGGTAAAGTAATTTAATAAAAGTATATGAATATAGAGGAATAAAACCACAGTCTTGAAGAATTGCTCTTTAGCTCGAAGATACCTGTTTGATGAAGGAGAGGGAGATAAGGTCCCAGGACACGATGCCATGATCCATTAGCTCCAGGAAGGCAGTGAGAGTGAAGGCCAGCATTTCACCAAAGCTGAAGGAAGCAAAGAGCAAAGAGTTACTGCAGGGATTTTCACATCACCTTCAGCCTCAGTGGCATAGCTTTAAACGCGCAGCACGAGCCTGACTCTTACATAACGCTTTGACTTGTCATCAACGTGCAAATCATCATCACTGTCAGAAAAACTAAATTTGTGCTCACTGGGTGCCACTCTCAACCAGACGGGCCAGCGTCCCAATGCCCTCCATGTTGATGAACTCTGTGGCGAAGGTTGGGTCTGCGGACAGCTTGGCAAGCTCTTTAAGAGCCTCCAGCCGAGCATCGATACCATGGGACTGGATCCTCTCCAGGAGCTGACGAGCAGCACGGGCCTGTCAACCACAAAAAAACAAACAAAAATAAATAAATAAAATAAAATAAATATATAAAATTCATGACAAGTTTACCTCAGTCAAGGCCATTCCAGAGTCATGGAAAGGTTCTTAAGAAAGGTTTGTTCTTGTATTCTGCAGGTTCCACATATTTGAACACTGATGATTTGTCTTTGTGTGCTTTCAGTGCTACATAACTGCAATAACTAAGTGTATTTAAAAATGACAGCTTATCTTTGGGTGTCACCCTGCACGTTATGTACCAGAAGTTTACTTTTTTCTGTTTTTTGCATTTCAAGGAAGCTGGTTCTTGAATTAATCTGATGAGACGATAATCTATGAAAATCGGTACAACTGAGAAGATTCACGTAATGACAGGTGAGTCTGAAGTTCGACGGCTTCAACTTGACATCAGTGAAGCCCATATGGTGCTTCCCTGCTGTTGAGAAACTCAATGTGGAGCATAAAGACATGCACAGAGTTTGTTTACAGCAGTGCACTGAGTTGCATTTTTGGTGTTTTGGTGTTGGAGGCGTGAGGTGCACTCACAGCGCTTTTGGAGGCAGAATGGGATTAGGAAGAATATATTATCATACATTATTATCCAGCGTGTTAGAGGCTGGTATCAACCATGGCAAATCAACTCCTTTCATCCCTTTAAAAGCAGTGATCTCCTATCGAGTACAGGCGAGCGTGTTTTCGGAGGAAACTTGCCAGATGCAAAAAGTTTGTGCACAAAAGAAGTCTGATGATGTTCACGAGTTAAAACTTCAATTTCACCTTCAAGTCACGACAAAGCAAGAGCTGAAAAACTGGCGCCAAAGTGCACATCAGTTACCCATTGTGGAATTAAAAAATGCAGCAAAGCTTGAATAAACTAAGCTGACTCACAGGTGAAATGGCTAATCGAAGGATGGTTCCATTCTTGATTTCACTGCGGCTCTGAAAGATAATAAAAAATGAACGTTTCTACACATTCAATCGCTATCTTAGAATGCAACCAACAAAAGAAAACAGCAAAGCTCACCTGCTCTGTGATGTAAAGCTGAGGGCCATCGGCATAACGCAAAGCAAACTGCTCTGAGCCTGACAAAGACCAGCTGAGGACAGAGAGAAAAGCTCTGTTAAAAAGTGAAACATAGCAGTGGAGCACGAAGTAAACTTTGTTGAATGTTTTACTGCAGTGCTCTCTAGTATGCAAGAACAAAATGTTATTGAAAGTCAGATTGCTCCCTCCAGCATCCACACGAGTAGCAGAACTGAGAGACTGTGGAGGAGAATTATTCTGTGGGTGTTAAAAGCAAAGTGCACAGACTTTTCAGTTTCAAAACTAAAAGAGAGGCAGTGGGCAGACACAACCACAAGGTGGACGAGTGAGAAAATGAAATGAAGTGAAATTTGCAATATTCAACCCTAAAGTACAAGGCAGCAGTCAACAGGTGTGCATGTGTGTGTGTGTGTGTGTGTGTGTGCACCCACTGGAGTGCTGTGTTAAACTGGTATCTAACTGTCCAACCGTGAAAGGACCTCATATCCTGCCACCCCTAGTCAGTCAAAAACACACTCCCATGTTTTCTCTTCAGACATGCTGTTGTCTTTGGCCGGACCAACAGGCTGCACATTCACAGCCACCTCCAAAGGTTAGACTTTAGAAGAGTTCAACAGGTTGTTACTGAATACACCTGGTTAAGAATACTAAAAATTACCCCTCAGAGTGCTGCTTGAGTGCTTTTGTGTTAGAGGAATAATAAAACTGCTGATTTCACAGCGTTAACTGCACCCTCCAACCACAGATGGCGTCAGTCGATAACCTGGTAAATCACTTTGAACGTTGTACATCATTTGCAGTTGAAGCCAAAGAGAAAACTTTGATCCTCCAAACTGTACCAAACACACTAACATTCATTTAATTGCGGTCTTGTCTACACTAGCTTTCACTTAAACTTTAACATTTTGTAAATAATTGTTAACTGTAATAAATCTTTGTGTGTGGTAACAGCATGCTAGTCTGTGACTGCACTAATCTGTCCACCCAAACAACCCAACTGGTCCCAATCTTAGTTTAATTAAGCACTTAATTTAAATAAAACCTCTTATATCATAGATAGAGAGGAAGAACAAGGACCATAGCACATCGGGTCTTTGCCAATATTCAAGCATTTTCAAAGAGAAAAAGAAAGTCAGAGACAATAAAAATCATCAGGATAACATTGATATAGTGGGGTAGTAATGCTTACCCATCACATACTTCCCGTATTATTGAGGACAAAGGCCTTTTCTGCACACAGAAAAAGACATCGCAGACATTAAATGGCTGAAAAGAAACATAAATCACCACTAGCCACTGCTGTGTTGTTCTTCTCATATCGATAACGATGGCTTGAGGAAACAGCATATACCTTTAAAAACCAAATTACATTTCTTAAATCAGTTACTCATGAAGCGTTATTTATTAAGACAACAGTTAAGGTACCGTATTCTGCGTGAGTGCAACACGTCCCCGCATTGCCTTTGAAATTCAAAACAAATTACACTCCACTCAGAGCTACCGGAAGCTGAGATGCGTTTCATGTCGCGATTTACAAAACACAGACCTGATCCATCTCTATAAGCTGAGCGTTAGCGCCGGGCCATTCAATGGCGACCTTCACGATGTCAGCTGGAGGAGGCATGGCTGTGGTTATCGTAGCACCCTGCAGAAGAAAAAAAGGGATTAGATGTACATTCAATACAAATTCTGCTGTTGAACACTTGCCTGGGTTGATAAAGTCAGTCGTTAATACAGTTTTTACTCCACTTGACCACTGCCTCCCATATAAATGCAGCTGGAAATAAATTCCCTCAACAAGATAAATGACAGATAACTCATCTATTCAGAATGCCATACAAGTATTAGTTTATTCATCTGCACTTTGTGGTCTTCAGTCTGATGTTCGACGTCACATTAATATGAGCTGAAGGTTATACATCACCTAATGTGTTGAGGGGTCAATCACTCTCACAGCTCTGCAGTATAAACCTCTGTGTCAGCTCCTCTGTGAATACAGAAACCCACACAGCCGTCACGTCAGTGCAAACCCTTGTTTTTCTTAAAACCCAGAAGATCCAGTTTTGCTTCATCCCTGCATTTTGTCTCCTCTGAACTGAATCTGTCAGTGAACGGATCAATAAGCATGACTATTTTGCAAAACCACCCCCACACACACACATACACACACAGATCCTGAGTGGGTCGAGCCTCCTGCCTGCTGGCTCTAGGTTTGCTGTGCTTTGCTGCATTTGACATATCATTATTATTATTATTACCACTCAATGTGCCTAAACTCTTCACACCCCATTTGTGTCACACCTGTCTTTACTACGGTGTTTGACATTTTACTTTTAAATGTAATGAAATAACTTCCAGTCGTTGCTGCGTCATGTACAGTTAGAAAGAGCACTTTCATGTTGGCAACTGTCATAAAGAGTCTGACCTCAGCATTGGAATATCAATGTATTTCACTATGATCGGATGCTTTTGACCAATCACAGATGTATCTTTGTTGGCTGATGGCAGTAAATTGCAACACTGAAATGCCAAAGACATAGTTCAGAAATCCTCTGTTAGTCAGCATGTGAAAAAATAGATCATTATTTGTTGTCAACATACTTGGAAAAACCAGTCGATCCCCCGACTCTTTTCACATTTTGCATTTGAACAACAAACAGAAGAAGTCATAAACAAACTTTATGCATCATTTGCTCTAAAAACTGTACTGCTAACTCTCAAGCGGATCACATAATTATATTAAATGCATTTTTACTGTTAAACTCACATCACTGCAAAACGCACATCATTATTAATCCAGAAACATTTCCTGCCAGATTTAGTCGTGCACTAATTCTATTTAAGATTCTTATATGCAACCACTGTTCTGCAAATCAGGAGCAGGAGGATGAGCAGCAGGGAGACCTCAGTCTCTGCTCTGACATGAAGTGAGCATGAAAAGCTGTCAGATTCTGCTGGTGATGAGAATAAGGTGGCAAAGAAGAAAAGGACACCGGTGTTCTCTAAATGGCTTTGTCTGACTCTATAAATATGTTCACCTGTCAGTTCATATCAGGGGCGGCTATAACGTCTGACATCGTCGACCTTTGATCACTCGTAAAATAAAGGATATTTTGCTCCTACACGCTAGTTTATTCTTTTGACATAACAGACTCGAGCTCTGGATCCCCGTGATGAAAACATCTGAAAGTTGGAACAAAAATTGAAGCTGTGGTATTACAAATAATAAGAAAGCCTGACTCCTTTCATCTCAAAAACTGTTGCACTGAATTCTCCACGCAATATGTCACAAACTGACAGTCTGAGCTAAGGTGATGTGTTGTATATGTGAACAACAACAATTTAAGGTGGGTTCTGCAAATGAAAAAAAAAAAAAAATCTGCCATTTAAATTCATATTCCAACCAGCCATCTGCACCAGAAGCTGCACCAAACGCCTCCGCATCTTCAAGTGTTCTGCCAATCACCTCATACATAATGTGTGAACTCTGAGCCTGCCCTGCTGAAAAAGTTTGTTCTTGTTTTCCCGAGCAGAATACCCACATTATTATGCAGTGTGTAGGAGTTAAAGACATTTATGATCGGTCATGTATCAATAGAGTTTTATACCACAATTGATGATAAATATTTCTTTGCCTAAAACAACACAAAAAAAGTAATTAACTGTTTGTAATTAACTGCATGACTTCTTTGTGAAGTATGAAGTAAGAAGCTTCGACTTTCCAGCTGCTTGGTGCGAAATGCATGGATCAAGTAGACGATCGAAGAGGTGATAAAAGGTGTGTTTTTCATGTTGTAATATTAAAGCAAGCTATCTGAAAATGTTTGCAATCAAATTCTGTTTTCGATCAAAATGCCAAATTAGCTTTTGTTTTTATTCACTATTCAAACAGAGCAGTGCCACACCTGTAGAAGAAACAGGAACTCTCTAATGCTAATTTAGTCGACTGAAAGAAAATGAATGACCAACTATTCTCATAATCAATCAACTGTTTCAGTCATCTTTCAAACAAAAATGTCAAGCATTTAGTGGTTGCAAATTCTTAACTAGCATGATTTGGTGCATTTCTTTGTCATTCATGATTGTAAATGAAGAGTTCTTGGATTTTGGACAAAAGAAGCAATTTGACTGCATCACTTTGGGAAGCTTGAGAAAGTTATGATAAGCATTTTCACAATTTTTCTAAACAATTAATCAATTAATCTGAAAATGGAAAAAAAGATTTAACAATAATGACAATAATGATGAGTGTCGGCCCTGCTTTCACACAATTACTGGATGGGAATGTGAGGCAAATGAAATGGCACCACGTAATGTGACTTTTATCAACCATCCAGAAAGGAATAATAACACTGTCAGGTCATCGCTGCAGCTCACAAAGACCCACGACAGAAATTAACGGAAAAACTCACATGTTGGAAGCACAATGAGTAATGACTCATAGGTTATAACCAAGCAAAAAAAGAAAGCTATTAAATGATAAAATACCACTGTGCAAATTAACTGAGACTGTAAGGGGGTCTGACAGTCAAAAATGACTGCATCCGACCAGAAACCTTACTAAAAATGTCCCGATTTTTTTAAAGTTATTTTTGGATATAAACCATGAAAAAGTGACATCATCTACCTCTCGATTGCTCTGTAATAGTGTGCAGAGCAATTCACAAGTCATCTACATATTATTACAGAAAGCCACAGCCTTAACGAGACCCACAAACTTGGTTTTACACATATCAGCTCACAGTCTGCCAAAGGCTTGCTGGTAAATAACATGACTCTTCAGCATAGTCTGAATGTGAAACATGACTTGTTGAATGGTGAGCATAAACTTTGCCTACTTTGAGTTAGTGTGGTCTGTCCTGTTGTCAGGCCTCCATGGTGGACAGGAAGTTGCATTGGGCAGGTCTGTTTGAACACACCTGGAAGTTACCTGACAACCTCTTGGATCCATATTCTTCATATATATAAACTACTTATCTATACTTTTGTTTACCTGATTGCCTAAGTTGTACTTCTGTTACGTTGTTCAGTTCTGTACTCCACCACGAAAGAGGTACTCCTCCTCTTTTGCTCTTTCTGATGTTTTCCCTTTTCTACATGGCTTTCTGGGAAGGTTTGCCTTCTTGAAATCAAGGTGTCTAAGGATGGAGAGTGTGATATAAAGGTTGCAAAGCCCCTTTTAAGCTAATTTTGATACTGGCCTTTATGAATGAAACTTCCTTTACTCGACCCAAGGACAGAGCAGAGGTGCTTCATGACAATCACAAAGTGATGGGAGGTGTTTTCTCCCTTTGATGCCGTTTTTGTTTCCTTTTATATCTACAGTCCTGTCATCTTAACTGGTTTGATACTGGGCTGCTGCACCGGGAGGTTTCAGAGACCACTTAGCAACACTTATTTGTCTGCACGAGCCGTGGTGGTGGTTGTAGCTTAGCAACAACAGCGGCTCCATTCTGAAAGGAAATCCCACAAGTGTGTTCTGAGCTTCATTTCAAAAGGCTTCTTCTCACTCCCAACCAGACACTTTTCACCGCGACCCGGATATTTCTGACGCCATTTTACTGCTCCTGTAATGTGGTTTGGCCTCTTGTCAAAGCTGCCACAAATAGAGGGATCACACACATTGACTGAGAAGCGCCTAACTTTCGGAAAAGCTAACGCTGGTTAACTAGCTAGGTTAGCTGAATGTGCGCAGTGGCGCCCCCTCTGGTTATACAGTGCTTATTTAGTGATGATTGCTCCGTTCGTGGAGAAAAGCCAGTGTGGGATTTTCCCTTAATATCTTCTTATAAAAATTATGATTTTTAACTGAGACAAATTAACATTCTTTTTTTTGCGTGAATCCCGAAGCGGATGAACAGTCATCCGCCTGCAGGTTAGGATGTGGACCGTTTGTTGGCATGATGTGTGTTAGCCATCATCCCACAGATGTCTACAGCCACTGTTAATACCCGTCAGTACGCGCTTCTCGTATCTGAACCTTCAGCATAACTTATAAAAGGGTTCAAGGCCTGACTATAGATGATCAGTCGGGCTGGGCTGAAGCTATGGTAACCAGAGGGAGCTCAAAGACTGATGCAGCAAAGGCTGCATTTGCAGCCTTGTGATCCTCAGCCAAATCAATCACAACTCATGACATTATCGGTACATTCAACAGCGGCTAACACCGACACAACTAACTCTTGCCATTCGCTGTGTGAAAGTGACACCAAACAGCACACTCACTCGTTGTTACAGTCAGTACCAGCGTTATTCTTCAAAAGGCGGCTAATGTTATTCAGTCATCCAGCTCAGTCCAGTCCCCGTCTGCTCCTCCATTGCAGTCAGTCATGATGCAGTGTGTCTCTCGGCGGCTGCTCAGATGATGTCCCGATGTTTTCTGGCTCTACTTCGAAAGCCTTTAAGATTTTAACTGAAGGCTACTTAACTAGTAATGCGGAGGCTCAGTGTTACTCAGCCTGAGACTGGGCCATCGATGATGCTCTCCCTCCCTCTCTGTCTCTCTCTCTCTCCACTAAAGTACTTTTTAGAAAGGAGACACATTTCCACGCCTTGTAGGCGGGACACCATGTAAATGTCACCGTCTGCAAATGAAGCAGACATCTATGCACACTGAACCTGACATCTTCCTCAAATACAGTCTTGTACTGTATGAGAGACGTATTTGACTTCTGCAGACTTAGACAGAATGCATCAGACATACGTGGAAACACTCCTTTTATTTTTCTAATTTTATTTTAATGTTCACTAAATGAGATGTCAAATTTACTCATTTGTTTGTCAGGGCCAGGTCAATTCTGTTCAATATTCAGAAATGTAAACATGTTAATCTGTGGTCGTTTTGTGTTAGGATTTCACAGCTGTGTATTACATAGAAAACAAAAGCCATCAGACAGCCAAACTTTCCCAGTCAAATCTTGTTAGACAGCAACCTCAGGGCCAATCCTTGCATCCGATAATTATCTGCTTGTTCTGGCTGAAATATTCAGATCCTTTGTTTTAGTAAAAGCAATCAATATGCAAGCAGGATTTTACTGTTGTAGCTTGAGGTGGGTAGGTTTTCAAAAAAAAAATAATAATAATAATTCAAAATAATTAAAGGCAGCAAATTCTCAAATCTGTGGAAACATTATAACGCAATGTTTTTACATAGGAGATTACTTAAACAGTTAAAATAGTTGTCAATTTTTCTCAGCGTTTCAGCTTCACATTTTCATGTTTGTCAGCAAAATTCTTGTTTTGCTTTGCATTACCCACTGAAATGCAGTGGAGTAGAAATAAAAAGAGATAGACAACTAGATCTTTTTTTTCTCACAGCCACTGGAAAAAGGAAGGAGGAAAGGACATTTTTACTTTTAACATTTTCTTCTTCTCCTCTCTCTTCTTCTTTAAGAGGCAGCAATATAAATTATAAAAATGTAAAATAAATTGTACGGCTGAAGGGCAGTATAGAAGAGACCGACATGCCTGTGGTTTGAACCTACTGTGTTCAGTCAGAAGCATAGAGGAACAAAAGCTGTTGTAATGATCAGCTGATTGAACAATAACAGTCATTTTCTCATTCATTGGAGGATGAAACATCACGCACCAGTATATCAAGCACCTATGATCCTTTTGTATGAGGTTTGTGTTAAGTTTTGGAAAACACTCCAGGTCATAATTTAACCCAACTCATTTTTTTTTCTTTTCACAGTTTTGTGTATCAAGTTCTCTCCAGGATATGATCAACAAATGGCTCTACATTCTGTACCAGACAGGAAGTAAGTAAAACAGCACCGCATTCACGACACAATACATTTTTATTGAGCACAGAAACCATGTGTACAGGAAAAGTCTCCACAGCCTCAACTGAGTAGATAACACTGGCTCACCTCATGGGATGGCTGCTGGTGAAACTTGAAGGGGCAAGCAGACAACTGCACTTGAAGTCACAGAGGAAACCTTTTTCTTTTTTTTAAAAAAAAAAAAATCAAACAACAGCTGAATGTATTTAGCGCCACGTTACACCATGCATGACATCAAAAAAAGTATTTCTAATTTTTTCATCAACAAACATGGACACACCCACTCTTGACAGGCACAGACACTGAGCTCAACTGCTGCTCTTTAAAGTTAAAATTCAGATTCAGATTCACATTACAGTGTGTTGATAGAAAAAAAAAAATCACCACCGTATATCAAGGCCTGGCTGATGAGTTTCAGTCCATGACACATTGGTCAACCAATCAAGTGCAACAGTAACCCCAACAGGACATTCGCCAATAAAAGCCCTACTTCAGACCAGCGACTGTTCAAATATTTCCTTTTTAGGAGTGTGAGATAGCACGCTTGGTCCATTCATACAAATAAACAAAATAACAAAAACAACTGACAAAAAGTTTCAGAAATATAGGGAGAGCCAAGGATAACAATATAATTATTTGACATGATGGTTTTCTGGTGATTTACTGATGTGTACATCTCACTGTATCAGGAACACACAGGCAAACTGTCACAGCTGTTTAAAGGTTAGTCACACATGGCCATACATGAGCACATGACTACAGAGGCTGAGCGACAACATGATTACACTGCCACTGCGAACACACCAACGGTGAAGGCCCATCTTTGTCGCTTTAACACAATTGTTTCAGCAAATGAGCTACGGCAAAGTGAGCCTGCTGTAATACAGTCCACATTGAAACAGTGCTGAAAGGTTAAGACAAAAAAAAAGCATGTTCACCACTGAAAAGCTGGCAGTAAACTGAAGACTCAGAGGTAGGAAATGGGAATGGAATAATGTTGCCAGGATTCCTCCTTCACATATTAAAACCTAAGATATATATTTTTTTACCAATCATAAGGCCCAATGAGTACTGTTTACATAAGTACAGCAAAAAACACCTATATAACAAACAACAATCCAGCAGCTATATTGCACTGGTGCACTGCTCTGTGGGCAGCTAACAACTGACTACTGGTCATTTAATGATCACAGAGACCGACCTTAAAAAAAAATCAGATGCATTTTAAGCAAGTTAAGATGTCTTTTGATATTGGTTATTTAACCATCCTGTTGTAACTGACTGTCTGTAGGTTAAGAAGCTGTACAGTCATTAACAGTATGATAAAGCTGCGAAACTTTATCTTATAGTAAATTAAAGGCCACATAGGGAAGTTAGGTGCTGCAAAATCAGCAAAGTTCTAAACCTCGACAGCTTGTTAGAAGTTGTTGATCACCGGAGTATTAGCCTTGTAAAATACTTTGACTCTGACTACATTCCTGCGTGTTAAAACAAGCTTTTCATGATACATCTGCATCTGCCATGAACAATGTGAGTGCAGCTGCCATTTAATCAGACTGAGGGATGCACGAGGTGGATTAAATTAATTCATAACAAGCGTTTGAGAGCTATGACAATCTAAGCAGCCAGCGTATAATGTGCCTACTCCACGATTCAGATGTTAATACAAGTGTGAAGATGTGTGACACACCAAATCAGAACAATACATAATGACCAAGGTGCAATGACACAGATGTGGTGAGAAGCTCACGCAGAGCCGCTTCATACGAGATGAGATTTACGGTTCAGTTGAGGTCACAAGTTACAGGCTCACAGGCAACACCATGCAGTTAACAAAGAAGTCTACAGTCCCCAGTCCAGTTATTGAAAGACAACCTCCACACTCACATACAGGACATAAACCATGTCACTCTCTGTGTGAAATTATCTACAATAAACTGTATATATAATCTTCAGACACCAGTTACTTTAAATTCCCAAATGTTTACACCATAAAAATAAAACTGTAATATTACAGATGAAACAACGGCTGATGTCCAACAAGTGGCTTTCATAATATGAGCTATGACTCACTTTTATAAGAGAAGGCAAGTTTGTCAACATGCCTGGCCTGGGTTTGAGGACTGAATACAGCCTGTCTTCACTGTGTCAACTCTCATGTGAAAGCTGGCCTGCAATAAATTTCAATTCAAGTAGTATCAGCCTGCTTCGAGGTCAGAAACAAGAAAAACAATCCCCCATCTAGCCCAATAGATCAGTAACTATTGGCAGGTACTGGCATTTGATTACAATTTAATAACTCTTTCTGACTTATTTTAGCTTGATCATTTTAAACCCAAACCGATTAATTTCAGATCTTAACTGATTTCAGCTGTGAGGTAAAAAAAGAAACGTGATAAATAGCAAAATTTTGCAGTGCAAACTGAAGGAGTTACATGACAAAAAAAATGTTGAGGATGTGCTTAAAAAAAACCTGAATACACTGAAGACCTTTGCAGTCAGTGAAGACAGGTCTTGAGCTGTTAACAACAGGCGGGGAAGTTAAAGAAAGTGACATCACACCATTGCAATATTATTATCATCATCGATTTAAATGAAATACATCAATTTTCAGAAAAGGCTAGGTTTTTAAGTCAGCTTGTCTCCATGACACCAATGTGACGCAACACCTGTATCATAAAGGAACCAAACCATTTTACCAGAGGGGCAGTTATTCATAAATGGAATTTAGTTAAGATACACAGAATTAATCATGTAAGCATTCTGTTGTATCATCTTGTGGTCTTGATAACATGATAATGTTGTCTCAGCGGCTCTCTGCTTTCAAATCCTTTGACTATTTGCACATTTCAACAAAAGACATTAAAAAAAACAATACTACAAAGATCATTTAGAACAACTCATAACACATTAGATTATTTTAATTCAAATTTAGACATCCTCACAGATTTTGATTAATGGATACCAATTTGTTACATTTTTTTTGCTTCTTTAATTTTATTAAGCCCCTTGTTACTACAGCATATATTCTACAAAAAAAAAAAAAGAATCAGTTTTACATAAACAAAATGTGCAAACAGTCCAGGAGCAGAATAAATCAATGGGATTGAATACACAGAAAAGAATGTCATTAGTGTTGTCAATCATACTTTATCTACAATGATTTATATTTACAATGTCATATTTTCTCTTTCATGCATCATTTTTTAGGTGATGAGATTAAAACCAGCATCACGAACTCATGACACAGTATGAACACTGGCTTATTCACCATTAACAGCATTATATTTGGGCAATTTATGACCATATCTACACTAATTTATCTCTCAATCCCTTGTGATGAAGGTAATTTACAATAAAATAAATGACTGCTATTCAAGGTTGTACACCTTAAGGATATCTGTCATCTAATACTGAGATCTGAGATCAATGTATCCCTGGGCTTCATTTATAGTTTCTTGGGTTTGTAATAAATATATTTTGAATGGATTGACAAGACCTGACACAGCTTTATCTATGAAAGTGCCAGTGAGATGAACAGAGAAGGAAAGAAAGAGAAAAGAAAAAGGCCAGAGTGAGAAAAAGATGAGGAGATGTATGGTTGTGAGGTCACTACCAGTCCGCATTTTCCCAGGTTTCTTCGGCAGGTTTCGTGGGACTCTTCTTCGTCTTACCATCCGCGTTCTCCCAGTTGTTGTCCCAGGCCTCCCAGCTCTCCTCTGTGCTGTGTTTGTTGTTAGACGCTGCTTCAGAGCCCCAATTGTCCCAACTGTCAGAACTCTTCTTTGTAGAATTATCTGCGATGGTCCAGCTGTCACTGCTGGGAGATTTCTTGGCTTTTAAGGAGCTGTTGCTGCCAAAGGTTTCCCAGAAGTCCCTTGCGACAGGCTGGCTAGAACTGCCCTGATATCCCTCAGTGGCATCCATGTTCTGGTAGCTCTCCCCAGCAGAACTGACAAGAGTCAAATCACAAAGAAATGCTTGAACAGTTCATGTTGCGTAGCACTAAAACACACAGTAGAAACAATTTTGTGTTTGGGAAATTTAAATTGTATGACGTTATTATTACCCATCTTCTGGTTTTCCCATGAAGAGATTAGTCAATTTCGCACCAGCTCCCTGAACCTAAAAAAAGAGGGATAACATTTTTATACAATTTTTTTGCTTCAAAATATCATGACTTTGTCAGAAACAAATGAATAACACATAGGCTTTTACTTAAACAGACAACAAAGCAAAAACTACAAGTGACGTGTAATAACTGAAGGAACTTAAATACTATAGCCAATGTTCACTACACAACAAACATATAACAAATATTAAATAAAGCAATTTTAATTTTAGCACCAGTCATAGCAGCAGTAATAATAAAACTTCACAGAGATGTTTGTCTTCTGACATTTTCCATCAGAAAGGTAGACTACTGAGTACTCACCACCAGATTAAAAATGGCAGCAAGAAAAATGGGAGATATCATTAAATTAGTACTGTTCAAACATTCATCATCACAGCAAAACCAGTCTCCTTTGAGGGTTGTAGAGCTGGGCAAGACTGCATCTGCAGTTCCTGCATATCCACACTAAGAGGCTCATGTAAGACCCGTTAAGTGTTGCATCAGAGCTGCTGTTCCTCACCCAGGAGACTGGTTTTGCATCTGTACAGCATGGCAGATGTCTGCCAGTCCTACCTTGTTTGCCAGCCCAGTCATGCTGACTGCCATTTCATCTATCAATTTGCCATCTTTCACCTGGATGAGCCAAATGATTGTTAAACACTAATAAAAACAACAATTTTCATCCACACACTTTTGTTAAACACAACAGCTTGTCTATGATTGTGAGAAAAGTGATTTGTGCTTTGTTAAGGGCACTGACAATCAACATGAACAATAAAATTTGGTTTGAGCCTAACAAAAGGTTATTTTTCTCAAGAGGGAAAAAAAAACTCCACGGTGATACAGCCATTTGGCAAGAGATTAAGCAGATTGTTTCAAAAGCACATATTACAGATACCTTAAATCAGCAATGCCAACTGTACATTAGAAGACAAAAGCATTTTGTTATAATACCAATCTCTCTGATTCACTGGCTTTCCACCAATCCAACCTAGCGAGTAAAGTGCCACACAGCAGGGTGGAATAAAATTTCAATTTATTTAAAACTAAACACTTATTTTATCCTCATGTATTTTGATTTATTAGCAAGTTTTCTCATAGCTACACACAACTCATTTGACCACATTAAAAGACACAGCCAGGAACTGCTTACTTGACAGTAAAGAGTGAGAGCAGTTGCGTGGAAACATTCACCATGACCTCAGAGATAGTGACACATTATTAAGTTCATACATCAAAAACATAATATAAAAACAAAAGCTTAATTTCATGCAAAAGCTCAAACACACTGAATTTGCAAAGCCAGTGAGCAAGTAATTGTTAACTGAAGAGCTCCAGGTTGTGTCATTTAATAAGGACCAAGATTGTGCCATTTTATCTTTTGCCATAGCACATGGCTTAAAACTCTCGCGACCAAATTAAAGATTTTTAATTCAATTCACTTGTAAGATGAATGAAGAAAAAATATGGTGTAGATCTTTGCACTGATGTCAGATTTATTAGACTTATTTGTGAAGGAGGGTGTGGCCCAGCTTTGAAACTGAATTGGAAATTTTTTTTATCTAAAATTACATTTATTACATGCCAATGTAACATGATCTGTACGTAATGATTGAATTTCCCTTGGGATCAATAAAGTATCTATCTATCTATCTATGTAAGTGTAAAACACAATTATAGCACGTTAAAAAAATGATAGTCCAGGGCCTAATTTGAGGTGTGATAACCTTACAAACACTTTTCCTTATATAAACATACTTTCAAGCCTGATGTACTGACAGTCTTGAGAATTTCCACTGACTCACACCGGTTCCAAAATAAACACCTCACAGCTGTATGCTTCTGCAGATCCCACAGCTGACTCATGAACTGGGAGAAACAAAGGTTTGATTTGTTTTGCATCCTTGAACCTACAGCTTTTGTCGTTTAATGTAAGCTGGCAAAAGCAGCTGAAGTTGCACAGACAGGCACTGTAGAAAACAGCACACTAACATCTGAAGCTGTTTATTTCTTTTCAAAAGCACTCTATCCCACCACCAAGTAAACAACTTCAAACATCAATGTTACCTTTTCTTGGGTAGGTTTGATAACATTCTCATTTATTGTCTGTCCTAACTCTGTGGCCTAGTTGGAAGTCAGAGGGGAGAATTCACTTGAATGAAACACAGTTTAACATTCACAGTAGAGGAAGACACTGAGGCGGCTTGTTTTGCGGTTGCATGTAGTGACTGATCATTCCCATTCACCATGACACTCAACAAGCACTAGAGGGTGTAACGGTTCAAACTAATTTGCATCACCAGTGCACAGATTTTTTTTGTTTGTTTTTTACTCTTCCTCCAAAGCTCTGCAGTGCAGCATAACAAAGATTTAGGATTTTCCCTCAAGAATGATGACTTATATAAAAATAACAAAATGACTGAGGAACCCTCACCTTTATATATAAAGAACCTACCAAATGCTGCTATGTGTTGATTTCAAAGTGCCAAACTTCAGGCAAGTGTGCTGATTTTTTATTTATTCATTTTTTTAAAACATACCGTTACACCTCTACAGCACTGTTGGCAGTCAACACAAAATCTGCCATGCATGAATGGATAACCCTTTATTGAAGGGTGTGAGTGAACAACATGTTTATATTAGAGTTACCACAATACAGTTACTAAGTGTCATTCACAGGTTATCCACAAACTCAAAATACAGGTACCAAGCCAGACAAAATGCAAATGAATATTCAAGCAGAAATGTGTGAAGAACAAATTCACCATTTTGCTGTTTTTACTGTTAAAAGGGAAATAACAAGCTGAAAAAATTAATAAGATGGATGATGTGTATCTTAAAAATAAAAAGTCAGATGCGGACATGAAGTGGAAAAAGCGCCATGCACCTATTATCTGCTTTACCGGTTCTGGGGGAGCTTTATAGCCCTTTAACTACATCCATCCAGAGAAGGCAAAGAGATATTAAAGTAATAACACAGTTATTACAGCCTAGAAGTTCACATTATATGTGAGAAAATTTACCAAGCAAAATGGCATACATTTGGTAAACACTCTACTAATAGAAAAGGACAGAAAAAAAACTTGGTTAATTGCACCTTGATAAACAAAAACCTGTATTAGTAGTACTAGTAAAAGGTAACTCATGACTGCATCAGTCTTACCTTTAAGGTTGCTTGGTTTGCCAGTTTAGTTGTCTGAATGAGGGGACAATAAGAGAAAAAAAAAGATTATTTAGACCTGCTATGTTTATGGAGAACTGACTCACGTCCGGTGCTGTAAAAGGACAATACAGAATTTACTGTGCAAAAACACTTACATTATCTTTAGCAATAGAAGCAAATTTGCTAGCTCCAACAGTGAAACTGCTCCAACCCTGCCAAAAAAGAAAAAAAAAGCTGTCACAGGGGATGAAAAATGCAACAAAAAGTACAGCTCAGCAGAAAGATATATGTCATGACCTACTGAATAAATAGAAGACATGGCACTGTTGATGAAGTCGTCGTCTTTCTTCTCTGGGGTCACTGTGTTGCCAAAGCCAACATAGCGATTCTCTTGATTCCCACTGTAACCCCCTCCACTGAAGAAGCAGAAAAAAAACACTTAATTTAAGGAAAACAACAGGAAACTGTGTAATAAAATAAATTTGTTGAGTAGCACTGAGGAGCTCTTTACCTCTGATATGAATTAACATCATCACTCAACCAGTCTTCAAAGGCCTTGTCGCCAGATTTGGCTGAGTTTTGTCCAGGTCCTCCAGAGCTATGAAACAGAAACATGAATACACTGATTTATCACCTGTGCTGTATCTGATATCACACAGGGCTGAAGAACATTTCTTTCTCTTTTACCGATGAGAGGATGAAAGGCTGGTCTTAGGTTGAGGAGAAGTCCAGTTTCTGGCAGGGGACGTCTCAATGGACCACTCCTTACCCTCTGCTAAAGTAGCAACCTGCCATATACAGTCAAAAGAAAGAGGAATTAATTTGGTGGACAAAGAAGACCTTCACAAGTTAGAAATCTCAGAGGCCACATCCAAATCACCACTCTGTAATCAGCTTTCAGTTTAAAGATAACTATTCATTTTTACGAACACTCTGGCAGATGTCTGCCAAAGTTTCATCTTTGCATCCTACAAGAGAACTGAACATTTCTCAGTCACAGATCATTAGGTCCGCACACTTCACCTTGTCTCTAAAGAGTGCAGCAGCTCTGCTGTTGTATTTTTCCTGTAAAGTCCAGTTGGGATCATAATCATCTTGGAGTTCAAGAAACAGACGGAATTTTCCATTTCCTCCTGCTTTCATCTTCTCAAGCTCAATATCCTTCCACTTGTCCATGGTTACAGAGCGCACAAAGCTGCAGACAGGCAGAGGACATATATCAGTATCAGGCTGTGACATTGCAGTGGTGGTAAATGAAAGGCATACACTGACATCTCCAGACTGATCAGCTGTTGGTAAGCAAAGTCGCTACAAGAATCTTAAACAATCAACACTATAACGTGTTCCATTATTCTTACCTGAGATGCACTCCCAGGCCCCTGTGCTTGCCAGAGCATTCGAGGCAAATCCAGATCCCATAGGTCACACTGACCCATTGAGGATTAAAAGCTCCACACTCAAAACACAGCTGAAAAATGAACAGGACCAGTGAAGATGAAATGTATTTGTATACCCTGCGTTTATAAAGAAAATATATAAATAAACCTGAAGTTCATTTTGCATAAAGAAGAAATGTTAAAAAGTGAAACAAACATATATTTTAACAGCGCACATCATCTTTTCACACTGAATGAATTTCTTGGGATCTCAAATTTCTACAACAATAAAAACCTCTTGATGATGTAACAGTTAAATGATTATTATTTAAATATTGAGTAATGTCAGTTAGAAATAGATAACAATAATACATTTATTTTGAGTTGGGAGACATTATATCTGTCCAGAGAATCAGAAATATTTTATAGATCCCTGGGGGAAATTGGGTTGTTATAGTTGCTCCAACCAAGATTAGAAGTCTTAGAAGCCAAGGAGTAATACTAGAAATTAAAGGCATATACAGATATTGTACAAGTGTGTGCGTGTGGTGAATTTACATTAATAGTTGCCCCCCCCCGCAAAAAAAAAACCAAAACAGTACAGCAATACAGTGAAAACTGCACAAGGCACGACTGAGGACCAATGTTACAGTCTATTGACTCAGAGTGTCTGACACTCCGAGGGAGGAGCTGTAAAGTCCGATGGCCACAGGCAGGAATGACTTCCTGTGGCGCACTGTGGAATCAGTGTGTCACTGAAGGACCTCCTGGGCCTGACCAGGACATTGAGGAGTGGGTGGGAGACGCTGTCCAAAATAACATGTAATTTAGACAGCATCCTCCTTTCTGACACCACCGCCAGAGAGTCCAGCTCCACCCCCACGACATCACTGGCTTTCCAAATCATTTTATTAAGTCTGTTGGCATACACTACCCTCAACCTGCTGTCCCCCACTCCTGTCACTGCCAAGATGCAAGCCAACAACATGTCCACTGGAAGAAACATTCTCTCCTAAAATTACATCCACCATTTATTTGATCAAGGATAAAAGCAGGGAAAGATGTAAAGGACTGTGGAAAAGTGAGACACTGCAAGCATCCAAAACACCTGCTACCTGCTATGTGAATTATGAGTCCAGTGAGACGACACTACTTTGACTACAAAGAGAAAGTATGTCACATGAATCCATGAAGACTTACATTATTCTCATCTTGGGTTCTCACTTCCTTTAGAACTCTTCTGGTCCTTGGACTTGCCATCTTGACCCAAACTGAAAGAGAATTGAATTTTAAGTACAACATTTAGTCATTTAAACAGAGTATAGAACTATGAAAGAAGAACCTGAACTCAAATGTATCACTGTCACAACATGATTTCAGATACTGGAATCACTTAATAGAGAATATCCACCCTGAAATAGAAGCAACTTTCATTTAGAAACAGAGGTCAGTTTTAATTTGAGAATTTGATCCAGTATCTCCAAAAACTGGACAGCAATGAGAGAGTATCATCTAAAAGAAACCTGGACCTGCTCCACAGACAGCAGGCTTGTCTGAGATTAACTGTGTCTCACCTGCAAAGCCTGCCATAATGTCACAGAGGAAGTCGGGAAATATTCATGCAATCACAAGTTGCTGCTGACAAATTGAAAAAGTTATTCCTTAAACTTGTCGTAAATAAATAAATCCAACTTCTACAGGTCACAAATAATTGCTGTTTGCTCATTAGAATGCTCTGAGAGAAAAGTCACATGAGAATTTTATATATCCACTATGCTATATATTGAGAGCAGGAGTGCAACTATTTATTACTTGTGCTGTCAGTTAATGTTTGGGTTTTATTTTTGACTACTCAGTTACTTGTCTGGTCTATAAAATGTGTCAAAAAATAGTAAATACTGAAGTGATTATTTAAAAGAATTACTGTTATTGTTAACTTTCTATCAAACAAGTGATCAATTCACTGAATAATTGTTTCTTAAACAGTTGTGAGTTTTTACTCTTTGAACTGGGACTAGACAAGTTTTTTTTGCTTTCAACTTATATAATGAAGGAAATGATGACTTCACAACATGATGGTTACAGAATGACACCACCAGTATTTAGACCGGCTCCCTAGAAATCTCCTTGGAAAATGAAACTTGACTGGCAATCCTGGTCGGCAAGTTGGGACCATTTCTAATAATCTCAACGCTTTTGTTCTGCGTTGTTGGTAGCTGCTCCTGTGGAAACAGGAAAGCAATCCAGTCGTCTTTACAACAGCGGTGCCATCAATAGTCTCATATGGTTATCATTGCCCATTACACTGATACCACAGTGAGTCAGCAGCAACCTAGACAGACATCTAATCAGTAGACATTGTGCAGTGATCTCAGAAATAATTGCTACTGCAATAGTCTCAGTAATTGTGATGTGGGTACACATTCACAGTTGTGATCCTTACCCTTACTTTCATTTGAGATGCAGACCTTTGTCACAGCAGCCATAGTACAAAAAAACCCATGTGTTGTGAACAATGCTGACAATGGCTCTGGCTCAGAAAATTAAATTATTCTCAGCTATCAATTGATTAATTGTATCACTATTACCTGCACTTTTCGTAATGTGACAGGCTTCAGTGTTAACAGACTATAACCAACAATTAAGTGATCCTAATGGGTACATGTAGCCAAAGCCTGCTGTAGTTCATTCTTCTGCACTACAGACCTCCACTGTCATCCAGAAACTACTTAAATACATCTGAGCCACACCATTACACTGAGTGATATGTTCTTGCAATACAATGAACATGGTCACTGTGGTTTATTTCGAACAAATCCCACTGCTGCAAAACTTTTTTAAAAAGTTACTTTTAATGACTAGAGCACCAAATGTGGATTAAAGCACAGTCGAATGGTACCTAACATGGGCACTATAACCTGTTTAATTAACGACAGCCAAGAACAACAGTGCCCAGCTGTTTTAGGAAAGGACATTTCAAAATGAAATTATATATTTGTTAATATTTCAAGATATACATTCTCAGTAAGGCTGAATAAGCTGGGACTGAGAGGCACAGACAGGGTAAGAAAGCGATAAAGTATTAAGAGAATGAGCTGCTGCTGCTGGTCTTTTCATGCAATTTGTTGACAACCACAAAAATTTGTAGAAAACACCAGCATTGTCCTTTAAACTGAAAGACATGTTTTAACTGGATAATAAGTTATTTAGTCTATAAAATATGAGGAAAAAAAGGGGGGGGGGATCTCATATGTTCATACTGCCTTCTTTTATTCGGCAAACACATTAAATTTGCAATAATATAATGATCATCTGAAATCATTTAAAGATACTGCTGTAACAATTGAAAAACCACTGTAAAATTACAACATAAAGTATAAATTCTGTATTTGGGTGGATTCTCAAACAGGTGTCATGTTTCCAGAGAGTGGCGCTCTTTAGAAATCTATGCAGACACTCAGATGAATCTGAGGGAAAATATCAGCAAATGAAACCCCAGTCGACTGGCCAGTTTATATTGACAAACCAGCATTTGCTTCTTTCAGCAAAACACAGGGGAAAACCTAAACTTAGCTTTGGCAGAAGCGAACTGTTTTGATGGATATTTTCTCTTTAAGACAAGCTAAGGTTTCATTCGTCCTCGACAGCAAGGTTGTTGGTTTAAGCTAATCAGATTTTTTTAATAAATCATTTTATTTTGTTGAGATTCTCTCGCAGCAGGGCCTAAATGCGACCAGCCACTATTATAACTTAAAATAACATGTTGCAAATGCCTATTTGGTCGTGATGTCCTCTGTCTCCAAATTCAGCTCACTAATGTTAGCACAGTTAAAGGTTTCCTCACAGAACTGCAGTCGTGTCAAGGCTCCTGGACTCGTTACAAACACTGTAAATGTCATGAACCTGGCTACGTGTTTATTAAAAACTAACACTACACGTCAATAACACAATGATGGTTTTGAGATATCTTGCTTAGTGTTATCACTCAAAGCCCCAAACCATAAGGACAGCTCACTAAATTGTTAAATGTTAACTGAACTGATGTGGCAACTAGCTAACGATGCTAACGTTTACTGGCGAGCGAGCCAGCGTTAACTGACCCGTTACCTGTCTGTGATTGATGGACAACGGAGACGCTGTTTTCAGAGAGTCTGCTGGCTCCGCCGATAAACTGTGCGAAGGCTTTTCTTCTGTGGCGGAAGCACAGCAAATGTTAAATTGTCACAGACTGTACAAAGCCGACAGAAGAATAGTATAACGATGGACTGCTGATGCTATACACCGGTAGCCATGTTCCTGTTTGCATACGTGGGCAGTGCAATGCATCTTGGGAGTCGTTCTGCGCTTAGTCTTCTTCTTCTTCTTCTTCGCTCTCTACCTTACTGTTTTTTGTCTCTGCTGCCTCCACTGCTTGGGGTGTAAATGTGATATGCAAAAGTGCTCTTCGCACTGCACACACACGACTGCAGTGCCAGACATGGAGAGAACTCTTCTGTGGAATTACCGGATGACACCATCATCTGAATTACAAACAGTGATGATTACAAACATTAGTCTTGCAGAGTGGTGCCAAGGAGCCAATAAAATCAAGGAGCTGATTATTGATGTTACAAAAATACGATAAACACCCCTGTACACATCAGTGGAACTAAGGTGAAGCATTATTATCATTATTATCATGTGGGCTTTACAACACTCAGTGACGCTAATTCTCATAGGCATTGAAAATTAAATTTCATATATTGAAAAAGAGCAATCTCAAGGTAAATGTGAATAAAACTGAAATTAAGTAAGGGCAGATATACACAACATTTGCTGTTAGATTGTAACTTTCGTTTTACTAGTCATATTCGGTCAAGCTTTTGTTGTACAGCACACTTTATTCATCTTTTATTTACCGTTTACTTTACATTACTTCAGTCATGCTCTTGAAATCTACTCTCAGAGATTTAACTTTAGACATAGCTGAGAGAAGTTAATTCAGAGGAAGCTGAAGGATTAAAGTACAGTCTCCACTCAAGGTGTTGAGGACACTGTTGATCTCCATAAATGTTAAATAATTTCAATTCAATTTTCAATTCAGTTTATTTATATAGCGCCAATTCACAACAAAAGTTATCTCATGACACTTTCCAACTTGAGCAGGTCTAGACCAAACTCTTTAATTAAATTGTAAATAGAGAGAGCCCAACGTTCCCCCTTGAGCAAGCACTTGGCGACAGTAGCGAGGAAAAACTGCCTTTTAGAAGGCAGAAACCTCGGAGCAGACCCCGGCTCAAGATGGGCGGCCATCTGCCTTGAGCGGTTGGGTTGAGAGAGAGGGAGAGAGAGAGAGAGAGAGAGAGAGAGAGAGAGAGAGAGAGAGAGAGAGAGAGCAAGGGAGAGATAATCTGTCTGTCCTATGTGAGGTTGTATCACTTACCCAATACCATTGGTTTCCCTTATCTGATAAAACAGCAGTATAAAATAGGAGCTGCTACAGCTGAGAGGAGCAACAGTGAGTTGTGCATCATCATGAATGCGTCTACGAGTCTGAAAGTGCGCCTGCCCGTGTTCGTGCTGGTGTTGGAGGTTGTCATGATAGCTCTTTACGCTGTCTTTGTCACTTACGATGAAAATGCCAACGCCAAGCTACAAAACAATGAGACCAACCCGATGGAGAACTCCCTTTATCGTGACTATCCCTACTTTGCTGACGTGCAGGTGATGATCTTCATAGGCTTCGGCTGCCTGCTGGCCTTTTTCCGTTTCTACGGCTTCAGTGGAATGGTCTTCAACTTTCTTACAGCTACATTCTCGATCCAGTGGGCGATCCTGATCCAAGGATTCTTCCAGTTTTACTATGATGGTAAAATTCACCTCGGGGTGATCAACCTGCTGAATGCAGAGTTTGCTTGTGCTGTGGTGCTCATCTCTTTCGGAGCCGTACTTGGGAAGACGGGTCCTGTTCAGCTCCTGGTCATGGCTCTGCTGGAGATCCCTTTCTTTGCTTTGACAGAATGGGTTGTACTGAAATACATCAGGATCAATGATGCAGGTGGTTCTATTCTTATTCACCTGTTTGCCTGTTACTTTGGTCTGGGCGTGACATTTGTGCTCTATCGTCCTAGCCTGAATAAAGGACATGCAAAAGAGACCACAAGTTATCACTCTGACATCCTCTCGGTAATGGGGACCCTGTTCCTCTGGGTGTTTTGGCCTTCATTCAACTCTGCTCTGACCTTGAAAGGTGACGACCAACACAGAGCAATACTCCACACTTTTATAGGTCTAAGCTCATCCACTATCACCGCCTTCGCACTCTCTGCAGTGTTTAATAAGAGGGGTAAGCTCACAATGGCTGATATTCAGAATGTGACTCTGGCAGGCGGTGTGACCGTCGGTGCTTCAGTGGACATGATGATTTCCCCTGTGGCTGCATACGCCCTGGGTATCATGGGGTGTACTGCCTGTTTCTTCGGCTACAAGTACCTGACCCCCTTTTTGGCCAAATACATGAAGATCCAAGATCAGTGTGGTATTCACAATCTCCATGGGCTCACTGGCCTCATATCATCCACAGCAGGGATCTGCGCCATCCTCCTAGCCACTGAGGAAACCTACGGGCCCAGCATGTACCAAATCTTTTCCCATCGTGCTCCACCTGAGGGAGATCCAAAGCTCCTGGAACTGCAGATGCAGATTCCTGGTCTGAAGCCAGGCTTGGGTCGCACTGGACAGGAACAAGCTCTGTACCAGCTGGCAGCTATCTTCTCCACCATCGCAGCATCTACAGTTGGCGGGCTGCTCACAGGTTTGGTCATGAAGCTGCCCTTCATGGCATCCCCGTCAGACCAGGACTGCTTTGACGATGAACTTTTCTTTGACGTGCCCTCCGACTTTAACAGTGAAGAGGAGCTCAAAAATCCCATTAGCACTGATGAAAAAGTACAAATGACCTCTTTGAACTCCAAAGTCTGAGCTGCCACGTAGAGTCGTTCTATTTTTGAATTATTGTCATTGTAACTTTTTAAGATACTGGAGAGATAAAATGTATTTGGGAATTGAGCTGAAATGTTCTATAACAAAAGCTGTGTAGTGTTAAGCCAAGTTACTTATGGAAAGTGGCTTGAATGGAAGTAAATGTATATAATATGACAATGGTTATAAATACCTGTAATTATAATAATTATGCTGTGTAAATTCAATTAGAAATAAATAATTTAAAAATACATACTTTAATGTGTTTTAGAAGTTTTCTGAGGAACATATCTCAGTCATCCTCTCACAGATTTACTTAACAAAGTTGTTAGCTTAATTTTATTTTTCCATTATTTTGTATTTATAATTAAAGGTAAGCTCAGTGCTTACTGCCTCCTTAATGAAGTTGTCAGCGCTGTCCTGATGGTATAGAAAACTGTTAGCCGATGTACATTTGATATGCATCATCTCTGGTGTTGCATATTTATTATCATTAATACAGAAACAGAAATTATTGGGATGGACTTCACAGACAAAATGAATGAGACTATAGAGGAGCATGTAAAGACAGTGAATACATTAAAGATGTTAGTAAAATCAAAGCAGAAGAAAAGTGACAAAACAAAAACCAGCAATCTCGAGGATCTTACTTTTTTCTTTTTTCTTGACTTCTCTACTGTCAAGTTGAAAACTGTGCTTTAGCACAATATTACATTGCAGCCTGGTGATTGTTCTATTGAGTTAAGTTTGAAATGCAGAACAAAAATATCAGCTTTGCAGTTGAGCACATACTGAATAAAGAGCTTCTGGATATAATGAAGACTGAATAATGTCTCCTGTGATGTCTATTCATCATCATGGTTTGGTTTCATTCTTTTTGCACTGGGAATTAACTTATCACATGGATTCCTTTTTAGGGATATAATTTAAGAGAAGAAGTACATACTTTATCTGACCTATAACAATAATTTGAAGCCAGTACTGTAACTGTAATTACATGAACTGATTTTGACGCCAAACCAATTCACAACCATTTTTTGACTCTTAAGCTTCTGTAACAAGCAAATTTCTCCAATTAAGGATCTATAAAGTTTATCTTATCTTTTCACTTCTTGAGCTTTGACAGCAGTTTTTTTCTCTTGCTAAAAAACTTACATGCACTTTCAACAATTACATAACAAATACATAACGGCCACATTTATTTTATTTATTCAGTTTCAACCAAAGCCTAATAATCTGGTCAAACTGACAGTTTTCAGTATTCGATTCAAAAGCTCTTGATGGCCTCCTCTAATAAAACAGCAGGTATTTTGCCTGAATACGTTAGCCAAAGAGTGTAAAACATCAATCATCTGAAATGTAGTGTCCTCCCCAGTCCATAAACTTCACTTTTATGGAGATCAAGGCAGAACATTTGGTTCCTCAGTTAGAAACTTCATCGACATACATAATATCATCTCGCATTTTATTTAGTAATTTTATCAATAGATTTTTGGGCCACTTTAGCGTATTTCTTCTTGTAAAAATTAAAATAAAATTAAAAATTGATATTTGTTCAACGCCCCATTGCTCAAACCAAGATTTGTTTGACTTTTTGAAATTGAAAATAAACTGTCTGTGCAGTCAATAAAGATTTTATTGTGTCGTTCATAAAATATGGATGATAAATAACAGATAACAGATGTTGGTTTATATTAAACTAACGACATACTTTAAAGTGTATGTTACAAAGGTTGAAGGCTTTTCTCGGTCGCAGCAGTGTCTTCTATTAAATGTCGGGGTCAGCAATGTCCCTTATCTAATCACGAACGATGGGAAAGCAAAGTTCTATTCAGTTTGCTCGTAAATTGCATCCACTTAATTAGAGTGTAACTCACAGAGTGCTGATACATACTCTGATGTTGATTTGATGTTCATTCTCTTAATGGAAAACTCGTCTTCTGAAAATAGTGTGTCATAAAATAATATAAATAATAAAATAATAATAAAATTCCTGTTGGTGTGATAGTCAGGTGTCCCGATACTTCTGTCTATATAGTGTTCTTGTAAAAAACAAAAAGAAGTAGACAACGGACTGCTGTTCCCTTACATGTGAATTCCTTTGTTGGAGGACAGTGGTACAACTTACAGGCAACTCACCACTAATAATGATAAAAACGCATTACCTTTCACACTGATTATTGCTTCCTTAACTGTTAACCTGTCATAAATAAAGGTTATGTAATGGAAAATACCAAGTACCTCAACAAATACTTACATGTATATATAATATATGTATATATAAATAATATCCACACAATGACTTTTTTCTTGTCACAATACAATTTTACAGAACTGACCAAAAACAAATAGATAAATGACACAGACTTGCTTTTGTAAAAAATAAATAAATAAATAAAAATCACAAAATTCAGTTTTGTGTGGTGTCACTTTTGTTCTCGGTAAGGCTTTTTGCCAGTGTCTGATCTGATCGAGGAATCTGTGATTTAACAGGTTTAAACACTGAAGTGACATTTGGACCTCAGGAAACATCACAGCAAGCAGAAGAAGCTGGCATTTATAACATGACTGTCGTTATCAGTAGAGGACTGGAGACATTAATAAAGACATTGATAGAGTTGTGAGTTGCATATTGTTACTTCAGTTGGATGTTTGAGCTTCACCGTACAGGATGATTTTCTATACAGAATTTGACATTTCTCATACAGCTAATGAAAGTTTAAAGTTCCTCTATACTCACCAAATGTGATGAGAAAAGCTGAAACTTTAAATTAAATATAAGGAAAACAGTCCTTGTGCAAGCCTCCCTCAAAATTTTGAACAATATTCGTTTGCAATTTCACACTGTATGACAACTTTGTGGCACCGTTATATTTATTCATTTCTCTAACTATTTCTATTGGCTTTGTGAAGGTTGAAGGTTGTGTGAAAGCTTTTGTGTGTATGTGTTTTAATTTTTTTTGCAACCAGGAGAACTACTTCTAATTTTGTTCTATTTATGCACAGTATACTGACAATGCAGGCTGTCGGTTTTTCTAGCCTGCTCTATTTTGGTGGAGAAATCATATTCAGCACTAATTATTTTTCAAAGTAGATTATTTTGATGTCTTCAAACATATCTGGAGGGAAATTTCAATAAAACCTGGGTATCATTTCAGTAAACACCACTGTGTGATTTATTACAGAATTAAACAATTTAAAGATATAGGAAATGAACAATCAAATGTCAGCTTCATTCTTACAGAGACATTAGCAACAACAAAGTAAGGCAAATCCAAAAAATACTATTCTATAAAACAGTACAATTCATTTAGTTTGTATGAAAGGTATGATGTGCACTACACAGAAGGATGGTAATTTTATTTTTTACATATTGACAAACAACAAAGAGTGTCATCCCGCGGTGGCAAGTCAAGTTGCACAAAAGAACGTTTGTGGCATCTCATCATCGGCAGTCAAGCTTCTCTCACAGGTGGTTGGCGTAGTCCTCTCCACCCTCTGCAGTGTGGATGGTTTTGACGCGTTGAGTTTGCACGGAAGCATAAAGATCAGACATGGTGGAGATGGCGTCTGTGTTGCCTTCATCTTCTTTCTCCAACTCCAGCGTCTCCTCAAACTGAACTACATCTGAATACTGTACGGCTGAGCATGGAGAGCTGCGGCCAGACTGCACCCTGGGTGCCTTCAGGGTCAGGTTGGCGTAGCATTCCTGAGTTTTGGACTGCAGGAAGACCAAAAGAGACAGCAAATAAAAAAACTGAGTAACGCCTTTACACAGTATTGTACGTACAGGACGGGTTTATTGTGCACATTTTTTTCATGGTGTCTCTTCTGCTTATTTTTATACTACAGCTGCTTCCTGTGATCTTTACAGCAAAGTGTTGCTGTGAAGGTTATTGATGCATGTGAAGATGAACAGAATAATGTGGACCTACGGGTAAGACCTTAGTCTATGTGGAGAGATTTAAAGACTCTGTACCTGTGAATCAGAATTGACTCTCGGTTGGTCCCTTGCATTTGAAGGATCAGCGTCAGTGAACAAAGCCGTGCCTGTGAAAAACAACATCACACGACATCAAACTAAACTGAAACACAGACAAGCGCATAGAGAACACCACCCATGTGCAAAGCACTTACTTGTCTGCATGTAGCTTATGTTTCCATAAATTGGATTATCTTCCATCTGCGTCTGTCTTTAGTTGGACAGGAGATATATGTATTTTTAATTTTGAGTTCTAAAAAAGTTCTAAAAATGTGGATTATTTAAAAAAGACACCATTGTGCAATCTCCTTTGAACAATGAATAGATAGACTGCATACCTTTCTCTTTTTCTTGGTTGACATACCCCTTTTCCTGTTTCAGTAGAAAAAGTATATTTACCATCAGATTTAAGGATTTTAATTGTCTTCGCTGGATATTTGTTTAAAGGCATGTAATTACCTGAGTAATATCTTGATATGCAGCAAATTATATTCCAACATAGTGAGAGGAAAAGCATTATGCCAAAAATCCAGAGGAGCGGCGTTGTAAGGTGTATGTCGCCCAGTGGAGGAGCTGCACAGGGAGAAAATTAGAAAAATAACTATATTTAATATAGATCATTTAAAATACTTGTATATGCCATCCAGATAGTTTTAACACAGGCAAAAATGCTATTCTTTGAAATTACATCAACTCCTCCAGCATTCAAAAAAGGGTTAATTACACAAGATGACCGTTCTCAGTGCCTCAGAGTTTTCATATCACATTCTCATTTTTCCAAACCCAACAAAACACATGAATGGAGTGTGACTTAAAGTCTCTGGCAAAACACAGACTGAATCCAACCTTGTGTATGAAAGGTGAAAGCTATTAAAAAGTCTTGGCATGAAATGCATCGAGATAACACGGTTCGTCACTGTGTGGTGCAGAGAATCAAGTTTACCTTAGGAAATAAGGGCAATGACACATTCCAGGCAAAAAAGTCAGTCAAAAGCACTCGATAATAATGCAAAGAAGATATGAAATAAATGTGTTTTTAAAAAGAACTAAAAAAACAGTGAGAAATACTGTGAAATTAAGAACAGTGAGACTATTTATGACCAGTAGTAGTCAATGAATACATCAATTTTGCTGGAAAAAAAGTCATTTTTGTTGTTCACTTGCTGTTATTTTTAGCCCAGCCCTTGCCTGAACCACCGCCCAACCTCAGAGCCAGTAAGGTATAAGCTCGGGTTCAGATCGCAGCTTCCTGTTCCCTGAGTTTGGATTTCAGATTGTTCAACTGGGTCCATCCATCCATCCATTTTCTGTACCGCTTATCCGTCAGTTGACCCAACATTTTGTATGCAAATAAATATTTTAATTCAGTTACTTCAATGAGTTGGTCATTGCATGAGCCTGAAACATTTGTTAAAAACACGACAGGCCAGATGCAAGCTTCTCTTTTAATCTCTACTGGAAATAAACAAGGCAATAAAATAAATAATGGAAAGAAGCACAGCAGTGGTGCCCTTAAGCAAGATATCTGCATTGCCAATACATTCAGTGGATGTGCTCAGTCTTTTGCAGAAGATGTGGTTTTACTGAGACATTGGCGCTTGTGCGAACTGTGTGACTGCACAGTGCAGCATGTTCTGAGCTGCAAAACATGTTGGATGCATTTCCTACCTCAAAAAATGATTTGCAAAGCCTTGTTTTAGTCCAACACACACGAGAAGCCTGTCACTGAACCTTTATCTCATATGATTAAATTAAAGTATTCAATCAATTTTGGCTTTGCAACATGACAACGTCAAATGGGAAAAATTTAGATGTACTGAAGTCGGCTTGACACAATGTTTTTGGTGTCTGATATGTTGCACCTCTGTTATAATTAGATACTAATGAGTTTCCAATGAGCATGTGTGAACATGTTCTCACGACTTTCAAAAATCCTACTTTTGTGTCAGTCACTGTTATCGTTTCAAGTCGCTCTGAATGTTGTCCTCTAACAGTTCAAACACTATAATCCAGAAGAGTTACGGGAGGAGGGGTTGATAATATGCTGACTCACTGATCTGAGCGGCCTTCAGTTATAACCATGGGTCCACGAGTGTAGATATGAGTCTACTGACCAGCAGCAGCAACATGTGGCAGAGGGAGTTGAGGGCTTTAACTGCCTAAGGTTTCACCTCACAGACTGCGTACATGTTCTTTTTAGGACATATATTTATTTGCATTTAATCTCTTAAAAACTATACTAATATTGAACATCAGTAACAGACAGTGACAGATGGTATGAATCCAGTCTGGGTGAAAGGCATGAATGCATTTCCACTGGAGGAACATTAAAATTTGGTGCTCATCCAAACAAACAAGAATACCTTCTGCATGTGGATGGGACGCTGAGGGACGTGCCAGGATGGCGGTATTTGACGCACAAATGAGACTGGCTTCATAACGCTGAATATAATCAGAACTGGAAAGCCCCTCATGGCACCTTTAACATTACACAGATTTAAAGGCAGAATCCTAGAAGTCCAAATTTTTGCTATAGGCCAAACCATTAGAATGGAAACTATAGTCTACATACAGTTTTGTGCAGTACAGCTTGTTCAGTATACATAATTATAATATTCACATTATCGTAGTGCACTACTCACAATATGAAACACACTCACACGTGTGCGTGTTGCCTCTGAGCAATGCAGAACTGAACCAACTGAGTTTTTCACTGACTGACTTCAGTTAGTCACCTTAAGAGAGAGAGTCTCTGAAAGGAAGGATTCCATCTCATTGTTACCATGATTCACAGTGGAGTAAGCATAATACTGGGTCATTACAGACGTGTGTGTGTGTGTGTGTGTGGGTGTGTGTTCATGTGAACATTCATGTGTACATGACATTAGCTGTGAATGTTTGACAGTTCTGACTGATAAGATAAAGTTCATAATGACGGACAATAATGTGTCAGGTTTTTAAGTGTTGATAAGTTGTTTTTCTGTATGAGTGTGTGAGTATGCATCCACATCCATCTGTGTGTGTGTGTGTGTGTGTGTGTGTGCTTGTATGGTATTAGGGAGATACTTTGAGTGGGTGAGAGGTGCATAAAAAAACGAGCCGACCTTTTCTTCACCCTGGCGTCTGCAGAGATATTTATATTGAACCACAAAAAAATATGACTTAACAAAACGGGTCACACGGACGGGTTAGGAAGCTGAAGAAGCTGTTGTGTTAGCAAACCTATTGTTGTATTATAAACAGATATGGAGCAACACCTGCATTCATCTCACTTAAAGGCGTGCATCAAGCGCAAATCAAAAATATTTACTGGATATCTTCAATCAAGACTTACCTGTGGTGTTGATTGCCATATCAGCGCGTGTCTTTGTCAGTGAAGCTTTAACCGAGGACAATTCTTTCTTCCCGAAAGAACTGCTGTAAATAACTGCTGATAAATGTTGAGATTAACAAGACTACAGCATCTGTTGCATGTTTATGCTGACGCAGTGTGATGCTATTCAACAGAAGAAACTGTTAACACAGACACTTAGCACTTTACAGGATGTGGGCTTTTGCAGAAAACCACAACTTTTTTTTTTTTTTTCTTATTCTGAGAATAACAACAAGTAGTTAGATGGTGAACCTCTTTTGAAAAGGTTGTGGAATATTGCCACAGAAAATCAAAAAAAAAATCACTGAAATTATTAAGGAAATTAATTGTTACTAGCAATCAGTTTGTAGTGTTTCAATGTTAAATAATAACAAAAAAAACAAATGGTAATAGGTAAATTCCCTTTCAGACCTCAGCTTTCAAGGTAGTAAGATATTCATAGGTCTGTGTCATGTTGAAATGATGCAGTGACACATTCGCTGTCATCCCATTGGTCAGAGATCTCCATACATGTGTAAATTCAGCTGCACGCTGCTAGGACAAAAATACACCAGTGACAATGACTGAGACTAACCTGTGAGTGTGAAGAAAAACTCCATTATCAGTGTAACGCCTCCACCTTCAGGAGTGAGATAGTGTTGGTTTATTTTACTTTTATCATAGTGACGTAACCAAATGGAAGCAAACCTCCCTTCGCTCTGTGCTGGAGCTGACTGCAGCAACACACTTTATATTACTGTGAAACAACTGAGGAGGCAGATGTCACTGGGGATTGAAGAGCCATTTGAAGACTGTTTTTACATGCAAACTAGCATCTTGAGTTTGTCATACTCAGGATATGATGTCCTCATGGATTACAGTTAAACCTGCTTATTCAGAAACCTGACTCTAATATCATTCAGGTTTCTGATCATCTGTTGGTGGGGCCAGGTGTTTGGCATGGCTTCATCCATCAAATTCGCCAAAATCTGAGCATAAACTCTGGACTCTATTTGAGTCTGCTGGACCATTCGAGCTAATATAACCATTTCTCACAAGCAGGATGTGTGATGGTGTTTACAGGCACAACCATGACAGCCTGGATGTGTGTCAGTTGAAATGCAAATGCAAATTGCAGTTGACAAATGTGGCATGTACAAGTTTGCACTTTGTCAGGTGCAGTGACCATCCGGTTTCCCCAGCAGTATAACAGCGTATGACATTTCTCGCACACAGAACATAAACCTTGTTGTTCTGCACTTCACCGTGGTTTTAATCAGGTAAAGAGGCGACTCACTCTTGACACCTTCTGCTTCTCAGTTGTGTTTTTCCACACACACCCTGGCAGCAGACGAACATCTTCCTGTCAGGTGTGTGCACTACAGTAGGATAAGCCGTGTGCACATTCACATCATGACAAGCAGGTATTCAAAGAGACGGATGTGCACAAGCAAGAAGTCAGGATGTGCTACTCTGTCTCCACGAAACAGATTCATGGAGAGAAATAAAATAGATGCATCTGGATGGGAACAGAGAAAATCCCAGCTGGAGGTCACCGATTATCACAGCAGACAAACTGTACAATGATGCGTTTATTGTTTCACTAATCGCTGTACATTTTCCCACTGGTTTCCCAGCACACAGTTCATCTGTTATCAACAGCTCAAATCTACATCATCCTGACCAGGTGTGTTTTCTCATGAGATTTCAACATGCATTTATTGATTAAAATAAGCTAGAGCGACATCTTGAGGTCTTTTGGTCTCTTTACATCCTTCAGTGAAGTTTCTCCCTTGTGGTTTCGGCTACTCTCTAAACCCTGATATGATTTCCAGTTCATATAAACTGGAGCATATCAGAGACAGAATCATGATTTCTGAAGCAGACTGAATATTGTAGAAATTATCGCTTTAAGAAGTTTTTAGATCATTCAGCTGCACACATTGGTCACATTTTGAATGTTACACTTAAATTGCATGGAAGTGCTCAGATTATGTTTTTTTAAAAAAACAAAAAAAACAAAACTACTTTTTTGTTACATGTTACAAGTCCTGTATTCAGAATACTTTACATGAGTAAAAGTAAGGAAGTACTGTCAGCAAAATGAATTTATGGTACAATATAAACAGTAAAAGTACTCATTATGCAGCAGAGTGAACTCTGTATAAAACAGAGAGAGAGATAATTATATGCACTTTGCAAAGAGTTGTGTCTGTAGTCTGCAACGATGCCTAAATGTCCAAATACTTTAAAATTCTGATCTGCAAGCAATTATAATATAGTTAATATTTAAGTAAGTAGAAGTATGAGTCACCCAAAATGTTCTCTTTATGAAAAATGTGAGAAATATGTGATGAATGAAAAATTTGCAAAATAAATTAATAAAATAAAATATATATAATCTGATAGATTTAAACAAAGTGAAGGTCTTTAAACGAACCATCACTTACATTATAGTAACTATACTAGACAGGCATTAAGCTGTATCAATTCTCCAGCTTCTTCAGATAAATAAACCCGTTTAAACCTTTTCTAAACTTTTTAGAAACAGGTAGTCCACACAGGACGGCGATGCTACAAACAAATAGGTCTTATTTTATCCACACACATAATAACGCGGCTCTTATTGTGCTGATAACATACTTTAAACCTATCCAAATAGCCTAAGGTTTTGAATTGGGGACGTTTACTTGTAGATAGAGTATTTTCACAGAGGTGTTAGTACTTTTACTTCAGCAAAGATTCTGCATACTCCCTGCATCACCACGCACAAGAGGCAAGTATGAGCTTTTTAACTTTCGCTTTCATCATCATGAATAAGGACAAAGTCTACAAACTTAGTTCTTGCCAGCCTGCTGTCATTTTTTTTAATAATATTGTCTAAAAGCAAAGCAAACATGTGGGCGAGTTGTCACATGTTTCTTGCAGCTGTTTTCCTCCCTAAAACATAACGCACTGGAGCTTTAAAAAGAAAAAAAAGAGCAGTCGGACCTCCCAAACCTGCTCCACACAGGCGGGTCTGCCCGCCTCTTATCCCGCCCCCTGCTCCGCCGCTGTCCTCTCCTCTCCTGAACGCTGATGTGTTACTAACTCCAGCCTGCAACTCTGACAAAATGTTCAATTTCGGAACAAAATTGCTGCTGCTTTTCCTCCTGGCCTTCCCTTGTGGCTTGATATCCATCGGTAAGTCGCGCTTCTTCTTCTTCTTCTTGCGTTTTAAAGGTTCGTGCCGTCGCGTCACTTCGGCAGCAGTTTATAAAGTTAATAGACAGCCGTAACGCATCGACGTGGCAGAGTCACACAGCCTTACACAAGCAGCCTGAAGCATCCACCGCCGGCTTTCTAACGTGAATGTATGGACGTTTTATCCATGGTTTGGTGCGCAGTGAGAAGAGAGCTGTAGCGCACCTCTTTCGCTCTGAAATGAATGAAATTCAGCGTCTCCTGCAAGCCACTTGTGCTGAAGTGCTTTATATTAAAAAAATCACCTCAACCACTAAAAAAGAAGTTAAATATCGCTTTGTGAGCTTTTAGAGGTGATTTTAGTCAAAGTTAAGTCGATGTGGATGCAGTAAAAGTTACCGGCTGCTGGGACACGTCACCATAGATAAGATGGTTGTGTTTGTAGGTTTCATGAGGGGCTTTTGTACTTCTGCTGCTCGTTTTTAAACTGGCAACAAAGTGTGCAGTTTGTCCGCAGACAAACAACACGACAAACAAACAAAAAAAACATTTACGTTATTGTGAATGGTGCTTTAAAGAGCTTTTCATTGATTGGTTTCTGTGCTGAATGATGAGTTGTCTTTCTAGTGTGTAATATCCCAATGCAAACAAACATCCCATGTTTCATTTTTCAAAAGAGTACGTGGGTTTGTTTTCACACGTTTATTTTTTACTGCTATGCAAATAACCAGTTAGCGCTGAGTGATACTGACAAAATCCTTCAATATGTTTGACCACATGCCTTGAGGTTGATGTAGATTGGAGAAGCAGCTTGTGATCATAGGGTCACCGGTTCGATTCCCCCACCGGACAGGCAGGAAACATTTCGGTGTGGTGGAGTGATTAATGTGACAAATGCTTGTGTGCCCTGAGGCTGGTGTGCCCTTGAGCAACTTAACTACGCAAGCAACTCAACGTAGCAGAACTTAACCCCCAATATGCTCCCCGGGCACTTGATGCTGCCCACTGCTCCTGTGTGTGTTTCACTGCATGTAATTTGCCGGGTGTTGCATGTGTGTGTTCAACTAAGGATGGGTCAAATGCAGAAGACGAATTCAGTGTGTGTATGTAAAAATATATATACTGTCAATAAAGCTGATTATTCTTCAAACACACACACACAAAGTTGTGCTGAAGAAGAATATTAGTCATGTGACTGGTGAGACAACAGTCAAACACCTGGACAGTGTGAAGTATGAAACATCAATGTCATGTCCCACGCAGGCCACGTCTCCGCAGACTCCGACTCTGCTGAGGACATTGCTGAGGACCAAGATGCTGCAGTGGATGAGGAGGAAGACGATGAAGAAGAGGTGCTTGTTGAGGAAGATCAGATGCAACCCTCGGTATGCACGCTTTCATCGCACAGCGGTTATAGCAAACTGTAGACTCGCCTTCGGGCGGTAAAGCAACAGAGTCATGCTGTGTTTCTCCTCAGGAGGGAGACGAAGACGACACCGAGGAAGCGGCTGATAAGCTGTTAACGTCTCATCCTGATGCCGACACGACCATCGTCTTCATGACGGGAGAAGGTTGGTTGTTGGTTGGTTGGTTGGTTGCTTGTAGAAAGTTGAAGGAAAGACTTCATGCTTTTGTTTTGTGTGTGACATGTCATGCCACATGTTCTGTCCTATAACTCATATTTTGTTGTTCCAATGTTTTTGTTTTTTTCTTTGTTGTTTGTTTGTGTTCATAATAACTTTAGAGTTTCCTGCCAATGAAATTGTGAGGTTCCTGGTGGGTTTCACCAACAAGGGAAGTCAGGATTTCACCGTCCAGTCCTTGGAGGCCTCCTTCCGTTACCCCCAAGACTTCCAGTTTTACATTCAGAATGTAAGTTTCATCTACAATTTAAGAAACAAAATCATCAGCAAATGTTACTTTTGACTTCCTCTGGAGTTGGATTCATTGCAATAAATAAATAAAAATGCAGTCGTTTGTTGATTTGTTTTTAATGTGAAATGATCTTAAAAGAGCTACAAGTCTCAAAGTGAACTCAAAATATAATTCTGAATATAATATGGAATATTCACATTTGGTAAATTAAAACTATTAAGCCCATGTAATTTCATTTTTCTTATTTGATTTTGATGCCACCTGTTTTTTTTTATTACTTTTAATAGATTTAACACAAAAGCAATCCACAACAGTACATTTTTATATGTTTATGTACCTGCTACATATGTCCATGTATGTTTGCCACTTAACCACTCAGTGTTTCAATGATGTGTGTTTTGGTTAGTTCACAGCTTTGCCTCTGAACAGTGTAGTGCAGCCTCAGGCTCAGGCCTCCTTCGAGTACTCCTTCATCCCAGCTCAGCCCATGGCAGGTCGTCCGTTCGGCCTCGTTATCCTTCTCAACTATCTCGATGCTGAGGTAAATAAAAGAAAAAGTTTTAATTCTTTTTATTTTTGAAAATATGGATGGCTGGCGTTCGCGTTCTGTTCAGGTTGACGTTGTAGAGAAAAGATGTGTGATGTTCTTACATGGCGACGGTCGTGATGCGCTGCAGGGAGGATTTTCACAGCCTGCCTCAAATTCTGATGATTCATGAAAATTAACACCTGGAAGAGTCATCCTCTGCAAAGCACTTTGTTTTAAATCTGTCTATATTTATGTAACAGCTGTATCTTTTCCAGTTTTGTATAACTGGGACTACTGGTGGCTGCTTTCTGTCATTATCCTCTGCCTGCTGAGCTTTGACTGTTGTGTCTGTGCTGTTAAATGAATGATGTGATATTTGCATAGTCGCATTGACACTTTTGACACTTTTTCTAAAGAGCAGCTCCTAAAACCGAAGCTCAGGGTACTTGCTTACTAGTTTTTAACTTTTTCTTCAGGGCAGCATGTTCCAGACTGCCATTTACAACCAGACTGTCACCATCACTGAGCCAGAAGAAGGACTGGATGGAGAAACGTAAGGCTTCCTTCTGCTCGGTTTATGTCATATCCTACTCATAAATGAAAGCATAAAGAAAGCAGTTGCTGTTTTATATTATTTTGCTGCAAAAATGGAAGGCAGACTGTTTGCTGCACCTTAATTCTGTACAAATAATTTTAAGTCTTACTATCTTGCCCATCTATTATTTGTTTCTCATGTCCCTCAAGACTACATCCAACTCTCTAAGGCTTCACAATAGCAGCTTCACCAGACGATTGCAGCACATGTAAGAACCTGTAAAAGGAGGTGTGAAATTGGCACAAAGAGATCGGTTGTCAGAGTTGTGCTGCTGGTGCAAGATACAGAAACTGTCACCAGCAGATTAGTCGAGAAAATGAATTGTTGTTTTCCATCCTAAAATCTCAAAACGGATCAGAAGATGTTGCAGATCATTGAAGGTCAATTTTGGGCACAAAGGGACCAGATTTGTTTTGTTTTTTTTCTGCAGAATGTTCATGTACATCTTCCTGGTTGGACTGGTGGTCCTGATGCTCTTTGGGATGTACCAGGTCCTGGAGACGAGGACGGTACGTGTTTGTCTACAATGCAAATGTAATGAAATATTTACACGTTTAACAGGTCAACAACAGCAAATGGAATAGAGTGCACATTCACAAGGGGTGTCTTCCATCCTCCTCCTCCCCGTAAAATGTTTTCCTTAAAATGGATAAAATGTTTTAAAGGTGTTGCTGTCTTTTGCAGAAAAAGAGAATGCCAGTGAAAATAGAGAAGGGCACCGGCGGGATGAGCGATGTGGACATCAGCTGGATCCCTCAGGAGACTCTCAATGTCATGAGTATGTTCATCTTAATAGCAATAACAGACCAAACGGCTGTGTGAGACCCGACTCTTAGCTCATACTGCTGTTACTCTCTGTGAAAATGAAGCGACACAAGCGTCTGATCTTTTTACAATCTTTTCTTACAGACAAGGCTTCCCCTAAATCATCTCCAAGGAAACGAGCCAACAGGGCAGCTGGAGCAGATCAATAAAGCAGTTCATCCATCCATCATCATACTTTTACAAACAACAACAACGAACGGACATTGCATTTAAAATGTTTGCAAGGATCTCGGTCTGTTGGTGTCTTGACCAGAAAGCATCCTGGACTCTGCTGCTCTGTTCAGAGCCTGACCTTTCAGACAACAGCAGGACTGAACCACAGTTCATTTTTAAAGGGACTTTTTTTTTTTTATCAGTATGTATGTGTGTGAACGGTGATAAAAGCTAAACCAAGAAGTCATTACATTTTTTTTTTTATGGAAAAAAAGAAGGATTGTGGCATGAACTGCCACCCAAGAGAAAGCTGAACACATCAACTCCCTTCCTGACTCAAAACTGTGAAGTCATACTTGTATTTTATTTGGGATTTGTTATCATTATTAGGACAAAATTCATTTTATGACTTCAAACCTTTCGTATTTGATCTGCTGAGTTGACTCCCCCTCCTCCATCACGTAAACATCATTGTGCCTTATCTGTGCCCTGCCAAGATTTAATGTTAGGAACCTGATTCCCCAATGCCTTTAATATCAAGTCACATGTGACCTGAGGTTTGTAAAGGTTTAAACTTTTTCTTTTCAGTGGAGCAGCTGCCATTACAACAAATATTAAAACAGTGTTCTGGAGGTTTCTGCAGGTTATTTTACCTGTTTGTTTGATGTTTGTTTGTTTTCATCTTATTGTAAAAGGCGCAGTGGAGCGTTTTCAAAAGCAATAAAATGGTGAACAAAGTGTATTTTGTCCCGTTAGACACTCTCTTGTAAACTATAACTTTATTATACTGCTGTCATCTGCTCTCTAACAGTTTGTGGTTCAAGCAATCATGTTTTTACAATCTACACACTTTTATTAATATGACAGCGGGTGGTGGCACTGGGGGATGCTAAATTAAATGCAGATCACATTAGTGGAAAAGGTAACTGAATACATCAATAAATAATGCAGACAAAATTGAGTCCAAAAAAGAAATAAAAGAAAATGTGCTTTTCCTTTGCCTCCAATCAGCTGATAAGTAAGTTAAAACTTAATTTTACTCTCCTTTTCATCTTTCACTTCCTCGATTTATTCTTCAGCTCATCAATTTTCCTCTTTTGGCTTTTGCACGCATTTAATGATTCCTCCACTCTCTACAACGCCATGCAACCTTTTCCATTTTCCTTATGCTTATACGGTAATTGGATGGGTGTTAATGTAAACCCGAATTTAATCTCAACATCCAATGAAAACAATTAAAATAGTATATGTGCCCATGTAATCAGCGCTAAATTAAATAGTCCTTCCCTGGACATTATTAGGAAATAATGCCGAGAAGATGTATAAACAGGACTTCTCATGCCCCCCCAGTCTTTGTACTATGATATGAACAGGGCTGCATGAGATGTAAACCACATGGACCCGCAGCAGACTGCAGAGCCGCTGAGAGTGGACCGGACATTCAGATCTATAAAGTGCGATATGAAGTGACTGCTGACAGCAGCATCCTCCTGGGAGTCCTCCCCGTGTTGTGTGAGCGTTGCAGGAGGGTTGCACGGCTCCTCCTCATCCTCCTCCTCCTCCTCCTCGGGGAGGTGAGAGCTGTCCGGTAGACCGAGGGGGGAAGATGAGCTCAGCGCGCGCCGGGGGGCAGGTAACGTCAGCAGTCGGCCGGAGCAGGGAGAGACTGCACATACACACCCACCAAGTGTTTATCGCCGCTTAATCACACCGCCTCACATTAATAATGGGCAGCTAATCAGCTCCGTGTGACTCAGCGCCGCTTCTTTAATTCCGATCCTTGAATGCATCCCGCGCCCCCCGCTTGGCTTGAAATGGGATGATATGGGATTTTTCATGTCGACGAAGATCGGAGGGATTCTTGCGTTTGCCTTGGGTAAGATATATCAAGCTGCTTCCGTGGGTTGATTCAGGCTGCGAGCCACTTTGGATGGTTGGACAGAGAGAAAAAAAAGCCTCTTTTTTTAAAAATAACCCTTCCTGCAAGCGAAATTTCGCTTCTGTGGTTGTATGATGGTTGTTTTAGATCCTGTTCCGTAGCCAACAGCCTGAAATACACCCACCGACGAGGGATGCTCAGTGTCTATACTTATGTGATGGTGTGCAAGCTCTCGGGCATGCAACATTCAGAAATAAAACTCCACAGATCGATTTGTTTCTCTTTAATGCCACTTTTAATAATATTTACTGCTTTATTAATGCTTACTTTTGCCTTGTTCCCGTATAGAATGTTTTATTATGGAAACGCTTTATCATTTAATTTGCATATAGATCCGAACAGAGCAAGAAATGTATGGTCTGCAGTGGTTAACACTGTTCTCTGTGCTAACATCTGCTTATAGCCTTCATCGCAGTGACATCTGTCAAAAATGAAGTTCAGCTGACAAGGCTGCAAAATCGTAAAATTCACAGGAATGTGTAAAAATATGTATATACACTCCTTGCTTTTCACCTGCATTTATGAAACAAATATGAAATAATTTGTTGTGAGAAAAATTGCATGACCCTAAGCAGTGTTTTGAAGCTCCAGGAAGTGCAGAGAGGGTAGAGAAAGATAAACCAGTCTGAAACTATTTCACACAAAAGAAAAATACCAAACTATGATAGATAAATAATAATATTTTTTTCTTGTGTATTTGTTATGGCTGTACTGATGTTGCTGATTCATCTTCCAAACTTAAACAAGAAAACTGTTGAGGAAGGTTCATACAGCCTGGTAAAACAACCTGTTTGTCTGTCTGTCTGTCTGTCTGTCTGTCTTGCAGTATTCCTCTCCCTGACAGCATCAGGAGACCCTGCAGATGTGAGGTGTGAGAACATTTATAAGGACTTTTCCGACTGTGTTCTGGAGCTGGGAGAGAGCATGGACAACTACCAGGAGAACGTGACCAGTGAGAAGGGAGTGGCGGCCGTGTGCAGGTGATGATAACTTTATCTGTGAGAGAGTGTGTGTGCAGCTCGCAGCATCCAGTTACATCCCCAATAGGATGTGTGTTTTCATTTGAGCCCAATGCTACTGGTGTTAAACAAGAGAGGGCAAAGACTGAAATGAAACAAAACCTGATCTGCAACATATGGGCAAAGTTGAATTTCCATCCAATTTGTGTGAAATAGAGCATGATTGAGTGAAATAACACAGCGAGATGGCAAAATACTGGAGAGAAAAAGAGCAGATGCCATAATCTCACAGGGAGAATAGAGAAATAAATGGTGCTGAGACACAGAGCCATTTTTCTAAATAATTTATGACTTTGCTGCCGCAGTAATGAAATTCCAGGGACGTTTTTTTTTTTTTTTTTGTCATTGTCACTGCACGCACCCTACAACCCCAGTGCAAGATACTGAAAACAAAGATTTACACATAAGCCCTCTGCTGAAAATTGCCCACTTGCAATATCATCTCTGATATTGTTTCACTGTCTGATGCAGTTGCCATGGTAATTAAAGCTCAGTTTGACTTACTTGAAGCCGACGTAGCCGTTTGAGTGATGGATTATTGGCAAGTAAATTAATCCACGACAGCCAGTGCATGTCTGCATGCTGTAGCCGGGATGAACTCTGAGTAAAATGGCAGATGCCGCGTTGATGTGATGATCCTTTGTTTGCCACAGCCACTGGGAAGCTTTCCACACATGTGCCCTCACGGCGCTGTCTGACTGTCAGGAGGAAGTCAGCTCCATCTGGGAGACTCTGAGGCAGGACTCCAGGAAGATGCGTTTCCAGGGAAGTCTGTTCGACCTGTGCAGCCCCAGCTCCTCTCCCAGCTTAAGTTCGCCTCTTGCCGCCCTTTTCCTGCCACTGATGGGAATGCTGGTCATGACTGGACCCGACTGGTCCTCTGTATAGATGGGGGTGGGAGTTGAGACGGTGAGGGTGGGCGGGAAGGGCCTCCAATTCCTCTGGGTTCAGTCTGCCCGAGTACCAACTTAAAGCCAAGGATTTAAGAGCGACAAATGTTTTAATAAGGATTATTTTGACACAGAGCCATGGATGTCTGTGGCAAGCCAATCAATATTTGCTGCGATGAATAATGCTTGAAATCTTCTCAAATTCTTCAGCTTGATCCTCCCTTATGTCTTCGAACTGATAGAGTTATAAAGAAAACTCCATTTGTGCCAACTAATCAATCCAGGCAAATTAAAGCAAACACTGCAAAGTAAATGAGAGATTTCAGACACAAGTCTGATCGGAACAGTCTACGGTCAGACAGCCGTGGCTCTGGGTTACCAATATACAAGCCGTGGACGAAATATCAAGAACACCTGTACAATCCAATGCAGTCCAATACAAGAGCACTGCAATAAATTCTATAGCCAAAACCACAGTTTTTGTAGATTCAACTCTGAGGTTATTTTAAAGCAGTATTTGTGGAGTTAGCAAGGTGCAAGTGTTTTTGTGTTCACTCGCTGTAGCTTGTATTGTCGTGTATGGTTTCAGTTAGAGGATTAGTTCAACATTTTGGGAGTTATTTGAGGAGATCTATACCACTCTCATGTCTGTACGATGCTGTCAGCAGCCTTGTAGCTCAGCAAGAAATGGTTCGCCACACGTCTCCCCAACAACTGACAACTTGTCTCTGCATTTTTGTCAAATTAATGAGATATAAATTGTTACAGAGTGGGCTTTATTGTTGCTGGTAGGCAGATTTTGTCAAGTTGTTTCACCAGTCTCCTTGTATTTTAGCGAAGCTAAGCTAATCGGCTCCTGTGTGAAGCTTTAAAGTTAGTGTATGGACATGAGAGCGGGATCGATTGTCACATCTACTTCTCTGCAAGAAAGCAAATACTGGTAAGCACATTTCTAGAAAAAAAATCAAATTATTTATTTTAACCATGCGCTGTAGTGTATGTAAGACACATGACCCCGACTCATGAAGTAACAAGCTATCGCATTACGAGAAAACATTTTAAAAGAGCACTTCACCAAAAAAAAAACAGCAATATCTTAGGAAATCTTATCTCCCAGTCGTTTCAAAACTCTTTCTGATTTAGCGAATAAACAACACTGAGACGGTGTCATTCTCCTTGAATCTGTTTCAAAGTGAAGTAAATGTTTGTGTAAGTGACAATCAAGCCCCTTGTATAAACTCTTCAGCCCACTGAGGCTGATGTTGCGCGGCTGCTATAAAGACACCAAAAACAGACATCTGACACAGCATCATCACGCGTTCGCCTCTCCAGCTCCGCTCACAGTCTCGTCTCACGCTTCGGTCCAGTCTTACGCTCGACCAAACCTCTGACCCGTTAATGTTTGTGTAAAAAGGAGAAAGTGTGAATGTTTAGTGCTGTTTCACTTGTTCCTGTCCCACCCTCTGTGAAAGTGCTCACTTACAATAACACGATAAAGAACTTAACATTAAAGTGCTGCATTAACACAGTATGTCATACAGTACACAGATAGACATCACAAATAAGATTTTTTATGAAGAATCTGTGAAATTATGCAGTTAGAAGTATAATGAATAAAATAGTCCTAATTTTAATGCCTGAGTACTCCTACACAGGAGGCCTATTTATTTCACTTAAAATGCCTATAAATTATTTTCTAGTCTAATTAAACGCAATAGCAAAACTAATAGCTGGTGCAATACAAACTAATAACTTATTTTTGTAAACTATTCATGCAATTGGTTTTGTTTCAATAGTGTTTAAATATAAGAGCAATCCATTAACTTACAGCATAATTATGATGTCAAACCAGATGTACCAAACTGTGGTGCTCTATTGATCTGTTTCACACTTTTAATGGATCTAATATTGAGAATTTGGATTGATTTTTACAGAAAATCTTCACTAGACAGCCAAGAACGACTGCAGTGAATCTCATCTCAGACAGAAATAAGATAATGGGCACTACAGTTTATCTCTATGGAATGAAATTTCCTTTAGAAAAATCCCAGATTCACAGCAGCAATTAATGAGCAACAGAGTCAATTTGCTTTGTTTGTTATTGCGAATCTGTCACCATTTGCATATTTCCTTGAACACTCACAGTCCCGACAGGCATTATCATAATATGGATGATTTCTGTGGTGTTGAATATTTTCCTTCATCTCTTTTATCACAAATGCATGATGATTTTAATAGTTCTTCGGAATAATGAACAGTCTATTGATTACCTAGGACAACGTGTACAGTGGTATTGATCTGTGCATGAAGTTAGGCTATAGCTCCTCGGTGTATTAGCATTCTTTTTATTTTTTTACACGGATTCATTACCCACCCACCACCGCCGCCCTTACCTCCATTGGCATGTTTGTTCTAGTTGCTTCTATTTATTTCGTGTCTCACAAATGGCAGCCTTATGCCAAACATTGTGTGTCTGGTGGTGAGAATACAACAACAGTTGTGACGTCCTCAAAGCATGAGCAATATGTACGGTCACTTCTTTAACAGAGGACTCTTATCCCTTCATATGCCGTTGAAGAAAGCATGAAAATGATTGTGTTATCACGAGCTTTATACCACAAGAAAAACGAGAAACCTTACGACAGTTTGAACATGGTAAGAACTTCTGAATGTAAAAACCAGTTCAGTATCCATGTGTTTGATAGAAAAGTACAGTATTTATCAAACTGTATAAAGCAATATATGGCAAAGTGATGTGTTTGTAATAATAAAGCACTATGTTTAAAACATACAGTTGTGTGTGAGTGAGTGTGTGTGTGTGTGTGTGTGTGTGTGCAATTCGCCTTCAGCAAACTCATGGCAAGCAGACACCCACAAAGGCGAAGCAGTAAAATAGTGGAGCATTTAATCAATGCAGCAAGTCCTCTGCTGTACAACTCATTTACTACAGGAGTTTCTGTTTTTAGCTCTCCCTGAAGCAAAGTGTTGGTAATGAGGATCACGACCAGCATCTTTCAACTCGTTAGTGCTCCCCCATCTGCTTCTTTCCACCTGGACACTTGCAGCGGAGGCAGTGGTGGGGGAAAAAGAGGGCTCAGGGTCCCCGCGGTGAAATACTTTCAGAGACAGGCTTGTGATGTTCCCCTCATTACAGAGCCCGTCTTTGACGTCTGAAGAATAATGCCCAATTATTCTTTTCACCTACAGTTTCCTGGCCAATATTTACACTCTTTTTCCAAATTCATATGAAGAGGTATTGTTTTTTTTTTATTAAACAGCATACAGCAATTTCTTGATGCTGGTGCCAACACCACACATTTAAGTCTTCAGAGAGGAGGAAAAGCATCTTGTTTGTGATGCTTCTGCACTTGAAACAAGTTAAGAGAAAGCAAAGGTCCTCTGTGTAGGATTCAGTAGCATCCAGTGGCGTGGTTGCAGATTGCAACCAACTGAGAAACCCTCGTCTCACTCTCTGCTGCAGTAGCCATTAAAAATGTGAAAAAAAAAAATCTGATAAAGACTGAACTCCATGGAAGACTCTCTGTAGACAGGAAAGGCTCATTCAACACAATTCTTAGTTAGACTCAATGATGGCACTGCATGTGATAACTTTTCAGAGCAGCTACCAGCAGCAACCAGTTAACTTAGCTTGACACAGTCTGTCCAAATTTAACAAAGTACACCTGTCAGCACCCCTAAAGCTCATTTATTAACATGATATAAGCAGTTCGTTTAAACTGTACAAAACCGAAGCATTAAAAATAATAACGATAAGTTGTGGTTGCCTGATGACCATGTCTCTGCTTGCCGTTATCAACTTCGTTGTCTCAAGATGAAAGTCAATGAACCAAGCCAATAAACAGTTTGCCACATAATTCTTGTATTAAGACAATTTGTCATTTGTATTCCTTGGTTTTGATCAAACGAAATGCAACATGGCTGCTAGCTTAGACTAGAAACATGTCTAAGCTATTATTTAAAGGACAGACATGAAGGTGTGAGACATCTTATCAGCTAACTTTCAGGAAAGACGTGAAGAAATGTTCTTCCCAAAATGTCCAACTACTGTGCAACTTTTACATATCAGGCCCTGTAGCAGAATGAGTCATTACACTTTAGAAACACTATTTCAAAGCAAGACACTGCATACTTTCAAAACTGACAGTAATCACACAGGAATAGAAAGACTGTATGTGTTACAGGACCCGCCTTAACTAAATGAGCTGAAATTGCTCCAGAAAGAAAAATAAAAAAACAAAAAAAATATATCAGTGCTGCACATTTTAGTAAAGTCACGTGCACACAAACAGTAACAGTGTTATCAGAAACACAGACATGGCCTGCTTTCAGAACACAGCTAGGTGCTAACAATCTGTCCCTAAAGTGATAAACATTGCCTTCATAATGCATCATGTTGAGGATAGTTCGACATCACAGCATCATCTCACAAAGAGATAGAAACAATTAAAAGTAGCTATGCAGAATACCATTAAAGCTTGACCAGGAAGGCCAAAAATGACCATCATGAGACATCATGAGACGCCACCCCAAATCCCAAAAAGCTGAAACAATATATAAAACATGACTAAAACAGAATGTGGTAATTTGTAATGTGGTAATTGTTTTGGACATATACTCAATTGAAAGTAATAAAAAAGACAATACATTGATGGCCTCATTAAGTTTCTTTGATTTTTGTAAATATATGATTATTCTGAAACTGACAGTAGCGACATGTTTCAAACAAGTCAGTACAGGAGCAATGAAAAACTGGTAAAGTTGTGGAATGAAAAATTGCAAGTGACTGAATTCATTTATATTTTACACAATGTCCTAAATACCAAAAATTTGGGTTGTGCAAATTATGCTTATAAAAATTATCCTGATCTTATACCTCTACTAAGTTGTGTGTTGAGATTACAAAGCATCAAAAATCTCTCCTACATTTGTGTGTACATCATGATTGATTACTACATATCAGACTCACTATAAACTATTGTACATCTGTTTGAACACTTGTTTTTCTTTTGTCGCTTTTAACAGTCTGTGTTTCTGTTACACAAGTCTCAAGTTCCGATTTGCATCACCTGTGTGTGAAGACGCGTACAAATGACAAATTAAAAAAAAATCCTGAAATGAGGGAAAAGTCATGCTTATGTACTTAAAATGAACACATTTAATTGAGAAAAAAAAATCACCTCACTAGGTTCAGAGAAATGTGTAAACTGATGCCTTCTTTCATAACCTTTAAAACATATATCTTAATAAGCTAGAGTTAACACTATCCAACATTTATCACACAGCTAAGAATAAATAGATCAGTTCATCTGGTGCATCACTTGAGGAGAAAAACCTCCTCTGAGCCAGTTTCTCAGGAGTTAACTGTCCACAGACACTTGGGCTGGTGTCAACAAAAATTCACAAGTTAGATTTGGGTCCACTGTTGACTGGAATTGCCCTTAGCTCAGTCCTCATGCACAAGTACTCTCCAATTACAGCCATCAATGCCATGCAGGCTACATTGACGAGCCACCAGGACAGGGAGGCTGGAAGATGAGCATTATAGATCCAGCAGCCAATCATATGGAAGAAGTGCACAGTGACTGTGAAGTCAAGGCACTGTTTCCCTCGACGAATGAAGAACCACAGACCGAGGGCGCTGCAGGAACAGTGAGACAGACAGGTTGTGCTATATTTCCACATAACATTTGTAAAAGTTCAAGTCTTGCTGCGTACCAAGTCTATAGAAATTATTATTTTCATTTTTATTCCACTTTTTCAATAGTGTGTAGTCCTACTGGTGGAAATCCTCCAATTGTGCGGGTGTGAATAAATCCATTATGCCTATTAAAATGAGAAACTTGAATAACTGCATTTTAGTAGGAGGTGTCAGAGCTCACATCTTTCTGAATGTACAGAGAAAAAAAAATACTTACCAGGTAAGAGAGTTCAAGATGAATGCCATCATGGAGAGCCTGCCTTGCATTGTGGCAAAACCAAGAACCTACCAAGGCAGAGCAACGATTCAGATAGCATTTTCAGGAGTGTGTACAAATGCACAAATGTGCTACAAACATAAATCATAAATCACAGATGGTCACACACATCTTATAACTTACTTCATAACTGAAGATCTGGTCCAGTGACCGATTAGTTTGAACCAAACTGTCCACTCCAGCCAACCACAGGCCCAGGAAGCTGTAGTAGATGCACTGCATCAACACAATCTGACTCACGATGAGAACAGGATCCCAGATGTAGCTACGGAAGTGACTGCCCATTGTGGTCTGATGTTACATGTACAGGCCCAAGGGATGTCAACAGCTGGCCCTGACTTTTACCAGCCAGCCCATCCAATGGAGCCTCTGCTGACTGCAAAATCTGAAAAAACAAAAAGTCACCTTTACTGAACATGTTTCACATCTCAAGATGTCAACAATTTTTTTAAAGAGTTTTATTATGCATAAACAGGATGATAATGATTGGATCATAGATATTTCAAAAACAGTGCAATACACTGTATTGCTGTGATGCATTCTACGTGTACCTGTCTTAACAGACAATAAGATACAAATTAACAATCAAAAAGAGCACCAAATTTAGATGTTGCATGGTGCAGAAGTGTTTGGAAAACAGAAGAACCTGTGATTAGTTTAAGCAGTACTAAACATTCCTTATGTCCCTTCCCTCTTCCAGTCTACAACCACTAAACATTGCCAATAAGACAGGAATACAATACAGTCCTGTCCCATTTTATCTTTAACATAACAAATTTAAATTTGAATCTTTGCAATAAATAAATTTAATATAAAATGTATCAAGCAATAGTATTCTTAACACATAACATATATCTTATCTTGAATTTCCCTCGGGATCAATAAAGTATCTATCTATCTATCTATCTATCTATCATAGACAACCATCTTGACACGGATTCCTTACATTTTTTAAACGGGTTTTGTAAAGTGATCAACAGACATACAAAGTAGGATATTAACAGAGTAAAAATCTACTTGTCACGGCCCTCTGGTGAACAGTCAGTATCGGAGACGCCACTGTAAATGTCCTCAAACCTACATTAGCATCTGTAGAACAACTTTCTTTCTGGCTTATTTACGAGAAGGATATGATGTCAATTCAGCATAACCAAAAACAACAGAAAAGCAGAAACTAATTATTCAAACGCAAAAACCAGAGTTAATGCAAGTATCAACCCTTGCATGAAAACACCGGCGGATGATTTATGTCAGAGCACACAAAAGAGTTTTGATATTGACACTGCATGTATTCACCCTTGGCTTTATTTTCGTATGCTTACATTTAAAGTCAAGAACAGGCGAACCGAGCTCGCTGCTAGTTGCCCACCAACGATTAGCAAAAGCTAACATTTTTGTTAACCGGTTACAGCGTGTTAGCAAGGTTTCGTGGTTAACTAAAGCACTCAAAGCCCACCGTGATGTCCAATTCGAGTCAACACAGACGTCATGTTGCAGAGACATAAAACAGTGCGTGGAAACAACACTGAAGTCTCCTTCTCGCCTGACGATAACGTTACAACAACACGGAATAGGACCAACAAGTTACGGCATGTCAGCACGGTCGTTTTCTTTCCAGGCAGCGGGTTAACAGTTTCAACAAAACACAAAGACAAGTGACACAAACCTGGATATTGAATTAGAAAAGGGAAGTGATGTATTAATGTCTTGAGCTCCTCGGCAAGAACTTTGCCGTTCATGAACGGGGCCTGCTTGTTACCGACTGACTAAAAAACATAAAACTCACCCCGGTAAACCCGGAAGAAAAACTTCTTCTTCTTCTCCTTGTTTTACGGCGGTTGGCATCCAGCCTATTGGTGCATTACCGCCGCCCTATGGAGTGTGGATGAAATTACAATTTAAACCCCAAAAAACACCTCACCCTTGCTCATCTACCTATATACTTATCTCCATTATCTCCACTCCTGCCTAGCATTCATATTCTGTGAAAAAGCCCGGTTTCCCTTACAAAACCTAATAGTGCCTTAACCTGTGTGATCTCACCCACACTCAGTGTTATTTTCTTTCATCCCTGTCTCCCTCAGCTTTTTTCTCATCATTTCTCTCCGTTCCTCATACTCCCTGCACCATAAAAAAGCATGCTCTTTATAACCCATAGAAACTGGGGTTTCTGGGGAACTGGTTGTTGTTTCTGTCAAACCGTGCAAAATAGTGGTTCACGGAGAAATGAATTTGCTGTGTGAATTGAGCAGCTGTTACTTTTGTAATCTGTGATGGCTTAAAATGCCCTGTTACATGCCTCCCTATGGCCTTTCCTCAGGTTGGACCATGTTGTTTCAGCCACTGGATGTACTGTAAGGAAAGCATGATCACGTGCCATGTTTAGTCATCTATGGTTCATTGTTGGAGATTATTATTTGCAAACGCTCTTAGCAGTGGAAACATTTCAACACAATGTCCTGCTTCTGACTACATACTCTTGACAGTGGTTAATGCACTACTAGAATCTGAACATCTTAAAACGTCACTTGGTTTAATGTTTTCTGCCTGACCTGCTGTGAAAAGAAAAGCCAGCACACGCAAACACTGACTGGTTATTGTCAGTGTTTTTGTTTTATATTACATTTAAATATGGGATGATGAATGTAACCCTTAGTCTATTATTATCTGCTTTTGATGCACCAGCGTGTATTATAAGATAATCAGAGTAATGTCTTCTTATGTATCTGCTGCTGGTTCTTATCCACACTTCCCTCCTTCTTCCATTCTAAAAGGAGCAACCATAACCTTCTCTAATAAACAAGGTTGGACAACAGAAATTGGTACAGTCAGGATTATGCCCCATCCCTGTTCCACTGACTGTGTCTGTCGCTGTCCAGCCAAAGCTTGATTAATGTGGTTAATCTTTTGTTTGGCAATGCTGTAACACCTTCTGAGCAGGGTGATCTTCTTTATCGCCCTTTAAGTTTGCGAAGTTTCCTAGTGCTATAATTGATTTCCAAAGTCCAACCAAAGTCTGGAACTGCCCTAAATAGTTACAGTTTTCATAACATAACCTTTGTCCGTTGACGCAGCGACAACAACTCTTTGAGAATTCCCTTAACAGATCCTGGCAGCAGAGCATGCAGTTCATACTAGAATTAGTTGTAAGGATTAATATTTAACTCTGTTCTATGTAATTCAGTCAGTCAAGGGGCACAGACACACCATAATAGTAGGAACACGTTTGAATTTGAGAACAATACGACAGCTCATAGAAATGAAGACGATTCCATTCATCAACATACACAGGAACCTGACATGTTTGTATCGTGCTGTGGGTAAGAACATTTGTTGCTCTTTATTGCGTTTTCCAAGTGGCTTATCAGAGGGGTTGTGTTTAAGTTGAACACTGAAATCTATTCTGAGAGAATATGCTGCCATATCACTGCAGGTCTACAAAGGCATGGAGGTCTGATTGTGATGTACGCAAACACCTGAGATAATAAGTTTCCCCAGAGCCACTGTTGTTACAAGTGTAAAATAATCACAGAGCGTTTTGCAGAAATTAACACAAAATTTATTTTAGAGATATTTAATAATTAATATACAACATTTTAACATGTGGACTTAAGTGCTTGTCCATAAACACACTCCTGCACTTACTCATGACTGTGTGGTTGATGTGCTACAAACACATACCCCTGCATTATTACAGTAGTTGTAATTCTTGTTGTAGACGGCCACCTGTACCCAGGAAGATGTGTTTTCTGCACAATCCTGTTGAAAAACATCCCATTTGAAAGACGATGGGCAAAAAACATGCTGGCCTACTGAATCTCATCACTATGGTATTATGAAGGAGGGTCGTTGCAGGTCAAGCTGTAGCACAGATGGCTGTTAATTGTATGGATAGTGATTTAATTCCAAGCTCATCCTGTCCACTTGTCGAGTGTCCTCGAGCTTGACAGGTGTGACTGTGAGGTAAGTATGTAAACTGTGTGGACAAAAACATCTGCAAAATACATGCAATGTTAAAAATTTCCCACGTTTCCTGTCAAACTGTACATCCACTATTGACATTGTATGGATATTCCTTGAGCCCCATTATGTTTAAAAGAGCCATCAGGTATATTGATACTAAATTTACTCAGTTTGATGGAAGTTGTGTCTGCATGCAAACCAATTATATTGAAGTAGCTTTAAAATAGTGTTGTCTAGTTGTAATCCAGATTATCGGTGATAGGTTTTGCATAGAAAAGACAAAACTCCTCAGTTGCAGGTGTCTAAAAATGGTTTCCTTTGGGTGCTATGTATCTTCGAAAAGCCAAAGCCAGCCTCAAAAGCCATGAGCCTCTTCCTTGGAAAGGACAAATATTTTTAATTAAGTGTGTTTGTGCATCTTAATGAATTTGAGTCCCTCCTTGTCTTGGAGGCCTATTAGCAAATTTTCTCATATTACAGCTAATTTTACAGATGACATATCACGGATGTGGATGGATAACACAACCTTGATTAATGTTTGATCAGCACTGTTGAATTTGACAGTTTGATCTGAGTTTTGTGAGCTGTGTCCTTCTGTTTTTCCCAACCTGACTGAGTGAACAACATGCGCTTCTGTGTTTGAGATGTTGGTTTTCCAGAGGCAGTGAATGTTGTGTATTTCACCTTTAATGCTTGCACAGGGACCTACCATCTTCAGAAATTTTCTGACAACTCTGCAGTGGTCGGGTGTATTACTGGTGGTAATGAGAGAGAGTACAGGACTCTAGTGGACAACTTTGTCACATGGAGCGGCAGAAACCACCTGCAGCTCCATGTGACAAAGACCAAGGAACTGGTAGTGGACCTGAGGAGGACTAAGGCTCCAGTGATACCTACCAAGATCAACGGGGACACTGTGGAGGTGGTGGAAGAGTACAAGTACTTAGGAGTGTACTTGGACCACAAACTGGACTGGTGCAAGAACGTGAACACGGTGTACAGGACTGACTGCAACTGAGGTCCTTCAACATCTGCAGGACGATGCTGAGGATGTTCTATGAGTCCGTGATGTCCAATGCCATCGTGTATACTGTTGCATGCAGAGTGAGGGACACTAACAGACTCAACAGAATCATCAAGAAGGCCAGTCATGTTGTGAAAGAGGAACTGGACTCTCTGACGGTGGTGTCTGAGAGGAGGATGTTGTCCAAAATAAGGACTGTACTGGACTTTCCCTCTCACCCTCTCCACAATGTGCTGATCAGCTACAGGAGCTCGTTCAGTCAGAGACTCTCACTCCCATGATGCACCACGGAGCGACACAGGAAATCATTCCTGCCTGTCGTCATCAAACTGTTAAACTCTGCACTGTGACGGACACACATACTCTTCCACAGAATGTATAAATGTACACACACACGTAAATTACCTGATATTTCAAATGTAAACTCCTGTTATTTTTATATTTTATACTTGTTTTAGTTTTATCCTATTTTATATTTTTCCCTTTCTTTCTTGATTGAGGAAATTGCAAGTACAATGTCTGTACAAAAAAGAATTTCCCCTCTGGGATAAATAAAGTAATTCTGTTTAAGATTCTGATTCTCATGAGCACAAGAAATACCTTCAGCAAAACTGTTAAACACTGCAATTTAATTCCTCAGCAAAGTTCTGCTGGGTTTTCAACAGCACTCTGATAGTTGAAGTCTGATACATGAACATTAGAGTGTGTGAAATGCGTCTGCAGTACTTCTTAGAGTTTCCTTTTTATACTTCAAAGGTCACATGTGTTTTTCCCTTCTACTTGTAGGTGGAATTCGGTGGAAGAGCAGCTACAAACAAGCTCCCCTACTGACAGCTGCTCCTACTCGGGCCCTCGTCGATGAACAGATCAGCATTAAAGGACGTTTTCTGGCCCCACACTGTCCTGTCACAGTGTGTGCACAAATGCACAGTGAGGATGGTGACCTGTGGGAGGCATTCGCACATTATTATGCAAAGGCAGATGGAACCGTCAACTGTGAGTTTAAACAGTATAAACAAGTTGCAAGTAAACTGGCAATTAAATTACAGCTGTAATAAATCAAAGTTACAAGTTAACATTTAATTTGTTTATTGTGGGTGCAAGTTTTAGAAACTATTTAGACTTTTGTGCAGGTAGTTAGAAACTTTCTCCCCTCGCTGCTCTCTCAATAGTGACCAGGGATCATTCAGTCGGGGGCTCATATTTGGGCTGTGAGCCAATGGGACTGTTCTGGGGACTGCAGCCGGCTCCTGGTTCAAGAGAGGGTTTGAGGCAAGTGATGAATGAAACTCCCTGAGAGCTAAAGAAAATAAAATCTTTCGGCCAACATCTCTACATAAACCGTTTTTAATGGAGCCTTGTAGTTGATCAGGCAGGGCATAGCGGTGAGTTTAAACTATTATTTTCCACACACCATCCAATAATATGGAGCCACAACTTAACTCAAACAATAAGGTTGTCCATATTAACCGATGTGGCTCTCATTCATTCTGCATTTGCAAGTGAACCCACTGCTACTATTACTGACCGTTTTGCACTGCGTCCGTCCAGCATCAACAAGCCAGTATCACATTTTTTCTTGAGGATTACAAGAGCAGGACCACACTGTCAAATTAAAATGCTTGTTATCCTTCCAGTGACTGGACATAGCAAACAGTTTATAAGAGCTTCCTTACCGAACTGTGCTCTTCCTTACAGGCTAAGGAAGAAAAATGTAGAGACTCCATTTGTTGTTCAAGTGTCCTTACTGGAGGGCCACGTTTCGCCCAGTGAAGGACAGAGCGCTGAGCTGGCTGCTGTCACCACTGAGCGCTCGTACATGGCACCAGGCGTACAAAGAATAGATATTCGCCAGGATGGAGTTGTTGCAACACTGTTTTTGCCACCTGGTGAGCACAAGATTTGAAGCGTTCACTCATGTGTGACAACACTGTGTCCTCTGAACACTACCCATTGTACTGATTTCTTGCAGGCCCAGGTCCATTTCCAGCTGTACTGGATCTGTGGGGAATGGGCGGAGGGCTGGTAGAGTACCGCTCAGCTCTGTTTGCCTCCAGAGGCTATGCAAGCTTGTCCCTTGCATACATAGGGCACCAAGATTTGCCTGGCCCACCAAATGCCGTGAACGTTGGTAATTCATATTTCAAGGTAAAATAAGATACAGGCTCAAATTTATCCTATGCTACGTTCATTTCTTTCTGCATCATATGTCTCTTAATAAAAGCTCACATTTACTTAAATTGTTTTTTCATTCCCTCAAAATCTTTATTTTTGGTTTGGACAGACGGCTTTCCACCTACTGCAAAACCATCATCAGGTCTGTAATGACAGAGTTGGAATCATTGGTCTCTCCTTTGGAGCCTACCTGACTCTTCGACTTGCCATTCAGAATGGTGTCAAGGTGTGTTTATATCTGTCATCCAAATATAAAGCACCTCCTCAATTATAAACCACCAAAGGGAGGTGCCCTAAAGACATCCTAATAAGATGACTCTACTCCAAGCTACCCCTGGATGTCCAAGCCCTCTTAACCTTATCTAAGGCTGAGCCCAGCCGCCCTACGAAAGAAACTCATTTAGGCTGCTTGTATCCGTGATCTCATTGGTTATTTGGTCACTACCCAGAGCTCATGACCATAGGTGAGGGATGGAACATAGATGGTGAACAAGAAACCCAGATACTTAAACTCCTTCGTTTGGGGCATCAACTCCCCTTGGAGCAATCCACCGATTTCCGGCAGAGAACCATGGCCTCAGACTTGGAGATGCTGATTCTTATCCTACCCGCTTCACATTCTGCTGCAAGCCACTCCAGTGTGTGCTAAAAGTCACAAACTGATGAACCCAATGAACCACTTCATCTACAAAAAGCAAAGATGCAGTCGTGAGGTTCCCGAACCAGACACACTGTTGACCCTGACAGCACCTTGAGATCCTGTCCATAAATATCACAGATGGGATAAGAGACATGGAACAGCCTTGGCAGAGTCCAATACCCACCCAAAAGTGTTTGGTTTAGGTCTCATTTTGGTTATACAGGGACTAGATGGTTTGTAGTACCCATACTCCTGCATACCTTGCATAGGGGATATGATCGTAGGCCTCCCAGGGTGGCTCTCTTGTTTTCCTGGGAGCACTCCACAGTTTCACTCAGCTTGCCTAACGCGCTCACCCTGGGCAACTCTGGAAAGGTTTGGCTCCAGCACCAGTACTGTGTGTAGAGATTACCTCAGCTACATCTAGTTGGTACTGCTTCACCTTCCGCATGAATAAAGGCTCAACAACCAGATGCTCACTGGCAAGCTCCCTTCCCTGACCTGGCCCCAGGAATGGGCGTGGGATGGTGGGTGACAGCTCTAGGGTGGTAATTCTCTGATACATGTCAGCAATTTATGTTCTTCTCTCCAGCCATCCTGTTTGATTTGTATCAATGGCCCTGTAGGAAGTACCACCAAGTTATCAGATGCGGATGGCAGGACTGAAGAGTTTGAAAGGTAAAAGTCCAATTAAAGGTGAAACTTGTAGGATATGATCATTAAAGCATAAGGGTGAAATTATTGAACTAATGCATCTGATTGATCAGGTATAATTTCTGGCGTGACACTTAAATTTGTAAACTAAAATAGTAGTTTTGGTCTTACACATTAACATTTCATTATCAATTTAATTCATACAGCTTTGGTATTTAACCCAGATTCTATGAATCTTAGCAAAAAGAAGTGTATCAGGTTGTTCTCAGCCAAAGACTGATTAAGTTTTGTTTCATGTTGATTCAGTGACCGGAGGTATTGGTCATATGATGACCAAGGTAACGTCAGTTTCAGAGAGGTTTCCTTGCCTGCTAAACTTGAGAACAAAGTGAAGGTGATGTGAAAACATATGCGTTTCATATACACGTGTGTTTATACATACATATTTATAAAAAGAAAAAATCTTCAGAATGACTTGTTGTGTTTTTGCAGGTTGAGCTCCTCAGTTGTCCATTAATGTACATAGTGGGTGAAGATGACCTGAGCACTTCCAGTGTAGAGAACGCAAATCTGGTAGATTGTCTTATTTTACTGCATATTTTTTGTCTTTTTTTATTTGGATACTTTAAAAATCTAGTCACTCTTGCCTGTTTCTCCACCTTAAAGCCAACCATTTTATCTGTGAGTTTGACTTTGATGCTCTTTGACTTGTTTATGGGCTTATCGAGTTATTGGTTGTTCTTAAAGCACTGTTTTACTCGTCATCAGATCGAGGAGACCCTGAGGGCTGCAGGTAAATCCCATCTGCTCACCTGTTTGTCCTACCCTGGTGCTGGTCATCTGATTGAACCACCTTACACACCAAATTCAAGACTGTCCCTGTGGCGCAACAAACCAAGAAAACGTGAGCCCCATCCAAGAGCTGCATTTTTCATTCAGCCAAATTCTGTGTTATGTTTGGTGGTTATTACATTTACAGTGTGAACACAATGTGTTCATTGCTATTTATGGTAATAATAATCATAATGCTGCTATGTTTTTTTTTTTACTCCTACAGTCATGACTTTATGGGGAGGTCATCTCGCACCTCATGCTGCTGCCCAGGAAGATGCCTGGAAGAAGATCCTGGATTTTATGGAGAGTAATCTGAGACAGTGAATCTGTGATGAATTGAACCTCTGAGATAGACATCATCATAAATGTTACTGTGAAACGCTGCATTTATGTTCTACATGGAGAGGGAAAAAACTTGCACATTCATTTTCAGTAGGCTGCAGATTCTCCACAAGGGGACCGGGGTAGGGGGCTTTTTAATTACTTGACCTGGCAAGATATTCATTTTGGCAGCAGTTTATTACCAAAGATGTTTGGTTGACAGGTACAGCTGCACATATGACAGATGGTTTACCTGTTAAAAAATGATGGCATAAGATTGTGCAGTTCAGACTGTTCAGACTTGAGGAATACTAGAAAAAAATCACAAAGCTGGTCAAAATCGTCTTAGACCAAACCATTTCGAGCCTCTCAAAGTCAACGATGCTTTCTTGAAAAGACGGTCCTGACCAGACCATGAAGCTTACTGGAGATGAGTCGGGCTTAACGCAGAGTTGATCCCAACTTGCTCTGACGATATGGACGCTTGGACAACAAGGAGACCCCGGACATGATAGGGAACACCTGACTGTTGCCTCATCAAAGAGCTGATTGGTTCAAAGGGTTCCGCAACAATAAGACATTTTAAAGAAACGTTTCGTGAACGGGAGTGTTGGAGAGGTTTTGATTTTATTTGTCTGGTTTTGATGATTTATATTAACAGAACAAGTCGAGAGACTAAATGCATTCACATGGAAAACAGTATACCACAGCTGTTGCATATTGCATGTTAACGTTGGAATGATTTAATTAAAGTAACATGAAAAAAAACTTCAGGTGAATGAGATTTGAGCATTATTAAAATAACATCTATTCTGTACGGATGTGAAGCTACGGCAGATCAGTGTTATTGTCTTGTATGTCTCCCATGTGTCTGACGGCTGTTTTCAGTTTATGTAACTTGAGAGGGACGAGTCTGCAAACTGATATGATGCTGCATTTACATAAACAGAAATCTCAGATGTTAACACAGTATGTCAATTTCATTTTTCATTTCAAGCCTCTATTTTGTCGGGTAGTCCTGACTGAGATTAAAATCTTGATGAGAGGCTCGGCCAAGATAGCACCACCCACAAATCACAACATATTACAACAAACAAACAAAACAGAAAACGGCTATTTTGAGCGCTCAAGTCCTCAAGAAAAACAACCACATGCCTACATCACCACATTTCTAATAATGCCCTTAAATTCGTTAATAGACAACGCTGTCTGTAGCTCACTTCCAGTTTACGGGCATTTATTTGCTTCATGCAGTTTGCCACATGTCGATATGCCAATATGTCGTGAAAAATAAAATAAAATACACGGAAAACACAAGCCGAGGTAAGAACAATATAAAAGATTCTCACAGAGAATAAACATTAAACTTTTAACTTATTACATTGCTGAAACGTAAACAAGCCGTCCTGATGCTAACATCCAAATGAGCTAACAAATTAGCACATTCAATCGTTACACGCATAACACAAACCAACAAATAATTAGCACAGCTCATTGGCCGCATTAACTCAAAGGGAGGTAAGCAGAAAAACTCAAGTTTTTGAGTCGTTTTTAACCACATCTTCTCTAATGCTGCAGGAACAACGAACATCTTCACTAAAGCCAGCAAAGTCTCCCTCTCTCTTCCTCTCTCTCACGGCCAGTCTTAGGAGTACAGGAAATAATAACCCGATCTCCCGCGGCGACAAAGAAAATTAGTTCCGCTTCAAGATAGACAGTTCCTCTTAGACATACAGTTTGTTCTTAATTACAATCGCGTTAGTTACGTGTTGTTATATAAGAACGTCTTGACTGATTGTGTTATTATAAGCCGTCGTGCTTTTTTATTTTGTAATGTCTAATATCATCTGGACATCAGGATGTGATAACACGCCCGGGCGCATCAAATCTGCGGTAGCCTCAGGACATGAAGAGGCCATGGTTTTTTTATTTTCCGAAGAAATATGCCTAAAGGCTAAAGCTGATATGACCGTTTGCTTATTTCCCGCACGCAAGACGAAGATTGCGCACTTTGCCTAACAAGGCCCATTAACGAACAAAACATTTAACCAAATATAAGTTAGAAACTCAAACTTTACACTGGCATAATTTAAACAACTGATGACCATTGAATGTACTCATGTAGGGGTCTGATATGGCCTTTCAATAAATCGGAATGAGCTCTTACATGATGCCAATGTTTCTGTGACTTCCTGTACAGACAGAAAGTCGCAGAAAACACAGATCGACAGTGTGAGTATTAGTGTCAGTTTTTTTTCTCTCTGCCCACCGCTGCTGCAGCCCGCAAAGTTGCAGTTATCTTCTTCAAGTCTGGGTATGTTAACAACCTAGGCGTCTAGGGTCAGGGACATCACTCTTGGACCGCTGTGTGCTGAGGAAGTTACCAGTAGAAGGCCAGTCGAAGGTGAGGGATCCTCATATTATTCCATCTCTTCGTTTGGAAAAGTTCAGTGTCGTGATAATTTTTAGACAGGAAGATGTGTTTGTTGAGTAAATCGTACAGCTAAAAGAGAAAGTTTATTTGATTTAAAAAAAAAAAAGCTATGGATGATGAAAAAATAATAACAATAATAATAAACTTTATGGACTCAGCAGCAATAATCAGCCAAATCCCAAAGGGTTAGTCCTTAGATGAACATTGTATTGTGTGGGAATGTTCTCCATAACTGTGATAAAACCGTGATAGGATTGTTCTCCCTTTGGAAGTCTTCTCAGGATGTTTTTGACTCTCAACATCGGGTGATAAAATATTAAAGCATTCCTATGTACGCTTAAGGGAATCCTCAGAGGATAATAAAGAGAACATCGAAGGATAATAAGGTTCTTTATATGGATATTTAACCTGTTGTATCTGTCAGTGAACCGGGACTTGGGACGTCCACAGGGATTATGAAGACACTGTAACATGATGACTCTCTTTGACATAAGATACTCCTTCTGTTATCCACATGCACATAATTTTCTGATTAATTTACCAAATTATCAAATAGGAAACAACCCGCAAAGAATGTAATCTAAAAGTCTTTACTCACTGCTAAAGTATTATTTTAAAGGACATATATGATCATTAAAACATTGGAACACTCTTCTTTAAGTTATTTATTATATTGATTCACAGCTTAATCTGTTTTACCTGATTTATAACACAATTTGATTAATCTGTGAAAGTTTCCATTTCTGCACTTCACATTTGGATCAGTTGTAAGTTTTTTTTAAACTCTGTTTTATGTGTTTTATGTATTTTAGTGTTTAATCTGTTTTTTTCAAGGTTAAACAGAAATACTGTAAAGGGCTCATTGGCGTTTGAGCGTGAGAACAATACAACAGCTCATACAGATGAAGATGATACCATTCGTCAACATAAACAGGAACCTGACATGTTTGTATCGTGCTGTGGGTGAGAACAGTTTTTGCTCTTTATTGTGTCAAATGGCTTATTAGAGAGCTTGTGTCTGAGCTGAGCGGTGAATATGTTGCTATATTACTGCAGGTCAACACGGCATGGAGGTCTGACTGTGATGTATGTTAACACCTGAGATAATAAGATTTCTCATATTCACTGTTGTTACAAGTGTGAAATAATCACAGAATAATTTATGGAAATGAACGCAAAGTTCATTTTAGAAACATTTAATAAACTATGTTTTAATATTTAGACTGAAGTGCTTGTCCATAAACACACTCCTGCACTTGCTCATGACTGTGTGGTTGATGTGCTACAAAGATATACCCCTGCATTATTACAGCAGTAAGATTTTACATTTTTTCTCAGTGCCTTGGTGGACGTATAGTTTAACAGCCCATGAGACCCAAGTGCTATCATATAAATATTCATAAATTGAAATCATCTGAGCAGAATTACAAAGTGCTTATTGAGCACAAGAAAAATCTTCCTCAAAACAGTTTTGTTGTTTTGTGATTGTGTAATTTTCAATCAGCAAAGGTCTGCTGGGTTTTCAACAGCACTCTGATAGTTGAAGTCTGATACATGAACATTAGAGTGTGTGAAATGCATCTGCAGTACTTCTTAGAGTTTCCTTTTTATACTTCAAAGGTCACACGTGTTTTTCCCTTCTACTTGTAGGTGGAATTCGGTGGAAGAGCAGCTACAAACAAGCTCCCCTACTGACAGCTGCTCCTACTCGAGCCCTCGTCGATGAACAGATCAGCATTAAAGGACGTTTTCTGGCCTCACACTGTCCTGTCACAGTGTGTGCACAAATGCACAGTGAGGATGGTGACCTGTGGGAGGCATTCGCACATTATTATGCAAAGGCAGATGGAACCGTCAACTGTGAGTTTAAACAGTATAAACAAGTTGCAAGTAAACTGGCAATTAAATTACAGCTGTAATAAATCAAAGTTACAAGTTAACATTTAATTTGTTTATTGTGGGTGCAAGTTTTAGAAACTATTTAGACTTTTGTGCAGGTAGTTAGAAACTTTCTCCCCTCGCTGCTCTCTCAATAGTGACCAGGGATCATTCAGTCGGGGGCTCATATTTGGGCTGTGAGCCAATGGGACTGTTCTGGGGACTGCAGCCGGCTCCTGGTTCAAGAGAGGGTTTGAGGCAAGTGATGAATGAAACTCCCTGAGAGCTAAAGAAAATAAAGTCTTTCGGCCAACATCTCTACATAAACCGTTTTTAATGGAGCCTTGCAGTTGATCAGGCAGGGCATAGCGGTGAGTTTAAACTATTATTTTCCACACACCATCCAATAATATGGAGCCACAACTTAACTCAAACAATAAGGTTGTCCATATTAACCAATGTGGCTCTCATTCATTCTGCATTTGCAAGTGAACCCGCTGCTACAGCTACTGACCACTTTGCACTGCGTCCGTCCAGCATCAACAAGCCAGTATCACATTTTTTCTTGAGGATTACAAGAGCAGAACCACACTGTCAAATTAAAATGCTTGTTATTCTTCCAGTGACTGGACAGCAAACAGTTTATAAGAGCTTCCTGACCGAACTGTGTTCTTCCTTACAGGCTAAGGAAGAAAAATGTAGAGACTCCATTTGTTGTTCAAGTGTCCTTACTGGAGGGCCACGTTTCGCCCAGTGAGAGACAGAGCGCTGAGCTGGCTGCTGTCACCACTGAGCGCTCGTACATGGCACCAGGTGTACAAAGAATAGATATTCGCCAGGATGGAGTTGTTGCAACACTGTTTTTGCCACCTGGTGAGCACAAGATTTGAAGCGTTCACTCATGAGGATTCAGTCTGGTGTGGCAACACTGTGTCCTCTGAACACTACCCACTGTACTGATTTCTTGCAGGCCCAGGTCCATTTCCAGCTGTATTGGATCTGTGGGGATTGATTGGAGGACTGACAGAATACCGCTCAGGCCTGTTTGCCTCCAGAGGCTATGCTAGCCTGTCCCTTGCCTACTTGGGGCACCAAGATTTGCCTGGCCCACCAAATCACATAAATGTTGGAGAATCATATTTCAAGGTAAGATATGCTCTGTTCATTTCTTTCTGGATCAGGTACACATGTGACTTAATCAAAGGGCACATTTACTTTAAATGTTTTGCAATTCCTTCAAAATCTCCTGTTTTTTGTTTTTGTTATGTTTTGTTTGGACAGGCTGCCTTCAACTTACTTAAAAGTCATCCACAGGTCTGTGGCGACAGAGTTGGAATCGTCGGTTTCTCCTATGGTGGCTACCTGAGCCTTCGAATTGCCACGCAGACTGATGTCAATGTATGTCTAGCCCTGTCGTCCAATTCTAAATCATCAGTTTGATCAACAGCCTTAACTATAAGCTTTATAAAAAGAGAAAGGTTTAAGTCTACTCTTAAATGAAAAGGGTATCCGCCTCTCGTGCTTAGGATGGGAGCTTGAAAACTAAAGGCTCTGGTTCCCTTTCTACTTTTATAGACTCTTGGAGCTACACGTAACCCTGCATCCCGGGAGCGTAGAATAGAAGAAGAATGCCTTTTATTGTCACTATACACATGTACAATGAGATTAAAAGGTTAAAAATTGAGTGAGTGTAGAGCTCCATTAGGATAATATGGTTCTGTGAGACCTCTAAGATGTGATGATGGCTGACCATTAAGGACTTTGTATGTGAGAAGAAGGGAAGAGTTTTGCATTAGTTTCATAATAGAAAGCAAATTATTATATATACTAAGTTCAATGAGCTTGTACGATGAAGTTCACATTGACTTCCTAGATATTATGTTCTCTTCTACAGCCGACCTGTTTGGTTTGTATCAACTGCCCCATAGGAAGTACCATCAAATTCTCAAACCCGGATGGCAGGACTGAACGGCTTGAGAGGTAAATGGTAATTAAAGGAGCAACTTGTGGCATATTATGATTAAAACAACATTGAGGTGTTTGCATAAATACATCTGATCTGATAGATTCAGGTGTGATGTTTAAGTAGACTAAATTAGTCTTATAAATGAACTGTTGATTATAAAATTGATTTATTAACCCAGATTTTATAAATCAGAGAAACAAAAAAAGAGGTTCTTTTCAACAATAATAAATAACACAACTTGTGCTGCCTTTTCCTTTTAGTGACATGAAGTATTGGTCGTACAGTGATGAAAGCCACGTCATTTTCAGAGACATCTCGCTGCCTGCTAACCTTTACCCCGAAACCAAAGTGAAGGTTTGTGGTTTCCCCCTCAAATCTAACTACAACACACGGGCTATACACACACTTAAGCACACAAGTACACACGTTTTAAATTTCCAAATCAATATGCAAATCAACATATTTGTATCAGTGACAGAAACTTAACTCTATGCTTACTTGTTGTGTTTTTGCAGGTTGAGCTCCTCAGTTGCCCGTTAATGTACATAGTGGGCGAAGATGACCTGAGCACCTCAAGTTTAGAGAATGCAAACTTGGTAGATTGTCTTATTTCACTGTTTTGTTAGCAGTATTAGAAAATGATTGATGTTGGAAAACATTTATTAAGTAGCCCTGGATAAATACTGTTTCTAGTATTTTGTTGTATGTTGTTTTTGTTAAGTCAAACATTTGAACTGTGCATGACAGATTTTTAAACTCGTTAGTTGTGAGTTTCACTTTGACTTTGACAGTTATTGGTTGTTGTTAAAGCACTGTTTTACTCGTCATCAGATCGAGGAGACCCTGAGGGCTGCAGGTAAATCCCAGCTGCTCACCTGTTTGTCCTACCCTGGTGCTGGTCATCTGATTGAACCACCTTACACACCAAATTCAAGAGAGTCCCTGTGGCGCAACAAACCCAAAAAACGTGAGCCCCATCCAAGAGCTGCATTTTTCATTCAGCCAAATTCTATGTTACATTTGGTGGTTATTACATTTACAGTGTGAACACAATGTGTTCATTGTTATATTGACTACTTACAACTATTGAAAGTAATGATAATCATAACGCTACCATGTTTTTCTTCCTCCTGCAGTCCTCAGCTTATGGGGAGGTCATCTCGCACCTCACGCTGCTGCCCAGGAAGATGCCTGGAAGAAGATCCTGGATTTTATGGAGAGTAATCTGAGACAGTGAATCTGTGATGAATTGAACCCTTGAGATGGAAAGAGAGAGAACTGAGAGAGTTCTAAATGCAGAGAAATCAGAGAGAGAGAGAGAGAGAGAGAGAGAAAAGAAATCTTTTGTTTATATACGTGGAGGACATCCTTGAACTGGTTTGTAACAAAAACTCAGAAATTCAGTCATTCGTTTTTGCCCAAGATTTGATGTCACCACCATGCACAGCTTTCCTGTGGCACACTGCATGTTTGCAGGTCTTAAATTTTACTGCTATCATACAAAAGTTCAGACTGGAACTGATCAGAAATGGACGTCTGAAGCTGTGGGCGTGTGATTCTTCATGAGTTGTCATAATTTATACATTTTATTTTATGCGACAAACTCTAAACAAAAGATGTAACAAACATCGATGCTCCATGCTGGATAAAATTTTCTCAGATACAAACTAGCTAATCACCCAGTCCCACCTAAAGATAACATGTAGCATTTCCTCCTTAACATGTCAAAAAAAAACAAGTCCTTCATTATATATTTTGTTGTGAACAACCAAATACGTAACTTTATTCAAAGTAACAGTATCCAGTAACAGAGTGTCTGCAAAACTGACTGAAAGAAACATAAATAAAACTTTAAAACAGTAAGTTGTCTCTGAACATGTGTGCCTTAGTCTCCCATGATTCCATGCTACTCATGTCTTTTTGTTTTTACCGAGAGCGACATACTCTGCATTTAAAAAGTTCACACACTGTATTCTTTGGAAATGCATGTACACTTTAACTAATCATGATGGTAGTTCAGGGTGAAGAGTTCTTCGCACGCTGAGGTGACCATGGCGATGAGGGCGATGAACTCTTTGAAGTCAATCTCCAGGTCTCCATTCTGGTCAAGGTCCGCAAAGAGCTCATCCAAAGTGTCATTCTCTTGGATTTTCTGTTTAGCAGAAAAAGAAAATGAAACGTGAAACATTTGCAGCATTTGGACATTTAATTTAACGAGACCGAAACTCTATAGCGCCACTAGTGACACCGTTAGGTTTACGCGCTCATTACACGCCTTAAGACAAAATTGTTGGATAAAATGAGACTTGTTGGGAGGGCTGTGTTGGAGGTTTTTAACTCCTCTGCACATTTGTCAAAGCTTGTCTCTTGGCTTGTCATCACAGCAACAGCAAAGTGTAACATGTTTGCATGTTAGGTTGGTTTAAAGGTCAGTGACAATCTGAGGCTGAAGAAGCTTCGGTCATTTGCATGTGTGTGATGAGTCATCTAGAGACCATAAATCTGATCACTGGTGCCGTAGTTGTCACGATATTTCAGTCTAGATCAGTGACGGACAGTCAACTTATAAATGAACCAACCAACATCTACATCCCTCGAGTACTAGGGCGGCTTTTGCCAAGTATCTAATTCACAATAATACACATTTAAACTGTGGAACACTGTAGTCATGAACAGCCCAACACCTTTAAGTTGTTTTTTATGAGCTGTTATAAGAACGATACAGCCATAAACATGCATTTACACTTTCAGTTCCATAGCCCACCTTTATGAAATTACTCATCTCGTTGTTGATAAGTGCTTTAAGCTCCGTTTTCTTCAGCTTGCACTTGTGACCCGAGTATTTGTGAAAAACCTGAATAATAGTGACCATGCCTTGCTCCAGCTCTGACATATTGGCCTTCGAAGCCTGCAACAGACAATTTAATTCAATCCCACTTCACACTCATGTTTCACTCCCTCACTCACTTGGAGTGTTGTGATGGAGGTTGTTGTTTTTCTGCATGTATTTCTGCATTAAATAGACTCTAGCATGACGCATGCCCTTAACTTCTAACTGTTACTAGGAATAGATTTCAGATGTTGACAAATGGTTTACATCATTTAGTCTTTCTTACCTTCTTGTGAAGAAACTCCTCCGTCTTGTAAGGATCCTCAGTGCAACTGACGGCTTATTCAGCAGTGTGTTGGCTTCCTTGCCCAGCTGAGAGTAGACACTTAACTGTATTGATCAATCAGATGAAGGTTTATCCGTTGACATACATAATGGACAACTAATGGATATCAGTGGTGGGAGCCTCAACCAAAAAGCCATTTGCTCTTAAAATTTGTCACTTAATCTCCATTTCACAAAGTTAGTGTGTGTGTGTGTAAATGTAATCCTGTATGTGCACTTAGTAACGGATGCATTTTCCTTCCACTTGTGGTCTGGCCACAGTATTGTTGTGAGGGTCCATGCTGTGAGTCTCGCAAACTTAAGTGAACTCTTGATTAGTTTCAGAAAATGTCCAACATATTCAGTGTTTCATACACTGAACATGAAACAAATCTGGGTGAGAAAGTCTGAGAATGTGTTCAGAAAAAAATTCACTATTCATATAAAATGTATGTTTATACATAGAGAAAACGGGTAAGCTTCCTTCTCTCTGATGGTGTGCAGATGAGTTTGGAGGAGTGGGATTATGAGTTCAGGAAATGTATTTCCTGTTGACCAGTCACCACCCTTCTAGATTCTGGACACTCTGGCACGCTGATATCACCCACAGAAGACCCATAGCAACTTTTCACGTGTTATAATATCAACTGTCAATTTATAATAATGAGTAAATACACCATCAAATTGTTGAAATTGTTGTGGTAGGTCACATTTTACATTGGTTACAGGAAATGGCAAACACGGTGTGTGAGGAGAAAAGAGAAGTGAAATAAAAATGAAACATCAAGGAAAGCAAAGTATAGCCAAGAAAGAAAATAAAATATCCGTAGATGAAAGACAGGTACAGGAGCTGTAAGAGTGCATGGACAAATGGTGAAAAAGCACTGTCCAGAGCCACTGTCCACTATTCCTTTAAGCAAAATAAATGTTCTCAAATTATTTTTTGATCGTTTCTTCTAATCAAACATCAGTATTTCCACCCTTATAATAGAATTCAAATGAGTCACTGTTTACAGTTTACTACCCAGTTCCATCACGGTGAATATCGATTCATCATATCCAGTAGCAGCAGTAGTATGCAAGAGTCAGCTAAATGAAAGCTTAGATGCAATGTAGATTAAACAGACATATCAGAATATCCACAGTTTTCTTAATATGGATATTTGGAATTCGTTCGCATGCTGATAAGCAATGCTAATGCTAGAGAAAGTGTCCCACTTTACAAACTAGTGTCCCACTAAACCAGAAAGCACGTCTCATAAAGAGGATTGCAATTGAGGTTTATGTCAGTCTAACTAAATCATTTTTACAATTTTATTTCACTGTCGGTGAGGATTTGTTCAAATGAAAAAAGAATCAAAGAGATGTACCTAAAACTGTCCCACTTTACCTGATATCACACTACAACTGCCTGGAAAGCTGGAAATTCGCATTTGCATTTGAACGCACCATAGCTACATCCTGTTGTCCATACCTTGTAAAAAAGTGCTTACCGTGCTTTCCGCTTGCGTTCCTGCCTGCACCTTTAGCTGGGCGGCCTAGATGTGAGGAGACCGTCCGCCCTTCCTGCGATAGGAAACTCGCACTGACGTAAAGAAACCGAGGCAGACGGAACCCAGTTTTAATTAAGCGCTTTAACGCCACTGTTTTTACTGAAACTCTGCGTCCTTTCACACCACATTATCCGGGTTCAGCGAGCGTAGGGCGGAAGGAAAAAACAGCTAACAAGACGCGACAGCCGAGAGGAGAATAAACAGCGCGTAACTTGGATTTTTTTTTGGGGTAAGGTTTCACTCATTTTATTGTTTTGTTTTTCTTTTTCTTTTTCTTGGTCGTTTAAAATCCTTTTCTACATTACCTGTGATGTAATCTCACAGATGCTCAGCTAATCCCGTGCAAATATGTTCAACGTTGTGTTGCAGCAGTAATGTCAATATAGTTGGCTAATTGGAGTAAAGTTGCGTGCAAACAAGAACACTGATGGCAGCTTTTATATTTTTCCATCTCCGGAGGATATATCAGTACTGAAATACCGCCCTGACATTACTGACACTCAGCAAGGTGTGTGGGCTCACACGGCAGTCATTTTCTGCTTGTGGGTGTTTTTCTCATATTATTTTACTAGAAGATTATACACGGTGTGTTCATATAGTTTTTCATAGTCCATAAATAATTATTCTAAATTAAATTATGAAGTGTTTTTGGAGGGGATTGTGTGCTGCATGTCATGCAAAGACCTCAAGCCACAGCCCTCCCTCAAACACTTTGTCTTTTTTCAGAAATGCCCTGTTTTCATTTTTAGGCTATAATTAGCTCAGTGTATGAATGTGTGACCTACCACAACTTCTCTCTTCCTTTCTTCTCTTCTTCAGACATGGCTGATCTGCTGAGGCTGCTGCTCCGGGTGGCTGAGAAAGCGGCGAACGTGGCTCGAGTCTGCAGGCAGGAGGCCCCCCTCTTTCAGCTCCTTGTGCAAGAGAAGACCGGAGATGACAAGAACAAGAAGTTCGTCCAGGACTTCAAGACGCTTGCCGACGTGGTGATCCAAGAGATGATCCGGCATGATGTTGGTGCTCAGGTGGGAGAAGTCGGTGTGAATTGTAAACTGTCTGAATGAACAGCAGCTGGACTGTGTGTTGGATCATGATCCCGTCTGTTCTTTTGTTCAGTTCCCTGAGATGGCTGGTTTCATTCACGGAGAGGAGTCCAACAAGTTTGAAAATGGGCTTGGTAAATACGTATTATTACACTTAACACACTACATGGTTGTTTTTTTTTAACTCTATTGGGATTGTAGTCCTATACCTCAGTGCTGAAGGTGATTGGCAACAATACTGGATTACCATATGAACAGACAGGGTACCTTCGCTGGCGCCCTAAAACCATAGGTTCACTCCACATCAGTTTTTCATGTGTGACTGGTTGCCGATTTGCTTATTGGCTACTCTTATGATCGGCTCGGTGTTGAAAAGTCAAGTTTTGACCTCGTGATATTAGGGCTGTAACTAAAAATCAATTGTCAAACAATTAAAATCTCAGGAAAAAGTGAAGAAACACAGTCAACTCATAAACATAATCTCCTAAAGCCCAACCCAACTTCTTCACGCCAGTCCAAAAAAACCCCAAAGATATTCAGTTTACCATCACATAAGACAAAGAAAAGCAACAGTTCCTCACATTTGAGAAGCTGGGAACAAAGATTGTTTGGCATTTTGTATTCAATAATTGACTTAAGCGATTAATCGATTGTCAGATAGTTCAGACGTCTCATTGGCTGTTTCCATTTCAGCCCTTGCTTCACTGAAAAGCAGCGCTCTTTAGTTCTGCAATGTCCAGTTCACGCTCGCACAGCTGCCGAGTACGACCACAGTGCACTGCAGCTGCCGGGGGTTAAGTGTCTCACACAAGGGGTTTTCATTTATTTAATTTATTTTATCTGTGCTGTGTATATTTTCACTGCAAATTACATAAAGAAATATTTATTTATTATATTTATATTTGTTTGTCAAAACCTCCTTGGCAGAAAACCTTCAGTAAATACTAGAGGGACTAAAAATTTGCTACCTTGCTGTAGCAGAATGATTTTTCAGAATGTATAATCAGTCATAATCAGTGTGCCACTGTCTAAATGCTTGATCATGCCGCTCATTGCACTGTGTAAATATTAAAAGGCGTTTGTTGTGAGGTAGTCAAACGAAGCCTCGCTGACTCTGTGTCACCAGGAGAGAGCGTGACGGTCACCGTGTGCGCTACGGAGGAGGAGACCGCGGCGCTGCTCGCCTCGGTGCTGGACGGCAACCACACGGCGGCGTCTCTGTTGGCTCGAGCCATCCACCAAGACCCGGCAACCATTGAGGCCCACACAGACGGTCTGACGGTGCCAGTCAGCCCCGCTGAACTCGGCGTATGGATCGACCCCATAGGTGAAAGACTGGCAGTTTTCCTGTCTGCTGCAGTGATTAGGAAACTGATTCCAGCACACAGTGGAGAGTAGACCCTCAGTGAGAACTGTATGTCTCTGTCTTTGTTTTTATCAAGATGCCACCAGCCAGTACATAGAGGGCCGAGAGGAGGTGCTGGAGGAGGGCCACCTGTCTCCTTCCGGTCTGCACTGCGCTTTGGTCCTAATCGGCGTTTACCTCCGGAGCACAGGTGAGCCCGTCATGGGCGTCATCAACCAGCCGTTCAACTACAAAGATCCAGCAGGTGGAGGGTGAGTTAAAAACAGGAAACAAAAGACACATTTCATCTTCTGCTTCTGAGTTTCCAGCAGGTGTAAACATTCAAACAGCAGTCACTGCATGTATGTGCAGGCCTCTTTTGTTTCAGTTTTGTTTAACAGTTTTGTGTCTTGTGTTTATATGACAATTTATCAGATATGAGTTCTCCTTGAACTGAGCTCCACTTGTGAAAGAGCAACTCTGGACCATGTCCCAGCCCAAGTTTAGCCCTGTGTGGGAGGTGTTAGGGAAATGTTATGAGGTCCACCCTAGTAAGAATACAGCCGTGAAAATTTTCATCTCATTTTCATGACGAGCTGCATGTCCAGGCTAACCAGATGCTCTACGTGTCAGATAAATCAGAACTGGGCGAGTGTTTACATGATGAGGTGACTCACTCTCTGAACCTTGTGAACGAGATGTGATAAAACTTGTGTGTCCAGTTTAAATCAGATATATGTGAAGAATGTGAAGCTGCAGAGTTTGAAAGGCAACTATCTGTTGAAGATAGCGAAGCATTTATACGCTGAAGAGCCAGATATTTCCCTTGGTGGAGACCAAAATAGAGCTAAAAGAGAGTGAATGTTGAAGGTACAGAAACACAACTCTAAATGAATGATGATTTTGATCTGTAGATGCTGATGTGTAGATAATCAAGTGTTTGCTAACAAGTTCAGTATATCAAATTAAAATGTGATGACACGTCAGTGTTTTGTTCACAACATGTTCCTGTCATTGCAGGTTTAAATTAATAATCTGAATTAACAGTCTCATCTTGGGCTGCTGTCTTTTCCCTGGGTTTCGTCTAAAGTAAAATATTCTCAACCAACACCACTAATTATTCGCTTTCACAGCTGGAGGGGCAAGCATTTCTGGGGGGTGTCCTGTGGAGGCGTCAACGTCTGCTCAGAGTCGCGGCCGAACAATGGGCCTGGAGGGGGTCTGTCTGTGGTGCTGAGCTCCAGCGAGAAGCAGGTGGTGAAGGAAACCCTGACGTCGCTGTGCGGTCCTGACAAGATCGTGTACGCCTCCGGAGCCGGCTACAAGATCCTGTGTGTCATTCAGGGTCTGGCTGATGTTTACATCCTCTCAGAGGGAAGCACCTTTAAGTGGGACTCCTGCGCTCCTCACGCCCTGCTCCGAGCCCTCGGAGGGGGAGTGGTGGACCTGGCGAAGGGTCTACAGTCCACTTCTGACGCCCCGGATCAACAGACAGAACTGACCTACCACCAGCCTCACACTGAGTGTAAAGGAGCAGACCGCTGGGCAAACCATGGCGGCCTGGTGGCTTACCGAGACTGTTCTCAGCTCCGCAGCATCATGGGAGCTCTGAAAGGCAAGCTGTAATCGACAAAGCAGTGGCAGTAATCAGAACAAGCTGAAGCATTGTTGCATATATGACCATATTAATGTGTTCTGTATTAATAGATGGGAAGGAACGGAGGTACAGGATGAAATATTTTAATTATAAATATTACTGTCTTATTTTTAACCAGATATATTTGCAAGTTTATATATTACAAGATGAACATCAGGTTTGGGCAAAGTAATATTTTCAAATACTTTCTGTCTTAATCAGTGTTTCTGGATTGTGTCATTTACATGTGGGTGCATGACCAGGGTTTAAAAAAAAAAAACACAAAATTGAACAAGATTTGAATTAATCTGATTCATTTAAGAAAACAAGAAACGAGAGAGTGCTGTGCTCCTCTCAAGGCTGTCAAGATGCAGGCTAAAAGAGTTGTTCAGGAAGCAAAATTAGTACAAGTCAGGACAGAATGCAGAAGGACAACTAAGAGAAAGTTTTTCCGTCAGTTCCACCACTGACTTCCACTAAGCGTTACTTTGCGAATTTTGTTTAGCTCAGACCAATGAATCATTTATCAAACCTTGATAGGCTTTGTTAAGAGTTTGTCTACGTGTTGCATGAAGAAAAATACGAGTTCAATGAAAGTACGGTGCTCACTGCAGGGCAGTCGAGGAACGCTTCGCTGCCAGAGGAAACATAATGTGGCATCACAAGACTGCTTCTCTTTGGGGTCAAAATTGCAGTTATGAAAAGTGATATTATCTAACCTGTATGAGGCTATGATCGGTCAAGTGAGTGGATAAGACTCAAATCAAGCAGTGTGCAGGAATTTGCATCTCTCTGAAACAGCTCCTTTTAAGGAGCGGAGAGATAGTCAGTCATGGCCTGCCCTCTTTCCACAGCTGTAGCACCATTAGTTAATAAGGTCAGAGAATGGAGACGCCATATGAGGTAAAACAGCGACACTGAGTTGTTTTCAGTGTGGGTTTACAGTAAAATGAAATATTAAGCCAAGGTGGGTACCAGAGGACAAAGATGAAAGACAGTGAAGGATTTTGAGAAGGTCACATTTTTGGGTTGAGTTTTCCCAAGGACTTGCTAACTTCAATTCGGAAAACCTGCCTATGGAGAAGCATAAAGGAATTTTGACAGAAGCAGACAAGCAGCACACTGATGATGTCTGCGATTGGTCGATTGCAGTGTCGGTCCAAAAACATGTCCTACTCTGGCTCTGCTGAAGGACCGAAACTTTATTACCTTATCAAGATGTTTGTAATGATGACACGACGTAACCTTACTACCATGTCATGTGTAGAATAACTTTGATACGCATTGTTAAATAATCGAGAAATCCTTTGTTATGCATACTGAGCACAGAACAGAACGATATGCATGTAGGAAATCATCTTTATTCTCAAAACCAGAGAAAGCAGGGGAAAAGAAACCCAACAGTGATATTTTAAAACTGTTTGCCAGCCAGGGAACTCGCGTTACAATTCCCCACAAAAAAAAAACAAAAACAAAACAACAACAAAAAAAAACAAACCCTGATGATTGTCAGAAATTTTTTGCAATACTTCTGCATATTCTGTTAAAAATTTGAAAAGAAAGAAACAAACGAAAGAAAAATGTGTTGGCTCTTTCATTGACCTCTTGGACTTCGAGCTGCTACCTTTAGCATACAGCACTGTACATTCTCAAGACAAGGCTGACGTGTGGGAAAAGGACGCACTCTGCTTAACGTGGTTACAGCTGTGATCTGAGCCAGTTTCCGAGACAGGGACTGAGTTAAGTATTTGGCAGTATATCGTGAAAATGAGGATGGTAAACAAATATGGAAGATTGATTATTGCACGCTGTAACAAACTTATGAGCAAAATTTAATCACTTTTGTTGCTGTCTGTTTATCACACAGGAACAATTTGACTTTAAGTCTGCCTGATTAGCTGTAACCTCCTTTCCTTTACCAGAATAAGCTAAATCAGGGTCTTTTTGTTTTTTTAGATTTTGGGTTGGTTTCATATTAAAAGGAAGGGCCATTTTAATTGAGAAAAACTCACTCCATGTCTGGGAAACTGATGTTAAATGTACAAGAGAGAAACTATTTGACACATGAAAGAAATGCGGTAAACTTAACGTCCTGCCTCGGTGAACTCAAGGCTCATGTTTTTGAGCTATTAAGACAAGCTCACATGAATCATTACAAACTCTGGGCTGCTTCAGAGTTTTATGGCTGTGTGACTCCCAGTGTTGTTTTCCAAAAATCTGTCACTCGTTTAACATTCAAATTCTACCAAAAAAAAAAAAAATAAAATAATAATAATAATAAATCTGAATTTGTAAATGAGCTGTTAGCTTAGCGAGCTACACCTCCTACTCAGCTGCAGCTGGAGGAGTCTGGCAAATCACCTCTGACTGTTCAAAATCCCTGTGATGTTATACCGGGGTGGGTGTGCAAATGAACACAAAATGGTACTTCATCAACTGTCAATATAAAAAAATAGCCTTTGTCAAATGCCTTATCACACATAACAACCATTTCACTAAACTCTTACAGTCTTCACAAATCAGATGTAAACAATATCAGTTTGACTATGATGAAAATGTCAATTTTTCTATGCAGTTAAGCCAAAATAAAACCAATTCTCACACTGTTACACGCAGCAACATTGGGGAGATTAAAAGAAAATCAAGTTATTTGGATTTATAGCAGATTTTCTGTGATCATGTGACCTTGGCATTTTGAAAGCTGAACCACATACAGGTGGGAGGAAACTCTAGTTTACAGTCAGATCATTGATTTCTTTAATCAGAAGCTGTCAGCCGCCACAGAGATGACATGACAGAACGAGGATAAAAAATAATTAGGATAGCTGAAGACAAATCTGAGTCTTTACTGACACGTCCTGAGCTGGGTGACAGTCACGACAGATCGCTGAAGCTTAACATGCCCCGAAACATCCACGGCGGCATAAGATGGCACTTAAGAAGAAGTTAAACCCTTATGAAAACTGTCAAAATTTAGATGACAGCAAGATTTATTTAACTGTATTAGGTTAACATATTGTATATTCTAAATGCAACACGTTTTTCAACTGTAGTCTTATTCAAGGCCATCAAGTCAGTAATGATTAAAAAAAATAATGCTGAACGGAAAAAATCCAATCTGACAGCACAGTAAATTTACACACAGGCCAGGCTTCCTTCATTATCTGTAAATAAGCATGACATCAAATTGCATCTAAGCCTCAAATGGCAGTTAACTCCTGTATGTTCTGTTGTATTACTAACTGACCAGCATTTTCATTTTGTGTTATAGTGAATCAGCAGGGGGCAGTGCAGACCAGTTCTGTGTGGTCCCGTAAACAGCGGAAATATCATCATTTCAAAATGTCAAGGTGACACTTTTCAAGCTTTGAGAGCTCTGCTGGAGCTCAGTATTAAAGTGAACTGGATTTCAACCTGTGCTGTAATTATAATGCCAATCCGGAGCTGAAACAATAAACAGAAGGCAGATTTTTTGCACGTCGAATCAATACATCCCAAAACAAAAGAGCTCATTTTCACTTTTCAGACCCAGATTTTACAACCTGTTTTAAGTTGCAGGTTCACCTCCTCCTCTCCTCTCCAGCTCTCAGAGAAAGAAAGAGAGGCTAATTCATTTTTACTGAGTGGTCTTACAATGCAGGATGTGATTCTCTGGTAATCAGCACACAAGCATCAACTGAATAGATTTGTTTAAATTCTAGAGGTTCTGTAATATCCAACCACTGAAAGTAAACCTCTAGAAAGTTTTAGTTAGTATTCAATTACGCATCATGTTAGTAAATGAGACAATTTGCCTGCTTCTAGTCATACAAACAACTAAGAAAAGTAACACAAATGTTAGTTGCCTCAGAGGAAGTTGAATGACTGAAGTGTTGTCTGTAAGCACAGTACCAGAGACTCACAACATGCAGCTCTGAGACCAGCTCACAACAAAATGCAGTTACTGCATAAAAAATCATCTGCCATTTTAGCACATTTAGTTCAGATGTGTTGAGTTTAGCTGCTTTTGATTCATTCTTGAAATATGGTGGGCGGAGGTGCAGTTGTAGACCCACATGTCGCTGACATGAGTAACACTGACACAGTGAAGCTGCCCAGATCATTATCTGCTTCATGCTGATTAGAGCGATCCATCACTGGCCTGTAAACCTTTCTTCAAGTGTGATTTGGTTAACACTAACCTTATGCCGAACATTGACAACAAAAGTGAAAAAAAAGTGTTATAATGCAGGTGAGTAAATCATGCATTGCAAGATTTGGCAGGAAATTATGAAAGGAAAATGTTTTATTACAGCATCCCGATAAGGACCTCAATGCCAAGGCTACAGTCGTCTTAAGACCATGAAAAAATAAGGTGAAATGAGAGGTAAAGCACCATCATTGCCGGGTCTTCAAACCTCCTTCAATACTCAGTCAAAAGGCTCGTCTTCATGATCCAGTCTCTCTTTCCTCTGGCTGATCTGACCGCAGCCTTACGCACATAAACCTTCTCCAGTTCAGATCATGGCATGCCAACAGGCAGGCGAGAGACAAACATGGCCATTATTTGTTGAGTCCCTGTGTTGCTATGTTGACACACTGAGAGGTCTACAGACTTCACCTCTGAAAGGGTTTGCGGAACTTCTTCCTCCTTCTCGGGGGTTTGCCACTTTCAGCCCACGTCTCACTGGACTCAGGACGGTGACCCCCTGGCATGTAGTAACTTGTCTGGCCTGGGGGAGGGGAGAACGGGGGCGCTCCAGCACCAGGTGGCTGATGGTGCGGCGGACCTGAGGGGAAAAAGCCCCCATTGGCAGCCATGTCGTTCGGAGGTCCTCCCTTGAAGATGCGGTTGAAGAAGTCCTGCAGTTCTGCGGGGTTGGTCGGACCTGTGGGGTGCTCTGAGGGCGTCCTGAAAATGGAAGTTTGAAAGTTCAGAGATGTTTTTGGTTGGTGATCTTTTCTGGTCATGTGGCAACAGCATGCGAGCACAATACATTAAAATAAGGCTGATAATATATTTAAACATAAAGTTTATATTCATGAACAATACAAACAGTTTAGGAGAATTTTCATGATCAATGCGCCATCAACAAAATGTTGCTGGGAAATGTGTCAATCACAGTGGAAGGAAACGTTTCATCAGCGGAAACCAAAAAACATGACAGAAGATGGAAAAAATATTGATATCAAGTTCTGTTTGCATTTTTTTATTACATGGCCAAATGGATAATATTTGCCACAATAACAACCCAAACTTGAATAAAAATAGCGTACCTGTGTCGTGTGGAGTTGCTGTTGTTCTTTGAACCAAAAGAGATGTGATACGGCACACGGTGTGTGTCAGGTGAAATGCCTATTCTTTGGCAACCAGCCCACTCTGAAACATGACAGCATCACAACAGGTCACAAGAAAGAGAGGAAAAATGCATCTAGGAAATACTCTGAAAATTCTGTTTGCTCATGCACACTGCAGTTAGTCACAAGGTAAGTGAATAATGTCATATAAAGCTAATGTTCACCTGTAATGTCATAAACCTTCCCATCCATACAGGCAAAGTATGTGATACGTAGGCCCAACATACTGGACTCAGCCCACAGGTCCCCCTCCTCAGCACTGTGGCAGCGGTTGCACTCAGCGCAGAACCGGGCCTCAGCAGGTTCGCGATCCATCTCGAACCGCCTGCACGCACACACGCACACACACACACACACACACACACACACACACACACAGGTCAAGGAAGGAAACACAGCTGTGATGAAAGTCTACAACCTGAGACATGATTCAACTGTGCATAGAACATAATGTTGAACTTCTGAGGAAATGACAACGCGTCAGTTGCCTACGCTGGGCGTGTAGTGACATACTTGTGTTTGCCTTCGCACTTGGTACACATCATGGTGTTCATGGCTTCCTTCAGGTCATCCTGCAGTTTAGTGAGAAATTCGTTCATGGACTTCGAGAGCTCAGTTGCTGCCATACGCTTCCTGCGTGGGAACAAAACGGAGTGGCTGGGTGATACATAAACAAATTCAGCCCAAGGAATCAAACACACTCTAAATCACCGTACAATTTTAGGCCCATTAACAACAATCGTTTTAATAGAAAACACTGTAAATTGAAAAACAACAGACCAAGGATAGTTCCACACAACTTATATTTACCATTTTGCATATATTAAAATTGAAGGACACTTGACTTTTTGTTTTCAAATAACGCAAATGATAACGCATCCTAACAATTGCAGAAAAAAGCAAATGATTATTTTATCAGTGTAACTTAAATTTTTTTTTTTTAAAAAAATAGCCACTCAATAAATCGTTTTGAAGATAATTTATCCTCCACTTCCAGTTTTCCATAACCTCTTTTCTATGTACTCACAACTCATACTCTCGTCGTGTCTCTGGGTTACTGACAATATCCCAGGCAGCCCTCAGTACTTTGAACGCCTCTCCAGCTCGTGGGTGTTTATTCTTGTCTGGATGGACCTGAAAGGACAGCAGAAAAGGTTGTATGAGTAAAGGAAAAATTTTTAGCCTCATAGAACAGTTTATTAGTCATTTAGGCATCCATTAGCTGGAGCCTCACACACACCTGGACAGCCAGCTGTCTGTAGGCCTTCTTCAGCTCAGCCTCAGTGGCATGCACCTCCACGCCGAGCACTGTGAAGGGGTCGAGTTCGTCCTCTGGCACCTCAGCCAAGGCCAGCAGTCTCTCTAGCTCCTGGCCTGGCTGGCCTCTCCCTGCTCTGCCGGGTGACTCAGGGCTGGACGGCACTGCATGGCTATCCCTCCTGAACCTGCTTCGGACTCTCTCAAACAGTGACGACACGTTCTTCCAAAACCTTGACTCCTGAAAAGCTGTCCAATAGCGTTTTCCTCTCTCTCCACCAAGGCGGACCAATACACCCTTTCCCCACTGGGATCCGAGAATAACCAAAGCACAGACAAGTCTCAAAGAAGATAAGGCAGCGGTTTTTCCCCACTTCACTGACCTAACAATTTTATCCACCAGGTCCATTACTGAGCATTTTGTCCTTTTCAGAATTCGATGAGCATCTGCCTTCATTCCTGCTATATCTGTGATCTTCATAAGGAGCTGTTGCCCAAACTTGTAAAGTTTCACCCCTCCGGTCTCCACACCGACTCCACAATTGTGAGTTAACGTGACAATAATCTCAATCATCATGTGGACACAAGATATGCACCAGAAGCTCAGAGACTCCGACAAAATCTCCTTGAAAGCCAAGATGAGCTGCTTGCCTGTCCTCCTGCGTCCTCGATTCTGCTGATGGTGGTGGTGGTGGTTTCTTCTGCGGGTCTGCTTGTGTCGACCACCACTTGATGCAACATTGCCTTTTTGCATGGAGGAAAAAACACTTTGACTGCTTTGCTCCGAAACCGATCCACTGCTCCTCAGCTTGCATTTCCTTCCAGCTCCATCATTTCTCCAGCCAGACTCACCATTCATAAACTGCTCCTTGGCAGCTTCATCCTCTTCTTGATTTATAACGTGCAAGTTCTCGTGATCTGCCGTGCTGTCATGCTCGAACAAATCTGAAGTCTCCTCAGCATCCTCTTTGGCCTCTGTAGATCCAAAATACTCCGCCTCACCAATTCCAGAGTCTTGTGGAGTGGCTGGATTTGGGGTGCCCTGAGATTCGAGATAGGCCATTTTCTCCACCTGCTCGCAATCATCATCAGACTGTCTGGTTGCACACTGACCAGAACTGGTGCCTGAGGTGTAATCACCATCAGGGGTCTCCTCGTCATTATCCGTAACACCATCCATCTCCTTCTCAGCTGCTTCTCTCTCCATGTTCCTTACAGCTGTTTGATTGAAGCGCTATGAAATCGGAATCTCAGGGCTGATGATATCCTAGACCCTTAAGCTGTGGCAACATTTTCCCCACATTCTCAAAAAAAGTGAGACTGGGGACTTCTGAGGGTCAATCTCATGTCAACCATATCAGCAGCGACTTCAAGGTGTCAAAAGGCTTTTTTACACACCTCACATTGTGTACCACGCCGTTGTCTGAAAAGCAACACAGAGTTTAACATACTGCTTACACCCACGTTCAAATACTAAATAGCCAAATACTAAAACAAACAAAGCAGGACCTTAAAGCTAAAATAAGAGCAGAACGCAAGGCCACTAATGTGATAAACATCGGTCATCAATGAGAGATTCAACCATATCGTTTACATCATTATTCTTTTTACATCTCTGGACATATGACACCAGCATCGTAATGTTAATACTGATGAAGAATGGATTTTATTTTTTGGATACTTAATTTTGGATTGGCCACCAACAGACACTCACATCTGGTTATATAATCTAGACAGTTCCAAACAACTGTACTGCATTACAGTGCACATGAAATCTAGCACTATGAACTTACACATACCCCAATAAAACTTAGTCAAACAAAAAATGTCAAACATTTGCTTACTATTTGCTGCTTTTCTTTCTGCTTTGTATCATTATAAATGACTGAAGTAAATATTTTTGCACTTGGAGTGTTGGATGGACAAAACAAGACATACAAAGATGCCACATTAAGCTATAGAAAACTGTGATAAGCTTTTGTGACTATTTTTATAGACTAAACAGTCCATCTAAAAAAAACACACACAGATGAATTGACTATAAAAATACCAGTTAGCTGCAGCCCTGTGAAGGACGCATTTCTCATAAACTGCCTAAGTCAAACGTTTTACTTTACAGCTGAGGAGGAGACAAAAGTTCACCATGACTGTGGAAAAACGCGTTTTTCCCTGTGTAAAGAAAAAAAAAGACTAAGCCCGATTGAGTAATGGAACTCATTAATGATTAACAGACATATAATAAAGCTACATGACCTTCTCTGCCCATTTATTGTACAAATAATAATAAGCAAACTAAAAGTATAACACCTGGTTTAAAACGCACTCATATAATAATAACGTTACAACACAGATTACATTCAGTTACATTGCTTGGGTGTTTGCTAATTCAATTAGCCAAATAAAAACACTGTCTATCGAAAAACGGCTTATATGAACAAACGTTTGACCTTTAAGAACGGATAAAAATAAAGAGAAAACAGGCATTGCAAAACGTTCAGTCCTGCCTGTCGAACATGCGGACATGTTAATTTGATATTAATTTATCACTGACAACAACATCTGATGTTTAAAAGGCGGCTAATGTTAGCCAGGGTGTTAGCATGAGGGAGGAAGCAGCAAGCCAACAGGATGACAGACAGGCGCTACGGGGGCTAAAATTAGCTTGCCTACGGCTGACTAACATGATAATATTTCGACTAAATAAGGTCTCAAACGAACATTAAAACGACAGGACAGCAGTTAACTGTTAACGCACCTAGCTCCCAAACAACCAAATGAGCAGCTAACCAGCTAATATTAACGTTTGTTTCCCCTTCCTGTGGAGTTTGACGAGGCAGCTATGGTATTTTCTAAGACATCGGACGAGTCCAGTAAGGAGGCAAATCATTTTTGCATTTTGCATTGAAACTAGATGTCATATATACCTCTCAGATAATTTTGTAACCTTGTTTGTGAACAGACAGCCAAGTGCCCGTGTTGATTTTTTAGCCACTTCTTCTTCTCCTGCTCATTTTCCTACTTTCTTCTAGTTTCTTCTTCCGCCTCCTCCCCCTCCTCCTTCTTCGTTGTTTTCTGACTGTTAGCAAACATCCGAGAGAAGCACTACTGCCACCCAATGGTTTGTAAGTATAGCTACTCATTAACAATCGTTTTTCCTTCGATTTTAACACATTTTTCTTAATAGATTTATTATTATATCCCAATTTATCCATTATGTAAATAAGATACACGCAAAGAGTGACACAGCTTTAATAAATCATTCTAAATCTATCTAGATAAATCCCCTAAAGTCATTTACACTCATTATGTAAAACATGCCCAAAAGTATTTGAACAAACCCGTCCATTTACTTAGGTCAAGGTTCCTTATTTTCAAAATTTTAAGAAAAGTCTTAATCCAACAGAATATCTTTAAATTACATTTAACACAATAAGTGGTCAAGGAAGGCCTTTGCTCACGTAGAAAATGGTTGTGAAATGGCTTGTTCACTTTGCAAAAATCAAACCTTTTCTGTAGCTAACTGGTTAGTAAGTCAAATCATGACATCAGCTGGTCTCTACAGTCTTTCACAAAAAGACAAATGTATAAATCAAACGTTACACCCTTTTAAATTGTAAAAACTACTTTTGCAATAGCGACAGTGATATACAGTGAACTCGGTAAAGTTTGTCAATGCTGAGCCTGAATGTACATGTGCAGAAACAGATTTAAAGAGTTTGAGCATCTTTTTAGTGTGAATTGACGTATTAAAATCACAAAAAATGAAATACCAGCATTTAAAATTACACTGGGGGGGTCAATACCTGTTCTCTCAGAATAATGTAAGACCATGCCTCTCCTAAATAAATAAATGAGGGTGGTGGTTGGAATTTCACTGGTGAGTAACCCCCCACACTCAAATGTTACATCTGCTCAGTATTGTCTGTATGAGGCTATAGCCTTTGTGTGCTGACTACTTGTTAAGGAGTCTTGGACATGGCAAAATTGTGGGAACCCCCTAAAGCTTCTGCATGAAAGACTCATCTTGAAGACGCAGAGGGTTAATTTCAAGCCCCCACCACCACCACCCACATCTCCAATTTGAAAGCCGCCTCTCTACCGGGAGAGGAAGGCTCTTTTTCGGTCAGATGGCGTGCTGCAGTCCGCCCCCGTCATTCTCCAGCCCACACAGACAGGGCAGCCAGCAACCAATACGGTGCGCCGGAGGAGGATTTCTGCCAGTGATTTCAGACGAGGTACGATACGCAAAGGGGATTTACTACGCCAATCCGAGCCGGGGACGCTTTCGGCAGTGAGCAGCGGGGTAAGAAGCGAACATGATAATAACTGTGATGTGTCTTTGAGCGGCGTGCTTTCTGCTAACATCTGGCTCAGGGATACTCGCCTCCAGTCGATGGTTGTGTCTGAACTGGAGACAATAATCTTAGCACCTACTGTTAACGTCTAAACGTGGCTTTGTCTCACTGGTCCACCGAAATTAGTTTTGATGTCTGTATCAGTTCCAGTCCGGGACTAACTGTGACATCGGGTGGTTGGAGAGACACAGCTCTGCAAATACGTCGGTCCCCTCAGTGAACATCTGACTGCCTGACCTGAAGAAGGTAAGAGAGGTTTATGAGCACTCAAACCGTTTGAGGGTTTAAATGAAAAACGTGTTTGTAAAATAGTTTGTACATAGAGGAATATGGGAGGGGGAAATCGCTGCAAAACATGCACAAACTTCTTATATTTACTCTGTTTTTATCAATGCTGATTGATGAATTTCAGGCATACCAGGTCTAGTCCAGGTGGCAGAATCTTTACCTAAATAAATAACTTGTACAGGATTTCTCCACCTGCAGGTTCATGTCTTTCCTTTCTCCTACTTAAACTTTCTAGTGCTGTGTGCCATGTCTCTGCCACGCACACTCGGGGAGTTGCAGCTCTATCGGGTGCTGCAGAGGGCCAACCTGCTGGCCTATTATGAAACCTTCATCCAGCAGGGTGGTGACGACGTGCAGCAGCTCTGTGAGGCGGCGGAGGAGGAGTTCCTGGAGATCATGGCACTAGTTGGCATGGCCACCAAGCCACTGCACGTGCGTAGGCTGCAAAAGGCCCTCCGAGACTGGGCTGCAAACCCTGCGCTTTTCAGCCAGCCTGTCTCCAATGTCCCTCTTGGGGGCATTCCACTGTTCAAAGTGGACGGGACAGGCGCCAGCGGACCAGCAGGCGGGCCCAGGAAGTCCGTGAGCAACGGGCAGCCGGGGTCTCCTTGTGAAAGAGAGGATCGGGCGTGTCTTACTCCAATGCACAGTGGGAGTCCAAGAAGCCCTTGCTCCCAGGCCTCCCCACAGCCACCTGACACACACTACAGGGAAAAACTGTCGCCCATGGACCCACACTGGCTCAGCCCAGAGCCCGATGGGAACTGCACTTTGGCTTCTGCATCCGGAATAGAGGAGGAGCCGCCCAGCCCGCCTCTGCTGTCGGCGTGCCCCCCGGGTCCCTCCACATCTCCGAGCCCATCTGCTTCCTTCACCCCAGCAACCCTGTCAGCCTGGCCCGGAGGACAGCTGGACAACGAGACAGCGAAGGCAGTGGTGGAGAGCGTGGAGAGGCTCCTCAGGACCCTGCCCAGGTCGGATCCCGCAGAGGTGAAGACTCTGCTTAGGATGAACAAGAAGATGGCAAAGACTGTAGGGCACATCTTCAAAATGGGGTCCCAGGATGCGAACAAGGAAGAAGAGATCCGGAAGTACAGTCTCATCTATGGACGCTTTGACTCCAAGAGGAGAGAAGGGAAGCAGCTCACTCATCATGAGGTAAAAGCATCAAAGACAAGAACAAAGATTAAGTATCTGAACGTATCACATCATGTTTCGTACCTACAACAACATGGTGGTAGAGCGAGTCTTACATCATGCCTGAATATACATTTCAGATCAAAAGTATGCAATTTCTTTTTTGCCTGCATGTCGTTATCACAGTGTCCCTCCTTCACCCGATGCTTTTCCTTCTCAGTTGATCATCAATGAGGCTGCAGCCCAGTTTTGCATGCGCGACAATGCACTTTTGCTGAGACGAGTGGAACTCTTTTCTTTGGCTCGGCAGGTGGCGAGAAAATGTGCCTACACCTCCACACTAAAGCATGCAAGGTAGGGCTGCTGCTTATAGAGAAGAGTGACCTGTTCACCAGCAACCAGTGCCCAACACATTTCACACCTGCTGGGTCTTGATTGCTCCTGTAAGAAAAAAAAAATCCTCTTGGATCGTCAGCACTATAGGTTCTAATTTTTCTTTCCTGTAGAACAAAGCAAAATCTTTATAGAGAACCTTTCAGCAGAACATGGAGTAGTGTTATAACGAGCTACACGTGAGATAAATGTAAATAAATTCATTTCATAGCTGAAACAAACACAGTGTTAAGTATATTCTACACGAACCGCATGGTTTACGTGAGTCATCTTCCCTCCGCTTCATTCACTTTCACATTGAACCTGGCTCAGATCACAGTGGGAATTAAACTCCAACCTCTGTAGTGTTAGTGTATTGAGCTGAACACTGGAGTCACAAGGGAATACACAACTTACAAAACACCTTTTAATATAATCTTTGTGAAAGTTTATTGAGCAAGATGCTCCTTGTAATGAGTTAACTGCAGCAAGTAAAAGCAAAGCACAAACCATAGCTAAGTATTTCTAAAAGTAGTCATTATATTATGATAATGCATTACATCTAAAGAATGAATGTTATGTTTTATATTTCCTATCCAAGTTACGGTCAAATGATACAAACCAAGATCAAAGTTCCCTTTATGCTACCACATGACATTCAAATATTTACAACAGACACCTTCATCCAAATAATTAATAATTGTAAATAATAAATAATTCTGATAAATCCGTAGTTTATGTACCTGGTCATTTTACAAGTTGGAAAAAAAGTGGTATTCAGTGTGAATTTGTGTCTTTTGCTGCATCTTCTGCAAAAGCAGTAACTTGATTTGACAAAAGAAAATCTTTAATCAAGGTCCAGTAGGGTTTTTTTTTTCCTCTTGCCAAGGTTGAAAGCTCAGCAAAAAGATTTTTTTGGGGGGTTGAGACTGCTTGTTTCCAAGGATGAGCTTAGATTTTTTTTTTTTTTTCGCTCCTGCAGGACAAATGCAGATGAGAACAGCTTACTGTCCCAGAAGAGAGCGAGACACGAGGTGAGTTTTAAGTGCAGCACGGCCATAAAGTGTTTCATCGGCAGCAAACTGACAGCAATGTGTTTTAGGTGATTGTGCCTGAGAGTGTGTCATCACTTCTCGGAGTCGAGGGCTCAGAGGGCTTGACCCAGAGGGCAGATGATGACAGCTTATCTGCAGAAAGCCTCGACAGTGTGTCACACGGTAAAGACTTTTTGTCCTCTCTGAGCTCTTCTGTAGATCATCAGGTCTCCATGAGAACTCGGTGTGTTTCAAGACAGCATTTACACCCAAATCTATTTGTCCTGTTAGAAATCGGCTCACAGTGCAACCAGTCTCCATCCCCCCGTCCCCACACTGACACCTCCAACCCTGCCAACTGGAGTCGCCATCTCATACAGCAAACGCTAATGGATGAAGGGCTGCGACTGGCTCGGATGGTGTCACATGATCGGACTGGCAAGCTCAGCCTAGGTTCAGAAGGAACTCGCTCTGCAGGTGAATCCGCCAATCGTGACTTAACAATATTATGTGCTTAATACTGAACGCAGAATAAAAGTCTTATTTTGCCATTTTGCAGTGTCCAACTTTGTTAAAGTTACAGGAATAGTTTGACATTTTGGGAAATATGATTATTAGTAGGGCTCTGTCCAACGGTGACAAAATCCACATATCAGCACACCTGAAACTCACAAGTTAACATGCTGTATCTTTGTTTTGTATTTTTCATGTGTGCAAAAAACGAACTGTAAAAAAAAAATATCACAATTTGAGATTTCAATGGGGGTAGTGTGTTGAAATATTTCTTGGCTGGAAGCCGTTTTACACTTTTAGGCTGGCTGTTTCCTCCTGTTTCTAGTCTGTATGCTAAGCTAAGCTAACCGACTGCTGGCTTTGTATTTATCATGCAGACATGAGAGTAATATCACTTTTCCAAGTCTAACTCTTCCCAAAATATCAAAATATTCCTAGAAGTTGGAATCCGAGGCAGAATTAAGAGAATGCAAGTTGAACTGAAAATGACAGACAGAGACTCACTAACCTCTCCTAACAATGAATATTTTATTGCTCTAGAGCTTGAACTCTAGTGAGTCACAGTAGGTGACGCCTCCCACCATGCACAGCCGAACTTCACCAGACTGTAAATTAGAGAGGATAGAAGTTAGAAGGGGAAACAGAAGGAGGTGGAGAGCGATATATAGAGAGAAAAAGAGTGAGAGAAGGAGGGTGGTGGGGGGGGGGGTGTTACACTGTTATAGCACTTCCTTAATACCCTGTTACTGTAGCATTTTTCTGATGCATCACAGCTTCTCACAAGACAGAGAAATAAAAAAAAAAAAAGAAAAAAGCAATGATCTGAGCGAGTTAGACGTTCTGGGCTGTGATAGCCAGTCGAAGAGATGAAGCGAGGAGAAGGAAGCCAGCAAAGACATGAGGGGGCGGGGAAGGGGAGGGGAGGGGAGGGGGGGTAGGAAGTACTCTGTGGGTGGCAGAATTGGACCCCCCCCCCCTTCTCCTCAGCAGCGACTGACGTCAGAGTGTGTTAGGTGCGTGGGCTGAAGGGCGGGATGGATGGGGCGTGGGGGCGAAGGAGTGGGAGGTAATTGGAGGGGCGTTGCATTGACTCACCAAGCGACAGTGTACAAAAATAAAACCTGTGGGCAGGGAAATGGCACAGAGTTTTTTATACATCTTCTCCCTCTACCAAAAGGACTGCGGAAACAACAAAAAAATGACATATGTTTCATCTCTGACGTCAATCTCCCTCACTTTGTCTTGTTTTTTTTTCCCCTCTCTCACTCATCCAAGTTTCCTTCGTCTGTCTCTCATTAATCAGAACTTTGTCTCACTTTCTTTCATTGTCACCGTTTTTCTGCCATAACTTATCTTCAGCTGACAGTTCACATCGTCATGGGCTCACGGTTCTCCATCTGACGAGTGTAGTCACCTGTGGTTTTACATATATGTTCCTGAATATGTGCTATTAAATCACAATTTATGTTCTTCATATGTTATTTTATTTGCCTACACCGTTACAACACATGTACAAGGAGGGTTTCTTAATGAACAAATAAATAAATGAACAGTCGATAAATGAATATTACGTGCTGTTTACATTTACAAGCTCACATCACACTTTACATATCGGAGGTAACTGTTTCAGTATGAATACACGTAATTATTATTAAGAGATTCATGTCTATTGATCTCACATCTCGTTCACATCAATACATTATCACCAGTCCAAAAACTAATTAAACTCAGCAGAAACTGGAGACTTTTTGTTATTCAACAGCTTGGGTTGGTCATATAAAATACGATGACTTCACTTCATGTGGGAGAGTTTCTTGCTGAATTCCCCAAACTATTAAAACACTGGTTGCATTTTGATTACTGTGGCTCTTGACTTATTATATTCATCTTACATCTCAGTGTTATAATAACTTGCTGTCTGTTCACTGCAAAACTGTACACTGTTGATCTTGAAGAGTTAAACAGCAGCACCAAGTCATAAGTGTTTGATTTTAAATAAAATCTGCAAAAGCACACAAGCCAGACTTTATTTTTCCAGCTGTTCTTTAACTGACTCCTGAGTTAATTTAAGCATCGGGTCTTATCTTAAATTCTACTTTTCTCCACAGACCTGGACAGTAAAGTGGAGAGACGAAGCTCAGTAACAGCGTGCAGGAGCAGTAGCCCTTGCATCACCAAAGACGACTCGAATCACCGTGGAAAATGAAAATGCCAACAGATGTCAGGGAACTTGTTGTGCCACACAGCTTGTCCCTGAGCAGGCTTTTCTTTGTGTACCTGCATTGAGAGTCTCATCGACTTCAAAATCAATACAGCAAATGTCAGAATTTACCAGCCGACTGATATCACACACACCGGCATTGACTTCTAAATGCAATTCAAAATGAACTGATCTGACTTTATATACAGTAAATCTGTAGGGGAGACGCTTCTTTGCTTTAGTTTTTAAATATATGAACCAGATGTCCTGCAGAGTAGAGCTGATGAGAAAAAAAAAATAAGAGGAAAAAAAATCTTCGATTTGTTGAGAAGTGTGTTAAAAGCGTCACCTGTTTCAGATGAAATGGGCTCAACACAGCAGGGGGCACTGCTACTTTGGAAATGGACTCTTTTAACTTTCTGCTCCAATGGACTCTTTTAACTTTCTGCTCCAGTAACATGGGGTAGTTGTAAAAAGGAAACGTGGTTTTGTAGGACAACTTGTACCTACATTTCCAGCAAGATGCAGTATAAAAACAACAGCTCCTCACCCTCAGGAAACAAATGGATGTTCTGGTTTTTGAAGTCAGTGTGTTAGATATTCTTTAAAATTTAAAGATGAAGACAAGTAAACCCCACTCAGACGCATTTGGCATAAGTTGGATTACACAATCACGGCTGTCAGGTGTCAGAGGCCTTTTGTCCTTTGCTGCATCATCTAATCACCTATGAGATCCGAACAGGCATGCTGAGGTTTCTGACATATAAACACACAGTTCTTAATCATCCAATCACGTCACATCTTTCTGCCATGATGTTTTGCTCAAGCAGCTGATATGGTGTGTGTGATAGATAACACTTCAGGCTTCATTATATTATTAATAATGTGAATATTTACTCCAAACACCTTTTTTTAAGCTCACTGGCATGAAACACAGATGCTTTATTGATTTCCAGCCAGAGTTTCAGTTGCCTTTCTCTCCACAGTGAAATCAGGGTCAGGGGTCAGCAAACGCATCATGCTCTATGGGCCCTGCAGCAGGGAGGACTTTCCCGCTACCCCCCCTCATCTTTACCTTAATGTTGTCCCCAGTAAGGTGCCACTGTACAGCCTGTGAGGAAACTGCATTCCAAACAACATAGCAAGATTTAGAAAATTAAAAAAAAAAAAAAAAGAAATTACCACAGCATTTTTCAAAGATGTGGTGATTGGAGTAGAGTTTTTACGTGTAGCGGAAACTTAAACCATGGCGGTGTGTTTTGGGATAATTTCTGTAGTTTTAGATATTAACGAGTTGAACCATATGTCAGTTTTCCCTTTTAAAAAAATGTTCTTTTGTCCTTTGAGACTTTTAATAATAATAATAATTTAAAAAAAAAAAACACATGCAGTGGTTTTTCAGAAAGAAATCTCATGGTGCTTGACTCTTGATGAAGCAGCTCCTACAAGCTACGTCAGCCTGTTGGGCCCAATTTAAACTGTTAAAATATATTCACACTTCATGTAATGGCAAGGCCCATATTGATGAGAACTTTTGTATATCTAACCACAGAGTATATCAGTGAGGTAGCGTGCTGTGCATCAGTTACACCTGCCTGTCTCTTGAGCATTAGTAACTTCCTCAGTTTATTATGTTGCCAGACAGATTATTTATTTTGTTACATCTCAATAAATGTTATTTTATTGCTTAAAACCACAGTGTGTTGCATTGTTTTCCACAAAGAATCATTTTTTATTATTATTTCTTGGCTGTTCTGACGTGTGGAAGAAGCTGCAGGAGTTGCGTCACACAACCAGCAACACCTCTGCTGTCGTCTTGTTTGTTGCACTGACGCTCTGCACCGAGCCTCGATGCCGGCATGACTCACCTGTACCAGCGATGTCATGTGCACTCATCCACACACAACCCTCCCTCGCTTGATTTTCAGGCAGACAACGGGAGAAGATCAGAGAGACACATGATCCAAGCCTCAGACAGCCTCGAGAAAATCAAAACCTCCAAATGATTGGTAGATTATTTCGCTGTGGTCACACTATGTAGCGCAGTAACGATACAATCTGTTCAAACATCGCTAAGCATTGCTATTAAGAGGGATGGCAGTGCCTCTTGATCAGGCTGTTGTTTCACCATCTTGGTGCAGACAGAAATATTCCAAAAATTGTTCAGTAGATTGACATTAAATTTGTTTTACAGACATCTGTGGTGCCCAGAGGATGAATTCTGCTGATTTTGACTCTAGCACCACAATGAAATTGACATTTTTTGCATTTTCTTGAAATATCTTCAACCATAGATTTAATAGCAATGAAATTTCGTACACATATTCATTGCTTCTTGGGGATTATTTAAAAATTTGACATATAAACCCAAGTCAAGCTTTCTGTTTATCAAGTATTTTGGCTTATGACCAAATATTCGCAAAGTTAATGACATTCCCACCAGCCTCAGCAGTAATTACTGTACATCAATGTGCTATCTTGATTCTTAGTATTTACCTCAAATAATTGGACCACTGGACCAGCTCCAAAGAGACCTGCTCAGATATTTTTATTTAAGTGAGATTGTCAGAGAGTAAAACTCTTGGCGCAAATCCGCCTAATTACACTTCTGTTTACTAATGACTTTCAGTGTTGTGGTAAAGGATGCCAGAGCTACATTCTCTAATCCTGTGTCGAACAGTCCGCACAAACACGAAATTTTATTTGACACTAAGCGAGGTATGCAATAAATTAATTTCTTTCTTTTATAATGTAATTAGTGACATCAAATCAAACATTTATTCCTCACCTTCCCCCCATTTCTTTATGTATACTTGCTTTTGTGTCATTTTTCTCTTTCTACTTTACATGTTTTATGTCTTGATGTATGCCGGAGGCTTTATTTCTTCATCTCTTCTGTGAATCACTGTGGGACGTACCTGCTGTTGAAAGGTGCTGTAACTGTTTATTTACTTAGTTGGCTGTATAGAAGCAATTATATCCAAATTGGTTTCCTTTACTGCGATTATGAAAGCCACGGATGAAGGGAGCCGACCGTAAATGGGCTGTCAGCACCACTAATTAGGGAGTTAAATGAGTCTATTCTTAGCCCACACTCTTTCCTGAGTAACACAGAGCTGAGCAGCAGACATCTGATTAGTTTAAAGCTCAGTTGTAAACATTTAAAAAGAAGAAGGATGACCATTAATGAAATTAAGAAGCCTAAATGTCTTCATATCTTTGAAATGTTATTTTAGGATCACCCAAATGAGCATTCAAATGCGCAAGCAGCTGAGGTTGTTGTACTTTTGGTTCATGTCTTATGTTTCATAAGATATTTCACAAAGCTAAGAGCATCCACATGTGATTAAAATAAATAAAGAAAACTTGCTAAGTAATTTGGCTCATAGTGAAATGTAGGGATCAGCCAAAACTCATGTCATGGTCAGAATCTTTTTATTTTACAAATATAATAATATATGTATTTCTGTCTCTAGTGAAGATTTCCCTTATACAAAGAGCCATTAAGATCTGCATCTAACACCAAGGCAAACAAAACTTACAGTTACATAAATATTCACTTGTCAGCACCCATGAACCCCTTTCAGCCATTAACTACTTGATGATGTACTGATGATGAACAAACATGGCATCAGATGCTCTGCTACCTCTAGATAGAGGGTGACTGCATGTTGAAAGCTATGTATTTCAGTGTTAACAATTATCTTTATAATTATCTTTTCATACAGTCACTTTAGATCATAAACACAACACCGCGTTTCACTGTCCATAACTGGTATCACTGGCCAGTATTTGCTTAAACATAAAAAAGTTAATCTATTAGTTTTTATTTAAGTTGGTTTCAGGTGATTTGATGAAAACATAATTCTGAATATTATATTCACACACTGGACCTTTAAAGCATCTGAGGAGGATCATGGTCAGTGTACCTGAAGTAGCAATGCCTTTAAATGGCGAATGAATTATAACTTCTTCTTGCAAGTAGAAACTAAAACTAAAGCGCAGATCAACCACAACGTGTGAATAACATGAATAAGTGAATCACATTAATCATCTGTTTACAAAGCAATGATCTGCTGGGAGCCACAACCCCAACAACAGCCTGCAGACTCCCCATATCCCGACACGATCGAGAATCTGTGGGATGCACCAGAATAAGCCGGACCAGTTAAATGAAGTAGGTGAGCCAGTTTGCTCAAAGAAGAATACTCTGGCCATGCAGTTAAGGTGCAGCACAGTACAGTTTAGTTTTGATGTAATTTGCTCTAGTCTGGATTGGGGTGGCTTAACATTAACGTTCTGGAGAAGAAATAGTCCCTATAAAAACAGGGAGGACTGTGGATTGATTCAGAGTGAGACAGAGACCAGTTTGGAGAAGCAACAGAAGTACTGGCATAGGAAACGATGCAGTAAATGAAGTGCTGAGGACCATGGCTGCAGGAAGATGTTGGCTTTTTTAGCTACCTAAAAGGAGGCCCACCTACAAGAATCAATATCAGTTTGAGCATATAATATATTGCTCTCTCCAAAGCCACCACATTTTCTAAATGCTTATTCATCACCCCCATGTTAAAAGTAACTTGTAACACCACTGGCAATATGGTAACGTAACACTACACTATCCATCGCCTAACACAGTTACATTTTGACCATTTTATATTTTCTGCAAAAATACATGTGAAAGTGCACTTCTCATATTTATTTTGAGAAAAGTAATTAATAAGATTTAAACTAACTGGTAAAACAGTCTTTAGATTAATTGACTAACCCAAGAAAGAATCGTTAGATTACTCAATGAGAAAATAGTCATTAGGTGCAGCCAAAGATATATAACATTAGATATATATACGTTATTCAGAACTTGCACAAATAAAACCGTGGCTAGATACTGATCCTGTGGATGTAACTGGTCTCAACTGAGCCTTTAAAATACAGTATATTTTGCATACAAAGCGCAGCAAGTCTATTCATTTTACACGTCAATGATGCCAGAATCTACACAGGTGATCCATAGTCAGACAGCTCACCATATGAAGAACAGGTGTACCTCAATGCTTTTTCCAAAGATCAGGTATAAATGAGTTATACCTTCTCTATCACAGCATATCATATATCTTAACTCTTATATCAGGAGGAAAAGATGAGTGCAGACTAAGTGACATGCGTATAAAGGTGTCGAAGAAACTCTCCTCTGGTAGTTGTGTCTCCAGGGAAAACTGCTTGGCAGAAGTCACAAACATCAGACTGTGGCGCCACATCTGACATCAGCAACCCACCAGACTGACTCGAGAAGTCACTGTTCAGGGAGGGAGGGTTTGTCACAGCCACCTGACACAAATAGAGAGGATAAGACATGGAGCTTTTAAGGAGAATCCAAGAACAACTTGTAGAACCCCTGCCCATGGGCAGGATTTCTGTGCAGTAAAGGCACCTACATTCCCCATCTGCAGAGTCCCGTCTCCCCTAAAGTGATCTTCTCGCATCAGATTTGCTGAAGCTCCTGGGCACTTTGAGGAGTCCGGGCTTATCAGGGGTGCAACATTTGGGGCCAACTGCAGATTTTCTTTTCTCTGACGAGGCGCACACACATGGAGCTTAGACATATCTTCAGTGAGGAGATCAGAGAAAGTCATGTCATAGGCTGCGGCTGGCAGTGAATGAGGGTTTTCATGGAGATAAGCAGGGATTTCTTGGGTACACTGCACAGGGATAGACATCATATCACTGGACCCTCCATTAGAAACAGTGACACCTGCAGACAGAGATTTAGATATGTTAAGTGAATCATGGGCGACACATGTTTAGGAGCATTGCAGTTACCACAGATTTTAAATGAACCTTGCTGTTTCTGCAGAGCTGTTGTGAGTTGATGTAACAGAGCTGCCTGTCTCAGGCAAAGTGACCTCAGGCGAAGAAACTGCTGGTACAGTTCATTGTAGGCTTCCTCCATCTCACCAGCGCATGGATATTTCCTAGTAAACAGAGGAAATGACAAAGAACTACACAGTGCACTTATCTATCTGACTTGCATCTGCATAGAGAAGTTTGCTGCAGCCAAAAAGCCAAAGCCATGTTAATCACATATCATCCCCCTCCAATGGTGAAAAAAAAGAGAAAAGTTTTCTTGTCACAAAATGAATCACACTCATTTCATTTTAACCTGTTTTTTTTAGCACATGTAATTACATTTGCTATCATGTTAGCTAAACTGTCACTCTCTGGATGTCCTTCAGTGAGATGCTTTGTCAAGTTGGACGGGTTAGTTTCCTTGGTCTGTGTGGGTTTAAAACATCTTTTACATAAGGGCTTTGCTGTACCTGTGAGCTAATGAAATATTTTGCTTTGAGCATCTGCTTTGACAATAAGTCATAGACAGTCAGCAAAACATAGCCATGCCTCTCCTTTGGTCACCATGAAAAGTTAAATATGCACGAGAGAATACAGTGGACATGGCCATTATACCTGCAGGGACTGGAGCGCTGCCCAATGCCCAACTCTGTCACACATCGACGCAACCGATAATACAGCCCAGTCTCTCAAAACACTCAAACTGATACGAATAAAATGGGGTATGGTATCATTTTTAACAGTAGAGTATATCTTTCTAGTAGCGGTATATTGTTCAACATAAGCCTTGCATAAGTTTGTTTTGTCCAGAAAAGTTGTCTTAACATTACTTAAAATGAAATGTAATGTTTGCTGTAGACACACAATGCAGTAAACTTAAACTCAGGCAGTAACGTGCCTGGTAGAACAGCAGGGACCACCGAAAACTAACTTCACACACACGGACACAGCGCCACACGGTCTGGTCTATCCTTGTCAATTCTTAGAAACGCCCCTGTTCACATTTAATTTGATTTATTCAGTTAGCTGTAGCAGTTGTTGGCCATAAATTCAAACATTTTGACTACTGGACTACTGAATACTGGAATCAACTGTAAACTACCCACAATGCTTATGTTTTATTTATTTATCCCATAAACTCATAAATTACATGGACATTTAATCTCAATGTCAAGACTGTTCCTGCATATTGAGAACATTAGGTGCATCAAAGTCATTTTGTGCAGTTTAATCATGTTTTTTTTTTTCAATAATACCCGAGGCAAGTTACATTTTCCGGACACAGCTATGGACAGAGCTTTATCGCTGACCTTGGTCTTTTGAAATATGCAACCAAGATATATCAAACTTTTCAAAAGGCCTTTAAAACCACTACTGCCACTACTGTCTTCTTTTTCTTTTTCTGGCTCTGTGAAAACTGATTTTATAGTCTTACCCCTTAAAAGCTCATGTGTCGCTGCTCCAATAATTAATGAGGCCTTGTCATTTCTTACGGCTGGGTTCACGGTATTCTCCTGTTGAGCCTCTGCTAGCTCACACAAGCTTCCTTGTCAAGGAATTAGACACTGCCTCAGTATGTAAATCCAGGCTCAAATCCCATTCACTTTGCACCACAACAACAAATTTGTGATGGTGAAATCCATTCCTCAGATGAGGCCTTACCACCCACAGCGAGTGTATGATGAGTCTGTTTTAGCTAATGGAAACTGTGCTCTACTCATGTAAAAACAAATTTGCTGCGATGGAAAATGTTAAGCATAAGGAAGTAGCTTTTGAAAACAGGGAAGTGAAACTTGTTTTGCACAAAAAGGAACTTCAACCATCACTCAGCGAAACATGAGAGTCGGCAGAGTGCTTATATAATAGCATTTACACAAATGACAAAGGGTCAGGCTCTATTTAATGTAGGACAAAAATGTAGGACAAAACATGATGTTAAAATAATTGGACTGTCAATGACTTCGCAATCACAATATGCTACTCGTAGGGTTTTCTTCACCAGGTAGAGAGAAATATTAAAAGTTTTAAGTTTTAAAATGGATTTTATAAAACACAAAAAATGTATACCAAATTCATTATAAGCAATAATGTAAAATAAAAGTAGGAGTACCACAGTCCTGTATTAGGAGCCAAATTCAAAAGTAAAAGTACTCACTTTACCAGAATGATCCCAGTAAATGTTATCTGTTTATGCATTATAGCAGTATTATAATACATAATTGTATAACATGAATTTATTATTACTGACACATGAGTGTGTAAGCAGCATTTCACTGTTGGCTCATTTTAATGGTAGTTATGGGTTGTTTGATCATTGCCAATGCAGCATATTTTGTTATACTGTAGCTTCATCATGCTTAAGCGCAGCACTTTGGTAGGTTCAATCTTTTGCTCTTGCCCTGGCCACATATATGTCATGTGTTCCAGTGTGATTCATCACACGTTGAGTAACTTACTGTCCGCTTTCAAGCCTCAGTCTGACCTCACATGAACAACAGTTGTGTAATTTTCTCTGTAACGTGGAGACTCGCTTGACTTACTCAACTCGATTTCATAAATTCACGGAAAAACGCGGAACTCCAACCGAACTTCGTTTTCTTTTCTGTGTCTTTTCCAGATAGGAGACTTAAATCAAGCGAGGAGAGTTAGTTTTCCCATGTGGAAGCATATTTAGAAAATTAAGTTTTCTTGCGCTTACAATGATCGTTTCAGCGCCAGCAGGAAGTGCAGACGCAGCTGATGATGATGATGATGATGGGTCGGCCAAACTGGATTCTCATTTTACTACAACGTCACTGTCCAAACCTAAATCAAAAGCTCACCTGCGTCAACACAGGACACACCTGCCAGAGGCTGCCTTCAAAATAAAAGACACAAATTTACGAGTGAACGTGTTGTTCTGCGAGTCGCTCACGTTGAGAGGTGGTGGTCTCATGAAAATATGACATTGGGCAGGAACCATGAGGACAGACTGAGAAAGGAAAACATAATAACCAAAGACAGAGATCTCATTATCAATTCAGCTCTTGTTGTGTTGTGAGATTAAAAACACTGAGGTCACGAGTCTCGCTAACTGAACCCTATACACTTTAGAAAACAATAGTTAAATAATTTGGATTTTTGCATATTTTATTTAATATTAATTGTTACGTTTTCTGTAAATGTTATTTCCTCTCATGGTGGTCTGCATCCTGTTTCCAAGTCTTCTCCACAGCGCCAGAATAAAAAATCTGGGAAATGTGCCGACTTATTTCCTCACTTTTTTTGTCTGTTTGTGGCACCCAGTTGGTACAGCCTGGGTTTTATTGAACTCTTGAGAGAAATTTGACTGGCAGTTGCAACAATTGACAGTAATATAGGCCAAAATATTGCATTAATTTAAAGATGTTGAGTTTCCCACATGGTGGCATGGTGGTGCAGCGGTTAGCACTGTTGGGTTTCAGGTTCGAATCCCAGTCTGGGCCCTTCTGTGTGGAGTTTGAGTGTTCTCCCTGTGCTTGTGTGGGTTTTCTCTGGGTACTCTGGCTTCCTCCCACAGTCCCAAAGACGTGCACATGAGGTTAGGTGGCAACCCATTAGTTGGACAGCCCAAAACAATGACAGCAGGAAACTATGAGTGAGCTTCTGTGACAGGAGCAACTGACTGAATGATATGAGATATAAAAGGTATAATCTTACGCACTGAACTTTCTCTTGAACTTCATTTAGCAAAGATGTTCATTTTAGTATTTATTAGATTACCTCATACCCTCACTTGCACATGCACATTTATGCTGCTATATGCTAAAACCAGCTTCTTTATTTAAAGGTTTAGCTTATTTAAATGTTTACTTTTTATATTCTATTTTATTCAACTTTTTACCTCGTACTTTTATATTTTTATATTCTACTTATTGCTCCTGGGACCTGAGTCCTAATTTCGTACCATAAACATGTGAATGTGAGCTGGTATGACAATAAAGTTCCTTGAATCCTTGAATCATTGAAAAAAGGTCTGAGCTCTCTGAACGTGCTCACATGTATGATCCAGCTGGAAGTACAGGCTGTCAGCGTAATCAGGCCATGTGCCTTCATGCATTTCAGAAAAGTGGCTTTAGAGCGAGTCCAGAAGGAAGGAGCTGGGATTTTTAAAGTTGGAAGCTACTCCTGTCTCCAACTTCAATAACCCCAGCTTTAAAGTTTGGCTAGTTAGCCTGCAATAATTAAGTTTTTGGTCACTGGGGGGCAGTGCAGCAAGCTATCACCTTATAAAGGTGAGTGTTAGCCAAAAGTTGCCTATTTACACATCCAGGAGAGAGAGAGCAACATTAGCATTGATTTAGAATTGTGTTTCTGTCCACCTGATCAATGTAATACAAATAACTGCCAAGTTGGGCGATAATACTTCGTTGGGTCCTTATCCGCGACCCCCTTCACAGAGTTAGTTGTTGAAAGACACTAAAAGTAGGTTAGCATCTCTGTAAGCTCAAACCATGTTCACAGTGACAATGTTCACATGCTGATGTTTAGCAGGTATAATGTTATAATATTTACCATGATCAGCGTAGGTTGGTATGTTAGCATGCTAACATTCAGTAAACTCTTTTAAAAAAAAAAAAACCTGCATTGCCAAAGCTGATGGGAGAGTCATAGATATGACTGTGTTAGACCTGATTAGTCAGGCAAACGAAAGCTCTGACCTCATGGTGGCCTAAGATGAAATATTTAGGGATTGTTGAAGCCATTATAATTCATCCTAGTTATTTCAGTCTGGACCGAAAGTATGGACCGACCGACCGATTGGCAGAGTGACATGGTGTCCTTAGTAGAGCCACACTGGTCGAACTGGTAAGAAATGTAAAGTCATCAGCGTTTGATCACAGACACTGTTTAACCAGTGGGGGCACACGTGTGTTGGACAGGAGCCACAGTGAACAGAGCTCTCCATGAAAATGTTCAGTCATGTTTGGTCCTGTTTCCTCAGGGAGTAGTCACAATGTGTGTGTGGGTGTGTGTGTGTGTGTGTGTTCCATCATGTGTCAACTGTGGCTGATGTTGATTTAAAAATAGACCGACTTTAAGACAGAAGAGTCTTGTGGGTGGCAGACTGACTTCCATGTCATCCATTCTCTGAGGAGGAGCAGCAGGTTTTGCCCTCATTGTCAGCCTCTGACAGCTGAGTTCATACCCAGCACCTTGTGATCTTAGACAGGTGCCAGATCCCTCTACTTCAGACTGGTTATGTAACCGTGTGAGGGCTGGGCAGCCTTCATCTCTCTGATACTTGGGGAGTCATGTCTATGTTAAGTCGTTTCTCCTCCAGCAGGATTAATTTATGTCGTTGGCTTATCTTTTGCTGATAGACACAGCTGCTAATGTGCCCTGGCAGGTTAGGTAGACATACTACTTAACCTTACTAGTACTAGCACGTACTAGTAAGGCTGAGTCCTCACCACTGTGGCTCAGGTTCAAGTCCAGCCCAGATCCCAGAGCCCTGTTTCTTACGTCATGCTTTGTCTCTCCCCAGTCTTTCCTGTCACTCTCTCCATATCAGATAAAGTAGAAATGCCCCAAAAATCTTCTTTAAAAAAAAAAAACAGATGTCAAAGAAATCTCATGAGGTGAGTTGTTGCAGTTGTTTCCTCATCTAGATTGTTGAAATCAGCTAAATAGTCATTCATGAATACTGGGAGTACACTCTTGCTGGCAGTTCCCTAAACTTCTCTCTACAGATGTGACGCACATTTCCACTGTGGACTGTCTGCAACAGCTTACCTCTTGTGAGATTACAGAGTGAGTATTCTTCCTGAGTGAGACTTGCATTTCTGGTTGAACAAAAAGGATTTTAAGGTCTGTCTAAGTATTAAACATTAAGTATGCTTTCTATAATGTTTTCAGACACGTGTAAACATAGGGACCAGATTTTAAAAAATTTCTTTCATGCATCTTGTTGTAGTACACTGTAACGCCAGGTCAGATTTGATTTTAACTGTAAACATTTGCAGTATCAGGGGTACGGGTAGAAGAATTGGAAGAGTTAGTTTTTATTGTAATTTATCCATCACAGAAAAGAGCAGTTCCTTCTAAGTGCAGCACCGACAGATCCAGTGTGATCTGCAGCACGAACATACAAAGGTGCTGCAGGTCTTTCTAAACTTCAAACTGAGCCAGTTGCTTCCCGCCTTGTGCCGGTCCTCATGCCAGTCTAATCTGCTGCTTTGCTTAGCTGCCAGTCAAGACAGGAAATGATTCATAAACAGGAAATGACATGATTTAATTTAAAAAACAAAAGTCAAATTACACAACAGGACGATGATGGCGAGAATAAGGCAGCCCCAAACAAAAGGTACATAAATTGACGATATTATTAGGCACCGAGAAATATACTGTTCAAAATATTCAGCAAACGTAAATGACTCACATGCTCTGCATTTGCCCTGTGTTGAGTGTGCATGTTAATTCCTATTTTTAACAGCTCCTCATGTATCCAAGGACATGTGTGATCGCTTCCACAGCCCTTAATGTGAACTGGCCAAAACTGTTCAATAAACATTACTTGTCATTATAATAAATAGTAATAGATTTGCAACACACATCGCAGTTATAGAGGATTAATCTGCATCCATCTTCAGCAGTCAGAGTGTGAGCTGTTAATTGATGCAGTTATTTATATATGCGTTGTGCTGTGTACTGTACCACCTGCCTGTGCTAAGATGTTTGCTGGTCTGAACCAAGTGTTTGCTTTAACCTTGAACCCCTCCTCACGACCAACTCACACACATACCCACCCGCACACAAATACACACCACGCCCTGACCCTCCACCACCCCCAGCGCCATCCCTTTGCACTTGATCCCTGTGTTGGGGCTCTCTCAAGTGTGTTTGTGTGTGTGCGGTGGTGCTGTGAATAACTTCCAGGCATGCAGCCAGGAACTGTCATCTGCCAGTGCAACACTATCCATCCTGTCAATCTTGTTTTATAATTGTAACGTTCTCATATTCTCCGGCTGAGCAGAGAGAAGTTTCCAGCATAGTGAGAGTCACACACACACACACACACAAAAAACACACACACACAAAGTGTCTTTTTTAATGCTTACTGTGCTTCTCCACTGCATCTCATTACCAGAGAGGCATTGAATTATAAAATCTGTAATCTAAAACAGTCACTAATCTGTTTGCATCCATTGTCCTTATCTATATATCAATTTCATATCCAACATGTTTGCAGAAGCGACATTCATCATTCATCACTGGAAGTCATCGTTCAAGCATGACCTCCGTCTTTCAAGTGCAGAACTGTGGCCACTCTGTAAAGTCTGTCGTACCCAAGGACACGACGAAGACAACCCTCAAAGGTCCACAGAGCAAGCAGGCTTCCACCATCCCTGCCTTTCTTAAACTCTAGAATGTTAATTCAACCGGCTCACCATCAGCTTATGAAAGCTTTAGACCGTGATGTGGGGCATACAGTTATCACAAGGATGGCATGAGCAATGACGTGTGCCAACTCGTTTATCAGCGGACTTTGTTAGTGAGAGAGACCAGATCCAATTACAGAGGTTTCTATGGGCTCAACAATGGGCTGCTATAAATACACTCACAGAGGGTTTTCCACACTCAACAACGCACCCACACATACTTCTTGTGCTGTTCCACAAATATACAGTATGTGTGCAAATGAATTTGTGTTTGGATAAATATGGGCAACTCTGTGGTCATCACAGGAATTGAATTGTTACGCCAACTTCTCTTGGACACCTTAATTGTTGTGTTTTTCTGAATCACAGTGAGGGATTCTGCATTGAGCTGATATGCTCTTGAAAACAAGTCAGATGAATATCTGCATATCTCATACCTATGTGAGGGCATGTGTGCTTAAAAAAAACACATTTAAGTAAAAAGGTGGGGAGAAAGAACCACAGTAACCCCCCAAGGGAACACTAAACAGCTTTACAAAGTTATTTACAGCTCAGTCCGTCAATAACAGACAGGTGCAGCATCCTCACAAACAAACCTATTAGCTTTCCTCCTGCTGGAACAATATCCTCTGCAGCAATCAGCTGCACTTGTATGCATACACACACACACACACACACACAGACGCACCTTTGTGACAGGTGTTCTTAGAAATCATTGTTCAGACAAAGAATGTCATTTTGGTTCCTGGCATGTAATTTTTTTTTATATATTACATTTTGAGATAATTGAGTATCATATATGTACATTGTGATAGTCTGATCATTTCTTCATAAAGTATTTTGAACTTATTTTTGCATAGCTTTATTTCAAATCAAACCACATCTATCCCGAGAGTGGATTTGCTGTAGTTCAACTTCCAGTGTAATGTAATTGGCAGCTTGCAAAGTTATGCTCTCTAAATAGCTTCTCTAACACTGCGTAGCATTGTCACTGTCAACGTATTAGTATAGTCAGTGTTAGTGTATTTTACCTGATGTCAGCCTCACAGCTGCAAGCATGGCTGCAGTGTCTTCGTGTTGTTACTGATACGTTTGCAGTCTTAAGCATCGTTTTGACATTGTAGTCGATTATGGAGGGCAAACCACTTTAACGACTTGGTTTGGGGGGCCCAAAAGAATCTTTGTGATGTCTGTTGGCATTTTGTTGTGAGGAGACTCTCTGCGTGCTTCAACTGAGTTTGGGATGCTTTTGTTTTATTGTCACTGTAACAGCCTGCAGGTGCAGGGATGGGTTCTTATCAACATGTTAATATCAACTCTTGTGTTCTCTGGTGCAGCATTTCTTTGTTTTGGTAACTAAACATACCAAGAAAGTAGCCTTCAAATGCCTTTGATACACAATCGGGTTGGTGAAAAAGGCTGAACTCCATGAGCAGATAAGGATTCAACAAATTCTCACCCGGAATGAAAACACATCGATGTGGTACAGCATGTGGAAAGCAAACAGAACAGCCTACTAGCCTGCTGCCAGCACTGCCATCACATGCAGACCAAAAAAGAAGTAGGAATGCACACAGAGACAGAAGAGAATATGACGAACAGCTGTGTCAGTAAACGAAACTGATTAAAAAGCCAACTGAAATTTATAATCACACATTATGTGTTATATATTGTGGTTATATTGCTATTCTGAGATTAACTAGTAACTATACAGCTGTAATATGAATGCAACCCAATGGAATTAAAAGGTTTACTCCTCAACTGTAGTGAAGCAGAAATATAAAGTAACATGATTACTCATGCTAATCATGGGTTAGGAAAATACGATCATCACGAAAAGGTTCGGACAAGAAAAATCCTGCACAGCCTGATGCACTGCAATGATACAGCAAACGTGTCACTGTGTTACATACTCCATAAACCTTTCATGTATAGGAGGAGAAGGCGCAGAAGCAAAGTTGGAGCTCAGCATATTTGTGCAACAAACCACCATGACCAGTGAGCCACATATTCCTGGTCAGAACATGATGTCTCATGTGTACAGGGTGTAAGGCTACAGTTTGTTCCTGAATGCAGAGTGTTGCCTATCAGTGCAGAGGTTAGAAGTTAAGAGGCCAATGGCTGCACCAGATGATACCTTTCCACTTTTGGAAAAAGACGGTGTCAAGCTCAAACATGAGACGTTTTGACAGAGGAATGTGTTTTGAGTTTGGCTTTGGTCACATAAGAATAACCATAAAGTATGAAAAGTCACACTGAAAGTCAAAAGGGATTAACAAAGCTAATTTAGTTTGGACCAACGGATCTTTCTGAGAGGACTCATTGAAATGCCTCTTATGAAACTGTACTCCTCTGCTGTTCCCATTACATCTGAATTGGCCAGCATGCTTGCCATTTTGTAACATAATGAACACCTCAGTGCAAACTAGCTTTCGTGCTGCCTGCTCCTCTTTTCTCCCCTTGTCCTGTTTTTTCCACTCTGTCTGCCAACATCAAAGTCCCAGTGACCGGAACGTAGTGTACAGTAGGATCCGGTGTCGAGTGGCTGAATGCAGTCGGTGCTGCAGTCTGCTGTGGTTGCTAGCGGCGTGGTGTTGTATTCCATTTGTTCAGGGATGTTGCCAACATTAACGCCATGTGTGACAAAACAACACAGTCTCAGTGAAAAGGAGATGAAGGACTACTTTTGGTCACTTTTCATCACATCATTAATATGAAACAAGCTGCAGCACAGCGAGTGCTGTCTCACATAGCCAGACCGATCTTCACACTTCATTTTGGGCTGAGCCAGGGGCTTGTTTCCTCCACTGCTACAGTTAACAGGGAAACATTTTCTAGACTGTTCATAGGAAATAAACAATATAGACAAAAGTACTTGGACAGATGAACACTACATCAACAGGGACTATGATGACATCTCTTTCTAAATACATAGACTCTTTGCAGCTGTAACAGCTTCCACTCTTCTGCAAAGGCTTTCCATAAGATTTTTGAGTGTTTCTGCGGGAATTTTTGCCCATTCATGCAGTAGAGCATTTGGGAGGTCAGACACTGATGTTGAGCAAAAAGGTCTGGCTCGCAATCTCCATTTCAGTTCATCCCAGAGGTGTTCGATGGGGTTGAGGTCAGGGCTCTGTGTGGGTCAGTCAAGATCTTCCACACCAAACTCGTCTAACCATGTCTTAATGGACTTTGCTTTGTGCACTGGGACACAGTCATGCTGGAATAGAAAAGGGCCTTCACCAAACTGTTGCCACAAAGTTGGGAGCATAGCATTGTCCAAATAAAAAGGTGCCCCATAAAAAGGTGTGTCTGGATACTTTTGTCTATATAGTGTAGATCTGGTGATGTTTTACATTTTTCATTTAGCAATACCACAAATTGTTATTATTGTTATTATTATAATACCACTGAGGTTATTACAGTTCATCCCAAGTTATTACAATTAATTTTCTGGCAAGAATGAGGGTTTTTCTTTCTTTTGTTTTTTTGACAATCCATCCATCAATAAGCCGCATCACTGCACTGTGTCACTCCTTTAAATTATTTAGAAAATAAACACATGAATTAAAGATCTTTTTTTTTTTAAGATTTATCTTCAGTAGCAGCAACTGGGCTTGGCACTGGGAGCCACAGACCCAGAGGGGAAAGTCAGAAGATATTGAGATATGGATTAACATATGTTTGGATATCACATTATAGTGACTTTTGCCAGCCTTATCCTTTAATTATTTTCATAAGCCAATACTTTCAAAAACAATACAAAATATCCCCCCTATGAATTCAACCACAGAGTTCAATGAATGAAATATCATTCACGCATATAGAGAAATTGTCCCTTGAATATTCATCTTGGCCAGAGAAAAGATGTATTTGCAGAGACACGATACAAACTATAATGTGACAAATGTCATATGACAAGAAATCTTACTCGCTCTAGTTGCTAACATTCAATGAAGGCAGACATTGGTGTATTTTCCAAAAGATTTAATATCAAATATTCTCTTTCAAAACTCCTCCACCATTTTATGAAAGCCCTGCTAGTAGTCCACACACATCTCAAACAACACACACACACATAAACAGTAGGAGAAACAATTTTTCTTCATACTGTTTGAACACTTTATGAAGTGCTCTTAGCTGCTCATCTTCTCATCACATTTCAATGTGATTCCTTAAGGTATTTCTTAAGTTCATTTTGAGATGAAAATAAAAAATAAATGCAACATATTAAAAAAATGTGGAAGACAGAAGGGGAGTTTTATGAACGTAGAGTTTAAGTTAAAAACATATGTAGGGCAATGCATTTGGAGCAAAAGGCAAGAAACAAGCTGACGTAGTTGTGGGAAAACAAATCATAAAAAGGTTATGTCTACGTGTGGATAAAGGACACTCTGAAATGAGCCTGGACTTAATTTAATTTTCAACTGGATGGCTCTGCTGTAGTTATGAATTTAGCTGCCTCAGAAACATGTGAACAGGATTTAGTCTTTGCTGATCCTAAACCACCTGTCATCACTTGACGTCCTTCCAGTTTAGCAGTGAAGTGTGCAGTCAAGTATTGTATGCTCTTCGTCAAACTGTACTGACACCCTCAAGCACTTCATATCAAAAGCTGTCAAAGACCTAAAACCGTATTCATCATTCATGAGAGCAAAATTAATGAACTAGATTATATCGTTCTGTAATAACTGGGTCTCTCTGCAGGCTTTATTTGGAATGAAAATTCACTTAGTGTCGCTCACTATGGTTAGAGGACTGAGGTTTTTAAAAAGGCACTTTGAGTTTTCATTCAGCGGGTTCATTTTTGTGTTACTCTGGTACAGGGACGTACAGTTCAGCAGAAACCCTGCCAGCATCAGCCTTCACAAGGTGTTGCAAACACAAGAATATGTTGTTTGATTTAAGGCAGTAACTGGTAGTATCAAAGTAAGAGTAAACTTTGGTCCAAGACTTTCCACAGGAGAACAATTAGTACTAAAACTATCTTTTGTGATACAAACAAATTTTCCCTTTTGAAAAGCACAGCTCTTTAAAGAAACAAGACATGTGATTCTGCCTGCCCTTTTTTACTAAATAATCTATCTCAGCTTCTTAGTGGGATTGAAAAGCAACTTTAAAAACTTGCTTTTAAAGAGATTAGTGTGTTTCTTTTGTTTTTAGGAAAAAGCTGAGAATGTAATGTATTGCATCTACCCAAATGTCCATGTCTTCCTAGCTGCATAGCAGGACAACATTCACACATCTAGCACAGCAATAAAGTCATTTTACAAATGCACACAAATATATATATAAACTGTGTCCTGAACTGGTAATACCATTTCAACTCTGTCTATGACAGATACACTGAACTGAAAAAAAATTATGCACAACTCACACAGGTACCATATTCAATTTTAAAACTTTTAACTTTTTTTCTAGAAAAATAATGGTCTCTTGAACAATGTTAGGCATTTGTCAGCACCCCAGTCGGCGTGATAGAAGGCAGTCCAATGAGGTGCTTTGTGTCTATCTTTTTAGCAAATAACACATTTGTGCTCTTTTTTTTCAGAATGGCAGAGTATCCATAAAGATTTTTTCCACTATTGGTGGAGGGGGGACCAGGTCCTCCAGTTTAAGGTAGAAGATTCGCTGTAGACCCTGTGTGCACAGAGTCCTCAGTTCGGGAAGTTTACCCAGAAGACGTGAAAGATAGTTGGGCTGGGTCCGACTCACTTCTGATCCATTTCCATTCACGTGTTCCCTTAAACAGGTGATGAGATGGTTCTGAAAGTCCTCAATCCGTTTTGGCTCTCTGAGGCCATGGCGATCTACATGGAAAAGATTTTCTCATGAGAAACACGGTTCTAAATATATATATACATAAAATTCTAATACAGTCAGATTCATTGTAATGAAAAGCAAACATAAGCTTACCGGTGATGATAACTAGCGCTGCAAGGCACGCAAACAAGGAGATGTCTAAGTTCATTCGGTGCAGGCTCTGGGAGAAATCCATGATGGAATCAATCCAGTCACCAAAACTGTGAACGCACTGCAGTCGGTGGAGGACCACACCATTACAGAAGATCAGTTTGCTCTTCTCAGGATTGGACCTGCATGGTTTTACATCAAGAGTGAAATCAGCATACTGAAAGGTGCACATAAGTCTAATGACAAAGTAGTCAACGTGACACTTTTTAAACCATAAAAGAAGCCAACCTGTAGGCCAATCGCAGAATGAAGAGCTCAACAAAGGCAGATTCAAGGAGCAGCTCTTGGTCCTCTGTGCAGAAATCTGTGAATCCTGGGATGGTTTCAGCCCAGTTTCTTATTACATCCAAAGAACCAGTCAGCAAGTCATAAAACTGCTGGATATCACCGGCATCCTCCTTTTCTTTCAGGTTGTCCACTGTCTCCTGGTACTGAGGAGGAAGAGGTGGGACGGGTGAATGCTGCTGAACAGAACTGCAAATTCAATCACTGAGCTCTTCACTGTCTATGCTTTCATTCAACATCCTATGCTGAGGTAAGTGTAACGAATTTCATGAATACAAGAGAGCTCTAGACATGCTGCACGTCTTGAGACTTACCTTGGAGTAGTCAAGCTTTCCAATGCTTGGGTTGGAGTCTAAATGAGCCCTCACAAGAGAAGCTATGATGCTGACATTTGGGGTCGTGGATGAAGCCTCTGTCATAGTCTTGGGTTTGGATGGCAGACGACCCCGGCGACCTTTCAGGCTGTCTGTGCGAACAACTAAGGGACGGACAGAGAGGAGGAGAGGAACACGTAAAGCACACGTTTGTGACTCTCACATGGCCGTTGCTGCACCCCGCAATTTTAGAAACAACTGCAGTATCAGTTTCAGTTTCCCTTTTTCTGCAGCTAGCGCTATAAAGCTTTGGTTACATATGTCTGTCATTCCTAGCTTTGGTTTCACAAGACTGTCATTACAAACCCCTGGTTTCTAGCCGTCATACATTAGTCACTGAAAGCTTTAACGAGTCCAACATTGCATTACCTTCTTTGACCATTCCCACTGCGAGACATTTCTGGAAACGGCAGAACTGGCAGCGGTTTCTCCTCCTCTTGTCTACTGGACAGTCTTTATTGGCAAGGCACACATACTTTGCATTTTTCTGTACAGTTCGCTGTCAAACAGAGGGAAAAAATTGGTTACTATAGGATTAAAAATGCTTCACACATCTAGAAATCCAACAATAAATCTTCGCTTTTTTCATTTTTTCCATTTTATGTTAAGTAAGCCAGCGTTTTACCAGTATTGCACCAGTAAAGACAGACCAGTAATCACTGGTGCAATACTGATAAAACGCTCAGAATAAATGTCGTATTTGATCCGAGTAAGTCAGCAGCATATTTTGACTGGTTACTGGATTTTTGAAGCTGAAGGAAATATCAATGAGTTAAAAAAAAAACAAAACAATAATGATAATTTTTTTAAACAAATGCATAAAATGAGGAAACACTTTCAACAAGGACACCTTAAATTTGTGTTGAGACGAACGAACGTACTTAATGAAACATTGCACTGAAAATGCCATTTCTGTTCTACAATTTCTTGTTATTTATCTCCTAACAATAAGCTGATACAGATCTGCAATGAGCCATCATCACCTGCCATGTCATCCCAGCCAATTTATTAGTCAGGCTCTATTCAGCAGAATAAACCTGTAAAATGTGCTTCAGCTCTTTACCTTGAAGAAACCTTTGCAGCCCTCACAGGTGCGGACTCCATAGTGCTGACAGGATGCATTGTCACCACAAACTGCACAGCGACCCTCACTCGACCCTGGGTTCTGGGTTTTAGGAGACATCATGGGCCCCTCCACTATTCTGGGACTTTCAAGAGGCCTGTTCTCCAAGGACATGGGGGGGCAATGAAGTGGAGAGACATGCTGCTGAGGGGACAGGAAGAAAGGATCGTCCTGACCTGGCTGAACATCCTGATGCTGTCCGAGGGGAGAGTGCTGCTCTGGCATGGGGCTGAAAGTGAAAAAGGAGAGCTGCTGGGTCATGCCAGGCTTATCAGCTACAGAGGATGGGGTAGCTGAGGGGTAGGGGCTGAATGGGGAATCCCAAACAGGTGCAGGCTGGGTCTGAAAACTTGGTGTCGGAGGAGAAGCAGCAGCATAAATTGGGCTGCCATAGTAGTCAGAATCACAAGACGACAGTGTTTCATCAAGGCAGCTGAGGGCAAAGGATCCTGGGTAACAGCCATACACCTGAAGATCATCCAGCTTGAAGGCTTGGCTCTGCATCTGAGGGCAGGAGTTTTCAGCTACTGTGGCATGGCTGAATGAAACTGTAGAGGCGGGAGGAGATGTGGTAATCTTGCAGGAATAAGCATCAAACTCCCCCATGTAGCCATTTCCCACCAAGGTGTTGATGCTGGGCAACGAAGATGCAGACAGCTGGTCCATTTGCCCACTGATGTCCATCATCAGTTTGGCACTGAGGTCAGGATTTAAGAACTCAGAGTTGAAGTAGGTGTCATGGGGGAGGGATGCATATTGGGTTTGTACACAGGGCATCTCTAGGACAGAGGACAGGAATGTAAGATGAACATTGTTTACATTTATTTGTTTTAAATATGCATTATTAAATCTATGTGACTGTCTTCTAAAAAGTTGTTTGTGGATATGTAAATGAAAAAAAGCTTTTCCTTTTCCTTTCCTTTTTAAACATAAAAGCATAAATGCTTTTATTTCAAAATCACTGAAAACTGGGGCTGAAAATGAGTCATAAACAGATGTATGTGATAATGCAGTGAAGTCCAGACATCTGAGTAAATTAGGTATTACTTAAACCATTTGGGTCAGCATATTTTAATCCTTCCTCTGTAACCATCCAAACAGTAGCCTGCTAACACCTTAAGTGCACACTATCTCATTTCCCCCTCACATACCATTTCTCTAGCTTCAGGGCCAATCAGACTTCTTTAGAAAATGCAGAGGGTGGTCCAGTGGAGCCATCAGATATTGTCAGATATTGTGTTACTGACTGTTAATGCTCTGAAAACCTCTTTCAGTGGAGGGCAACCCTCTTTCACAGGGACTGTACCCGGGAGTGTTGCAGATTGTATTTCAGGGAGGGCTAAATGCCAGCTGAATAGGGAAAGGTGGCAAAGCATGTGTGTGTGTGTGTGTCTACATGGTTGGGTGAATGGGCGTGTATCTACAGGCGCAAACTTCCTCGCTCTACACCTGGACAGTCTTCAAAATTTGTTCAAACTTTTAAAAAAAAAGTTCAATTATTTAACTAATCTTACAGTTAAGCTTGACTTACGGGAGACCACACGGCTCAAGTGTCCAACGTATGTCTTATGTCCTATAAATACTCCCTGTTCTATACTTCTTCTCGTATATCAACAGTGATAGACCCGTGCATAAAACATACAAACTACAACATGTTGACAAAGTTGCTGTTGAGTAGACCTGACTTTTTAGTAAAGTCCTCACTGTTCAATTGCACTTTTATTACCAGCAGGAGTCACTTAATCAGTCAGGAAATTTCCTCATTAACAACAAAATAAACTCTACTTTAACAACTAGATGCTGCTGTTTACACTCTGTGTCCAGGTTTATCGGTTACACCAAAAGCTAATATTCCTTTTACTATAAAGGCAGCAGTTTTCTCCTGCTGGTAGGGTGTTGTTTGTAACAGTGAGGGTAGTCTATTTTAATCAACGCCCCTCTGAAACAGTTTTTACAAAACTTAACATTGCTGCCTTCATGAAAGTAGGATTGACTGCGGGGCTCTTGTATTAGAGTGCATTACTTTTAGCAAGGTGTACATAAGTTTGCAGCAGAGTGTATGTATATATATATATATATATATATATATCTGATTGCTACCCAGAGAGGGAGGCTGAGGGACATGTGATATTTTTAAACATATTATACATAACATATATTTTTATTTTCTATCAAATGAATCTGAGTATAAGGTTGCAAATGTTTAATTCTTATGTGAGCAGTCCACTCCATGAAGCATGAAGACAAGGATATAACTCTCACAACAGAATGAATGTGTTCCCCTGATTAAATAAATATCAATATATGCAAAAAAGCAGTTTACTTTCACTCACCTGGTTCATGTAAATATCCAGATTTCGAAGCTTTTCATTTATTCCAAACGAGTCAAACTGATGAATGTCACCTCTGCCAGCTGCCGTGAGCACACACACTCATTTAAGCACATTCACAAACACACACTGGGTCAGACCAACGCAGGAGGCTTCACACACTCTTGTTTTATTTTGGCTGCGTCGACAAAAAGGCGGGTCAATGCCCAATAATGGTGAACGTGGCGGTGGAACGTTCCGGGTCGTCAGCCAATCAGCGTCGCGCTCGACACAGACGTTCTCCGGTGTGACGCACGCACGGGATTCCATTGACGCAAGAGTCGGGGGAGCGTGCGTGCTAAATATAAACCGACAACGGCAGTGGTGTTCACGTGGGGCTATTACAAGATGAAAAATGCTAAAAATAGCCGTAGTTTGGAGGTACAGACGTTTACTGACTGGAAATGAAGATGTTACACACCTTTACGACAGGAAGGTGTGTTATCACGTGAGACCAGACCCGGAAACAGCTGGTTTTTCCATAAAAATGAGGGTTTTCCTTTCATAGATAAGATAGAAAATCGTATAAACTTTAAGTAACTTTTTAAAAAAAACATTTTATACTTTTACTCGTGAATTCCAAAGGTGTTCAGTGGGCTGTCAAAGTTTCTATTTCAAAATATATTTTACTATATAAGCTGCTGGAATATCGACCTGATAAAAGAAGAAAAGAGCTATTCAGCAGGTCATAAAGCCGCTGGATATCACCAGCATCCTCCTTTTCTTTCAGGTTGTCCACTTTCTCGTGGTACTGAAGAGGAGGAGGTGAGAAGGGTGAATGCTGATGAAAAGAAGCACCACTGAGCTGTTAACTATATATACTTTTATTCTACAGCTTGTACTGAGGTAATTTTAACTCATCTGATGAATACAGGAGAAGGAGCTCTGGACAGTGGCAGTCCTGAGGTTTACCTTTGAGTAGCCAAGCTTTCCAGTGCTTGACTGTGATGTTGACACTGGAGATCGTGGATGAAGAAGAAGAAGAAGAAGAATAAACTTTATTGACAGTATATATATTTTTACATACACATACTGAATTTGACTTCTGCATTTAACCCATCCTTAGTTGAACGCACCTGCAACAAATTACATGCAGTGAAACACACACAGGAGCAGTGGGCAGCGTCAAGCGCCCGGGGAGCATATCGGGGGGTTAAATGCCTTGCTCAAGGGCACATCAGCTGGCTAATGAAGGGGAGGGGTAGCATTTTTTTTCGCATTAATCACTCCACCACACCCAAATTGTTCCTGCCCGTCCGGTGGGGGAATCGAACCTGTGACCCTCCGATCACACGCCGCTTCTCCAACCTCTAGGCCACGGCTGCCCCATGAAGCCCCCATAGACATATAATATAGCGACATGTTTGTCATACTGGAAAGGGCAAGACTGGCCTGTAAGCACAAGGGGAGCCGCTGTTTTTATGAATAAAAAACACAAAATGTTTACATTTCTCAACCAGTTTCTTAACTGGAGTTTTGTCTCCAGTTACTGATAAATCTCGATACTTAGGCCATCACATGAGGAATGTGTACTAATGTTTTAGAATGACTGTATTAATTGCGTGGTGGAAAATAATTAATCGTCAAAAGGAATTGTCAAAACTTCCATTTGCCAAGTATTTGATTTGGCTTATTTTCCTTGGTTCACAGTTGTAGAGACGTCCCTATTTCATATAAGTTAATGTACATAAAATGTGCAGAAGGTTTAATGGAACTCTTAGGATGTGAGTATAGCCTCCACCCAATTCAGTTCATTTTTTTAACTTACTGAAATCAGTTGAAAATGTAAACTTTAAAGTGCCTTTTATCCAGACACAAAACCCCAGCTCCCTTATTTACTTGTATTTGTTTACAGACCAGTCTTGCCCTTTTGCAATATGGTGGTGATGTGGACGTACAAGCCAGCAGCCAATGAGGGATCTGTTTCTGTATCTATGGAAGCCTCTGCCAGAGTCTTGTGTTTGGAGGGACCTCGCCGACAGAATTTTTAAAGCACACGTTTGCAACTCTCACGTGGCCTTCACTGCACCCAGCAATTTAAACATCAACTGCTGTATCAGTTTCAGTTTCCCTTTTTCTGCAGCTAGCACTATAAAGCTCTGGTTACGTATGTCTGTCATTCCCAGCTTTGTAATTTCAGGACTTCACATGCATGTCAAATTACATGATCAAGAGATGCCGAACCGTTAATGCAAATAAATGCAGTCAAAACAGTTTCTAAATGGAGTTTGAAGTGAGACAGTTTCGTCAGCAGATGTATTTTTGCATTGTTTTACATGGCATATACTCATTATTACTTGGTAATGATGATATTTCTGTTTTACTGCTGCCCTACCAACTGCTGTATGGAGACAAAGAAAGTGATTAATTTACGCGGCACTCCTTTACATGTGCCCCACTTGCAAAATATGAAAATTACAACTGTTCACACTTTGAATTCAAGAGGTGTTAAATCACAAACCGTGTCACGTCGTAAGGTCATCATCAGCAGTATGGATGTCACAGCCACAGCTGCAGGTGTCTGTTTGTCAGCGATAATTTAAGTAGCATCTGATACCCCTCGTGCAGTCCAGAACATAACTTTTTTATGACAGTCAGAAAAGCCCCCTCTATTTTTTTTTTTCTGAAGAGGGAAGAAACTGAAGTTTATGCAACTAAGCAGACTGGCCTGGAATTAATGTGCTTAATTACAGGGGTTAGAGTATGACGCTGTGTCGTGTACAGCACGAATTTAAAATAACAGACTAGATTGGACACGTTCCTTCTGCCAGTCTTTTTTTTCACTTAGTCATGCAAGAACACACACAATGCCGACAAGTACCGTGTGCACACACACATACTGTATATATAAATGCACAGATAAACGATGTTGTTTGCTGTAAAATGCAGGCAATGTTTTTCTCAATTTTACTATTTTTTGTATTGATAATTGTAATTCAACAGTAAAGCACATAACCCAAAATGTCAGACTTTTACTTCTTTCGCTTAAGTGAAGTTGTTAAGAAGAAATGTTGCTGTTGCTGAGAGACTCTCTGTAGCCCCATTTTGAGATTAAACGGTTTATGCAACTGAAGCATGACCACCGTCTGCAATAAACCATCATTTTCTTTGAGTCCAACAATCTGACTTGTTCTGTCTTGTTTCACTGGGTTTTCACTTTTGGTTTAGATACACCGTGTTCCCATAAAAATATTCTGACTCTATGACGTGCAATTTGACTTGACATCAGTTACTTTACAGACATATTTTGACAGACGTGTCCCATTTGAGAAGTAATAAATGACTTGGACACAGGTAAGAACTTCTGATCCAGACAAGACGAGTGACATTTACCAGGATGAATTCAGTCTTACTTAATCGACACTGGATAATCCTTTCATACTCAAAAACAAGTCCAACTCGATTTCATATCTAAATATAAGATTATTGCGCTTCCTTTTTTAAAAAAATTGCATTTTGATTTTCATTTGCAGTGTATGCATATGATAATATATTGGTTTAATCTTTCATTTCCACCAGCTCCTCTCTGCTGTTTCCACCATCATCCCCAACCACTGACCCAAAAATCAGCTTTTTCCCTAATCGAGGACGCAGCTTTTGTCTCCAGTTGGACAAGCTGTCCTCAATTAACTGGTCTTTGTTGTCCCCGGACGTCAGAAACACACATTAACACACACACACACACGTCATCTACACTGAACTACCGGTAAACCTTTGCTGCTGCCACTTCTGGATTAGCCCTCCTGCTTCCCCGCCCATGCTGACGTAAAGCCTGCCTCAGTGCACACTGTCTTGCTTTGGTATTAAGGAGATCTGAGTAACTTAGATTTAGAGTTTCAATAAGTGGGCTGCATGCAGAGTGATACAGCTTGCATACAATATTTAAATATATAAAATAAGTGCACAAAGTCAGTTGAAATACAAGCATTTTTAAATGCTGGTAAACATTCTTTATGACAGACGAGCATGACGGTACACGTCAGACTGCGTTATTATACAGCAGATGTTTTTATAGGCAGATTTGTCTTTTTTCCACATTGTTGAGAGCAGCGTAAGCAGGATATTATTAAGTTCAGTGATTTATATGATGATGTAATCTTTCAGGTATGCTGCTGTTTGTCCATTAGGAGAGTTTTAAGACTGAAAATGAAATGAAATGAAATGGGAAATGAAAATGGGGTTTTGTATCCTCATGAAAAATACAGTCATGCGCCTTAACATACAGTAAGATCCCTACAAATATATAAAGGTCAGTCAGTAAATTATAAACGTAAACTCCTAGTTGTTCAACAGATTGTAATCATTTCCTTTATCTGCCCATTCACCAGGTAGTCGGTCTGATGATAAATCAATGATGTATGAGCCTCATGAGTTTACATTATTGTCAAGACATACATGCAAAGGACAACTACACAATCTGACATTAAGACAGGATAATAAGTGAACACACATGCAAGTGAAACAAACACTTAACCTCAGCACTTTTTCACAACATTTCTCCATTCACATAGTGTTTATGTCATTTGATTATCAATAATATTTCATCTGACTTCCTCAGGTTTCTGTGTTCTGTAACTGTTTTTAAGAAGACTAATCAATGAGGGAATCTCCTTAACAACAGGATGACACACAGACATAAACTGTAAGCAAAGTCCCATGATGAAAAAAGTATTACTCTTGTCCAGTACACTTTAATGTATTAAATACTAGTGGATGCGTTTATTTGTACTAAAACCGGCCGAGACTTTCTGGACTCATTTATAACTGAAGATTAAATCTTTATAAAACCACATTCAGTCAAATTCAATCAAGTGTTTCTCACATTTTCTCTGTTCTTTTTCTTTTTGACTGTTCAAGAAACAGTCAAAAAAAAAAAAACTGAAATAAATTTTAGTTGAATGAACACACTGACAAAACAAGAAAACAGACAGGTAGCATAGGAAAGTGTTGCTGAACGAGATGAGCTGCTGTGAGCTTTGTGAGGGCTAAGTAAAGCATCACAATTTTGTTTTTGCCCAAAGAGAGTTCGCTCTCCTTTTCATGGGTGCCCAGCTGCATTAGGAAGTACACATGAAACTCAACAAGACACTACTGCAAAACCGATGAACCACAAAAAAAAGCTATCACGACATAAAAAGAGTGGATATATTCCTTATCCATACAGTGTAAATATACCACATGCCCAGCTGTTTCATTTACAAAAACGAGAAAACGAATTGACTACCCTGACGGTGGCACACAATAGCAGCGATCAGACTGAGTGGTGAAATTTGCACTTTTGTTTCGGTATGTCAGTGTGTTCTCTGCCTACTGTACTTTGAAATAATTGAAAATTATATAGGGATTAAGTGTAAAAGACATACACAATAACACTTACAATAACAAAAAATAACAAAAACACACAATTATACACACAGTGATGGGCCGTCTATTTTAAATACTCATCCTGCATCATTTTCACGGTAATATCGGTGGTCTGCTGTGACCCTCAGCGGGATGGAGAACGCAACTGAACCGCTGATCTACTTGAGGTGAAAGAAGCCAGATGGTTTTGCTGGTGCAGCCATCAGCATGTTAGCTTGGTTCTTGTGAGTTATGTGGATCTATAATAAATAAAAAACAAAAAGCAAAAAAAAAAACAACACAATTTTGGTCAACAAATTTGCTAAAAATTTCTTTGATTTAGTCAATTTGATCAGCTCAGTTTAAATGATAAGATACCCAGGAAACTTTTAGAAATGTTAAATGCACCCAAACTGTCTAGTAAAACAAGTATTCTGTCTATACCTGTTCCCTTTATCCTAAAACAAACAAAATGCATGCTTTAATTCTGAAGGCAAATTACTTGCTGTGTTATTTCAGCACTCTATGTCCTCGTTCCGGTACCCACCCTCGGCCCCGGGCACTGAACCCTACCTGACTTTAAATTACGTCAGATGCATTAGCAGTGAGTACAAGAGGGAACAAAAGCTCCCAACGCTCACTTGCCAATTTATTAGGTACTCCCAGCTAAAGCTAATGCAGTCTAATCATGAAGGTTTTTGTTAGAAGTGCTGAATCAATCGTATGATCATTTTGGAGGCTACAGTTTGATGTGCTGTTGAACTGTACTGCATCGCGCTAAAACTGCGGTTTCTAATATTTTGTCCACCCTTTATAAAGTCAGTGTTAAAGTTTCTGTGCTTGCTGCTGTGTGCATGCAAACCTGCTTTGTTTTTGTGCATTTTTTCAGAGAGTTGCTGGATGTTCTTATCTTTGCTGTGGAAGCACCGTGTGTCTCTGCCACGTTAATCAAAATAAATGAATGAATGAATTTAAATTCATAATATGTAGAATTTCAGCAATAAAATATCAATAATATAACAATAAAATAATAAAAAAACAAAAACAAAACAACAAAAAAAACAACTAGACCTTTGTTATATAGTTTGCTGAGCTGTGTACCTGCCTGTTGCTATAACTCGGAAAATGCGACTAAACTTAACGTGAATAAAACTCTTCCATGAGCATTTGTGGAGCACGTCAGATAGATTTTCAACAGCAATGGTGGTTGTATAACAAGGAAGACAACAACTCCCATGATCCCATGTTTTTGCTTTGTTTTTATCAAGAGACCCCTGGTGGCAAAAGCTACATACTCTGAATTTAACAAAGTTGTACACATTACTGTAACCTCTTGGATTTAGTGAATCTAATGTGTAATGTCTGCATCTTCACTCATGGCAGTGTTAATTTGTTAATAACACTTACAGTACATGGAGGCTGCATCCAGGGCTCCCCATCGATTTGCATGGGTAGGGCTTTGACTGTCCTGCACACAGGAAGAAAGTGACACTGTATGTGAGCAATATGTCAAATGTGTGTTAGTTTACACCAGACTAACCCTAACATACCTGGAACACCTGACAATACGATACAACTTTGTTTATGTCATCCACCTGTTGGTAAAAGTACACAACCTGATGGTAATCTGGGAGGTCTGTGCCAGTCTGTGCCCGGCACTCTTCAGTCCAGTGTAGATCTGTCCCATCTCTATGACTCCTTCCAGCCCGACCACCTCCAAACGCTTATCGCTCATATCTGTGGAGTGACAAGACACACAGATCAAGATCAACAGATTGATGGTGTCCACGTGCAAGAAAGCAAGGAGGGCTTTTTGACAGTATTTAGATGCTAAGAATGAGGTGAGGTACGGCAATGAAAACAAAACGTGCAAGCGGCCAAGTTTCACCTTGTGAGACTGTTTTCAGAACTTCAGGGTCAGTAATGACCTCGCCGTGCTCCACCTCTGGACCACCATCAGGCTTCTTGGACTCGCCCCACAGGTTGGAGCCTCCGTGCATGCTGGGTATGTTGAGGACAGCTATGCCCTCCAGAGACAGGTTGCTCAGGTCCAGGTGTCTCCCACAGCACTGGTGGAGTGAAACAGCATGTTCCATAAACACAACTGAACAAAAGCAAGACATTTTTTGCAATAGTTATCGTTTTGATTTTACAAACTCAAACCTCAATCATGAGACAGTCCTTCAGCTTTTTGCAAGAGGCAGAAATGGTCTCTGAAGTGGCAAACTCAAAATACCAAAGTTTGTTTTTCATTCTGCAAAACAACAGAAAATGAGAACAACATTAATGATTAAAAAAAACCTCTGTTACACTAGAGAACGCTTTTTATACACGCAGTTAGTGTGGCTCCTCACCTGCTGTTGAACCTCTGGGGGTGTTTCTCCCTCATGGAGTGGAAACGATGAGCAATCGAGGCATCCTGCTCGCATGTAATCATATTAGGTCACATATCAGGCAATGTAGTCATGTTGTCTTGCAATCAAAAGTTAATCAATAACCATGTGTGATGTCATTATTCCTCCGTGCTGAGGCAGTGACTCACCACTCCGATAGAAAAATAGTTGTTAATGATCTCGTAGGGCACAGGATCTCCTGCCTCTTGGTTGTCTTCTGGAATCACCTGAATGCTCCAGCGGTCCATGTGAACCAACTCGCTTGCTTCGATCTCCTTCAGGATCTCTCTCAGGTCTGACCCCTCATAGCCTTTTTCAGGGTTACAAAAGATGCAGAAAAAAAATTATAAATAAAGGCTCCAGTATCAGGGTTAATGCCTAAGTGATGGTTGCTTGGTTTAGGTTAATATGCTGACGGTTTTACCTCCTCCCCAGCGTAGACAGCGAGCCAAGTCATTCCCAGTACCCAAAGGCAGAACAGCCACTGGAGGGCACACCTGGAGGTCTTCTCTGTCTGAAATCACAGGTATGTTATTTAGTCTTCAAGATGACTATCTTCATCACTTCTCTGAAACCCAAAAGGACCTACAGTACCTATAGCATCCAGGAGCCATCCGACAGTGCCATCTCCTCCACACACCAAGATCCTGTACTCACGCAGATTGCGGAAGAAGTGAAGTCTGAAGAACCAAAAACAGCATAAAGTAAAGTGTACACTCCAGCTGCAGTAACCATACATAGTGGTGAAAGTGTGCTGTACCCTGGTGCAGGACCTCCGTTGGACAGGTTGTACACTTGACGTGGGTTCAGCAGGTACTGAAACTTCCTGAGCACTCTGTGGAGAGCACAGAGATACAACACATGACCAGAGAGAAAGAAAGTGCAAGGGACCATATTCAAGCTCTACAAATGACACGAAAAATGAACTGATTACTTTCATGCTAGGCGTAAAAGAAAATTAGCCAAACATATTACACTGTTTACCTTTCACCCTGCTTTCCTCCACTTTTTGGGTTTACAAACACCAACAGTGGGTGGGTGTCTGGAACAGGAACGATCTGAAGAAAAATACGACAGATTAAGATCTGATGGATTACGTAACAGGTCTGAGAAACTTGTGTGTGATATGCAAAGGACACATGCAGTGAGTCGGGCTAATGTAAAGAGTAGTCCTGCTTGTGGTGGAGTACTCAGTCACATTTTAAAGAAAAGTCGATCATGCTGCAGAAATCAGTTTCTCTGTAAGCCTGGGGTTTAATTATCAACAGAAGCACTTGAAAGCAACATGATTTTAATCTCCCAACGGCTGCATTTATCCACGACTTCATCCAAGACTCAGAACCAAACAGACTACAAACATGCTGATACAGTTCTTTTAAACATGAAAATCTTTCTAAATAAATAAATAAAACCCAACATGACGAATAATTAAAATTGGAGATTCTCCCAAAAGCAACGATATGCAGATGGTAGTTTGAGCAGACAACTTGAAAGAGACCTCTCAGAGAAAACACATGGGTGTACAGTTGGAAAAGAAATAAAAGTGTGTAGGAAGATCTGACAACAGGAGACCTGCAGGACATGGCCATCAGGAGTGACATTTAACAAGCTGGTGTCTTCCTCCTGCTGGCAGAACAGACAGACAATTAATCCTAAAAATCCCAAATTTGATAAAGCAAAATTGATGGTGTTAGTATTTTCTTGATACCTTTAGCTTACCTTTGAGACGGCGTATATGGCCCATGGAGGCAGTATATGGTCTCTCAGTGGCCCACAGTCACAAGATGCTAAGCCAGCGAGAACACACTCATCATGACGCTTAGAAAAAGACGACAAAGATTCAGCAAACATCCTGCGAAGCATTCATTGATGTCCATAGAAACGAACAGAGTCCTCACCATCTCCTGACACCACACACAACACCTCCCTGCTAAAGTTTTGATCTTCTTGTGGCAGACCTGACACTTGGTGGAGTTACTGTCAGCTCTGATCCAGTCGTGAGCTGCGACCTGGGACACAAAGAAAAACAGGAAAAAGTGCAGTTCACTAACATTCCTTGTTTTATTAAGATTTTAACTGTTTTTTGAACTTTTTTTTTTATTATTAATTGTTGGAAGTGATGGCCCTGCGATTGACTGGCGACCAGTCCAGGGTGTACCCCGCCTCTCGCCCGTAGTCAGCTGGAATTGGCTCCAGCTCCCCCGCGACCCTGACGGATAAGCGGTATAGAAAATGGATGGATGGATGTTGGAAGTGATTTCATAATCAGGACTTGCCTTGTCTATTTCTATTTACCCAGTCGTTTTCGCATGCATAATACGCAGACAACCAGTCAGCTATGAAAGTCATAGATAGCTTCAGATTTATGACTTTTATGGCTAACCGCTGACCACAGCACGCTTTCTTCTCCTTTCAGCTGTCTCTTCAGGGGTTGCTACAGCGAATCATCTGCTTCCATCTCACCATATCCTCTGTGTCCTCATCCCTCACACCAACTACCTTCATGTCCTCCTTCACTACATCCATAAACACCCTCTTTGGTCAAATGAATGAGGCATGCTTTAAGCATTGCAAGCACAACATGGACACGTTTGAGAGAAGGCTCCCAGCTAAACGTACAGCAGAGGATGAGTCTTCACCGAGTCAGAGCACGACTTCCAAGGCAAAGACAAGAAAAGACGGTGAGGCACATTTCGCCCTCGGCTTCACCAGTACAACAGTGGCTAACGAGAGCATCTGAAAATACAAGCTCCTGACAGTTTGAGACACCACTTTGAGAAAACATATCCAGAGCATAAAGACGAGCCAGTTTACTTCTTCAGAAAAAAAAATCAGAAATATTCTAATCTACAAAGGGAAGCTGTGCAGAATAAAATTGGAAACCACTGCATTAAAGTGAGTTGTGCCTGTGATGCTACACCGGAAAAAGACAGTGAACAAATCATTGTCTATGCTTGTGCAAAATCAGGACATTTAACAGATGTACAGAGCAGACTGTGCTGGCTGTAATCCGCACTTAAAAAAACACTGATGGGTTGCACTTATTACTGACTAATGCACCGTAATGTTCCCTGCTGTTAATGTGTTTACCGTTGCTACCATTTGGATTTTGGTGAGTTAAAAGAGAACTGACTGACGAATGTCAGCCTTCAGTTCATTCTTGACTTGCCCCACTGTCTGAGGAAATTACTGTTTATATGTTACTTAAATTTACTTCAGTGGGAACAAATGGGCTTGAGGTTGGCTGTTACAGACCAAGCAGAAAAGCTGGAAAGTACTGAGAGGCAAACTAATGTGTCTCACTAATTTTGGTATAATGGGATTTGTGGACAATAAAAAATGCTTGTGTAAATGTTAGCTTGAAAAACAGAAATAAAACCAAACCAATGTAAGGAAATGGAAATTAAGTAGACTTGTCATGCTCCTTACACCAATCTCCTTTTTGGATTTGACGAATGTACGAGCACAGGATTCGGGATTCTTGTTGGCACACTGACTGTGGACAGTGTACTTGCAACCTGTTGAAGAAAAACAAAAACTCAGTGGAGAATGAGTTACATCTGTTCGATGGCCAAATATATGCATTCTTATTCACAGGAAACTGCAATGTCAAATAACAGACAGTGCAAGTGAATTTGGAAATGTGTGTCTGCCACTTTATTAGCACTTTCTATGAGGTGCAGGGTCGCCCCCTGATGGCGACTGTGGGCTCTTACAGGTGCAGCAGAGTCCTTGCTTCCCGAGGCCGAGCAGCATGCTCTGACACACACTACAGTAGGTCGGCTTGTTAAAGTGCTTCATCCTCCACATGTGCTGCCCATCTCGCTCTATCATCTGTGGATGAGTGGAAGACAAAAAGATTTTAAATGGGACAAAGGAAGGAGAAAATCTTTTATGCGACCACCGTCATTTTGTGCTTGTGATGTCATTTGGAGCCAGAGCCTGTGCGTTAGTGATCAGGTGGCCATGGGATCGAGTTCAGTTCAGTTGTCAGTGATGACATTTGAGTCCCTTTTTCATAGCCAAAATAAAACTGATCAAAACCAACATTTACAGAAAAATTAACAACTGAACAAAAATAAATGTGACAAAGATAAAAATTTGTTTGATGTTACATTTTTTAGTTTGGCCCGCGCCCCATCTGCTTAACGCGGAGGTGGGCGGGATTTATGACAGGTATGACAGACAGCCACCTTTGGCCAAATAAGATGTCTTGGCTTCACTTTTAGGGAGCTGTCACCAATGAATCTTTAAAATGAAGTCATATGTTTGTCACCTTCAGTCCCAGCAGAACAAGTAACGGCACATTGTTCATGCCTCCCTTCACCCATTCCTCCAGAGTGACAGTCCCGCTGTCGTCCACGTCGATCGCTGTCATCATATCTTTGAGCACCTATCCAGTTACAAAAACATACACTCATTATTAAGCTAAATATTAAAACTGATACTTAAAATATTAAGCTACCACATCCTTCATGTAAACCTTTTTTGAAACAGCAAACTGTTTTGTGATACAACAAGAAATAAAAAATCATGCCGCTCACGCTTAAAAATTAAAAACACATTAAAAGCAGAGTCATACTGGTCTGAGTTCAGTGACGTCCCAGCCCAAGTAATCAGCAGCTCGCATCATCTGGGTGATTATACGATCCACCTCCTGATGGAGAGACAACAGGTTTTCATTTAACAGTTGATTTGGGCGTAAATCCATCTTGATCAAAGTGCAAAGTACTGTAACCTATGACAAAGTCAATCTAAGTAGGTATACAACACATCAAAATTAAAAATGACACAGAGCAGTTAGAGAAACTTGGCAGTGTGTGTGTAACTTACAGAGCTGTCCAGCAGTCCATTGCCGTCTTTATCGTAAAGCTTGAAAGTAACTAGAGACAAAAGAAAGCCAGACAATCATCCAACTATTTTTTTCTTTTCACTTTCTCAAACCTCCTTTACATCTCCATCAGCTTTACATCTTACATACTTAATCATTTATCGCTGATGAATGTCACATTAAATACAGTTGCACAATAACAAACATGTCACAAAATTTTACAAAACGTAGACGAAACCAACATTCGAGCTTCTCCCGCGGTTGTACTTCCTCCAGCACCGAGAAATAACAGGACACATCACGAAGAAAGACGCCATCTGGAAACAAACACAGACACAACCTCTATTTATTCTTAAGTCATAAAGAGCATCATATTCCTTTATTTCTGCATTACAAAAGCAAGTATTTTATCTTCGGTTGCTTCTTGGAACAGGTGGACTAATCTCCAAAGCTTCGCCTACAGCCTCATTCTTATGACGCAGCAGTACATGATGAAAACACAGAGAAACAAACAGGTGGGCGTTGGACAAAGTATCCAACTGGAAAAAAAAACAAACTCTTTTTGATTATTCTCAGGAAGTTCTGCAACGCTTTCCCAAACACACTCAGACGACTTCAGAGTTCAGTGTTTTTCCTCTGAGGACCTGCTCCACGCTGTTACGTAAAGGAGAAGGGATGCGATTTTCAAAATAATTTACCTCCTTTGGGCACAGGGCTCTTAGTCAACCCATCCTGCTCTACGTGTTGAAAATAGCGAAAAAGGCGTTGGCAGAAATCTGCGGGGAAGTCATCCACTTCTAGGTAAGTCTTGAGGAAAAGACAGAAGCCCACCGCATCCACACACTGAGGAGAGAAAAAGACTGTGATTGTCCGAAAACCCAAGGTTAAAACAACAATGCTTTAATTTTACAGAGACTGTGATTTCTCGATGATTTAACGATGATTTCAAAGAAAGTTTCCTGTAATTTGGAACTAGTTACGGGGGGGGGGAGGGTAAAACAACGTTAAATTAGTTCACTTCAAATAGATAAATTCCACGACTGGTTTAATCAAGCATGCAGAATAAGAGCAGAATAAGGTTTCCACTATAAAAACAATTATAGAAATTTGGGCTGAATATTTTCTATATGATTAATATCAAATTAAATATTTCTTACTGAGAAACTTCCTACAAAATGTATTTGAAAAAAGTGAGAATTGAGTTGAAAAGAGCTGGCACACGTGTCATTGTCCATAAAAGATCTTAAACACCTCTTACCTCTCCAAAGCTGTGCTGGGACAGACGACCCCCGGGGTGAAATTCCTTTATCACATCTTTCACACTCAAACTGCTGTCTGCAAAGGAGATATTGGAGTCGTCAAAAAGCGAATTAACAGATCAAAACGTACACATCAAAGGCATGAAATGTAATGATGATTAACTGATGATGATGATGATGATGATGATACTGTCTGTTCTCAACATGACTGATGAGAAAAGCTCTTCGCCATTTGTCCCACACATTAATTACTTGGCTCCTGAGTGCTAAAACAGGAAACAAATGTGAGATCATCACTAATTGTGGACACAGACGTCCTGGGTGTATCGTACATTAAATCCGGGCTGTCAGAGGTAGCACACAGCGATGCTCCTGTCAGGTCCAGAGAGGAGTCTGTGTAATTATCCATTATCCAACAGTGCAAATACACACACACACACACACACACCCCACCATCACCATCCACGACACTAAAAGCTTCCACACCCATTTCATTTCATTCAAAGCCTCTGAGTCTTCAGCAGAATATTTTTAGCCCCATAAGTTTCCTGTCAACATGTCCATCAAATTCTGCATCAGCTCAAACCCAGGTGCAAAAGCATGCACTTACATTTGTTTTGTGTGTGTGTGTGTGTTGTTTGTGTTTTTGCATTGATGCTGAATGATCCTCCAGAGAAACACTAAGGAGTGTTTTATTGTTATTATTTAGTGTTCTTGCTGTGTGAATGTGAGGAACTTCCTGAGTCATTTATTTTACGATGTTGATATCCTTAAATTAATCAGGATGCACTCTAATCTTTCAAAATAAAATTCATACATTTCACTACCCTTTGTGCTCCTCTGCTTGATACATAAACTGCAATGAGGCCAAAAGAGGATTTTGGCTGAGTCAAGTGAGTGATCCTTTCTTGTTCTTCTCGTCCTTGACCGTATTTAATTGTCTTTGTTTTTTCTCTACTTTCATAAATCAGTGATTTGCGTTCACTTTCCCATAATTTCCAGATCATCAGTAATGTAACAAGAATTCAGATCTTTCTACTTTAGAGAGTAGTACTATAGGAGTATATAAGAGTACTATACAACTGTATATACTACTACTACAAGCAAAACAGTTATGCATTAAAAACCATAGTAAAATATTCCTAAATGTACATTTTGCAAGATTTTCAGAAATAAACGATGTATAGACTCACATACAGTATCACTTATGACCCACTAGACGTGTGTGGTGTTGTATGTATCTGCAGAGAACCTGCACTCTGCCTGCATTTATTTTATAGTAGTATTTTGTTCGGGATGTTTCTGGAGAAATGTGATTAAATTGTTGTGTCTTATTCCGGCTGGCCAACATTTTGAGCTGACGACCAGGAAATGAGACTCAACTATAGTCTATTTTCCTGGCTTACTGCACCATTGAATGGTGTGTTTATAAACATCAACAGATAAAACCTGTATAGCGTGCCTTTAAAGTATCAAAAGCAATCTTTTTTGCAGACTAGATGATTGATACATTACCATAAATTACTTAACTGTTACCGATGCGCTGATGTGGAAGGAGGATTCTGCTGTTGCACTTGTTCCAGCTGGAACCAATTTTAATTATTTTATGCCTAAGTACACTATATACAGTTGGTTGCATGAATCATTAATGTGTCTCAGTCTATCAGCTGATTGTATGTTTTGTATTTAAAGTTTTGATCAGCAAAATAACTAGCAGCTGTCACAAGTATACAGTAATAAAAAATTAAAACACTTAAGTGAAGTAAGAACACTTTAAAATTGTGCTTAAACACAGTACGTAAGTGAATGTACTTTGTGGTTTCATTCCACCACTGCAAATCATTGTTATTCACATTCAGTCAGAATGGGATGTAAATGCATCCATGCTTGAATTTCCAGAAAAGCAAAAGCCTCGTTGTTTATCCCGAGGTCATCCTGAGCTACAGAAAACCACCTCTCAAGCTGGTCTCTATGTTTCACATGCGGTACTGACACAGCAGTATTACTAGTAATCGTTGAAATCATGTTAAATGACTTACACTCCATGTAATGCTGCAGCTGGATAAAATCCACAGGAGTCAGAGACCCTTCAGTGTCGTCAGACGAGGCCATGCCGATCAGCTGGATGACAGAGAAAACAACGGCGGTCACAGAGATGCCAGCCCCCGGGTTGATGTGCTAACTGCCAGTCAGGTTTCAGAAACAAGGAGGTAGCCTTTCGTATAATAGGCCTTAGGTCAACCACTGGTTTGGCAGTGACTCACACGAACTGGTTTGCCTCCATTCTTTGGCTTGCACACACCAGCCTGTCAAACACTCCTCTGATCAACCACAGTGCCTGCCCTCAGATATTCAGACAGCGTGGGGGCTGATTAATCCCAGAAATCACCAGGGAATACTGAGGTTATTGTACCATTTAGATATTTTAGATGTTTTACTTTTAAATATTGGTCAGAATAACAAGATCTGACAGGAGGAGGAGTAGCACACATGTAATAACATAAGGGGAGAGATTCAGTCTCCAGTGATGCATAATTAAAGTCACCATCAGAGAATGAATATACAACTTTCTCACCAGCCTGTAGACATACTGATCATGCTGACAGATGTGTGCAGTGAACTGCTTTATCTGCACAAGTCTCCTATCCCCAAAAACACATCCCACTTCATCGGCTTAATCAGCAACGCACAGCGAAGCAAATCAGGAATAGTCAATTAAAACCAACCTTTCAAAAAGGGACATCCATCACACGGGATTATAATTTCAAGTGAGAGTGACTGACGGAGTGACAGGCGCGACTTTTCAAGTCATTGTGCTCCCTGTGCTGCACAGGTGTCCCGTCATCCTGACAGGAAGACGGATGAACCCTCTGAGAGCTTACCTTTCGCCCTCCGCAGGCTTCAGCAGAGCTATAGGTAAAAAGAAAAGAAAAAAGAAAAGTTGTCTCCTAAACACGGAGCTCCTCAACACGGAACTTTGATATGCTGGTTGGCGGCAGCTGGTGCTTCTGGGTAAATGTCTGCCGCGGTATTAGCGGATATAAGGGATTAAGAATGGGCGGAGGAGGAGCTTTTAGCGACATAATTACAGATAGTGGCAGTGCCTCGTGCGCACTGCCACGCACACACACACACACACAGACGCAGCAGACACGCGCACTTGTTTGATTTTATTGTCCCCAACCAACACATACCCTAAAAATACTGTGGCTTTAAGCCCTAAAACTGAGTGCGGTGGAGGCTCTCTGGCTGCAGACCGGAGTGACTGATCAGATGTGAATGAATGAAATATTAGGATGTCATATGAACTGCTGTTGTGGCTCTGAAGATTCACATGCATGATGTTGAAGGTTTGGGTCTTTGCACCGAAAGCTTTCAGACTGGGCCTTTACATTTAAATTATTTTTTAATTTTAATTATTAAATTATCTGACACACTGCCTGAACAGGCCGATAAAGGCTTAAATTTAAATGGTGACCTCGTTTTTTTTTTCATAAGAGAGGCTGGGGTCCATAAACATAGGCAAAAACAAATAAGATACTCCGAAGCAGTGAGTAGTCTAATGCACTGAAGATGAAATAAGACAAACTGGAAGTTGAGGACTGGTTGGCAGGTCAAAGGGTTTTCTGTTGTAATGATGTAGGTTACCTGTCTGCTATTAAGCAGTAACAGATTCAATGAGTAGAGATGGGACAGTATGGCTGATGTGCTGAATGCTGCAAATACCATGTGTTCAACTAACAGAGTGATACAATATAGCAATGAGGGCGGGAAAATTAAAATAAACACAACAGAACACACAGGTGAATTTGAAATAAACATGGGCTATGACTACGTGGGGAGGAAAAGAAGAAAAGGTCATCATACAAGGATGCAGGGCCACTAAACAGATAAACAGATCACTCATCCCATATGCAATGAACAGATCGTTAGCTTCTTGTCCCATGATAATATATCTGCAGTGGTTCTTGGTATTTATAATTTGTAGTTGGAATCAGTTGTGAAATAATAATTGATACTGCATATACTGAATTAGGTGCATGTATGTTAGCAAACTTTTATATTTCTGTTATTTCCTGAATGAGGAATTCTCATTTTTACATTAGAAATCAGTGTGAGTAACGTCTAAAAACAACACTGGAAGCATGTCAATTTTTCGTCTGAGCATTTCTGGTTGTCACCATTGTGCGCTTTGCATGTTGGCTTCCAAACTAGTTGTGATGCTACAAATCATCCTTAAATGTACACATCTTTAGCTCAGATTAAGGTGAGCAGCCAAAGGCAGTGGAAACCTGTGGACTTACATTTAATTGTTTTGTTAAACCACTGCTTCCAAAATCTTGACCGATTCTGAATTAACCTGGATCTGGATCCTTGAATTAACCGAAGTAACCGATATTGTCCTGTTTTTAAGTATCCGGTACATTTGAGGTCAGTTTATCTGTTGCTGCTGTCTTTTCGTGTGGCGGTAGGAGGCGGTAGCGGGCCTCAGTTACAGTTGACAGCCGCAGTGAAATGTAGTAGAAGAAGAATCAATCTACGCAGATGTTTACGTTCTTGTACTTCCGTAGCTGCTCAAAGGAGGGATAACGTTACTGATCTAGCGTTAAATCCAAAATTGGAGAAGAAACACTCGGTCATGGTTCTCCTTTTTAACATAAGTGTTAGAAATGCCTGACAGATAAATATTATTAAGGTCTTGTACTGTCCACTGTCGGCACAGTAACGCGAGTTTTTCCTCTTCATCCATCGCAGCCAAAGCTAAAGCTAGCGGTGTGTTAGCAGCGGGTCAGCGGTGGACGTTATTTAATGAATCATCACCTGATCCGCACTTTGTCCAGTGTTAATTTAGATATCATACAAGGCAGTCATGGCCACTAGGCGTCTGACCGATGCCTTCTTGTTAATGCGGAACAATGCAATCCAAAACCGGCAGATATTGGCTGAGCAAGTGAGTACATACGACCCCCGTCTGAGTACACGTAGCAATGCTGCGGTGAGTGGTCTGCATCGTTTTGACATTTTACGTGTGTGTTTGCATATAGCCAGCCACTGAGTTGTGTTAGCTAGATACAACTGTGTAGTACTAGTTGTAGATCATTACTAAAGAAGATTTTGTACGGCTCCGGTTATATTTCTGAGCCCCATAATTTCACCTTAAGACTCAAATGACTCCGTGAGGTGATGGGGAGGATGATGATGAAGAGTGCGCAGGCTTATTTGTTTTTTAGCTGCCTGATATCTAATTGTCTACAGTAAATGCTAAATAGTGGTCTGCGCTTCCTCACTGTAAGATAAAAAATGAGTTTGTAAAATAAAATGGTGTTTTTGAAATGCCCAGATAGTACTTAGTACAGTACATAATAAATTGATACTCTGGTTTATGTTGATCACACGTGGCCAATCCGCATGATAAGGTCAAATAGAAATCCAGCAGGTGTGATTAACTCTCCAGAGCTGAGAACATTTTGTGAAGAGTGCTCGATAATGCAGCTGAACTGCTCATGGACTGCCTGATCTGCCTCTCATTCATTACTGCCAGTCGCCTGCCTTTTCACTGGAGCTCTACCAGTAAATTATGCAGTTATCATGGATCATTAGACCTCGCAGGCCTGAGGAATCCTGTTTTTTAACTTTACTTCTGTGTACATCATCATCCTAAATACTGATTGGAAAATATCATCACCTACAATGTCCGTTAACATTGCCATTTTTTAAAAAAATTATAACTAGTGTTTTTTGCCCAATAGCTTTCAACTCAGTAGTGGATAGTTATTTCACATGTTGTGTGTCACATAGCTGAAATGAATGATATTTAAATAGAAAATTATGTTTATATTCTGATATCTCACATTGTCTTGCACTGTGTCTGTTCAGTGTATGTTTGGTCCTGTTGTCCTTTGTATCAGGCTTCATACATATATGTTGTAAAACAGTGTTGTTTTACGTGTCTGAGTGTCACAGAGAACATGCCGGTAGATTAATTGGTTGTAAAATTCTGTGTGAAGAGTGAAAAATGAAAAAAAAAAAAAATTTTATTCAGCAATGTCACTTTGTCCTTCAGCGATATGTTGCTTAATTTTCATTTTACTGTAGTGCAGTTGTGACACATTACATATCCACAGGCTGAAGTGTATTTGCACCGACCAGAAGGCAATGATTCATATAGAACTGCTTTGTTTTACGTTAGAATATGTGCATTCAGCCTACTGAAGCTGCTGTACACTCAGGTTTAAAAAACTGACTTTGCCAGAAGAATATTACCGTTTTGCACATTTTAACTTAACTTCACTTCTTGATGCTCAACCAGTTTAACCTCTCTTAAACCTCTTTCAAACTTTTAATGATTTGTTTAAAGTGTAGTTAATATTTGGATAAGTATGATATATTTTTCATTCACACTCTAGGTTTTTGCATACGTACACACGTAAACTAAGGATAAAGGTGGATTAAATGAAATGGCGGATTTAAACAACATGTTCGTTTCTGTGCTGTACGATATTTATCATTCTGATTTCAGAATGATAAATGGGTGGATTATGGTATGAACTGCTGACTTTCTGGGGCTCACTTTCTACTACATCTGTCTTTCTCTCCTTTTCCTTGTTCTCTATTGGATGGGACCACTCTGCCAATCACATTAGGAGCTTGATGAGGTACTGTTGCTTCTCTCCATGGTAGAATTACTTTAGATGCATAAAATGCTACAACACCATCTACATCAAAAACATGCTGAATTACTATATTATATGTTTTTATATAATTTTTTTTTTTTTTTTATAAGTTGGCTGATGATCGAATGGCCCTGGTGTCAGGAATCAGTCTGGATCCTGAAGCAGCCATTGGAGTCACCAAGAAACTGCCCCCCAAATGGATAGAAGGGGTAGATGAGGTAAAACACTTTGAATCGGAGCAGAAATATGGAGACCTGTCTGTAAAAAGCTGACTTATACAAATAAATGATTCCAATTTAACCAAATGCATGCGTTTGGAACCCTGTGATCTTGCATAACTTGTGTACAAATACGAGTCACGTGGCTTCCGTCACACATTGCCTTTCAGATCCAGTATGAAATCACCCGCATTCGGCAGAAGATGAAGGAACTGGCTTTACTTCATGACAAGCATATGAATCGTCCCACACTTGATGACAGCAGTGAGGAAGAGCATGCTATAGAAATCACTACGCAAGAGATCACACAGGTACAGTAATTCACTGGTTGAGTAATAGAGATAAAAGAAAGTAAACACCTCAAAAACAATTTCTTTTGGAAACACAATTTTTAGCAAATATTGAATCGTTTTTAATTGACAGATGTTGCTACTTGAGCACACAGTCATGAGATCACGATGTAGAATTGATAATTCATGTTGGCGAGTTTCAAATGAAAAACGGGGTCCATTTCTGCTCGCTCACTCGTTTTGTATTCATTGCAGATGTTTCATCGATGCCAGCGAGCTGTGACGGGTTTGCAGTCTCGCTGTGGCCACTGCACCGAGCAGGAAGAGAGGCTATTGAGAAATGTGGTCTCGTCCCTGGCACAGAGCCTGCAGGAGCTGTCCACCAGTTTCAGGCACACGCAATCCAACTACCTAAAACGTAAAAACTGCAGTAAAGCTGCAACTGGTCTTTCTAAATTCTCAGTCTTCACTGTTGCTTCTCACTTGTTTATACCGTTATCAAGGCTATATATCAAACATATGTCTTTGACCCTCAAGCTATTTTGTTTCTGCCATCTAAGCTGTGTTTATATTCCAGGTATGAAGAACCGTGAAGAGAGGTCAAAACACTTTTTTGATTCTGGACCCCTAATGGAAGAGGATGAAGATTTAGCTGTATATGACAAGGTGAGTGACTTTTTAAGATTCATTGAGTCATTCATATAAACCCTGTTGAGAGTTCAACCACCATTTGTTTTGCTCAGGCATCCTGCATACAAAGCAGAAATACTAAAGGAAATGGGAACAATAAACACCCATTAAAATTCAAGATGAACTCTCACTGTTAATCCCATTAAAGGACAGGAGTTGGATAAATTAAGTATTTGTCTGGTGAAACAGTAAAAGATTTTTAGTTCTACTGTCACAAACCAGTGAAATTGGAAATAAATGACAAATCAGATTATTTGTGAGACCAGAAATGACAGCGACATTGGCACTAAATCAAAAATTATTATTATTATTTAGTTGTCATTGTAGAAATCAGTCCTAAACGTCTAAACGTACATCTTTTTATCTCTGTCATGCTGAAATGTTATTGCTGATATGTGCAGGACATACAGGAGAATCAACATACTGTTTCTCTCTCACCTTAGTACTAAATGCCATGCAATTAAATAAAAAAAAAAAACAAAGAGAAAAACATAGTAGTATAAAGATAAATAACACTCTAGGGGAATATAAAAATCAAACATATGTACAATAATGGAAGTAGTGCAAATACAGTCACAATGAGTGTGCTGAGTCTTTAATGTTTTGATACAAAATGAAAACTGACCTGAAATTTGATCCAGGAAGTGTCTGCTGAGGCTGTGGCTGCTCAAGTTCTTACATTTGTAGTAATAACTGTGCTCCTGTAAAATCACCGCCTTTTATTCATTCCTTCATTCAGGGCTTCACGGACGAACAGCTGATGCTGGTGGAGCAGAACACAGTTATGGTTGAAGAACGAGAGCGGGAGATCCGACAAATAGTGCAGTCAATCTCAGATCTGAATGAGATTTTTCGGGACTTGGCTGGAATGGTGGTGGAGCAGGTATTTGAAGCCGTCCTGATAAGCTCACACTCGATTAAATAATTGACTTTCACTTATGGCATGAGTCCAGTCACTGAGGAACCAAAGACAGTCGTTCTTGTCCTCCATGTGCAGAAGGTTCGAGTGGTCACTGAGTTAACATAATGACTTCCAACAGTGTCAGGATGTGAAGCATTCATCTCAGATTTTCAAAGCTTGAATGTAAATTATTTATGTTGAAATAGATTGAATGGTTTAAAGTTGTTTGATAGTGTGCTGCACCAAATTATTATTGTTATTATAAGAATATAACTAAAATGATTTTCCTCTTCTAACAAGTTTTCTTGTTCTTTGTCCTCAAGGGCACCGTGCTTGACAGAATTGACTTCAATGTTGAGCAGGCTTGTGTGAAAACAGAAGATGGACTGAAACAGTTACAAAAGGTAAACACCAAATGCCCCAATCTGAAAACATCTTTTGATTTTTCTTTTTTTTTTTCGGCTAGGTTTCAGATTTCCAATAATTAAAGGCATAATATGCAGGATTTGCTGGTGTCACTTTATAAACGTCGTTCTAAGTTGGTCCGACACAGAGAGAGCAGCGGGGGTTCAGTGATCTAGAGAGCGTAATGGAGAACAAAGCTGTTAATCCGAGAAATAACACTTAAGTTTCCGATTGTTTCACAGCTTTTACATGCTGAAGCACAAATAACTGTGGCCACACCTCTGCACAAACGTTTGGATTTTGCGTGAATACCACCGAAGTGGAGGTCTCACCCTCTCTGCTGTTTTGTGTCTCTGCTCATTAAGCTCATTTTGTTTCCTGATGTTAAGACACTGAATGTTTTACCTTTGTTGATTAAATTAAAAGTAAGTGAAATACTTACTTTATATTTGACCTTTTTTTTCACTTTCTTTGCAGGCAGAACAGTATCAGAAGAAAAACAGAAAGATGCTGGTCATTTTGATCCTCTTTGTCATAGTCGTTGTTCTAATTATCATTCTTTTTGGAACAAAGTTATAATTTTGCATTCATCTGGCTTTTGTTTTCTGTGTGGGTGTTTGTTGTGCATCTATGTGGACTTGGACTCTGTCTCGGTTCTACTTAAAACAAAGATGACTGCCTTTCATACCCACCGGGAAACGAAGAAAAAAGAAGAATTCCACCTTTATTTACAGGTGCACTTTGGGCTGTGTGATTGATTTTAATGAAACAAACATTCAGTTATGTGTTTGGACTGTGGCTGTTTTATCAAGTGGTTCGTACCGAAATTACTGTAACAGATGTTTGCAAACCCACCTACGGTGACACGTCTTAACAAAAAAAAAACATATTTTGGTGTACAAAAACGGACTACCAATGTTTAAATGCCGAAGCAGAGCATCTTCTGTTGTGCGACTGCATCGTTCCTGTCAAGAATCATTGTAAACAATTTGTTTCTGTGAGCAAGATGTGACAAGAACAACCGTTTGTGAAACAGAAATATGCAGTAGATCTCCACCAGAATACTGCATTTATGTCCCAGCTCAGTATTTTACCTTGAAAACCTAAAAAAAAAAAAGTGTTGTTATTAGGACGGTATCAGATATGATTAGAATAGTCACTCAGTACCAGTTATATATATTCTTTTGGTTTAAGGACCACATGTTTTTTTTGTTTGTTTGTTTGTTTTTTTTAATTACTTTACCCCCAAGGTGAATAGTTATAAGCTTGTCTTACTCCACGGTTTGCTTGAGGAATGTGGAGACAACCATGAGCTTCTTCCAGGTAATTTTAAAATCATGCCTGTGTCACACCTGCTGCACTTTCCAGGAAGTGCTAATTTTAAAACACTTGTTTTTGTTTTTCATGGTCCTTGCATAAAGTGCTACCTTTTCTAAACTCTTGCAGTTTGCACATATTGAGGCCTGAGGGGGGGGAGGGTGGTCGTGTCATGGATGTAATACTACTGTCGTCTATATGATGAAAAGAATTATTTATTTTTATTAACCTCAAATAATCAGGAGGTTTTGAGTTTTTCTGTCGCAGAATTAATGTATATTCTAAACTCACCAATTACTGTCCTTTCCACTGAGAAAACTGTGATGTAGTCCAACACACGCACACACATGAAGACAGCATTTAGATTTTTTTTATTTTAATTTTTTTTTTTTTTAATATTCAGATTGGACACAATACATTTTAATTGGCTCCGTTGGAAATTCTTTACATCTGCTTGTGTTCTATAAAGACTGATAAACTGAAATTATGAAGAGCTTTATTTGACGTAAATGTACTCGTCTCTACACTTTATGCACCTGTTAAAGTCATTTTGTCATCGATGTGAAGTTGTGTGTGAAAACTGGTTATGTCCTAGTGGTACTCTGCTTAAGGCTTGTTTTCCGAACAACAGGTGAGGAGACAGCAACTTGTTTTGTTTTTTTTAATAAACCTGGAACATGATGGCCTTTTGTGTGTTTTGAGTGTGGCAGTTGATGCATAAATACAGCAATGCATACATACATTGATTTAACCGACTATAAATGACATCAACTACATTAATAACTTGTTAATCATGTCAGTCACTTTTCAAGCAAAAGTGCTCAATATTTCATGGTTTCTCCTGCTTTTCTCTGTTCTTATATAATTCAGCATTAAATATTTGGTTTTCAATAGTTGGTTTGAAGAAAATGAGCAATTTGAGGACATCCTCTTGGATTCTTGGGATTGGCATATAGTTTTATCCAGTAAAATGATTAGTTGTGAAAACAATTGGCAGATTCACCATGAAAATTATTGTCAGCTCACCTACTCATCAATGAGAAAAATGTGAGATTATGCATTGTTCCGAGAGCAGATGTCTGACTAGCTGGAAATGCTGGCTATGAAAATAAGACGGTGATGAGCTAATATTTGTTGAGGCAAAATTGTGGGGGATGTTATTCTTGCTCTGTTGATACCTGCAGTCAAAAGTAATAATATTGCAACACCTACATTTCAGGTTTACAAATTTAAAAGGTGGATCATATGTAGATTTATCCGTCAAATAACATCAGCAACATAGGACGCCCAAAGGCAAGTTGGCATATTGTTTTATAGTCTAACCCGGAAACAAAGTGGACTGTTTGTTTACATTTCAAATTAAGAGCTTTGTATAGCACTGCACTCGCAATAACGGAAATGGCTGTAACACACTCAGTTACTAGAATTGTAACATATTTTGATTAAAATGTATGGGCAGTAACGTTTGTAATTCACAGCTCCCTGACTGAAAGTGCAGACCAAAATTACAAAGCCGAAGCTAGCTAGTGAATCTAACGGGTAGCCCGTTAATTTAAAAACAGCATAAAAAAAGGTGGCGTGAAGTGGATAATTAACTTTTCTCATTTTCTATCCTCTCGTGACCTCTCACACCTCCTCGTGTAGCTTAACGCCCTGTCTTCAGCCATCTGGTTTAAGCTACCATTATTTAGCTAATGCTAGCGCTACAATGACCTGGAAGGCGACCACCCAAAAGAACTGGTGCCCCGCTGCTCGTGCTCTTTAACGTTGCTGACTTTATTTCAAGTGAATACAATTTAAATTAACCAAGTATGATTTGTGCAGGGGTTGAAGACGACCCCTTCCCTGTCGACGACTGCCTGTTTGCGGAAACATTTTCTCAAGATACCGTTTACAATTTAGTCGGGCAAGAGTTGAAGATAAGACAGGTGTTCGGTGCCAACCTCGGTGTGGCCGCCCCGGTCTGGGAAGCTGTAAGAGCCAGATTGTTTTATTTAGACGTTGTGATAACATACCTGCCGAGTTAGTGTGAGTTTTGTCTCGCGATAAGGGTGGATATTTGTGTGTGTGTGCACTCAGGCGTTACACCTATGTTGTTACTTCGAGGAGCAGTCGGTGGAGCTGAGAGGGAAGCGCATCATAGAGCTGGGAGCAGGAACTGGTGTGGTCGGTATTTTGGCAGCACGCCTTGGTATGTTGTCGCTCTCGTTAATTTTGTCTGGACTCGGGAATAAATTCTAATCCTCTCATCCTAAACTTTACTGGCAGGTTGTAACTTTATATGTACTTGAAAAGTTATGCTCTGAAGCTGTGCTGTGCTTGTCCTTTGGGTAAGCCCGTTAACTCTTCAACCACATTTCCAATATTCCATGTGATGCAGTTCACCGTTGCCTCCACCAGAGGCGCTGCAGCAGCCACAGCAGAGCATTGTCAAAATAACTTGAGATCATTTTAAATGCCTGGATACACGTGTTCTTTGTGGTGGATCTGTCAGATATTCTTGCAGTGTATAAAGTATCTTGAGTTTAGAGTTTGATGGACCACATATTGGAATATTTTCAGGTGCAGTCGTGACTCTCACAGATCTTCCGTTGGCCCTCCCACATCTTCAGGACAACGTCTCTGCTAACATGCCATCCAGTGGTTGGCCCACCACTCCTCCCATCGTCCTACCTTTATCCTGGGGTGAGGATCATGTGAACTTCCATACTGACTGGGATCTGGTGCTTTGTGCAGATATAATTTACCTCCCAGAGACATATCCTCTGCTCCTGGAGACACTAGCTCATTTGTGTAAGAACGGAGCTATGGTGTACCTCTCGTCCAAAATGCGGAAAGAGCACGGGACTCTGGGTTTCTATGAGGCATGTCTACCAAGCACATTTAGTGTGGAGCTGGTGAACCGTGATGACAAACAAAACATTAATATATACAGGGCATCTCTAAGGAGAGACCAGTGACAGCAGGAAGAGCCTGCTACAGACCTGGGATATGGATTAGTGACCGTACTGAGACCAGCGTCGACTCAGGTCTCTCAGGTGCCTTTTTCAAAAGAGAATTAAAAAAAAAAGTCAAAGCATCATGCAAAGTGTAACAGCTGTTTTTGTTTTGTTTTTTTTTTTGGATAATCCAGTGTTGATGTCATCCTTTCATCAAGTGTCTGAACTTGAAGCTGAACGTGTTTTACGGTCCCATTTACAACGCAACTACTGCTTCCTCTCAGTGGGTTTTTACTGCGTGGACAAATGTTTCAGTAAATCAATTGAGTCCAAAGGCATTAATGCTTTCTCTAGCTTTGTTATCAGGTCAGAGTGGGTGTTTTGAGTTGAACCACACTGTGGAACCTTGTTCAATAACTACTTCCTGTTTAACTGGCTGACCATTGGTTTGTTCAAATAAGGTGGTACTTTCATTTCCTCTTAAGTAGTATTTTACAAATGAGATTGTTTTCATGTTAGTACAAGTGGGAAAATACAATGTCATTTGTTCTCAATTAAGTATTCTGATGATTTGACACTAGTGTGAAGAGTGTGATTTTGTATGGATTGTAGATGTGTTTTTTTTTCCTCCTAATATTTTTTTAGAGCATTACAGCATGTGTTTGCCACTGGAAAAATATCCTTCACAAGACTTTTAATGGAACTGATTGGGTATATGTTACATATTTCTTTGTTATTTTTAACTGGAGTCTAAATATCGTTGACTTTGATTCTTTAGATAAAACAGCATTATTTTGTCAATTAAATTTGAATGTGGCTCAGCAGTCCAGAGTGACTTGTTCTCAGCCTTGACTGGGATTATAGTCACCTAACTGGAGGATTCAGGCTCTTTCTTTTTGAGTCCATTTTGTCACCGTCATTGCACATAGTTTCTGAGAAGAGCTTCACTGTGCTATCAGTGCATTTCTAAGGCAACTTCCTCCTTGCCTCTGAAGTTAAAATCTCTAATCTCTTTTCCCCATCTCTGTTTGTCCTATCAGTTAAACCTCTCAAGTGTCTCATCACGTTCATTTTATCAGTACAGACGACACAGCAACCTGCTCGTACATGCTCGGACATCCCTGTTTGGTTTCCGTGAGGGTGTTGAGCATGTTGCAAAGATGTCTAAGCTGCATTATCTTCAGATTAGACTGAAAACAAATTGTTGCTTTAAATGCCCTGAAATCAGTTTTCTCAGTATGTTTTGGTGGGTCCTATATGAATAAAAACTTTTCAGAACAGTTTTCTTCTTTTTGGCATGTATGTTTTTGTGTGCTGTGGTTGTCTGACTAAGTGGGTGAGGTTCAGTCGGTAAAAGGTGACATCACATACGGTATGCACAAATCACAGTTCAGCTTCATTTGAATCCTGGTGTGATAACATCTTTGGATGTTTTTGATTATGTTGCCAGGCTCCTGTCCTTCAAACCTGTTCAAACAACACCCACACAGTCCCGATGAAGCAGATTAATTGAGTGTTAAACAAGATAATTAACACCAAGTCATTTTTTTTATATTATTGCATGTTTATATATGAAAGGTTATGGTGAAAAACTTTTTACGTGCATCCCTCTCTAAACTCTTGGCAATTGAGTCTTTCTCTCACAAAATATCTTTATCATCGACTCGGGTCCAAAACTTTGCAACTAACTTGCAACTAACTGATTAATTTTCTCAGTAATGATGCATACTTGTGGTCTCACACTGTCGCTGTGATTACTATTCACTTGTATGTCTTCACTTCACTTAAATTAGAAAACTGGACCATTATATCAAAATCTAAATGTAATGTGATGTGATGCAAATACATCATCTTGGGTTTTTATCATATTTCATATAATCGGAGTCTTACCCTTTTTTATTGTTACGTTGTTTTCTAACATGGATCCTGCTCCCTCCTGAAATGCTTCCAATAATAATAAAACAGGACTAAACTGTATACGGAAACACCTACATTTTTTATGTATATGCTGTTATCCAATGCAATGTTGTTTTAATTGAGATATATAAAACCCAAAACAAAGTTCATCCGATCCCCAACTATTCTGTCAACATCAACAGATTGTCCTCCCTGCAGCCGACTGTCTGTGCGCACTTCATCCCCTCCCTGCTGCTCTTTGCTGATGTACAGACTTTCTGTTCAGAGAAGGAAAGCCTGTTTGTTACGCTGGAGAGTTTCAAAGAAAGGGAGACAACCCATCCGCTGCCCGTCTCTCCCTCTGCTACAATTCAGCCGACAAAACAACAGATCCCTATCTCCATGCAGAGTCTGCTCTCCATCACGCCGAGCGCCTCCCACGCGAGTGTCATGCAAAGTGCAGATAACTGCTTTTGTTCTTATTCATGACTATTTGGCCAAAGTTATGAAAAATGCGTGTTGCTGCGAAGCGGCAATGTGGCCACATGAGATTACACTTGAACATCCAACTAGAAGTATTATCCACTTAAATCTTTAAATCTTAAATTAGTTTTTATGAGTTAAGTGTGCAGCTGTGTGGACAGTGATTGCTTGTAGTGGCAACCACATGAGAGTTGTTTTTATGTGCATTTTTGTATTTCACTGTGTCTCCATCTAAGCTAACTTTCCCTTAGTTTTATATTGACTACCATATTGCCTTAATTTTTTATGACTTTTAAGGAGCAACCATGCAGCTAAAGATAGTATTTCAAAAAATTTGATTAAAAAATTCCACAGTGGTATTTGAACTGGGCATGTTGGCTGGACAAGGGGAGGATGGGCTTACAGTGACAGGGGAGTGTGTGTGTGTGTGTGTGTGTGTGTGTGTGTGTGTGTGTGTGTGTGTGTGTGTGTGTGTGGAGTGGGAGGAGGACTAAAACCCACCATCCTTTTAAAACAAGTTGTCCTGTCTGAACTTCATTAGAGCTCATTTCACCTCATGAACAGCAAGGACAATAAACTGAAAACAACAATTAAAGGTAGGCTACGCCTTGTATGTATTCAGTAAATTATATATTGTGTTCACCTTATGAATATTAACATACCTTTTCAGTCTGTTTTAAAATATGTTTTTATCTTTGTGCATTGTTTCAGATCTGTGTATCAGACCAAAAGATGGAGTTCTGGCCTGAGAATCAGGGGCAGTCACCTTTGTACTCCAAATTTGGTACAGTTCCTGGGAGAAACTGTACACATAAGTGAGCTCAGTGTTACTTTTTCTAATGCCATATTATAAACTTTGGATGATAGAGTTTGTTGCCATTTTTCTAGATTTGTATGTCAAACGTCACAACTGACTTGTATATTGTCATATTTGCTGCATCTCTGCAGACTGTGTACCACTAAACCAACTTCAACGCTGAATTTGTGCCACAAAACAGTCCTGACAGCTATAGATTACTGCTCTGCATTGCCGTTATGATCACAAAATACAGTTTTTAGCATTACTGATGTAGGAAAATGATGCTAAAGGCCAAATCAATGTGACAAAAAGCAATGGGAAGATTTTCTAAAACACAGCATAATTAAAAAAAAAAAAAAAAAATTCTGAAAGAAGCTTTTGCTGAATTTAATCATACGTTTTTCAACATTTTTTTCCCACAGCTACCATGACAAACATCAGGCTACCCATTATCCACTGTATTATGGTGAGCAGCAGAATCAAAGCAGGGAGTCCAGTTACTGGACTGTACCAGGATCAAGAACAGCAGGAGCTCCACAGGAGTACTCTAACTGGACAAACCAAGAGCTGACCGGCCCTGCCTCCTCTCACTTCCCTTTTGTTCTAGACCATCACCGTCACCATCACCAGGACCTGGGAGAATATCAGCCGTATGAAGCCAGAGACAGAGAGTGGACAGCAGCTCAACGGGTGGCGAGGGAATATGAGAGAGGATTTCTAAGGGAGGGATGGCAAAGGAGGTGGGAGCCCTGCAGTCCCGTCCGCTACAGCAGGGAAGTTTGTACCAAAAGGAACGACAGCAGCTATCGAGAGCTGGAGGCTTGGGCAGCTCGATACAGCCATTCACTTCCAAGGAGGAGACGTATAGAGGCAGAGTTGAGAGGTGCCTCTCAGGGGCTGTTGGAGAACAGCAGGGCTCCAGAGAGGGACAGCAGGGCTGGGACAGATCCTCGGGTGGCAGCGCTGCAACGAGTTATACAATCTGCAAACATCAGAGAATCGGGAATGTGGGATAGAGGGGGCAGACAGCAAGCTTCGACCTATTATCCACCACAAACTCCTTCCAGTGATGCAAGCCACGTGTTGGATGTGAAAGAAAAGACTGGCTACCAAAGAAGGATGTTCAGCCAACCTCCTGGCTATATTGCTCCTCCTCCCTATAACACCCCACATAAAAGTTCACCTGTATTACACCAGAGTGACACCAGTTGGGAGCTTGATGGTAAGAGACAAATATGCTGGTCACAGCCCAGACTCAGAGAGCAGGATGTCTCTGTAGAGCTGCAGGATTACAGAAAAGGAGAGAGAGAGGATTTTACAAAACCTGATGCGAATCAATATATACCAGAGTTTGAAGGACTAAAGCACCAAAGGCAGGAAACAGATGCAAACAGTCCTGTTAGTATACAAAAACCACACATACAACATGAGGGTATGTTATCTCTGCAAAAGCCACAAATGCCACAAGCAGTTCAGAATAAAATGATAAATGAGGAACCAACCTCAAAAGTCATTGAGGGGAGGAAGTTCAGATTAAACAAGAAGACAGGAGGGATGACCATATTCTGCTTGGTGTCTCGAAATGCAGGCACCACAGAAACTCCATCTTTGCCACTTTGTACCTCGCAAGCAAACATTCAAGACAAAGAATACAAAGAGGACAGTGGTGACCTTAATCAAGCACACAAACTTGCAGATGAGGTGGACTTCAAAGCACCAGCACTCACACAGCAGCCAAATGCATCTGATGCAGGAAATCTCAAAGGCCAACAGAAGGAGACACCACCCTGTGTAGAAAGTGAGATGCTTAAGGTTAATTTATCAGACAAAGCAGATACAAATGTTTCTCCACAAAAAACAAGTACAAATGATGCTGATTCTACATTTGGCAAAGAAGTTGCTCATTCAGTGCAGACTGCGTCAGTCAAATATCCTTTGTGGAGGGAGCCTAGTTTCACAAGCAAGGCTGAAACCGAGAGTTCATCCACATATTTGAAAGCTAACAGTGAAGAAGGAGAATCAGATGTTCTGCACGACGAAGATGTCTCTCCTCAAGTTCATCCAACTGACATTGAAGTAAGGACACTGGACACCAAGAAAGATACAGAATCTGAAGACAGTAAGGGTCTACTGGTTATTGACACAACCTGTGTTGTCGTTAAAATGGAGCTGATTCCATCACCCAGAAAAGAACATGTCCACTATTTAGACTCCACACCACACACTGAAAACAGTCCACTTAATGCTGAATCGCCCGTCTCTCCTGAATGCATCCAATCAAACGGTCAGCTGAGTCAGGATGTGACGACTGACCAAAATGCAGAAACAGACCCCTTGCAAATTAATGAAAAGCCAGAGACTGAATTAGAGTCAGATCTAATAGAGGACAAGGCACCTGGGGGAGAAAGTGAAATCCCTTTCCCCTGCATGTCCCCACCTTCAGTTTCTGAAAGGGAAACCTTGGAGGAGCGTGCTGAAAGAATCCTAGGAATCCCTCTACATGACCGTATCACTGAGCAGCAACCTGAAGATGCAATGTCACTTCTTGACTCACATGTGGAATACCAGGATGCTGAACTTTTTCCAGTTACAGAGAAAGACACTGATGATGGAGCTAAAGAAATCTCAGAGGACACGACAGAGGAGGAACAGTTACAGATTCAGGCAGAGGTTGACCAAACTGAGGATGTTGTGCTTTTGCAAGAGACTCTTGATGCCAAAGATCAGGTGACAAATGAAAATGGAGAGGATTTTCCAGGATCTCAGGACCAGGTGTCCACTACTGAGACTGACTCACAACTCGACACAGACTTCGAAGCTTTGCCCGAAACTGAAATGACTGGGGATCTTAATCTTAAATCTAATAGTGAAGATGGTACAACTGAATGGAGTCAGAAAGAAAATCCCCTTGTTGAAAATAATGTCTCTAAATATCCAACCTCAATATCCAATCTCTCTAACTCTTTTTTGCTTTCACCCTCTCTAGACCGTGAAGCATCCAACCCTGCTCTTACTCTCATGTTCTCCTCCTCTGATCTTGCATCTCCCTTGAATATCTCTGAATTAAACACAGCGGAAGGCCCCGATTCTGAGTTAAACACCCTAAATTACACAGAAAACCTTCCCCTTGGATCAGCTGACTTTTCCCCAAGCCCTTCTCATCTTGATTTAACTGATCAAACTGCAGAAACAGGGCCCAATATTGAGGACCAAGATGAAGAGGGTGAAACATCACAGCTAATAAACAATGAGATCAGTGACTCCCTTGAGTCCCCTGACAGAGATATGACAGGGCAGTTTGATAGCAAATTACAAGACAATGCCGCTTGCATGACCAAGAGTGAAGAGACCAATAAGGATACCACAGATCATATTATGGAACAGACACTTAAAATGTCCCAAGAAAATGCCACAGAGGTCAACACTGTGCAGCAACAACTTGAATGCGTCCAAGCGGAGGATGTTGTTTGTATAAAAGAAAGTTATATGACTGAAGAGCAGCAACCAGAAGAAGCAAAGGAGGATCCTACAGATCAAAAGCAGACACCTGAAATATCCAAAGAACATGCCTTAGAGGTTAACAGTATGCAGCAACATTTTGAAAGTTATGTGACTAAAGAACAACTACCAAGAGAAGCCAGTGAGAATCCTACAGGTATTTTTGAACAGACACAATCCCAAGAAAACATGACAGAAAGTCAAAGTCAAACAGAGGTCAACATTTTGCTGCAACAGTTTGATAATGGCCAAGATGAGGATGCCTCCTGCATAAAAGAAGCATGCATGACTGAAGAGCAATCACAAAAAGAAGCCAATGAGGACCCTTCGGGTCTTTTGGAACAGGCAACATCCACAGAAAATGCTACAGGATCTCTCTCTCTGACAGAGATTTTGCAAGACACTGAACCACTAACTAAACCCTCTATCTCTTTGCCTCCCTCACCTTCAGACTCAGACTTTGAGGCGCCACAATCCCATTTGAGTATACTCACACTTTTTGAGCTTCCTTCTCCACCACATGAATCCCACACACCAGACAAAGAGTTTGTTTCTCTTTTGGAGACGGACTCAGTCTGTCCCTCAGCTCCAGATCCTGTTGCTGATGCTGCACCTGCTGCTGCCACTTCAGAAACTGTGCCCACTCCTCTTCATCTGGACTCTTGTGAGGAATCCATTAAGTTCTCATCGTCATCTTCCTCTGAATCACCTGCAGTCTTGCTTCCTAGCTCTTCAACTCCTTTGCCGCAAAAAGGAAGTGGTAGGGTTTCCCCGGACTTATCCCTCAAAGAAGAACCTCTTTATCCAAAGTCTCTGTGGGATGCTGTAAATCGGATTAGGAAACACACGGCGCCTGACTCTGAGAATGAGGAGGAGGAAGTGAGTGAGCTGTGGGATCCAGTGAGTGCAGGGGAGGACTTGGGTTGCCCAGATGTAGTAGAGGATTTTGAGGAGATAGTCTATGATGAAGCAGGGCAACAGGAGGTTTCAACAGAAGGGAGTGGTAATGTTATAGAGGTGGGAAAAATCCAGCAGGATCCACATCACGAAAAGCCAAGTGGACATGCTGAAGAAGACACGCTGTCCTGCAGCAGCACCAGCAGCCACGGCTCTGAGGACACTGTTATTGTAGCTGATGAGGACAGCGTCGAGGAAATGCCACCCGATGCCGGGACAGAAAGTAAGACAGCGTATGAAGAGGGAGAGCAATGCTGCTCTGGTGAACTAAAAGATGAGACTGTAGCTGAGGAAGATGATGGTGATGAATGTGTCCCAAATGAGTCCATTCAGAGTGAGGAATGTCCACTTAAGGTAGTGAATACAAGAAATGAAGCAGTGGAAATAACAGAGACAAAGCAAACAGAAGACAGAGAAGAGGAGGTTTTCATGCCCCCAGAGGTTGTGGTCTCAGACGAAGGGGGGACTGAAAGCGAGTCAGTATAAAATAACTGAATAAACAGTTTAATTAAACATCTATCATTATCATCATCCTTTCCTCAATAACATTTGGTTAAATGTAATTTTAGAGCATTTATTATGGATGGATAAGTAGCAATGCATTTACTGTTGTCATAGAAATGTAGGAATTTGACTTAGGTGAAATCTAAAATAGCCAAACCAGCTCTGTTTACTGGACCAATCTATTCTTGTACAGCAGCTCATCATGCATTTTCTCCAGATTTTATTTTCTATTGGCCTGCTGTTTCTAGAGAGTAGTGTTTAAGGTAATATATAGCTCTTAAATTATTAATGCGGATATACAAGGTTTGATTACTTGAAGAACAGGCAAAAATCAAGTAACTCTTCTGTATTATAAGTAAATAAAAAGGAGTGCATTAAAAAAAATGCTGTGGAAAGTTCATACTGTATCCTTTATTGACATCTAGTCTTGTGGTGAGTGTGTTTTGTTAGCTGCTGTTTCCAAGGTCAAGAATGCACTATAAATGTCAACATTTATGCCAACATGTTCAATAAGATTCAATTAAAATGCTCAGAAAAATAAAAACTGAAAGATCCAGAACAGCTACTTCCTACCTAGATTTCAGTATCTTCACTTCTGTCTGCAGTCCCCTATTGTAAATATATATATAATAACAGATCAGCTACTGAAAGTGTTCTATCAGTGAAATCTGTCCAAAAAAACAAAACAAAACACTGCAGTGACTGATCTGCAATGAATATTATTAATCTGGTTTTGTGTAATAATTTGAATGCTGTAAGTGAAGGGCACAAGAGGCAAAGCAATTTTAACCAATCTATAGAACAACAAGGTTCTTTGAAATATGTATTTTGTAAAATGGAAACACATGCACATGGTATAAAAACTTGAACAAGATCACCTCGGTACAGGACTTGTATGCTTATCAAAAGTCATAAAACAACGAAACATCCTCATCAGTTCATGGTTTAACTGATTTATGATTGAGGCTCTGCAACGTCTGGTTTAAAAATTAATAGGTAAACGTGTTTGATTTTGTACAAATATATTTCCAATGATTTAAGACAAAACAGATGCAGAGAAAACTTACAAACTTTATATAAAAAGGAAAGATCAGGAGAATGTTCACACGAGACAACAAGTTTGTTCATTTACAAGTTGAAAAATTACCAAAAATACCTCCTGATCTTTCTTTCATTGACAGCACAGCATGAGGACTTTGGGCTCAACAGTCAGACTGTGGACTACAGCACACTCTAGTGGGATTACGTTAGAGTCCAGTTTTAAAAGACTGAAGAAAATGGAAAATTTTCTCCTCTTGATGTTGAATAGTAAAAATGACTCTTAATTATTAGAATTCAAGGGGACAGCAGCTGCTTTACTGTAGTGTTTAATGATAAGAGGACGTGTGATTTGCTGCTGCCGAAGCCACAACTGACCAAACTACCTTATATTTATTTTATATTTGTATACTTGTTTGGTACAACAATATTTTTCAGATTCCAACAGTTTATGTATTACTGTCTCAATGAGTGTAAATTAACAGCAAAAAAGTGTACAAGCCGTTGTAAGGTGATGAAAGGGAATCAGTCTCTGAAGGTTGTGAATCTAAAATCATCTTAATTTCTGAACTTAGATAACGCACCTTTGAAGTGTGGGCTCTAATTTTTCAGTTTTTTTTTTCTTTTTTACCTAAATGAAAATTTAACCCAAAAAACAAGAACAGTACTGACATCAGTTATTCCTGTGATCTCGGACAGTTTGATAAATATTGGTGAGCTGTAAAAAGTCACTACTGATGCTAGAATTGAAAATGTAAGTTTGGGATCAAATAACACTTTCATTAGCGTGCGGGCAGTATGTTCATCCATTCACTATGAATAAAGAAAGAGGAATTGCATCAGTGCTCTTCTGGCTAGCATTAAGAGACACACACACACTGTGCATGAAAATTAACTTAAGGACCACTTTACCAAATTTAAACCTCATCTCTGTGGCTTAAATTAATAACCTTACGGTGCACACACAATGAACCCGTAAGAAATCCTGTATCTAGTGGGAGTCCAACATTTTTGTAGTTTCACAGTTTAATCTGGTGACGAGCAATTGAAGCCAAGACAGCAGCCTTCATACAAAACACAGAATGTTGAAAAGTACAATAACTTAGAGTATATAAACGAGTGACAAGATGGAAAAATATGGCAAACTGGTCCTTAAATTGTCAGAGATCACAGAAATAACACTTTTATTTTCAGGCGGAATTTCTCATATTTTACATAATAATTTGTGTACATCTTCCACCACTACCACGGCGTAAACTGGTGATGAGTGACAACTGAAAATATTACAGCACCCGATGTCTCCATGTCAGCTGAGGACAGACGGCAGCGATGGCGAGATGACATCAAAGTTCATCACGGGGCATTTTCAGAGCGTGATCACAAAGGTCTGCAGAGCACACAGCACAGGAAAATAACGGACTAAAACACAGTCGCTGCGGTGAAACAACACAACAGAAAGGTGTAATGCGGTGAAAAACAGGTATGTTGACGACTAAACATACCTGTCCTCTTGCTGCAGAGTTTGTCTTTAACATTTTCTGTCTCGTGGGCGAAGAATTCAATAATTTCATCTTCATGGTGCTCAACAATTGTTTCACACTGGAGAAAAAAAAAGGAGGAAAAGTTTTAAGCATCTAAAGGTTGCATCAATTTTATCATTAACAATAAAAGCATGGTAATGTAAGGACAGTAAAACATACAACGCATTTTATTATTATTTGGTGGAATTTCTTGGACCGTGCAGGAGGGCTGCACAGAAAACTGCACTCACTGCAAATTTTAAACTGGCTGTAACTCTTGAATCCAGCGTAGCCTCTGAAAGATCCATGGCCTCACCACTCCGAGATTTTACCCTAATGTAGGACTTCCTGTTTGTGGAAGAATCCGTGTGCTCGCCATAGTCCTCCATCCTCTCGCACACGCTGTCCATCAGCTCGAGGAGGTTTCCCTCTGAGCGAGCCAGAGGAATCTGGTGGTCATGAAAAACTCGGAATTAAAGAGGATGTGAGGTGTCTCTTCAAGCGAACACTCAAAACATAAACTCACCTTTCAAAATGATTCCTGTTCCCCAGGGGTTATACTGAATGTCTACAACGACCACTTTGATTCAAGCCAATTAACACAAATAAAGTGAAAACACTTCATGTGGCAGTTCATGGCACACGGATATATTTACCAGTCCTCACATCATACTAAACCAAATACCAAATTATCTTTACTTTGTCACACTAACCATACTGCCAACTCAACAAATGTGATATTGTCTTAATGTTACAAATCCAACAAATTATATACCTGACAAATAAAGGCACTTCATTACATTTCAAATACTGTCATTAAAAAGTGCTTCTAAGAGATATGAACATTTGGAAATTTGGCCACAGTGACCTAATGTGCCTGAAGATATTAAAAAGATAGCTAACTCTGTATTAACTGCAAAAACAAAGCTCCGACACTGAAGAAATATCTCATCTCACAGTAAATGTCTTTATGTCACTCAACCCTAACTTGTTTTATTACATCTAACTCAATATGTTTTTCTGTGAGACACTACACTCAGTTGTAGAGCTGAGTTTTTGCCACATTTTTTATACCAGTGTGAGGCACTGATATACAACAGGGCAGCTACTAAAGATTATCTTCATTGTTGATTCTGCATTATATCACTTTCTAAAATTAATGAATTAGTTCCCATAATATCCTATCCCTGTCCATCAGATGGTTTGTTTTGTCCAACCAACAGTCCAAAACCCAAACATACTCGCAGCAGACTGCTACACCCTCAGTGTAGGAAGGAACGCTACTGCAGGTCCTTCATCCCCAATGGACAACATACGGTAATTCAATGGTCAAGTCCTCTTTTCCTCCCTTATGAGGACTTGTATATAGCTGTATATTATACTGTGTTTACTGTACTGTAAATTTTTAATTTGTTAATTTATTACCTCTATAATTTTTTTGGAACTGTTTTTGCACACTTTTTGCACTCTTTTTCTGTTCTTGTGAGCTGCTACAAGTTAATTTCCTCACTGCGGGATCAATAAAGTTCATCTTATCATATCTTACTCAGTTTCCTTTAAAAGGCGAGGAAAAGCAGCACATGCTCAAATTTGGGAAGCTGGAACAACAAAATACTTTTTTTTTCTCTTAAAATCACTTAAACGATTAATCATCCACCAAAGTAGCTGCAATCTGTCTTTGAAGATCTAATATCAGGTGATCATCAGGTGAGAAACCCAGAAGTAGATCAGCCAACCCCCCCCCCCCCTTTTTTTTTTTGATCAGCCAATCCGTGCTGTAAAAAAACTTGTGTAGTGCTCATTGTTGCGCACAGTATCAGCAGGCTGCTCGTAGGCTGCTCGCACACTGTGACGTGGTTTTGCTGCTGCAGCCTCACCTCTCGGATGGACTGGCTGCCGTCCGGGTTGATCCTGAAGGATCCCGTCTGGATCATTTTCTTTGGGTCGACCTGAGAGATGGCCCACTCCATCTCATCTACCAGAGCCCTGCAGGCTGCGGGGAGCAGAAGACCATGACACACACACACACACACACACACACACACGGTTTTCACGTCTACCTGGGTATTTGTGTCGTGAAAAGAGAGTGGCTGGGACATATGGGCACATACCTCCACATCTCATGTCCTGTCCTTGCCTGGCCGCCTGGCTGCAGCTCAGGAGCAGACACAGAAGCAGACACGATGTGAGCAGGAGAGCCGCTTCCCTCATCTTGCGCCTACATGTAACACACAGATTTCACCTCAACACAGACTGACACATCAACCGGCAAGAGACTCGCTACCAAAACAATCTTTGAGACTTTCGACCGCCGTGCATTACAGAAACATCCGGGGACAGAACACACACTTGGTCAACTTTTCATTCAACTTACAGGTTGTTGCCAGTGTTTTTCGCTTTTACGCTTTTCCACGCTGTTCCATCGCATTCGGTGAAATGTGGTGACGTAGCCAACCGGAGCTGCTGGACAGGATGGAGCCACGCTCGAGACAGCGCCTCCACGTGGCCAGGAAGACGCGCCAAATAGCACGTGATCTCCCAGCTCAGCAGAAATCTCCATTCACTTAAAAGCCTTTCGTTGTTGTTTCTGTTGTTTTATAATGTTAGCTACGTTGCTGCGGGGAAAAACCCAAGTTGTGTAACATGTAAAGTGACGTGAGGAAGAAAAGTCAATCTCCTTAAACTTATACCTTAGAAGAAAGCAGTCTCAATAAATATAAATAAATAATTTTTTTTTAAATCAAGCTAATTTCAATTGTAAACTAAAAGTATGGAGGACATAACAAAAAATAAAACTGTGTCTGGACTGTAAGTCTTCTTTTAATTTTGGATTTCTGTCTAGACAGAATGACACAGTGTTTGATATTCAGTATTTTTCACATTAAAATGAGTGGAGGTTAACAACCTCTAAACCTAATTTACACATGTGCCAAACAGTATCTAGTAAGAAAGAAATGGCAGCATGAATATTAGCAGCTGAGTTAAATTTTTCAACAGTGTTTTTATATACACTAATATTACCTGACATACCACCTGGGATGAATTTCTGTCTATATAATAAATATTCAGAAACAAAGATTTTTAAGGGACATTATACAGAGGTAATTTTACTTTTTTATTCAACAAGAAAAAACAATGTTTAAAAATATACCAGCGATAGCATTTCATATACAATAACAAATCTGGTGACAAAAGAAAACCTTTTACAGTAGGGTCTCAATACTGTATCAAAGTTATCATTAATCAAATCAGGAATAACACACTTTATCTAACTTACAGTACAGTACTCTGACAATCCCAACAAGTGCTCCCAAATTCAGACAATTCACAACACTTCAAGATGCAACAAATGATGAGTTAATCAATAAAAAAAACTGCCATAAATGAGGTCATTGTGATTTTCTAAATGCTGTGATCACATCAATGGACCTCCAAAATGTGCAAATATTCTGACATGCAGATTACAATGATAACTCTTACGCATTCATTTACACATTGGCCCATTTATTTTGTAAGTGCTGGTTGGTTTATCTATTTTTTTTAAAAAGTGTAATTTTAGAAGGAATTAATACACTAAAAAAGGTCCGTTGCACAAATATGTGTTTTTATTTGGGATGAAACATGATTTAAATTGCAGAAATCAGAGCATTCATTTAAATCAAAATTGGAATTTGTCACGTAAAAATGAATGATTTTATGCATCTCCCAGTGGAAAAAAAGTACATATTAATTTTCTATAAAATCTTGCAGAAAGTTTGATGGCAAATGCAGAACTCAATGGATAAAAGAAAAGAAATTTGAAAAAGTCTAAAGCCACTGTCAGCCTCTCAAGAACTCATCTCCACAACAGGTCATCTTACACTTTACTAACTCACTACAGTTGTGTTGTTCCACCTATACAATTAGATTTTTTTTTTCTATAAGTTTGTAATTGTTTTTGACTGACTAGCGAACAGGCACAGTGGTGAACAGCGGAGGCACTGTGGTTGTCTGCACAGTAGTAATAATAATAATAACATACAAGTGCAGTTGAGTGTTTAGTCAGGGAATAGTTTGGTTTATTTATCAGCCTGAACCAACGTTTTTTAAAAAGGTGCTACACTAATCGAGCTGATGAAACGCACAAGAAGATATGTTAAGTATCAGCTCATAAGCGAACACTTGTCTCCCACATTTGAAACTAGAGATGTTCCGATACCATTTTTTACTTCAGGATCAAGACTTCAGTTATTTTTCAACAGCTTTGTACTTCTAACCCTGTATGAATGTCACGCTTTTTAAAAACAAATACATACAGAGAATGAATGGCTCAGAACTTTTATTATCCAGTTTGGCAGACAGTCAGAACTGAAAAGGAACACAAATACTAACAAATGTAAGTTTGCTCACACGTGCTTATGGTTACTGACTACATGTGTAGTAAAAAATTTGCTGAATTGCTTGTAAGTCTATGGGATGCAGCAGTTGGGAAATAGCAGCTCTCTTTTCAGTGATGACGTGGTGTTGGATCTGTGCATAGGCTCACGTACTGACTGATATCCAGCATTTCAGGCAGTATCAGAGGCTTGTCCAATACTGGTGTTGGTTTTGGAACAACAGTCAGACTTGTGGATGTTTAATAGAATAACTGAATAACAGACACCCCTGCTACAGTGCAGTTACCAAAACTATCCTGCACTAGGATATCACTTCTCATATTTCTGCACCATAGGGCCAACTGCAGACTTTTTCCTCCTTCTTCATTTCAAAAATTACACACTATATTTGTCTGCAACAAGAGTGCACTTTGGCACACATTATACCCCATACCAAACAGCAACTAAAGTAGCATTTATAAATATAAACTACAGATAAATGAGCAAATCTTAAAGCAAACTGACTAAAGCTTGACTGAGAAGGAAAATTCAAAGATAAACATTAAATAAAGAGACATAATTGTTATATTTTAATGTGTCAGAACTGATTAAAAATGAGCCTGTGACACCTTCCAACAGGTTGAAAAAGTTTATCAGACTCAAAACTTCACTGCATACAACACTGATCACTCTTATTAAACCTCCACTGGAAATAAATAGAGTAAAAATTTATATATTAGTCAAGTGGGAATGTATGTACCGACAAACATACACAAGTATTACCATGTAGCTTAAAGTTTGTGTCTGCTGTCACAGTGTATTTTTCGACACTTAAATAAGGAATTTTCAGATCCTACACCCGTTAGCTTTAATTTAATAAATTATAACTAACAGACAATTTTTATGGCTGGTCTTTAAAAGACACGGTAATAGACAGGATTTACAGACGTTATCTCCGAGAACAGAATTTCTGAGAATGTAATGTAGATTGCATGACTGTACATTAAATGACATAAAACTGTCATTGTCTTTTATATAGAATAAAGCACAGGGGAAAAAAAATGACACCGATCACTTTAACATCGAGAAGAACATTTTAAATCACTTAGGATTTTATCTGAATACGAAAGTTCATAAAGGCAAAGCACCACAGCAGCTGTTAGCATCTTGTCATAGCCTTGGACTTTTTTATGAACTTTTTATGAACAAACCACACATACTTTTTTGTACCTTCTCCCTCTGTGGGGACGTGTGACAAAACAAAATCTGATTTTTATTTTCTTTTACAACCCCAATTCCACAACCATCAGTCTTTTGTTGCCCCTGTCCCGACTCGTCTGAGACGTGTTGCTGGTGTCAAATCCAAATAAGCATCAATTTACAAAAATCAATGAAGTTGATGAGGTAAAACATTAAATCCATTGTCTTTACACTGTTTTGAGTATATGTCTGAAAGGATTAGCAAATTATCACTGTTTTATATTCTGCTTTATTCAGTGTTTTACGCAGCGTCCCAGTGTTTTTGGAATTGAGCTTGTAAGTTATGTCCGCTAGAAAGAACTATAAAGATTAAAAACAAAAAAGCTAAAAGAAACACAGGCCTGCAGCCTGATGGCCATACTGGCAGCCCACAGCATCTTTAGTGCAACACTGGCAGCTAAAAACAACCAACTGTGTTTCTGAACTCGTGACTTTGTTGTCTCAGAGATGTGAAACAGCAAGATTATCATTGTGCGATTTCTGAATGGACAGCGACGCGATCATCACTGTAGTGCCTGGCTTGCATCTATAACGGTATTTTAGTTAACTATAGTCATGGTTTCATTAATTTGTCGTGGATCAGTCATTTAAGTTGACTGACCTGGAGAAGCCAAAAGTCACAGGGAACAGACGTCTCTCTTTGGAGCCCAGATATTAAACCACTGTTTGCATAAACAGTATTTAGCTGAGGTTGTTGAGACATTTGTGGTGGAAAGCATACGTCATCCTCTCAGACAGGATTAGACATCTGTGAGTGCACTGCACTGTGTACAGTAAGGACACTTTAAAGAAACCGTGTTAGGCACAGAGAGGTGAGACACATACTGGCTGAGTGCGAGTCATAGTCGAAACAGTCCAACATGTGTCCTCCTATCTCTCAACCAGGGTATCAGCATCCATGTCTGTCAGTAAGTAAATGTCCGTGTGGCGTGACAGTCCCAGATGCATCTGAAAAAGAGAGAGGAGACGGAGGTTTCATCAGAGAGGGGAGTGCTGTCAACAGCAGCAACAACAACAATCGGCTAAGCATTATTTTAACACTAAGGAAGGCAACCTCAATTATTAAAGAATCTTTCATATGATTTTTGCCATGATTTGGGTTGTATATTCATAATAGTCTGACCCTATGCTGCTTAGACGGCAAAAAACCCCACACAACTACTTGCTAGGTACACACTTTGTGCTTATTATGACCTATGAAGGCACCTCTGTGCCTGCAGCTCATTACTTTACATCAAGCTTTTTAGGGAATACACACCTTGAGATTGCAGATACTATGTCAAGTGCTACTACTGCACTCTGACTTAAAATTTAGAAAAATTAAACTTAATAATAAGAGGAGAGCATCACAATCAATGCTGTGGTTCGATCAGTTGTAAACGGCGTCCGACTGGATTCACTATTTGAATTTGATTGATTTGTGAATACAGATTAAGTAAGGGTGCTCACCTTGGCTCAAAGTGATACTTTCCAAATTCAACTTTCCTCATTTAATCCTGGAAAGTCCTGTAAAAGAGCATTTCTAATGCCTGCCATGATGTTCTATCAACCCTGCTTATATCAAAATATTCTACAAGGTGAATTTCACACTTTATACTGATTATGCTACAAGGTAACTGGAAAAAAACCCAATGTCATTTGCAGGTTGTACAGTATGGCAAGTTATCATGTTTAGTACTTGAAGTAATGAATAATACTGCATTTTAAAATAGTCACTTTCAGGAGAAAACCTCCAGCTGAAGATAATTTTCTCAAGGTGTTTTTTTGTTGTGAATATGAGGTTTTGATTAACTAAATATAAATGTTCGGCTTCTTTACGTACACAACTACAACAACAAACAAACAAACAAACACTTATTTCATGAATCCTTGTTTAAACATTCAGACAGAAGACACCAACAAATGTCCATATAGCCATTATTTCCCATTTATTTTGAACACAGGGTGCGCTTTGTCCAGAAACAAGCACACAGACTTATTCATTCAGTCCCAAAGAGCAGAAATGAGTGATAACTTCAGTGTACACATTACTACAGTGAAGTTTTCCGTAACAGTTGAAATGTGCTTTTGCCATGTTTTTTTTTTTTCTCATGAGAAAGGTATTTGTATTTGTATGACAATGTATAAAGTCACAGTAGTCTTACAAACCTTGAGAAACCTGAAGAGGTTTTGAGAACTCAACCAGAGACCTGCACCTGATCCACCACACAACAATAACTTTTGGAAGAACCAGAGATCTTAACTGCGATCACGCTATGAAATATATGCTCTTACTGGTTAATACATGTATCTTCTTTTTGTAAAATAAAGTGACATGAGACAGACTTGACTTGTTCAATATGCTGCCTTACAGGACCAACAGGAAAAGAAGTTTGATGTGGAAATTTTTATAAAAAAGTTTAATAAAAATTTTCACATCAAACCGAGGCTGTTCAAGTTATCCTGTGTTTAGTCATGTTAGATGGACTGAAACAAGGCCGTGTGAAGGCAGCGTGGATGTCTGAGTGGAAATGCTGGCACTTAAAATCTAAATATGAACAAATATTTTTTTCTAAATAAGTTTTAAATATCTTTTCATAGGTTTATTAAATGCATGTGGTGCTTTAGTAAAACGATTTTTCTTTTGACCTGCAGGCAGGTCTGCGGCCCAATGAAGTTGGACTAAAAATACAGTAAACACAAGAGCAGTTTTATTTTTGGAGGACAAGAAACTATTTAGGAATAAACTGACACTGCTGAGAAGGGAGAACAAACAAAAATGTTTTCTTTCCCATTAGGAGATCTTAAATCAGTCAGTGCAGCGCACTGGAAACACTGGTGCTTAACTAACACATGCAGCACAACAGAATTAACATAAAGATTTTTTAAACAAATTTCTACTTTTGAATGATTGTGGCCCAACTGTATTTTATCCTGAGCTGTGGCATTTGTGGGCCTCAGTTCATGAAATGACTGCTTTTGGTCTAAAGATAGACAGCAGACTGTAAATCCTTCTCACAGAAACTGGTGATTTGGGGCTTTATAAATAAACTTCCTCTGTACTTGTTTTGACTTTTGTTTTACTTTTGTTTGCAGTTCTGCTTTAACCACAGCTGTGCCATGACAATTACCACAATTATGATGATGCAATTATTTTTATGCTGCCACATATGCAGTTCCCTCCCTTCTCCTCATGCAGTATGAATGTCAGTGTTGTAATTCCTCTCTAATATTACATATTCATACTACAGTATATGTGTGTCAGCCCTGTCCTCTCAGGTTTTTAACCAGAAATAACTGAATAAAATGTAAAATGGAGGTTTATGCTGGTATCACTAAAAAAAAAACAAAAACACCAAAACTTTTACAGTCAATAAGGAACAATACACCTGCTACACATCTGTGCCACAAACTTACTGTCCCTTCAGACTTTAGCATGTTGATTAATCAGAATCACTGGCATTTTGATAATTTAGGCACCAACAGAGCTGCGGTCATATAAAGCTTGTAGTCATATAAAGCTTGTGTGAATAAAGTGGTTCGGATCAGACTCAATGCACATTACAATGCAGAAATGATGAATAAAATACTCAAGATGCCATTCAATATGACTGTCAACTAATACTTCCAGTTCATACGTTGTACTCTGGAATTAATTTTGAGAACTAGTCAGGTCTTAATCACATTAACACATTAGCTTTCATCGGGCAGCACCACAGTAGTTTTTTAATAACCACGTGGACTCTTGACTTGGACTTGACTCTGAATCTGATTTTACAATCAGATCATATTTATATATAAAAAAAGGCTTATGTTTGACAGACTTGGTTAAGCGGATGTCCACTCTGGACTTGTGCAAAACAAAGATATAACCGGGCCTCCATGCGAGAAGCGACAAATCAATGTACAGAGTCAGCCAAAATAATGAATACACATGCATGTTTATTTTTTCCCGATGTATGCATGGTTTATTTTGGCTGACTCTGTATATCCATCATTTATGTATGATAATGAAACAGTCCATTTTAGTTTCTCTGAGGTGACATTAGATAGGAATAAGCTCCCAACATCAAACCCTCACACCCAAAAGGTTTTTGTCACACAGTTAGGGCTGGATCTCACTTGGTGATTTTTGGTCCAGATAGTAGGATTCAGATAACTTTCTTGTGAATTATGTCACATTTAAAAATAAAAATCCAGTGACTCAAACTGCTACAGAGTTGAGATAACAGAGGAAGCAGAGCCAGTGGAAATTATGACAGACTGAACAGCAAGACACTGGGATGTTAACATTATAACAATAAGAGGGTTTACAGAGAGAAGAGTGTGTAATGCAGCTACCTTTAATACACGCCTTATGAGAATATGGGAATGAATCAAAAAAGAAGATTTAAAAAAAAAAAAAAAAAAAAAAAAAAAGGACTACTTACGGTGGACAGTTAGGTCAGCTCTGACTTTACGGAAACAACGGTAAAACTAAACAGAGGCTCACCAGCCCTGCTAATTTGGTTTTAGTGAGACCCCAACAGCACATTGGTCAGAAATACAATAACCAATGTTGCTGCAAATCAAATGTGGGGATTTGTTTTCTTAAAAATACAGGTAGTTTCAAGATTAATATTTTAATCGTGACAATTCTGTAATTTTGAGGTTATTTAATCCTAAAGTAAAAAAAAAAACAAAACAAAAAAAAACAACAATGTAGCTACTGCTGTACAAAAACTAATATAAATACAAAAAAATCCAAGATTAACACACAGACACTGGGGTTAATCATCAGTATGTTGCTTCACAAACAAATGTGAATATAATTGCTGGCTTTAAGATAATAATAATTATTGATTTGTCAGTTGATGTACATATATTTCTACAGAAATTTCCCTCAAGCATTAAATTTTCAGTGCCGGTGTAGTATTAATTTAGTTCACTGAGGACCTAAAAACACCAAATCATGAGACCCAGCTCTACACAAAATAAACATGAAGCATTAGCAGGAAATGTGCTTTCAAGATCCTACACGATCTACACAAGTCCCGGTTGTGTACGGGGCTCAGTGTCTCCAAGAGGAAAAGAGGAATGCTGGTTACTGTCCTGTTCAGTTCTAGGAGTCGTACTCAGACTGCTCCTCTATGAGCACAGCAGGTGGATTGCTTACCCTGCTGCCAAAGTCCAGGCAGGAAACGCCCAAGGCAACCAAACAGTGCCATGCCTGCAGACAACAATGGAGGAGAGGGAAGTCAAGACACGACCAGGCACATTTATGCATAAGGTTTTTGTTTTGTTTTGTTTTTTTATAACTGAAAAAATGGTGAAATGCAAGAATTACACAGTACAACTGTTTTTCATTTTAACAATCTAAATTTACACAAATAGTTTTATTGTAAATTTTATATTTATGATCAGTTTTCTGGAGCACTTGCTTTTCTTTTTCTGCTTGTTGTGACTGAATACAAAGGCAAAATCCTTATACGTGAACCTGTGCTTAGCTTGAAAGTTTGAAACCAAGCAAATTAATACATTTAATAACATTTAAAAACATTTGAATACAGAAGGCTGACCAATTAATAGCAATTAATATTTTAACTTTCTATAATTTCATCCATTATACTGATTATACGCTCACTGAAATCCTAGGACCCAAAGAGTTGCTAATAGACCCAAATGGGTTTGATTATATGTTTTACATTGTCAGTTGGGTCCCGTGGGTTTACTGTGGGTAACAGGTCTTTTTAACATATACATAACATCCGTCTGGGTACAGTCCATTTGCGGCCACAAGGTGGTACCAAATAACCTGCATGAGTGAATGCCTCTGACCAGTGATCGTAAAATACCTATGCCAACGTTAGCAGTTGTGCTAAGAACAAACAATCTTTCTTATAGTTCAAAAGGGCAACCAGTAAATGTTATTTTTATTGTGCTAAATGCAACAAAACTGCAAAGCTGACTCAAAACAAGTCACATTTGTCATCTGTCACCAGTGTAGCAAGTGGACATTTAAAGAGACACCTAAGCTAATTTTCAAGAAGGTTTGTCATCATTAGGGAAATGAACTTCTTTCTACTTTGCCTGCACTCAGAGCACATTTCAGTATGCCTGCTTACACAAACACAAAGAGCACAGAAGTCAGACTGTGAGAGAGAGACGCCGCCCTCACCCTCATGTCTCACAAAGTCAGCAGCACTGATTAAATATGAATGAAGATTTTGTGGCCTTGGATCGCTGGATCCTGGTTGAGTATGTTCAGCTACTGAGTTGTAAAAGTGATACGCGGATATCTTTTACGTGACTGACTTTTGTTTTTGCTCACACTTGTGTACATTTTGCTGTGTGTGTACTCACACATTTAGAAATACAAATACCCAATTAGAACATTACATATGCAGTACGTACTCCAGCGGGTTGGTTTTAAAAACTGATATTCACCTGAGCAGGTTGCATACTATACTATAACCACATCTTTTCAAAGAGCAATTCACCCATAAAAAGACTGAGACCTTAAGTTACTGATTTAAACAAGTTTACAAGTAACAAGTTAAACGTTATTTTTCTCAAGGCAAAAAGTGTCTGCAAAGTGAATCCAATGTTGCAGTACTTTAACTCACCAGGTAACCTACAAAGCACAGATAGGCTACGGAGAGCAGAGCAGCAAGAACGTAGAGCAGCACGCTGTTCAGCGCCGTCACGTAAACCACCACAAAGTACATGTTGATTGCGCACACCACCAGGATGAGGATACCTCCGGAAATCTTCCACACTCTAAACAAACAATCAGTTTATTAGACCACAGGTAAATTAAGGGTTTTGGAGGAAAAGAATATTCTCCTGAAAGTACATCACTCTGACAGTCACGTTACAGTCTTGGCCTATCTAAAAGAACAAAATGACTACCTCAGATTTTTTTCCAAATATACAACTTTAAGCTAAATTATTGATCTACGTATTGGAAAAAAAAAGGAAAAGAGGAAGTTAAGTAACTTTCTAAATAACTAAAGGCAGCACCGTACTTTAAAATGAACTCATCTGGAACAGTCACTCAGATGACCGTGAGCAAACAAGTTGCATTTGATTTGTCAATGAATAACTGAAACAGACCTCTACCACAACAAATTCACCAACTGGTTGTCACATCAAAAGAAAATAGAAAATAGAAAGTCAAGATTCTGTCCGTTTGGCTAAACATAGCAAAAGACTGTCTGATGATGAACCTCCTGGATTTTCCAAATCTAATAAGTTATTCATTTGCCTAAATTTTGAAATATCCTGCAGTGGAAGCAGAAGCTGAGACTTTGAGGACTGGGCTGCTCATCATTTTTTTTTAACCCTTTTGTAGTAGTAATTTATGTGTTAGATACAGACAAAAACTGTCAGCCTGACTGATGAAGATCCTTATCCTGTCAATAAACAGTATAATGCTAACAGTTCAAGGCATAAAATTAACAAATACAGTATGTATTCTAGAGACAGGATGTAGACAGTCATGATGATATTAGTGATTTATAAAATGTATGGAATTCACTCACAATTTGTTTGCAAAGTCGTTCATTATGGACTTTAGACTGGTGAAGGTCAGAATTGGGATCAAAGCAAACGGAAGCTGTTGAACAGAAAGAGAAACCACAGTGAATATTTTGCAGGATTACAATAAACACAACAGGAACCATAAAAAAAAACCAACAATATGTATAAAACAAAAGCTGGATTGCAAATTGTGTAATGGATGTTTTTGACAAAAATGAAATCATTTAAAATTATTGATTCGTTCATTAATTCTTTTTTAAATGATCCATCCTGACCTGCATGCTCTGAAGCACGTTGAGGAAGTCGTTCATCCCTGTCAGATGGTTTACATCCTGAAAAATGGCTACCAGCAGAGTAGGCGTGATGGCAATGGAGCGGGTCAGAAGCACCCGCGCAAACCGGGACCACCGCAGGTTCAGGAAACCCTTAGTGAACATGAAAGTACAAATATGAGCGCACACCCTTATCTTTGTTTTTGTTTGCCCATTTCTAGGTAAATGACCAACTGGCATTCTTACCTCCATAACAAACTGGCCAGAGTAAGTGCCTGTCATAGTGGAACTCTGTCCAGCTGCCAGAATCCCTATAGCCCAGATATAGAGGGCTGCAGGACCAAAGAAACAGCCCAAGACCACTCCCTGTACAGACAGACATACCGAGAGAGAAATAAATTAAGGTTGTGGTACAAACACTTAAGTTCAGAATAAAAATGAGCCAAACAACAGTTTTCAATACACTGAATCTTCTTCTTGACCATTATAAAAGCATTTTAAATGTCTTGGTAACAGTTCCAAAGTGAGGCTTTAGAGTTGTTGTAATGATGAGGTACCCCTTTGTAGATGTCAACCTCCAGGGTGCCATTGTTGGCAGGGAAGAGATCTGTGTGAGGGCTGCCGGTTTTATTGCACAATTCATTCTGCAATGAGGGACACAAACACATGAAGGGCCTGTGAGTGTTATTATTATTCCAGCGTGTTTCAGTATGAACAGCACAAATGTCAGCAGTATTCAGTACTGGTGAATGGATTCTTACTGTGTACTCACCACTTCTATATTGGTTTTATTGTAGAAGGCCTGAGCAAAAACTGCGACAACAAAGACGTTGATGAGGAAGGAGACGAAGAGAGCGATAGATGACTCTATGAAGAAGTACTTGTTGGCTTCCTTTACTTCTTTCTTATTTTTGCGGTCGATTTCACGAGACTATTAGAAAATTAACAGAATTACATTCAGCTTTCCTAAATCACCCAAAGTTTGCTTTAAGAATCTTTTAAAATGGCATTAATACAATTGAACTTGTCGTATAATTTATACTGTGAGTCAAACCCTGGAAAATATGGAATGATTCTGGATGACTGGAGCCATATAAGAAATATGGCTGACATGACTGTCATATTACTTTACCAAAAAAAATGAGGAAAAAACATTAGCAAACTTTCATTCCACCATCTTCATTCTTCTAGGGTTAACTTTTTAGTCTTGTTTATCTGAATGTGACAACAAACATGGTTCTAACCTTGACCAGCGCTGAGTGCAAGTAGATGTTGTGGGGCATGATGACCGCGCCTACGATTCCCACTGCCTGCTCCAGCTGCGCAGGCCCACAGTCGGCACAGTATGGCAAAAACATCCCCTTCAGCAGTTCCCCTTGGTCTGGTTTTACCACCACATACTACAGACAGGCAAGATGTCACAATACCATAAACATCCTGGCAAAAACTAAAACTCAACAGACATTTAAGTATATTGGATATTGTAAGGGACTTTTACCTCATAACCAAAGCTAAGAGCCATTACGGTGATGAGAAAGCCAAAGAACGCTTCAAGTTTCCTCAGACCTACAAGGACATATGAACTCTATCACCACCGAGATGCACAGCTTTTAAACTGCTAAGTGAGTGATTGTAACATGCGTACCATATTTGTCTAGAAAGAGGAACACAAATGTGTCTGTGATGGTGATAAGGACTCCTCCCCACAGTGGGATCCTGGAGGAGAGACAGACAACAATGTAAGTTTTTGCCACAATAACTCCTCACTATTACATAAATATCCACATTTTGTGAATTTGTAAAAATGCTTGCAATCACTTTTCATGGACAAGTGTTAAAGAAGGTACCTGCCCACAGAGAGAAGGTTGAGGGCTATGGCACAGCCAATGACCTCCTGCATGTCAGAGCCGATAATTGCCAGTTCCACCATCAGCCAAAGGAGGATCCGAGGGACCTGAAAAAGAAAAAGTAAGATATAATCAGAGAGTGGTATGGATTTTAATAATCTCTGCAGAAACAGTAACAGTAAACACAATCTTTTATCTCATGTTGGCTTCTAATTTAAAACCATACAGTACATGTAGATTTACATAAGATACTCAACAATAATTAAGAATTGAAATATGGAACAATTTTTATTGATAGAAATTTAACAAATACAGACCCATGCATTAAAAAAAATGCTAATGTGCAACAAGAAAAGGGAAGTTCAGGTGTGTAATGAGAAGAGGAAATGCTCACTGTGCGATATTGGCGGTTGCAGACTTCTGCCAGGTGCATCCCAGTGACGACCCCGAGGCGTGCAGCTAACCTTTGCAACAGCAGCCCAATGATGGTGGCTACAAGAAGAACCCATAGGAGCTGAGGAAAAAAAAAGACAACATCAGCATAAATTGCTATTTCCTGTGTGGCGGAGATGGTTGTGGTTCTATTTACTTCCTAAATTAAAACAATGACTGCCTGGATTCCTGATCATTTGTGTCATGGTGATGCACTACAGCCAATGTTCAAAAATTGCATTTCTTTTTAATAAAACCTCGAAAATAATTATGACCAATAAACAGAAGGTGCCTTTGCTTAGAGAAAAATATTGATGCAGCTCATTATGTGTCATTGCCACAAGCAGGACAAGCTGCACAAAGCAAGAGACAGAAAAAAAATATGACCAGAGGTAATGAATGCTACAAAAACAGGAACCTGTGGAATCACTTCCCTAAATGTGGAGTAGAAAAAAAAAACGCACAAACACATGCTTCCAATAACCAGCAAAGGAAAATGTCAGGTTAACATGCTAACAACATGTCACCTTAAAGCCAGCTATAGCTCCAGACTGAAGATCAGACTCGATGTTCCCTGGATCCAAGTAAGCAATGCTCATCAAAAACCCTGGTCCAGTGAAGGCCCAGAGTTTACGGAAACTGAACACCTGAACAGGAGGACAGCAAAATTTGATTATTACTATGGATGTTGTAGTTTGATTAAAATGAAGCTGATTCAATTCCAAGTAAAATATATAAACAAATTCTAATAAACCAACAAAGGTGAAACATTAAATTTGGGGGTGGAAGAAGCACAATCATTCAAACTGGTACATCTGAGTCAAAATTTCGAGCTTCAGTTTTGCTGCACATTATACATGAAACAGAGGCTGTGCGACCTGGTGAGTACCTGGCTGACATTTTCTGGAATGGCCACCTTGTCTTCAAAGTAAGTGGAGAAGGGTTCTTCCTGGGTAACAGGGGATGCAGGAGGTGAGATGGAGCTGTACTGGTTTGACTGGACTCCATTCTCCTGAGGGGAGTCCTCTGACAAAATCACAGAGAAGAAAAATGAAGGGATGCTAATTAGTGATGAGAGAAGACTAAGACCAATATAGACAAAGTTATTCATTCCTGCAACAAACTACTTAAAATATAATCTATAATATAATAATATAATTGCATCCTTTGATCCATACAATTTTCAATTTAATGAAAATAAAAAAAGTATTTCCAGTGAATAAAAAAATCCCAGACTCAAACTCCATTTTCGCTGAGGCCTTTAAATAATATTTATTTCACTCAGTCAGTAATAACCTGTCATTAGGGTCTCATCATTCAGGACCTAAACCCAAAGACTCCAAGCATGTTTTATGACAACACAATGATTACACACAAAAAAAGTTAACCAAACTAAAATCTCACAACACGTGTATTTATTTTTTTTAACATGTCTGACAAATGTAATGTATAGCAGTAAACAATGTGTATTACTCACGGAGTCTGGACCTTTCAGTTTTTCCTCCCTTCATCTCCAACTCACTGCTAGTCCTAAAGTCCACAGTTCCCTAACAAGGAACTGTGGACTCTGCTTTCATATGACTCAGCCTTTATTATCCCCCCCACCCCCCCCCAAACACACACATTTTTTTTGTCATCAGATGTCACAATGACAGTCTCTAAAAATGACCCACAAAGTGAGCACAAGCAGTGACATAGTTCATACCAGAAGCGGTCAAAATTACCAGCATTCAGATTCTAAAATATAAGAAAATTTACTGTCAGAAAATGAGTTTTCAAAAGTCCTGTGCACCACAAAATGTATTAAAATAAAACATCACTTTGAGCAGCTCTGTCAACATGCACACTGATGCAGAAAGTATTTCAACCTAAGCTAAATGCCCAGAGGGTGTAATAGAACACGGCGGGTGTGTCTGTCATGTTTCTGTTATCATAAGAAGTTACCTTCAAGGAGGTCTCTTTCTTGGTTGGCTTTCATCAGGGCAAGCTGAGGGATCCCTGGGAACTTGAGGGATGAATATCAGCCTCCCTGGAATAAGACAACAACAGTTATATATTCTGAAGGAGCAGGACATACATGACTGCTGAAGGTAAAACAGTAATTATCATGCTAAGCATTGAGATAAAACTGTTTTGTGTTCCTTTGTTGGGTTGACAAAGAAACCAACTTTAGGATTTTTCCCAATTAAAACAAACACACCTCAACATGACACATGACCGTGCAACATTTTGTTCAAAGATCAACATTAAAAGTCACAAGTCATAACAATGACTAAGTAATATTAACAGCATGTGAAAGTTTGCAACATTTATGAAAAACTTTGACAGGAAGCCTTGAGTTGACCATTGACACCAGAGTTTCACTTCACCCACATGTATCGTTCCGCAAAATACTTCACTTACATGCTCTGTAAGGATGGTACAGTCTGTTGGTCCAGACTGTGGGATCATGACCAACAGCTGTTGGTCCAGACTGAGGTCTGGACACCATGAACACCATGTTCTCTGACACAAAGAGTGTGCCTCCTCTGAAAGCACATGACTGTGGGATCATGAGGCAAAAGATGACTTGGAGCTGTGAATGGAGCAGCTTTCCCAACAGTCAAAATTTCCATCAGAGAGCCACTTCCTTTGGGTGAACATGTGCTTAGAGTATTTAGCATTAGTCAAGTCTTTTGTACTTTACTCAGCAGCAACAATTAATTTAATAACATTAGAGTCTGCGTAATAATTATAATAACTTATGACCAGCACCACAAATGATAAAAATCACAATTTGTTAACACAAAACAAAAAACATGATGCCAAAATGAACAAACCTTTCCACATAAGTTCAGGTGTACAGCTTTAGAAAACGACTGGTGATTAAAACAAATACGGTTTGTTTCAACAACACATTTAACTGTGTAACTATGAAGCTGAGCATCTGGTCTTTGTCTTCTGAATTTGTCCTGGGGGGCCAGATCTGGCCAGCAGCCTGACATTTACTCGCTACTTGGCTTCTTCAGTTTTTTGTCACATGTTTTCATGTGGCCACAATCAGCAGTCACAATCTGTTACTGAACACACAAGTACAAAATGCTAAATTAAATCAAATTATTTCCGCCAGCACTCAATGCTGTTTAATTGTGTGCAGTTATCGTAGCTCATAGGGATATGCCTTAAGGACAAAAGTATTAGGACACCTGACCATTACACCTAAATACATTGGCATTAATATGGAGTTTGTCCCTCCTTTGCAGCTATAACAGCATCTAGTCTTCTGGGAAGGCTTTTCTCAGTAGTATTACAGTAGAGTATTTGTGAGGTCAGTCACTGTTGGACCATAAGATCTGTTTTTATGGACCTTGCTTTGAGCACTGGGGCACACCCATTCACCTTCCTAAATTCCCAAACTGCACACTTTGGGACACTAGTATAAATGCCGAACACAAAGGAACAGTTTGTTGGCTTAATTTATGCTTTGTCTACCATCATTTTTATCTGTGCTACATCTGACAAATTGTGATGTTGTACTGGTCCCAATTTGACCTGGATTCCAGTCCTGGACTGTCTGTCAGCACCCGCAATCATGTCACATTCCATGGGCAAACATATGATGATTAAAGAGGTCTAAACTCTGACAAAGTTTCCCAGTAGCTAACCGATTGGTCAAATTGAATCGATATAGTATTCTAAACACTATTCAGTAAAAGTATGATGTTCATACAGGAAACATCATTAACTACATGATTCATTTTGACATTACCAAATGTTGTAAACTTGGACTGACCAAGTTTGTACATCTAAATCAGAATGTGGTAAGCCTGTTAAGAAACCACATCACTTTGTCATCCACTCATCCAACTTCCCCACAAGCCCGGGCCCTCACCTAACACCACAGAGGACTAATCTGCAGAGAACAGCTTTCACAATCACTATAAATCTATGACAACTCCCAAACTGACAAATGATGTCTAATGTTACGCCCCTCAAATTATGGCTCTAGCAGGCTTTGACACCACCGGTAAAAAATAGAATAAAATCGAATTCCTCTAATGCCAAAATAAACATCAAAGAAAACTGCTTCTATATGCTCTCCCACATGAAAAATAAAGTCTCTTACAGTACTAATAATTTCTATCATATTCAAAAGAGGACTGAGTGGCACCACCACAACATCAGACTTTCCACATGCAACTCCAACGCAGCTCTGTTAAACTGGTTTTCAGCTGCTATGAAGGTTAAAAGAATAGTCATCTCTGTCTCCCTCTAACCAGGAAATCAAATATTCAAGAACACACACTATTACAAAGTAAAACCATTCCCTTCAGGGATAAATAAAGGAATTCTGATTCTGATTCTGATACCAGCTAATACCTACCTGTGTTTACATAAAGTCGTAAGCTTTGCATGTTGCTTGTATATCTACCTTCGCTACAACACTCAAACACACTCACCACGGAACACTACTATACCAACTGTACTATAACAACTCTAAGGTCTAATTAGCACGTTATTTCTGTGATTGTTTTACAGCTCAGCTTCGCATAGTCAGTTTGAGCAACTATAATGCCGATTATGATGTAACCATTATTGTTAATAGGCAAAATCCATTGAGAGTCACCTGATGACTTCGTCATCATCATCATTCAAGATCCTACTATTTCTAACTTTGGCATGTGAAGCAACACGTTGATTACTGAACTACAGACACACATTCGGTTGAAGGCTGGAGTTGCCTTTACACTCAAAGACACACCATTATATTGGCAAAAAGCACCATGAAAGCAATCAAACCTCAGTACAAGTCACATTTATAATGCTGAAATATTGTCGATTCAGCTTACAAACTCTCAGAGTGAGTATTATGCATTAGTAAGAACTTAATACATTTGACCCCTCGCCCTCCTTATGACATACAACACAGTGTTGCAGTTGAACCAACTAGCTGGGAAATATACCAAGCTCACCTGCTAAATAACCCTGTAGATATGTGTGTAACAAAAACAGCTTTAACCATCACATTCAACACTCTCCAACAAAACTAAGAATAAAACCCCAGCGCGCCAACATCAACACTGACAGAGCAGCTACTATGTGTGATCAAGCTAACACGTTCCCATGGTATGTTAGCTGTCTAATGGATGTGCTAACGTTACCTTTATCAAAGTATGAAAAAGCCCTTACCTGGTTCTGTCTTATGGGAGGTAAAATGACACTATTATCGTGCGTCGACGATTAAAGCTACTTCACCATTTGTGTCAATTTAAATGTAGCTGGACGGCATGTTAACAAGCTATATTCCGGCAAAGCCTTATCTTTTCATGTCAACTCTAAGTTCAAGACGCCTCCGATGCGCATGTGCAAGAAGACAATTTTGATTGGTCAATAGTTGGGGGTCTCTAGGGCGACAGTGGGAAATGGGTGCCCTGGGTTTAGCCGGTCAGGCGCGGTCTCAGAAAAGTGAAAATATCAAACGTAAATCTTTGCAGGAAAAAAATATGTCTCTTTGATCTTAGTATTATATTATACCACTGGATTATAATTACTGTCGCACTAATCTGTAAGTAGTAGTTTATTGTTTTAGTTGAGATGGAGAGTATTTAGACTCTTTTACACTATTTGGAAGGTACTCACAACCAGAAGTGGACAGTAGTACATAAGCAAATTTTATTTCCCTTTATTTCCCCCGCGATCAATAAAGTATCTATCTATCTACACAACTGTCTCTTCTAGTCTATAAAAATGTAGTATTTAGGTAGTATTTAGGACAACTCAAAAATAGTAGTACAAAAATTTACACTGAAGTACAGCGCTCCAGTAAGATAGTTTCCAGTGTGAAATGACCACCTCTTTTTATAAACGAGCCTCCTTGATGACCTATGACGAGACATATTGTCTTTGTCAAATATATACTTAGGGTTGAATTTTGTCACGTTCACAATAACGGAATATACGAATTTATGCAATAAATATATTACTTTAAACAACTTAAACCCATATTAATAACGTTAATGATCCGAACTGTATGTGACAAGTATATTCCTCCAAATCTCGTCTCTTTAACTTTCCTCGCGATAGCCTGGGATCTACAGTGTAACTACACATCACATATCCCAGCGGCAGCTAAGTAAGCTAAAAGCTAACAAGCTGCTATAGACTGACATGTAGTCAATTTTACACTCAGTCTCAGTGAAGGAGCTTTCAGAGTGACTGGGAGTGACATGGAGTTAAGAAATATCAAGGACCAGGTAGTAAATAAAGCTTTTGCTGTTGTCTTTGCTGGCAAATAACTAACAGTACTTCTCATGAACACTGCAAACAGCCGGCTAATAATGTTAGCGACTTGTCGAGCAAAGTTTGCTACACGGCTAGTTGATGTTAGTTACTATGCAAAACTGGACAAAGTTTCAGTTTGATATTCGATGTTTCAGTTTTGTAATAACGCCTATCGCTGGACCTTATCACTGGGGTCATTGGGCCCCCTGGTACATGAAGTCCAAACCCTAACAAACACACACTTCAAACATTAGTTTTTACTTGTGTTCATATGTCTACTGCATAGTTCTTTTAACGTCATCTATGGATTGTAGAGCTTGATGAGTCATTTCTAGACGTTCAAACAAAGATCGTAAACATTCACAAGAAGTGCCAGAGTGTTTGCATCATTTTTGCACGTTTTGTTCAGTCACTTGAATGCCAGTGCGAACATGATTAACTTAACTCAATGAGGCAGATTTTCAATTAATTGATTAAGGCAATTTAATCATTGACGTTATTCCTGGAAATGCACAGGGAAGATGTTGTTTGTCATTTTTACTCAGTCATTGGTACCGCAGCAAAATCATTAATGTATTAAAGATTCTAGTAGGTTTCAAAAAGTTCATCTGAAAGAAGCTGTTCAGCTGAAAATGTGTCTAGTCACTGCATCCAAAGGATTTGTTGGTATCTGAGAAAGATCAGAAAATAACTGGGAAAGCAATGAACTGCATCTAATTTGAATGTAATGTAATGTTTATCATACTGTTCATAATAACATACATGTCAAACCTCTTTTTCAGTCTCCATTGGTCCAGGCTATATTCAGCCGAAACAGAGAAGAAGTGACATTTTTACTGAGCAATAATGAAGATGTCAATTCACCGGTAATATGATTCTACAGTAATGTTTTGAAAAACCTATGTTCAGCTGAATGTGAAGATGTATATTGAGCTGATACAAGTGTTACAGCTATGTATCTCAGCACAGTTTTTCTTGAATTTTGAATTTGGTTCAGTCATTCAGTGAATTGTGTATATTATTGGTTATTGCCAGGTTTACAAGCAAGTTTTGGGGACATGTTTAATGTACAATGGCAATGTGACTACATTTTTCATGCAAATATCTAAGATTAACAGTTGAAAAGAGATGAAATTGCAAATTAATTGTGCATTTACTGTCAGAATATGACAAAAAATACATATTATACAGGAGTACAGCAATAAAATAAAAAAAAATGTGTTGTCTGCCTACATCATTGTTAGATTTTTTTTCTTTTTCCTCAGGACCAAGAACAAAGCACACCACTTCATGCTGCTGCTTATTTGGGCGATGTCCACACTATGGACATACTTATTGCTTCAGGTAGAAAAACTATTTATCTCGCTCAAAATATGTGAGTAAATAGGAAACCTTTCTAGTAATTAATACAATGAGTCAGTCCAAATTAGAAGAACTGAAATTCACAAAAAAACATCAAAAAGTAAAGTCTACCTTTGCATTTGCTTTCTGTTACAGGTGCTAATGTCAATGCTAAGGACCAGGGTTTGCTGACTCCTTTACATCGAGCAGCTGCCTCACAAAATGAAGTACGTTCTCGTTTCAGTGCGTAGAGGGGAAAGGACTTCAGGAAGAACTCGACTATCAGATTTTGTTGTTTGACGTTTGCCTACTTTGACTCTTGTGTTTTTTCCCCAGAAAGCTGTGGAGCTGCTACTAATGCACAGAGCAGACGTCAACACACGGGACAAGTTTGGTCACAGTCCATTACACATGGCAGCTGCAAAGTGGGCTGCAGGCTGCGCTTTAGCTCTGATACCACGTGTGTGCAGCCTGGATGTTGCTGACAGGTCAGGAAGGACACCACTGCATCATGCAGCGCATAGCGGTCATGGAGAGGTAAACTATGAAGTTGATTTCCTGTTTGATATCAAACTTTTCATTATGTCAATAAATAAATTTGCTAAACTGTCAGGACAAAATAAGATGCTGTTCACTTGCCCGTTGTTGTGGTGGCTGACCCAGTTATTATGTTTCTGCAGATGGTGAACTTGATCCTGAGCAAAGGGGCCAATGTGTGTGCCAAAGACAAGAAGGGAAGGCAGGCAATCCACTGGGCTGCATACCTGGGTAAGTGGTGTCATGTATTGTCACATTTTGGCCAGAATAAAATCATTTTCTTACATAAATGTAAGGAAGATCAGATGTCTGCCACAAAGTGTGCTGATACACACAAGAAAGAAACAAGCAAATTAATTACAAACTAGCCAATGTAATAATAATAATAAAAAAAACCCCTGAGAACTGACTGAGGATGCTATGTAGCTGATCAGTTAAGTTAAAGGCAAACGTTGTTGCCGTTTGCTATAAGCCATACAATTTAACACTTTCATGGGATATTATAGGTTGCATAAAAGAAAGCTCTATATTGTAATTGTGGCAGCAGCAGTTTAAATTTTGTGGTGGACTGAAGACGGTATGGAACATCACATGATGAATGAAATGATCATTTTTGCAGAAAAAGGTTATTCCACTGTAAAATATGTGTCTAAAAGAGTCAAATTGTTTGCAGGGGGTGCACATGGCCAACATGTTGTCACTGTCTTCAGATTGATTTCACTCCACTGTCTGATTGGATGTCTGTGACAGTATTGCATGACTGTTTGATTGTGTGAATTTGATTATATACTTGAAAGTTAGGGTAAATAATTTTTTTTCCCTGACATGAAAAAATACATTTTTTTGACATACATTATGTGACTGGCTTGGCTTAGGAACCTCAGTCGATTTAAACTATTTAAACTAGTCTTGATTTTTAAACAAAGTCTATGTTAACAAGGTCCAAATCTGATGAATATTGCAGTAAACTGACATGTGCGGTTCCTGTGCTACAGTTTGCAAACGGGCCTTTGGCACGGATTGGTGCACTGGCACCTGCTTGTGGTAAATGTTCAGCTCTTCTTTCAGGACATATGGAGGTTGTGAAGCTGCTGGTGTCTCACAGTGCTGATGTATTGTGCAAGGACAAACGAGGTTACACTCCACTCCATGCTGCAGCTGCCAGTGGACAGTTAGACGTGGTCAAATATCTGTCGAGACTGGTGGTGGAGGTACAGTGGCTTGTCACAAATTCTAGCTGCCATGTGTTTTATGTACTGTGTATGTACTGTGAAGCCTAAAATGATGAGATGCGCTCTTCACAGGGTTTGAAGAGTATTTGTAGGAGTTTGTCTTTGTTTCAGAGTCGGAATTAAGATGCCAGAAAACATTCTGCTCAGTTACGCTCCAAAAACACAGCAGTCTGTAGTTAGAAACGGTTTGATATAAGATTAAAGCTCAATAACATGGTGTCCTGTGCAGCTTTAGGTTTGGTTTCATGTTGATTCGGATTCTGTTTCATCACTTTTTTTTTTCCTCCTCCATCTCCTCTCAGACTGATGAAGCCAATGTCTTTGGGAACACAGCTCTCCACATGGCCTGTTACACGGGGCAGGACACTGTGGCCACTGAGCTGGTGAACTGCGGGGCCAACATCAATCAGCCCAACCACCACGGCAGCACGCCGCTGCATCTGGCTGCTGCCTCCTCCAGTGGGATGCTGTGTCTTGAGCTGCTAATCAACAACGGTGCAGACGTCAACGTGCAGGTTAAGAGCTGGTTTTTAATAAGCTGATATGACGCGAACAAAATAAATAATTACTTGTTACTAGATTGTGTTATGTGGTCTGAGGATTCAATGTATAGGTTATGATGCTTTATGCCATTATTTTAGCTACACTACTTCTGTTGTTTTAATCTTCTCTATTTAACAGAATAAAGAAGGGAAGAGCCCTTTGCATGTGGCTGCCATGCACGGGCGCTTCACAGGCTCCCAGATTCTGATCCAAAATGGTAACATGAATCAAAAAATATATTTACAAACATATTTACATTATGCACAACATCCTCTTTGTAACACTTTACTGATTCTAAAAAGAAATGAAATGCTGGCTTCACAGTCTGCTCTAACTTAAAAGTTCAGTACATGTCCTCATCTGAAACACTTACTCTATTCATGTTATATCACCTTCTTCCTCTGTACACAGGTGGGGAGGTTGACTGTGTTGATATGTATGGAAACACTCCTCTTCATGTTGCTGCCAGATATGGTCAGGAGCTGCTGATCAGCACTCTGCTGACAAATGGTGCCGACAAGTCGAGGTAAGTCTGTCCAAACGCGAGTCAGTCTGGTTGTTTCTCGTTGCAGTTACGCTACTTAAATTCTGCGTGTGTTTGTATTATTCAGCTGCACTTTCTGAATGTTTGGATTTTACTTTCTCACCCCAAACCACACACACCCACACCAGACTCAGTTTAGATCCTATAATATTCTACCTCCTGACTAAAGCACATCCTCACACCATATACAAAGATGCCAACTCATTGCCAGTACTTTAAAATCTAAACCAACACCTTTCCTGGATTGTAGAAAAAGTTTAAAATCACTAAGATTGTATCAGTTTTATTTTGCACTTAATTTACAGTTTCTTACACAAAATTGTTTTGTATACGCATACTGAAGTGACTAATCTTTTGTTATGATCTCTAAAGGCAGGGGATTGACGGGATGCTTCCACTGCATTTAGCAGCACTCTACGGATTTCCAGACTGTTGTCGAAAGCTACTGTCTAATGGTGAGAATCTGCATTAAATCTGCATCGGCCTTAAAGCGTATCTGCACAGCTCAGTTCTGCTGGCTCCCTGCCTGCAATCAGATTTAAAAAAAATACGTCAGAGGACCACACAAGACAACCACTGTAAAGCATGTTTAAGTGTGCGCTGCCTCTTCTTTAAGATTTCCTCCTCAGTTTATCTTCTCACTTTTTACATTTTAATTACTGACCCGAGCTGTCTATGCTTTACAAAGCCTTATTCTTGGTTGTCTCTCGGTCAGGCCAGTTTTACGTCACGTTGTCTCAAAAGCCTTCAGTTGGGTTTGATATAAACACCGTGGATGACCACGGGAGGACCTGCCTGCATGCAGCTGCCTCTGGAGGGTGAGCAAAAACACACACACACACACATATCAATTTTTATATTCCTTGTTGTATTTTGATTATTTGACAAGATATAGATTTAGACTCATTTGAAATGAGTTTGGTTTATTGATAAAAATCTACCTTCTGTTTGTCAACTAACCATCATTAAAAATATTGGACTGTTTCCCTGCTATGTTCACAATGTGACAGAAACATTGACTGTCTCAACTTGCTGCTGAGTAGTTCTGCTGACCTGGATGTAAAAGATAATTTGGGAAGGTAAGCATTGCCTTTAAGCTCAGCTAAGATTTTAACTCTGCTTTGGTGTTACCTGATATCACAGTTGTCCCCCATTGTACCTCACAGATCTCCTTTGCACTATGCTGCCTCTAATGGGAACAGCCAGTGCACGATCTCCCTGGTGAGAGCCGGCGCTGAGGTCAATGAGCCGGATCTGACAGGCTGCAGCCCTCTGCATTACGTTGCCGCTTCACACACCTTTTGTGGGTGAGAGAAAGCTTTACTGTAATTGTCGTGTTTTACTCCTTTTACTCAGAGGACAACATCCTGTGTGCTGTCCTCTGTTGTCGATCCTGATGTCATTCAAGCCTGTCTTAAAAGTCTCCTTTTAAAACTTCTTTCCACTGAAGGGACACAACCAAAGACTACAGTGAGGAAAAGGAACAAGAAGCATCTCTGTAAGTCACATTTTTTTATCACACATACTTTTAATCCTGAAATAGTATATTTCAAGTACGTAGTTAAGAAATGCTGAAAATCAAACTTTTTTCGTAAGACTAACCAGACAGGATTCACTTTGTTCTTCTCTGTGTGTTCAGGTGTTTAGACTACTTGCTCGACAATGGGGCAAACCCAACTCTGAAGAACAGTAAGGGTTACAGTGCCGTCCACTATGCAGCAGCTTATGGGAACAAACAGCACCTGGAATTGGTCAGTGATATCTTTTGACTTGGCTTTGATTTTAATGTTCGTTTTTTTTTTGTCAGTCGATTTTAGGCTAGCCTCAGTGGAGGAGGTTTTCTATTTTTTTCTTTGTCCCTCTCTCCCTCCTGCAGCTCCTGGAGATTTCCTTCAACTGTCTAGAAGAGGTTGAAAGTAATATTCCAGTCAGTCCATTGCACTTAGCTGTGAGTAGCACGTTATTACAGTGCTGTAAAAGATATGACTTTTAAACATAAACCAAATGTTTTAATGCCCTTTAACTCTTCTGTTATTATGCATTCTGTTATTACAGGCATATTATGGTCACTGTGAGGCCCTGCATTTGCTGTCTGAGACATTAGTGAGTCTGGATGTGCGGGACACTGAAGGCAGAACTGCTCTCCACCTGGCTGCTCAGAGAGGTTTTGCCCCGTGTGTGGAAGTGCTGCTGAAACATCAAGCCTCCTACACACTCAAGGAGCGCAAGCGCAGGTGGACGGCTCTCCATGCTGCAGGTGTGTGTGTTTGTGTGTGACAGAACACACACATACAGTATACATTTGGTTTTGAAGTTGCGTTGGTGACTTTTGGTGTACAGTGTGGTGACAATAAACCGTGAGGTTTATGGACGAGAAACATTCAGTTTTAAAATTTGTGTTATAACTTTAGCATTTCTGGAAATGATGCTTGATGTTTTCCTTTTACTCTTTCCTCGTGTAGCTGCTGAGGGCCAAATGGAGTGTCTGCTTTTACTGGTCAACAGGGAACAAAGTGCTGACATTATCGACAGTCCAGATACACAGGGACAGTGAGTCTCTTTATAACTTATGCTCTGTTGATTGACAGTACTGTTAAACTTCAAATAAAAACTTGACATAATTTATCTTTTCACGACAAAGACAAGTTCATTTAACCCAAGAAGTCACTACGTAGTTTCGAATAGCGTCTCAGAGAAATTTACATTTCAATTTGAAACTGTTGTTGAGCTAACTGTAAGTATTTATTGCACTGAAATGACGCCAATCTAGTAACGCACCAAGCATCTAAAGGCTCAGATCGGATTTACATTAATAGCAAAATATACTAATTCATAGGTATTATAAAGCAATAACTTTATGTGCGAGGTGACCGAGTCAGAGAATGTTGTAAAGCGTGACAGTGTTGCGTTTATTAGTGATAAAATTGTGACGGGATTGTCGGATTAATTTACTTACTTGTTTCTGAAGTCTACAAACCCGTAATGCAGTCAGGTTACTTCACCCACTGAACAGTCTGACATAATCACAGCAGTCAATTCTTGTTTGTTTGTTTGTTTGTTTGTTTGTTTGTTTGTTTGTTTGTTTGTTTTTCCGTATGCAGGACGGCTCTCATGCTGGCGGCTTTGGGATGTCACACTGACTGTGTCCACATCCTGTTGGAAAAAGGAGCGCAGGCTGATGCTGCAGACAAAAAGGGCTTCACTGCATTACACAGAGCTGTAAGTGTATTTCCCGTGCACGTTTATGTGCGTGTTAGGTCACTCACTTTTTTTTTTAAAATTCACTTGCTTGTGTAACCAGATGTTTTGTTTTTCCACTCACATCATATCTCATGTGCCCCCCCTGCAGGCCATGTTGGGCAGTGAAGGCTGTGTGTCTGCTCTGTTGGAACATGGGGCCTCCGCTCTGTGCAGAGACTCTCAGGGAAGAACCGCGCTGCACCTCGCAGCGTCCGTCGGCCACATGCGGTTACTGCAAACTTTGCTAAAAGCTGCTATGAAAGCTGACCCTCTGGACTCCATATTGGACTATAGAGGCTACACGCCCACCCATTGGGCTGCCTACCATGGTGAGACATCGGGGCAAGAAGTCATGTCAAATATACTGAAGTCGTTTTTTTTTCTTTACTTTTTTATTTATTTATTTATTTACAAGAACATAAGATCATCATGAGTGTTACAATTAAGATCAAAGTATTCTTATACACATGTCTACATCATGGTACAATGTCACACCATTCACGGTGCATACACAATCCATTTTTCCAAGCGCTTAGTATATTTCTCCAACCGAAGTCTTAACTGCGTCCTGAAATATAGAAATCAAATTGCATTTCTTCTCCTCTTTGATTTGTATTTTGATTTTGTATCTATGGATGTCCTGCTTTTCCAGTCCATATGTATCTGAAACTAACTCATAACTCAGAAATTTTCTATTTGAGGCGAGCAGACAAAAAGATGTGATACCTCTCCTGACCCAATGTTTAAAACCCCTGTCCAATCTAGCAGGTTCAAATTCTGGATCATATGCTACCCAGTTCAAGACCCTCGCTTGCCTCTCTATTACTGAAGTCATTTTAAGGAAAAGAGATTGGTTCAAAACTTGAGACACGCTTTTATGGAAGGACATTTTCAGAGCAGCAACAACACTTCACTATCTTTTATTCACAGCTTCATTTTAGCATCTCTCAGTTTAAACACTTGCTTGTCTTGTTAAACAAAGATTGGAATATTAATCATTTGTTTGTTTGTTTCCTGTGTCCTTAGGGCGTGATGGATGTTTACGCATTTTACTTGAAAACAAACTTTTTAGCAACCAGGAAGGAAATCTCTTCACCCCATTGCACTGTGCTCTGTGAGTACTGTAGCAGAGGAAATACGTGTCACACATATGTTTATTAGATATTAGTAACAATAAATTGAAGATGTTCTTCCTAATGTAGAGTTAATGGACATGATGTTGCTGCTGGACTTCTAGTGAAGACCGTTGGCCCCCAAATTGTTCACTTCAGTGATGCCAAAGGAAGGTGGGTGCTGCTCTGAAATGAGTTTCGCTTATCATAACTGCAGGTATGGATCAGTGTGACTCCAGACATGACTCTACAAGTAGTGGTTGTACGTATGCAGTTTGCTCTTACGACAGCTCATCATGATTACTGTCCACTTCTTCCAGTGCGTTACTCAGCTTGGTGGCTTTCATTCAAAAATGAGTCAAGAACAGATCATTATGTTGCATGAAATGCATATTTTAACTCCCATGTAGAATCTTGTTAAGCTTTTGTTTTCCTGAAGGATATTGAACTTTGCACGAATTCAAATGCATAACCTTTCACAGCTTTCAGAAAAACACTCATTGAACATTGATATCATACTCAGAAAGAGCAAGTGCTAGGGATGCTATTGGTGATCAAATTATAGTTGATAAATATAACCGATAACACAAAGCAGTAGGAAAAGGTCACGACGAATCTTATTAGAGAATTAGAGAATATTGAATCATCCATCTGTGCTCACTACACCTTAATCTTTATTAATTATTACTTATTGTTTGTGTGTGTTTGTGTGTGTGAGCAGGACCCTGTTGCATGCAGCTGCTTATTCGGGAAACATTGCTGGGCTCCAGCTGGTCATTGCCCAGGGAGCAGAAGTCAATGCTGTGGACCATAGTGGATGCTCTGCTCTGATGGTTGCTGCTGACTGTGGACAAACAGGGGCTGTTGGTATGCTTTTATTTATTCTTTGCTCAACAGAAAGGTCTCATTGAGATATCGTATCTCTTTTGCCAGAGTGAAACAGGCAGCGTGCGGGGATCAGAGACTAAACCGAATTATGGCAGATAATAACATTTAAAATTATTGTAAGCCTGACATATATTATGTTTTAACTGCTGAAAGACTGACTTGAAAATGTGAATAAAATTCATGTGGCCAATGTTTTTTAAATGTTACATGCAATTACCCCCATCTACACTGAGGAAACTTTAAAAAAGACTGTCAAGAAGTGGACAAAACAAAGTGACTGAACATTTTCACTTTTTTACCCTCACAGTGTTCACTAATGCTTACCTTTAACACACCACATCAGTCTGTTCCCCTGTTTCCCCCTGATTGGGAGCTGCTCCATGTAAAAACACCAGTTGGTATAAAGACCAGTGTTTGTTGTGAAAAGTGTCTTATTTTCTGCATTTCAGAGTTCTTGCTGCACAATGTGAAGCCAGACCTGACCCTGGTGGATGTCAATAATAACACTGCCCTTCACTTAGCCTGCAGCAAGGTCACATACACATACGAATGCATGTACTGTATGCATGCATTGGCATGATAACTTTTGCATGGATGTAGTAACAACAGTCAGATAAGGTGATAACCTGCCAAAATATGATAAAATCGTAGTTGAATATAAATGTAACCAAACATGTACATAAATCACTTTATTTTGACTTTTTGACTAATAATTTATGTAATCAATTGTAAAATATGCTTTCAATTTTATATTATCTAATTTAACCCTGTAGTGGCACAACAATGAGAATGTAATAATATGGTGCCATAACACTGCACAATTCACAAACTTAATTGGAAATAACTTTTTGTGTCGCAACATATGACATCTTTAAGTAGGTTGCATAATATTGCTGAAACACTGTATCACTTCATACACTGTGTTTTATTCTGCAGGGACATGAGGTGTGCGCCCTGCTGATCCTGGGAGAGATCAGTGACTCCTCGCTCATAAACGCAACAAACAGCGCTCTCCAGATGTGAGTTGTCTTGTAGTTAGCCACTGATCAAAACGTAATTCAACTATACATATATGAACATTGAAATTAACCAAAATGGATTTTGAAGTTCAGTATTAAGGTACTTAAAGAACATATTTCGGTATGCGAACATATCACAGTGTTGGCCATTAGAAAACTGAGGATTTTACAATAGTCACTGGCGCTACAGGCTGCAACATGCCCCAGATCATCATTTGTCTGGAATTTCTTTTTCAGATGCATTGTGATGATTTATATGTGATTCACCAGCCATAGGCGCCAGTAATACTGCATGTGAACTCTTCAGCGTGGTTGCATTCCTCCCTCAGCGCTGTTTAATCGGGCCTCTCTCTGTTTCTCATGCAGGCCCCTTCACATTGCAGCGAGGAAAGGCCTGGCGACTGTAGTGCAGGTGTTACTGAGCAGAGGAGCAGCAGTCATGGCAGTGGATGGGGAGGGTAAGCAGAAATGATTATATTTGTGCGATGCAATACCAAAGTGGCTCATGTTTCCTGTCAAACAAAAATGTTGCTAAAGGACCAGCCTTTCCCTGTTGACCCTGTGCAGGCCACACACCAGCTCTGGCCTGTGCCCCAAACAAGAATGTGGCAGACTGTCTGGCGCTCATCCTGTCCACCATGAAGCCTTTCCCTCCCAGAGAGGCCGGTGTTGGTGCATCGTCCCACTTCAACCCCATGCTGAAAAACTGCGGCATCGCTGCCACCTGTGGGTCGAGCGGCAACCTGTGTCATGCCTAAGTCAGCAGCTGCAGAGTCACGAGTGGCCTGCAGTAGCCCAAAGTGTCCACATATAACCACACACGCATACGCGGGTCTCCAGGAACATGCATGGTCATGCATAGCTTTTTCTTTCATGTGTGTCATGCGCAGCTGCAGGTGCATCATGTGTTCATGCACCAGTAGCACTGATAGCTTTTCTAAAATGCAGTCTTACACATCAGTAATATTAGCGGACATCTTAGATTATCTTCTCTGTCACATAAGCACTTTTGGCTTCCTTTCTTAGCTTGTTACCCACCAAAGCCTGAAATCTCTGTGTTCGTCCTCAGATGATGCAGGTGCAAAGATACTCGGGTGATTGTGTGTTTAATTTACGTATGTGTGTGTGCGCGTGTGTCTGCATGTGTGTTTTTCAAGTGTTATTTTGTATATTGCTTCTTAATATACTTGTTCTAAATATCTAACAGGTGCTGTAAACCTATTATGCAATTAATACAACTCTATTTTCTTAGCCTGCCCAGAGTGTAACAAACACTACCTTGAGATAGATAACCTTATTGTTCTCATATTATCATGATTTACAGAAGTGACATTTCACTTTAGTAAAGTAACAATTGTGGGTATAGTATTAATGGTGTAGTATATAGATTCTAGTGTAGATATATATACATATATATATATATATATATATATATATATATATATATATATATATATATATATATATTTCTTAAAATGAAGTTAACCTTTTACTTGTACTGTCAAAAAACAATTGAAAAGACTTAATCTCAGGTCAGTACTGTTGATACAGTGAAAAGCACATTTTGAGCTGGATGTTACAGAAAACAGCAGTTTTAAAGTGCAGGAAAAAGAGAATCTTTCAGACACTCAGCATGAAAGCGTAGCATCCTTTGTACATGTGACATTGCTCTACACCCACAGCTTAAAACTGATTCATCTTTTGGTTAGTCGGTTGATTATTTTTTAAATTAATGGTAGAGTGCACATTGTAAGTTACATCTTTAAATTGCTTGTTTATTTCTGATCAGCATTCTAAAACCCAAGGATTTTTAATTTATATCGTGAATATTTTATACTTTGAAAGTTGTGTACACTAACAGACTTTGATATTGCCCCCCGTTTATCTAATTTGATTTTCTTTTTACCTGCTGTATTATCTTTAAATGGCTTTAAATGATTTGCACTCTGACATTAAAGTTTACATTTTACAGTATGGTAACCTCCTAAGGTATACAAAGCTTGAAAGTGAATTTCACATAAATAAGAGTTGAAGTCAGTTCAGTGTGAGCCTGTCCCTTGTTTCATTTGTATGAAGTAACATGGAAAAGTGGTTTGACATTTCGAAACACAGGTTGCAGTGAAATGTTTTGAATCATGATTGTCTGTTGGATTTGCTCGCTTACAGCTTTTTTTGTGAACAAACAGTGTGTCTTCTGTACATCTTACTGACATTTCAGGGTGTAACCTCCAACTTGAATACTGTGTATGAATTTGGTTGTGGATGGCATTTATAAGACAGAAAATAAAGAAATCATTACCATCTGAAGGATTTTTGCACTTTCCATTTCCCATTTCAGTTTTAAAAAAGGATTAAAACAAAAAAAAACAAACAAAAAAATCCCAAGAAAATTAATGAACCTGTTCTTTTTATTTTTTAAGATTTTACACCCCATTGTTTGTGACAATGAGAGCAGCTATATGTTCCTCTGTATGTTTGTAAGTGTGTATTTATTTATTTATTCTTTTAAAACAGATGCTGTAATTTTATACATTTTTTGTGACAGATATTTATATATATACATGCGTGTGAACATTCAACGACGTCTATTTATTAATGCGATACTTCGTGTAGTTACTGCTGGTCGCTAGTAGGGGGCGATAAAGAGGTTATTATTTGCAGCCTTTATCAATGAAACCGGCAAAACTCTTTCTGTCCTCTCGCGGCTGCCGTCGCCGGTCCGGGCTGCACCGGTGAACGACAGCAGTCCGTCCACCTAACGTTACAGTCAGATCGCTATCGCAAAAATGGCTAACGTGGTGCTGGAGTTTAAGGCTTCTGCCGGTGACTCCGAGCCACAGAGTCGCCCTGTATTGATTATCGGACAGCAGGCCATCCTTCAGCAAGTCAGCTGGAGCCAAATCAAAGGGAAACTTCAGCCAGTCGTTAGCAAAGAGGTAACATTGTTAGTAATAATGATAATTGGTCGACAGCTAATGTTAGCGCAATGCTAACCTAAATAAAAGTCAGCTAACACAGTTATCCATATGAATGTATTGTTAACGACAATATTATGTAGTTAATGTCCATCAGTCTAAGAAATATAACGTCGACTAACTAGCTAGAATAATCAACTAGTAGCTATTAACATTATTGAGGAGATGGAAACGGTCTTGTCAGCGATTATTAGCTAGTCAGTGGAAAAGTAAAGTTACTGTTGTCGAACCACATTTCTTCTAACTTCGCGTTAAGTAACCTAAATCGAGGTCCCGCTGAGGTAGTGCAAATTGACTTAACAATAAATTTCTCTCGGAACAAAGTAAGGTTTTACAACTGGGTGACTGTTAAGGTTAAAGTCTGAATTTGTCATTTCCTGACTTTGACGGTAGTTAATTTCCTCAGATAACAGCGGGATTTATGGCTATAAGAGAAAATAATTTGAAGTATGCAGCCAGTATTTGATCAATTGATTGAAATAGAATTAATTTGCCAACTATTTTGATAAGCGATTAGTCATTTTTCACACAAAATGACAAACATTTGCTTGTTCCAGCTTGTTAAATTTAATGACTCGTGTTGCTTCTCTTTGTCATTTACGTTAGTAAATGAAGAGTCTTTGAGTTTTCGACTGTTGTTTGAACAAAAGAAACGTTTTGAAGCTTTGGGAAATTTTATAGATTAAATGACTAATTGAAAAATAATCATCAGATTAATCTGCAATGAAACAATCGTTAGTTGCAGCCCTGAGAGTCTTAAACTGGGTGGCATCTCGTTCCTGATGAATGGTTAAGGCACTACTCTGCCCTCATGGTATCCGCCAGAGAAATAACTTCAGCAGTGTGTTGTAGACCGTCATGCACGGAAGTCTTCAGAGGTGGTTGTGAAATGGTGACATGCAGTCTATAAAGAAATTCAGTATAGCGAGTGTGTGGAGATTCACAGACCTCCTCAATATTCTCTGACAATGATTAACATGAGTACTGTCCGGTTGTTGTGTTGAAAGATTAAGAATTCATTAAGAGTGACTGCTATAAATCTTCAACGCAACGTGCTTCCAAATTTGTCCACTCATTTCCACACACACTGATGATTATGGTAGTCTTACATGGTTTATAGCAGATGGTTTTTGACAGTTTTTCAGACTGAATCAGAATTGAATTATTGTCTTGGATGAAGAGTAGCTGGTGTGGTTGGAGGCTGCTCTGTCTCACGATTATAGACTCTACTAGGATTTCAACTAAAGACATTATCAATTAATGTGTCAGTAATTTTTAGATAAACTATTTGTCTAAATAATGTAAAAAATGTGTTTGTTTAAAAAAAATTCTCCTTTTCTGAAGTTTTCTAAAGCTCAAAGTGATGCTTTCTTGCATTCTCTGTCCGAGTAGTCCCAGAAATATTCAATTTATAGCTATCTCATAAGGCAGAATCCACACAATTGAGAAGATGTAACTAGGTAACAGTTTTGCTTGGCAACTGACCTAAATGACTCGTCAGTTCCTGTTGATCGAATGAATGAAGCCATCAGTCTGCTTGGTCCTGCTTTGCCGTCTCCACAGTGATTCCAGATTGTCTGTTGTGTCTCCTGTTTTCTCAGATCTGGCAGGCAGCTCTTGGTACTTTGAACCCAAACCCCACGGACAACTGCCCTCTGTACCTCAACCATGCTGTGGTGGCTGCACTTCCCTCACGGGTCAGCAGACACAACAGCCCATCTTCTGCCCACTTTGTGTCCCGTCTGGTCCGTTCCTGCCTGCCCGGAGGCAACAATCGCTGCATTGTGGTCAGCATCTTTAGAATTTTATATGTTGTCATCATTTTTGTTTGTTTTGTTGACCTTCTCCACAGAGGTCGGGGGGGGGCGCTTTGAGCTACAGAACAGAGTTGGCGTTTCATCATTTTATGACTCTTTATGCGAGTCCTGTGACCACATCTCGGTCATCCAGTGGAGGTGGACAAGTTAGTGACACAAGTGTTTATTTCCTCTTCAGATGGTGTGTGAGCGTTCAGATGTGTTCGCCTCCTCCTGTGCCATCGCCAGGGCCTTCCCCATGTTCTCTCGCCGCTCCTCATCCTCACGAAGGAATGAAAAGAAACATGTCACTGTGGAGTTTGTGATCATCGGGCAAGACAGCAGTCCCCTAGATGTTGCAGAACTTGAGGTACTGCTTTGTACCTCTTTTATGTTCATTTTCCTTTTCAAAATCTGGGCCTCGAGGATGCTGCTCATTTATAGCATGTTTTTGAACCACTGTGGTTCGTGTTATCTGTATAGTTGAAGTGTAGTTTCTTCTGTCCAGTGTCTCTCCAATGCTGCTGATGGAGTGCGGCTGGCAGCTCGCATTGTGGACACACCATGCAATGAGATGAACACAGATCACTTTTTAGATGTAAGTGGAACTGTTGTTTTCTTTTTGAAGTTTTGTGGCAACATTTCTAACTGGTTACGTTTATTTTGATGCAGCCTCCCATCATAAACGTTCATTTCTGTTTCAGGAAATCAAGGCTGTGGGAACTGAACTCGGAATTACTCCGGTGATCATTCGTGGAGAGGATTTAAAACAAAGAGGGTTTGGAGGTACTGTGTCTACAGATATGTTTCTCAAATTAGCATTACTAATTAGCTTTACGCTAGTTTGCATGCCAGAATAACTGATTTAATGTATGTACTATATGTGTACAGTGTCTCTATGGAGGACAAAAATTCTAAAATCCAATACGCTAAATTTTAGGGCTTAAAATGTGTTAAATACGATTTTTGACAGGTCATCCAACATCCAACACATTTAATGTTTGGTTGTCTTTGTTAAAGCTGTTTTTTGCTTAGTTGTTTGCAGCATTTGCATTAAGCATGTACTACTTGGTCAGGTATTTATGGAGTTGGCAAGGCAGCCGATCACCCTCCTGCATTAGCAGTCTTGAGCCACACACCAGATGGTGCAACCCAAACCATTGCATGGGTGGGCAAGGGCATCGTCTATGACACTGGAGGACTCAGCATCAAGGGGAAGGTACTCACGTTTTTCCTGTCCTTGTACAACATGAATAAGATCACCATGTTTGTTAAGCTAATATACTGAGATGTGATCACTACATTGAATATCATTCATGTATTCATTCATGCATGATGTTTCATTTTTACCCGCTGTACACAACACAGCAAACATTTCTGAGAAGTTGTTTTATATTCTGGCACGTTGACGTCACAGCTGCCTTACAAAAACTGAGAAACCCTGCAGTCATCTTGACGATCCTTAAATCTACACACTTTGACACACCTGATCTGTTAAGCTTTAAGCCTGTTCTCGCTAATCTGCTCACATGTTGCTGCTGTTGTACACATGCACGCACACATGCACGCACACATGCACGCACACACACACAATTTTATTTTGTGTCATATGTAAGTAAAGGTAGAGTTCACTTATTCTTCAGGGACGAGCTTTACAAATGAGCTGGTGAAGCTTTTCTGAGCACAATTACTGGGTCCCTGTGACCTCAGAGATCACATTAAATCATTACATTTCATCATATGTACTTACATGTTTCTTTCAAGACCACAATGCCAGGGATGAAGAGGGACTGTGGTGGAGCTGCAGCCATTTTAGGAGCTTTCAAAGCTACCGTTAAACAGGTGACCTTTTAAATCTCTTCCCACAGCAGCTTTCACGGTTGTCATTTTAGCCTGCTGTGTGTTTCTGCAGCAGTGTTTTTTTTGTTTTTTAAATATAACTCCCTCCTCTGTTTGCTTCAGGGCTTTAAGGATAATCTCCATGCAGTGTTTTGCCTCGCAGAAAATGCAGTTGGACCCTTAGCCACACGGCCTGATGATATCCACACTCTCTACTCTGGAAAGTGAGGCTCTGTCAAATCGCCTAATGTGATATTTCTCCATTACTTTGTTTTGTCCGTGCTGTCACAATGTGACATAATCTAATATTTTAAAAGCCAAATGAGCAGGAATGAATGTGGGTGGGGGATTAAATTTTTCATCTGTCATTTGTGTGTTTGTAATGTGAAGGACGGTGGAGATCAACAACACTGATGCAGAGGGCCGGCTGGTGCTGGCTGATGGTGTGGTGTACGCCAGCAAAGACCTGTCGGCTGATATCATTCTGGACATGGCCACACTGACGGGGGCACAGGTGGGTGACGGCCTCTTACAGACTGTTGCTGAACCTCCCACAGCAAGTATGAACTAGAGGATTTTCAACATGTGTCACAAATCACGAGATAAAGACTGAAATGATAACACCGTCAGGATTTTATCTCTTTATCAACTCATCCCCTGAAGAGACCAGCAATCAATGTAGCTTCCAACCGGTATCGTCTTTGCGTATGAAACTGATTGTGCTTTGTTTTATTGTCCAGGGGATCTCCACAGGGAAGTACCATGCAGCTGTGATGACTAACAGCGAGCAGTGGGAGGTTGCGTGTGTTCGCGCTGGCCGCAGCAGCGGAGATCTCGCTCACCCTCTGGTCTACTGCCCTGAGCTGCACTTCAGCGAGTTCACCTCTGCTATGGCTGACATGAAGAACTCTGTGGCAGTAAGTGACAAAATTCATTCAAAATTCATAGCTCACCATATCAACACCTCCGTTTGTACAATGTTCATTAAACATAAGAACAGGCTGGACCACATTGGAGAACTGCAGATTTTGTAATTACTGTTTGCTTTAACTTCAAGGTATTTTCTGTGTTCACATCAGAGCGATGTTGGAATATTTTGTGGCGGAGACTCCACCTATGGCCGCAAGGAACTTCAGTTTATCTTAAAAATTCTTTGGAAATTCTCTATTGAAATGGTTTGAGTGGAGATCAATAGAGCAGGATAAAGTAGCTCTCTTTGACTCATAAGTGCTGCTATCATTTACCAGTAGCCTTTTATAAACTGCTTTGAGCACTGAGTCGATGTCTGCAGTACTGCATTATGTCTTGACAGCGAATGGAGACACAAATTAGTTCTGACCTGGAGATTTTAAGAAGGTTCAAGCCATCTGCATATTATAAATCTGTGTATAGATAGCTGGTACAGGCAACAAAGACAAAGTTTTATTGGACAGTATTGTCTGTGACCCAGCACTTGGTAATCTATTTACTTTGTCACTGTTTGTCAGCTGTACAAGTAGAATATTTGTCTGGTAACTGGTAACCTGCTGAGGTGTCTTGTTCTTTTCTTGTGTTTTGACAGGACCGGGACAACGCCCAGAGCTCCTGCGCTGGCCTCTTTATTGGGTCCCACTTGGGCTTTGATTGGCCTGGGGTCTGGGTCCATGTCGATATTGCGTCTCCTGTTCATGCTGTGAGTACCTTGGTGTGCTGACAGGCACTGTGCACACAATTAGTGGTCTGAGTTTTACCCTGGAGCAGATCAGATGATGATAACAGCTTAGTGAGGTGAAAATGTTCATTAGGTACTGCATGTAGACAAGTACATAAACTCAACTTCTGTTAGTGACTAACTCAACTTAATCTTTTTCACTACAAAGTAATAATTTTATAACAGTTATTTTGTATGTACATATGGATATTTGCAGTATCAGCTGAAGAAAATGTTCTTGTGCCTTGTTGAATTTCAAGTCAGTATAGATTTTTAGCAGAGGCTCAGTAACCTATAAGTAAGGGCTCAGCAGAAATTTTAAGGAAGTTAGCAACAACATCGCTATGAAGCCTGTGTGGTTTGACAAAATTGTGTTTATCATTTAAGTATATGGTCACAAATTTTATAAGTCTGAAAAGAATAGTGGACATCAAAATTAATATCCTTTCCTAAACGCACTTTCAGTGTAAGTGATGGAACAAAATCCACAGTCCTTGTTCTCTACAAAATTGTACTTAAAAGTTTAACTGACACTTTAATGGCTTCAAAAGTCAGAGTTAACTGAGTGTATAAAGTTTATTGTGCAAACATTGCTGAGATGAGAAAAAGTGCTCGACTAGCCTGGGGAACAAAAAAATGAGTCAACAGAAATCCCAAGAGAGCAAATTGACTCGTCTATCAAGCAGAATCGTGCCAGTAAATGTGAGGCAAACTCCCTGAGACAACACTGAGAGAAAACAAATTTTGAGACCGAAATGACTCCCTCATTCATTCATTCATTCCCTACTTTCAATTAAGACACATTCTAATTAGTGTAAATAAGTGTTTGGGACATTTAGAAATCATGATTATTGCATTAAAAGTGACTGGTGAAATTTTGTGGGACTTCAATTTTTGCATCTATAAAATGTGATGCATTTGTGGGATCATAAGCAGAAAGTTGTGTGTGTTAGAGAGAGTGAGTTTTATGTCTGAGTCATGCCTACAGACCTAGAGAAGGCCATCTAACCCGATTATCAGGCTCCATGTTAAATATGTTTGTAGGTTGTACAGAAAGTTGAGTTAGCAATATTTACAGTAACACTGGCTTCCTCTTTGAAACAGCAGATTTTTGCTGCGACTTTCCTTCCTCTTTCATTGTGAAATTCCAGACTGCTATTGAAGGAGGCAAGAGCAGCTGATCATTATTGATCACGAGTGGGACTCAGGTCTGCTTAATATGGATTCTGTTATTTCATATCATTTTTGCAGCTTTTTAAACATTCCTGCAGGTGTGCCTGGCTTGTAGCAGCCTTCCATTTCAAAACAAAAAGAAAGATAAAGAGTCAGCTCACTCATACTGTACTGAATCATGATATATACATATTTATTTATTCTTGTCACCAGGGTCATTGTATCGTCTCAGAAATGGCTTTAGCAACTTCGACATTTATGAAGAATTGTATTTTAGACCAAACAAGGGCTCAGGTTTCGCTCACATCAACTCTGTATGTGAAAGATGACTTCAAGGGAAGGAGGAAAAAAAAAGATAAGTGTGGGGTAATGTTGCTGTAATGAAACTGGAATCCAAATCCTTGGGTTTTTGTTTTGTCTTTTACAGGGGGAGCGTGCCACAGGGTTTGGTGTTGCTTTGCTCATGGCCCTGTTTGGTCAGGCATCGGATGACTCCATGCTAAACAAAGTGTCTCCTCTCGGTGCTGCCGCCAATGTGTCCGAAGACCAGATGGAGCGCGACTGCAAGAGACGGAGGCTGGTGTAGGATACACGCACGACCGTTTACTGCCCACCACTGACCGCACCACCCAAACCGCTGAAGCAAGAGCTCGTCCAGCTAGATCACTTTAAACTGTGATTCAGCTTCCCGTGTTCGATTAAATTTGACTTTACCAAATTAAAAAAAAAAAAAAAAAAAAAGATAATGGGTAAATCAGGTGTGTTATACACGATTATGAAAACACAAGCTCTCTTTTATGCTCATGAATTGTCACTTGCTGCACTTGTAACCTCCTTTTAGTTTCTGCGTTTTTCACTTTTCATAGAGGATGCATTAATTAGATTTTACCTCACGAAATATGAACCTTGTTTTCAAACATCCATCTCATCAGTAGACATTGTTGTACGTTGATACTTAATGTAAAACAAGGATTTTTGCCATACATGTTTTCTTTGACATTGTGAAGAATACTGGATCAGCATAAGTGAAGCTAGAAGCTCTCGTCTTCTCAGCAGCCATCTCACTTTGTATTCTCCCCGTCCATAGTTGTGAGATCTCTGGACCAAACTGAGGACTGAGTGCTTATTGCATATTATTATTGTTATTTTTAACAGTTTCACAGTGATGGGAGATCAGTAAATGACAAGCAGCACCATATATGCTTTGTCAGCACAAAGTACTCATGCAGGATGTACAATTATTAGATTCCAGCACAAGTATGTTCTTTTTTCCACTCTTGTGACAATCATGTTGTCCTTCAATAAAAGTGGTGCCATGTGACCTCTGAGCATGTGAAGTGAAACACTCCGAAAAAATGTGCTTAGCGAACTCCTTTTGATTTCAGATTTGTCTCCACAGTCAAGGATAAACATTAACCACCTTTTGTTTAATGCCACCTAAAATAAACTTAAGCCGTTCGTAGCCTCACGCCACGGATGTTTTGTTACCTTTGTCAGAGTTGTCAGTGATACAGAGGTTTGCATAACTAATGCCACAGACATCCAGTCAGTGATCATTAAAGCTTAGACTCCATTTGGCATGTAAACCCAGAAAACACCAGGATGACACATTTTGTGGGTGTCAGATAGCACAGTAATTCACGGTGACCATTATGGGGTTTTTATACAGTTCAGGGTTTTACAGCCAGGGATAAAAATCTTAGTAATGCTTCACTTAAGGCAGATCTTATTCAGATTAATAATAGACTGGGCTGATCAGCTGCTGTGCTCTTCATATGACACTTAACAGCTCAAACTGCCAAAACCTTGTGCAATAAACCACGCGACTATAATAAGGCTATATTTTTGCATTACATTAGATTTTGACCTTTTATCATCGTTTGGAAACCTTTCTTTGGTAGTTTTGTCTCAGGATTAATCAACGACTCTGCAAACAAGAAGAAGCTCGAGGTATTGTTAAGGCTGCAGTGGCGGGAACGGTGGGCTGCGTTAACGACTCCCAACATTTTAAAGCTTCAGCCGCAGTATATTCAAGTTTAGATGACTTCGTGTGGCCTTTTTTTTGTTTTTCTGTGTACCATCACATTGACTTACTTCCTTGTCGAGCATGTGAGAGCCTGTATAGGATGTGATTTCTGGTCACATGACTGCAGCCTTCTTACCGGTTTATACGCGTAGTTTACCCGCAGGCACTTCAGTGTTTGGCTGTCTCCGCTAACTGCACCACAATCATAACTCTTCCTCTCCGCTGGTCGTTAAAGCCCAGTAAAGCCCACCGGCCGTGTGCTCGGTATTAAATAGCGAAGATGGTTCGGACCACTTTGGTTTTTGTCCTGTTTTCAGCCGTGCTGTCCGGTGTGTCTGCCGGGTTGTTTTTTAACCAGAAGCAGCCCTGCTATGTCCGCACGCCGAGAGGAAGCGACTTTGGACTGAGGTAAGTTGAACTGATTTTTGCCTGCTCTCCAAAAACAGGTTTGTTAACGAGTTACGACGAAGCACAAACAAGCTGGTGTTTTATGTAGCTGGATGGCTAACAGTTAGCTTCAGGGAGCCGTTGGCTTTATCAGCAGTCCCACCCGCCTGAGGTAACGCGAACGTCGCTTAATGTTTGTTTGTGTGGTTTTTTTGCGCTCAAACATGACGAGCATGTTTTGATACATGGTATAAAAATACTGTGTAGGAGACATATTACCTTAGACTTAGACTCGTAGTACTTGGCTGTGAGTAGTAGGTAGGTCAAGTACAACAAAATCAAAGCGACAGCAATGTGCCCTCAGAATTTCCTTGTCAACACTTTGAAGAAATCACGAGCTTCAGTGAGTCACAGGTTGAGGAAGTTAACGGTAAGGCTGTCAACACTGAAAGAGTCATTGTTTTAATTACTTCTGTTGGACAGATCACATAAATAAAGATCACAGTAATTCATAATTTATTTGTTAATTTCACTTTTAGAGTGGTGTTTTTTTTCCTATCTGCCTTAAGAAATAAGAACTTTATTGATCCCGCAGGAGATTGTTGTGCCAGGGTTGCAATACAAAGAAACATATAAAAGTAGCAAGTAATTTTTCACACAAAATATAAAAATAACAGAGTATATGCATGAGATAAGTGCTGGTTTAAAGCCTTCAGTACTGCACATACAGTGTGTAGTGCTGTTATATTATTCAAGGTTTTCAAGGAAAATATCAAAAAATATGAATTAGCCTTAAAAGTTACAACTGACTGTATATATTTTGAAAATTTTAAATATCTGCTGATGAAATATTTCCTAAAACTAAAATGATTATTTCGATAACTCGACTGAAATTTGAAAATTTCGGCTGCAGCAGAAGGCAGTTTGTTCGCCAAAGGGCTGGAGAGCAGTACAATAATGAGTCTGCAGGCAACAGTAAAGCATGGTGGAGGTTCATTGTAAGTTTTTCTGCAAATGGAGTTGGAGATTTGGTCAGGATAAATGGTGTAAGGATCTGAGGAGGTCTACATCCACAGAAGATCTGTGGTTAGGTCTCCAAGGTGTCTGGAACAACCTACTTGCTGAGTTCCTTCAAAAACTGTGCAAGTGTTCCTAGAAGAATTGATGCTGTTTTGAAGGCAAAGGGTGGTCACACCAAAAAGTGATTCATATATTCAGATATTTTGTGTGTCCAAAGATCCACAGTCATTTTGTAAAGATCTAAAATAGAATAAAACGACAGTCTCTTTGAATCGGTCTACAGTTTTTATTTTGAAATGTCTTGCATGGTACTGAGTGTGCTGCTGCTGCAGAACTAATGCGACTCATGACCCATCTGTCCACAGGACCGCTCCTCGTCCTCACAAGTATTTAAACATTTCTGATCTGCCAAAAGCGTGGGACTGGAGGAACATCAACGGCACAAACTACGTGAGCACAACCCGCAACCAGCACATTCCCCAGTACTGCGGCTCCTGCTGGGCCCACGGCAGCACCAGCGCCATGGCAGGTGTGACTCAGCATATTCTAGATTCCTACTGGTGGCTTTGAAACCCTGTGGATCACTGCTCGGCTGTTCATACGTATTTTAAATATAGAACTATTGTTTTGCTTCCTCTTAATGCTGACGGAACTCCATTAAGAGGAAGTGGTTGTTGCAGTTATTTTTTTTTATTATTTGATTATTTGCCTTCTCTCTCTGCAGATCGCATCAATATTAAGCGGAAAGGAGCGTGGCCATCTGCCTATCTCTCAGTGCAGCATGTGATTGACTGTGGTGATGCAGGCAGTTGCCATGGAGGGGATCACAGCGGAGTCTGGGAGTATGCAAACAAACATGGCATCCCAGATGAGACCTGCAATAATTACCAGGCTAAAGACCAGAGTAAGGGTCCTTTAGTGCATGCAGTAATGGTTACAATCACTTACACTATCTGAGTCTGAGCTGTGCATGTCCTGTGTCCCTCTCTAATAGACTGCAAACCCTTCAACCAATGTGGCACCTGCACCACCTTCGGAGTGTGCAATATTGTAAAGAACTACACCCTGTGGAAAGTGGGAGACTATGGAGCTGTCAACGGGAGGGAGCAGATGATGGCAGAGATCTACGCCAGAGGGCCCATCAGGTTTGCTGCTTGTTTATGCTTTTCTTCAAGACAGCTTTTATAGATCACACGCTCCATCTATATTTTATTTATTTATGAAAGTCAAACCACGCGCTCACTGAAAGACTGTATGGAACCTGCATCCACCTTACAGACAAACAGAATGCAGAGACAAATACATACAGTAACTTGCCATAAGCCTGAGAGCTGTCTCTAGTATGACTACTGGAGAGCGTCTGCTGCGAAAAAGACGTATTTGCTTTTGTAAGTAAACACAGTTCAGACAGATTTCAGGTGGTCTTGAGTTTTGGTCCATGAATGATAAATGGTAAAAGGATACATTTCACAATGTAGTACCACAAACGAACACAAATAAAGAAAAGATACGACAAGAATTCAGCTGAATGCAGCACTTAGACTGATGGATCCTTTTTCAGCAAAGTTTCTACGCACTGTCTCCCGAAAAAGGAAGGTGTTGTCTGATGAGGATATTAAATTTTAATTTGAGTGTTCACTACTTTGGTACAGTGATAATGCACTATACATGGTGAAGAAGCAAGCTAAAATATGACCTTCTCTGCTGCAGAACAGTACAGCATTGTTCTCTGTTTTTTTTTTTTTTTTTTTTTTGCTGGCCAACTAGGCACAATTTCTCAGTCAAAGTCTGAACTCTGAATCTGGTGGAGCAGCAGGGAATCCCAGCAAACTGTCTTTTCAGGCTTTAACACAAGCGAGTGCGAATATTCTTTGGCCATAAGTATGATATGACCCAACCTTCAGACTGCAGGAAAAAAAAAAGTATCATCTGTGACATAATTTCTTTGTTTCTGATGTGATGTTTGGACACAAATCGTTTGCTCGGCACGTAAAAATGTATGTTTGGGCAACAGGAGTCTAATGTGACAAGCAAGAAGCAGCCACTCCGGCTAAATCTGATCATATGAGAAACCTGTCAGTCAAAGCAGCACACATTGTGATAAGACTTTTAAAATGATATTTCATAGACTAAAAGATCAGTTGTAAAAATAATCAGCAGATTAGATGATAATGAAACTTATTGTAACTGGCAGCCCTATTTCTAAATACTAATTTCTTCAGAGCACAAATTACACAACTTTGTTGTTCAGCCAGCGTCACTATCAAAATAAAGGTTAAATGTATGGATATTAAAAACGCACATCTTCATTCCACTGCAGCTGTGATTTCAGTCATTGTTCCACCTCCAGCCAGAGGAAGTAACTAATCTGTGCTGTTTGTTTTCTCCAGCTGTGGGATTATGGCCACAGACAAGCTGGATGCCTACACCGGAGGTCTCTACTCTGAATATCAGGATGAGGCTTACATCAACCACATCGTGTCTGTGGCGGGATGGGGAGTGGAGAACGGAGTTGAATACTGGGTTGTACGTAACTCCTGGGGAGAACCCTGGGTAAGTCCCGAGTGATGAATGGTAGTGGGATGAAAACTAAAGGCCCTGTTTTCTTAAAGGCAACTTGCAGGAGAATTTCTTCTCTTTCTTGTCTCTGAAAACCCCTGTAAAGTTCAAGAGCTAATGTCCTCAAGTTTTAACAGTCAAAAACACTGCTTTGTCAGGATTGGTTGTTTGAGCTGATTGGATTGATGGTGGCATTATCCTGGTAACAGTAGCTATCAGTTATTGCTAAATTCTGATTGGTGTCATGAATATATGACCTCACTCTTTTCCAGTTGAACTTTAACCACTTCAGACCATTGAGAAAGTCAGTACAGACCGAAGCGTCTCCTGTGAAATAACCTAAACTGAATACATTGACACCTGTCTCTTAATCTGATAATTGAGCTTTACCAATCAATTTGCCAAAGGATAAACGGATTTAGTCCTCTTAATCCTCTGAGTCCTCGGCCAAACTAAAGAAATATGCAGCGGACTGTATACCTGTTCAGTACAGGGCCACAACAAATTATTTTCACAATCAGTCAATGGATTGACAGGGGGCAGAGGTTGGCCTAGAGGTTGGAGAAGCGGCTTGTGATCGGAAGGTCGCTGGTTCGATTCTCCCACCAGACGGGCAGGAAAAATTTGAGTGTGGTGGAGTGATAATGTCCCCACCCCCCATTAGCTGGCTGATGTGCCCTTGAGCAAGGCACTTAACCCCCAATATATGCTCCCTGGGCGCTTGATGCAGCCCACTGCTCCTGTGTGTTTCAACCAACAGTTCAAAACCCAAAGATATTTAACCAACACATGAATCAAAGAAAACCCAGCACATCTTCACAATCGCAAAGCTGAAGCTGAGTAACGTTTGGTTTGAAAAATGATGCCAACGATTCACTTCCCTCCTCTCCTCTCCTCAGGGTGAGAGGGGTTGGCTCAGGATCGTGACCAGTGCCTACAAGGGAGGAAGTGGCAGCAAGTACAACCTGGCATTGGAGGAGGACTGCATGTTTGGTGACCCAATCGTTCCCAAGGAGTACCTGTAGAGGAGACCAGCACTAGCTGTGCTCGTACATCTTTCTGTCTCAGGTGGAGGGAAGCTTTTCCTATGCAAAATGTTGAAAAGGGAATAGGTTTTGACTCTTAAAACTGATTTATAGCAATGCAATTATTGTATACACGTGTTATCAGAGGGTCACAATGAAATGCAAGATCTTGCAGGTGATCATCAGACCTACTTGAAACAGTGCAGTGAAACTTAGAAAAAAAAAAAAAACACACTGGTATGACTCATTTCTGTGCTACAGCAAACTAGAGCTACTTCATGCCTGGCAGCCATTATACTCCGAAAAGCTGCAAGAGCTCATTAAAGTTTACATCACCTAGAGGACATGGATAGCTTTTCATAGTTTTACTTTTTCAGAACAAACTGACTTAGCCAAAGAACAATGTTTTTAATTTTGTCCTGCGCTGCTCTGACACCGAATGTTTTCAGTGTGTGGTGTTACCTTATGATGATATTGCACCACACCCCCGATAAGTTGTGTGCAGACTTAAAAAAAAAAACAAAACAAAAACTGAGTGTGCCTTATATGAACTTGCAGTTAAGTATAGGTTTATGCAGTTTGCTGCCTTTTACACTGAACAATCAACACATCTGAAATTCTGCCTTGGTTTTGTTTCAAATTTTGCCAATAAACACAACACTTAAAAGTGATGCTTCACACAAAATCTGTCTGTCTCTGGAAACTTCTTCAACCACTCCTGCTGCATAACCCACTTATCCACTGTTCTCTTAAGGCTTGTGTGCTGTCACAGTTCAAATCCGATGCAGACCTGTACACTCTGTGGGGTGTCGGCAAATGAACATCAAGAGACTTCCCCCGTCCCCATAATGTGAAGTCTAAGCCCTAACGTTTTGCGATCACATAAAAATTTAAACAATGCAAGAAACTACATATTCAATTCTTTATTTTAAAACCGCTCGAACTAACATAAAATATAGAAAATAAAATATACAGGTGAAAAGAAAACAAGTAGCTGCATCTTCAGAGGCTTGTCGAATTACATTACTCCACTTTTCGGTCACTTAATTGACGTTTGCTTTTTCGTCGCCTCAACAGAAACCAATCATTCACTTGGTCAAACTGAACAGTTTGTCTCGAAGCCGTGTGCTTCAACGTCAAGCAGAGCATTTGGTTGTCATGGAGATAACAGGCCCTCTTATCTTCTGTTCAGTCAACCTGGTGCAATCTCCAATGAGATTATTTTCTGTATCCTCTCCACATCAGTTTATCATGATGAAGTTGGACTTGCAATGAGCTGTAAAACAGGAAAATTATCACCTAAATGTCAGTGTTGTTCACAAATGTAAACGTGTTTACTTCCAGGGCTCTTATTTGTTTTGCATGGAAGCCCCAACTTCCATGCAAAACAAACACACACAAAAAGAAAAACAAACAAAGGATGTGACAAATTTTAGATAGCACTTCAAAGCATACCGATGAACTCTGCGACAGGGTCGTGTTCTCCTTCTGTGCGGATTGTTCCTGCGATGCTGTCGTTCTCCAGGATGGGCAAGAAGAGCTGAACAAAGTCTGACGTGTAGGGAGGCGCAATCACATCCAGCACCTACAAAAAGAAATACTGGAGTTTAATTAGGTTCTTCTGAGGTTTCTTTTACAACACAAGATGGCATTAAAGGTCTTCATCTGAGAAATACTTGTAAACGCAGGCCTAAAACAGGCAGGCTTTCAAGTATGTTTTCAGTTGGCTAATGTTAAACCTGCACTAAGAGATATTTTTTGGCCCACTTGGGCGGCAGAGGTAACAAGTAGTGACATATACATATACATCCAGCAATGACACAGCAAAAAAAAAAAAAAAAAAAAAAAAAAATCATTCATTTGGAGTTGTGACCACCTGGCAAACATAAGTCTTGACTTACTTGTAGTTCTGTTATCTGTCCCTTTGGCTGTAAAATGCTTCACTGTGTTCACTAGTTAGTCCAAAACTGTGTGCGTTTGATGCTGAGTGTTTTCACTGTAAACGGCTGCATGTTGCGACCGACAGCTACGTTATGAGATGTTACCTCTGTGACAAAATATCTAATGAGGGAGATATCCGTGTTGAGTTTCTCCAGACACTTGCGAATGTAACCGACCACAGGCAGGACGTAGCCACGGCTCAGCAGGTGAACCATTCGGTCCAGCAGAGTCTTCTTCAACTCCAGCTGAGGGAGGGGGATAAAAACCCAACACACTGTTAGCTGAGAGGTCGCACAGTAAACAACAAACTCACCTTGGTTGAAAACTGAAGTAAGAGTAAGACAACACACCTGCTCCATGACGTCCAGCTGAGAGTGCTCCGTCTCAAAAAGCTTAATGAGCAGCTGGAGGACCTGCGGGTGCAGCAGCTGGTGACACGTACAGATCTGTGTGGAGGAAGCAGTCATGTTTGAGTTTAACCGCCGTCTTAAAGAATGAAAGTTTAAAGGATTCGTCTGGATGCCGTACCTCGTCCAGTAAGGCTAAATGTACTGGAGTGTGGTCAGTCTGCAGCTGGAAGTACCGCGGCTCAGACACCGTCCAGTCGACCCATTTCAAAACCCCCATAGCAACTACTGGAAACCTGAGGACCAACATACAAACATGAGTATGAATCAGGAGTGAGAAGGGCTGGCTATCGGATCTCACTTCTTTTAGTACAACTGAGCTGTCACTGAATGTGTAATCTGTATTTTTGAGGGGATAAGGTATTTCTTCATATAATTTAATTTAACCCACAACACATTAGCTTTGGTACTGGAAAATTTTAAATGATACCCAGGCCCCGAGCAGCGAGTAACCAAAGTCAATAAACATCTGGGTGATTATCACAAAAAGTTCAAGTTATCAGTTTATTTTCTCCATCCGATTAAACTCTTTGTAAACAGTTTTTTTTCAAGGACTTCAATTTAAAAATATATTTACTCCAGTACTGACACTCCCAGTGGGTTTTACTTTGTATAAGTGATTTTAAAGTGGCATCTATCTTTATTAATTATGTTATGTTTTGCCTGTCACAACCACCACCAAAGCAACCATTATAACCGGCTTCTTATCAAATGCAACACCTTCCTCCCTAGAAAATAAAGACAAGTTGCAGACTCTTGAGATCTGGGTCGTCTACTCACCGGATGCACTGGTACAAAGTCCCGAGTTCAGCCACCAGCTCCGTGGCTCCTTTGTTCTCATTGCAGCAAAGGTTGTGCACAGTCTCTATGGCCTTGGAAGTCGACTTCAGCTCATCTTTATTGATGTTGACTCGCTTATTCTGCCATTGAATGGAAAGAAGTTTAGGGGAAGCTGTAGTTCGCCACTTAATCTAAAATCACACCACTGCTCTGAACCAGTTACTTGGTCTCTTGTCTTTTTATTTCTAACAACACACAAATGCACCAGCACATTCATCCATCTTCTCCGCACCTTTTTCCACGTTTCAACCACACTGGCAGCATAGGCCAAGATGTGGATGTATTTGTGTTTATGGTCTTGGTTGATCTTTGATCCAGGCTTAAACAGGGACTGCATGAACAGGTCCAGAAAGGCAGGTACTCTGATCTAAAGGCGAGAAAGACAAAGCATTTCAGTAAACGACTTCCTAATTAACAACCAAGTAGTGGATATACACAGGTCAAAGACGCTTCGTCCTCACCAGCTCCACAGGGGGAGGGTCCATGCTGCTGAACATCTTGAACAGAACTGTGATATCTGCAGGATTCAGGGCTCCTTTGGACAACATGGCACCCAGCGCCTGGCAGGCTCGGGGGTAGGCCGCTGCTGTACCGAGGGCCAGGGTTATCTGACTGGCATCGTGACCTCTGTGATTAATAAACCACAACCACCTAATTAATATCATCAGTGAAACATACACAACCCAAACACTATGCTCCCTTTTATTAACACCTCTCTGTCGCTTGTCGTTATATATCAGAAAAAAATATCTTTAACAGTCCACGCGCCATCTAGGGGCCTTTAGCAGGAAGTGAGTTACTGTATTTGCTGGGGAAAACAAGTACTTATACGCTAATCAGCATTCCAGATTTGAATGAATTCCTGGTTTTATTTCACACTAGGGGTTGTTCATCTAATTGCAATCAAAATCTCAAATTGAATCTTTTTGTCACTTTTGAAAAGCCTTGTAGACTGTAGCCAGACTTGAAACAACCTATGAACTTCTCCGCTCACCATTAAAAATGCAAAAATTACGTTAAAGATGGTTCTTTTTTAGCACAAGATCCAGATCTAGTTGGCTCCGTCACGTTATTGGTATGTTCATGTAGCACCGATCTGCTGGTCAATGCTTGATTTAAACTTATCAGATTGTCCCCCCAACACAATAGCAAAGTCATTCACATACTTTCACCATGTTGCACCTGTGGCCTTGCACAGTCAATTATATCCACTCAATTAATCATACCCTCAGAAACAAACAAGAAAAAAACCACACAGGAAATGTCATCACGAGATTCTGTTGATAGAGAGACAAAGAGGCACCTCTCATGTGCTGACTTCTGCACTTCCTGGCCGATCCTACGAACAGCTGAGCCGCCCTGTTCCTCCTGAGCGAGGATGGACATCATCGCCTGGGCAAACAGGTAGGTGTGCTCACCGTGACACACCATCTTCTACAGCAGTGAGAGAGAGAGAGAGAGAGAGAGAGAGAGAGAGAGAGAGAGAGAGAGAGGAGGAAGCAACTTTGTATTCAAGGATCACCATGAGCAGCAAACAGAGGAACAGCAGGAATCACAACATGCACTTAGTGATTTTCACACACTGTTCTGTTACAGTTTTTCTCATCTGTTTGGCTTGAATGAGGAGCAGTAAGTTCAAATGTCTGAAAAATGAGTTCCTCATTCACAACAGATTTGAATTTGTGGTTAACTCAAGCAAACTGCATGTTTTTGCACGTGTGCCAAGAATAATTTGCATAATAACGACTTACACACAAAGTGCGCATCCCCTTTCTGCATACTACAGTACTGATTTTTCCCTGTTAAATTTAACCCACTTATAAAAACTATATATATATCTAAAATTCTCAGTGATATTCTTGTATAGTACAATAAGCAATCAGTGCCAACAAAAAAAGTAAGATTTGTGTGTATATAAAAATATCTCCCGGGCTGCATTTTGACCAGGACGGCTCACAGTAAGAGACTTACTATTTAACTCATCATTTCAGCACTAAAATCAGGGTTTTAAAATGTCAAATCGAGGAGTAAAATGACTTCAATGTACAAATGAAAGAATTTTCACACATGAAAAGTTGAAACTAAATCCTCACTGTAAGGTAACAGAAGCAGGACTTAATAAATCGAGAAATTTCACAGCGCCGTGGCTAATTAGACTCACGGCAAATTCTGGCAGGTTCTTCTCCAGGTTTTCTTCTCCTCCATCCAGCAGCGTGGCCAAAGACGTCCTCAACACCCGGGAGAAAACCTCCAGCTGCTGACAGGCTGTAGACACACTGGTGATCTCACCTTGATAGCCTGCGTCTGAAATGAGCTAAAGACAAGACCAACATATACAGACTCTCCTGAAAAACTTGTTTTCATCTGTTCAGGCAGCAGAATGTAAAAAACAACATACGGATGTATTGATAATTGATTGATTAAATAGTTGTTTTAGCACAAACCCATTTTCATCTGATGAAGGTGTAGTAAAAATAACTCCTGCTTCTTTTTATTCTGAACTTCAGAGCAAATTGACAAAGGAGATCACGTTGGTAACTTAAAATACTTCAAATAGTCTCCTTCCACTCTTAAGCATAATAACATAATACTACTACATTTATTCTTCTTTAAATACTTATTTGCAATGCTTCTGCTACCATCATTATTGTACCTTTACAGTGAAGTTGAGCATCAGGCAGTCTGGGTGAGCCTCTGCCAGCTTATAGAAAAGATCTCTCCATGTGGTGTGTGCTATCATCTGCTCCAGCCAAGCAGGAGTCTGAAAACACAGGAAACTGGTTCGGTTCCTAAACTTGACAACTAAAGCTTCTGCACAAGATGCTCATGGTTTGTGATCGCAAAATTACAACTGAGTGTTTAAAAATCTCACCTCTCCCTCAACAGTGAAAATGGAGTCTGCTTTCTGAGGGTCAAAGTGCTTTATCAGGAGACTCTTGAGGTGATTTTCTACTCGCTCTTGGACCTGTGCAGGCTCTACACCTGAAATCAAAATAAAGACATTATAAATTATTGAAACATCATCATAAACACAAGGGAACAACACGAGGAGGAGCAACTATGAGTCCAAGCCCAGAGAACAACGCAGGACTTCTGTGTTCGGCCACCTACCCATCTGGATGAGCCATTCAGCCAGCAGATTAACCGTCTGAGCCACAGCAGAGTAGTTTTCAGAGAGAAGCTGGATGACATGTTCTGGAGATCCACCTGCTTGGAAATACCTGAGAGGAAAAATAGGGTTTCTATCACCCAACTCTTGGTGTGCCTTTGTGATTCATGTGTTCAAAAACTTTTGCATGTGGCACAGTGATGAAACGGGAAGGCCGCAGGTCCAGAGGGCTAAAACACCAAATATTGTCTGTATGGAAAAGCAAGTGCTTACGTTTTGAGGGTGTTGAAGATGGCAGGTTCCATGATGTAATCCCTGCTAGAGAATTTCTGCAGACAAGCTTCTTGTGTTTTCCCATCATTTTCCCCTTCCACATAATCCTCCTGAAAAATACAGTCTTATATTTTCATCTGCACGGCTCTCCTGTCTCAAAAGCAGGAGTATGCTTTTCTCTTTTTATCTTCTTAGCACATAGTAAAATGTTGACTGAATGAAATCATCGATTTGAGCATCTTAAGATTTAAAGCGCACTGAAATGTGGTTAAAGGCTCTTTGCTTGAGTTCAGCATGAAGGTAAAAATTTACTAAACGTCTTCAACAAAGAGACTTCATAAGTTACTAAGAGCAGTTGGCTTCGTCCTGTTTTACCCAATTGAACGCATGTATTTGTGACTTTTCCGGATTTTAATTAAGATTATAACCTACTGTCTGACAAACGCGTTTAAGTGTAGCAGGTCATTTGGCTCCTGCTGCACAGCTTCACGTGTACGGCAATCTGGTGTCTCACACAAACAAAGTGAAAAAAATAAATAAACAAACAAATAAAATTACGCTGACAAAATTAAAACGAAATGTTTATTTGTACAGTAAGGCAGGCCGACTAATAGTTAACACGTATTATTAAGCTGCATGTCCACCAGCTGGCGTTAACGTCATGTAGCCTGCAGCTGGCTAACGCAGACGCCGAGCTGCTGAGTCCAAACCATTCGGGACATCTCAACACTAACTTACAGCCGTATGGACACTTCTGTCCCTGCACATCACCTGTGTGTTAACTGAACTTTAATGCAGGATAACCAAAACAAGTAATCTGCTTGCGTAGTCGTAGCTAAGCTAATGCTGCCTAGCTTAGTTCAGTCTGAACAGCCAAACAGCAACAAGTCGTATCTCACCAAGTTACCGTCCGTGCCTTCCCAGTCTCCACCACCGCTGTAATATTCCTCGTCCATGATGACGGGAAAGAAGTAACGCTGAACTCGCTACAATAACACAGCCGTAGCGTTTTAAATACTGTGATGTTACTTGTTTTACCGCTAATGATGCTGAGTGGCCGAAGATGCTGGGGCAGCTAGCTGGAAGCTAACAACAACAAGCGGAAAATGGCGAGACGGCTAACAACAGGCCACGCCCCCCTCGAGTTAAATCTTGAGAAGTTTCTTCCCCGAGTCCGGTCTGTCAGGCACAACAGTCTAATGACAACTTTAGTAGCGTTAGTTTAAATTTCAACAAATCTAATTCGAAAATTGTAAAATTATAATACTAATACGACAACAACAAGGAGTACTACTACTACTACTAATGATAATAACGATAATAAAATGTGTAGAAAATCAATTCATATCCTTCATGTGTAACCTCACAGTTGATGATGTCAAGTCAAAAGACTTAAGAACTTGTAAGTACCCTAGTCATCTTGGGTTTTTTATTGAAATTTTTAAAGTAAACATACCTATTTAATAAAAAATACCTAATATAACACAGTTACTAAAAAAATCCATGTTGTACTAGATAACTCAACTTGCTCAAGATGTCCTTTCATTCATAAAGCTTGCTTTGTCACACCCAAATAAACAAACAGATAAAAAAAAAATAACACATCTGAGCATAATAAAGACGCCCCAAATGCCATTTAACGGTACTGGGAAAGAAAATGTATATAATTATCTCCCAGGTTCATAGACTGCATGGAATGCACAATCTCCTAAGATTACAACTTGACAACAGCAGCAGGTGGTGTGACATATCAGGATGTGAAATTAGATACTTTTGTTGTGTATTTGCATACATTAACAACATTTAAGATGAGCGTATGAGCAAAGAGTCTGTTTGTGCATACGTGAGCAGTTTGCACCCACAGCTGCAACAACACATTGTTAGCAGAAATATAAAACAAATTAGGATGTAACTGCCATGTGGGTGAAAATAGAACAAGTCTATGATAGCATCAGATTCTGTTTTATTATGAATTCTTCCATCGGTTAAAAACCTGAGAGAAGGTGTTGTGGAAAATATTTTTAAAAATCAATGTTTTCTTTATCAGCTCCAGTAATTAATACACACAAAGCACGGCACAGGTTGTTTCTTGCTGTTGCTTTGAGTTGAAATAGGCAATTTGAGCAGAGGAGTTTCTCTTTTACAAAAAGGCTACCATTTACAGCCTCATTCAGTTCTGTGCATCTTTGTAAGTGGAAAATGCACACACCAAATGGCTTTAGTTGTTTAAATTTAAGTGGTGACCGACAGGAACTGCATGAATATATTAATAAAGCAAACTCCTAAGCATCAGCTTATCCTCCACCTTCAGAAGACTTTCCATTGTAGAACTGAGTGGATGTGATTTTAGCTGCTGGGCTAAAGGCATTTAAACAGCCAGCAAATATGCTCAAAATGCCTTCCTCCTGCGATATATTAATATAAAAAATATAATTAAAAAAAAAACTGTCAAGCTACAAATGGCAACCACTCATCACAGCCCAAAATAACCATTCGCAAATGTAATCATAATCGTATGCAAACTCAACAAAATGTGATTAATTTTACTACTAGTTCAAAATATTACTGTGAGAAACTGTTCCAATGTTTTTTAAGCATTTTAGAGGGAATTTGCTGGCACAGATGTAAGACAGACTTGTTCATTTTCTCTCATCAGCGCACACTTTGGGTCCAGAGGAGCAAAGTTTGGCTCCATATAAGAGGATTGAGCAGTCCAGGCATATGGGAACAAACATTTTTATTTTATAATGCAAACTGCAACATATGAATTATATTATTTACCCAAAGGAGCAGAAAAAGGTCATATACCCGTGGCAAATAAATCACACACTGTGTTAAATCTAAGTCCAACACAACATTTTCATCCTAAACCATAAAGGGAAAGTCCACCCTCACACAAAATGTACATTCCTTTGATGTCGGACAGTTCATACTCGTCATGTGAACGTGATCGAGTCTCACCCAACGCCAGTAACAACAGATCCAGGACTCACAGCGCAAAAGGGAACCAGACTTTATATCAAAGTCAGTGATTTGTTAAGGGATGTGGGCAAAAATTCAGGTGCAAACGTTTGCACATTTTAGATCAACAAGCTCAGACGTACGGTCATTGCTCTCCCTGGTTTCTGATTCAAGTGATTTCTGTTCACAAATCTTAACTGAACTGTGTAAAAATCATAGGATTCATAAAGTGAATTCTTCAGGGTTTTTGCTTCGAGAAGGCATTCTATCAAAGAAAGCACAAATACAGCTCAGGTGAAAACCAAACCTCAATTAATCAGTTCAGTTATTGCTTAGATAAATAATATTTACTCTTCAAGAGAAAGATAAGTTTCACATTGTTCAGATGCATGTAAAAAAAAAAAAAAGAAAAAAAAAGAAAAAAGCAGTTCGAAAATGTGATGTCAAATTGACTTTTTTTTTCTTTTGGTTGAAAAATCCCTGCCCTGTTGGTTCTTGAAACATTTTACCATTGTGTACACCTGCATCAAGTCTCGGAAAGTTTCAAAAGGGATTAGTTGATTGGCTGAAAAATCAGCCAGGTGACGAAAACAGTGACAGAAGTCTTTTGTAACTCTGGAAAAACAGTGATAGCACCATGTTCATCGAGGACCAGCCAGAAGATAAAGGGGAGGAGTTGCAGGCCACACAGAGTTCAGGTGTGCACTTAAGTGCTGCGGCTTGCAACAAAACTGCTGATCCTTCATAGTCACTTTTTTTTTGGTCTTCATTCTCCTCTGTCGTAGTCTGGCTGTGTGCAGCTTATGCAAATATAGTCCTCCTTCTCTGCTCGCTCAGCAGACAGTCCAACACAGATCTGGTGGAACCACTGATTACAGCTGCCGTCACACTGGACCCAGTTTACCTGAAAAGCAGAAACAAAACGTGTTGTTGCATTTCTCTCGTAGGATTATCACTTTGTAAACTTCAACAGAACAAGATCACAATCCTGCATATACATGTAGCAGACTGCTATAAAACAGACCTCGTCACCCTCTGGCTCTCTGCACCACGGCGCAGCACACAGTGAGTAGTCCTCCTCTGAATCTGAAGGAGCAGGATCAAACGATGTGTGTGGGGGAGAACAAGCCCTCTTGGTTTCTTCATTCCTCTCTCTGCTTTTCTTAGACTTCTTGCGGCACTTCTTGGCCTTCTCGCTGTGCTGGGAGTCGGAGCTTTCTTTGCGTCGCTTGGTCCTTTTGCTCTGACCGTTCATCGCCTCCTTTTCGATACTGGAATCTTTAATCTGCGCCAGATGAAATATACCAAAGTAGTGATTATGCATCAAGTATGATAGAGAACATGATCCATAAGAAACAAAATTATTTGTCTTTACCTTTTTGTGGTGGGGGCTCCCTCTCGGAGATGGTTGGTCCTGTTCTGTGTACTTCCCACAGGTGTCGCTATATGATGGTTGGGGGGCCAGTTTGTACAGCAGGTACCTGTACAGCTGCTCGGTCTCAGGCAGAGTGACCTGCAGCAGGAATCCCTCCACCATCAGCTCCTCCAGCTCAGGGCCGAGACCTGTGATAAATATGATAAGCCGTTCAGAGCTGAAGTAAAAGTAAACAGTGCTGTGTAGATGCTTAAATCTTTAACAACTTTAATCACTGACCCTGAAATGGAACAGACTGGTGCTTCGTATGAAAGAGTGAATTTATTTCCTGAGTCAGATATGAAGAAGACACTCTCGGTCCAACTCTCCCCTGAAACAATAAACAATCAACTTCAATATGTTTGATAATCTGTGCGGCTACAACGCCATCTAGCTAATATCGCTAATAGTGAATGATATCAACAATGATATCAACAATCAAGAGACCCTTTTGATCGACTATATTTACACTGAGTTATAAAGTGTTTCCACTGACCATCTTTGCCACTTCGTCCAGCACTCCCTCTGTGCAGGCCTGCTGGACTCTGTGCTGCCACTGCACCGTCCTCTCAATGAGGAAGCGCAGGGCGTCTCCTTCTGGCAGTCGAACCCGAATCCTCTGCAGAGATGCCAACAGGGGCAGGACCTTGTCCAGAGGGGGTTTCCTCGACCGCTGGCAAAACGGGCAAAGCCAGGCTTGGCCATACTCGAGCTCTGCAGTCGCGGTAACGCAGCCACAGTGGAAAACCTCTCGACAGAGCTCACACTGCGCCATGGCGCCCGAAGGGGCCTTTTGGCAAACACAAACACTAAGTGCACAACAGTTTTCAGCAGGAAGAAGCTTGGACTCATTTGAAGCACGCAAAGCCAACAAGATGTCCATCTCCCTCTGGCGAACCTCGGCCAGTGCGGCCATCTGCGAGGGAAAGAAATTTCACATTGTCAGTTTACAATCTGAACGCAGATTAGGTTTCATGACCCTCTGTTGTAATTATGGCTGTGTTAATGACTGATAATTGATCGATTATGTTTCCCTGTTCACTTTGTGAGACATCAGTCTTGCCTTTTGTTGTTTTGTGGCCACAACAGAACACCTGGGAAACTTTAAGGTCATTTAAAAATTATATTATATGTAATCATTAAGTCTTAAATATGACATATTTATTATGTTTGAGCACCTCACAGCCAAACACATGGGGTCACTTTGGACTAATGAAGCAATTCACATTCTGGTGATATTTTTGTGTATAATTTTCGGCCTCTCTGTTAAGTCTGAAAGTCTTACTTATTTGTGAAATACATTTCAATTCAATTCAAAGTTGGCCTTTAGGGATAGTAACATTTTTTTTGCAAATTTAAAAACAAAAGATGTTACATTCAGTTAGTTGCAATCATGAGGAATGCTAATAAATACAACTTTCCAGTTTTTTGGTGAGCCTTATTTTACTGTGACACAACTGTACTTGTTCCTGTGCTACACTCACAGCAGAGGCAGAGTCCTTGCTCTCACAGAGCGCTCTCTCCACGTCACACAGAGACTCCAGTTTTGCTGAAGCTTTTTTGCTGATTGGTGTCGTTTCCTTTGCTTTTTTAGGTTTTGACCTGTGTTGCAGGGTCCCTACGTCACATCTTGGACAAAGCACCTGAAAATGAACACAATGAAACATTATTTATTTGTCCTGTTCTATTTGGAGAAACACAACTGAAATGAGCACACCTTTAAAAAAAAAAAAAATTCATTTACCTCAAGAAGAGAGAAAGGGGAGTTTTTCAGTAGGAATGTCTTCCCTGCGCTCTCCTTCCAGGTCTGAACATCACTGATGAGAGCCTCCAGGCGACTCAGCGGGTCGAGCCTCACTGGGATGCCCTCTGCTCTGAGAACCAGCTCAGAGAGGCTGTCCAGCACGGGAATACGTCCCCCAAGCTGCAAGCACACACACACAAGGCTTATAATCCCAACTCAAATATCTCTGACAAAGTGCAAAGTGTTGAGAATATTCAGCGTGGCTTAAGTTGAAGTATATTTCACCTGGAGAGCTTCAGCTTCATGAAGCCACTTCTTGGCCTTGGCAATGACATCCTTCAGCTGCAGGCAGTTGGGCAGATAGGCAGGGATGTTCTCCACTTCTTGTAGAGCAATCTCAAGTGTTTCCATGCTGTGATAAGGCCTATGAAGTGACATGAGCTTTAAGAAATACAGTCTCTGTGTTCAGGTTTTGTACAATGTCTGACAACAGAGTGCTAGTTTGTCTTCTGTCTTGTGTGTTTCGGTTAGAGTTATATAAGCGTCGAACATCACATGAGAAGAGTGCTATAGTGTGTAGCCTCTGCGGAGCCATTAGTGGCTTAAACACTGTCACAACAGCATGATCCTCTTTATCCACCATGATCCAGCACTGCAGACTTGGCACATTTCACACTGCACTGTCTGAAGCTCAAGCTGATTTCACATTTTCACTTCTATTCTGACACGCCTGTTTAAGGAAAATGTATTTACAAAAAATTTACAAAACCACATATGAATTTGTTGTTTAGAAATCCAGAATGGATTTTTGACAAAGTTATACAAAGTAAGTTCACAACCAGAACCAAACTGGGGTGTTTCTGAATCCCGACGAACACCAGATGTCTTACGGATTTTCAGAAGAGCTGTCAGTAACTGACACTTCAGACTAATAAAGAGTAGGTTATGATGAAACCTTGTCAACCTTTCAGGAGATTATTTTATATAAAAAAGGTAATAACTTGAAAATGTTAAATGATGCAAAAGTGAATGAGGAATACAAGCTGTAGTATCAGACTTAAAACCTGGTAAATGATCACACTTTCATTTAATTACCAAGCAGCCAATTTGTCCACCTGTTTTTTCCCCCTCCACCCATAGCAAAGAAGTGACACAAAAAAGATAAAAGCCATGGAAACTACTGTGTTATGCAGCTCTATGGCCTGACCTGGCTTCCAAGAGGCTGAGCACCCGCTCCTCCCACTGCTCCGACACTGTCAGCAGCTCCTGCAGACGGGCCATGGCCCTTTCCACAGAGCTGTGAGGGGCCAAACCCACACCCTGGTCTATCAGCCTCCTCATGGTGTCCAGACAGAGGCTTTCAGGCCGGCTGCTGGCTTGCTGCACGGCCTCCAGCCAGCGGGCCTGCTCCAGTCTCTCCCTCAGCAGGGGCAGCTGAGGCAGCTCCACGTCCAGGCCCAGGCTCACATCCAACAGGTCCTGCAGCTCCAGCGGACTGGGTGACTCATCAGAGAGGAGACGTTCACTGCGCTGCTGGAAGTCATCCACCCGGGTCAGAAGGTCCTGGGAGGTCACATTCAAGAGACATTTAAAAAGACTGACAATTGACTGCTGGGACAAGCCTGCATTCATTCAAACGGAGCTAAATTCACTGACATAAACCAAACATCCACTGTTAGACTTCAGTGTTAAAGTGTGATGACACAGAAAACAGTCTGAGTCCAAGTGAACTAACTTTCAGTAAAGGAGCCTGTCGGATGTTGCACGGCAGGCTGTCAAACTGCCGGACAAAAGACCTCAGCTCCTCCACAGTCAACTCGTTCTGATTTTGAGACTTTCCTCCTCCAGAACGATATCTAAAATACACATAAAATCTGCTCAACAGGTCTGTAAAAACAAGCATCAAAATGACACAATTATCTTAAATGGATAAAATCAAAAAAGAAAAAGCTAATTGTTTCCAAACTGTGATTCTAGTGCTTTGAAAATAAAGTCTGTATTCTTCCACTGGCAAGTTCAGTGGAAGCAGTAAATGAGCTCAACTACCTACTATAATGAGGCAATAGAGTGAGTGACAATAATGAAGATAACTAGGGGCCAGCTCACACCAAAACAAACTGGAAAACTGTAATTTCCCAAAAAACACACCTAAAGACACCTAAACATATCAGTAAAAAGATGACCTAACTGATCCAGCCTTATATAATTACATAATGTCAAGGTGATGCATTATGGGTCAGAATTATGGTTGACTTTTAAAAGACGGCAAATCTTTTGCTGTACCTCGTCTGCCTCTTTCCATTTAGTAGCTGTTGTGCCATCACAGCGACTTTGTCAGCCTCTGAGGTAACTATGCGTAGCTGATCCAGGAGGCTGGTTTGTGGGAATGCCTTGGTTTCTGCCTGCTCCACCAGGCTGTGAAGCTCTTCCAAACCTAACCGAAAAGCAGTACAAATTCTTATCCAGTATAAATTAAAATACAGTGCGGCCACCTGGCACAGTAGGAATGAGAGCATGTTCTTAAAACATGGAAGTAGGGAAAGGGCGTATTTGGGATAACAGTTTTTAGGACGAACATTTTTGGCTTCTAACCTCTTTTCTTGTTTCCTTTGTTCTCCAGGATTTCCTGCACATTGGAGACCCAGTCTTTATAGGACTCTGCACGCAGCATCACTGATGACATCATGGAATACAGCTCATCCAGTGTAAACTTGAAGCTGAAGTAAGACGGGACAAAACAAAGCAATGGATACACTAGGAGTACTGACATTTCCGTAAGAAGTGATATTTCTCCTACCACTTGCCAATTATGAAATGACACTTTTGTGTAAATTTACTTTAGATGGGAAACTTGGATGGGAGACATTTTACATTTAACAGCTTCTTTTTCCATGTGTAAGAAACATTAAACTACAGCTAATAAATGTATAATGCTGCAAAAACAAACTGCTTTATCATTTAAGTGCAGATTTCATGAACTCCCACTGAACTCAAAATGTTGCAGTAAAATGTTTCTCGTCCCACGTCTTTGGGTGACGATTTACTTGTGTTCACGTTTTCACAACTGTAGTCACAAAATATGCAAGTTTACTGAAATGTATTTTTGAATCAAATTTAATACAGTAGTACACAAGTTCCTTTTAGGACAGCATTTGGGAAAGGTATTTAGCAAAGGCAGCAGAGCTGAAGCAGATGAGTTGGAATAGTAGTAAAAACAAATTCAGAAATGAGTAGTTGTCGTGGTTATTGAAGACTCACTTGAGTCTAAGGTTGCTATGAGGGCAGGAGCAGAGGTCCTGGGCATGGTACAGACAAACCATCTTGCCAGGACTGCAGGCACAGGTGATGCCAGACAGGTAGCAGGTGGTCCGACACTTGCAGCACTGCTGCTCCTCGTCTGGGAGCACTTCATAATCAACTTGTTGAAATTGCATGATGCCCTGGGGATACAAATTCAGTCATTGGGGCTTCAGAGGAGACGCAGGAAATAAATGAGACAGATGTGCACAGAAAAGGTCTATTATGATAAACATCTTCAAGCTCAAATTCAAAGTTTTCTTTAATTTATCCTTAGTGACACATCACTAATAATCAAACTGCCCCACAAGAGCCGAGGGAGTGAAAGACAGATGTTGTGTGGTACACTGTTTTTGACTGTATCATTAACAACAAACCTTGTCTTGGCAAACCTGCCACCAAATCACTCTATAAAACCTGAAGAAAATCAACGGAACAGAAACAGGGAGAGAGAAACAGAAAGAGGCTTTCGGTATTTCAATACTCTTGAAACCTGTGCCTTCAAGGACCTAAACCCTACTTCTGTTTTTTGTGTCGGCAGCGCAGACAGTCCTCAAATGTAGGTAGGATTGTTATTGGGGCTAATCTCCTTCACTTCTCAAGGAGCTTGAGAGAAGACACATGAGATTTTCCTTAGAAGCTGTGGCATTATTTAGCTGACAGATTGTAACCTATACTATACACATATTTCCAATTGACATAGAACTGCTAACATTTTCCTCTGCTCCACTTGCATTCACTGTCACTTTCCTGCCACTCACTTGCACAGTGAAGTACACTACTCACAGCAAGAACACAGCAGAGGTCACTGAATGTTTCGTCTTCTTTCTGTCCTTGTCTGTAGTGGTTTAGTATAGCAAAAAGACAAGCACTGTTTGATAAAAAGCTGCAGACAGCAAGACACAAAACTGTTGACTGACAACAGACGATTAGATGACTGGTTGCTCTTATTCAGTCTGACCAATCAGTGGTCTGCAGTGGTTTATCTCCACATTTTAAGTGTCAGCTCGTAAGAAATCTCAACATAGAGGTAACAAAAAATGGGAATGGAGCAGTTCTACTGGTACTATCCACGAGTTCTGTTAGTGGACAACCGACAATTCAAGACAATTCAACAGTTTGCACTTTATATCCTGCTGAGGAAAGAGTTGAAATAAGTAACTGCAACCTGCATCACTGAACTCACTCAATACAAATACAGCCTTTTCTTGAGATAAGAACTACTCACCAATTTGTTAATCTTTTCTCTTAGTTCCTCTTCTTCATGGATCATGACAGCCATGTCCGTCTGCACTGTTGACGCCAGGTCGACATCCATCGTGTCCGCTTTACAGGCCATGTTACAAACCATCTCGTCATGGGAGAAAACGCAGTACCTGCTCAGCTCGCGATAGTGTGCCACACAGTTACGGCCAATGGGCATCTGTCAGAAAATAGTTTGAGTTTAGGAGCAACAGACCAGTAGGAATTATTAAGGATGTAAAATGAACCTGATAAGAGGCCAAGATTTCTGAAAATCTGATTTTTCTACCATCTCTACAAGTCTGTGCTGAGGATCTAGAACATTGTTTTTAATCCTGGTTTGTTAAGCATGTTGCATCTCAGCGTGAATACAAATCAAGTTTTTTCATTATTATCATATTTATAATACTATAAAATAGTATAAAAATAATCAAGTGTGATACAGGACTGATAAAAGATTTTCTTACCCAGTCCATGGTGCAAAAGTTGACAGCTTCAGCAAAATTGAAACCCTGGTTGAATCCACTGTGGTAAGCTCTGGGGAAAGTGATGACAAACTCGCCCGCACATTGGTTGGTGCGATAGATCTAGTTATAAATAAGAGAAGAAGCCATAAATACAAGATATACATATTTTAACAGTACCTTTGTTTACAATTAAGATTTATTGCAAGGAGGATATTTAGCCTGACAATCAGCAACCATGTTTGTTTTCATCATAAATCCAGATTTACATTTAGCATGTACTTCAAATGTAAGACACTGAACCATGTTTAAATTTGTATACTTTTGCGGACACCAAAGGAACATGATTTACGTCTACTGGCATGATTTCTAAGTAACTGTGATGTGTGGATGCAAGGCACTTTCTTGTCACACTCAGTAGATGCAGATTTAGTTTTCAGACATTTACATGTTATAATTAGTAAACTAGTGTAAAGGTGAGCAGGTTACCGGGACACCGTTGTTCATGAGAGTGTTGGGATTCATGATGGTGACCAGCTGGTGAAGGAGGTCTGGCTGAGACTCAAACAGCTCAGGCGCCAGACTCTTCATGACAGACTCGAGATGCTCTGCAGCATAACCAGGGGCCCCATACCACGTCTTTGGCTCCCCCCTGCACACACAGCCAAGACTATCAGTGAAAACACTGAACAAGCATCAGAAAGAAAGAAAGAAAGTCAAACTTCGACATTAAAATACAACAGATATAGTTTAGTTAGAGTAGAAAGTGCACTCTACCAGTGAAGGTAGTTTATAGAGTAACTCCAGTGGTCCTCAATATGCCAGCAGAAGGAGGAGAAGCACATGCCAACATACAGCCATGGTAACTTCATCCCACAGATATCGGCTGTAATGTAAGTCAGCACTGAGGCATCCAGCACCGGCATGTTGTTCAGGTTCCATCCGCTGCTCAGGTAATGCTGCAGGTCAGAGACAGGTCTCAACACTTCAGTGAACCTCTTATCGAAATATAACCCTGCCTATCTGCATTTATCAATGGGAAAACTGATTACAACATAATTTCAGTGGTGTTCATTCTCACAGCTACCCACCACAAATGTTCTTGAGGTTAACCCATATTTTTCAGAAGGTTGAAAGTGTAGAAAGATTTTTCTGTAACATTCAATTTCAGTTTAAGTTCAAGACAACAAATTATGTAGAACATTGAAGATACAGTATGACTGAACTTCATTTATTCTAACTGAAATGGTTTCGCAGCAGTTGCAGTACAAAGGGGGAAATAGCAGGACAGCAAATACAGAATGTCAATGAGTACATTTCAGTTTTGCACCTCGACCACAGACAAATATAGCACATCATCTCCATTACAGACAGACTGTACCTCATCCTCAGGAGAGACTTGAAAATGGCCGTTCTTCACAGGGAAACCACTCCCAAACTCCTTGGAGGCAATGTCAGCTCCATACTCCACAGTCACATCCTCCTCAATGGTGCTGACAAGACGCCAGAACTCCTTCTCCACTAGCTCAGTAGGAACCATCTGACATACACGAGAACTTGTTGTGTTGGTGAGCTGTATTAACACAAATCTAGAAACCAAAGCTAGTTTCACAAAGTCTAACAGTTTAAGAAAACTTTATCAACCATCAGTGCAAGACTTGTCAGAACCAATGTCTGCTGAGACCAATGAGACCAACAAGAACGTCATCTTTTTCAGAAATTCAGTGAGTCAGATGTTGTGTCTCCGACATGATGCTCACAAGGCTTGCTTTTCCCTACCAGACCTCTAACCTCTTCACCTCTTTCACAACAGGCAATAAGAGAAGGCCGACAGGGCGTGTGCATGTGTGTGCGTTTGAGAGAGGGAGGAACAACATCTGATAAGACAAACAGGATGTTCTCTTTCAAGTATTTTACCAAGCATTCCTTGGTTGCAGACCAAAGTCATAAAACGAAAGTGAGAGATCATTTTTTTCTCCTCAGAGATCTTCCAAACTCTGCCTCAACTCTCAGAAAACACATGTTGTGATATAAATGTAATTCTAAATCACTGACATATTTTGTGGGTGTAATGGTCAAAAAGCAGCTGCTAACAGAGGCGTAATGTTAGTCTTAACCTCAATATCCCTGTCATTCCTTACTCTGTATTTGTATATTCATTCATGCATTTATGTCTTTTCCTTAAACAAGTCAATTTCCTACTAAAATTTTAATTTCGTTCTGTCACTGACCATATGCTCTCATTTCTGTCTTCTGCCTTGGACAAACAGCCAACCCAACTATGACAATTATAAAGAGCAACTTTCATCCATACAGCTCAGCCGACCATGACATATAACACACCATATTTGAATGAGTGATTCCGATGAAGCGTAATTACCAATAAAAATATGGACGACTAAGTAGGAAGGAAATCTCTTTGATGCGAAATAATAAGAGATGCAGACTCACATGCACCGGCATGTTGAAATAATCAGACTTGAAGGAATCGGCCATGTCTCCAAAAGCTTGGAGGGTGTAGCTCCTGCTGGCCTGCTCAAAGCCAAACGCGACAGGAGGTTTGCCACATTCCTGAAACCAAAAAAATAAACATGTGAAATATTAAGGTCAAAAAACACTTTGAGTTGTGTTATATTTGTGGATATCAGACAGATGATTGTGCTCTTGGTCCTAATTATGAGCTCTGGCAGGATGTAGCTCCCAGGGGCGTGAAGTGTCTGCAGCTCACCTGAGCCAGGCACTTGGGACACCTCCAGTCGCCTTTGGGAACGTCGGGGAGGGGAGGGATCAGACAGAAGATGTGATAGCTGTCATCACAGCCGTCACACAACAGCAGACGGTCCTCAGCAGTCCCACTGCCACACACCAGGCACATGTACTGGTCCACCTGAGCAGACAGATGACTTGTTAGTGCTCCTCACGTTCTGCTGTTTGCAGCCCAGTGCAACACAACAACATGCAAATTATTATTATTATTTTTATCTGCACAACACTGAAATTTTACAATTTTACATACTCACTTTATTCAAGGGGGGTATATTTATCTTATTTAAGATTGTAAGTTCATGTTCAATGGGCTCCTCCTTCACCTCAGTGACAGCCATCCTCACTGAAAAACAAACGCATGGATGAGGCTCAATGAGAGCTTTAAGATTCTCCGATCATTTTAACCATTTTCTCCCTTTCTCTGCTTTGTTCGTACCAGGCTCTGGTTTGGCAGAATATGTTCCCATCCTCCTCCTTAAATTGGGACGATTCTCACAAATGTCCCCAGGTTCAGTTTTAACACAGCCTCTCTGTAGTGAAAGTCAGAGTGAGACATAGAGAACAGTTGTGCATTTTAATGGATCCTCAATAAAATATGAAGAACATATGTGGCCTGACATACAAAATGGCTGCAGTCACAACATAGATTACGGTCAGGCTGCAATATCATTCCTGTTTTTGGTGTGGACTGCACATGAATATAAACATTTACTTAAATGTCCAGCTTTAAGAACAAACATTAGCGCATCATACACAAAATGAATTAAACACGGTTCAAGTGACAATGTCCGAGGACAGAGGGAGAGATCACACTCACTTCAGATCTCATTCGCTTTGCCCGGCGAGCAATGCTGCAGGTTTCCTGGGGCTGGACAGACTGTCGCTGCGGCAGGTCGTGAGGAGTGTACTCCTTATCTTTAGTGTCATTGGTCAAGGTGGCTTTCTGATAGATGGATAGATAGATAATGGCGATGAGAGTGATACCACACACTGAACAACTCTGTCAAAAACTAAGTGAAACTAAAACACAAAGCCTCCCTTTTTTTTTTTACTTGCAATTGAGTCAAATGAACAAGACTGACAAACTCTCAAAGTAATATCTAACAAACCAAAGACTATGTGATATAATGAAATAATAACAACAATTTACATTTATGACCATGTTTAGCTTTTTATGCCATAGACATACAAAGCTGTATTTTAAGAAGTGAAATATTGGTATGAATTGATTCCAAGGAATCAAAGTATCTGTACAATCATGCTCCACATGCCAGTCTCTTCAATATATTTCTTCAAAGACATGAAAGACATGTCATCTTTAAAATGGAGAGCAATAGACAAAACTAACAGTTTCACAAAAAGCTGCATGTTCCTTACATTTCAGTTTAGTACCAATGATTTTTCCTGTTAGTTCTAGTTTTGTGACACTTACAGTGGGACCAAGTTAAATTCAAACCAACGTCAATCTGCTTCAAAACAACTGTAAAAGTGAAATATATGGTTGAATCTAACTAAAAAAAAACAATGCAATTAAAATTACGGTTATCAAAATACTGACTTAAAAATAAAATGTTTCCTGGGGCGAAATATCCTAAGATTATTAAGGTATTTTCTTGATAAATGGCCTATGATAATAGATAATATGTTTAAATTTACATCTTGGACAATATCACACTTTAAGAACATAATGTAATCTAAGAGCCTTCCTCTAGAGTGTCCACATACAGACCCGGCAATAGTAAGTCTATGTGGAGACTATTTGTCAAGAGGCACATTATATTGTGATTTTAATGCTTGATGGATTGCATAAATGTCATACTGGGTGTACAAATGCTCTAGTTGTTGTGTCCAATCTCTGAAGATGGTGGAACAGACAGCCCAATGTAAACAAACTCGCTGTTCTTAATAATGGGACTCTCATACCTTCATCAGCACAGCAGACAACTGAGACGGGTCAGTATGAGAAAAAACATTCAATATTACACACCAAACAAAGTTGGTCAAAAGAAATAACGATTGTCCCAAATTACTATACTATCATCCATAATAATAACTATGATAATAATGACAATGTTTGTACTGAGCTGGCAGATAAAGATTTCTAGTCAGTACATAAAAGTTTACATTGTAGCTTAAAAAGGAATTGAAATGGACTGTGAATTATTCCAATTAACATCCACTCAACGATGAACAAAAGGCCTAGCTACTGCTGCTCTGCTTGGAAAAGATAACAAGAGAGGTAGGACATACATGCATGTTGTTTCCAGTCTGAAACAGGTTATATGGGTAGAGGATCCTCTCATAGTGTGCCCGCAGGTGAGACCCAATCGCCTTGCCTGGAGCAAAGCCCATCTTGACGGATATCTTAGTCCAGCGGCGCTCCCTACAGACCGCATCAAAGCCCCCTTCTTCATTCACCAGCTTGGAAAGAGAGAAATTATTTACTCAAATTGTATGTGTAGAAATCTGTTTTGTATTCACAATCTAAATAAACATTTTATTGTTAAATTAATGGTGATCTTTGGGGAGTCCCGATTTCTAAATCAGCAAGGATGTGCACGTACCTTATTCAGCTGATAAAGATCCAAAATCTTTCTTTCCACATGAGGGATTTTCAGTGTGCATCCTTGCAGTTCCCAGAATTTTGCTATTTGATCCAGGAAGTTGAGCTTAACTCTGGTCTGAGCCTAAAGGTGTAATGATGTTGCCTGGTTAATGTTGTGCATTGAACAATTCATTGTTTATTCTTCAAAATGCCTGCAATTCTGAAGAAGTAGTCAAGAAGTGAAATTATTTGTGTCTTTTGTCCAGATGTTGGCTTTGGATGTTGGTTTGCCCTAAAACCATTTTAGAGAAACCTACTAAAATAATCTAATCCTCATACATTCTTTTAAAGTTATTTTTTAGAAGTGAGTTAACTGACTGTACGACTAAGGCAAACTTACAATGGCATAATCAATTCTAAAATCTCACAGAAAATCTGAATTACAGCAACAGCTAAACACACATTACAAAGATTTCATTTTGACCCTTAATTTGTATTTGGATTGTTTGTGACAAATTGAGATTTTTACTCATCAAAGACAACATAATTTTAAGCATCATGAATTTATAAACTTAACAAATAAGTGTACCTCCAGTTCATTGAGCCTTTGTATCCGTGGTGTGAATTTCAGTCTGTCAACATCGCAGGCAAATGGTGGCTGCCAGTCCTGAGAGAAATAATAATAATAATAATCATCATCATCATCGTTATGCAAAATTACACAAAATCCTTGAAGCTCACACTAAAACAGATGTCTTTGAAACCAAATTTTGTTTGTTGATTTGTTGGTCTCTAAGAAAGAAAAAATCATGTACAACGAGATCCCATGGGAATGACAGGTAGTGTGAATCAAACCATTCAAAACAGGCCTCCTTCACTTCAAGGACAAGGCTGGTGTTATTGTAGGTTTTTGTTTTCTGCACCAATAAATCCCATGAAAAACACTACATCAAACAATGTGTTTGTCTCAATATTTTTATACCATAGAAACAGGTCATAAATATATACTTTGTTCCTTAAACCAGCTGGGCACAGTATTTTTTTTTTTTAGCAAATATTACTCAATAAGAGTACATTTTCTTTTTTGTTCCAGACTATTGAGCCTGACTATACACACCCAGTCAGCATATGAAAGATATTGCAGTTGTGGTAAATCCACAGACTGTTATTAAATGTAGACCTACAGGAAGACATAGTATGCCTGTGCAAACAAACAAAAAGCATCAGTGCAGGGAAATCAGGTTGGTCGATATTGGCAACTGAATAATTGATTAAATGATGATTTCATTTGATTGATTACATCGGTGAATGTAATATGTTTTGCATACACAGACTAAATTGTAAAAAATGAGATTAACGTAATCTGCACTCATCTTCATGGCACTGTTAGGGGTGATGTCAAACCAAACACTAACGTTTTAAAATGTCTTCAAATATAAGTCACAGCTTTTGAATTAAAGTGGTTTGTTTATCAAATAACATAATTGTGATCAGGATGTAATTCCACTTATTGAATCCTGCCTGTGTGAAGAAATTGCTACAACAGCTGTGGTATTGACAGAGAAAACACTGACACATCTGATATTTATAAACTTGCAGACTCTATTAAAACAAGCTACTAACGGTATACCACACAACTTCCTGTGGGACTAGGAAAAAGAAGGTGTCTGAAGGTGGTTTGAGAGTCTGCTAGATAATCTCAGTTTTACATCACTTGATGTGCGATACCACACACTGGCTGATTTATTGTGAGTGGGAGTGTTTACAAATGAGGGAAACTTGTGAAATTTTGACCTTGAGTGTGATATAAAAAGTGCTATCCTGGACAACATGAAGGTGATAATTGTATATGTTGTCAGCTTACACAGTTCTATTGTCACTTTGGTAGCTATAGAGCTGGTATTAGTAGGAGCAGGTCGCTGAAACAAACACGCTACCCCTTCAAAAGACTTCCAACGTTTCAAAGTCACTGTGACACTAAGAAAGAGACAGAAATGCGTATCCTAGAGAAAAGTTTCAAGTTTCAAATTTGCCCTTCAAACGAATGGTCTCAGACACAGTGCCCACGCATTGGTCTGTTTACACAATGTGTGCAAAAAGACAGATATTTACAAACACCGAATAAATCCATATACTGAATGTATGTAAACACACACCTGCTCTCACACAATGAGGAACAGATGTTGACTTTTTCTTTCACAAAAACCAGGCCACTTTGTAATAATAGCAGTCTAAATCAGATGAACCAAACACGCTTGTTTTTCTAAAGAGTAATGACTATACGCTAAATCTACAATTTGGATTTTGACAATTGGTTCTTAAGTATTTGCATAAAATTTAAATTTGATTGTTACATATTGAAGCATTTTTCATTCACTCTTAGGACAGAGTAATTGGTGGAGATATGTTAACTTGTTGTTATTACATGTGTATCATAAATGAAGCCATGAACAATACAATACAGCCTCAGAGTCAAACTCCCACCAAGGCTAAATTACAATGAAACACCAATGTGCCAAATTAGCATGCAAGATATCTAAACCGGCCATGTGACCTGACTCAGCTGGGCTTGGAAATTAGATTACATTTCTGGATCCCATTCAAACTTTAACTATCACAGAATTTCGCAGAAAACATCTCTTTCAGTTTATAAATAATATTTAAAAAAATACATTTTATCTGACTGACTTTAGCTGACTTTAGATTAATTTATCATCTGCAGACAAAGCTGGATTAGAACCGCAAATGTTCTTGCAGGAAAGGAAACATACAATACTGTGCTGTTGTTGTTTTTTGGGATCATCCTTCATATGCAAGTCTGAGCAGAACAGTTAAGATTACAAGAGCAATTCTGGTCAGAACATGACCAAAACCTCCGCCAAACCCATAATGACAAACACGAGTGGTAAGAAGCAGCATTAAGATGTCACTGACAATCATATGTGCTACTAACCTCTATAGACAAAAGGAAACCCTTGCAAAACCTTGGAGAAAATACTGACTGAATGCAGTGCATCTAGAAACCATTGCTCAAAAAGTCATCATTTAAAAAAATAAAATAAAAAAAAACTGTTGTGCGGAAACAAAAGGAAAGATCTAAAGCAAGATAATAACTTTCAAAAAAGACGTTACATGTACATACTGTGTACTTTCGCCTCTAGTATGCTTAATGGTGTCTTCTTTATGGAAAAACTGATTGATGGTTTTACATTTTTCAGCCATGCCTTTGAATGTAGGTCTCCTTCTGGACGAGCAAACTCCAAGCAGTCCCCCACCCACCCTTTTTTTTTGGGTTATATTGCAGCCAACTGAGCCCTACCCACCCGGTTTAAACGTGCAAAATGGCTTTTTATAGCTTCCTAATTTCTACTTAAGACGGGTATCTTGTCATTTCCCTTCAGGACCTGAATGCTGTTAAACTGACACAATAACTGGCAGAAATTACGTTAGCAATCAGTCACGGTATTATCATTTATTTCACTTGCCCTTTATCTAATTTGCGTGTAAGCTTGGACACACCCTTGAATAAGATATCTGCCCTCTCCCATCACAATGTATCAGATATAAGGTAAACGTGTAACAAATTTAAATTCTGACCATTTTCAATAAATAAATAAATAAAATTAATCTATGACCTTTTCATCCCCTTTCTGTCCTGAAAGACTTTTGTCTCCTGTTACTTTAGGCATGCGTTAATTATGGCTGATCACTGATCACCCATTTCGAAAAAGACAATATTATGTAGCCAAACACGTACGAGAATTGTTCAAACAATAACGATTTTAACATTGCACTTGGTGTCTAAAACACTCAGCTAACAAAGTAACGCCAACAACAATTTGGAATTCGTCGCATTTAAGTAGTTTTCAAGCGCAAACATGATGTAACTGTGGTAAAAACTGAGTGTCCGTTGAGCTCAGTGTTGAAGCGACCATTCTCTCCATAAACAGTTGGTCACCGAGCACGTACGTAAGGTTTCCCAGCGTTAGATGTCAGACAACTGCAGCTTTAAACAGGCCTGATTAACGTTAGGTAGGTTACCTCACACTAGCTAAATCCGTCAAATCCTGTTGGGAAAGTTAGGCTATACATGTAACTAACTGGTTAGGAGCAGCGGCCAAAAGACTAGTTTAGGTTAAATCTTGGACGGCTGTTTCCGTGCACCCAGTTCAGGAAGCATTTCATTCTGCGCTAACGTAAACACTTTCCATTTCATTTGCATACAGGCAAACTTTAGCGTTTGAATTATTTTTAGAAATCACTCGCTGTAGGTTGACTGTTATAACGAATACATGTCTGTCTGTTTGGAGATCAAAAACTTGACCAGGACGCAGATTTCCTCCTGAATGTCTGAGAGGGCTTCACTCTCGTTGTAGCAAACACAACACACTCCAAGCTCAGGCTAGCTGACAATTCAACTCAGGAGCCGCAATCCGCCATGTTGAAACCTGTCTAAAAACACAACTTTGCCTGCTAAATTACCAACAGCAGCGGAGGCCAACGCAATGAGCAAAAAAAGGCCTTGGACAAAGTTTAAAAATTAAGAACTACTCACAGGCGGGGGTCGGATCTTGCAGATGCCAGTTTTCTCTGCAATAGGTCGTATTTTGTTGATGTACGCAAAAGGGTCGGCAAATTCCTCCCAGCTGGGCTCAAAAACAGGGCACTCCGGAGGGGGAATGAACTCATTCAGCTGAGGTTGAGTCATCGTTGCATCTTCGTTATGACTGTAGCTGAAATATCTCGAAGGGCTTCCTCACGCCAAATATGCTCGCTATGAATTTCTGTCTATCAATTCATGACCACTCTCCACTCATTGAACTCAAAGACGAATTATCTAGTTGACGACGAGAGTGTGACAGCCAGTGGGTGTGTTCTTCCGCTTCAAAAAGTAGACACGCGTATTATCTAGGCTACAGTCATTTTTACACCAAGTCTACAGTTAGATCTAACATTTACGGCATTATTTCACATGCTAATATTAATTGCTTTTTAATACACCGATACGGCTCGCATAGTTCGTGTTTAAATCTGTTTAAATGAGTTTAAATGCTTGTAGGACTGTGTTAAAGTAAACGACTTACACGCCGTTTAAATATACTTTTATGTCGTTTTAAATAAACCACAGTACAGTTTACTCTCACAGGGTTTACTCTTCATGGGCACAATGCTCACTGGTTACGGATTATAGTTTATTGGTTCCGTGGTCTCCTCACAGATGATCGGGCCCCTGTTGGTTGAGTTTGATTCGTGCACCCTTTTCGCACGCAGGTTGTGCGTTCATTTGCAAATAAAGGGATGCGTTGGATTCCTTACCCCGTCTGGCTCGGCCGAAAGAATAAACGCACCAGACGGTACGTTGGATTTTCTAATCGAACAGACCCACCAGATCGCTGCGCGCTGACCGGCACTTTGTTTTTAAATGGTCTAGAGGAGCTCGGTGATTGGTGGACGCTATAGTCACATGTTGATAGTTCAGCTGTTTATATTTTAATAATAGAAATCAATTAAGTCTTTTGTTCTGCACTAACTCCTCAATGTTTCCATCATTAAATATATCTTTTACAACATAGCTAATATAACATCATTTAAAAAAATGTTTTAATACATTACAGTTATCAGGTTCTTTCAATCTGTATGAGGTGATTGTTAAATAGTACCAAGCATACGGAAGAAAAATACTTTTTTTGTCGGCATACTGTATGGGGTTATCATTTGATTTGGCTTTTTTCTACAGTTTTTGTCAGAATATTTAGATAAATCGGAGTGTTTAGCTTATATTACTGTTGATTACTTTAGGTGTTGTCTTGGAGTATCTGTTAACATCTCTCCACCTGTTTTGACTAATGACATTGGCTTAAATAATGCCACTTATTAAGGGGAACTTTCATTTTGACTAAAGGCCAGTCCCTGACAATCTGTTCAACAGAGGCAAAGGTATGACTTTGGGCTATATACTGTGAAGTTAAGTCAACTTAAAATGACAGTTAAGCTCTTCCTCACAAAGCCATAGATGTCATGTGTTAACTGAGCATAGCACACCAGTTCATCTGTCTCACTCTGTCTGAGAGACCAATTTGAATGTCCCTGTTCTCTGTTTCGTATGAACTTCCCGTTGTCTTTTGAACAGTGCACTATGACGGTTAAATATAACAGGTGTCTTTTAAAGTCAACTGCACATATTCAAAGGTGCTCAACATCACTGTGACAAAAAGTTTTGCATTTTATGTTAATTTGTTGACTACATTTCATCAGTTTGGAATTAAATATTTATCTTCTTTGTATAGCCAGCACATGACTGTCTTTGCTACCTCAGTAATGCATAGCTTTCCTAATGACCAGCTATTAAATCTCTCAAAGCATAAACATTGTTGTTATGCTCACATACGCTACGGTACTCTTCTACAATCATAATACACAATATAGACAAAAGTATCCAGACATAGCTCTTTAGGGGGCTGTTTTTCAGGGTTTGGACTCAGCCCCTTACTTCTGGTGAAGGGAAATCTTAATGCTTCAGCATACCAAGACATTTTGGACAATGCTATGCTTCCAACTTTGTGGCAACAGTTTGGGGACGGTCCTTTTCTATTCCAGTATGACTGTGTCCCAGTGCACAAACCAAAGTCCATAAAGACATGGCTGGATGAGTTTGGTGTGGAGGAACTTGACTGGCCTACATAGAGCCCTGACCTCAACCCCATCCAACACCTTTGGGATGAACTGGAACAAAGGCTGCCAGCCGTCCATCAGCGTCTGACCTCACAAATGCTCTACTGCCTGAATGGGCAAAAATTCCCACAGAAACACTCCAGAATCTTGTGGAAAGCCGTTGCAGAAGAGCGGAAGCTGTCAAAGCTGCAAAGCTATCTATGTATTTAGAATGCAATGTCATTAAAGTCCCCGTTGGTGTAATAATCAGTTGTCCCAATACCTTTGTCTACATAGTGTGATTTTTATACTGAAGAACATACAAAGGGAGGCAAACATCTTCACCACTATCACTCACAGTGCGCCACCCCTGCCACTGACTTGGTTTGGTTCAGCTGACAGTGTACAGGTGCACACAAGATTACAATGAACACATTATATATGTACTACAAAACAATAAATGTGTCCAACATTGAAATTACAACATCTAGTGGCAAACAGTAGACCTGCACCCTAAAATGTAGGGGCAACACCCCCCCAAAACGAACGGGTCGAACAGCCAGACTGCGTCTGCGTGGCATCGTCATGAAACCAAAACACGATTTTTAAGAGTTTACACACAAATAGGGATCAGTTGCAAAAATGAGTATGATTATGACAGTATTTGATAATTGGTCTAATAAGTTCTTTAAGGATAAAACCCCAAAATAAATTCAAAATGACACAAAAAAAACAAACAGAAAAAAACAAAGTAAATACACATAATTGTTAAGGTGGAAGGAGTGAATGCTTGGAATTTTTGCTAAATAACTGACTCTTAAGAGCAATCATTTATCACAAGTGCTATTTACTATCAATTAATTAACCGGATCATTTAAACTCAAGTTTTCTTAATAAAACAAGCACTACCTGTCTTAAGATGGCTTCCAAACATGGCATACACAGTGACATATTCATTAAACGGCAGGAAATGATTTTTAGGAGGTTAAAAGACACCAAAATGAAGGAACTTGCATCACCTTATGCAGGAAACAGCTGCAAGATGGCATTGAATATCAGCTTCCCCAAAAACATCTTTATTAGCACATGATGGGCATACTTTTGTCAGAGTGTGACAGAGGAGACTGAGAGCAACACAGCCCTGTTATCATAAACAATGTATACATAACAATACAGCATATGTGAGTATGTGTGTAATGGATTAAGCTGTGTGGCAACTCGGGGTGTAAATCCATGAAAAGATGCATAGCCTGCCAACACATTTTCTGAAGTTCGTTTGGGCTCACATTTGCATTTAGACTATGCATGATTCACCCTTTCCACAGCGACATAGAAACTCTTCTTGTCATCCAAACTGTGCCAGCCAATTGGTCCAATCTCACAATCTGCACAGATGAGGTACTTGATTCTCCCCACGTTGTTAGTGAAACCCACATTCTCGAAAGTGTACATGTCGTCCACAAACCAGTGGGAGGTCAGAGTGTCCCCGTCCACTGACCCCTCTGTGTTGCTGAGGCCGGTCTTTTTCCGCATGGATGGTAGGAACAGCTAGTGGGAGAAAATACAGTCTCAGATGACAAGAAACACTTCTAATGGAACTGAAAATCAGTAGTGCGATACTTTGGACTTAGTATATACATGAAAAGGTTGCCATGTTGGGATATCAGTCTCTGCATATAGTTAGACCTAGCTGGAACAAAGGTGAAGTGAAAATAAGACTGCATCACTTTGGTCCTGAGAAACCTCTACCGACTACCTACTCCTTCCTGCATAAAGGATACTCCTCCTGGTACAGAGAGTTCTAAATGGCCTTATTTCTCATTATATATTATGTAGTTTGTGTATATTTAAGTACATTACTTGAGTGAATTTGTATAGCTGCATTGTAACCCTGTTTTAAACATCCTCTACAGTGGTGATTCTCAAAGTGAGGTCCAGTGACCACCAGGGGTCCTTGATGAGGTTCCAGGAGGTACCCACCAAAATGTGGAATCAGAATCAGAATCAGAATTCCTTTATTTATCCCTGAAGGGAAATTCTTTTTCTTACAGACATTGCACTTGCAGTATTCCCGACCAAGAAAGGTGAAAAGTATAAAAATAGGATAAACAAAACAAGATAAGTGTAAATCGAAAATCTTTTCACTAATTCTCAGTATAATTCCATTCATTAGTGACGCAAGGACAGAATGTATGACAATTTGGTCATGGATTTCATTTGTAGATATTCAGTAACAAAAGCAAATTCTCATCTGATGGGGAACCCTGAGACAAAATGTTGTCAAATCTTACATTTTTCTTGATCCATCAGTTCAGTCAGTGAAAAACACTGTCGCTTTGGTACAAAGCAACATTTGCAAACTCTGTCAGTCTGCTAACATGAGGCCATTGCCTTATGTCAGATGTCATACCTCTTTCTCTGCAAACACAGCCATCCCCGGACATAACACCTTGGATCCGCAGCGCTGACACACTACAGACTTGCTGTTTTTGCCGTCCTCAGAAACCAAGTCCGACCGATCCGTGCTTTCTTTGGACTGTTGATCGTTGTCCATCTCTAACCCTGACAAACAGCAAATACAGCAAATTCACTTTGATGTGCTTGCACCAAAGGCGTAGGACACAGGATCTTTCACCAGTCCAAACGGACTGAATCAAAGAAGGCAATTAACCGTAAAAGCTAACTAGCTTCTGCTAATTTAGAACGCTATCAAGAAAGCTGGGACACACACACACACTGAATACACCGGAATTACGAGCATTCGGAACCTCTCGAGTGCGGAAGTACATGAAAAAGAAACTCACTGCTTACTTTTTTCATAATATATGAAACATCAGTTATGGCAGTCTCTACGTAGTCTTAAATAGCTAACTACATAAACAGAATGATCGTTAAAAAACTATAACACTCACACTAATTGTAAGCCTTGCCCCTTGCATTCACGCTGATGTCTATGCTAACACTGATAATAAGACAAATAACTATATTACACATTCACCAAAGTTAGATACACACATTTGAAAAAAATCAAATAAAATGTACCTAAATGTACAAGATAAACAGTGTTGAACAGCAGAGTAAAACCGTGAAACAGGTCAGCTAAAGCTAGACTAGCATACTAGCTGTCTTGAAGTTTACCAGCCGCTAAATGCTCTCGTTCTGAAACATACGGCTGTGCCTTGGTTCCGACTTAAACAGGTAGGTAGATTGTACATTCTACTCATTAAAATGTAACAACGTTTGAAAAGTAATGCAAGTGTGTGTGGCATGTGTGGTTGCTTGAAAAATAATTGTGACTAAGCCAACATTAGTAACAGTTTTATAATAGATCAACAAATTGTGAATTGTTTTGAATTGGTTTATTGTACATTTAATCCTTTACATAATAATACAAAATTATGATGTAAAAATGTTATAGATTAAAATAAAATTTAAATGTTCCAGCAGGAAATAAACAAACTACCGTTAAGGTAAACTATAACATAGTTAAGTAGCAACTAGTAATGAACATATTAATGCATGAATAATTACAATCCAATACTACAACATACATTATTTGAAATATGCCATTCTGAATAATGTGTAGTTTTATTTTTGCTACTTTAGGGAGATTTTGCTGCGAATACTTAAGTACTCTTATTCAAATATTTTTTTTAAATTCATAACTTTTTTAGTATTGCGCAGTGTGGTATTAATATTTCACGTTAATACATTATCTGAGTACTTCTTCTTCTTCTTCTTCACCCCGGAATGTTTTTGTTTTTTTTTCCGATGGTCGCGTGACAGAAACGTCATCAACACGTTCACTCGCACGCTGCGGGTCCTCCGGACGTTATGGGCTCATTCGGACATTACACGGATTTTATACGGGGCAAGGTCCGTTTAAAGCAGGGTATGTTTTACGATCTTTCAGACAATGTTCTGTTAGATACAGTGAAAACATTTCCATTGACAGAGTATGAGAAAAGAAGTACGTGAGTGTGTTAGAGGAGTGAACAGCATCCATCAGTCAATCAAAATTTATTCCTAAAGCACTTTCCAAACAAACGAATGACAAATGCAGGATGTTATAAGTGATAAAAGAACAATAAAAGATGGGTGGTTAAAATAATAAAAGATAGATAACACATGTAAATAATACAATAAAATGATAAAACAACAATAAAAATAAGAAATACTACACGGAATAATAATACTAATTTGAATACTGTAGCAAAATGCTAATTCAACGGAATAATGATTGCCAGAATGTGGATAGAACAAAAAATGAATAAAATACATTATTGTGATGAGAAATAAAATAAGTATAAATAATAAACCATAAAACAATACATAAAGGCCAGACTAAATTCATGGGTTTTTAGTTTCCGTTTAACAATATCACTATTTTCAGTTCTTTTCTAGTCTTCTGGATGGCTCTTACTTGCACATAACAGCTGACAGCATCATCAAATGTTGTCTTTTCTGCTTTTCGGAACAGCCAAGAGAAAAACCACTGGATCTGAGAGGCCTTCCTGGTTCATACACCTGAGAGGCAGTCTGGTGCAAAGCCCTGGAGGGCATACAAACTAATTCATTGTTTAAAATCATAATCTTCTACTATTTGTTGATTTAGGTTAAAAAAAATGCTAATACAGCTCAGGATGCAGCAAAAATCCCAACTTTTTACATTTTAAAATATTTAAACAAATGTGAAGCCATGAAGAAGAAATGTTATCTGAGTGCTTGTTAATTATGACCTGTTTATAATCCTGATAATCTAGCATGTTGATTAATTTAGATTATGTGATTATGTACCAATTATTTCAGCAACAGAACACAGAGGGGAACATTTTCTAATATTGGAGATTATTACAGCTGTGAAAACATTCCCCTCATCACTGCACTCACTGATCTCCGTTCTCAGGTAAGTGATGAGGAGCTTCATAAACATGCAAACTGTTGCTCTGTTACTCTGTACGCCATTTGAACTGTTTTAACTATAGAGCACTAATTTAAATGCCACTTTGAGATGCTGAAAATTTTGTGATGAGTGATGAGCAGCAGTGATGAGCAGCAGACCAGGACTCCTGTTGTCCTCACAGATGCTTACTGCTGAAACCTGAATGTGCACTTGACACAACTGGACACCATGTTTGTACATGTGGAAAAAAATTTATTCCAATAATTTTCCAAGATTACCATTAATAAATATTTATGTTTACATTTCAGTGAAATGTATGATGTATCACTTTCTACACAGTACGTTACACAAAATCAAGAATACACGTTCTTTTAGTCTTTGTAATAAAGCTTGAATAAGTCGATCTAGAAAAAGGAGTCTTAAACAGCAGTTGATACAACCTATTGATGGGTTTGTAAGTTCAATAGTGATTCGATTGTATATATGGCAAGGAAAACAAGAAAAGTTAACATCTGGAATCAGTGAAGCTCCCTTTACTGTTAAGATAGGCCGTTTCCTTAAAAACATTTCCATTGGCCTAAGGCACAGGAATACTAAAAGTTTATATCAATCATACATAACACATTTTAAACCCCATACTGTAATCTAAAGTTTTGAATTTAATAGTTTATGCTAAGGTGCATTTGATATCTACACCTCTTGTTGCATCTGAAATCTAGCACACACAAAAAAAGGTTCTCTAGCTGACAAAACACTTTTTTCAGTTATCCTGATCTGTACATTGTGCGCAGCCCAGGAACTCTAGAAATAGAAATGAATCAATGATGTGTTGTCTGACTGAAAAATGATGGCGACAAATTCCTTTAACTTGAACGATTTAAGCATCTCAGCCTAACCTGAACTGAGCTCATATATCTTCGCACAGTCGCAGCTTGTCTGTGCCATCATGTTATTTAAAAATCATTTGTTTGCAACTTTTGTCAATTAAAAACAGTGCATCAAAGTGCAAAGGAACTTTTCAATGTGAAGTTAAGTTAATCAACTGAAATATTCACTTGAAGTATTCAGCCTTTTAATTTTGGGAAGACCTCTGATTAGCAATACAGCTTGTCTTACTAAGCAACATCTACAGACCACACTGGTAGGATTTAAGCTGTATGTTCCTGTATTTTAGATTGTGTTGGAATTTTAGAGTATTCACTGGGCCTCAGAGTATACATCATGTTTTATTGCAGACCAGACATGTGGTGGTCTTCCATGTTTTAACAGACAGCTTCGCAATCAGTGTCAGTAAAATAAAAAAAAAATCATCTGGTGACACCCATACACAAAACGTGTATACTTTCCTCATCCTCATAGGAATATGTGCTCAGGCCCTTCAGCAACCTAACCGGTCCTGTTCTGCTCCACACCGACCTCTACACCAACTCCTGCTGGACAGTACGTTCATCTTCTAACCTCTATGGAGACTGGTGAGGAGGAAAGGAATGGTTTACAGTATGTGTCCTCTGCACATACACACATGTAATACTCTCTGTACCCTTTATGCAACAGTGACAGACTATGGAGAGGTTGGGCCACTAGTTAGCTTTACAGAAGTAATCATCAGTTACAAGAATATAGCATTTTGGTTAAAATCCCATTTTGACCTTACTTGAAAACACAGACTTCAAGCTTAACAATAACTAAAGAAATAGTGCCTGCTGAGGATTCCCTCCATAGTTCAATGGCTAGTTAATGCTACTTTACTGGAGCAAAAAAGAGCCAAACAGAAAGTCTACCAAAACCCAAGCAAGATGTTTGCAAATCAGAAGTACAGAAGGAGCAATAAGTGACTATATATTGAATTCCAGCAGCATTTTAAGTGTGTGTGTGTGTGTGTGTGTGTGTGTGTGTGTGTGTGTGGTGTTCGTGAGGCTATAAAGAAAAGTATGAGTAAGTCACAGTCAGGCCCCTCAGAGTAGTGAGTCGTCTGTGCATCCTCCCTCAAGGCCATAGCGGAACTCCTGCAGGTTGGAAACCCCATAGAAATGAATGAACGCCGCTGCCACGACCAGGACATGAAAGATCTGATGAGAATGGAACTAGAAAGAGTGAAAGAGATGCGTAAGTATTGGTTTCACTCATTATCATTTGCATGTGTTTGTTCAAGCATTGGAGAAAAAAAAAAATTGACATATGCTCAACTGAAAAGTGTGCAAAGATCATACATTTAAGGTTCTACTTCATCAACTTAAGTGATTTTTGTTAATATTTTCTTATTCTGAATTAGATGTCAGCAACAAATTTCAATCAAGTTGGGGCAGAAGCCACAAAAAACCGTGAAAGTTGATGAATGTTCAATATGTACCTGTTGGGAACATTCCACAGGTAAACAGGTTCAAGTTATAATGCATTATCAAGTTACTGTACGTAATGTCGACACATAAAAAACTTACCCAGATGTCACACTTGCCAGGAAAATAGCGCTCAGGGATCCTGGCTGCATACAGACCAGCACCAGTGATATACATGGCCCCCATCAGGTAAAACCAACCCATCTGGCCGACTGTGGTGGCCTTAACAAAGCCCTCTTCAATGGTGAAGTGCATGGTGGGAACAATGCCGCTCAGTCCAAGACCCATGAACACTCCTAAGAGAAGAATTGGACTCGAGTTACTGTGTGTAATTCTGAAAAAGTCCACATCTACATTTGTAAATGTTACAAGACAAGAAATCTTTAGAAAATCATTTTAAACATGCAAACAAAGCTTCACAGTCATTCATAACTGCAGCATGTTAACAATGACTCCTCTGCATTTAAGAGTTTGATCTGCAAGGCAACGAAAAGGCGACACAGACAAATGTGTGATAAAATTATAAAACTCTAAATTAAAGAGAAAACGCCGTATTTAAAAAGGTGTGTAGGTTAGCACCTGCTCTCGTAGGTCTGTGACGAGGTGTAGAGAAACGGTCCCACTGTGCCACTATGATGGCAGCAATGCCAAGAACACATACAATGGTGAGGTAGATAAGTCGAGGCTGAGGGGAACAATAGAACGAGTAGTACAGCCAGGGCACGAAGGAGCCCATGATGAGGAGGGCAATGCCCGAGTAGTCAAGCCTGAAGAGAGGGACACAGAGACAGACAGTTTTTATGTATTTATAAACACGTTGTGGATTTTCACACCGAAATCAACATCACCTGACAGTCGATTTCTAAGTCATTTAAATGCACTAACGCATAAGACATGGACACAGTAACATAAAGTAAACAGTAGAGTATTTTTGACACTTTAGATGGTACACGATTCAGCCTAAATTAAGTTGATTCTACAGCAGTCTGCCAGAGTAAAGCTGCATTAATCACAGATCAGTTTAAAGCTCTTCATATTGCCCCACAAAAATGACTGAGCTGCTGTTAAGTGCAGTTAAAATACAGACAGGAAGTGTCATGGGTCAATTTCCCAACCCTTTGGTTAATGGATGAGACACAATTTTGTTTCCTTCTTTTAAATTTACAGTTCGTTGTCTTTAAATTACTGTAGCAATTACACATTAGAGCCAGAAACATTTTGCGAAGAAATTAAAAAGTCGGAATCTAATCTCCGAGGACCATAAGGAGAGAAATCACCTTATTCAGCAATTCCAACACTGTAAATTCTTGAAATAAATCAAATTCAATAATACAGATTTCTGCAGCATCATGTGATCATGAACTATGGCCCATTCTCCCCTGAATAATGCCTGTGGGGATATTCCTGCAGTGAACTCTAGATGGCAAGCTGGAGCTGCACGTCCAGCAAGAAGACACATGCAACTGTCTGTTAGTCTAAAAAAAGGAAAAGACTTTGACAGTTACAAATTATTCCTTCAAGAGATGCATGGCACGTATATGAGAAACAATGTTTGACAGTACGAGCCCTTACTTGGAGAAGGTGCGAGACACTTTCTCAGAGTGGCAGTAGACTGTATGAAAAAGCCAGGAGAAGCTGAGGCAGAGCACTGCACCCAGGAAGAACATCCCAAACACCACTTTCTCTTGCAGCGGGGCCATAAAATAGATGTTGGGCCGCAGCATGGTTAACGTGCCCAGACAGAGGAACAAAATCAACCCTGAGGGGAAAAAACAGGACAGTTTTACTAATAACTAACAAGAGAAGAGACCAAAGCTAACCGAAGTCATTTAACTAATGTGTGGCTGTAAAAAAAATAGAATATGCTGCTAAAACCCCATATTCAACAATTTTAGGAATACTATGTAAGGTCTTTTATTTTCACCTAACAGGTGAGTCCAGATGTTTCCTGTCTCAGTGTGAATTCTGAAGATGCTTCCAAAACACGCCCGGAAAGAGGGCATAGGAGGCCGATGTCCATGCAGGAGGTAATCGTTGTCCTTAAGCCACTCTGGTAGGACATGAAAGGGGATGACCCTCCAACGACCCTCCCACACCTAAAAAAGCAAAAACAGTGTTCATTCACAGACACATTCATTACTAATTACTATAATGAACGTCTCAAACTCAAATCCTGTGAGGCTGACACAGACACTAATATTTTTCAATAGACAATTATTTCACATGCAGTTTAAATATATGAAGAGGTAAAATGCTGATAATCGGTACTGAAATTTAAGTAAAATATACATGATGTATTTAAAAGGGAATTAGGATATTTTTAAACCTATATTTACATGTTTTGGTCTGTAAATGGTTCATGCATTCAATAGATCACCTCAGCTACAATGGCTGCAACGTAATCCTTTGGGGCAACTCCAACCATCAAAGTTATTTCCACTAAACTACTAAATTAGTTTTTTTTTTTTGCCACTCACAGCCTGAGATCGTGTCTGACAACATTACAAAAAGAGACCTACAGAGACCTTTTTGTTGAAAAAATAAACAGAAACAGTACTCAGGGAAAAGTCACGCTGCAGGAAGACTATTTACGTGACTGAGTAACAATCTCAGTGGGCGAGTGGCAAAAAAAAGAACTTTAAGTAGACGTTGCTTCCTTTGGGTTTTCTTTGAAGTGGCCCAAAGGATTACACTGCAGCCACTACAGTCGTGTTGCAGCTGTCAGGTGGGGCGACTGCTCTGCCGAACCAGTTCCACAACTTCTGCTAAGTTTGAACCATTTACACACCAAAATAAGATAACATAGGGTTTATGGTTAAAAATACATGAATTCCCCTTTGAGATGGAGGAAGTTGGCCTGATCTTTTTAGTCTGAGTTCTTCTCAATCAATCTATATGTACATGTGTTTTGATGCTTTATTGACAAATAAGTTTTTGTTGTTGTTGCTGTAGTAAACTGACCTTGTCTCCCATGGTGACATGCGTGTCTTATACAACACACATATCCCATGTCTGATGCACAATCATAAAAACACCTACATGTGACTCACTCTAATTACACAGCAGTCACAGGTTAATCTCTGGTTGTTGCTGTTCACCCAGATCTGTAACTGTGTGTCCATTAAGCTCACTCCTGAACCACACAATCTGTTAGACCTGCTAACCACCTGTGAGATGGACAGGGTGTTGACTTTCAGCACATTATGCAACAATGCATTATTTATGCTGGTTCGACATAAGATTAGCCAACCAACATGTAGCAATCTAGGGTTGTACCGAAGACTATTTTTAGTGCTTAAAGGTTTCAATGAGAAACACTTGGAAATATTCAAAGCTTCACACAGTCATATCTTCACATTATGATTAGTATCAGATGGGTTGCGGGCAGGTGAACGGATTGGGCATTGGTTTCCATGGCAATGACCAAAGCATTGAAGTATTCAAGTCAGCCCTATACAAATCACAATCAACTTTGCTGGATTATGAAGAGATTAGCTAACAGTTGAAAAAAACCACTGTATTTATAATAACTATATCAATACCGACATTCATCCCTTCATTCTAAAACTGAGCTTGAAGGGGGAAGTAGAGCCAGATAGGATAAAATGTACTTCACATCTACTTGAAGCACAGGTCCCTGAAAAGAATCAAATGTTCTCTGGTAGTTAAACCAAGTAAAATCTGTAAACCTATACAAGTTTCGCATTTAACAAAATGAAAAGACAATTTTACCTTATGTACAAACTCCTCCATCTTCTCCATGGCATGGTGAGCCTGGAGTGGTAAGGTCAGCACTTCTCCCACCTCATCATCATCCTCTTCCTCATCAGCAAGCATCGTGGCTCCCTTTAGAGAAATCACAAGAGAAGACTGAAGCTACTGAACCACAGAAATTTTTCTCTGGGAGATGCGCGAAAGAGTCCTACCTCTGGATGGACACCTTTAGATGCTGCTTGTCGGCCCCCTCCCTCCTTCAGAAGTGGCCCCAGCTCCATCAACTCAACATCTGGGACATGGCAGTCCTCAGAGATCCGGCAGTCTGCATCACTTGCAGACCCGTTTCGGCCTGACATAGGGAGACTGCCTGATGACCCACTCACAGTCTCTGTATTCAGCTTCAGACGGTAGAGGTGGTTCAATTTCCTCCTGGGCAACCAGAATCACAATCAAGTTTAGACTAGAAATTTGACTCCAGCCCTCAGTTACTCTCAATAAACTCTGCAAAGAACACATTTATGGGAAGACACAAATATAGACATTGAGCTAAACGTAGATAATCAAACACAAAACAAAGAGTATCTAAACACAAGTCAGATTGTTACTATGTTTTGTATATACAAGGTTGTGTGTAAAAGTGCACGGCAAAGTGAAAAAGCTTGAATAAATATTATATAAGCAATAATGCACAATATATCATTGGCCATTGTATTATTGGCTGATAACTGATTTTTAACTAAATTTCGCTATTGATATTACTCCCACAATGGAATTTCACCTGATAAATGTGTCCCATAACAGAGTAGTTTTACAAAAGCTGCAGAATAGGGATTTCACCTGAAACCTGGTTCTGAAAGGTAATAAAATCTCAAAGTCCGTTCTTTTCAGTTTTTTTCCTAAAATTCATAAATGCCAGTCAATAACGAGAGGAGGTCCTACGTTAATTATCTTACATATTTAAGAAACAATTTTTAGGTTATATTGGCACATGCAAGTTTACAATAATTACATCTATTTACTATATGAACGGTGAAGGCGCTCTAGCATAGAATAGGCTGTGCGAGTGGGAAAGTAAACTTAATCTAAAAACTTTGTCTTTATCATATTATTATCAGCCTCACTTAACATGTTGGTCCTGAAATACCACACTGGTTTCAAGTTGTTGCATATCATGACTGTATGTACAATCTGCATAGAACCTACATATGACAATGAAAGAATATTATTCACATGCTGTTGCAATCTTTTATTACGCACTATTGTTTTTCTCCTTAATTCAACTGGCTGTTGATTAATCTGCATGTCATATGAAATCTTTTTTTAACAATCAGACATGCACAAAAAATAAACCAACGCATAACTTACACTGATCTATGTTACCAGCCAAAATAATCGGTCGATATCGGTTATAGTAGTATAATACTTAAGATACAAGACAGACTGCTGACATTTGATACAGAGCTGGGGGTGACAACACAAACAAAACGTTTAACAAAGTTAATGCTTAGCAAATCCCGTAGGACTGCTGTTGATTAGCACCGTGTCAGACGGAACATGGGACTACAAAATGTAAACATCCGCAAGATAGTGACGGCTTCACGTAAATTCGTCGTATCTTTACAGTTCAGTACATTTCATCTGAACAGACACTAATACGTTGTAAGTTAGCAGGTCACGGATCGCTCACATATCAGCTTGCTAACGTTAGCTAGCTGAGCTGCTAACCAGTCGAGAAGGCGACACTGCTATTTGAATTAACTTGCTAGCAGGAAAACAAAAGTCTTCATGGCAACACCAACATATAACGCTATCTAGACAGTCTATTCTATAGAGATCTGCTATAGCTATTTAATTTAATGGGAATAAGTTACCTGACAAGGTAGTGTTCTAACCAGGAAGGTGAATTGTTTATCGATACGCGAAACACAATCCTTTCCGGAAGTTGAGATCCCTTCCGCAAACCGAATCCTTGTCATTTTTCCAAAATAAAAGCTCCTCACGTAATTCTCTCAACATCTTTGAACACTTGGACCAACAAAAGTCTTAATTTGTTTATATTTATTTCAAAAAGAATTCACAACATGTAAATAGGGAAATAATGTTATAGATATTTTTGGAAAACGTATAGCTTTGTTGCATGCGTGTTCAGCCAAGGATGGGTTAAATGCAGAGGAAAAATTCAGTTTATGTAGAAATATGCTGCCAAATACAGCTGTTTCTAAACATATATATATATATACATATATATATATATGTATATATATATTTAAAATGTGTCACAAATTGTGTTTTTATTTATTTTTATTAAAGAATGTAAGACCAGAACAACAAACAAACAAACAAACAAACATTGTCTACCCAATGCATTTTAATGGAATAGTTTTCAGAGACAGAAAGCACAGTATGACCACATCTTGTACATCAGATCTATTTTAAATGCACCAAGGTCAGAAATACTGTGCATGGTGATTTAATAATGGAGTGAGCAACTTGGGGATATAATTAACGGTGAAAGTCACAAAAACAGAAAAGAGGCTGATATGTGCAGATCGACAATGCAGAGAATTAGAAAAAACTTATGGGGTTGGATAAAAGCCTCTATTCTCACAGCCTGTCATCACAGATGGCTGCAACTAGTACAATAATGAAGGATTTTCTGGAAGAAAAGCAACCATCTTCACTGCTCAGACATTACTGTTTCATGTTGAGTATCACAGGGTAAAAATTACAGAACGTACTGTGTCAAAGGAATCAGGTGTGACAGACAATGAATTTTGTTTTACATTTAAAAATAAAAAACAAACCTAACCATAAATAACCAAATGCATAAATGTTCAATATCAAATACAGTTGAATTCAGTGTGTCTCAGGTTACTTGGCAATTTGCACCAAACATTTCCTCAGCCTGGCAACAGTTGTCAAAAGCTTCCCCAAAACAACTCATTATATAACTAATTGCCTCATTTCCATCAAGCCTTCTCTTGAATACATAATCACCTTCGTTAAGTACACACCTATGTGCACATCTTGCAAAACCAGGTGGAGAATCCAATATTAAAGCTCAGCATAATCAATAGGCCTTTCCACAGCAGACATTTTAACTTGTGTTATTAATAACATTAAGGTTGGCTCTGTTCTGAAAGGGAATCAGCTCAGTGGAATTCAGCCATTCACTTCCTTTTTATCATTTACACCTGTGTAAATAAAAGCACATGATTCAAGTTAATGAAACTCAACATGACTCTTTATTTTCTTCCACAGGGAAAATTTTTTCACAGATTTTTTTTTCAACAGGAGCACATTATTATTAGGTCCACTTAAACTACCCTAACTGATAAATAGAAAAGACAATAAAAAAGAGGCACACAAGGTAACATGATTGTGTTTATATATATATATATCTATATATATATATAGATATATATCTATATATATATCTATATATAGATAGATATATAGATATATATATCTATATATATATATGTATGTATGTATGTATACACACACACACAGCTAGACAGTCTTTACTGTTGCGGGATTTTGCAAACTCAGGTCCAAGTCTTTTTTCATTTCAAGTCTGACTTTCAATGAGTCCAATGGTGCAAATCACAATAAATCAACACCTAAAATAGATCACTGTGAGAGGTCAAGCAGTGCGTAGCTGTAGTGGAATTTGCAGTTATTTTCTTTCATTCTCAAATGATCTGCTATAAAGAGATTGTGGGAGACTTGCTTGTAAATCACATATAAGTTTCAAATAAAGTTCACAGGAGTCAAATAGTATTGGTTCAAACAAAAGGCTTAGTGTTTCTCTGCTGTCTCAAACGCTTGTGCACCAACACAGACAGTGAAAAGTTTCTGTTAAAGCTCAGGACATTTCAATTTCCATCTGATACATTAATAGCTGCCAAGCATCAAGACTTTTCTTTTGTCTTAATTTGCTATTTTATATGTCACGTGAGTTAATATTTAGTTTCAACTAGCTGATTGAGTCTGTTCAAGTTAACGAGCACAGCCACAGACATGCGTAAGTATAAAAACAGGACATATCTGACAAATTTCAAATCTAAGCAGCTCAAGTTCATCAACATGGTGACACAATAAAGACAATATCATACATAAAATGTGGTTAAAAACAATGTGTTGCTCATTTACATTATTTTACAATCAAGTTATTTTGTTCACACAGCTAGGTGAAAAGGAGCACTTTATTCCCCATCTAAAAAAAAAGGAAACTCCTCCGCCTTGACCACAGCCTCACATTAAATTGTATCATTTAGTAGTGTGTTTCTGGCTACAGTTAGTGGCTTCATCTAGTGCAGCACTACGCTATATGATCAAGTACCTAAAGTAGTTTACCTGACAGGTTGACATGTGACTTGTATAAATCCTAATTCATCTGAGAGCAAATTCAACCATTGTCTAACTGTTAAATAGTTATTAGTAAAGTTATTTCAAAAACATTCACATTTCTCAAAATCTAACTAAAATGTGCAATGTTGGTACACATTAGAGCTGCCAATACTCTCCTGCCAATTACCATTTCATCTCTAATTACTCTTCATATCAAAAATAACCCTGTATTTAATGACACAGAAATTCTGTGATGTTTAGAATATCTGTTTTTTGATCAACTTAAGAACCACTTTTGAGCTGGCAGCAGATTTACGGTGTTAGCCCAAGACACCTTGATTGCAATCAGTCACAGGTTGAAACAATGCTAAGTAACAGAGATTATTTATCCCCTTTCTGTTTATAACATTAAATATTCACTTCAATGCTTCATTTAAAATTGTTAGTACAAAACATCATATAGAGAATGGACAAAAACAGCACTTAAAAGCTGTACTAATACAAATCCAATCCAACTGAGAGGTGTTCAATACAACTTTATAGTAACTTTGAAGCCTGTAGTTTGTGTTACTGTTGTACTTTATTATCGCTACTATTATTTCTATGTAATTATATTGTAGGGTGTTTTTCTTCATCCTCCCTCTGTGTGCCCAAATACAGACAGGTAAACAGGATGACGTGAACTTTAATAAATCTATTTTCCAATCACTTCACTTTGGTCAGTTGTGAATTATTGCAGCTGCAGCCTCCGAGTTAACTTTTGTGGTCCAACTTCAGGTCTTGGCCTTGGTTTACACTTGACTTACAAAGTGAGAGCCATCATCTACAACCCAGTGTCCTCGAGTGTCATCTGCAGCTCTCTGAGGAGCCTTTCTTGGGATAACCTTAAAGTTAGCAACAGAAAAAAGTAACAGTTCTTTTAGAACCACGAGTAAGATGTGAAGATAAACAATGACATACATTTTATTTGTTTAACCTATCTGTGGCTGTGTTTTCAGTGTCTGCTGGGGTAAACTAAATATTGAAGCCATGGAAAAACAAAAACAAACAAAAAACAAAAACACCAAAATAAAAATGTTCCAAAATACTACATGATCCTACATTTCTTTTCCAGCAGCTGTGGCATGCAACAAGTTGTGATTTCCATGTTCTATTCCATTCATTATAGAGTCACTTTGAGAAGATACATTGTACCATATATATTATATATTATAGCCGATGGATAAGTGAAAATAATTTCCTGTCGTTTTTTTGTTGTCAATCACTTAAGTCAATAATCACATAAGACCTCTTGTCAAATGTCTGCTTACCTGTTCGTGGTACTTCTGATTTTGGTAGCAGGTTGACTCCCGAGCTGACACATTTTTCAGTCTGACTGCCCCCTGTCTGTCAAGAGAACGGGATCTGGGGGCTTTGAGCTGACTGCGCAGGTGCCATGACTTGAGTTGTTCATTCACGACTTGTTGTGGGAGAACAGTGGTGTGGGAGTGTGGATGGTCCCATTGAGCCGGGGAGGGGTAGAGTCTGATTTCTGGAGGTGAAGGCCTTTGTGTTCTCTGGTGGGGCACAGCGACGTCTTTATACCAATATTCATATCTGCTGGAGGGACAGGGAGCCTGCTGGGCATAATAGCTCCGTGGCAAGTCCAGATCAGGTGGGTAGAGCATTTCTTGATTATAATAAGCTTTGGGAAAACTTGGACTGGACTGGTGCCTGGGATTATGGTAAAAGCCACTGCGTGGGAAGGCTTGAGGTCCATAGCTGCCAATTGGGCCAGAGTGCGGGAATGCAGGCTGGTATTGCTTGGGTGAGTCACAGGGCAGCTCCTGACATGGTGAGCTGTTGTAAGATGCAAACGAGTGTTCAGAGTTACTATCCTCAGAGCCAGCATGGCTTCCGTAGTTCACCACTGGGGGAGGGGTCTCTGGTAGAGTTATTGAGTATTCAGTCAGTCGCCTCCTTGGCCCTCTGGTGCGACCACGTTCCTTTTCAAGTGGAGATTCAGGGTTGGATAACCTGTGAAAAATCACACAAGATGCAATGTTACATAGCAAGTGCATTAGTATGGCTATCTCAAACTCTAACAAACTCAACTTTTCAAATATGTAAATCTCAAGGGCCTTGATTTTATTTTATTTTTTTTTAAATAACACGGGCAAGGCAGGCTGAGGTGTTTATACCTGAGGGAGAGCTGCCTGTGCACACGCATCTCTGGTGTGGAGGGTGTGCTGCTCGACTGGGTGCGGCTGAGCCTCAGATGGGAAAGTTGCACAGGCAGACCAGACTGTGCTAAGCAAGCCTCCAGCGGTGGCAACAAGTCACTTCTGGCTGGACTGCTGATCACACAGAAAACAGCACAAAAAAATGTTATGTTTTGTTTTTCAGTTTGTGTTTTTATGTATTCATACATTATAAATTATATGTCTGATATATCCAGGATTTGATTACGAAGACAGACTTCAGCAGAAGTTATTGTATGGGGTGTGTGGACAACATTAATCCATCATACTGGCAAAGAAGAATACACTTTATCAGAGGTTGGCATTTTTATTACAGCAATCGACTACCGGATAGTAAAAACTGAATTCTGCCTCTGTGTCATTATAAATCAGTAGGGTTTACAGTTCAGTGCTGGCTGTGTGCTTGGACTGTTGTAGCACCAGTGCAAAAGCAGATGGCAGTGTTGCACATTCATGAACATCACCGATGTTTTTGTTGTAATACAGGGCAGGAACAAGAGGGTCTGCACTGGAAATGACTCTGCTAGAAGAGCTATTTTGTCCACCAGTGTCTTCATTTTGCTCTGTTGTCTTCACTATCAACAAACATTAATAAGGGAATACAGCACAAGTATACTAATCAGTCCTTTTTATGTCTATACGGTCTTGATGTATAAAAAATATTTTGAAAGGCAGAAGGGGAGCTTTAATTATTTACTTCCATCACCTTATTTTTGTCCCAGCCCTTTCAAAGAATTCAACCAGGAAGATTTCACTCGCATGTTTGTTAACAGTCGTGACAGCCACAAAATTTACATTTCACACAGCTTACTACAATCCAAGTACCGCAAACCACACATTCACTTTTCAAGAACTAAAAACTTGATGAACAAGAAAGGAGCCATGATGGATGGTCTGTGTTACCTTGTCTTGCTGGAGGAGCGTGACTTCTTGCTCCTCTGGTAAGGTTGGTCGAGACTCGACTCCATCCATGGAGAATGCTGGATGGGAGGAAGGTCATATGCAGGGCTTGAGGTTAAACTCAGCGTAGGAAGAGGAGACTGGCTAGGCGTCAGCGGCAACGACTGTGGAGCCACAGATGGAGACGCGTCTGTGCAGCACTGTGAGGACGCAGGGGGACGCTGGGGAGGATCGGTCTCTCCTGGACAGGGGAGTCCTGAGGACAGCTGTGATGACTGGCTTGTCACTTCTAGAGAAAAATGGAAATGACAGAATGTATCATACCTGCAGAGAGTTCTTGACAAGTTGTTTAGAGTTGATACATCTCCTCCATAGATTCTTTGCATCTCTTTTATTAAGAGAAACTACAAACACTGCAGTATTCAAGATAAATACTTGTTTTATGGCTAACTGGCTGTGTGGCGACATGGCCCTGATTTTAAACTACCAAAAAGGCCGGTCTTGAAAAAAGCTTTTCCACTCGGAAAATAGGCCTTACCTTCATCTTGCACTACAGAATCAGACAGAGAGCTGTCATCAGATATACCCAGATCTGAAAATCAGACAAAACATTTTGATATATATGTGAAGCCTCAGAAATCTGTGAAAGCCAATTAAAAAAAAATCAATAAATTCCCTGCAATGAAGATGACAGCAGGAATTTCACATCAATCTGTCCTCCAGTTCGGCCTCACCTTGTTGTGTAATATTAAAAGCAGGGAGTGGTGATGATCGTCCGTGCTCCAGTCGCACCTGAAACGCCGTCTCCTGTAGCTGTTTGAGTTTCTTCTCCTCTCTCTTGTACTGCAATAAACGGCTCTTTCTAACAGCCTTACTCGGGTGATCCTCCTCGCAGAGCTTGCGCGCTGCCTCGAATATCTTCATCTGAAGTGCCAACTCAGCATCCACTAGACTCAGTTGTGAATCCTATAAGAGTTCAGTCAGGGTGAAAACAGCGTGACTTCTGAGGTTTTTCTTAACGGTTACACATTGTTTAAAAACAAGACATTATTCTGACTCCCAGTGTCTAAATGCTGCTTATACCTGTGCTCTGCGAGAGATGCTTTGTTCGTCCAGTTTAAACGCAGCTCCAATACGTCTGCGAATCTGCGGTGGCTTCTCTCCTGGCAGTAGAGGGTAATCATCTGACAGCCGGCCTGTCAGCTCCTAAACAAAAGCAAATCCAGTTGTCCACTGAGCAACTTTTGAATGTGACTACAAGTTTATTTTTCTTAAGACACGGCTTAACTTGGTGAATACATCATTGAAATAAATACATGTTTTCAAACTCTCAGAAATCCTTTCGGTTTAGTTGTTCAAATAAAGAAACAGACGGTTTATTCACCCATATCTGTGGAAGTTTTGAAATGATGTACAAGTTTCTTTTTCCGCTCTCCTTACATGTTGAGGCATACAGGTTCGAGGAATCTGTTGCACAATTCTGAGTTAGCAGTGATTTCCTTTCACAACACATTCTTTGGGTCTCACTTTCTCACTGTATCAAGTGTCTGTGAGAAAAACACACGCAGAGCATCACAACGCGCCGCTACCGAATTCGTTAAAAGAACAGTCATAGAAACACTGTTACTTTGAGTCACTCCTAACCAGCCACCTTTGGAGACAGACACAAACATAAGTATGGTCGGTAAGATTAGGTGTTCTTTTGTCACAGAGAAGAGGGAGAGGTATCATGCCTGCCATTAGTTCACCTGAGCATGTCCCAACAGGAGTGCCCAGCCCCAGTGTCAACAGGAAAGTATGATCAGTCCTGGGATTCTACCCTGGAACACTGACGCATGACAGAGATATACTACTAAAGAAAAAAAAAAAAAAGTGTCCAGTTTCAAAATTACTCAGTATGGCAATCGTTGGTCGTTACTTGATAATTCACAGTGCAGAAAATGAAAGGATGACATGACAACAGTCTCATGCTGGATTCCAATCCAGGCAGTTAAGGAAAATTGCTTTGGTCAACTGAACCACCAGAATACTGTTTTAAAAGCTATGATACATTAAAAGAAATCTCAGTTCAGCCACATTGCGTGGTCTCATGTCACTACGCAATTGTGCCTAAAGGGAAAGGCAGGACGTCTGCATTCTGCTCAGTGGTAAGAGCCAAAATAATAACGTCACAAAGGAGAGGAGGATAGATTAAAAGACTTTTTGTTTCCTCTCAGTGGAGTTCCTAACCACTGTGACCTTAGGACCAAACGAATGCAGTTTTGAAAATGTAGCAGTTTTTTTTAGGACATAAACATACACTAAGCCAGTGTTTTTGAATCTCTGAAATCAGATCTGAATTCCAAACCCCAATCTCACGTTGTAGTGTGGACAATAGAGCAATTATTTAAGAAAAAATCTGTTATCCAGCATTAATCTGCTGGCCTTCCAAACAAGACTATAGTGGACCATGTGGACATGGCCAAACACATCTCAGAAATGTGCCTTCCTACAGGCTACTTTATTAACCTGCAGTAAAGAGCAACCACAAACATCCTACTAACACTCAATAACCCCACCTATGTAGTGTTTTATAACAGATGCTGAATCACAAACACGGCGGGTACATTTTGTCAGTTTGTTATATTACGTAACAATTGTCTGCTATTGTTTAAATCTAAAAACACCTTTATTAAGATTTTAATTATCTTAGATTATCATGATTATGTGACTCATTCGTTCTGTAACATGTTTCCAGCATTTTTATGCAGCCTCATTAGGTTTTTAGTTGGTTTTTTGTTGATTTGCAGATTACAACTACTCACTGCTTCTCGGATGCAGAGTTTCTTCAGTTCCAGTATGCAGATCTCCAGACTGTCTTTGAGATCCTGGTGTTTGAGCTTCATGGCCCGCGTGTGTGTGGTCACATCCTTCGTATGTGTTGTTGGGCTGTCAGAGCCTGCATTTTGCAACAGGAAAGAAGCATATGGACTCATCAGACTCAACTGTTATTCAGTACTCAACATGAGAATGTATCACGAGAACGAGAAAGTGGAAATAAAAGTTAGAAATTACTAAGTATAGCCAAAACTCAAAGCAGTTGCTCATTTCATTCCAAAGGGGAATTTATACAAATCGGTTAAAAAGTAAATTGGGAAGTCAACTTCTGATGACTTCCACTATGATTTGTCCACAACATCTGTAGTCCAGCAATTTATTTAACAACAGAAGTCAAGGAAAAGCAGAAGATCCTCAGAAGGTGGAACAAGCACATAATATAATGAATTTTCCACAGATTAATCTACATTTTTCAACACAAAAGCGTAAACACATGCACAGTATATACAAAGAGTAGGAAGTTCACCAGGTGCACCTTGCTTGAAACTTTTATTGAGCTTATCACACTCAGTTTTTGTTGACACTGGTGACGTCGATGTTGATTCAACTCTGTGGTCATTGTGGAGACTGCTGTTTTTGGTTTTGTTGAATGGCACTGCATTCTACTGAAAGGTGTTTAAGTATCAATTGGCTTCTCACCAAATATGTGCATAATGTGTGAGAACAAGTGTGTTTTGAGAAGCCATCCGCAATGAAAAGCTAACGTTCAGACAAACATCTGAAATCAATTAACATCCATGTAAGTATCTTATCCAAGTAAATATCTCAGCTAATGTTGCTAAAACAGCATTTATTCATGCACAAGTCTTTGGTGCCATGTCACGTTTGTGCATTAAAATAACCCGCAGAAGTTTAAAAAGTCCCTAATATTCCCATTCCTTTATGTTGATGGAGATCTTTGCTATGTCGTTTGCCAGCTGTTGTGGTTTTACATGTTCTATTTTAATATGATTTATGTCTTTGTACTTTGTTGTTGTAAGTACTCTGGCATGCTCATTCAATGGCGCCCCATACGTTATTTTAATTAGAAAAGTGCACTTTCATTTTCCTGCCGTAGATTAACTCCCGAGACCACAACACAAAGGCTGCTTTCAACAGAACGTACCTTTTGTTTTTATCGTTGTTTTCATTAGTGGCATGCAGAATGAGCGGCAGGATCTTCGTAACTATAAACAACGTGTGAGAGTTCGACGGGTGCCGTCTGTAACCTTGGTGACTAATGACATTAAGATTAGTCTCAGGACTGTGGGAGTGGCTTCAAGCAAAAAAGGCATTGAGCACAACATACCTTCAGAGATTATTAACAGAGTCCCTGCAGGTATTTACAAATGTCAGAGGCGCGACAGGAAAAAGGGTGACAGCACGACAATAGGGCAAAAAATTCCTCTTCCTAGAGTGACAATCACCCTATTGTTTGTAGATGGACACATTTTCATTGCAAAGAGGAGACGTCACGTGGCTCGGTTAAGGGGCAAGGAATGTCAGAAAAGTCAGAGCTAATCAGCAGACGCTGCTGAGCAAAGCAAAAACAAGACTGCCAAAGTTCGATGGTATTGTTACCATATGTTACTGAATAATGTAGACTGGCAAATTATGTGACTGAATGAAAATTAATGAATCGTTTGGTCAATAACATGTCAGAAGGAGTAGGAAATGCAAATCAACATTTTTTTCAAAACCAACTCTCAAACTGCTCGATTTGTCAGATCAACAATCCACATGAAAAGATATCCAGTTTAATATCACAGAGGACAAATGATTAATTCATTCAAGTTCATTTTCTGTCAAGAAGCTAATCAATTACTCAACTTACTTGCTTCTATTTTTTACAAATTACGTCCAAAGGGCAGAATTTTCCTCTGAATAAAATCCAAAGTTAAAGGGGAATTTCACCAAATTTACACATTAAAATCTGTTTGCAGATCTTGATCTTGGACAGTACCTCTGCATATGTGGGAAAAATGTGTGAAGCTTTTTGTAGTTTCAGAGGGAGCCAATAAACTGTTTATCAGATTTCATGCCCGCAGAGTCAGCTGGGGTTGAAGACCAGGACAAAGAAGTTTGAAAATGAAGAAAATCTGGGCGTGTGGAGTTGAGCAAAGAACAGAGCTTGCCACTCCTCTGTAAACCGCTCCTCACCTCTGCTTGAGGTCTGAAGCTCAAGGCTACATTAGCCGCTACTATCACAATACATCCAACCAAGCGGTCAGCACTGCATTGTGGGTAACGTAGGGGCCAAGTTTTGACAAGGACGAAGAATGTATGGAATTAAGAAAAACTTTTAACCATCTATCCTGAGTCTGACAAAGTTTTAAGAGTGCATTCAGTGAAGTTCTCTTTTAATTTGGATCACTTGAACTGCGTCCTGTATGAAAAAGTGTTTTCTTTAATAAAGTGGATGACTTGCATTTGTTCTCAACTGGCTGGAATTACTACACAAAATAAATTAAATCTGGTGTCTGCTGAAAGGAGTAGCAGAAGAATGTATTTTATTTTATTGAGGATGTGATTGAAATCTCCGTTGCCAGCTCCATGTAATCTGCTATGATTGCGTTATTCTCTGAATGGATGCCATTTTGTTAAATACAGAATGAAGCAGAAACGTGACCAATTCAATAACAGTCACTCAATAAAACGAAGCAAACTGTGCCAGGAGAAGACCAATGTTACGAACAGGCTCTGAATTTAACAGCAGTAAAGTTGGGAGTGAGTAGGTAGAGAAAAATGTTGTGACAATCCAGATTTTTTACAAGACAAGAGCTGTAACAATTTGTCAATTTAGTGGATCAAAAGAAAATGAACCTCCAACTATTTTTCAAGCCATACAAACTGACCCGAATGAAGGATGATGCCGCTGTCAGTGTCACTGATCTCTCCGTTGCCCTCCATGATAGATGGTAGATGGACTTCCTGTTGCTCTTCTTCAGTGGATGGTGTCGATGCTCATCATTTCCTGGAAATAATACTCCAGTTTTAGCATACACTTCAAAGTTTCAAGCTTTTTTCAAGTCAAAATTAATTTCACAATAGTCAGGGATAATTTGTGAGGTGTTGAAAATGTACACATTTCTGTTGTCACATAATGCCAAACACAACAGATAAATCAAGAAATGCACCAGAATATAAAATGGGATTGCAGGAATCTTGTCACTGGGCTACAAACAAAAGCAACAGATGAGTAGTCAAGACCCAAAACCAATTTTCAACCCAAACAGTATTGACACAAGCTTTTCAAAAACTGTAAAAACTGTTTACTTAGTCTTGTGACATACAGCTGGAGTGATTCAGGTGTGACTTGCCTTCTTGACCCTACGGTCAGGTGCAGTCATAGTCTCCCACAGCATGAGCACACATACAAGCTGCCAAGTCTAGGGTGTTTCCTGTGACTGCCTGTTTAAAAGCCTCTGATGTCATGAGATCAGCGGTATCTAATTTGTTCAGATAAGGGATGCATGAGCCATATACTCCAATGCTGTCACACGAAAACTGTGAAACTTCTTGGTTAGATTATTAACCAAAGAGAATGTGGGAATGTGTCGGTAGCAGCATACCAACACACACGGGAGGTGAGCATCAGCTTCCCTGCAGTCACTGTTGAGAGGAATGACTAGGTGAAATGAAGTCATGAGCTGCAACATACGAGAGTTGTTTCTTGCATATGATAGTCCCGCCAGTGTCATCATCCTGAACATGACAGGAGCATGACACATCTTCCACACAGCTCATATGACTGTGAGCCAAGCCTTCACACCTCCCACTCATGGAGAAGTGGCCGCTGTGCTCAAAAAATTAAAGTGAAACTGCCTACATACAGCTCACTTTATTAACAATAGTCTACAATGCTCATTTCAAACCGAATTAGTTTACAAAACAAACATGAGATCGGTTTTGCAGAAATGTTAGCACAATCTACAGCCTTTTTAGGTATCAACTGATTAATTAACCAAAATGCCATCAGCTGTAGTGCTGTAAAACATGCCGCACTTTAACAGATGGGGTTTCCATACGTCTTGGAGTTAAAAGAGTTTTCAGTTTCTCAATAACGAAGGCAAGATGAACTGAAATCCCCGTAAAAACCAGCAGACTCTCATACCTGTACAGGGATGCGTTTTAAAGAAAGGGAAGCAAAACTACTTCAGTGATATCAAATTATACTGATTTATGCTGAGCAATCTGTGGCTTTTCATTTAATCAGATGTTTTCTTTGACATGTTCCTTCTGTGTCAAACATTTGTGTTCTGTGTTATATTTAACATTTTTTAAATAACTATTATACTTAAATATACAAACACTAAAGCATGGCCATTTCTTTTGGGATCCATTTAGAGAAATCAAACACTCAAAAAAAAAAAAAAAAAAAAGCCACACACAAATTTTCCACAACAGACAAAACAAGCATACCACACCGATTTAGCTTGTGTTAAAGCATAAATGTCTCAATATGAAACTATTAACCATTCCACATGAGTCCAAATTCACCCAGCAGACACTAGATGAAATAAAAAAAAGGCACATATTTGCATAAAACACTGCCAATTGAACAATATATGAAAAAATCTACTTACTTGATGGAAAACTTTATAAAACCGTGAAAATCCAAAGAGTGAAAATGTTCCGTCAGAATTCCAGACTTCCAGAAGCACCAACAGAAATGCACAAAACCCTGACCTGAGTAGAGTCTGGACAGGAATGAGAGACTCACCCACTAAGAAAGCGCTGCCTGCTGAAGAGGAGTGGCCACATACAGAGAGGGTTGAACACTTGAGTCAGTATCATATAACTCAGCCTCCTGTCTGAAACTGTGTCAACAACAATGACACACAATCTGATAAATTACACTTCACTTTACCTTCTTATCAGTGTTCTAATAGATGGGAGGTGGCGGGCAGCCTGAGCGAAACATGTGTCCCATTACAAAAGCCCCATTACTAAAAACAAATTACACTATATGACAAAGATGGAGGGCCCAGGAGAAACACACATGAGCAACATAATTTAAGCTCTAATGTCAGTTTTAGAGCTGGAACAATTCATCAATTAGCTGATCGTAAGAAAGAGCAGCAGAGGCAAAACACAGGCTTATTTCAGCTTCTCCAGTATGAAGAGTTCCTGCTTTTCTTTATGTAATATGACAGTAAACTGAATATCTTTGGTTTGTGATCCGTGTTTTTGGACCAAACAAACAATATGAGAACATCATTTTCCAATCTGAATACTTGTGATTGGCATGTCTACTTCCAACTTTCTGTGAATTTCCTACATTTCATGGACCAAAATATTAATTGACACAATATTTGATGGATCAATCATTAATAATCATTAATGCAGCTCTAGTCAGTTTTGTCACATGAAGTTAGTAAGAGTAGAATTGTCTTGTTCACTGTTCTCCTCTGTCAGTATTGGTTATGTAAAAACCTATGGCTTGATAACTGACTGTTGATGACTCTCTCACACTCTTGACCTCTGATAAATTGGTCGGTGAAACAGTTCAAAGATCAAACATCTGCTAAATGTATTTCTGCTGCCATCTCCTGGTTGTTCAAAGGGTGAGTAAAACTGGAGAGACGCTTGTAAAATTTATTAGCTTCAGTTTGCAAATAGACTTTTCAAAACTTGACTGCTTCTCTTCCTACTCACAGACTACCAGTGCCAGGATCCTTTCTGTGGCCCGCCATGTTTTCCTCCACTAAAAAAGGGGGAAACACGCGGTGGGATAGTCCGCATGATTTACAGAGACCAAGAGGCAGCACCTGCTCTGAAACTGCATGGCTCACATTCATTCTGAATCTCAATATTCATTTTGGATTTCCAGGAATGTTGGTGCTCAGACACTCTGGAAAAAGGTCCTGCAGTTCCCAGACACTGAAGAATCAGATCTCAAATGACACGGCACTGGGAAAGCAGCAGACATTTGGTTCAGTAACCTCTACGTTTAAGCTTCACAGTGTGAGCTCAACCGTGCACACGTCGTCATATTTGGTCCTGAAAATACAGTCAAATTTCTTACCCGATTTCTTATATTATACTGTATTTATTTGCTTGACACAGATATTTTGGGGGGCCAATATTATTGGTACTGGCAACCTACTACAGAATGCCAGCCATCATCTTTAAAGCTCAACCAAGAAATCAGCCAGGCCAACAGATCAATCGGTACTGGTGTTTACATAAGGCCAATAAATGAAAAGAAACTGAAGAACAGAAATTCCACAGATATGTCTTGAAACAGTGGCACCATTCTTTAGTCCATCGAACAGAAAGTCTGGAAAGTACATTTCTTGGTTGCAACTGAAAAACACAACCAGTTACCAGTTCATTTGGCACATTTAGGTTAAACTCATGCAGTCTAATAATACAATAGTTTTGGAGCTGTTGAACTGTATTGTGTTATGAGAGGTGTGACAAACCAATATTTTGTCCACAGCATGTAATGCAATACAATTTGGCAGCCTCCAAAACAATCATCAAATTTAATCAACACTTTCTAAAACATTTAAAAACCAACCATTAATACCTTCATAAAGGCAAGGTTTGTACTATACCGCATTAGTTTTAACTAGGAGTTCTTACTAAATTGGCAACAAAGTGGAGGTGTAAGGAAAGGCTGAACAGAGGGATAACAACCACCAGCTACCAGCAATTGTGTGGTTAACAGAACAACAGAGCAGCAGCCGCATCTTGTGTAAACACGCTGCATACCAAGCAGTTTGATAACCTAAACTTAGCTATAATGGAAGTATGCAAATGAATAATGATCTCTAGTGACCATGGGAAACTACAGTTAAGAGGTTATACAAACACCAATGCCAGCAGTAGGCTGCAGAGAAAAAGCCCAGACACAGTGTTCCTCTTTCACTAATGCAACCGCAGCGAGCGCTCATTTAAGTCCATCTGACTTGTTGTGGAGACTAGTTAAACAGCTTCCCACTTCAATGAAGTACACCAGTGAGGTATCCAGTTGGTAGATGTCATGGGTAGCCAGACTTCCTCAAGAGACAGAGAGAGATCTTTGTGTGGCCAACAGAGCAGCTGGCAAAACAAATTCTTTACATATTCCTGAGTCCTTTTATAAGTGTACAGCTAGACTACTGCTGCCAGTGTGTAGTGCCACCAGCTGCCAGGGGAATTACACATCATCCTTCAGTATTTCGCAGCTTGGTTCTTTTACCGGGTGCTAATAGATCATTTCACTGTTATGTTGTTTAAATCAAGTTGGTGTCATGAAAAAGTGCTGTAAAGTCATACTAATGTACTATAAATCTTAAAGCTTTTAAAGGGAAACAAATCAACTCTTGGAGCCTCACAGTGCCCTCCACTTTCTCTGTCTCGCTGCCTGCGGCCAGTTTTCAGCTTTAAGTCGCCTAAAGGCTCTAACTGACTATAATAGAGATGTGAAAAAATACTACATGCATCTCAACTGGGAAAGCGTGCAGATGCGGTGTGTCTGATGTGGATTACTGAATTAGAAGTTTGTGCACCGCCATGCGAATCAAAGTCTATTCTAAACTGTGGCCAAGCCCTTGACTGTGGCTGAGAGTGAACAAGCTTAAACATACCTACACCAGACAGAAAGAAAAAGAGAGACATTTATACTTAAAGTTCCTCTTAAGTAGCTTAAACATATTTTTTTTTTTAAATCTGACTGTTCCACACTATCTGAAACTAGTAAACTGCATATAGTCTGCATCAGCTTGTTCAAGATCTTCAGTGAAACCCAAGCTGTTTTATGGTTGTATCATTAGATTCAACTGAATTATTATGGATCAGGAGCGACCAACTTTTTCCCTTGGAGAGTCAAAACTGAAACTTAAAATGTTAGGCCACAGGCCACAGTTGTTAAGATGCAAAATGGTTCCCTTAATTAACTGATTTTCTGTGGAAAGTGTTACTGCTCGCTGTGCTTGGATTATGAAAAAATATTGCTAATAATCAAGAATCCTACTTATTTAAAGAGCATTTTGACCTCATAAAAATGAAACAGTGATTTATATCATTCATACATATGGAAACTTTTATGGGTTGGGTGAGGAAACTGAACATTGTGGCAGATGACCAGCCCTGTCCTAGATGTTTTGTGCCTTTCACACAACTTTGTTCAAAATTTAACCTGACATTTTTGATATCTCCAACTTCTCCACCAGAATTTAGAATAAAGTCAAACAAGTCTGAACAAAGTTGGGTGCACAGCAGGAGTTTGTAATGATTGGCCCACCGGCATGTCAGAGAGGTTTCAGGGGTTAAGCCACTTCTGTCCTCTTGCCCTCTGGGCGCTGCTCAGGAATGTGTAGGCAGCAGAAATGTTTCTATGCACAGAAATCACAAACTACTGCATTCAAGAAAACATCTGTAGAGATTAAAGCAAAAGAAATGATTAGGTTTTACAATATGTCTCCTATCAGTTTCACTGTTTTCATGTAACAGTGATGAGTAAATGCTTGTATGACAGCATGAAATAACCATGCAACTTTCATTGTTCCTATCAGACATGTCTTCTTTTAAGTGCTAAAAGAGGATGTTGAAAGCTTGTGACTTCTCTGCTGGTCAATGCAGTCATAATATTTATAGAGTTTATGGTGCACCTTTAAACTCTGGTTCTCTGTTACCTATAAAAATGTCAGGGAACTCAGGCTTAAGATAAAAAGAAAAGAAAGATAAACAAAAGTCAGAATTTCGTGCTCAAACACTCTTCTGTTTCAGAAGTTTACATCCACGTTAACGTTAAACCACCAAGAGGATCTATGATGGATGTTACTTGACTTATACGAATTAAATACACCTGCAATGTAAATCTGAATACTGTAGCCAAGTAAATACAAGTTGATTTACACAGTAAAGTTTAATGACACAACGAAAGTCTGGACCAAATGGAGAGTTTAACAAAATGTCAGATAACGTTCTAAAAATCGATCAATAGATTTAAAAATAAAGATATCTTGTGTGGTATTTATTCATCTATGTCATCCCTGTTAAGTCAGCTCCATAAAGCTGCTGGGCCTCGGCTTTGAATAGTTTCTCAAAGTTTACAAACTCGCTTTTAAGCAGCCCATTAACTATCCGCTCCCAAATACTTATTTTTAAGGGAACTATGCATCAGATGCATTTACAAACAATCCACCGCGGACATGCAAATACACACAAAGTAAGGAACTAATGCCATTTCTTTTCGCTCTTACCTTAGTCGCTTGTTAGCTAGCTAGCATCGTGCCTCATCTGTATCCATACAATCTGATCCTCATTGGCTTGCAGACTCCCAGATTGGAGCTGGAAGTTTATTTCAGTTTACTTGACAAGCGGTCTTAAAAATACAACACGAAGTCCTCAGTTTACGTCTCTGTAGTCTAAACGAAAAGATTAATCATAGAAAAAACGTTAAAATAATGTTCTACTCCACAAACGTAACTTTTGTTGGAGAGGCAGCTTTTCGAGTCCAGTAAAGTCAGGCAATGCTGTGCTGCCTTTACGTGCTGTCGAAAACGTGAACGAACCAACAACATCAAGTATTTACCATGGTAACCACGTTTCAGATACGCAACGTGTAAATTGGAATGCATATCTAGTTAAGCAATTAATGTCAATAATGCAGTGGTGAAAGTGGTCAAAACAACCCAGTGTGCGCATCTAATGAATTAATTCACGTATTTCTCATATCTCATGTTGTTTTTTAATGTTGTGTTTATTTCGCATTTTGTCGGTAATTCAGCCGACGGACCACTGGGTTGCTAAAATAAAATATTATTCGACATGCAAAACAACCCTTCGATGGACAATTTGCCCTTATTGTCCTTTTGCTCCACTTGAAATGGTTTCAAGTTATGTCTAACACATTAGTCTCGGAAATAACGAGCTTAAAATGAGCCTATGAACGCCCCATAGGCCATCAACTGCTGTGTGGGCGGTTTACGGGCAGCAGTAATCGTTTGATGGTTATTCAACTGATTTTGACGTAAAAACACAAAGCTGTTTCTCTGACGTAGCCAAAACTAATTTATTAAGGAGGACATAATGTGCTGGAGTGACCCCAAACTGACATCATATTCTTCTTATTTCAGCCACTAGGCGGAGGCAGTGCCTTACAGGCATTTAATCCTGTAAACCACGTGATCTTCCACAGAAACCCTGTAGGCCAGGGGGCAATATATACACACACTTTATCTTCTCTTAAGTGAACAAAGACCCGTTTAACACCAGTTTGCCGCAGTAAGATGATGCATTACAGTGTTGGCGTGACAAACCTAGTTACTCTAGGTAACTAGTGAAAGAAAAATGAAAGAATGAATAAGACGAAACACAACACAAAATGAATAGATAGATCGATAGATCGATAGATAGATAGATAGATAGATAGATAGATAGATAGATAGATAGATAGATAGATTTATTGATCCCAGGCTGGGAAATTGCAGTGCAGCAGCCGCAATACACACAACAAGCTAAACAAAAGTTAAAAATAGCAAAATAAAAAGTGGCATATATAAAAAATATATATACAAGACAATAAATAAAAAAGTATATATACAACAGAATAGTACTTTTGATGAATTCATTCTAAAAATTATGAGTATCTTAGAAGCGTTCATATATTTACCCTTACTAAAAAGAATAGCTCACACAGTGATTGTTACAAACAAAGGTTAACAGTGTTGATGCAATGTTTTCCACAGGTTTTTTGAAAATATGTTTTACTTTGTTAATTCCTTTTTCTGGTTTTCAAAACACAATACCCTAACTTTGTCACACACAGTGAATAAATGGAAGTGTTAAAACACATGGGCCTAATTTTTTGTCAGAAGGTTTCAGTCGTCATCTAAATGTAAACAACTTTTTTTTTTTTTTATCACCACTTCCTTGTTTTTTGTTTCAAGAGCCTCATGTTAGAAGCAACAACATTCAACCACATCTTTCAGAGCGGTTTTTTTCCCAAGCAGCTTGTTGTTTTGAGTAAATCTGAAACCGTGGTCCTTGATATGCTTCAACAGCTGTGTTAATTGCAGTTAATTAATTGTTGAGTATGCAAATAATTGAAAAGATTGCTCACCCAATAATGGCATTTGCACTGAGACAGGAATCTTCAGTACAAATGAAATTGTCACTTGTCACTATATGGTAAGCCCTGTGTGGTTAGTGCAGTTGCAGGTTCCTGGTTCGAATCCCAGCCCCGGTTCAAATATTTGAGAATGTCTGTGGGGTTGTTTGTATTTGGTTGTAAGCTCTGCGATTGACAGGCGACCAGTCCAGGGTGTACGTAGTCAACTGTGATAAGCTTCTGAAACCTCTGAGGTAAAGAAAAAATCATTCAAATCTCATCAAAGGTGCCAGATGCCAGATGTACTCAGGCAGGGCAGGCTAGAATTAAACGTCTATTTTAATATATGACTTTCAAACCTCCAGCTTGAGCTTTGTACAGATAAAGTGTAGCTCATTTAAATGAATGAATGAAATGAATTTTTAGCAGCAAACCATAGTCTGTCACCTTATCTGAGAGTTGCAACACTGGCCGTGATGTCTGTGGGAACCTTCTGCACGCCGGCGGCTGGCAGAACAGTGAAACATCAATATTAAGCACAACTGCTTTGTGCTTTATTACCAAATTATGTGTACCTGTACTTACAGCTGTGTTGAACAAAATGTATCACTAATGTGAAATGTTATATCTAGTGTTTATGCCTTTTTTCATTTCATTTCATTTCAATTCAATTCATTTTATTTATATAGTGTGAAATCACAACAAGATCTTATCTCAAAACACTTTCCATTTAGAGCAGGTCTAGACCAAACTCGTTAATTAAATTTTGTAATACAGAGAACCTAGCATTCCTCCATGATAATGTTAATGTAATCTAAACTCCAGGTAAGTAAATATGGGTAATGAGGCAAATCATAGTAATAATATTAATATAGTAGTTAAGCAGGAGAATTCTTTCACATTTTTACTGTTCTTAAATAGTTCAAATAGGTCAAAAAATTGTATCAGTTGGCTGCAATTCCACCTTAAAATAAAACTTTGAACAATTGATTAATTACAGGATAATGCCAAATAATTATAAAAAAAACAACAATAGCACAAATTGGTAAATGGTCTGAAAAATTCTTGTTAACATTTGCTAAAGAGTTAGCTTATAGCAGCAAAACCATGCAGTATGTTAAACTGAGTGTACTTGCGTTTTGAGTTTTGTAAGAGGAAGAATGTGTGAGTTCCTCTTCTAATAGAAACGATAGTGTGGATTTAAAAACCAGAAAACCAGGAATGTTTTACCATTAAACATTATCAAGATCAAAATCAGTGTATCACTATGAAGTCAGTTAATCTACAATCTCTGGTTGAAATTGTAGGTTTATGTAGTGTGTAAATGGACAGAAGTGCCATATTGTACTGTATCATTGTAACACTTTATATAATAGTTAGGATACTCATTTTACAAGTTCAAGGAAAGTTTATGTATGAGGGAGAATGACTGATTTAGTTCTGAAAGTTTTGGTTTTGTAATGACAGACTGCGTTAGTACTGTGAGAAAATTATCATTGCGTAGTATCTGCGTTAGCAGTAACAGAAACTGACTGACTCTTCACTCTTTGGAAAGTCTGAGTGCCAAGGTCACACCTTTCATTCTGTGTCTGGCAGACTGGCAGAAAAATGTCATTCAGTCATTCAGTTCTTTAACGAAGTTTTCTTTTTGACACATGACGCATCTCCCATTACTACACTTTGCTATTAAATCAGAAATTCAGATGTTACTTTTATGAATGAAACAACAAAAGTGTTTAGATAGCATAAAATATCTTAATAATAAATATAAATATATAATATATATATAATATTTTTTAATAATTCAGGACGTCAGCATGCACAATAACAAAGTAAAACTTAAAAAAAATAATACATATAAAATAATACATACAAAATGAACATCAAAATGTAAAACACCGAAATTAAAAAAACAGCATTGTGAGAAAAGCAGGTCAATGTCTTGCTTTCTGATGAATCTTTGAAGCAGGAGAGGGGAAACTCCTGAAGCTCTGCACCCACAGCCTGGCACCTAACCTGGCTTTGTCAAACATGATTCATAAGGAACTGAAACATAAGTGGGCACAAGTGAACATTTGAACTTTCAAATACCCAACTTCCCCATAGCAAGCTATAGCATGTTAATACTGTCCATTTCTCAGAAGTTACATTTAACGGTGAGGAGGATTGACTTTACTTTCTCATCAGACAGTTAGGTTGGGGATCTAAGTGGTAGCCTGGGAGCTTTTGTTGAATGTTTTTTCTTTAAGGTAAACTTTAAAATTGCCTGCAGTGGGCCCCTTTTCACGCTTTGAAGCACTGGCTGTCTGACTACATGAGAGAATTTCTATCTTTTTCTACAAGCTGTTGTTTCCTGTTGCAGTCAAACGCTTGGTTACTTCTTTTTTTGTCTGTTTAGCTTTCTATTGTAATGAATAGGCGTAACTGTCGTTCTCACCTTCCTTTTTGCATTCTGGTTTTCTTTTGCCAAGCTCATGTGTGTTTGTGGGTGTAATTTTATATTCACATCCCCACTTTTGCAGGTTTAGGTAAGATTCTTCATAATGTGTCTGCGTGTATTCCACTCAATGTGTTTCTTGTTGTTATTTATTGTCCTGCACTCATGCATAAAGTGTTGTGACATGAGAGACAAGATCAAATCTGAGAAAGGGATGAAGTTATTTATGAGATCTTAGATGTCACAGTAAACACAAGTTCTCACGTCTTCATTCAGGAAGAAAAATTTGTAAATAAAATTGCAAAGTATGTTTTCATTTTCACTTCTCAGAAAACCTTCAGCTTCGTATATAGAATAAATACAATACAGATGCTACAGTACAGAAAATTATCTCAAAGTGCTGAATCTTGGGAATGTCAGTTACAAGCATTTACATACGATGAATAGTTTAATAATACTCTCAACATGGTTCTAATAAAATGTTTATAATAAATGATATTTTCTTTTTAAAATTGCCATAAAGGTGGCTAAGATGAGCCAAATCTTTCTGTAACAGTCACCTCTCTCTCTCCCTCTTTCTCCAGATGCTTGGTCAGAGTATGAGTAGGTCTATTTGCAAATGTCATGTCATGCTCTCACCCAGTACCAACTATCGGTGGATGACCTGGTCACAACTTTCAGTGAGAAATCACCTGAACTGAATATTTCAAAGACAAAGGAGTTGTGCTGTGTGGGCAGAGACCGAGCAGCAGCTACATCTCAGCTTTTTAAACCCTTATCTATTCAGGAAGAGCAGGTTGAACAGGTGGAGTTTTTTAAGTATCTGGGGACACAGATGGACACCTGCCTGTCCTTTTCTTTTCCTCCCTTATGAGGACTTGTATATAGCTATATATTGTACTGTGTTTACTGTACTTTGTAAATTGTTCATTTATTTTACCTCTATATTTTTTTGTAACTGTTTTTGCACACTTTTTGCTATTGCACTCTTTTTCTGTTCTTGTGAGTTGCCACCACAAGTAAATTTCCCCACTGCAGGATCAATAAAGTTCATCTTGCCTTATCTTATCTTATCCTAAATGCACTCAGACTCCATCTACAATAAAGCACTCCAGCGCCTCCATCTTCTCAGGAAGGAAAAATATCTTAATATCTTATCTTAATCATGGTCTGCCGCTCATTTCTAGAATCCGTTATCTCCTTTAATATGACATCCTGGTACAACTTCCTCACCAGTAAACAGAAAACAAAACTCTCACGGATCACAGATCAAGCAGGAAAAATAATTGGTTCACCACAGACTCCACTGTGCCATCTGTATGAGCGCTCTGTGCTCAGGAAAGCTACCCTGATCACAGAGGAACCCTCTCATCCCCTCCATCGTTCTTTTGGTCTTCTCCCATCAGGCAGGAGATACAAAGTCCCACTGGCCAAAAAAGCAATCTGCAAAAAGTCATTCATTCCAACTGCAATCACAGCCCTCAACAGAACAGAAATTTCTATAACCCGATAATGATTTTACTGATGGTAGCAATGTGTGTGATTTTAGTTCAGGTTTATGCCATCTTAGGTCTTTTAATGTCTTGTAGTGTGTGTAGTGAAGATGTTGAGCCCTGTCGAAGACACATTTCTGTTACCTTTTGGTGTCAGACAAATAAAGATTCTGTTCTATTCTATTCTATTCAAATCTCACAAGATCATTTTTGTTGTGATTTGGCACATTATAAATAAGTTTAACTGACTTGAGCTGAACAATTTAAGATTCAAGTTGGGTTGACTGTTGGGTTGAAACATGCGTGTCTTGGCAGCCCAGACCACCATTGCAGCTGCATTTCTGTTTAAAGGGAAACTAAATGTGGTATTTTTTCCGGGTTTATATGAGTGAAAGCTATTTTTGTTCCAGAAGCTCACTCGCAACGAGCCTCTCTGTGCTTGGTTCAATAATTCAAACGTAACTTGATATTCTAAGCTTTCAGTTTATTGATTTAAATTATTAATTTTTGCGTGAACCTTTGAGATGTGAGCTGTCTTGTATAATATAAAAAAATTAAATCAGTAATGAGCAGCTTCCTTTATGAGCAGTTATTATATTTTAACACCTTATTATATTGTATTATATTTTGGTTTTGATTCTCTCAGGTAACATCTCATCATCAGAAACAAAGGAGACCTAATTTCAGTGGAATCACAAATGAAACCCCCCAACAACCACACATACAAAAAATAATATTTTCCAGCTTTATTTTTAATGCAACTTTATCACCATAATATATACATTTTATGAAACATTAACCACCCAACATTTTATAATAACAACACATTTCACTTTCACATTTCACACTTTCGTTATATCAAAAATAATAATAAGAAAAATGCAACTTATCAGTTATACATTTTAAAATTATATTTAAGTCTGTAAATTATTGCAATTGTACTCTAATAATGCTTCAAAAATGTGGAGGATATTTATATAAACATCAGATGTGGATATTCACTCATATATAAACACTACTGCATTGCTCACAGTATAAAGAGCATATTCAATATTTGTAAAAAAATTAGAATAAAAAATTACATTATTGTACCAACTGAAACAAAACAAAACTGAGAAATGCTTTCTTGCCTTGACAAAAATTCTGAGAAAGACAAGTTGTCTCATACATCTTAAACAATAGCAGAACAATAGCTTTTCTACCTTCACAGTCCAAGGCAAGAAATTAATCTTCTCCTCCTAATCAAACATCTGAACCTGAGTTCTCCCACCAGTTGTTCCAAAGCTCTCTGAAGTGCCAGCGTTGGTGAAGGAGGCTGAGGAGTTGTAGCTCTGCAGCAACTTTGGCTTTCCCATGCAGGTCTTGTACAGGATCTTAGCCCGTCGTCTGAAGTGATGGTCCAGGAAAAAGTAAATGGCAGGATTCACACAGCTGTTAAGGAAGGCCAGGCAGCACGAGATGAGGAGCCCATTTCTTTGCCATGACTGATCATCACAGTCCAGATCAACATTTGAGAGCTGTGAGACAGTCATGATGACTTTGAAAATGTTGAAGGGGAGCCAGGACACCACAAAGGCCACAATGATGGAGAGGACCATCTTCAGGGAGTGTCTGCGGCGGGCTTCAGCTCGAGGATTTGCTGCAGCATCACAGTGCTTATTGAGATGCAGGATAATGGTGCCATAGCAGAGCACAATGATGAACACTGGAAAGACGAAGGTGAGTAATGCCGTGATCAGGCTCAGTATAAGAAAAAAATACGATTGGTTATCTTCGATGCAGGCCAGTCCAAAGCCAGTGTGCTCCACTCTCCTGTACACCAGGGATGGGATGCCCATTACCAGGGAGCTCAACCAAACAGCAGCACAAGTGGCGCGAATGCATCGACTGCTCCTGAGGTACCTGGAATCCATCAGTTTCACCACAGCCATGTAGCGGTCAACACTCATGCAGGTGAGGAAGAAAATGTTGGAGAAGCGGTTCACAGCAATGATGTAGCTGCTGAGCTTGCACAGCAGGTTCCCACTTGGCCCAAAGTTCCAGTAGCCGTTCTGGCTTGCAGAGATGGCCCACAGTGGCAGCGTGAGAACAAAGATGAGGTCAGCCAGGGCCAGATTGACAACGAATGTGTCCACCAGACGCCCACCTCTCTTGCTTTTGCAGCCCAGGACTGAAATTACAAAGAGGTTGCCGAAAAAGCCTGTCAAAAAGATGATATAATACAATATTGGCAGGAAGATGTCAGAGCCATGGAGGTGTGAGCTGGAACAATTTAATGTGAAGTTAAGATCCAAGATTTCATCTTCAGAAACATTTCCTGTGTAATTGTAATCGAAAAATGAATAGTCGGCGTGGGCGCTCATTCTGAGAGATCACAAAGAGGCTCTGCAGTGCAGCTGCTGGTGGCACAGTGGTTGACTACTTGATATTACATGTGAAAACCACAGAAAAACGGGGTTCCTATTTCAGCTTGCTTCCGCTCACCACGTAAAGCTTCTTTCCTTTGACTGTCTGCAAATACTTCCTCTCACTGTCTTTTCACATCTGATTTTGGTGAGTCAGACAGATATTTCCCAGCTAAACACATTATGACCACAACAGTATGTATAATAGGGAACTCTTTTGCACAAATAAAGAAAGTATTCAGAGCTTTACTGAAGCAAAAGTATCAATACCGCAGTGTATTCTGTGTGATTCTGGCCCACTTCAGATTAACTTTATATTATTGGATTAGAATTATTAATGCATTAATATGTGCATTATTTTAATGTTGTGTCCGATAAAAGTGGGTCTTATTTTATGGATACCTTGTTAGTTTCATCAATAATGTCTAATCTTCATCCCTAATAGTTAATAATGCTTTAATATTCATTTGATTGATTGTATCTTCTATTTTCAATCTGAAACTGCAGAGTAACAAGCGACTGAAGGTATCCAATGTTAAACAAGAGATTTGTCTCAGTACTGTAGTGCAGTAGAAGTAAAAATTAGCAGAAAATGGAAATACTCAAGTGGAGTACAAGCACCTCAAAATTGTGTGTGTGGACGTGTTTTGCTTATGTTGATTAAATTGATCACACAGTTACATGAGGGGGCTCACCTTCCTTATGGGGACAAAATGCAAGTCCCCATGGGTAAATAATTCAATTTTGAAGACTTGGTTTAAGGTTTTAAGGTTTAGGTTAAGGTAAAGGTTAGGGTTGGGCAAGTAACGGTTATGTTATGATTTGAGTAAGTCTCAAGGAAATTAATATAAATTTAAGTAATGTACCCATTGGTCCCATAAGATATTTGCTCACATGAACTCAACTGCTTTGTAAAAACAGAAGGAGACAGAGTCCTACCTTTCTCTGGTATAAGTTTTCTTCTCATAGTGTATTAGATGTGTCTGACCAGTAGGGGGCAGGTAAGATTTATTTCTGTTTGGTGTGTGGCAACCTCCTGCCTAAATTCAAACTGACTGCGTTTGAATTTAATTTTGAATTTAACTTAATTTTGCTGAGAATTTCCTTCACATCAGTAAAAACATGCTTGCACTACAAGCCAGGAGGAAGCGGAAAGTGTTATCAGAATGGCTTTAAAAATTTCCACTGCCTATTTATCCATTCTTTATCCAAACCCAGTTAAACAATACATATGAATGTATTGTAATGTGCAGTTGCTGTTCACTGAAAAATCCGATATCACCTTTGGTTTGTATTTGTAAACATCCACATGCATGGATGTTTTATTCTGAAGCTGCAGTATTTGCCAAAAAAACTGAAAGTACACAGTTTTTAATGTTATTTTATTTGTAAGGGTCATGTAGGGTATTAAATACAAATTATATTATTTGATGTATTGTACCAGAGTTACATTCAAGCCAGTTCAAGGCCACAACTAAGACACACACACAATGACAGAACTACACTAAACAAAAGGAACAGAACTTAATTCAAAAATACAAAGCAGTAAAAATTGCTTTCACCTGGAAAAAACATCCAAACATCTTTCTCAGCAGCTGATTACTCCTCATTTTCTCCACAAGGGCTGATAAAGAACAAAGTGCATTCTTCAGCCACAGAGCAGGTCCTCTGAAAGGACTGCATGTAAACCGGTCTGTCTCATTTGAACGGATGACATTTTGTTTACATGTCTACCTTTTTGTTGACTTTTTGTAGATGCCCGCATTGTCTCAGTAATGTAATATTGCACAGAGAAAGTATGACTGTGACTGGTAATTAGACAGCATTTTGCTTTCTGTTGTGCACAGTGATTATTTATCTGCCTAATACTGTCATTCAGTTTTTTCTTAGTGTCTTTTTACAATTGTTTTGTTTTTTGTCTAATATGCATTATTGCATTATTACATGTCTTAAGAGAAATCCATCTTCTGTTTTCTCCTTTGAGTGTTTTTTGGGGGAATTAAAACAAATGCTTAAAGTTAAGCAAACTTGTGGTTTTGCTCTGCGTAGATAAAATTGACTTGACTTGAGCAGCACCTCACTGCCAGAGAGCTGAAACCTGCGAAAGACGACAAAAGCTGCAGGGGCAGCAGATGATGTTTGTGATTATTCAGTGTACAGATAAAAATGTTTTTCTTTATGCATTGTTGGTTATGCCCTGTAAAGACTGCAATCACCACAACGGAAAAGTGTACCAACCTGAAACTCCTTCAGACGGCTAGACTGTGCATCAGCAAATCAACTTTAATCTCAAATACTGTACTGGTGCCAGTCTGGGTGGTATGATTTGACTCTTTGCTTCAGTCCATACTGCGGATTTTGTTCAACGTTGCACTGGCCCCGGCTTATCATCTTTATCCAGAAAAATACACTCTGGTGAAAGGTTACAGAGCCTGACAGGACAGAGAAGGCTTTGGCAGTCATGGCCTTTGTGCGGAGAACGAAACCATCATTACTCTACCTCCTCAAGACAGAATAGTCCACAGGAGAAATGAACTTGTGGTCCAGCTTGCAGCTATTGTGCTGGAGCCTGGAGGAGTGAGGTTGGAGGACAGGCCACATCTTACAAGAGGCTGGAGAACGCTTCATTGTTCTGAGGGGAGTTTCAGTTAAGAATGAATGACCTCCTAAGAGATCCCTGCTCTACTTTCTAGCATTGAGTGTTATTCAAACACTCCTCTGCTTTGTAGTGTCAAGGTGATGTGTGGATATACTCATCACGGCAGAAAATCCTGTCCGGTCGGCATTGTTTGGTTTTGACGTCGTTCTCCCTTATGCTCAGCTTTACCTTTTCCTTTAAAAAGTTTTAATTATTTCTTCTGCATTCTTGGTGCTCTGTCAGTGGAACGCTACATTCCTCTCCTCGAATAAGTGCTGTCTCACTCCAATTGAGCAGAGTAAATGTGAGAGCCAGTGAATGGAGCAGCCTCAATAGGAGAAAATAAACAATTGCATTGGTCCATGGGTGCAGCGGGGGAGAGCGGATGAGAGGAAGGGAGAAAGGCCTCCCTAACGTGCTAAGATTCCCATGGATACTTAGTCCTTTTTCTGTTAAGAGGAGGATCTCGTAAAGTACTTCAACAGTGGATGATTTCTCTTTTCCTTTTACACTGTTTTTATTTGAGAAGAGAAAGGGTGGTATGCGTCAGGGTGATTGTTAGACATAGGTCACATGCACACACGTGCGCACTTGTACGCACACACACACACATACAATTTGCTCCTGACTTGTCAAGTGCTGTGTTTCAGAAAAGGAGTCCATTGTTTGTGTGTGAAAGGTTCTTGTTTTAGCTGTTTAACTAAATCAAAAGTTCCTTTAACACAAAGGCCTGCACAGCCTCAGCCCTCCATTCTATGTCATTTTAAGTGGTCAGGGGCTTTTTACTTTACCCTTTTGTTAAAAGAGAAAAAATCCATAATTTTAATCCACAGTCTGATTTCTGCACACAAACCACATGATTTGTCAAATTCAAATAACACCTTGATGCCGACACCACGTGATAAGAGATATATATGAATACATTTGTACGTATTAAAAATGCCAATTCTGAGAATAAAAGCCACAGTTTGGTTGGCCCTTCCTTTATCACCGTTCAAGTCCAACATTGTTGTTTTTTTATGTTCAGGAAACTTATGCAAACTGCAATAATTATTTTAATGCAAGAAATCAACTCAGGAACTTTCACACTGATATCTGTCAGTTAAAAATTGCACCTGATTTACCTGCGGCGTCTTTATTAGAGTCTTATATAATATATTATTATTATTGATAGTAACGATATTATTACACAAACGTGTGGAGTTTTAAAATCAATATCTTTAAAAGCATAAGGCTTTTCTCATATTCTGAGACAGAAATCTTCACTTTGTCATCCATTTGTCTGAGAGAAAACAAAAGCCATCGGCTCCAAAAACACACAATCTCCCTGGAGTTTTTTGCCCTTAATATCCCAGGGATTTGTTAGGGTTAGGGTTAAGGTATGTCATCTAGTTGTCTAGGTAGGCTATTGAGGGCTAAACCCCCATCAATTCAGCACCAAGGACAGGGCCGGTACTCACTGACCTAACAACTGCAAGGAGACTGTGTATTTTTGAGTACTAGGAGCAGCGGTCTATTGGACAAATAGGCTTTTGATTCAACGGGACATTTTTGACTCTATTGTCATTTAGGAATACTGGACTGTTGGAACAATGGTAGGGCACAAGCCATGGACATTAATTTTTTAAAATGGCAGACAGCAACTGCAGTGTATTGCGCACTGAACATGGTGTAATTTCAGAGTTTGCTAATGGTCTGTGGTTTGGCTTTCTTATCATTTGCCCTAGCAAATGTGGTCGTTGAGGTAGATGGGCAGGCAGGTAGCGGGCATTTTTAGCTATCATTAATATATACTAAGAGTGAAAACTGTGGGTTAAAGCTTTATCAAAACTTCTTTGTTTCTTTTTTTTGTCTTGTTCAGAGCAGAGTATCTAAAGTGACAGGCAGAAGTCATTTTGCATTACAAACTACACAATGTTTCTGTTTTCTGTGATGTTTCTATTGTTGTTAACAGCCTGCTCTACTGCTGAGGCCCTTCACAAATGCCAAGTTGGCAATGCACCTCTTGTTGTGGACCACTGCTTTTGTAGCGTATTTTTTCTAATGAATTTCAATGTTAAATGCTGCATAAAAGCAAAGATGTTATTTTTTCATAATAGTGCAAAAAAAAAAAAACATCAAAAAAAAAAAAAATTTGAACATAATGATGATCACTGCAAAACACATTTCAGAGAAACAACCGAAAGCGTACTTGAGGTAAGTTCAATCGGCGTTTTTTAAGATATGACTCACAAGGCTCTGAAGCTGCGGTGTGAAGGCGATGAGAGATTACGATGATGGCACACAAATGAGTGGAGCTCAGCAAGACAAAGGTTTGACCCACATGCTGTACAGTCATTCCTCCTAGTTTCAGGACAATGGAGCAGGACAAACAGTTTTGTTTTCTATTCACTTTAAGCTGAGTTCTTTTTTATCTTGTGTGTTTTGTCACATTTTTCTGATGTTTCTGTTTATGACTGGACTTGACCCAAACGGAAATCTGTCTGAGCACAGGTTATCTTCCTATCTCTGAGCATTTAGTAAACACACAACTCAGCCACTCAGAAAGGAGTCAAGTTTCATCTGCTGTCTGCTCCGCATGAGAACTTAATGAGCAGCTCTGAGAGAAGGCAGCAGAAGCCTGTTACCCTGCGGAGGGATCAGGTTTGTGTCAGGAGGGAGACGACAATGTTTAAATTATTAAGTTAGAAAATCATTATTGCTGGAGCACCGCCGGCAGCTGGTGGCAGGAGAGTGAAAGACCAGAAAACATAAGACTGAACTGGATGAACTGAAAATGCACTTTGCGGTCCTTTACTGCAAAGGACTGTAAAGTTTTGCCCGGTGTGAATTGTCATGATGCTCCAGAACAACAAAATGAACATCTTAAATTTATACTTTAGAGTTTATCATGTACTTTACTTTGATTTATGGTCTTGCAAACAGATGATTCTCAGTATAATGTTGCCTAATCCCACACTCAGCTCTGAAATAAAATAATTACAAAATGATAACCTGTTGTAATAAATACACATGATACACAAAATACAGAAAATATAAATGAAGGTATTTCAACTAAACAGAATTTAACAATAGAAGATCATTTGTCCTCCATGTAAACATTTGTGATTTCAAGCAACAGGTACCATCAGACAAAACACACATAAACAAGACATACTTCATTACTTCATTTAGGTTTAAATTCAAAAGTAAAACTTAAAACTGAAACTCATGCATGCAATGTATTCCAGATTTTCTGCTTTTCAAACATGGTAATATTCACATGTGTGATAAATACTAGATTGGCTTAATTATCATGTTATTACAAATAACTACTTAAATCTTGACACTAATGAGGCACGCAATGCCTTTGCTTTGCTACGTTAACATTATTGGTGTTGGGTCGTAACATCTTACAGTTTTATTACTTTTCATTAACACTTTACATGAACTCCAGTTTATGGCCCATTAATAACGAGCTTCATTAGAATCAGATGTTTAACAATAAATATGGGCATCACTTCGTCTTTGTTGGCGCCTTTTTATGATGTGAACATGTATTTTTTTTGTTTTTGTTGTTGCAGAAATGAAACAGTGTAGGAGTTTGTCAGTATGACACAATAATCTTAATGGCTTTAAACTGAAACCAGTCTTTATGGATGATCATTAAAATTGTGCATAACGAATTATAATGCTGTGGCAAAACTGCATGTTTGAGTAACAAATACTGACAGTTCTGACGTCCTCATTTTGGATGGTAATGACAATGAGATCATGGGCATTTGTAGCAGCTGAAGATTAGACCACTCAGTTGACAGGTATACTGGTCTTACTGGACTGCCCTTGTCTCCCAGGGGAAAGTTTCTGGAGCAGATGGCTGCCTCAGTGGGCAGAGTTTAGTGTCGGCTGACAGTGAATGATCTTCTCAACAAGGGGCCAACGTGTAACTTGTCCTTGTAAAGCAAAAAACAAGGTTGTACCAAACTGTAATGCACAATGTGACAAGGCTTTTGATTATTGATCTACAGAGCCAGCTGAGGACTGGTTGTTGACATCTGCCATTGGGGAGGAGGGGGGGGGGTCTCAGCTGCTGTAGAGCAGCAGGATTGCTCTGGAGTCATGGGTGTAAAGGCGGAGAGGAGCCCGGATGTGTTTTTTCTTTTCTTGGTATGATTAATGTCAGTGCGCCCACAATCGTAACCTATTATGTACAGTTTATCAAGATGAGCTGACAGAAGACAGAACAGCCTGCTATAATAAATGTGAAGATAATGTGCCTGACCTATTATTATGAGTGAGCACTGTCGCTTTCTCACTCTGATTTGACTCAGTGGGGCAAGCCACGCGGGTTTGGTTCTCAGGTTTGTTATTACCTGTGAGGACCTGTTCACATTGAGAATGTTTTGGGTCAGTAGGTCAGAGGACAGACTCACCAACACCTGGGGGACACTGAGTTCATCACTCAGAGAGCCATTATGAGCAAAATTCTAGACTCCCGACCAATGACAGACAGACATATCACTTCAAGCTGCAATGGTAGGTAATCAGTAAGAACGTGCGTTTGTGTGCGAGGCGTTTAGGGGTATGGTTGTATGCAAATGGGCTTTTAGGGATTCTTTGGGCAAGCACATGCAAGAGTGCAAGCGAGGTAAGAATTGTTGATTTTTGGAGTGGGGATTTTTTTTCTTCAAGAGAAAGATAAAAGGGAGGATTCAGAGGTAGGGTTGATGAATGTGTTGATGGTGGCATTTTGATAGGGGTAATTTTGACCTGACAGGGCCCAGGCTCTCCCATGAATCAAAATGTGTCAGCCAGGCGCTGGAGATGGAGGGTCGCTCATTGTGGCTCTGACACCCATGTGAGGGTCTGAGGCTGCTGGGGGTCAAGTGTGACACCTCATTAGAACGATGTTGATTTAGTGTGGCCACAGCGCAACAGACCTCCTCCCATGGGGTATGGAGAGGCGTTTGAGTGAGGGGGTGGGGAGCACCAAGCACCGGACAGAGAATGGGGGCCTACTGCTCTTCATCCGCAAGGCCGTCATCTGACAGCTTGCAAATCATGCACCTACGCTGAGCACACCACCCTACCCCCTCTTTAATTTTCACCATGTCTCTGTTTTTAAGCATGCATTTCTTTAACCACAAAGGAGCCATGTGTGATTGAGAGATATAAATGTGTCTCTGACTAGTTTTTTTTTCTTTTAAAGGCTGGGGCTCTGGTTTGGTCAGTTTTCCCTCTCAGTGAACCCAACACCCCTGACAGAATAATTTTGACCTTTGATTTTCACCTCTGATCTTTCTATTTGATATTGTTTTCTGTAACCTCAAGATTACTTCTGACAAGATGCAGTTGTGCACTCAGCTCAAGTACAAACTGCTATTTGTTGATCTTAGGAACAAGTTTCGGGGTTGAAAAGCACAGTGTCTGTTATCTGATACCCTCTCCTGTGCATTTTATTTTAAATGTGTGTCAAGCTTTATTCTTAAACTAAGTGGGTTGATAATTACAGAGAATAAACTTGCTAAACTGTAACCGATTATATCAAACTACATGTGTTTTTTTGTACATACAAACTGTTTCTGGGTGTTAGTTGTCGGTTAATACCACAGAGAGTGCTTTTGTACATATAGTTTCCAATTTAGAAATCAGATACAAACAGCGAAATTCAGATTTTCTATTCTTGAGTCTATTTCATTATGAAATGATTTGACAAGTTAAATAGGAATTGATACAGCTGTGTTATGAAGTTATGACAAGATGTATGAAAGGAAAGAAGAAGAAAAGAAAAGAAGAAAAAAACAAGTTAAATTTAGTTGGCAGAGTGATTGCAGAATTAATCCAAAATGAGAAGTCTTTGTTAAACTTCGACCTATAGTTGTAGTGCCCCCATCTGGCCAATTTGTTATACTGCATTTAAAAATGTGTATACACAATACCTGCTGGTTTTATCTCTGCTACTTCATGCAGCATTCCTCTTGACAGCGTTGTAGTAGAACAGGACAAATATTAATTAACAAGGCTCACTTAAAGTGTAATTGATGTTTTATCGATAGCTAAGATTAAAATTACTTCAATGTTGGCATTTAAATGATGTCAGCCAATGGTTACAAAGCATCATGATGGATCAACTGCATTATTTTGGATGCAGGACTAATCTATTCTTACCAAATGATTTTCTCCCCCCTAATTTCTTCTCTGTTATTACATCTTTCTTCTAATTATGCCACAAAGCTGTACACTGCTGGGCTGTCACCGTGTCTCGCTGGCTGGGAATTCACTGACAAAATCAATGTCTGTCTTAATGTCTGCAACTACTCGAATCTGATTATGCTGAAGTGTCCAAATGTCATAGTTTGTCACTGTGTAGTTTCCCCCTCATTCTGCACCACACAAAAGACATTAAATCACCCTCTTTTGCATTAACTTATCATGCATGCTTAAATCTAAAATGATTGAAAGCATTGAACTAAATTATCAGAAAATGCATGAATAATGAATGAGTTGCACTTCACAGAAATGGTCAGTTATCATTCTCAAAATAAAAACAATGATTTTTCTTTTTTTTTTTGGTAAATACTTGGGATTATGTTATTCACTAATTGAATTCGAAACATAGCATTCAAAAGTAAAATGATATTGTCAATAAACCTGACCTTCTCACACACACACACACACACACACACACACAAACACAAACAAAGGTGCAGAGGGCCATCTGTCTTTTCTGATGGTACAGATCTCACAAAACAATAAATGCTTCGTGATATTTCACAGATTTCTCTGTAAACACTGCCCCACTGCCAACACAGAAATCTGCTGTTTTTTGTTTTTTGTCACCGCCGCTGTTTTCGATAATTAAAATTCTACAAATACAGAAATTATGTTTTATCACCCACTTATTAATACATTTCTTTTGCCGAGAATGAATGATTTATGAATGCTGTTATAGCCGATGTCACAGTCCACTTTTGTTGCCTTTGAGATTTTACTCATTAGTCTGAATAATAACTGTCACTAATTCAAGCTGTTCTCGAATGGCTTTTTGAATAGAAAGAGAGGGAGAGAGTGCGAGTGAGAGAGAGGCAGCAATAGAGAGGAGAGAGGCCTGAGAGATTAACTCCAGTGAGCTCACTCTGAGAGGCCCAGGAGCGGCTGAATATTGTTCTAGTGGTGGGGAGATGGGGGAGATGGGGGGCGAAAGGAAAAAAATCCCTATGCAGCCAGAGAAATGAACTTGATGATCTCAGGGGGGCGGGGGGAGGATCACCATTCCTTGCTCCTGACAATCAAAATTAGATTGGCCAGCACTGTGTCAACACTAGCCTCAGTTAAGGCATGACAGGGGAGGGAGGAAGGGTAACCCCCCCGTGGGTGTTTGAGAGTTTGCCATGTGAACTATGGAGACCCCACAGTGCCTTTCACTGACTGCTCAGGCCTCAAAGAAATCCACAACCCCTTTTTATTGGCCAGCACTGTAAGCAACTGCATCTCTAACCCAACTTTTCTATATTTTTGCAACTCATTATTGCTGTTTTTATTGCCATGTGTCATTAAACCCCAAATCTGCAATTCTGGCATTACAATCTGTTTGTGTAACAGAACAAAATATTTAACTTTTATTTGTGAACAATGGAGCATTACTAATCCATTTTTCATTTCTGTTTTATAACCTTTCACTCATCTGTACTTCTTTCTCACCTTATGCTATGTGTGGACCTTCAGGATCTGCAGAGTGCTGATGTTAAAAGTCAAATTCATCACTTTAGAACAATTCTTGCATTCTCCACGAGTCTCACATGTATTTGAAAGAAAAAGAGATTTTAAAGGAGCATGTGAATATTTACATAAACATCAATGCTACGTCAAAATGAGAAACTTTGTGAATGCATTTAGGAGGTCATCTTATATATCGACACAGCTGTAAATTGCAAATATATAATTTCATAATTTAATAAAGTTTTCCTGACACTTGACAATCAAACATCAAAGAGTAATTCATTCATATACACGTATATGAGACGAATATGTAAAAAAGTAAAATGACATATAAGCTCTCTACAGTTTGAGATCATAATCCCTCATTTTCTCATGAAGTACAATTGATCCCAAAACAGAAAAGAGTTTCTGTTAATTAGTTTTGTCATTGCACATTGAAATCTGATGTGTGTGAAGGGGGAGTTAAGACTGACTTGATCGAGGGTTGTGTTTTTGGAGGTTTGATCAGTGACCTGGAATTTTTCAGTGTGTCCAGCCCTACCACATTAGAGAGGGAGTGCAGCTGTGTCCTTGTGTAACCTTCCGTTTTTTTTGTTTTGTTTTGTTTTGTTTTGTTTTAATTATATAATCCCAGTGAATTTCATCTGAAACAACTCAACAGAAGGAACCGACAGCTTTGTCAGTGCTGCGCATATAAAGAGTATCCTGATTTGTTTTGTTTGTTTTGTGTCTTTGCATTGTTTTTTCCCCTCAGTGTTTATCTAATAACACTATTGATATTAACAGCACTGTATATGATTATTCTGTGTTTTAACATGTGCTTACAGACATGCTACAGATTGCAGATGTTGTTCCAAAAACAAGGCAGATTTAGGATTATTACCAGGACGGCAGGACAACAGCGTGGGACAAAAGGTTTTGTTTTTCGCTCCTGGGCTGATTCCTGTTGTTGCCAAAAGAGAGATGTCCGACTGACTTTCAAGTAATCACACACTGCTGTGAGGAGCATTCACAATAAGTGGACGGAATGTGCAGATTGCTGTGTATTGGCAAAGGGAAAGCTGGTGTTTTCAGTCATCATTACGATGTTCTGTACCTGTGTGAAGCAGAGAGAGAATGAATTTCTCTTACATCCTCTAAAACCTTTGTGGTTTTATTTTTATTTCTACGACTACTACTACTACTACTACTACTACTACAACTTCAACTACAACTGAAAGATACAAAAGACTGTTTTTTATTTATTTTTTTACTTTAGTATTGATTTTTAAGACTCATCTAGCACTTTTATCATTTGCATGTATGTGTTATGAAATTATTCATGTCACTAGTTTTGCTAGAGTCAAGATGGAGTTCTGTTATTTTTTTTTTCTGAACTTAAATGTGTCAAAATAAGACCTTATTTAAATTTCTGCCAATCCTTGATTAAACCTGTCCTACTGCTGAAATGATTCTGTTAACCCTGCACTGTCATCTATCATGACTAAGGCGCAAGTTCAAACACATTTAATCTTCAAACTTGATGCATTAATCAGAATGAAAAGGTCCCACTGCAGAGAAACTGTGAAACACCAAAAGGACATACAGATGTGAGTATATAATTAAGACCTTTGTTGCTTCCTTTTTGGGCCTGACTGCGAAAAAGGAAATCCTCCAGGGTAGGGGAGGTCATCTTGTCCCCAGGTATACACTCAAATCCGTGGGACGGTACAGAAACATGCCCTGGCAGGGCAGGCAGGCCCACCGGAGTGCACCTCAGCACCATCTATGGCAGAGTCAGCAATCATCAGTTTCAAACCAGATGGTCCACTGGGAGCACAAAAGAGTGACAGCTGTCATTCACAGGACATGAGAGCAGGACATTGAACCACTACAGGGAAGTGGGCCTCAACTCATTTCATGACTGCAACTTATGCAAAAAATGCAACAAAATAAGAATAGGATCAACGTGCAGATTTTGAACTTTCAGATTAAGATTCAAATTATGTTTTCCCAAAGTAAAATTTCCAGTTTCTCCCATAGATCACAGTAAAAACTTAAAAACTACAATAAACAAAATCTAACCTGTGAAACTAAAGATGTTACTGCTACTCCTATAATAACAGTGATGTAAAGGGATGCTTTTTCCTCCATGCTTTCAGTGACAATAAGTAGCAATAATGCAACATATTCAAAATGTTTAAATGGCAGGATAAATAAGTCTAATATAGACTAAAACATAAGAGAAAAGTACCCAAAATATCAGTTACATGAAGCAAAACTTACCCGACTTAAAAATGCAATGTTTATATTGTAAATATTTCCCTGAAGCATTTCATATTCACTTTGAGAAGCTGATGTTTACAAAAAAGATTTTGTTCTCCCAAAAATATGAACCAAAACATTTTTCTTATTATTTTGAATCACAGTATAGTGCAACACAAATTCAATAACTCAAGGCCACTACAATTACTTGTTGATGACTTAAACATTTCATAAGCTTTGTCGGGCTGCATTTCCTCAAACCAGAACTCAAATCTTGTGTCTCTTCAATTTATTTTATTGTCATGTGAGATTCTTTCACCCCATAAGAGTGCGTGTGATCTTCTGTGAACAATTCCCCGCTCTAAACACCGGCCAGTCAGTGAGCCAGACAAAAAGGTGTTACTGATGACTGCGTCCAGCAATTTAAGCTATTGAGAGCTGCCCCCAATTCACCTTCTTTCTTAACTTTATGGCTATAATTGCCATAAAGCTCCTCCCAAGTCTTCCCAGCCCCCACCGGCTTTTCTCAGGGGCTCTGTAACATGTCCAATATTCCCAGTGTACTGTACTTTTTCTCTGCCACAAGTGCTTCTATGGCATAGTTAAGTTTTTATTTAATGAAGCTGGGTGAGAGTTCATCATGTTAGTCATCTTAAGGCTTTGGGTGCAGCATTCAGCCTCTAACACTTGATGTCCAACTTGTACAACTACTCCTTATGTGCCAAAACAATAAAAACATCCATCAATGTCCTCCCTTGTCTATGTAGGGCGGGTATGACTGATGATATGTGCAACACATTGATGCACTTGAGGGGTAGGGGACTATGTGAATGTTTGTTTATGTCAAGTGAGGATTTGTCAAAAGGTTTATGTCATTGCTGGCATCAGTCTCCTCAAGCTTGTACTGGGTGGTCTTTGTCTGTCTGCATCCGTAAAGAGCTTCGTTCTCACTCTCATTTGTCCCCTATTGATTCTCTAAATTAGGTTGATGAGAGGCCCTCCTATCAGGTGGCATATTAATTGGGTCAGGCTGGATCTTATATGACATCCAAATAATGGCAGCCCAAACCCCAACACTAAACCGTTGTCCTCTGAACGCTCTCTTTCACCAATTAGCCTCGCAGTGAATCTGCTTCCTGCCACCTCTGCTGCCTGTTACTGTTTTTCAAAAATCAGGATGCCAACATTGGTTAAACTAAGTGTGTGTGTTTCTTTTTTTTAATGTTCATGTATTCATTTGTGTGTGTGTGTGTGTGTGTGTGTGTATGTGTGTGAGTGCTTCTCAAGGTGTAAGATCAACTTGAGGGGAGTTTGCATTCTCCAATTAAAAACCTATTTTACAAACAATTTCAATGACTCAGTCAGGACAGTTCAGTTCAGTGATTCAGTCAAGTCAAAAGAAATAATAAATAAAGATTTCTTTCAGCATTTCTTCCCCAGAAATTGCTGTTTTAAAATACCATTCATGCTTATATCATTTTTAAGTGTTTGGGTGTTGTGAGCTAAAGTCCTGGTTATATGGCTTCTTCGTTGCTGTTCTTGAGTTCACATTTAGCTAAGTTAAATATTCACACGCAGTAACAGCTAGGTGTAACTGATCTGGTTTGTGCCAGATATTCTTAAATCCATCTATGAAGAAGCACAGGCTGAAGGAAAATAGAGTCTTTTACAAATTTGAAAATTTCTGTCAGGGAACATATAACTGATCTTGGTGGTAGGTTCCTGAGATGTAAAATGCTATTCAATAAGCACTTCTTTTTGCTTCTGCTTAATTTAAGTTTTCCAGTTTGCAATTTCATGCCACCTACTTTGCTCGTACAAAGTAGGGTAGGGTCTGGGGAAGGGGTCTGGGGAAGGGTCCTGTTGGTGAGCGCCTGCTGGCTGGGCCTTAGTCTGGCTCAGACAAAGGTGGAGACCTTGGCAGCCCGATCCCTGGATGGTGAAGCTAGCTGTTGGGACATAGAATGTCACCTCATGAAGGAGTCTGAGCTTGTGCAAGAGGTTGAGAGATACCGGCTAGATATAGTCAGCCTCTACACACAGCTTGGGCTCTGGAACAAGTCTCCTTGAGAGGAGTTGGACTTTCTTCTATTTAGATGCCTTGACTGACTAATGACTGTTGTTTGTGCTTACGCACCAAATGACAGTTCATAGTACCCACCCTTTTTGGAGTACCTGGGATGGGTGCTGAAAGACGTACCAGGGATTCCATTGTTCTTCAATGCTCAGGTGAGCAACAACAGTATGACCTGGAGGGGTGTGATTGGGAGGAACAGCGAACACCATGTTTGAGCATAATGGTGTCCATAAGTGCACCTGGCACCAGGCACTCTAGGTCCCAGGTCAATGATCGACTTTGTAGTCGTATCAGTCGATCTGCGGCTGTATGTTATGGACACTTGGAGCAGGAGCAGAGCTGTCAACTGATCACCACCTGGTGGTGGGTTGGATCAGGTGGCAATGAGGGTCTGCTGGGAAGGTCTGGATGAGGACCCGGTCAGAATGGTCTTCAACTCCGACCTAAGGCAGAGCTTCGACTGCATCCCGGGGGTGGTGGGGGGCGTGGAGTCCAAGTGGGCCATGTTCCGTGTTGCCATCGCAGAGGCGGCTGTTCGTAGCTACGGTCAGAAGGTTTCTGGTGCTAGTTGCAGCGGCAATCCTCGAATCTGCTGGTGGACACCGGGGGTGAAAGGTGCCATCAAAATGAAGGAGTCCTACAGGGCATGGCTGACTTGTGGAACTTCTGAGGCACCGGAACACTGGACTACCTCTACATCCTCACATGGTTGCTGGAGGGGTTGTGGGAATTTGCCCAATCAATCAACATGTGTTTTGTGGACTCGGAGAAGACTTACAACTGCGTCCCTCATGGCATCCTGTGGGGTGTTCTCCGGGAATATGGGGTGGTTTTTGTCGGTTTTTACAGGCCATCCAGTCACTGTATTGCTGGAGTGAGAGCTTGGTTCGCATTGTCGGCAACAACTCAAACTTGTTTGTAGTTAGGGTTGGATTCTGTCAGGGTTGCCCTTTGTCACCAGTTCTGTTCAGAATTTTTATGGACAGAATTTCTGATCTATCTTCTGTGCCCCCCAGTGTATCATGATTTAGATGAGGTTTTTAGTAAGCAGCAAGCTCTCTCTCTTTACCCCTACATAGACTTTATGAATATGCCATTGATCTGCTCCCTGGCACCCCATTGTTCGCTAGCCATTTCTATAAGCTTTCCTGTCACATTCATGACTCATTGGCAGCTGGATTCATCCTGCTTTCCTGTTTTCCTGTTGGGGCTGAGTTTATTCTTTTTTTTTGGTAAGAGGGATCATTCTCTGCTTTCCTAAAAGCATGGCCTACAACATATTATTGTTAAAAATAAACATCCTCTCTCCCTCGAAGACTGTGCTTTCGAGCTCCTTCACCAAGTCACAGTGGTTTTGAAGATGGAACACCATAACTCTCATTAGCAATCAGCCTCAGTCAGCCTATGCCATCCTCAATCTCGTCCACCTGCCGGCACTCTGTCTTCATAAACCTCATCATCCCTGAACTGCATTCAGACTCACTTTTGCCTGTTTTTGTTTGTGCCTGCTTTTGGGTTCAGGTCAAAACTTAGAAAATAAATAAATAAATAAATAAATAACTTAGTTGAATAAATCATGTAATATTGAGTAATAAAATCCTTAACATGAATGATATGAAACAAAGTAATTTGCTCAGGTCAAAAAAAATCTGACGGTAAAAACTTAAGAAATGTCTTAACATGTTTACATCAAATAGTGTGGGTTGAGTGTGTCATGTAGCCTACTATGAATCTTCATTTAAAGCAGGTCATATGTTAGCAAGCTAACATTGGTTTATCAGGTTGTTCATTTAGATACTCTGTACAGAGATACAGAGCATCGAGTATACACCTGGCAGAAGTGGAGCAGTACGTTTTCATAATATGAACCTTTTCACTCCAAACCTTTTCACCCTTTCACTCAAAGCTAAGTTTGAACATAACAAAGAGGCAAAGCAGCATAACTAACTAAAGTTAGAAGGCTAAAAACTTTGTAAAGCCAAAAGCTTTTTAAACTTTTTAAACTAGATGATCTGTTTAGATTTATTAATCTCTTATTAATCAAAAGAGACAACCCAAAGGGTGGCTTCATATCTGACCACTTGATCAAAAGGCTGTGTTCAATGATGTAAACCGTAAAGAAATTGTATTTCACACAAATACAAAACATTACAAAACCTCAAAATGATATTCTAATGAATGCTGTAAGAGACATCAGGTTAGGCTAGATTAGCATAACTGGATATGTCTCAATCCGATATACATCCAGCTAACTCATTTATAACTTTAACTCTGCCTCCCTTGTTATTTTGGAAGTTACAGCTTTCTACAGCGACTTCCCATTTGCATGGCTAGTTGCTTTAGACTGGAGCAGTCCACAGATGTTTCCTAACAAACAGTTACAGAATCCACATGCAGTAGATGTGGAGCAATAGTAGCATTTATTTTGAGTTCTTTTTGTGGCCTCCCAAAGTATGTAGGCACAATATTCACCGGTAGCTCTGCTACAATATTCAGTTTACACTGGTAAGTCTGTTTTTAGTTTCCACTAATCCTAAATATTGTGCTCTTTAACTGCTAACTGCTACATGTTCACTAGCCAGTCACTAATTTTGTCAGTCTTCTATTTGGTGCTGGACAGGCAGTGAACAGTGGGTTTATTATTACTTATTTGGTACAAAATCTGTTCAATGAGCTGAAATAAACAATTGTTGATAGTTCTTGTGACTGGGGAAGGATGTTTTAGTAGTGCTATGGTCCATTCTTATTACCAGGAACTTAAGAAGGATTTAGCAAGGATTTGATATGAATAGCTGGTACAACACAATCCCAGCAGCTCGTGAACAGGCTGAGCTAAACATTCACTAGATGCATTAAATGAACAGCAAGCCTTTTAAGCTAAATAAATGATTTATTGTACAAAAGAAAAATGACAGTAAATAACCAACAAAAGACAAAAATAACAATTGAACAGTTATTCATATGCACAACCATTAAACTACAGAGTTGGGGTGATTTATTTTTTAAACTACACAAAGAATGGAGGAATAGGGTGGGGGGGCTGGGGAAGGGGGTGAACATTAGAAGCGGTGAACCTGTCCAAAACATCATAAATGATAAATGTCAACATTTGGGTAGGTATTTACATAGAGAATTCTTACTCTCATATATTTATATGAAAACACTCTCACACATACCAGTATACAAACACTAAAATTCAAAATGCAACAAGCCATAGCTGTGGGCACAGCTAATTATTTCTTTTGACCACACATTACCAGAGCCACTACCATCAGTCACTCTGTCAATAACTCAATCTGAACCTGAGAGCAAGGGGACCCTGTGGTTTTTATCTACATTTTTTGGGGTGGGGTGGGGTGGGGGTGGGGTCTAATGAGTTAAATGTTTGCACAGATTAATCGATGACAAATTAAAAAAAAAAAAAGCAAGGGTTTTAGAAGGCTAAAGTGAGGTAGAAAGACTTTGAAATGCATTGTAATTAATATTAATAAATAGACAATTGACCAGTTGAATTATTTCCAACCACTGCCTCTAAACAAACTTTTTCCTCCCTTTGAAATGTTCTAGCATATTCCTGCGATCACAAAAATTACAGCACACAACATGTCATCCTCTACTTTGGCTAACAATCCCTGGATACTCCTCCCATACTCACATGGGTGCTTTCACTTAAAATACACACAAAGGCGAAATCATGTCTACGCAAGACAGTTGACACCTTGTTGAAGTCAAAAGGACGTAGTCGCTCTAACATGGTAACAGATTAGCTGTTGGTGGGTGGGCCATTTCCAGTTAAAGCATTCTATGTTCATTGATCCAGACACTTTTTATACACATGACTTATCACCCAAAATGGGCAAGGAGGCCTTTCAGGCCACTGGTACAGTACGTCCAGGTTCCAGATTTGATAGAAGTGTGTGAGTGTATGGACAGGCCCCCGCTTCAGACAAAAGTCAGGAAAGCGTGATGGTATCAAAAAGAAGTGATAACCTTTCTAGTTTATGGTTGATCACCAGAAGCTTGAATATTTTTTTACTCCTATATTGTACAAGCTCTCTTGTGCTTGGTAAAACACAAACAACACTTTACCTCCTCACGCCATGAACGTCCCATAGTGCAAAATTTATTGTTGGTAAGGTAGAGTGCCCCAAAAAAGGTTTTTGTACCCCTTTTTTTTTTTTTTTTAAATATATACATATATCATTTATATATAATGTCAGAAGGCTCTTCCTTTATCCAACAGCATAGTGCTTTCGTTTACAACAAAAGGATATCTTTGCTTTGACATCCAGGAGATGAAGACAGATTTCAAACGTACTAATCTACTCTGTGTTCAAGCACTAACAATATTTTCTCTGTTATGATAATGACAATACAGTTGAGGTGGATGGGGGCATTTCAAAATGCAATCAAACATGTTTTCTAAAGTCAGCGGTTGAGTTACATTCTCATATTTTCTTCACGTTATGTGGTTTATGTGGATATTATTTCTGAATGCAGTACTACAGTTAAAGGATTGTGCATTTCTGTTTTAATGGTTTCTGAAAGGACAGCTGTAGTGCTGTGAAAAAGTGAATGAACTGGCTTTACACAAGCAATGAAGCTACTGATCTTTCTTAATTTATGTGTGTTTTTCAGACAGATGTGAACACTGTTGCAGATATGAGAGTGTAAGCTTCAAGTGATATTTGTGCTATTTTCAGTTCAATAATTCACAACAGAGTGAACATTTGAGCATACTGACAGTCTTGAATGTTTTGTTTCAGGGTATGGATTCTTCTTTCTTTCTGTTTGTTATTACAAGTTCAGTCCCAGGCCTCTTCAAGTTACAAAACAGTGCATTTACTTAACTGCTTTAAACATTTAATGTAAAGTTAAAATGTATTTGCCTTTGTTACAGAGAAATCTGTTGGGTTCTTGTCATCCTGCAGGACCCTGCTTGCCCTCTCCCAGTCTTCGCCAAATGACTTCAGATTTTATCTACAGTATGGTTTTACACTTGTGCAAATGAAACCTAAATCTGAATTATCTTCCTTTGCAGAATGGTAGAATCAGCTATACTGCCTGTATTTATCCACCTCGAAAGACAGGTTGAGTGAATGAGTCAAAATACTGTAGTATAACCTCTTCACTTCTCTCCCATTTCCTTTTTGAGTTTTACAAGACTACACATAAACAAAGATCAAAGTAACTGTGAAAGGTTTTGTAGATACTCAAGAATGTCACACTGGGGTGTTATACATTAATAGAAGGTATAGGTTTGGTTTTAAATCTCTTCAACACTTTACATCTCTAGAGCACATCTCTAAACATCCGTAAACAAAATTTTGGAATTATGCTATACTATTTCATTTAAACAGTAAGCCTTCATCACATCGGTATGGATATTGTTCTTTTTGTTAAACTGAAGGACTGCAAAATAATTCTGATCATGCCCCCTTGCAAACATTTTTGTGGATCAAATCTCACCTGTAAGTAAGCGTGTCTATGAAATTGGGTATTTCCAAAATCACCTTAGGACTGAAATTGCTTTTAAAATATTGTAAATGCTTATGTCTTCGGTAATCTCAATCCACTAACCTGGATATTTTCACAAAGATGCCATTTTAAAAAAAATCTTTAAAACCCACAAAACCAACATGTACTCTTTAACATAGTTTTGTCTCATTTACTGTTTTCTGAAGCTGCTCCACAAAGACAACTTCTTTAAATCATTCATAATGTACTATATTCCCATCACTCAGTCCTTTTTTTGATTTATGTTTCATTTATAACTTTTTTTTAAATTTTATTATTTTTTTTTTATTTTTTTTATTTTTTTATTTTTTATTTTTTTACAGTTAGTCAATTTAATTACTGGAAAAATGGAAACCCAGTGAGATGATTTTGTGGTTGAGCAAAAGTGAAATCTGGTGCTGTGGAGTGGATTCTTGTGCCAGGGGAGAGCTCCATAAGGATTTCGGGTGATTTGATGTGATGGTGGCTGTACACAAGTGTGCATCTCCCCTGCAGCCTAAGAGCAGCCGCATCTATCCACAACCATCCCTGGGATTTTGCCGTGAATGATCTGCTGCTTGTCATTGAAATAGAGCATGTTAATGGGGGACATCTTAGTTGGGGTGCAGCAGGGCCCTGCGGAGCCTCGGGGGTTGGCGTGCTGCACCAGGTGGGTGTGTGGGTATTTTTGCATGAACATGTACTCGCACTGGCCAGAGCAATAATTGGCTTTGTAGCGTTTAGGGGCAATGATCCAGTCCCAGCCGAACGCCTCGAAATCCACAGTGAGAGGGTAGCGACAACAGCGGGACTCGGTAGAGTGCTCGTCGCAGTCCAGGCCAAGGTTTCTCCGAGAACGTTTGGTCGTCTCTAGAACCTTCACTTCCAGGAATGGCTGCTGGAATCAGGGGGAGCAGGGGCAGGACAGAGAGAAAGAGGTGGTTATAAGAGAACAACAGCAACAACACGGTTGATAATGTTAGATAAGTGCCCCCAGTTTGGAGAGGCAACATGAGTACTGGCACAGAAGTTAAGCAGTGTTCTGCTGCAGATGGAGACATCAGCAAAACATATTTTAGCCACTTAAAAGGCGCACTCAAAAAATCTGTTTGAGTATATGTTTGTAATATGTTTAAGTGTAGGCTATATTTAAAATAGAATATTGAAAAATTCTGATAATGATATTAATATTGCTCATTCTGGAGGGAAACTGAAGTCGTTCGAAAGACCACCAGTCTCCTTAAGAACTGTAATTTTACTTTACACAAAATGGCAGTTATTGGTTTACCTCTGCCAGTTACTTTGTTTTTATTGTTGTGTGACTTCAATGAATCTGAACTAAAAATCACTGAAGTCACACAAACAAAGTAACCTTTCTACAGTACAACAGCAAATCCTGCATTCTGCAAAGCACAATTACTGCTTTTATCAAAGGAGCCTGGGAGCTTTGAAGAGAGCACAGATGGATATAGTGCTTCAGTTTTAATCTTAAAGTGGCCATCTGACAGCAGGGTAAAGTGGTAAAGAGATTTTAAATACAGCATACAGTTAAACTAATATTGATTTTTTTTTTTTGGGGGGGGGGGGGGGGGTCTTTTATTCGATGGCTAAAATACATTTTGCTATTGTCCCCTCCACAGCAGTATATAGCTTCATTTTGTACATTAATACTTTTTCTACTTCTCCAACTGACCACTATCTGTTGTATGAGATACACTGACTATGGGTAAACCCAAACAATCACTTTAAGGAAAATACAATTACTTAAAAAGCTGACAAATTTTAGACAATTCTGTCACTGTTTATGCCTTAAGTGACATCAGCATTTGAAATATTCTTATTTGCTTTTAGCTGAGAGTTAAATGAGAAGTTTCAACCACTCCCACACTTCCACACACACTGTATTAAACAAGAGGCTACAGCCTATCTGTTATTATCTTAGCTAAGCACAGAGAATGCAAGCAGGAAGAAATGACTGGCTCTTACACAAACTTAAGCGTAAAATGACGAGTTATGGTTTTAGGGAGAGTTTTGTTGTAATTTTAATGAAGAACAACAATTTATCGATCCACTGAGCTTTCTTGTCATTACTTGGTAACTTCACAGCACCTACAAGGTCCCAGCAGTTATTTGGTTAGAAATTGTTACAGGATATATACCTCAAAGTGTTGTTTGTCTACGGAACAAGATATGTGTTAATCAGTGATCTTTAAAGGTGACCAGCATACCAGGTGTATCTTTGTCCAGTCTTTATGCTAATGCTAAGCTAGTTTTAGCAACATGAGAATTTATAATCTCATCTAACTCCAGGCAACAAAGCAAAAACTGTTGATGACAGCCCCACAAAGGTCAAATAAATTCATGAGACTGAGGAGGACTGCATATTTTTTTCACGTAAACGCACAAAATCAAGCTACAGTTTCTTTTTGTGTCCGATCTATGCGTCAGCTGACCTACACATTCACAGCACAATTGGATTACAAACTACAAACTTCTTCTGGTACCTTGGTAGCTCAGAATCAATAAAGTCAATAAATCAGTTAAAAAACTTTATAAATAAAGAAAATATTTAGTAAATAATGTTATATTTTCAGGATGAAACTACGCAAGAGAGATTACATTCGATCTTAATAAATAACTAATTATGATGAGTGATTATATGTGGTACTTTCAACACTGTACTGAATGTTTTCACACAGTTAACAATGATATTGTAAATTTCTTGTTAAAGTACAAATCTGAAAACCATTGGTCATTACTTTAAGACTGAGCTTTTATCATATATTGCCACTGTTACCTTAAACAAACAAACTGATCCACTACACAAAATTACAACAGCAGCCTAATAATCCTCTTCCGCAAAAGACATTTTGACATATCACAGTAGGAAAAGCACAGCTGTAAATAATAAAATTTAGATGACTGAAATCCTGAAATGCTCCTGTTTCAGGGTCCTGGTTTTGATCATGTCACTGTCTCACTGTCATGCTGCCACGGCTTACTGGGACACTTGAAAACAACACAGTCATTGTTATGTTATTAGAAACACCTGTGCTTTTCCTTCTAGGACTACAGCTGCATTCAAGTTCCAGGGTCATGGTATTGTGCTCATTATCATGGCTTACTGGGACACTTGATGGAACTGTTCCATCCTTAAAGGGACAGCCCCCCACATCCAAAATGTATATTTTTTTTCTATTACCTGTGGTGGTCTTTATACATCTACACTGTTTAGGTGTCAGCTCCTGACTTTTGGAGATATCAGCTGTAAAGCTGTCTCCCTTCTGTTGAATGTGGTGGAACTAGATCGCACTTGGCTTGTGGTGCTTAAAGTTTAAAACGATAAAAATAAATAATTTAGAAATTCAACAGCAATGACTCTTTCCAGAGATTATGATCTCTTTAGTCAGAATAATCCACATACCTTGTCGTGAGCAGTTTCATGAAGGAACTATTTTCTTTCCATATGACTGTGTTAAAGGAAGTGTACATCTACTCATGGATGAGAGGCTGGCTAATGAAGCAAACTAAGCTAGATAATGTTAGCGCTCAACTGAAGAGGGTGCCATTAATGTCTACATTCCACCTTGTTGTTGGCAAGAGCTTCTTGTCCAAGAGTAGAAGCATGCTTCCTTATATGCACTGATATGGTGTAATTTATGAAGAAAATAGTTCCCACATGAAATTACTCCCAACAAGGTCTGTGGATTATTTTAATGGTAATGATTTCTGGAAAAAGACTTTACTGTTGCCTTTCTCAAATTTTTTGGTGATTTGAGCACAACAAGTAAAGTGCCATATTGTTCCATCACATTCGAGAGAAGGCGGACAACACTACAGCCTATACCTTCAGAACTCAGCAACTCACACCAAAACAATGTTGATATACCACAGGTAATATGAAAAATATGTATTTTTATTGCATTTCATTGAGTTTGTTCATTGATGGTTTCATAGTAAGTATCTAAACCTCTTGGTCTTTTTCCACTGAAGTGAATATGAGGCCCACTGACATCTCAGATGGTGAACATGCAAGCCATATGATGTTGGTAAAAGATAAAAATAAATAAATAAATAAAAAAGCAGTTCATTAGTCACTAGGAGCCAAAGTGACAAAGAAAAAGATTCAAAACCTGCTCATCTGCTATTTCAGAAAAAGAATTCATTTGTCATTTTGAGGTAATAACACAATGTTCCATTTGGCCACTGATTCACAGAGCACTGATAGAAGCGCTTTTCTAACGCTGATGGCTGACTCTGTATGCTTAGCTTGATCCTTGACCCAGGAGGTCATCTGCTAGCTACCATAACCTTGACCTTTGGGTAAAGCAAGCGGATCAAATATTTTACTCCATCGTGTTTGTTTTACAAAGCCTTCCTCTCCCCACAGTGATTCCAGCTGGGCTCTAGCACAGTTTTTTGTGACGCATTCAAAAGAGGAAATAAGCTGAAAGGCCATTGGGGTGAGACCATGTCAGCTTGGCCTTTAGGGCTTTTGTTGCAGAAAAAAGACCCAGAGTATCAGGGAGAAGCACAGAGTTTGACTCTTTCTTTGCTTGTTGTGTTTTGTTTTATTTTGGTACACTTGCCTGTGTTTTTGATCTTTTCTTCTTGTTTTGTTCAAGAATAATACTGCACACTGCTGTGTGCTCAGAGGGCAGTGATTTATTGGCCAAGACACCAGAGCTGACCTCTGATATGTGTTGTGAAGATCTGACCCAAATGACCACTTGGTAAATATTTGGTGTTGCTTAACTGATGTGAGTGGCCTACATAATTCAACATAGATGTTGTACATAACTGTCAGTCGCAGTAACTCTGGGATTTCTAACTAGACTAATGGTTCAAGGATGTTTTTGCTTGAACACCGAAGTTTGAACTCATCTATGGAAATCCATCTATTAAATCAGACATAAACTCTTTAGTACATTTTTAAAATTCTGTTCTCAGGGTTTGAGGCCCAGGAGCATCTTTTTAACATGAAGTGATCCACAGACATCTGTAAAGGACACTTGGATTCACATTTTGCGAAAGCGTACAATCTTGTCTACTTTATTTTTAATGTAATTGTATGTCAGAATGAATTTAAATTTTGACCATCACATGGGAAGAAAAAATGTCCAATACAAAAATGGAAAATTGTGCATGTGCACATAAGATGCACATTAAATTGTCAAAGGCAACTGTGAAAATTAGGAGAGTTATATACATTATCTGCATCATACATTAGTTAGCAGCAGACTTGAAGATGCAGATTAGGTTACCAGCAGAGGATGTGGTGATGACTTGGTGAAGGCTGATCCAAACAAAGCAGCTGTGTTTTCTCGAGACTTTACTAAATATAGAGTGGCCATTACTGACATGTTCAAACAGAGTACTGTGATGACAGTATTCAGCATTGAAATGTGATGAATGGAGCTCTCCCTGCATCCCTACATGTAGACAGCCTTTAAAAATCTCTTGCAACAATCAGAACAAACTAAATGTCTGTATACTGGAAACATGGATGGAGGATGGAGGATTTTGAGTCCCACCTTCGACCGATCGTTTGCTCATTTCTGATTTCATGCTAGCAGTGTCTTTAAACTAACACAACAAATGTTTGTGCTCAAGGTGAACCTGTGACGTATGCCGGAGGGAAGCTGTTCTCTTTACGGTGGGAGTTGTAACTGCTTGCTTCTTTGGGTCAACATGCCTTTTGATATCAGTACAGTGCACACTGAATTACCTATCACTATTTGTTATCTCCCCCTTGTGACAGTTACGGCGCTATATTCCTATTTTCTGAAGTTTACTTTGTGGCTTTGGTTGCTCTCCCCTTCAGCTCACCAGTTTTTTTATTGGTAGACATAAAACGCATGCAACCGTGCACCAGTGTGGGTCACCACCCGCTGCAGATATAAAAACTCATAAATACAAAGGTTTAAATACAGAAAGATAAAGTATATCTAACAATGACAAGCTTAATCAGCATTGCATGGACTTATATCCTATTTATTTATATGTTAAAGTCCCGCACTACAGGTTTAATGTCAGTGCTGTCAATACCTGTTGTATTTGTTGTTTCTATAACACAGGCTGATCCTATGTGATGCTATGCCTCATCCACTAAGGATTTGTTTTACATCAGGCAAATCATTGGAGTTTTGTAGTATAGTTCTGAATGTATTTCTCTTCTGTAATCAATATTTTGGCTGCCTTTCTTTAACTGAAGTAAAAATATAATGGAAGTGATTCCCCCCCTGCCCCAGGGACAGGTCTGAGGGTCCTTACCAGCCCCTCCTCCCCGGATCGCAGCGAAGTTACTGCCAGGTCATTGCCGCTCTCGTCAAAGGCATTGATGTCGATTCCCCAGTTGGTGTGCGGCTGTTTAAACCAGTTTTGCAACACATGCTTAAAGTCAATACTTTGCCAGTGGCCGACCCTGGAGTTGAGCTCTATCTTCAGGGAGCGGATGCGGATGTGGCGGCTGCCCTGCTCCGTGACGGGCTTCAGCCGGAGGATCTGCAGATAGACTGTGGAGGTCTGCTGCAGCGGTCGCAGGTACACCCACAGCTGGGCCTTCAGCACCTTGGTGAACATCAGCTTGGGACTGAACTTGAAGAAGCAGCAGCTTGGCTTCCCATTCACCTGCACCAAGGGCTCCGCTAGGGAAAAGAGGATAGTTACATTAATATATGAACTGTATAAGTAGTAAACTTGATCATTAGGATCATCATGTCTGTCTGGTCCTGCATCATTGACTCAAATGCATTGCTTTTTGTGCATCAGAGGGGATGTTATAAACAAAGCACAATCCAAAATAGGACTGAACAATATGAAACCAAAAAAACATGTAGCGATTATTTTGACAGATATTGCAATTGCATTATGAGCCACGATTTTTGTTCCCTCACATCTGGACAAGGATATGATGTCTACACTGGGACTACTCTGTAGCACCGCAGTGCTTCATTAATTATGGTATGTGTGACACATTTTACCTTAATCAAAAAATGGCAGCTCCTGTGATTTGAATGTTGCACATGTCCATAATGTGATTTCAATAATATTTGAATTAATTGTTCAGATCTAGTTGAAAACTGACTACTTCTTGACCAGCAAATCTTTCATCAGTTGAATGTACAGCTCTGGGCTTGACGGGGGTTCAGAAACATAGCTCGAAGTAAAACAGCTCAGTCATCCTGAGAAATCCTGACACTATAATTCACATATTGTTAATAACTTTGATCACATTCAGCCATATAACTGAAAGGTAACTTCTCGTATAGAGCCAAGAGAGGCCTTTTGAAGATAAAAGAGACACACAGAATTAGTAACATCTCTCAGCAGTTTTCTGATAACAACCATTGGTTCAGACTGTTCGGGACAGCATTCATAACTTCACACAGCAAACTGGAAAGTTTTATAATGGATGTGGAAACTTCTTCCTCTATGATACTAACAAATACTATATTCTACTAGAAGGCATATCCCCATCTGCAAAGACTCATTTCTCTGTGTCTACTTTGTGCTTTAATCCATCATCACATTTTAAGCTACACGGTCCCCACTGCAGTCAGGAAGAGCGGCTGATGAGTTGAAGATGCAAGCCGTCCTTGGCAGGCGGAAATCGAAGTTGCAGTAGCCGGACTCAGCACTTTGACAAGAAGGATGTGCAGACATTTTTTCTGCACATTTTTTGATCTGTGATGAATATTAACAAGGTTTTAAAAGTTAACATACACCTTGAACTCATGTAAAAAGTATATTCACAACCCAGGAGAAAATTTGTTTCTCTTTCACAAGATGATATTCTAAAACAGTATTACCTAAATTGACTGATTTTTTTTTTTTGTTTGATAAACTGCTTTTCTCTGTCTGACTGCTCATTGAAGCCACATCTGCATGAAGACTGTCTGTTATCATATGTGCACATGGTCCTGTTGTTTGGTCTATTCAGTCAAGTTACATATGTGATTACATCAAGGTTGGACAAACAGATACATTTGCATATTAAAACAAGGATCAGTAATGGTGGCCAGTGGCCAGATGGTAACCTTAGATTCCCCTGGGTCAGTCATAATGAAATGGTCTGCCCCTACATTACAACTAACAAAATTAAAATATCTCAAGTTTTTTAGTGGCTCACCCTAGTTGAAAATATATTTAGGCTGTGGATTAAGGAATAATTTGAAGAAGAAATCTCCAAAAATGCAGGCAGATTTGTTCCTGTCATGATCCTTCTGCTCTGGTGTTTCTGTGATTTGCACCACATGTCAAATCTGCACGGTTCATTTACATAGACCTCCATCTGATATAATGACATCCATCCATTGCATTCATACATTCATTTCCATGTAAAGCGTTCATTTATTAAGGGAAATTTATTCTGCTTCTATCTGGCATAATAATGTGCCAACTGAGTACAATAGACAATCCAATCTGCTCATTTTCCCTGCAAATTTGACATATTACTGCTCTAGATTTTAGCAAATAAACCGTTGTTTTCTCTCATTTATCAAGCAGAGGAGTGTTGTTGTTCCCTTTATTTAAAAAAATGACTAAAAACAAAACTGTATGGACCTGTCAATCATTGCTAAATCTGAGGTTGCTCAGGCAACCTGAAAATGCTTCCTGGGTCAAAAGGTTATTTGGCACCTCAGTCTAGTTAAGAAATGGGATCAGGGGTCAAAACCGTCAGCCTCTTTACATCTCAGGGGTTCTGGGGAGGGGTTGCCCTAATAGCCAGATTGAGTTTGAAGGTCAAGGTCGACCCTATGGCAATGGTAATATGTCTTTCTTCACAACATGTTTTTTTTTTTTTTTTTTAACCAGAGAATCATTTAAAATATCGGAGACACAACAGTGCTGAATCAGCTACAGTTTGTTTTTGTTTTGATTAGGGTGGAGATTCTCCAGCCAATAGTGAATTGTTTATCAACCCTCAATTGACCAGTAGAGAACACTGCACCGGGCTGTTTTTCTTAACACTAAACAAGTGTTGTAATTGAATTATGGGCATGCATTGAGGGATATGAATTCACTGAGGTACAGATGGACTATCCATTAGACGAGTACTGGGAGAAAATTGAATAAGGGCCAAGCCAGGGACAGACGTGGTCCTTCAGCCTGTATTTCCATGGACAGTCATTAGTGAGTGTAAATTATACAGTGTCTCACGCTGGACAAACAATATGTCAATGTTCCTTTTGGTGGGTTGCTGGGGTCACAGCAATTAACGTGGGTGGTGTTGTGTTTGCTCATCAGCACAAAACTGGGAATGAATGATTCTGCAGTTTGCTTGTGATTACTACTTTTTGTTGTTTTTAGTCTTTGCAGATGGGGACAGACACACGATCAGCTTCTCCTTTGCAAACAGTTTTTTCGGGGGTTTTGTTGAGTTCTTGGGGGCGTGAGGGGAGGATAAGAAGAAACAAACTACCAAATGCCACAGAGCTGAAATGGTTCAGTTTCTGGACCAGAGGCCTTTCTTGAGGAGGAGTAATCTGAGAAGCAGAGCCTGTACACCCTGATCCATTTAGGACCCCTGTTATTAAACACACATGTACAACATATGAGCTATGTCATGTTAAACAATGACTGCATTGATAGGTGAAATCAATTTGTGCCTTTATAGATCCTTTAAGTGCATAAGTAAAGAGGCAAACCACAGAGGATGAATGCCTGCAGCTTAATTACACCTCACGTCTTGGCAGAGCCCTCCACTTATGCAAAATGAGCAAAGCTTGCTTGTAAAGATCAAAAAACCAGTGGACATTTAATCCCCTCTACCTGAACTAACTTTGCTCCTGCTGCCATTGCACATTACTGTTAGAGCACTTCACATTTTTACAGCAACTGCAGGACTATTTTTATGGCCTAATTTCCTGAACAATTTGCTCAATTATAGTTCAGTGTTTTAACACTTTGGTTTCCAGAAATAAAGATATGAATTCTGATTTTTGCATTCAGCACCACCTACTGGATTAATAACACCTCTCTCCTCGGCCAAACTGAAGATGAAGATAGAGACTAGTCCATATGCAGTCAATACACTCTGCTAATTTGACTTAAAAAGTGAATATTGTGTACAACCCAAGTAAGTAAGTATGGACAGAGGCTGTGTTTTTCCAAAGGAAACAGGCTTGTTTGCTTTTCATCCTCATGTTTCCAGCCTACTTCATTATTACAGCAGCTTATTTCCCTGTGGTATAATTGCAGCATATGCAGTGCATGAATTTTACTGCCAGCACGCAGCAGGCCTGCAGGTGGGCCTATCAAACATCTGGTGGACTCCCTGGGTACCTGTGTCCTGTAGTTAGCCCACAGCCTCCTATATGTGTATGTTAGGGGAGACATATAGAATACAAGGGTTTATTCACCATACCATCTGTCCATTTTAATATAGCTATGGCCTGTTTCAAAGTTAAATGCTTTTAATAACCAAATCCACTAATGTTACTGAGGGGTACAGGAGCAAGAGCCGGTTAAATTGTTGAAAACAGATGGAGAGGGGATGTTATGGTGTGATTATACGATGAATAGTTAACATGTGTTAACAGTGAGGGCGCTTAAATGTATACCATAAAAACTGTAGATTCTAAATCAGTCAAATAGATATAAGTTTGTTTTTGATTTCTATGAGATATATAGAGAAAAAAGAATTTGCAGAAAGTTCACAAAGATTTCTATGTCTTGAGATGAAGACACTGCCTTCATGTTATCAATTTTCAAGAGCTACCTCACAAAGCTTACTACAACTCTAAGACTTACTACAACATCCAATGATCATAACTGATTTAAAAAAGAAATGACAAAGCTTAATATGTCAGTTTAAGAATTCAAAACCAAGTCTTGATTGATATGAAAATTTATCTTTAATCTTTATGTTCTTTGAGAATTTTCCCACAGTGGAACTAATAAAGGCCTATCTTATCTTATTTTCTTATTTTATTCTTTGTCAAATATCAGACGGCAAAGTAAAAAAAAAAAAAAAAAAGTAGCTAAATGATAAATTCACCGTGACAATGATGTCAGTCTGAATTTAAAAATGACCTTCAAACTTCTATCTTGTATTCTTAAAAAGAAGAAAACCCTAAAAACATTAGAGTTAACCTTTTTTCCCATAACTCTTGACAGTTGTATGTGTATTGTTCAGTAACTTGTTCCAATCACATGAAAATCTTTAGCTAAAATGGTGTGGTGAGAGAAATGGTCACTTATTGTTAATGTCCAAATGGATAATGCATAATGGTATAAACCTAGATAGGACTTTCATTTGCATATATATCTATATTTTCTTTTCTTAATGGGAAATGCAAATGTGCCATTTTGTGGTGAGTGTGTGTTTGGGAGCCTTCATGTTGAATAAATGTGACTCTAGGGTATCCCCACGCACCTCAGCATATTAATCATCGTGACACGTTCACGACCCTTCTAATAAGACAGGGGCCACAGTGCACCCCCTCAAACATCCCATCCCACCCCAGCCGCACTCCCTCTTTGTCTCTCGGTCAGTCCCAAGGGACGGGAGAGGGTGGTGGGGGAGGCTGGGCTCAAGCTGGGGATGGAGGAGGAGGGGGGGTGTGTGTGAAGTTAGACCCCCTCATTCAGAAGCCCTCCCCTGGGACAACGGCAGGCACAAGACTCCTATTAGGACCGAGCACAGTAGCCCCCCAGGAGCAACAAAAGACACCTCCTAATGCTGCCTGTTCTAGCTCAGTGAACACACACACACACACACACACTCGGAAACATGCAACCACACATAACATAAACCATACACAAGTTCCAAACTGAACGTCTTCACCAAACAGCTCATTGTTTTTAGTGTTGTATTATAAGGGGAACGTCTGTAGGACATGTCCAACAGAACACAGAGAGCGTGCAGTGAACTGCAATAAGGTGGACAGCTGGACAGCAGGAAGCATGCTGGGGTCTCACCACTTGTGTATATGTGCACCCACACACGCATGCAGGACGTCCACGTCAGAGGACAATGTTCTGCTCTGTTTTTAAAGAGTTAAATCTAAAACTTTCTGCATGAGGAGAAATATAATTATTTTTTGCATTTGGAAGCTGAGCAGAGCTTTGTTAACTTAGGCTCTGACATCAAATTTGTTTGTATCGGGGTTTTAAATAAAGATTTCACATTTGTTTGGCATTTGGTAGATTTATATTTTCTTCAACTACTGACAGTTCCTGCCAAGTTTCCCAAAATGCACCAAGATAATAGTATCAGTTCCTTTACTTTTAATTGTATCTAAGTAGGCTAAATATCTACTAGGTTGACAGGCATCATTCACACAGCCAAAACATACATCAAACTACAGTCTAGTTGTTGGAAATCAGTTTTATCTCTTTTATCTCTTATCTCTTTTCTTCACTGAAATGTGCTGCAGTGTGTTAGTTAACCCAATTCTTTCTGGCATCCAGTTTGGCAGTGACCCTCTCGAGAGATAATCATTTCAGAAAGGGCTGACGCCTCAAGGCAAGGGCTTCAGCAGAGTTGTAGCACAGAGGGGGCTGACAAAAAATGGAAAGAGGAGAATAAACACTTGACAAGCAATTGAGAAAAGGCCATTATTATTTAGATAAGCGTCCGACTGGGTACTGTTCACTATTACTGTCAACTGTTACTCATACCTGGAATACTTTGGTTCTTTACTCTTTCTGTATTAACCAAATTTTTAAGTAATTTTAAGTAAGTTACCAAATATGGTGTAACACTACTATTGCTTAAAAGGAGGAGGCTGTTCAAAGACCTGGAGCCGCTGAAGAAACTGATTTTACTCTGCACACAAGTGTTATAAGAAACATTGTTAAGAAATAGTGGAGGGACGCAATTTGCCATTGTAGCTTTTAGTCTGTCTTATCCAAAGAAGAAGAAGCAGCTGTGAAATTAGTTTGTGAAATTATAAGTGTTATTTCTTCATATCACTTGCTGCCTCAGCCATAGGTTCTGGACCTGAAAACAAGGACATGATCCCTCACCAGCTTCCCAGCTAATTGTGTTTACTTAAATGATCAACCCAACCTGTAGGTTCTGCGGCTGGGAACTGAGGTGAGAAATTTTTCCCCACCCATTCATGTTTTTGACATTGCACATGATTTTTGACACTTTTCACACAAAAAAATAAAAACACCTATCCTAATTATGCAGATGACACTATCATATATCGCTCTCATCAAGTGATAATTCTCCCTTAACCTCAGCAACCAATTCAGTTCCATTTCGATTGAGTTTTAATTTATGTAGTTCCACAACTAAAGTTATGACACTTTCCAAAATGTGTTCAACAAATCAGTGATTATGGACAAAACATTGCTTATTTTGTCCTTTAGGTGTTGTATCATATGGAACATCATAAACCTGTCTGTTAGCAGTCAGTAGTTCCAAGAGGCCTCATTTATACTGATCAGCCACAACTTTAAAACCACTGACACTGGTGAAGTGTTTCTGTTTACAATGCTGTATTCTGCAGGGAAACCTTGAGTTCTGGCAATCACACAACCACCACCACCAGAGTAAGCCGAATCCACCCTCAATGCACAGGACCCAAAGGATCAAACATTCTGATGCTGGTGACCACAAAATATCCACAGAGGTCCTATGTCCCGTGTCTCTTCCCCTGACTGGTCAGAGCTGTTTAAGCAGCACAAAGGGGGAGCTGCAAAACATAAGTAAGTGATTTTAATGTTTCAGCTGATCGTGTGCAGTTAATAACGTTATCCACAGTGCAATAATGATCAAAAGGCAGATTAAAAGCTAGTCTGCTTATCATTTTAAGACCATTTTTTATATTAGACTTTCATTCTGCATTCATCTATATTTGTCTATTTGTCATTTTCTAATTAAACTGGTATTTTCTATTTATTATTTTTAATAAATAGTATTTTACTTATTTGTCTTGTGCCTCTCATGTGAACTGTGTTTCTGAACTTCTATCCTGCTCCTTTGCAAAAGAATTCATGCAGTCCAGTGAAAGAAATTCATGCATATCACTATGGCCTAGGAGAACTGCTTTATTTATTGTCGCTCAACCTGAAACTGAGCTGCCAGCAGGTCAGAGTTATTTTTTCAAAATTGCATCCTTAAATCTCTTTCCTTACACGAGCACATTCACACACTATCTTCCACACACACACACACACACACACAATGTTGGATCACAGATTAGTTTCATTGCCCTAAATTATCAAAATATGTGACAGATTTCTTCCTGGAAGTCTTTCTGTTTGAGCATATTCAGCTACTGAAAAACAATCCCTGAAGCCACTCAAATCTGTCAGAGGCTCAGCCAAGAATTTTCTCCAAAGACAACTTAGTGTGACCACATCGTGCCAACCCTCCCTGTAGGCAGCATTTTCCATATATACAGTTTCCTAGAGAATTTCAAAGCAACATAAAGGTGCCCTTTATGAGATTCTCTTTATCTGTCTGCGCTGTAAATTATAGAAATCAAACATGGCTTTTGTCCCTAAAGAGATCACTTTCACTGTGCATTTTCATAACTTCCATAATGAGCTTCCTGGGGTGATGTGGGTACGGCAGGCAGAAATACAACCACAGGTGATAAATACAGTGAGAGCTGCTCTCCTCTGTAGCAGAAAAGAGGCTAATTAAATTTTCATGTAGATAATCGTGAGGTAATCCACCGTTAATTGTGCTTCTTCCCAACACAGTGGCTCCCTCATGGGATCCAGCGTTATGCCCATGCAGCATTTCCTTTGCTTAAACGCCTCTTAGATTTAATGGACTCTTCCATAAAATGATCCTCAGCAGCTCCTCGCGCACGACCACACAAAGCCTGAACGCATCCACCAATAATAATCCCCTCAATGATCTCCATTTTATCTTTTCACTCCCACCCTCCTCCTCCTTCTCCTCCTCCTCCTCACTCATGTCCCTACACAGGGCTTAATTACTGGTGTGAAGTAATTATTTCCTTTATTAGTGAAATGTAACATCTGTTTCAGGTCTTTTTAATTGTACCTATAAAACCCTTCCATGATTTCTGTCCCTTTAGGATAGGACCGGGCTGCTTGTTGCTCCCTGTGGACTCACTCCCTTCTTCCCTCCACTCCCCCCCACCTTTCATACTTGCAGCGTGAGCCGTGATGCACCTAACCCTGTCACACTCTTTGAAATCCTTTGAAAAAGCAACGAGCAGCTCACTGGTGTTCACAAGCAGAGATCGCCGTTTACTTACAAAGAAACACAATAGATGTGCTTGCGCAGCCTCATCTGACACTAATACAGTCTTAAATCCACTCTCCACTCCACTTCTCAGTGTTGTATTTTTGGTAAAGCATGCATTAAAACCCAAATGCCAAGAGAAAAGAACGGCTGCAGGGACTGGTACACGGGAGCGTGGGAATAGAGGAAGGAGAGTAGAAGGAGTGAGATTCCTGAGGCCCTGGGGAAATTTTGTCCCTGTATTAATAGACTTTGGTCCCTTTGAAATTTTATTACCCATAAAGTTGACAGTATGTTGTGCAATTTCTACAGTCCTACAGACCTTTCTTTCTTAAGTTTTTACTTCTCTTTAAACAAACTGGTCTTGCCCCCTGGCGTCCAAACAATTCAACACCAAAGTTTATCTTTCCCTCAACTGATGCCAGCAACAGGGTGAACAGGTGTCATCGTCAAACTGAGACCTCCATGGAATAAATAAATCTATAAAAACCTCACATAGTCATCAACTTCCAGCAAACACTGGCCAGTGAGTTGAAGACAGTCCGACTTCTGCTGCTCTGTCCTTTTAGCGCTCTCCCTCTTAATTTTTATGGTTCCTGCACCTTCAGGAAATGACCCTTTTATAGGGTCAACACTATAAAAGACTTGTTTTTTTGTGGGAGTGGTTAGTGGATGTGTGTGTTTGTGTGTGTGTGTGTGTGGTGGGGGGATAAGTGTTCAAGTTACTACCGGTTCGTCTTTTCTGCCAAAGAAAGAGACCCGATGAGGTTAATAGTCTCCTCTTCCAATATATCACATAGCTGTGAACCCTGTGACCTTTTTTGTCAATAGGAGAACTTTTCTCTGGAGTGTGTGTGTGACTGTGTGAGTGTGTGTGTGTGTGTGTGTGCGCGAGAGAGAGAACATCCTTATGTGTCGAAACAAGTGTGCACATGTAGAAATTTGAATAGATTTGTATACGTGTGTTCACTTTTATGTACTCGAGAATTGTGTAGGCCTGCGCCTGTGAACTGAACCTGCCTCATCTTAACAGAATTATGTAATGACACCAATATAGCACCTCCTAACACACAATCATGATGGACAGGACAAAATGTGGGTATAAAATAGTTAAATCAAATGGGAAATTTCAGAGGTATCTGAACAGTGATCTAAACCTCACACCTTAAACCGTTAAGATTTTCCTCAGAGTTAGCCATGATGAGTTGGATGCATGTCAGTGTCTGTTCACTGCTATTAAATTTAAACACTTCCAGGCAGAGTGCTGCTCTCGGCTGGATCATAATATTGTCTGATTTCAAAATTTACTGAAAAATATCACCGTACATAAAATAAGTTTACTCAAGGGTAAAGATGGTCAAGAATACAATAAGCTTTTCACAAACAAGACTAAAGCACAACAGGTGATATGAAAATGACTGTATGACGCTTCTGTTCAAATGTTTTCCCTGATGTGCTTTGGCAAAATATTTGGGGTTTTTAGTATTTATTAGAACAACTAAATAGCTTGTGTTTACTGTGCATCATAGAAAGCCAGAGCTAAAGAAAGGAGGAGAAGTTCAGTGATGGCAGAGGAAGATCTGGCCTAAATGTCTTGGACAGGTGACAAATGGGAGACTGGTGAGGTCAAATCCTAACCCCACCTCAGGCAAAACAAACTCAGCTCCAAAATGCACTGTGCATACAAGCTCGCGCACATTTCCACACATAAATCAATCAATATACAAACAGTTCAGCTCGTGTGTGAATGCAAATAGATTTGTAAATAAAAAAAAAAATCAGCATTCATTCAGAATGCTGCACTAGAAAATGATCCTGATAAACTCCATAAGCTCCAAACTGAGCCATTTTTGCAAAATGCATGAACAACGAGTGGAGCAGTAACCTACACAGCACACTGTATGGAGGGAGATATTTTAGTGCCGCATTATGATATAAATAGATGTACTTTTCCATGAAATTTCATAGTAATTAGAGACCAGGAAGCATGGACCCTCTCAACCCCCACTGCGGCACCCACGTACCTTGAGTGAATACTAAGAAGCAACTCTGGCATGGGTCCAGTTCAGTATGTACTGTGTGAACCCACATGGCCCATCAAAGGCAGTGTGTGCGACCGTGAAAGGGTGATTGGGTTCGAGGTGAGCAGGGAATAGTGTTTGAAGTCCTCCTTCTATCAGAGAGACAGAAAAGGCACTTTTAATCCTGTGGGATCACCAAGGCGCCACAGGCGAAAGAGATGCACTCATTCTCGCAACTCTTCCATGAGTACCGGAGGAAAGAAGAGGAAGGAAAGAGGGGACTAACGGGGAGGAAGGTGGGGGTTGGAGGGAGGGAGGGAGGGAGTGAGGGGTGAGAGAGAGAGAGAGAAGGAGCAGATGATAAAAACTGCAGCTGACGTAAAGAGATGAGGCAAGCAGAACAGAGAGGAAGTGATGTAATATGACAGATACAGCACTAATGGCAGTCATTAGCTCCTCTGGCTGGCATGATACCATTAGAAATACATATTTAGCCAGCATCACACATACTGCCTTTTCCAGGCACTTTGCATAGCATGTGTGTGTGTGTGATAGAGAGAGTGGCAAAGGAAGGGAGGCAAACAGTCACAAACACAGTTTGAGGATGTTGTCGATCTGCCTCGCAAAATGACAAATGGGTGTGTTTGATCTTGTCTGTATGCACAGGTGGAGAGGGTATAATACAATGTGGCACCTATCAGAACATTGGAGAGATAACAGCAACTCGTTACAGAAAATCATAACCATCAGCATGTATCACACACGCTAAATGTGTGTTTGTGAGAAAGTAACACAAATAGAAATGGAAGGACAGAGAGGGAGATCAGCATTAAAACTTGAAGGTCTAACGTACTGTGAATGTGGAAATGTCCTAAAAATAACTGCCACATGAAACAAAATGGTTGACAAATGACACATCAGGTGCTCCTTAATTCACCTGTAAGGTACAAGACATGAGCTGCCCACCGATCTGCTTTAGGGAGAACTGAACTGCATCACTCACATCAGTCCAGAGCTAAAACAGCAGGCAGAAGAAACTATCTATAAGACACAGGCAGAGGGCTCACAGAGATTTCTGCAAGAGGCAATTTAAACAACAACAACAACAACAAATAGTTAATGTGTTAGAGAAAGAGTGATGGAATAGGAAAGAAGGAGATAAAATTCATCATTTGAGCCTGCAGTTAGCAGTTGACATGTCAGGACAGATGAAGAGGAGTTCTTAAACTATAAGATATTCAGATACAAATCAACCAGTTCACCCAAAAACTAAATGATGGGAGGAAAGAAAGTGAGGCTTTTTTCAGACTTTTAAAATGACGGATAGATAGTGTCAGACAAAACATAAGGCCAAAGTCTCCTCCACACAGTCGCATCTTTGTTCACTCGTGAAGTAAAAAAAATAAAAATAAAAATAACAAGAAGAAAAAGATTATTTGGATTGTGTTTTATCCGCCTTGTGCAGAATATATTACGTGTGTAAATGTTGTTGAACCCCGCGATTCGCCAAGAAAAGGTCACACACTCCCCTCGACCCTAACTGATTCTCTGTCTTTGTGTACTCTTGGTGGAAAAAAAAACGAGCTGCGCCCATAAACTTCGCATTTAAAAGGCAAGTGCGGCCGAGGGGGGCCGCTGCACGAGGGGAACAATAGCAGCTTTTTGGACACACTTTTTCTCACTGCGATGAACAGCAGGGAAACCGGTAGAGCCTCCTATAAAAGACCGATAGAGCACAGCTGCCAGGGTTCAACAGTAATTTTATAAAATGTCTCCAAGGGGCCTGCCTGCGGTTTATCAGTGGATTTATGGGAAACTATAAGAGGGCGAGCAAATTGTTAGGGGGCAATAATCAGAGGGCCTCACGACGAGACCATAACTCGAGATTTCGGGTCCTTTATGCAAGAAAAAAAAAAAGGAAGACATAAAGGGTGAAGTGATGTGACTGCCAGCCAAATGCTGCATTATCATTAATAATGCACTTGACATTCATCACGAGTCTGTCATGCGTTTAACGTTTCGGGCTGTCAGGCGGACAAAAAAAAATCATCTGGAAGAGGGACAGTTTGAGCATGACAGCAGGTGGACTGAGGAGTTCAGAAGCTAAATATTAAGACACTGCTCCAACAGGACTCAGCCCTGCATCATCATCATCATCATCATCACCATGAAAACAAAAGTTCTTCAGGCCATACTGGGGCTGTCTGTCTCAGAGTGACGAGGCTCTTTATGCTGCTGATTATTGATTTATCAGATTCACGCGTAATCCCTGTCCTATTTTGACAGCCGTGACCAGCAGCTGACCAAAGACATTTGCCTAATTTTATCAGCCGGCTTCAGACACACAGAGTGGACCCCCAATCTGAATCGCAAAAGTAGATTAGGTCACTGACCTTAACGAGCCCCGGTGGCTTCACTGTCCGCGCAGCAGGCCCGAGTCACTTGAACCTTTCTGCTCCGCAATTACGCGCATGACGCATTTGGAGACAATATTGTTGGGCTGTAAACTATTACTCACGCTCAGAGGCCATGGTGATCACGGACTCCGTGGTGGCGTGGTACTCATCCTCCTCCATAAACTCATCCTGGGACGACGCGTCTCCCTGGAAGTCATGATGGTCCAGGAGCTGCTGGAGAGGAGGCGCCTTGGGCAGCAGCTGATTAACCACCTCCCGGCTGATGTTGGGCGCCTGCTTCAGACGCAGTTTGCTCAGGATCTGGGACTTGATGGTCTCCAGTCTCAGCACTTTGCTCTGCTCCCTCCAAACACAGGCTGAACACTCGTGGGAACCGGCGTCCTCGTCCAGCAGGGACAGCCCGGCATCCGTGGGCGTCTCGCTGGCAGAGGGCAGCAGCAGATTGGGCTCATCGCTCCCCGACTGTCCCAGGGAGATGAGCACCATCAAGCACAGTAAGAAGTTGTACCTCGGCATGACGATGCGTTGACACCAGGCAAAGCAACTTTTTTCTGTCTGTTTCTTGCTTTTTGTACTCGCTTTAGCCCGTTATATTCCCTCTCTCGGATGTGCGCCGCTCCTTGCCTTATCCTACAAAAGGCAGGCAATCAGTGACATGCATCTAATCCAAATCGATCACCCCGAAGTTGCTTTTTTTTCGCAGCGGGAAATGTTGCAATAAATTTTCCAAAGATAAAAAAAGAAAAAAGAAAAAAAAAGAAAAAAGTACGTCCCAGTGTGTGTCGCACGGGCTGTTGTTGATTGAAAGTTAACAAATTATTTGTCTGGTTAATGCATAGCCCGCTCACGTGTACTATAATGGTTGTTTTGGGGGTCTTCTGTACAATTTAGTCCATGGAGGTGTGTGAGTGTTCAGAAGTGTCACTGAAAAATGTGCAAGTGCGGTCAAAAAGGGGCTCTTTATATATCTCAGCTGCCCGGTGTCGTAATCCATCTCCATTGGCTAAGATTGCAACAAAAGGCTTTTAGGTCTGTCACCAAGTCAAGAGGGACAGAGCGAAGGGAGGGTGTGCGCACTGTCACGGGAGTATAAATGTTTTTACAGTGCACACCGTCTCACAATAGAGATATAGCCCAATTAGGTTATTATTATGATTACATAAACTATGGCTCACTGCGTCTGTTGTTATAAATTGTTTATTATGGTGTAAATTTATAAAAAGAGAGCTTCATGGTGTCCTCTCGAATCCACCACATAATCTCCCATCTCATGCACATCTGAATATCTGTGGTGCATTTTAGGAAACCAGCTCATGGGGAATATTCACACAGACCTACCTCATGGTTAGATGCAGATTACTTAAAAGTTGCACGTCCTTGTCCGACGCAAACTGGGCGCCAATATGAAGAATGTGTGCGGACCAGTGAAGTAATACCTAACTGGTCTGTTTTTTGTTTACATTAAAAAAAAAAATATGCACAAATGTGGCTTTTAAAAGGCTGCGTGCTATGGATAGTAATAAAAAATAGCATTCAGTTAATAGCCTGTTGAAGTGCAGTTGCAGCAAGGACGCATTTACTCTATTATGGTGTATACAGACTTTATTATGCACATGATCCTGCTTTAAATCATTCATTTCTACTGAATACTGTAGTTGGTAACCTTATGAAAGTGTCACACATTTTTGATTGTCTCTCCATGAATTGGTATGAATTGAAGAATTTTAAGTGTCCTCTCTATGGCCCACAGTTTGTCAAAAAATGTGACATGATTTGATCAAATGGTAGTCCAGACAACAAAGCACGGACTGATAAAGTATTTATGACTGTACCTTTGTGCTTAACAAAAGTTGTGGTGTTTCTGGAGCTTTTTTTTTTTTGGGATACACAAGTGATTTGCCTGCTTAGCTCATCACTGACCCACTAGTGCCATCTGCTGGACAAAAACCAGAACAGGTCAGGTTATAAGTTTTCACTTTTCATCACACTGTGGAACTTCATTGTAAGACAGGATATTCTAGTCATTAGCCCATAGGCCTATATAGTTTTTTGTATATGGCAGTATTAAATATGTATTGTTCAAATACCGACATGAGGATCATGTATTAAGGCACCGGAAATACATACTGTTGTCTGTTGTTGCGCTTAAGTGGAGCTTCTCAGACATTCATGTACGGGCAGTGTTGACTGTGGCTGTTAATATGAAGGGAGCTCGCAGCCACAGGATCCAATAACAATAACTACCTCATTTATTTTTATAATGGCTGACCTGACCTTATCTAAAATACACAGATTAAAAAAACCGGTTGACTCTCAAGTGATGAAACGCTTGTTCACCGTCTTTTGCACAAACATGTCCCTGCTCTGTGTGTTTGCAGGTCTTTATGTTTGCAGGTGGGGTATGAATCATTGACATTAAATTCACAAAGACCAATCCAACAGCTCAGATTACAGTAACAACACCTAAAACTGTGCTTAAGCTCAAACTACCCTTTCAGATAGGTGGGTTTAAAATACTGCCAAGTTAAATATGAATATCACATCACAATGGTACACTGAGACAGATCTGCTACCAGCAAACCAGTTGCTGCAAGCTGAAGCAAGGAGATGGTTAGCTTTGCATAAAAAGTGAAAAACATCAAATTACTTTTTTTTTTTTTAGAAGGCGCTAGCCCATGTGACATGAGTCAGGTAGATTTTGTTACTTTTGGACAAAATTTCCAGCTTTTATGCTAAGCTAAGCTAACCATCGAATGCCAGTAGCTTCTTATTTTTACGTACAGATGTGAGAGCGGTGCCGATCTTCTCACGTAACAGTAAAAAAACAACTAAGTTTACTTTCCAAAATGGTGAAATATTGTTTTACACATTGGGTGGACAAAACTTAACTCTTGTAGGAGAGTTTCAAATAAGAAATCCAGTGGTGGGTAATTTTCACTAGCTATGGACCTTTTGCCTTCACCGTGTCATCCAGTACAGTTACAGCCCAGATCACATGGTCTTTCTTGAAAATAGGTACTCACGTCTTTCTATATTATACTTATGCTCTTTAATATTTCTGTAGTACATGTGGAATAGAACTGGTCCCTGCTTCTGCCACCTTATTGTGCCATTGCTGTATTTCTTTATCTGTACAAATGTGTGAATACTGGATCAGAAGTCAACAAATACTCATCACATTCTCTTCAGCACACAAACAATTGTTCCTCTCTCAAACTCTTGAGTCTGGAGTAGCAGGACCTTCTACACAGAAAGGAAAGGCCCATTTTTGAGTCTTCACAAGCTGCTGGACTTTTTGACCTTTAATCCAGCCTTGTGATGCTGGGTTTTTTACCCTCCATGATTAGCAAGAAAGTCAAAGTGCTTCAGCAGTTTATTGGTTTAGGGTGTGAAGATAATGCTGGGGAGCAACTAGAGGGCTTGTAAAGGTGGGTAATCTACACTGTCATACAATTAAACAGTGCTTTTTATTACAATTTCTCTGAAGTCTTGTTAGAGTTAGAAAAAAATGTCCCACATCGACAGTCTCACATAACCTGAATATTTTGTGTCTGCTTGTTTCAATATTTTTTTGAAACTATATGATGTGAAAAATGAGTGAAACCCCAGAGTCATATTTTTCCTGTATGTCAAATCGGAAACTCTGTGCACCATTATAGACATTTCTCTCTAATTTAGCCTTTTTGTCTTAGGGAATTTGACAAAAAATAAAAATAAAAAAAATGTGAATGCGAGCAACACTTGGCTGTCCAACGTGATTCAGTGTAATTATATTTTGTCATTAAGTGTAGGAAACCGCTTCTTTTTTATTGTACTTATCTACTCCTTGTGTCCACAAAATACACATAGGCTAAACCAATGAGCTCACCTGAAAATACCTGAGAGACCTTCTTGTCGTCGACTTTCAGCACGCAGGACTTGACACGGTGCTTATCTGAACTTTAAAACAAACATGAACCAACTTATTTTTCACTCGCCAAAGTTTCAAAAATGTGATGACTGTGAAAAGGCTGATCTTTGACTCCGTTGCGAGTGTGGGCGGAGTGAGGGCGGTGTTGGAAGACATTTTGGTCCCCGCGGCTTTCCGTACATCACGGCCTGGGCGTCGGCAGTTCACTCTGTGGTGCTGCTGCGTAGGAAACAAATACCAAACACCACTTCACCGAAGAGGCTTCGGAGGTGCCTATTACATAAACGAAAACTTATTATAAAACTTTAAAAAAAAATGCATTCAGTCACTCTGGACGGCAGTGGTTCGCCAAGGAAACGCACGTTTTCTCGGGGAATTAGCGAGGATGAGTCTCTCCGCAGCATTATAAAAGAGGTGAGCGGAGAAATCACAGCGTCGTTAGTGTTTCTGTAGAGCTAAAGCTAACGATAGGTCTGTGTGTTTTCTGTCAGAAATTGATTTAAAAAAAACAATTAATGTTAGAAAGCGTTGTCAGTGTGAAGCCCAGCCGTCGTGTTAGCTGTTTAAGCAGTCGGGCTCGTTTGGTCTGACTCGGAGTGACTTCAGCTCATTTCCCCTTCGTTAGCTCGTTGTTGTGTTTGTGCTGTGCCTGCTGTACCTGAGCTGTGGTCGTGTCTCCTTTAGCAGACCGAGAGTTCGTCCAGGCGTCTCACACGAAGCGACAGTCGAGCGGGCACCCTGAAGAAGAGGAGTGACAGTCAGGTAGGAGCCGGGAGCGAACGGAAAAATCGAAACACCTGATCATGTAGCTAATCAAACCTGTCCACGACTCTTGTCTGGCGTGTCATGAAGTAACGCTAGTGGGGGAGCATGTTTTCTGAGTACAGTTTTGAGGTACATGCGCTTGAATATTTCCGTTTTATGCTACTTTATACCTCTAGTCCACGACATTTCCGAGGGTAATATTGTATATTAGCTCTACTAAATTTTGCTCACAGCTGCAGTCTGTCAGTTACACTAAAGAACCACAGTAAGATCAGTGAGACAAAGTACAAAGCACTGGCGGATTGTGTCTCCTTACCAAAAAGTAGTGTTTACTTAGAGCTCTTTGTTATGATTTGGATGTCTGTGAGCTGTTTTAAGTTCCACCAAAGAGTGATTTTTTTTTATTTGCTACCTTTGAATAACAAATTAGCAAAATTATCAAGTATTTCACATAAAAGACAGCAAAAGAGAAGAGCGTATCTGATTTATCTTGTATTCCTGAGCTCTAACTGGATTAGATACAAGAGTAAGCTGCTGCTTACATGTTGTTGTGTCAGTAGTGACAGCCTAATAATGTCATAATATCACATGTACATGTAGTCATTTTTATGCAGGATCTTTATACTTCAAGTAAATTTTGGTGAGCATACTTCTGTGATATTACTTGAGTACATTTTTAATGTATTACTTATGGATCTTTGAAAATACTGTGCTATTTCTTTGTCTGGCACTCTTCTCTATTTACTACATTTCCTAATGCTGAGGTAAACAACTTTGTAGATGCAAATGAAGCTCCACAAGCCCATGTTGCACCATATTCTTTGGCCCATTCACTTTCTATGACCTGATAGAATTTGACCGAGGAATGTCAGCATTATCGCCGCTGCCAGTGTTTTTATCTTACTTAATCGCATACTGTGTTTGGAAAACTGTTATCAAACATAATACACTATGTAGACAAGGTCACACATTTTGATAGCTGATTTTGGTGTCCCAAGGATTCTGTGATGCTCAAAGATTAACTACATGAAAATAAAGTAAAAACAACGGTCAGCTGGCTTAAGTGTTGGGTTTCTGCTACCTCTGTGAAGAAGATTTGGACCTTATATAAAGGCAATGTGTTGTACAAATGTTCATGTCGTAGTGATTTTGTGTAAATTAGAGGACCAAAACAAAAGATCCCGTATGGCCTTTCAGAACATGTTTGTCTTCATTTGATTTTCAGCAGTCTGATCAGGAACTCTTCATGGGACTCCCTGAAATGGTGAGTATTTCTTACTGTCATTAGAATATTGACTATTACCAATGCAAGTTTTGTTTATAGTCCAGTCAGGTCTAATAGATCATTGCAGTGATACATATTCTTTTGCATATGGAGAGGCTGTCATGCTTCCAAATGAAGTCTCCCCACTGATGCCTTTTGAGAGCTTGCTAAACACGTGCCCACCCACTGACTGGCACGCTCTCCGCTAAAGCTGCCCACGCTGATTTGTGACCGTGTTTATGGTGTAGCTGGAGCTGCAGGCCAGCTATGAGGAGGTGGTGCAGGAGCTGCGTGGGCTGGAGGTCGAGCGAGAGACTCTGTTGTTCCAGGTGGACGTGCTGCAGGACACATTGGAGGGTGTCGAGGAGCTGCTGGCTGAGGCCCAGAGAGAAGCTGGGCAGGCTAATTTGGTAAGTTGAAGCCACGTGAACACGTTAACACTTGGCTCAAGCCCCATATAGATGTCTTTTACTCGCCATCGTTTGTATTGAGAAGTTTATGCTAATTTATGACCCCAACAAGCTGCTGGGCCTGTCGTTATGCCCCTGTTTCTTTGCATTTGTAGGAGTTGGATAGAGAGAGGGAGGCCAAGAGGAACCTGGAGAGCATGGTCTGCTCGCTGATGCAAGAGGTGGAGAGATTAAAAGAGGTAATTTGACAATTGAGAGTGAAATTGCATAACACTAGTGGGGCACACGGTTTTGAAGTTAATGTATAAAAATGTAAAGTCTTATGAAACCTGTTATATAACAGTAATGTCATCACATCTTATTGAGTGTGAATAACAGATTGTGCATGTTTTGTTTTCCTTAGCTATTCATAACCTTCTCTGTTAAGTTGTGCTAATAATTAACTACATCGCTGGCTTTGGCAGGACATCATGTATTGTGATACTACATTAACTTTCTTGTGGTGTGTTGCTTGTAAAACATCATTCATTTGGAATGTGAGCATAAATAAATGATAGTGAGCTTGTCAGCTATATCTCATATTAATCATTAAGTATTCTGCAGTGACTAAATTTCAGTCTTGTTTTCAGTTGCTTATCGAATGCATTTTTTTCTAGTATTACTCTTTTTTGCTTCCATATTGGATGTGATGTCATTACATTTTCAAATTTATTTTACAACAAAGCAATACCAAAATAACTTTTGTGAAATGCAGCTTAATTTTGTTTGATTTGAATAGACACGTCACTTTGTTATAGATTATTTACTGATTCAATTTCTCTTTGCAGGAAAGGAACAACGACCTGTCTGCCCAAGTGAACACACACAGAAGTGTGGATGAGGTAGTGAGACAAGCACACCAAATGAAAAATGGCGCATGCAGAGAAGAAAGTGAATCATCGCTGTGTGAAACTCACAGCAGTGAAAGCAGAGGTAAAGCATCAGAGGAAGTGGAACTGAGCGAGGAGGCTGAGGGAAGTGTCCTGTCCAAGCTGCGGAAGATAGTCACTAAGCCGTTGAGCCACTTGCCCTCTCTTGCGCTGGACAACCCAATGTCTGAAGACGGGGTCCTGCAGAGGCCTTACGAAAACTGTGTTGTGGACAGACGGGATCCTTCTCCGGACCGGAACGACTCGGACAGCACAAGTGCCTACGAGGATGCCTCTGCCGAGACTCCCGAGCAGGACAGGCTGTTTCCGGGTGAAGTTGACACTTTGGAGCTGCCGAATGATTCGGAGAATAAAGACACAAGTGCGACTGACGGCAGCCAGGTCTACGACAGCGAGACCCAGGCCTCCAGAAACCCTGAAAATTGTGTTGTGTCTTAACTAATCTGTTTTATCCACATTTGGGCAAAAGGTCAAAGATAATTATTGATCATTTGGTGTAATTCAAGAGCTCCTTGTTTTGCAATTTACACATATCTGATATTTATGTTCTTAGAAAACTTTGAGGCCAACATTAACATTCAGAGTTGTAATTAGAGCTCCAGCAAATAGGCGATTAGGTAATGTTGTTGTTTATATTTTCTTTCCGTCAGCTTTCAGCTTCTCAGATGTGAGGATTTGCTGTTTTTCAACAAATTTAATTTGTCACTTTAGGCTCTGGGAAATTGTGATAATGATAATCACTATCTGACATTTTTTAACGATATGATCGATTGAGATAATAATTGGCATCTTAATTGATAACAAAAATAATGGTTAGTTAGGGCCTTAATTTTAATACACTGTAGAGTTGTTAGTTTTGGTTTTAAATTCACAGCAATCAAACTCAGGATGCCTGTGGTTTACTCGCTGGAATTCCACTAATGACTACTTTATATTAATTGCCAATGGTTTCATTTTAATGTCTTAACTTGCTGTTTCTTTTAAATACGTGGAATAGACATGGAAAATACTCCATGCTGCCTTGACCATTTTCCTCTTTGGTAATCTGATTTGTGTACTAATAAGACACAAATCAGGATTTAACTGTAGACAAAACACAGTGAGCTCAGTGAGTATTTGGACTGTTGCTGCTTTGCCTCCAATCATGACTACACATCAGAAAGTTAGAGATTTAAGCAAGGCAGGCGCTCAGCAGCTTGTAACTGCCTTTAAAGATATTCGGTCTGGGTTTCCTCAGCTATAGAGCTGACTGTAAAGGACATGCTCACTTGTTTAAGGTTAGAAGACAGACTTTCTAAATAAGGGAAAATGCCATTTACGTACTGCCTTGCTGACCTAACAGACACAGCCCTTTTACTGTTTTGTTTTGAATTTAGGGAAGTTGATTTTGCTGCATTTGCACTTTTAAAAATACTTGTATTGTGGCATATATTTGTCATTACATTTGAAAAGACATTCCCTTTACAACCAAACACATCAGCGAGAAGCAATCAGCTGACCTGCTGCAGGGGCTGTGCTCTCTCCCTGCGTCGTAATACTGTTTGTTTGCACATTTTCCAGTCAAACTTGCTGAAATTAGTCTCTTTGGATGTCTCTGCTGTGTATACTTTGTATTTAATTTTCTTTGTTTACAATGTTACCTTTTTACCCTTGAGGCAAAGAATAGACCCGTTCACTTTGTTTAAGATAAATAGTTTGCATGAGCACCTAAGAATGTATATCAATTTCCAAACAGCACATGATATGATCTGTCATTTATTAGTACTTAAGCATGCAGTGCTTTCATACATATATCAAAAAATACTTTGATTTTCTGCCAAAACTCATGTTTAGAAGTGGTGTTGAGAAGGGAATGTTTAGTTTCAGTCTTGTTTGCAAATAATTTATTGTTGTCATTCCTCGTTTTTAAGATGGATCTTTAGCAGATTTAACAGGTCATTTCAGTTTTAAAGTAACATATATTACACTAACATTTTAGACAATGAAAACAGCAATTTTACTAACTGATCCTATCACACGTACACACAAGGAAACAATATTAAAACATTTAAGGAAATATGAAAATAAGTTTGCAGGTGCTGCATTTAGCTGCATATCTTTCTGTGAGTTTAAGGCAGAATATTCGGAATTGTATTGACTTATTTGTCTTAATCACTTGTATCACATGGTCTTATTTATACATAATGCTGGTTCACATGCAAATACTTGATTATCTGATGTGCTGGCTGGCCGTGATGCTCAAGCCGCTTAGGTGACATCCTTTCCCCCCCCCCATAAATGGACTGATAGAAGGCATTACTGTAGTACTGTTTCTGTAGTGTTGTGCAGTGGCACTGTGGTCAGAACAATCAGGTCATCTCTACATGACGCGGTCGTCATTGGTTGTTTATGCTGTAGGCAGTGGGGAAATTTTTTTCACGCAAAGCAGAAAATTTTGATGCGTTTTCTGGGTCTAGATATTTTCTACTTGTCCTGAGCTTTGTATTAAATGTTCAGATGTGACAGTAAATGACATGAATTTATACTTGTAACTGAAATTACATTCCAGACATATCAGAATAAAAGGACTGAATAATACTTGATGCTTGATTATTTGTTTTGACTGACATTTGAGACATTCATGATTGCCATGACAAAGGAATCCATCATTTAATGTGGCTTTGCATTTAAAACTTAGCAAAACAGGCAAAACTCTTCATCAGCTTGACATTTAAAGATGTTTATTTAGATGAATACCATAGCATAACAGAGATCTGATTTAGGTTGTTGTGGTTTAGCGAAACTGTAATACATCTCTGTCAATGTACAGTCTAATATAGATATATATAAACTACACTTAAAATAGCAATTATAGAAACCTTGATCAGTCAAATGCTGTCCCTCCTTTTGCAAGATGACAGCAATAAGTTTACTTTTAAAATGCTATAACAGTCAGCCAAAGCGCTGCAGTCTGTACTCATGCAGGTAAGTGAATAAACTTCACCGAACTGGTTTATTTTGATCTCTTCCTTATGTTGGCCTGACATGTTGTTACATGATTTGGCCAACAGGTGGCAGACACGACCTCTAATATCACCAATCAAAAAGACTATGAGGGGTTGTTACTGTGCAGGGTTTGATAAAGTGCAAAAGTATTTAATGCCCTGGTTCTGGTGTTTTTAAATAGTGTAGTTATTTTTGGCTCATTATATGATTTTGCATTAACGAGGACTGAAATTCTTGAACAGATGTGGGACAGATGTGTCATTTCAGTGGAATAGAAAATTTCACACACAGATGAATAAGCAGTTTATTATTGTTCATACTGAGAATTAAAATAATATTATCAGAAGAGCTATTAATTAAAGTTTCAATTGTACAAAATTAACACAGGCTAAAAAAATGTTTTGTGTCGCAGTGATTTTTAACGATCGTAAGGGAGGGACCGTTCAGCACACAAAGAGAGACCTCCTGTTGTCTTTTAACAAAAAAATATGATCAAAACATCCCCTTCTCTTTCTTCATGTTCAGCTGCTTCCACCGAGGCAGACTCACAAACTCATCTTTGGTGATCCCAAATAAGTTGCTGAAGTCAGAGTCAGAGAGATGTTTCTGAAAGCAAAACAAATGATCAACAACAACACACACACACACACACACACACACACACACACGACACTCTGCAGGGTAGATCTGACAGAGCAGCAAAGCATCATGTTTACAACAAAGCACACAAATGACTGAATCAGGAACAGATCAATGACAAAGTGCTCATTAATAAGCAACTTCTGAATAATGATAACAAATGAAAGTAACATGGATGGTACAGAAAGATATTAAGTTGAAGACTTGAGAGAAAGTAAAGCTTTTCTTTGTGGGTTCGTATTTCTCAATAATTTTCCAGAAGGTTTCAGGGAAAGAGCTACATGATTTCATACTAATTATAGAGAAAGTAAAGAGACTAGTTGAGCAAGCTGTCTAGAGACAGTATTATAGCCTGAGATGCTGTTACATCATCTGGCCAATAGATGGCAAAACAGACCTTTGTTATCAGAGTTAATAACATTTTAAAAGGTTTGTTACTGTGCTGGGTTTGTCCATAAAGACATGGTTGGATGAGTTTGGTGTGGAGGAACTTGACTGGCCCACACAGAGCCCTGACCTCAACCCCATCCAACACCTTTGGGATGGACTGGAGCAGAGATTGTGAGTCAGGCCTTTTGGTCCAACATCAGTGTGTGACCTCACAAATCCTCTACTGCAGGACAAAAATTCCCACAGAAACACTCCAAACTTCACAGAAGAGTGGAAGCCGTTACAGCTGCAAAGCTGTCTGTGTATTTACGATGTCATGTCATTAAAGTTCCTGTTGATGTAATGGTCGGTGTCCCAATACTTTTGTCTATATAAAGTATATCAAACACCAGACAAATAAGAGTAAGAATGATTAGATAACAATGTTTCCAATAATTAATGAATGATAAATTAATCTTTCTAGGTCTAAATCAAGCTTTTCTTCAAAGGAAATTACTAAAATACAAAAGAAAACTATAAACATTTTATTTTATAGTTTGTCATTTTGGATTTCTAAATAAAAGCGTTAAAGTGTAAAAGGAAGCTTCAGTGTTGTATTACGGATCTTTTCAAGAGAGTGTGAGAGTGTGTGTTATTTTCCATAACGTATCTGTATTATATTATACACACACACATACACACACCCACACACACACACACACACACACACACACACACTTTTACCTCTTTCTCAGATGGGTCAACACCTTCAGGCAGCTCGCTGGCGAGTTTGTTGACCAGATCGTCAAGTGGAAAACACTGATAGGTTTTCTCACTTTTAACACAGTTCTGCTCCTAGAAAGTCACACTGAGGTTCAGGTTCAAACTCTCATGTGTCTTCATCAATACATTACATTACTGTTCTGGCTGTATAAGATAACTAGTGTATGTTATTAATGCAAGTTTTTTAGTCCTGCCCCTCTTGGCATAAGTTAAAGTCACAGTTAAAGTTGGCTGGGCAAAAATAAATAGGTTAAAAGTTCAGCATGATTCGAGATGTTGACCTTGGGGTTGTGATGTCTGTCATTTCCTTCCACCTCTACATGTCCACTATCAAAATAAAAGCAAAACATCTGGGAAAATCTTCATGGTTAGAAAACTGCTGACCAGTTCATGCTGGTAACACAATGAAGTAAGACTTAATGTTTGTGGCCCAAAAGTAACCCTCAATTTCTGACTGTTCTTCTGTATATCTGTGTGAAGTCTAACAATAACACCATCTCTTTACTTCAAGCAAAACTTTATCTCAAATAGAGCAAGAGCAAGAGAAACGGGAACATCTTGGCACTACTGTATCAGAGCAGAAACAATAATTTCTATTGCCTGAAAAGCTTAAATGATTTTTAAAATAGACTGAACATACAGGTGCAACATGAACAGCTGATGCTTCATCTCCCAACTCCCTCTTCAAGTCCTCATAGCTCTTTCCTCCCTTGAAGAAAGAAACGTCTGTCAGCTTATGTGTTTTTTTCACTCATTACTGCACGTATTGAAACTCTACTTCAAAACACTCACGCTCCATTTGGAGGGGTCCCAGGCTGTGAACCACCCAGTGAAGGTGGGCGGCTCAAATCCCTGCTTGATCAAAACCATGGGGGTGCTCGGGTCTCTGTTGCCCGGGTGGGTGCGAAGGTACTCTTGGCTTGTGATGATTGCTTCTTTGCGCTCCACCTCATTGGCCTCTTTACCGATCCAGATAAACACCTGCGGCCAAAGATAAGAAAATGCAGAATGAGGCTTAATTTAAGATTTACCTCTGCATAACATGCCGTTTCTCAGTTTTGTCTGGCCATGCCGACAAAAGAAATAACTACATGATTAAGTTTGTTTATATCCATTACAAGCGGTGTCACCTCATACCTGGTCCCACGTGTCAAGTAGCATGACATCATCCTCGTTGAGGTCGTCCTGCGTGAACTGAGTCACCTCGGTCACGATGAAACGGCCTGTCTTATTGGAGCATTCGAACAGGCGTGGCTGGTGGTCTGGAACAGTCTGCTGCAGCCTGTGGTCGACAAGCGTCGCAGAAGCTCTCATGAAACGCTCAATTGCAAATGTTATGTCATCGTGCCATCCTCACCTCTTGTCGCTCGCATAGGGAGCTTTCCCTCCAAGCAGCTCCCAGAACTCAATGGGCTCCTGACCCTCTGCCACAATCTCCTCAGAGCCTTTCTGGCCAAGCACAGAGCTGACCTCCTTTGCCATGGCTCTCTCGTCTCCACTTGATCCCTGGTGACAAAAAGTGAGGAGCACTTTTTTAATATTTGAACCGTATTGTCATGGAAAGTCTGACAATACAATCTCATCTCAAAAGAGTGTTTGACTCAAGAAAACTTTAACAAAGCAGTTTTTCCCATCTTAGTGCTTTGATATAGTCCACTTAATGGACAGTGTATTGACATGTATGTGGACAAGCAAACTAATCTCCTGCTATAACAGCCTCCAGTTTTCTTTCTGGTAGATTTTTGAATCTGTGGGGATTTTCTGCCGCTCAGCCACAGGAGCATTAGTGATGCTCGGAAATAAGGTCGGGCTCTTAGTCTGCATTCCAATTCATCCCAAAGCTGTTGGATCGGGTCGAGGCTTAGGGATCTTTCTGGACCTTGCTTTTTGCACAAGGGCATGTTGAAAGGGGAAAAGGTCTTCTCCCAACTGTCGTCTAATGTATCATTGTACCCTGTAGCATTAGTTCCTTTGTTTCACTTAACTTACGACAAATCACAAAAAACAGTCCTACACAAAAAGCACACAAAAGTTTCTCAGTGTTGGTTTCTCCATTATCTTGGGCACATAAAAAGTATGTTTATATATATATGTTTTTATGTAACCACAGCTGTGATCATATATTAAAGATGAAAAAAAATATGGAAAAAATATATATTTCAGCTGTAGTTAACAGCATCTTCTTTACCTTTCCACACCACAGATAGATTTCTGATTGGCTCTTTAGTAAAAACACATCATTAGAGTTCAGAGAGGTGGCCAGGGCTGGAACCTCGATGGCTTTTGTGTTGGATGGGTCAGAGCCATGGACCTGGAACAACCTTATTGGTGGTTCTGGGTCAGATGATCCTTTTCTAGATGTGCCGCCCTAATAGAAGAAAGAGAAATATTCTGCACTGATATAAAAACTGCTTTTACCTGCCAAAAACACTTAAGCAGAGAACAATATCCACTTGTTGATAAACCTGTGAAAAAAAATAAATGTGCATAATGTTTCCAAAGAAATTAATGATAATAATAATCAATAGTCATACCTCAAAGATGACCATTTTACCCTTGAAAACTGCCATAAAGTGTCGTGGTTCTTTGCCCATTGTTATCCTCACTTGAACTGGCTCACCACCGTACTTCTGATCCAAATCTACAGCCTGAAATGCTGAGGCTGCCAGCTCATCCTGTGTTGCGTGACGTCCCTGAAAGAATAAACAGTGAAGTGGGAAAATTTCATCTTGTAATACAGAGATAACCAGAAAAAAAATCCAAAGCAGGAATAACAAAGGATTGACTTTTGTGTCAGCAACTCAGAACTCACCTGCCATATATAGAGTAAGTAACACTTCTTGCTGTTAACCAAGTAAGTGTAGAGGATCAGGTAGCAGTCTCCTCCATAGAAGTATCCATACCATTCAGGGTCCACCGGGACAAGCTCCAGATTCTCAATTCTCCACACCTGTGCACATCAAAAAGGTAAATTTACTCCGAATCACAAAGCTGCTTGTATATACTTGTATATATAGTTAGCTCACTGACAGACATTTTGCCACTGGATGTTTATATAGTATACTAGCATGCCAACATTAGCTATTTGGAATGTTGCAGTTAATAAGGTAACATAATCACATTTAAAATATTAGTGTTTATTTAACATTCTTATTCTGATATTAGACTGTTAGCGCTCAGCTCAGTCTACAGCAGAAGCTGACAGTATTGAGTCATTAGTTTTTTGGACCTTCTGACACATCAGATGATTGACTGATCCTTCTCGATGTGAATTCAGATTAAACTGTCACAGATACCTCCACTTGACCTGTGCCGTTGTCCACCATTCGCTCCTGTGCAGCCACCTGTGGCATCACGTGCATCAGAGTGGCATCAAATTTTTCCTGTGTGATATGAGCTAAAACAGAATGTGGTCACAAAACAAAATCGTTATATAATCGACAACCAACTGATGTTTGAAGGAAAGTATGTTTTTTTTAATCAGAAGCAGAAGGTTCTTTTGGCCCATGCTGATTGCGCTTTTGTGAATTTAACAACACACATACCCACTTTCCCTCTTGTATTCACTTTACCCAGACCTTGAGTCTGGTCCTTAACTGTCCACCTCTGGAACAGCTGTTTGAAGAGAGCTGACTCTGCACCGTCATTCACCGTCTCCACATTTGTAGTGATTGGGTAGTTTTTGGCTTTAATGAACTCCTGCCAGTCAGAAAAAAAACCAAAAGGAAACATATTGACTGACCAATTTAGGAACACCAGGATAAACCTAATGCAATCTAATGCAACAACCTTGAAATAAACCCACCCGAGTGTAAATACAGCACACAAAAGCAATCACAAGCTGAGACGTAGAGTCACTTACCAAAGCTCTGCTCATAGCAGCCTGTCTTTCAGCTTTGTCTGCTTTCTTCCCTTTCCACACAAAGATTTTCGTTCCTCCTTGATCCAGGAAATAGCAGTCCTGAATAGATAATTACATGAAGTATGCATCACTTAACCATTTCATACCATCAATAAATAAACTATTTTACATTCAAGCTCCTTCAGTCATTTGAGTCCAAACAGAGGTGTCAACAGTTTAAAGCCTTATTAAACCATAATAAACAGTGCATACATTCTTTATTTGGTTCAGTATCGCACCAACTCACATCATGGTTGAGGAGATCCTGAGTCAGCGGTCTGGTAGCGATTTCAGTGACCTTCATCTGACCATCAGCATCCGACACGCTGTGAAATGAAGCCACAAACAAGTCAGAAGGAACATGCAACACTTCAAGTGGACATGGATGAATCCTCATCACTGTAGCAGCTCACTGGTGAAGTGTCAGTTTTGACTTCTGCTCTTGATCGGCGGTTTCATCCGGAGGTCCATCCATCAGCGCGGAGGTTCTTTCTCCAAGAGCTCCATTCAGGATCTCCATGTTCTGAGGAAAGTTGCTCTCTGCTTCCCCTTCAGTCACTCTGATCTCTGCCCGGCCTCCTCGCTCTCTGTCTCGGATGTCTTTGGCCAGCAACATGCCCTGAGAAGGAGCAGCACAACACAGAAAAACCACACAATCCAGAAATTTAAGACTTGAAATTGAAAATTATGACCACATCTTAAGGAAATATACTACAAAATTTAAAATCAGTTTTAAAAGTTTGATGTCATCAGCTGTCCGTTTAGGCAGGTCTTATCACAGTTTTGTTTTGTTTCAAATGTTCATTTTTCTTATAAGTTTGGCCTTGATTCGTTATCTGATGCCATCAAAATGAAACGCCATAATTGACAGATGAGTACTGGAACTCAGCTCCGAACAATGTCATCAGTTCACAGTTTCAGTGTGCGATCGCCGCCATATTTTGGCTTCATTTTTGTACAAGTGGGAGGAACTGGAGACATATCATCCATCTTTATATATAGGACATGCAACTATGATGAACGTGTACGTCAACTAATGGCTGAACCAAGTTAAAAATGGAGTAAAGTTGTTCAGTCGTCACTGCACTGCTGTTATATAGCCTTGAACTGTAAATGGTGGGGTAATGAATCACTCAGAGCCTGCAGCGTTTTCACAGGAAGAAGGAAATGAGCTTCGACATAACTTTCCATAAAGGTTTAATCATGGTATTTAGATCTTGTGAGGGCAGGAAGAAACGCACCCAACTAACTCAGACTTCAAATGTCTGTCATGTACATCCAGATTAAATGATGCAAACAGACATGAAAGCAAGTATTCTGGGGTTCAAACACTCAAGGCAACTCAAGTGTTCTTTCATATTTCTTTTCAATTCACAAAGTCATAAAATATCTTTAAATTAGAATATCCAGATAGTTCACAAAGTAGCTTTATTTTAAGATTTTTGTCTCACATTGAGAATTAAAGTTGAAAATGTTCTCACTGGTGAGCTGATTGAATATCTCGTATTATTGAAAAAGAAGTTGTAAGAATGAAAAAAACATGCAGAGGATGAGATAAGTGCAAAATGAGATTTGTTTTCTACTAATGTATGTGTTCCCATATGAGTCCTGCATCCAGCAAGATGTGCAAGCAGCCGCACGGCCACAGAAATCCTACTTTCAACTTTTCCTGTTTGTTACTCTTGGGTCCGTTCCACTGAACGATGGTCTTGCCAATATCCAACAAAAACACATCTCCGAGGTTGAAGCTGTTCCAGCTCATCTCCACCTGAAACAAATTAAAAACATAAAGCTCTCTTTCTTCATGACATCCTCTGTCCCATATTGTTACATAACCACTGAGAGGTGTGGCTCACCTCCTTTGCAATCACTCTTTTCTTCCCTTTGACATGAAGCAGTCTCTTAACATCATAGGTGTTGGTTTCAGTGTGCCTCATGCCCGATGCAACTCCACCTTTCTTATAGCTGAATGAGATTGGGGGGGGGGGGGGGGGGGTTATGTTTTCTTTACCGTTTATAAATTATTGGACTATTGTGATGACATTTTTACCCACATGATTCCTTGTTTGAAGTAGCCCCTAAAGGCATCAGACTCGTGGTTCTGAACCTCGCGGTGCTGGACCGGAGTAGAACCCAAAAACTCATCGAGCTGGATGGTGTAAACAGCAGCTGCACCCTGTTCATCCTGAGTAGACTGTGAGCCGATCCAGTAGTGGATATCATAACTCAGAGAGCTGCTCACCTTCTGAGTCTGAGGAAATACAAGAGTGGGGAAAACGGTGTGTTTTGTCTCTCCTTCATCGTACAAAACACATATCTAAAGGGCAAAGTCTACAAATACAGCAGCAGGGTTTTCATGAACAGCCCTGGCATCCAAAACCGCAATGATTCATTAGTCACCTTCACAGACTTACAGACAGAAGTACGTAGCAGTCACCCTCATAAAAGTTTCCATAAGATTTCTCAGGGACTTGTACCAGCTCCATTTTCTGTTGTACACAGAGAGAGAAAACTGTCCATTTTATGGCCACCAAAAAAATCTACACTTCAGATCCAATAATTAGAAATCCAGAAATACCTCAACCTAGCAGACTTTTTTGTCTTGTTACCAGGAAACCAAAAAGCTGATTTTGACTATTGCAGAAACAACTACAGAATCAAATTACCTCAATTCTCCAGATTATAATCCCTGGACTGTTAGTCACTGCTCTGAATGTATACTCCATCTTGCACTCAGTTTCAGTGGCACTTTTGTTTCTTGGTTTTTCTTTTTCTGAAAGAGGCAATCGCTTATTAGAGCGAAACTCCATTATCAGTCATCCATTCAATCATCCATTATCACATATTTGCAATAATAAATACAATTTCCTCCTGTCCACACCTAAAACAGCACAAATGTTGACATTGTTTTCAAAGATTTTGATCTTTAGTCTGTTTTCTCTTGATAAACTGCACAAAATATATCTAACGAAATAGAAACGTGCATAGAGTCAAAATGAACAAATCTCAGAGATTCTATGTTAAAAGACAAAACATACCTGATATTCTTGCTTGAAACCTTTCCTGTGAGCTTTTAGGTTTGTCCAACAGCTGATTTTCTATCTGATAACAAGAGACCCTCAATCCTCTTCCCCTCGGTAACTCTAGATTTGCCTGCCTATTTGCATGTTTCAGGACCTTTCACAGTGTTCTGCCCAATCACTGAGGAAGACACACAATCCTGTAGGCAAATGTGCTCAAAAAAAGATTGACTCATATTCAAATGCACACAGACACAGTGTAACCCTGATCAGCGCCAACATGTATGTTCGTTTTCCAGGCCACTTGGCCTTGTACTTCCACATTTGCACCATATATATAAATACAGCAAAGGACATCCTTTAAGCAATAACACAAGCACTAATTAGCTTTCATATAAGACATTAACTGTAGTTACTGAAAACCATAAAGATAACAATTGTTTATATTATCATCAGCTGTAGTTTTAGCTGTAGTGGTAGCAGAAGTAATCAAGCATTATTAGTATAATGTGATACGTTATCCACTGTGCTATGAACATGATGATGATGTAAATTCATACCCACTAAGGCAAATGAGGTCAGGCATCGATGCAGTTTACTCTGCCACTGCTGACACCCTGATGGTCAGGTTAGAGGTATTATTGGCCACAAAACATTGGTGAGCATGATGGCGTGGACCCACCCTGGACTTGTCTCCTTCTGAGAGGACACTGCTTTCAAATGTCTGCAGAAAGAATCAATAAAAAAATGAGATCAAAGTGTGTCTACAGCTTGTGGAGAGGACTGCTATGTGAAAGTCTGATCGATGGCCTCAAGTGATGTCACATCTCTTGGGTCTGAAGATGGCGAGTTTGAACATGAAAAAACAATCTGGAGGAGGGGAATTAGAGACTTCTGTAGCCCGGTCCTCATGTCTGCTGGCGACTCAGCTCAAGGGTACATTAGCTGCTGAGTAGCATAACACACTCAAATGTCAGACCGACCTGTCAGTGGTGGATGTGCATTGTGGGTAAATTTGGCTCATGCTCACACTGGCTCATTTAATAATCATCATTTTTTAACATTTTTTACACAAATCCTAACTGTGTGTACTATATCATTTAATTATTTTTTCCTCTCTGCTCACTTTATCTAAACAAAATAAAAATGAATTAGGAAAAAAAGACTCATATCAGCCCAGAGCATATCCCACCTCTTGCCTATTGCTAGCTGTGATAGTTCCCAGCCCCCCCTGCGACGAAATGGATGGATGAATGGATGGATGAAAAAAGACTCATATTCAAATACTGATATCCTTATATAAATAATCCTCAACCAATGATCATGCATCATGAGATAAAGTCATAAAAGTGCCTTACATTAGCATGAATTACAAAACCATATTGTACATAATGCCCAGTACAGTAGACCTTCAGTTGTAGCATTATTAAAGTGCATTAGAGGTGTAATTCATGTTTTTGCGAGTTACAGCCTGGCACAACAGAGTACTGTTGGTAGGAGCAAGAAAAAGATCCATCGCAAGTTAATTTAGAGTGAGGAACCTCTAATGTACTGATAATTGTGTAAAGTTAAAATTGCATATGGTCAAAATTAAATTTCAATGTGCAAGAAAATATGATGAAGTACTCTCTGTGAAGCTTATGTACAATGCCATTTTTCCCTGCATGCTGCACAATGGGTTTTAACTGAGCTGTTGCCCTGTTACATGCAGATAGTGCCCTTTTATAATTTGTTTTTTCACCCCTGCCCCTCAGACGGCCTCAGTCCGCCATAACTACGCTTTTTCAGGTTGTTCCAGGATTGGGGAGCATTAACTGAAAACACCCAGTCACCTTTTGTCACCGGGCTGGACTTGAGAATGACCCATAGAGCCTCAGGCTACCTCAGATTTGAGAAGCTCACTGAACTCGCAAGGTACAAGCGAGGTGCTCTTATAATTACATGTGACACCAGAGACAGTATTAACACTATGTCCTCAGTAATTCACCACCAGCCAACTAACCACTGTTGTTGCTATAGACATAAACCCATTATTACACTTGCTCCTGTGCACAGTAGACACAACTGTAACATGACCACAAATTACTTAACCAATGAATGAAGCTCTAAAAGAAACTTCCTACACGTTATTATTTTTGCATTATTTTTGCTTTTCTGACACTATTTTATTTTCTCCAAGTTCACCACTCTGTTCATTACATTTTAGGCTCACATGGGAGGTCAGAGCGTGCCTGTTTATTTAGATATGGTTTGTGTTTCTGGACATAATTTGTAAGGTTTCATTTCACATGTACTGTTTTTACAGTTGTTTATGTTTAAGGTTTCCCTGAGGTCGAACCTTAAGTAATTAAGTTATCGATAGTATCATATATGTTGTAATTTAATTTAGTGGCTTAGCAGTGTCCTGAGCACTTACGTATATATATATATATTAGCTTGTGTGATAGCATTGCTACTGCTGCTTTGGGTGTGTGTCTTTTATATGTTGTCAGATATGACTTCTTCTAACTTGTGTCTGACTTGCGGCACCCTCCTGAGGTTTAATAAAGTTATTTAATTTAATCTAATCTAATCCAAAAATGCCAATAGAGAACTCCTGGATCTGGTCATCTGATTTTCACATTTTGCACATCAGATGTCTACTTTCATCTTTCAGACTAAAAAAAACAAAAAAACAATTGGGATTAGAGCTCAGGACAACATCTGAGAAATTGTGTCTGGTACAAGACATCGTGTTCCACACAACTCCCTGCTGCAGAGTTTAAAACATGGATTATTTTCTGAAGATTGTTAAAATTTAGTTCAAGGTCTTCTCCTTAGCTCAGGAGTGCAGCACAGCCTCACTGACTCCTGATTCCCACTCACATTACATTTCCTCCTCTTACGTAGGTTGTGGTCTTGCGCCCATTGAGGACTTGTGTTTTCAATCAAAAGCTTCCTACCACACATACATTTAAACTTCATGCTATATGTTTTTGGTGGTTTTCAGCTTGTCGATTAGGTAAAAGCCTAAGTAAAGGTAAAAACACACTGACTTTCTTAAAGACTTCATGCTTCCATCTACACCAGATGTTTTTTGCTCCACCCACACAGCTTAGTAAAACATTCCAGCCCACCTCTGGGAGTCTGCTGGCTCCTCCACACTCCCTCACTGAACTCCAGTCAAAATTTTACAGGAGCTAAAGAGACTGAGCTGACACAAAATGAGAGGACTTGTTGTCTTGGTTACTTTGGCTTGCTTTGCCACTGCTCAGCACCAAGCACTGATTGACTACTTGGAGCGGAGGCTGCTTGCTATTGAGGTAAGACTCACTTTACCTCCCTGCCGAGCCCTGTGCTCCAGAGTCCCCCAGAGGGGGAAACTTCCAGGGAGAGGGCAAAGGCAATGGAATGCAGATGTGGGCAAAACCTGGGGAAAATGCTGGAAAATACAGCTGTGTGAAATGTGATTAAGAGCTTCTCATCTGGATTAATCGACCGAGAGAAAAGTGTAGTTTAAAAGTCTGATTAATGCAGATAATGCATATGTGATGTCCAAAATGACACAACCCACACAAAAACTGTGGTTTGTAAACATTATGGAAAATTCTAAAATGATATAAAACTGCTTTGTTTAGAAGAGTTGTGTCATGTTGGCATTCAAAAATTACATTTATCATTATGATCAAGTGAAAGTAATTATTTCAACAGCAACAGATTAAACAGCTTTGAGACAGTTTCCTGAATGAGTTCAAAGTTATTTTTGTGATGGAGTAACTACATTATCTGAAAGGACAGGCTGCTGCTAAACCTCTAACAGCTCACCCACTTGTCATTCAGTTGTTCTAACTTAATAATAAGATGTAAAATATGTTCTGTTCTATTATATTAGGTCTAAAGTAAGTCTACCAGAGTTAATTTGACAAAACTTATTCTGTAATGTGGGGCCAGACTTTACTGATCACCTGTAGAGAAAATCTCTCTTCATTTTTCTCCTCCACAGAGAGGTCAGAGGTCAGCATCAGCCACAGACTGAGCTGGTAGGATTTGGTGTTTTGCTAAAGGACATTTGAGCAGGGTGGTTAGTTGCCACGTATGGCCTGAACCTGGTCATTTGAGGGATGAGTTTCCTACTCATTATGCCTTTCTGTCCCGGTTTATTTACTGAGCCATAAAATTATGGCCTTTTCAGAGCTTTCTGGAACTGCATTCACAGTTTCTGTAAATCAAATATACCAGTGTTGCTCATATTACCGAATTACAAACGACTAAGATGGAGTGAACACTTCAGCTGGTTTAAAAATTCACACTTAACTAATCACCTTGTTTTAAAACAGGACCGGATCTCTCTGTGGCATGAACAGACCACCCGCTACGCCTCAGAGCTGCGGGAACTGAAGCAACAGATGGTTTCCCAGCTGGAGAATCTGGATAAAGAGAAAGAGATACTGAGAACGAATCTGGACAGCGTGGGGACACGGGTGGATCGGGTTGAGCGTGAGCTGGACTACCTGGAGACTCAGAATGGGGCGCAGCCTTGTGTGGATGTGGACGACAAACTAATCGAGCAGCAGGTGACAATGGTGCAGGAGAAGCAGAAGGCCAAGTACTTAAAACTATCAGGTGAGGTATGATGTGCTTAATCTGAACCTAAAATGACCTGTGAAAATGACCTAACACTCTCTCATACATCCCATGAAAACTTGCTACTTGATAAGTGGTATTAATAACTGAGATATGTTCACATAAAAGATAAGGATGGTGTTACTTGATATTTTTCTTGCTGGTAGCAAATCAATGGTGGTTCAAGTAACGTGACAAACGAGACAAACTTTACAAATGAGCTAAAGAAATAGTTTAACATATTGAAAAATACTCTCATTTGCTTTTTGGATGTTTGATGAAAAGATCACCACTTTCATACTGTTTCATACAGTATCTGTCTGTTAAATATGAAGCTGGAACTGGCAGCAGGTTAGCTTAGCTTAGCATATAGCCTGAAAAATGCTAGCTAGCACCTGTCCAAAGGAAATTCAGTCTGCCCACAAACATCTGTAAACCTCACATGTGAACACATCACGTTCCTTTTTTTTACTCTGTACAGATGAAAAGCATGAAAACAACAGATTTTGTGTGCTGGAATATCTTTTGGCTGGAAGCAGTAAACTCTAATAGCCATATTTTCTAAAATGTTGAGCTATTCTTCGAAAGCAGTTCTGATATATTCAAATCAACATATTTGACATGTCACTGAGGGCTCGTTCATCATGTAGAACCTGTCACTCTCGATTTCAGACTGCAGCGACATGATTTCCAGCATTAAAGCCATGAAGATCTTAAAGCGAGTTGGAGAGCCAAAGGGCATGTGGACCAAAGACACCAGCAGGGGCTCTGGGAAGGTTTACATTTTTAGCGGGACAGATGAGGACACCATCCTTGAGTTTGCTTCTGTGCAGGACTTAACACGCTCCCTGGGCATGTCTCTGTCCAAGAACGTGAAGCTGCCGTCAGCCTGGAGGGGAACAGGACACATTGTCTACAACAATCACGTATATTATGTAAGTCAGGCTGAAGAAATAATGGTGGTTAAATATGACATGAAGAACAGCTCTGTGACAGACAGCGCAGTGTTTCCAGTGCAGGACCACGTCCCAGTGTACAGCCTGAGCCCTGAGACAATGATGGACTTGGCTGTGGACGAGGAGGGCCTATGGGCCATTTATGCCACGCGGCAGAACGACAGGCACATATCTATGGCTAAAATGGACGCCAGCTCGTTGGACATCGAGCAAATGTGGGACACAAACTGTCCACGAGAGAACGCAGAGGCAGCTTTCGTCATCTGTGGCACTTTGTACGTGGTGTACAACACCCAGCAACCTGGTCGCTCACGTGTCCAGTGTGTATATGATGTCAACGGTATGGTGACCAATGAAGAGGCACCATTGGTTTACTTTCCAAAGCGTTACGGAGCCCACTCCAGTCTGAAGTACAACCCACACGAGCAGCTGCTGTACGCCTGGGACGATGGCTACCAGATCCTCTACAAGCTAGCCATGAAGAAGAAACTAGAAGTTTGAGTTAATAATACACTGTGCCATCCTTCCAAAACTTCTACAAACACACCCAAACCCCCTTTAGGTATCATACTAGTGTTTTTACAAGTTTGAGCCTCTTAACTACAAATCATGTGTACCTTATATCGCTGCTGACCATTTTTAACGCATGCTGTAGAATTTCAGATCTCTGAATGTGTCTTTTCGTACCTCTCAGGCTACCACTGATTTCCATATGGTAGCATAATTAACTAGCAAAGTCTTGAAGCTCAGTCAGTCTGTGTAATCCAGTGACCATCAAGTGTGCAACTTATTTAATTTTGTTTGTCAGTTTCTTTATTGTGACTCGGTACAACAGTTAGAGTCGAGACTCCTTGTATAGTTACTGTGACATTTAAAAACAATCGAGACTCCTTTTAAAAGTCGCAGTAATTATGCAAAATTATAGCAGAAAACATGCAGACCCGACTGAGCCTTCAGTGTGTCGCATTAAACAACTTAGGCAAGACAACAACGAGGATGGAAAAGGCACACTTAAAATCTACAAAAGCACTCCAATATGTTGTGCAAAATAATCAGCAGTGAATTTCAACTGTAAAATGCGATATCAGTGACGTGGGCTTTAAGTCTGAATCTCTAAAAGCCTGAACAGGTGAGACACAGCTGGGTTGTGGAGCTGTACTCCAAATTTTGAACGGTGTAATGTGATTTCTTTATCTGAGGCACAGTTTCTCACCCCTGATCAGACTGCACTGCGCTTTCATTTTTCACAATCATTTCTGTGTCTACTAGTGCCTCAGTTTACTGAACTTACCTGTGACCTCTAGTGCTGCTGTCTCTAGTGGGTTACTTTAGGTTGTGGTGTTAAGCACTCATTTCTTTTTTTGTTCACGCTACAAATAAAGGACACATTATACTTTCAAATTAGTATAATTTACAGCACCACTCACTTTAACTGCACTAACAGAATCTGCTCGTGTCTTTAGATTTTCCTGTGTGAATACATTTCGTTAACATGAATCGATAGCATTACATGAAAGCACTCTGGTGTGTTACTCTGTTGAATTCCACCTTATTTCTGTCACACCCCTGGTCACGTGTGCTCTCCTGCAACCGTTTCACCCAGAGGAAGCGCCTCACTTTGAGAACCATTGCTTTATGAATCAAATTTAACAGTTATCTATAATAATTCAGTCTGAACACAGGCTTTAGTGTTGCAGAAATAGTGAGTATAATAATAATGCGATATTGTATAAATGGTTAGTTCAGAGGATAGCTTTAAAATTTAATTTTGCAGCTTTAACAATTTATCAGTCTTCAAAAATGTTGATTTAATTTTTTTTTTTTCAATGCAATAATCCCGTCATTAGGATACATGTGAGAAACAGCTAGCTGGCTAGAACTGTTAAATTACTCTGTTTAAGTATTATGTCTACAGGTTGAAAGCATACATATTTTGTGGTGTTTACTTATGAAATTAAATGAGCAAAGAGCACCACTGATTGAACTATGCCTCTCATACAATACAATTGTTCATTAATTTATACACAATATGGACAAAGGTATTGGGACACCTGACCGTTACACCAATGACATCACAGCTTTGCAGCTGTAACAGCTTCCACTCCTCTGTGAAGGCTTTCCACAAGATTTTGTTGTGTTTCTGTGGGAATTTTTGCCCATTCATGCAGTAGAGCATTTGTGAGGTCAGGCACTGATGTTGGACCAAAAGGCCTGACTCACCATCTCCGTTCCAGTTCATCCCAAAGGTGTTTGATGGGGTTGAGGTCAGGGCTCTGTGTGGGCCAGTCAAGTTCCTCCACACCAAACTCATCCAACCATGTCTTTATGGACTTTGCTTTGTGCACTGAGACACAGTCATGCTGGAATAGAAAAGGGCCTTCCCCAAACTGTTGCCACAAACTTCAAAGCATAGCATTGTCCAAAATGTCTTGGTATGCTGAAGCATTAAGATTTCACTTCACTGGAAATAAGGAGCCAAACCCAACCCCTGAAAAACAGCCCCACCCCAATACTTTCGTCCATATAGTGTACCTGACTAAACATATCTATTTTTACCATTTACTTATATTATGCTCAATTTCACACAACCATCTATTCTTAGTTCTGCCTTTTATAGTTTTGTATAGTTCACTAAACATAAAAAAAACTGTTCAATATAATAAACTGTTCACACACGGAGTCTGATGTTTTCTGTGCACGAGACGAGACGAGACGAGAGCAGGCAGCAGCAGCAGATGGCAGAGACAAAAAAGCTTTCCAGCAGCCTTCATTCTGCACAGGAAGCCACAGAAACACTCACATCCTGTTTGCTCTGATTTTGATTTTGATTTTTGATCTGTCAGATGTTTATTTAAATATTTTTTACACAGGGCTTCACACATGTACAGACTTTAAGAATCCTCACATCCTGCTTACCAGAGGTTTTTCTCCTTAGTTTTTCAATAATTAAACAACACTGACGTTAATAGACAATGGACCACAGCTATGACATATTGTTTGCAGTCCATAATATGAATGTATTTAGTCTCTGTGACCACTAAACCTCAGGATTAGTCAAACAACGTGCATTCTGACACCAGGATGAACGTTCAAAATCACACAAATAAAATCTTAGATTCTCCAATTCAACAAAAAATGAAGAGATTCTATAAAGTGTCATATTGAGCCAACTTCTGAACCAATCAGGCGACAGCAAAGCATTTCCCATCATTCCCTGGGTTTTGCAGTCAGTGGAGAATACCTGCAGCCGGCTGGATCTCATGAGATTATCGCTGCCCACCTGTGCATGATGTCAGAACGAGCAAGAGATCAAGTCGGACAGAAATCTAATCGCCATGAATTGTGCAACATTCGCCGGTGACTGATTTTGCGCAGGCTTGACTCATCTCCAACAAGCCCATTGCTTTGTGGGCTCCAATTGAACATTTCAAACTTCCAAAGTAATTTCATGCCTTCTTGATATAATTTTACCTCATTTAACTACTTTATCATCTAACTTTCATGCAAACATTTTTGCTTTGAAAACAATTAAGGTATAAATATTTTCATTTTAATCTTCAAACTGTTGTGTATTTCTTAGCACATTTTGACACACAAACACACTGGACTCAGACTTTTTGTCATTACAGCCACTTTGTGATAAAACAGAAATACATCTTGCCAGCTGATGGTCATAATGACGTGTAAGTGAGCTTTTGCTTTCATCTAAAGGGGAAGTCTTAACAGTCAGCGGATTTAATGATCCAAGACAACATTTGTCTCTCACAGACTAATTAGTGTTAATTGTTGTTCTTTGTCCCTGAGCTGTAGAAATGAACCAGCTCTGATGGAAACTTAAGGCCAAAATGCTCCACACATGAACAAACAGTAACAGTTGTTCAAACAAGTTTATTTTTTCCGAAACTGTAAATAAACAATATGCATAAAAACTGTTCATTAAATCTGAATAAAATCAAGAGTAAGAAAGATGCAACAGCAGTTCCAACACACTGGAATGACTAATCAGCTGTGCTGTTTTTAAAAATCACTTCAAGATACTTCAGACCCAAATTTTGAATTTAATTGCAAGAAAATCAACCTGAAAGACTGCATGTGTAACTTCCTGTTAGCACCAACAGATTCTCACCGATCACTTCATCTCTCATTCAGCTGCTGCTCAGTCTTACAAAGCGTAACATTTGTTATTTGCACTATCCCACAAACTCATTCAGTATTTATTTCGAACTACCAGACTATCTGAATTTGGACATCCTGAAGCCAACATACTGTTTAAATAGGGAAATTTAATGGCAGCTAAATGACGTGTTTCCATCTGACCTGCGCTCGGTCAGAGGATCATCCCAACCACAAATAACATTTACATCAAAAATGGCAGCTGCACATAAATATGGAAAATAATGATATTGGAAATGGCTGAAAGAAAAAACAAAACAGCAAAAACTCTCAGGACATCTATCGCCTAGGACGCTGGTTTTAGATATTAACAAATATCCATTAAAGGATCCAACGTATCCTGTAGTGTCCACTTTTTTCTGTCCAGTCATGGACATGAAGCGAGGTGAGGAGGTCCTTATTGCTTAGACACTGTTGGCATTAAAAAAGCCTGATATTTTTCTTGACTCAGAGTCTCAGATGAGGAATCGGCATGGTGACGTCGCGGAAGAATCGATGTACGAGGGCGTTTTTGGCAGATAACCTTTTGTTTGGATCGTAGTTCAGCATTTCCTGCAAGAGCAAAAACAGAAACCATCAATTATAGTTAATCACTGTGTATAAGTTAGTTATTCACATTTTTTATTAATCTGTTGTTAGTTTTGTCTACTAATCATTTAATGATTTAATCTACAAATATCAGAAAACAGTGGAAAATATTCTAATAGCCCTTAATCACATTTTATGATTGCTCATTTTATTTGAAGAGTCCAATACTTAAATACAATCAATTTACTATCACAGGACAAAGAAAAGCATTGAATCGTCACACTGAAACAGCAATATATTTGCTTGAAATAATGTACATTGTTGCAAATGAGTTTTCTGTTGGCTGACTTCTCAGCCAATCGCTGCAACTCTTTTTCTAAGTTTTCATATACTTGGTGTGCTGCAGTGGAAAAACCAACTTACTTAGTGCCTTATTTCCTCACAATGCTGTCCCTTACAAGTGACAAAATAAAAACTAAAATAAAAAACACGTAAGAGAATCAATACTTATGCCAAAATAATCTACATCTTAACCTCCGTCAAAACAAAAGGGGCAGCAGACTGACGGGACACGTGTGTCTGACTTTGATCTAAGTACAGAAGTTACTGAGACGTTAGGAAAAATGTTCAAAACATTAATAGTTCCATTCTGAGAGTTATTACTTGTTTCTTGACCTGTGGCTTTTTCAAAAAACCCGACAAAAATCTTATTACCACATTTTTTAGTCCCGCAGACAAACACTCAATCTAACATATGAGAGAAAAGTAATTCATGATAAACCATTCTGTCAGTGAAAGACAAATGTTCTCACTCCAAGCAGTTCTCTTCCATCCTCATCAAGAAGAGGCACCACTTTGGATAAATCCTGCCGGGCCCACTTGGGGAAAGATGGTTTGTAGTCAGGCATCGATGTAACTCCTGGCCAGACAGTCTCGTCAGGTGTGCCCAAGGTGCGGAAGATTCGGAATAACTGATCGATCTCTGAGTCGCCAGGGAATAATGCCCTCCTGGTGATCTGTGCAACAGTGGACAGTGACGTCAGCGTGCTGGTTAGATGCTACATTTGATCCAGTGTGGATCATATGGAGGCTTCACTGATTCACAGTGGAGCTTACTGCAAAAGATCAAACTGACTGCATTACCATTTCAGCGAAGATGCAGCCCAGACTCCAGATGTCGACAGCGGTGGAGTAGTATTTACAGCCCAGGAGAATTTCTGGTGCTCTGTACCAGAGTGTTACCACCTAAAAAGCATCAAAGAGGCAAGTTTGAAATAAGGAAAATACAGTTCCTCAGGGAAAAAAAAACAGAAAGGAGCAGGAAGCAGGATGGACTCGGCTACCGGATGTCACTTTAAATTACATAACTGTATTTTTCATGAGAAGCTGGTTAACATGAAAGAAGACGGTGGCTGCGCACGTTACCTCATGTGTGTATGTGCGGACAGGCACACCGAAGGCTCTTGCCAGGCCAAAGTCAGCGAGCTTGATCTCCCCCTGTGCATTGATGAGGAGGTTCTGGGGCTTTAGGTCTCGATGAAGTACTCTGTGAGAGTGGCAGAAGGCCAGGCCTTGCAGCAGCTGGAAAAGATAACTCTACAAACACAACAAATATACGTACCCGGGTAAGTCAACTCAGAAATCCAGAGTCCATTTATTCCATTTAGCTAGCAAATACAGCTGGAGCTTACCTTAACCAGGGGCAGTGGGATTCCACTGACTGAGGAGGAATCCATGAACTTCTTAAGATCCTGATGAAGAAACTCAAAAACAAGGTAAAGCTTGTTCTCGGTGTGGATGACATCCTGCAATCTGAAAGCAGGCAGGCTGGCTTAAAAACCAACAGGAACAAGTAACACAATAAGCTAGCAAGCAGGATTTAGCTCAAAGTTGTAACATTAGTTACTTACTTGACAATATTCGGGTGGCTGAGTTCTTTGAGAAGTGAAATCTCTCGGATGGCGGTGCTCGGTACGCCTTCTGTTTCCCTGTATTGAATACACAGTAAATTAACTGAATATGTCAGTGAAGCTCATTCACTAAACCCTTGTTATAATAACTTGACAAACATTCACAATAAAGGCAAGGTGAGAGACACGTGAAAAATGCCTACTGTAAAAACACTGGGGACCAAAGCTGTACAACCAGCTGCCTCTCTTTTCAGTGTCACTGCTTTAAGTACTATAAATATATCACTGCACCATCACTGCCAGCACAGCCGGCAAAAGATAAACATGGCAATGCTTTTGCTTTCTTTTGTCTGAACACAAAGGTCAGCAAACACTGGATAAAGAGAGTAACCGGTGCCACTTGCTGAATCACACAGAATTATATTCTTTGGCACAACATGGCAGCCAATATTCCAAAAAATAAACATTTTTGAATGCAGGCCCACACACAAAAGCATTCATTTTGCACATTGCATTTAACCAACAATGAGAAAAGGAAGGTATTTCTTATATCCTGTCATCATGCTGTGACCTCTCAGATTTATCTTTGGACCCCTGACCTACCACAGATTGTGGGTTATTTTATTTTATTTTTTTTACAAAACATCATACATGTAATATGCACGTAAAAAGAGTGATGCCAAGTATAAAGTGCTACTAACATATTCCACACAAAGTGCCTTTACGAGTAGGAAATTCTATTAATAGTGCCTGAACGGAGTTAAGGTTACAGTTCAAAGGCTGATGGCTGATTAACTTTATTACAGCCATATTTTTACTTCCATTTGTCAGAGCCTTCGGGAGTGATCTGAAGAAGGGCTCTGCAAGTTAGCAAGTTCGCTTAGCATCCTGTCGGAGGTACAGCTCCAGCAACGTCTGCTCGGCCTGCCGATGTGCCCAGTTGATAACTAACAAATCACATCTCAACTTACGTCTCTAGCCTGATTTTCTTGAGCGCAACAGTTTCTCCGGTGACTTTGTTCCTGGCTTTGTAAACCACGCCATACGTCCCTTCTCCTATCTTTTCCACCTTCTGAAACGTATCCATGGGGTTAAATGTGGGGAGAAGCAGGAGATTTGTTGGTTATTTAGCCAGTTAGCAAGAATCTCCTCTTTGTCTGTCAGCTAACAACTGCTCAGTTTGCTACAGAGACAAACGTTAAACGAGCAGCGGGAGTCCCGACATATAATTAAATGATCCTCTGAGCTAGTTCAAACGGTCCGGGTACACCACGGCCTTGGGGCAGTGGTCCTGCCGAGGATACACCTTCTCAGGCCAGAGCCAAACAGCATTTATAGGTCTTGATAATAACAATAATACTGTCTGCTAAAATGTGGATTAGCGTGGCGAATGCTTCTCAGTGGAAAACACTGAACCAACACAGCAACGTTTCCCGCGTTAGCTAGGGAGCGCTCGTTTTATTCAAGAGAAACTGTTGTAGCCGGGAGGCACTTCACTCCTTCTGAACTGGCTTCTCAAAAGCGTTTTCCTATAGGAAACGTTGTGCCGGAGATTGGCGCCAACAACAAAGAAAAACATCTTTTTAAAAATACTGTCAGTTGAGTTTAAGTTAAATGTTTTCATAACAGGGGCTGTAAGATGAGCGACCGAGTCACATTGTATCGGGATAAGAAACAAAGTGCAACAAACACACCTCACAGGTCAAATGGTGAGGCGCCAATGACGCGTTACGTCAAAAACGTAAGAGACGGAAGCGGCAGCCATTTTTTATCCTAGGATAGCGAAGTCGTTATCAAAGAAACTCTAATATAGGAAGAACTCCCATTCTCTTACACTTCCGGTTATGTAGGGGGGCGCTCGCGAGATAATCCAGAATGAATAGGTGCTTATGAAGATGTAGCTCCAAAATGTAACTTTTACAATAACAAAATTTTTTGCATCGTAAAAGCGACAACTCCATAAGCTCTTACTCATTTCGGGCTGTTTGGCATTTGCCCCCTACATAACAGGAAGTGTAAGAGAGTGAGAGTTCTTCTTATGTTACAATTTCTTTGTGTTGGAGAGAATTTGTAACAGGAGAAGAGGAGTTCTGCTAAGAATATCACGGCAAGCCAATCAGACAGAGTCGGGCGGGTCATGCCTTCGCCCTCCTAGCATAAAAATATAGCTACAGGATAGCGTGAGAAAACGTATCAATATTTTTTTGTCTGCATTGCTTCAGTTTTGTTTTTACTGGGGGGTCCAAAGTTCTTAGTACTTGCTACACAATAAATAATAAAAATCAATAGTGAAAGTTCACAGATACATGGTCAGAAGATTTAACAGTGGTCTAAAGTGTCTCCATTTTCTACTACGTTTACTACCTATTGTTGACCTACTTCTTTTTTCACTACATGAGACAGCTTTGGTTAGTATTTACTTGGCAGATTCAGATAAATAATACAAAACATAATCAACAAAATCATTATTACTTATTATAGTTTAAGATTGTACTCATCCCTGGGGAACCCTCAACAGACATTAAAGCAATGTACACGTTAATACATCCCTTAATTATTAATAATTACAAATGAATATACATTATTCTGAAATAGGTCATACTGCGTGATGAGTGCTTTTACTATTGGTTGGCTACTTAAGTGCATTTTTATGCTACTATTTATGTAATTTAATCTAAGTGAATGCAGGACTTGTAACAGTTTACTTTAAGTCAAAGATCTGAGTACTTCTTCCATCCTTTGGCCTTTTGATCTTACAGATGTCTAACACTTTCACAGCCTGTCAACTTACGTTATAAATCTGAACAAGACCTTTATTCCTAAATAAACCAGATTCACAGACCTTTTTGCACAGCAGGTATTTGTGACTGTTTGTAGCAGAAAAAGCACATGTGGAACAAGTAACATCGCTGATGACTCTGTTCCACCAATTACTGAAATGTGCTGCAGAAATTAGCAATGTTGTTAGTCAGTTCCGTGTTTGGGAATTTAGACTGATTACTTTAGTTGCACTTCATTCATTTCCTTCTGATCATGCGTGCCCCCCTGCAATGACTTGTGGCTCTTGATTAGTGGATTAGCCGTTCACAGGGCCATCAAGATGCTGGGCCCCCTGAGCAGCATGTAACAAAGGTTCCCAGTGGGAATTGAGTTGCGAACATAGTTAGCTAGTTATATGGCATGTGTCTTAACCAAATACATTAATAGGCCACCAGGATGCCCAGGTAAACAATTTTATACCTGCAATCCTACACCTGTGCTTTTCTTACAGTTGCAAGTCAAAATGTCAATGGTGAAAAAAAAAAAGCTAGCATTAATCTGAAATATAGACCAGGATTGGTCATGAGGCCTTGAGTTTTCCTGCATTACTGTGGGAAGAAACAGTCTGTTTGTCTGTCTGGGCATGGAAGCATTCATACCAGTTCTGCACATGATCAAAGCCCAGAGGCTTGACGCACATCCACCCAGCAGATTTGTATGTGAAGTGACGTCTCTTTCCACCACAAAGAAATTATTTCGCTTTCCCTGTCTGGTCTGATCTTCTATTGGCATTTCCCAAACCAGACAGCTTTGTTAGTTTTTTTGACCAATAATAAAACACTATTTAAATATTCTGTAGTCGGGCTCTGTGGATTGCGTGTGTTTTAAAGATTTTTAGGTGTGTAAGCTGAACTGTAGCTCTGATTTTAAATTCTATGTCTTTCCATTACTTTTCACACTTGCTTTAGGCACTTCCACAAAAATGGGATTACACCACACACAATATTGTGATTTTTTAAACAAAACAACAGCAACTCCGAGCAATTTTTTAAAGTCAAATAATTTCATTTTGGCTTTCTGTGAAGAAAACTACTAAAAGTGCAATATAATTTAATCAGTCTGTCCAACACCTCAACTAAATCCAGGAATATTCCTCTAAAATTCCCAGATTTTCAATAATTTGCAGAGAATCCCCCCCTTCTAAAATATAACTCTAAATTCTGTGTTAATTCCTGAAATTCCCTGACGCTCACCAACAATGTTATTAAGATACTACACGGTGGAGACTAACAAAGAAAGAAGCTAATGGTTGACTATTTGTGGTATGTTAAGTCAGGCGCTCGGTGGGAAGGATTTATTTCCTCCTGAACTCTGATGTTAACACATGAGGGGTCACATGCAGTGCAGCCTGAGCAGCCTCACAGGCATGAGAGTCCATGACTGGGAAAAGCACCAGTCACTGTGCTAACAGAGCTCATAATGACTCTGTCTGTATGTTTATAATTACTTAGTGATCTATTTTATATATTCTCTAACTTTATGTGTATATGTTTTTATTTGTTTAATTTTAATTGCTCAGCAAAAAAAGGCAAAATAAAGCTATTCATTAAAGATTTGTTTAAAAAGAGAGAAATAAAAGGTGAGTATAATAATAAAATAATAAAAGTAATAATAAAAGCTATAATGAAGGTCTCCACTTTTTATTATTTTCCTCACACCTCATAAGTTTGTATTTTGCCCTTTGAGAAAAGATGTTTTTCTTCGGGAATCTTTTTTATAATTCACATTTTCTAAATGTTATTTAATTTGGGATTCAGTGTTTGATTTGACTTCCTAACTTCCTCTGATTTCATATTATGCTTCTTTACGCTGTGATGAAGCATAATCACTCAGCTTTATTACAGGGTAATTGAGGGGTGGATCAAGTAAATTATGAAATTTAACTGTTGCTTTTGTATTTCCCAGCTTTACAGAATGGAGGATAACATAAATAATTCACTGTGATGTATCAATGTTATTGTGTTTCAGGCTTTATTGATTGTTGCTTGTATTACTTGAAGATGCTTATGATTAGACAAGACTCATTTGCTAAGAAAACAGTGTAAACAAGTGAGAGGAAAGTAACAGTTGTGGAAATTAATATGAAGCATTTATGCTTAATAATGTGACACTTTCAGAGTGGAAATAGATTAAAACAAAAAAATCAAAAATCCCTTCCAGAATCAATCATGTCCTGCCACTAAATGCACTCCAGTCTTCATCTGAAAGACACTTTAGCCTATGAAGGAGGATGTGCCCAGATAAGCTGAGCACGGGTGTGTCTGTGTGTGTGTGTGTGCGTTGCTGTGAACACAGCTTCTCAGAGCTGCAGCAGCCTGAGGTGGACAGCAGGATGCGGAGGAAAGTCTGAGGAAATAAAAGGATGCCATTGATTAGCCTTCCACACACTCGTCTTGTGACGCCCGTGCACACATAGTTCTGAGGTCATACGTCAAAAAAGCATGAATGACCCGAATCTTGCTCACAGTTCCTAAAACTCTAAAGCAGGCATCGCGCACTGCATTTTCATTTGCACCTTGTGAAAAGTAACAAATGATTTTCCAGCAATGCTTGAGGGATGTCTCTGTATGTGTTCATTTGAATCAGTTACATGCACTATATCTACCTTTTGGATCCTTCTTTTCTCTCAGCAGTTTATTGCATTTATGACACTCGTGTCGGAATCAGAAAAAGTCACTTTAAATTTGGTTTAAATGCGGTTCATGAGTAAGAACAGACAGCACACATGAAGAAAAATCATTGTTAACTCAATGATTGTGTCAAAAACTTCAAGTAAGCACAACAATAGTGAACAATACAGCACTCACGTGTTCTCACAGCTTCAGAGGGGGGTGGTGCCCCACTCCCAGTGATGTCAGAGGTGAGAAGAAACTTTATGGTAATTCAGGTCCGAAGCCTTCTTAAAGAGAGCGAGGTGACGTTTCCTAAGTCTCTCTGGGAGTTGTGTTGGGGTTCAGGACTTCTGGGTGAGGACTGGGGCTCAGAGAGAGGAGACACAACCTGATACAGGATGACGACCCCAACGCTGGTGCTGCTGGTTTTGGCTTTTACTTCTGCCACTGCGATAAGTGAGTACATCGACAACAAGATTTTGTCAGGCTTGTGGTTCAGTGTTTGCTTCCCTTCAAGAAAAACAACATTTTTTGCGACAGATGAATTTTAATGTGCAAGTGTACTGCTTTCTTGTTTATTCTGCACTGATATAAGAAATATTAAGTTTAATATTTAATCAGAAAGGAATTTATTTCAGATTTTTTTCTCGGTTTAATGACATCGAACTGCACTTTCTATCTCAACTGACACAAAAGGGTGAAAAGCAAGAGAAACTGCAGAGAGGCAAAGTGATTGTGTTTACACCAACACTGTTTAGCAGCAGGGAAAGTTAATATTAATTTCTCTGACTGATGTCAACGCAGTTCTGCTTTCCCATCAGTTTCAAACTTATGTCTGAATCTCTATGTTTCAGCCAATGGACTGATGCGTGCTTTTAATCTGATTTCATACTAACACACTGTGCACTCTGTTAAACTGGGCCAAGATGTACAAACCTTTACATGCCAATTTTTACGCTGTTTCGCTGTTTCTTTTGCCGATTTGCATTTATGACTGTGGGTATTTTATTTATGAAGATGCGTACTATAATTCTGAATACTGCATTTCATCACCATGTTACTTTGACATTTGAAAATAATTTGCCATGTAATTGTGAGGGGATTTCATGCTGTAAGTTTTCACACACACAAACACCCACCCACCCACACACACACACACACACACACACACACACACAGTTGTGTTTCCATCATTACTTTTGGGCACATTACATGGACCTAAGTTAATTTAATGGGGCTTAACCACCACCTGACCATAACAATCCTAACTCTAACCTCAACCTGACCTTAAAGCAAGTCTTCACTCTAATATTTTAGGGTTGTAAAGACTGTCCCCACAACTACGGGAATACACATCCACACACACACACACGCACACACACACACACCCAGTGAGCCACTTGTCTGGGATCCCTCATTCCTCTCACTGGGATTACTGATGTTGCTGCTCAGCTGATAGTCACATGAAAAGGATTGAAGGGATTGCAGGTCGTGTGACTCCCACCACCAAGAACCCCGACACTCCTCACTCCTCCTCTACACCAAAACACAAACCTGCTCTCGTTCACATAAGCATCTCTGCCATCATGTTCATATGAAATGTATAGTTTGACCGCACTTAATCTGGCACAAACAAACACATATGTATCACGTATCACTGCACTGACAAAGAAAACTAAAATCTGTTTTTGCAGCTGCTTCGAAGGAAATTCTTTTTGATTGTGCTGGCTGTTGGGGAATAAAGCAAATTGCTTGAGTCTGTGATATTCATTGCAGAGCCTAGAAGTCAGTTCACGCGTTACCGTTCATGGAACTCACGGATGTATCCGGTGTGGAAAGACGGGGACCCAAGATTCAGGAACTGCTGGGCTGGTGAGACCCCCCTTATCCTCATTTCTAAAAACGGGGATGTTCTAAAACTCTCTTTTTTTGGTCTAGAGATGTTAAAATTGTGTGTAATCTTCTTTCCAGGTGGTCAAGTAACTTTTGATCTGAAAAATGATGGACCCACCCTGACTGGAGCGAGAGCAACTTTTTCTATCAACCTTAATTTCCCACCGAACCAGACTGTACTCTCTGATGGGCAGGTGGTCTGGGCACAAAACTGCACCATCAACGGTAAGACGGCAAACGACCATCAGTTTTTTGACATGGTGAAATGGTGACTTAAACTTTTGTCTTTTAATTGTTTTTAGAATTCACGTTTCAATATTATTTTCAATCATTTCGATAATGTGTAGATGACAATCATAAAAAGAATCTTTCTGTTAATTACCAGTTAAAGCACTTTTTTTATTATAGTAACATAACAAATGTGATTCCAGGACTTTACTAGTTTCATTTCATTAATAGGAAAAGACAGTTTATTCTCATTTTCTTGCACCTCATGTAGATATGCAGTATATGCAATTGTTTAAATGGTCATATGTCAGTTATTGCCATAGATGCATGTTCTCGTCTTTTCCAGGGCAACAGTATCAGGAGGGTCAGGCTGTGTACCCCGACCAGGGCGGTGAGCAGACCGGCGTTTTTCCTGATGGCACACCTTTCGCCAGGAGCCAGAACAAGAAAAGCCACTATGTGTTTGTGTGGAAGACGTGGGGTAAAGATATTTTTCACTTCACAATAGACAGCTTGAAAAGTAGTGATACAGTGTTTCATACTGTGAGGTTAAATGTTTGTGAGCAACGCAAAACAATTCACAGAAAACCCTTGGTGATGAGAAAAGGGACACCGAATGCAGCCACGCCTGCATCACATTATCATGTAAAAGAACAGAAGAACAGAGGGGAAGTTTCTCCTCCAGGCAGCAAAGTTAAAGTTTAACATGTGCCCTGAGGCTTTATCACAAAGAAAACCTTTTTAGTTTGTGATCTTTCATCTCTGAGATTTTATATTTGTTATAAAAAATATGAAGACACTATAACAAAAAATTCATGTTGTATTTAAATACTGCAGTTCAAATTTTAACTTATTCTGTATATTTTGTAATAATAATCTCTAATAGTTTTATTAACTCAGTATAGTCAATATACTGTAGTCAACTCAATAGCCTCAGTTAGATCAACAGGCTTACCTGTTTGGTAAATATGTCATAAAATCATGTTGTTGACAATAGAGCAACCAGCATTAAATTTCACAATGGAGACATTCAGCCTGTTCCTCCGTGCTGTAAAAACTACAATTTAATTTGTTGAGGTTTTAACAACAAATCAAATACAGGCCAAAGTGTTAACTGCAGTGTTCCTAAAGTGTGTGAGTTTTGCTGCTCTAAGAAATCACAATGTTGTTCTATTGAAGGGCGGTACTGGCAGGTGGCCGATGGACCGTCCTCCTCACTCTCCATTGGCACAGACAACGTAGCCCTGGGCTCCTACAACATGGAGGTTGTCATCTATCACTGTCGTGGAAAAGACAAGTTCATCCCTCTTGGCTACGCCTCCACAGTCTTCACCGTCACAGGTGACTTATCAAACAATGTCTAACCTAACTGAAGGAAAATGAAAATACAGTATATGTATTTCTTTAACAACCCTCATCATAACAGCTTTACATCTTTTGATCATCATCAGACCAAGTTCCCTTCACCATATCACTTGCCCAAGTCAATGACGTAAACCAGGATGACCAGAACTTCATCCAGAACCGAGCCATTGCTTTTAACGTCAAGCTCCACGATCCCAGCCAGTATCTCAACAACGCTGACATCAGCTTCACCTGGGACTTTGGGGACAGCACTGGTACTCTGATCTCCAGAGAACTCACTGTGACACACACATACCTTGCTGTCGGGACCTTCAGACCTCAGGTGGTCCTCATGGCAAGCATCCCCAACGGCTGCGGAAACCCCACAGCCGGTGAGAATTAACAATAATCATTTTTCTCACTTATGCAGATGTACTGTCTAATGAGATGTCAGAACTAGGTGTCGCTCAGACGTTTTAAATGTTTCTTTCAGCTGTCCCTATCGACACTTCTGCTGCCCCAGCAGTTGTTGTGATAGACTCGACCGCAGCAGCTGCGGGAGGGGATGCGACTGCTCTGGACGTGCCTGCATCTGACGCCACTCCTCTGGCTGCTTCTGTACAGCCAGCTGAAGCAGCCACAAACACAGAAGATGGAGAAGCAATTGTTGGTACAGACACAGCAGCAATAGAGGTTGCTTCAGTAGCACCTGCAGGAGTCGATGCAGCTGTTGCTCCAGAGGAGCAAGATACCGCTAACACTGCTGCCCCTGCTGCAGAAACAAATATTGTTGCCGAAGACACAGATGCAGCTGCAGCAGCAGCAGGTGAGGAGGCCGCTGCAGCCTCTGTGGCTCCTGCAGCTGAGGAACCGGCAGATGCTGATGCAGCTGCTGCAGATGAAACTGCAGCAGCTACAGATGCAGCTGAAGAAAATGCGCCTGTGATTGACGCTGCTGCTTCAGTTGCCCCTGTTGCAGAGGGAGAAGAAGCTGCAGCTGAGGGTGCTGACACTGTCACTGTTGCTCCTGTACCAGAAGGAGCTGCAGAGGAAGAAGCTGATGTTGTAGCTGCTGATGCCGCTGAGGCAGCTGAGGCTGCTGAGGCTGCTGAGGCTGCTGAGGTTGCTGATGCTGCTGAGGTTGCTGATGCTGCTGAGGCTGCTGATGCTGCTGATGCTGCTGAGGCTGCTGCAGATGCTGATGTTACTGCTGTTGATGTTGCCACAGAGGTTGTCCAAGCTGTAACAGAAGCCCCAGTTGATAATGTTGTAGCCCCAGTTGCCACCGAGACCACTGCTGTTGAAGAGGCAGCACCAGCTGATACTGAAGCTGAAGTACAGGGAGCTGAAAATGAAGCTGCAGATGCTGCAGGTGAGTATTTACTCGAGGCTAAAATGAGCACACACAATATAAAAAGGTGACTCTTCATGGCATTATGTCAAAAATGTCTTTTTATTTTCTCTAGAACAACCGACAGATGCTGAGGAGGCTGCTCCTGCTGAGGGTGAAGTTCAAGCAGAGGTAGAAACTGATCCAGCACAGATCGCCCTTGTTGTGGCTAAAAGACAAGCACCTGAGCTGACTGCTGACTGCATGGTCTACCGTTACGGCTCACTCGCCACATCTGTAGAAGTTGTTCGTAAGTCAACACAGCAGTTGCAGTTGTAATTAGAGCACTTCCAACCTGAACAGGTAATATTATTCTTTAATTCAGACAGAATGCTTTAATTGTGTTAATACTTCTCTTTTTTTCAATCCTGCAGAGGGTATTGAAAGTGTAGAGATTGTACAAGTGTCCAATGTCGTATCTATGGCAACTGAGTTGGATCAGAATGCTGTGGACGTCACTGTTACCTGTCAGGGAAGGTGAGCAGTAACATCCATGGGTTACATTTATCACTTGAAAGCTGGTGCAGTTGTTGTCAAGGTTGTTAATGTAGCTCAAAATAAAACAACACAACACAAACAAAGTAGTGTTCATTCAAACTTAACTCACAACTTAAGATACAAAGTTACCATCTTTGGTCTCACAAAGTAGGTCATAACTTCATGCTAGCTTGTCTCTTCAGCGTCGTTCACAGCCTCCAAAATAAAACAGCTACAACTCAACATAGAACACGCAGACGGGTCAACAGGTTCACATGTTGTTCAGCTCAACATTAAAGGTGTATTGAGTACTTGATGTTCTTCATCACTAATGCAACAATTATATATAATAGTATAGTCATATATAACATTTCATTATGTATTGTGTTTAGCACAAAAGCACGTGTTGATGCCAAAAAAACATTATGATTGTCCTTGTATTGTAACTACATCTCTACATCTATGCTGTGTTTCCTACAGTCTGCCAAGTGAGGTCTGCACAGTCATTTCAGATGCGGACTGTATCACACCAGTAGAGACAGTCTGTACTGCAGCCACACCCTCCCCAGACTGTCAAATGATCCTCCGTCAGTTCTTCAACGACTCCGGAGTATTTTGCATCAATGTCTCCTTGACCAATGATGTCAGTCTTGCTGTGGCAAGTGCTAGAGTCAGTGTGACAGTAGGTGGGTGGAAGAAAAATGATTTAATAGCCACTAAAGTAGTCAGTCTATATATTATTCTCTCATTTGTATAATGTGCTTCACTTTCAGCCTCTGGTGGTTCCCCAGCTGGAACTGCAGCCACAGTCCTGGGCGTTATGTTTCTCGCCTGTGTTGTCTGTTGTATGGGTTTGATGTACAGGTGAGTACATCATGAGCAACATATAATTTATGCACACAGTATTAGGAAGAGTAAGGGTCCGCGGACTGACAGCTTCCTGATCAGAGTTTAGCATGCTTATGGTTTATCAGGTAATATTTAGCAAGTGCACCACGCTAGTTGAGTGTGTTAGCATAGCTAACATTTAGGCCTACTCGCAAGTGCTGAATGAACAAGTATTTGGTCATAAACCAAAGTATTGGACAAATTGAAATTTAACTGATGATAGCACTAGATGAAAAATGAAGGGATGATTGTGATTCATCCTGAGGGGGACATGAATGTTGGTTTAAAATTTCATGGTAATCCATCCAAAAACTGTTGACAGTTCAGTAAAAACCCCGAAAGTGAACCTCGTGGTGGCAGCAGACCAAAAGTCAATAAGCAACTATTTTCCTTCTTATTTGTGATTTTTTATGTTTTGTGTTTGTCGTCTGCAAACATTTCAGCCGTTATTTCATGTCACGTAAACTGTAAACAGATGAAAACCTCATCTTCAGTGTAACTTCATCATCACGTCATCACTGTCTCACTTGTTTTGTGATTTGAAACAGGCGGTTCAAGCAGTACCAGCCTCTGAGAGAAGACAGTGTTGACAGCAGTGGAGGCAGGTCAGCGGTAACATCAGTGCCTTTGTTGTTGTGGAACTTGTTGAGTCGACAGTCACCGGGAGAGAGTCGTCCATTGCTTCAGGGGAGGATTGTGTGAATATCATCATCGGCTCATGCACTCAACACCTACAACATCTGCTAAAATATCCGCTTCACATACATGATACTTTAACTGTAGCAGAATTGTAATTTCCTGTCAATGTACGGAGCCTGAACCAGTTAAGTGTAACAGCCCCGTGTGCGGCATGTGTAGAAATAGAAAGGACTCAAACATGTAATAAAAAAGTGGAATAAAAATGTTGAAGCATTTGTAGAGGAAAGTGATATTTATTTTGACCTGAAGTATTTTTTATTAATTGGCACTGATAGTTTATAGAAGCCATAACATGACTTCGATACATTTCATTTTAAATTCTTTACAATGTAATTTAAATCACATACATCACAAAGCATCATTATGTTTGCTACCCTGAGATGATTAAAATGAAACTTTATCACCATCACATTTTTGCGTGGGTATTTATGTGACTTTATGTCCTGCTAAAGAGGAGATGAAAACGTCAACAGTAACATTTGGAAAAGTTGGATTCATCAATTCATCCCTACAAAAAGGCTTCATTTATACAATTATATGCATTATTTCATTAGCATATTACTGAACCTTTTTTGTTGTTTTGTTGACTCTCATTGACATTTTCATTTTAATAATTGATCCAATTACTAAAGAAAAATAAAAGGGGTGAAATAGGGATGAAAATTAACATCTAACTCATTTTAGGATTTTTTTTCCCTGTGTTTGCTTAATTATCCACAAAAAAACTGTTTTGTTTAACTCTCCCTGCTTTCATTAACATGTTTTGAGATGCAGAAAGAAAAAACTCAGATAAACTAACTGCATACTACATGCACAGAGCCAAATATTTCCCACAGGGGCTGGAGAGCAAAACTGAGACAAGGGAGAGTGAATATGGGACTTTCTTCATCAAATGGCTAGCAGAAACAAAACTCAAAATAAATATTAATGTAGGCTAACATGTTTATACTGTAAGGTGATGGGGTTGCACTGCCCCCAAGTGGCTAAAAAATCACTGAGTGGAGCCTTAACTAAATCACTTGCATCTTAAAGATATTTTCTGTTAAATTAGGTTTAATTGTTGACTTTTTTAAAGAAAAAACAAAAAAACAAACCCCACAACAAAACATTATCAGCTTGTGATTGTTTAATTAGTATCCTTGAATGAAAGGTATAAGTGAACTAATTTTTTTTTATGTATCACACATTTAAACTGTGATCGGATTAGAGAAAATATTTAGGCAAAACAGCAACACATAACACTGAAAGATTCAGTCCTATGCAAAATGAAAAGTAGAATCGTACAAAAACAACACACTGCAGCAGTCAGTAGCTTTTTAAAATACACACAAGTATGTCATGAACATTTCACATGCATGGTCTCAACGGGCATTTAGGTGAGTGGAGGAGTCCCGGTCAGGAAGTGGTGTGGTTATAGGAATGCTGGAGCTGAGCGTGCTAATAATCTTCCTCTCTGCTCAATTACAATGATTTATCATTATGTTACAGGCTACCTTAATGCATTGAGTCGACAAATAGTGGCTGTTAGTAACATGTACATCATATGACAGACTGCAGTGCAGGAAGAAAGGCTGACGTCACTGCAGCAAAATCTTTAATGGAAGAAGCTGTGGTCTACACAAAGACATGGAGACAAAGACGTGAGGCGACAGATGGTTCTTGAAAATATGATTTGTTTTTATGAGTCAGAGTGAAGTTCAGAGGGAAATTTATTCTGCTTTTCTGAGGGCCTTTGCATTGTGTCTTAATGTCTGGTTTTACAGATCTTAAAATTTGCTTTCATTGCACTCATCCAAGCAGCAATATATGACATAAAATGGTACATGATGTGCTCAGCTTTCTGGGATGTTTATGCATATCTGTACCACTATTTGATGTGGTTTTACACATGTATGTGCTGCTGTACAATGTGCTTTCTCTCTGTCTCTTTCTTTGCTTACATACTTAAGTATTCCAAATGAATACCCTCCCAACACACTTGGAACACTGCAGTGCTCCATTACAGTAATTACCAAACACAGTCATTAATCACCCAAGACCGTAAGCATGTCTCTCTGTCACATGTACCAAGTGTTGTTCACTCTGAACGTGCCTGGAAACCAAGACAAAACCCCACGGCACCACTGGAAGGCCATTATTTTTCACAGATCATCTCTGTCTTGGACCTGACAGCCCTCCTGGATCTTACCAGGCCTGGAGCTCTTAGCAGGTCACAGCATCCTCACCCCTTGTCCCAATGAAAGTAAACCAGCATCACTGGCTGAATTCCCACCAAGCCCTAGGAATTAGCGACTTTTCTTCCAAACAACATTGGCAAGACCTGGTTATTTGGAACGCCACCCAAGCAGCTACAGAGCTCTGATTAATTTGAACAACTCTTTGTTGCTCACCACTCCCTAGCAACTGGTTTTAAGAAGGATGAAGTTTCCTTCATTTGTCCTTTATGCTGCAGAAACCTACCACAGTCAAGGAGCTAATGAAAAGTCTCACTCGAACCCACTATCAGAATCAGCAACACCTTTCACCTGTAGTTATTAGGTATGTTAAACTAAAGCCGCTGGGTGTAGAATTTGAATAATTCCATCTGGATTACCCATTGGGATGATATTTGAAGTGTTTATATAAAATAAAGCCTTCAGAGTTAAACCTGATGGAACTGCTTTACAAATGTTTCAAATACTGAGTAGATAGATAAATGTTTGAATTCTTCGATTAACATTCAGGCCGAGTGGACACAGTCCATTAGCAATAGCAACCATATTTCTGTCATCCTAACTTAATATAGCTGACATGTGCTATTGTAGATAGCGAGAATTTGAAAAAGTGTTGGCTGTAGCAGGTTCTTGTCTTGTAATATGGTTCAGAAACCATGGCTACAAGTACATAGATCCTACTCATAGTGGCTTTAAAGGTTAAGGAATCACAGCTGTAAATGTTGCTGTTTGCTATGCACCAATGGCATCACAGGTTTGACCACAATTGTCATCAGAAACCACGTCCCACAGATGTACTTCACATGTGAAAGTGGAGTCCATTCCACTAATATGCAATTATAATGTAACATGTTTATTCCCCGCTTATCCCATACGACTGAGATATCCAAATGCCTGTTTATATTTGAAACATGACACTGATACTGTGAGCTCAATATGCGGCTATAGGAACAGATATTCTAACCTGATATTGTTGATTCATTATTGAATTTATGTTCCCTTTGGGAATTCCCAGAGAACCAGAGGGATCAATCGCTAATGGTAACATCTGGCTGATGGTTAGTATTACTGACACAGCCCAGTTCAAAATCAGTGAACTGTTTGTTGTTTGTGTATGTGTGTGCGTGTGTGTGTGTGTGTGTGTGGGTGGATGTGTCTGGTATCCATGCTATTGGAAATGCAGATATAGACTTTTACACGGATAAGTGACATATGAGAAGCTTGGAGCAGGATCTGGTGTAAGAAAAGAAAGTGAGATGTGCTCTGAGCAGAGAGAGAATGAGATGATGGGTGAGACAGCAGGGGAGGGGAGGGAGGGAGAGGAGAGAGTTACTGACCATAAAGCAGGTTGATTCGATTACAGGACTAACAGAGCTGGGACTAACATTGGCCATTTATTACACAGACTGCCAGACCTCTTCAGTAGCAGCCATGCAAACCTACAAAGAAGAAAATCAAGTACTGTGTTTGTGAATGGCAGATGGAAAAAGGATTACTATATTTTTACTACATGGAGCTCCAGACACTCCATTAGGAAGAAGAACTCAAAGTTAAATTTAATCAGAAAAAATGCTGAGAGCAGATTAAAATAAAGGCTGCCGGTTGGTGTGTAACAGCGTATATTTGTGTGTGACAGAGAAACAAATAAAACACAATGCGCTGTGTTTGGTTGTGTATTATATTAGATGTTAGAAAGCACAAATGAACAGGAGAAAAAGTACTAAGCATCACAGGGGACACAAAGAGAACAAAGTGCCACACCCAGTCGCCACAGAGCATGCTCAGAATTACATCAACTTTATATGAGACTGGTGGCCTGCCTGCAGACACCCAGAATTAAAATGACTATAGAGCTCACACACACACACACACACACACACACGATATCTGCAGAAAGATTTGAAGGTGCTGCATCACAGAATACATCCAGCACTACAAATTCAAAAGATTTGCATCATTTATCTCTGTTGAAAAAGAAACTAATACATTATTGATGGTTTTATAGATGCGTCCTCCTGCCTCCTGCCTTCAGGCAAAAGATACTGGAGCCTCCAAGCTCGCTCCACAAGACTGTTGAACAGCTTCATCCACCAGGCTGTCAGGATGCTAAACTCTGTCCACTACCCCCAGTCCCCTTCCCCGTCCCTGTCCCCGTCCCCAGACTGTAACACACCCATTTACACTAGGACTTACCTCAGCTGTTTTGCACATAAAAGATCAGCACGCTCGCTGTGTGTGACTGTATTTGTACTACTGCCATTAACGTACATAAGTTGGATTTTATATTATTATTTATTTTATACTGCTATATTTTTTTTATCTTTTCTCTTTTTTTGTTTTAATTGCATGGCATTAGTACTAAGGTGAGAGAGAAACAGTATTTTGATTCTCCTGTATGTCCAGCACATATTGTGAATTTGCAAAAAAAATCTTTGAATTTTGAATCTTTGAATCAGTGTTTTTTTTTTTTTTATGCCTAACTGAGGAAACTCATTCTCAGTCTTTCATGAGAGACACCATATTGCAACAGCAAAACATTTTTTAGTTAAAGGTGATATAATGTTGTATTTTTGGTATTGTGAATACTGACCTGCCGATAATTATGATGTTTATTATGATGATATGATTATGATTCAAGAATTTCCCTCCAGGGATAAATAAAGGAATTCTGATTCTGATGTCTTTCCAAACTGATAATAATGTGTGATGGGTAAGTCGGTGAGTGCTATAACAACACCCACTATAATTTTGGCCTCTATCACCTATACGACTTTGCCAGAAAATACTGACAAAGTTATTTGACAGCTTTTATTCGGACATCCATCCATCCATTTTCTATACCGCTTATCTGTTAGGGTCGCAGGGTTTATTCGGACAGTGAAATGCATTTCAAAAAGGATGGAATAACTGTGGAGTCATGGCTCTGCCCCAGACATCCAAAATATCAATAAAGTATTCCATTACTGTAAAAGGAGAGAGAGAGAGAGAGAAGAGGGGAAGGGAGACAGATGGAGGGGAAAAAAGAATCAAATCAATGTATCCATGTGATTCAATTTAGGCCACAATTTCACAGTTTGTCATTGAGGGCAGGCAGGTAACACAATCCTTGACACACATTTGATAGTAAAGTTGAGAACATTAGATGTGTCACAGCCCAGACGTATGAAAAGTGAAGCCGTATATACACAAAATATATGGAGAAACGGTGACCGACACTGACCAATTGAGTAAGAAACAGTGTCAACGAGGGCATGAATCAGGGCGAGGAGAAGTGGGCGTGAAGCGACATCTTTAGTAATCAAAGCGGTAATGTGGAAGTCAGTCTGGCCTCATGCCAAGTGCTCTGGTTAAAAGGGCGGAACGGTCGAGACAGAGAGTGAGACAGGGAGTCAGGGAAAGAACAGAGAGAGAGAGAGAGGCAGGGTCTGTCTCTGAAGGGTAGGGAGTGGCCACAGCTTGTATGCTCATGAGTGATGGAGGGTTCACGTGGGTGGGGTAAGGAGAAGTGTGTGTGTGTGGGGGGGGGGTGATGATGATGATGATGGGACAGCCAGCTTGTGAGCATAAAAACCCCCAGCACTCTTCGGTCTGATGTCCTGTTGCCTCACGAGCATCTCCAAGCCTCCAGCTCTCCATCTTTCCACAGCGATAAATAACAGAACAAGACCAACATGAGCCACTCAATGTATACCTCCACTTCCTACAGGCGCACCTTTGGAAGCCCACACCCTGTCTCCATGTCCTCCTACTCCCCTGTGTCCTCCCGTGTGCCCATTTCTGGAGGGCGCTATATGCGTTCAATGTCACCTGTGGTTTCATCCCGCTCCACCACCTACCAACAACAGCGTTCCCGCTCCAGCACCCAGCCCCCTCGCATCAGCTACGACAAGGTGGACTTCACCCTGGCTGAAGCCATCAACCAGGAGTTCCTAACCACCCGCAGCAATGAGAAGGCTGAGCTGCAAGAGCTCAACGACCGCTTCGCTAACTTCATCGAGAAGGTGCGCTACCTGGAGCAGCAGAACGGTGCACTGCAGCAGGAGCTCAGCCAGTACAAGGGCCAGCATCAGCATGGTCAACCAAACCGTGCCGCTGACCTCTTCCAGGAGGAGCTGAAGGAGATGCGGCGCCAAATGGACACCATCGGAAAGGAGAGGGACCAGTACCTACTGGAGAGGGACAACCTGGCTGAGGACCTGGCAGCGCTTAAGCAGAGGTTAGTACCAACACCAAGCATAGATAAATGGTTCCTGCATGGGCAATAATGTATGATATTTTTAGTGAAAGATGAAAAAGAAGAGCGCACTGACAAAAAGGAAAGAATAGACTGAGGAATTGTTCAACCTTATCTCAAGGAAATATGCAGAACATTTAGAGAACGTGTGTTCAAGTGAAGTGTCATTCTGTTCAGACAAGCCGTATTGTCCAAACAACATCAACAGTTATCTCTCCTCTTCATTCCTGTCATGGGTTTGTCAGTAATATACACTGAGTCATGGGCATGAGCTCCTACTTATCACCACTGCCGCTCATTCATTCATTGACACTGTTGTAATAGACGGTCAGCTTTAAGCACAGAGAAGGTAGGGAGTCCCAGGGCGTTTGCCACTTGAGTTCAGTTGTGATGGTGGTGTAGGGCGTGGCACCATGCGTCAGCATACATGGAAACCACAGAGCGGCGACACGATACAACACGCTGTCCTGCATCTTCAACAATAAGTGTTCAATTCTATATAAGAGTATGTGCTTGGTGAACTGTCTTGTGTAGGGTGTGATGTGCAGCAAAGAGCCTACATGACAACAAACTGACTCACAGAAAACTGTGACAGAGTAGTGGATGCCAGATTAGACAAGATTTGGTGATCAGGGTTTGGTAGCATCTGATTACATATACCTGGGACTATGTATTCAGATTACACAGAATAAGCAACTATAATGAGCCCAGATTACGTTTGAAAAAATGTGTAATTAGATTATAGTTACATTGACAATGAACACATATAACACTTTTGATTTTGTCTGTAAAACCTGGCAACTTAAAAATTATGAAACATATCTCATGAATATAAATATAGTGAATATGTTTTCCTGCATATGAAAGGCAGTTTTGTTTGTGGTGACTCTTCTGAATGATGAGTTTGAGGAGGAATGAGGAGTTTTTTCCTGTTAATTTAGTTTGAAAATGAAAGATGAACATTTTGAGCAATGCTCCGCCTGTATTACTAGAGTAAAGTCTTCCATGTGGCCTTTGATTAAAGAACAGCTGCCACAAAAACTTACACAAAAGAAACTGCATTTCCCATGCTGTAGAATACACACAATACACCTTCACTTTGTGCCAGTACAGTTACAGTAACAGTACTTTGATTTGTCAAACTGTAAATACTGAATATGTAAAATGCAAGGTATGTGCAAAGAAAATATCAGTGGAGCTTTTCTCCATTTCTTAGTACAAAGTGCAATATTTTCAGTTAGATAATATTTTTTGCAAACCAATGGATTACTTTACCAATAATAAATATTGCATTTTTATTCAGCATCTGACAACATTTCCAAGTAATCTGACCCAACCCTGCTAGTGATGAATGATTCCCTTAAATAAAGCAAATTTATTGGCTTTTAGAAAAACGAACAATCATGTAGGCACACACTTAGAAGAGCGGAGAAAGGAGGAGGATGGATGAACCAGACTCAGGGTGGGGCTGGCTGAAGAGCAGGGAGGGGAGAGAGTGAGAGAGGAAATGGGTCCAGAGGAAGAGAGACTGGATATCGGGCTTGGTGAGAATAGCGTCAGGAAAAATCAATGTGACTCAATGACTCCATTAGGTGTGTTTTCAGTGTCCCTCTGTGCTGATGGGACGGTGCCAGAGACCCCATTAGGACAAAAGGACCCCTGTAACACAACATGAATTAAAGATGAGGAAGCAGGGCTCACTATACGATGTGTTCCCCACTAATCCACTTTATGTCCTGTCTGGACATGACTTCTGTCTGGCAGGACAGATGGGGCTAGAATCAAATTCACATCCAGACATCGACCACACACACGGCCCATCAGACAAAAACTGTTAGCAGAGGATGAGTAAACTTATGTATTGTACATTGTGATGACTCATGACAGTGACTCATGAATTGTAACTGAGTTTGCCAAAGCATTAGTAATCATCCTGTTTCATTTTGATTTCATTTTGCTCATTTTTGCAGGAGCATCAAGCAATGTTTTGGCTGAAGGCGGCCTACTAATCTCTCAGTTTGCTGAAGCAAATCCCACAAAGTGAAGATTTAAAGTTACTGTCCTATAAATGTCACACCCATCATCTGTACGGCACCCACTGTATACTGGCCAATGTTAAAATGACCATTTAAAACCTTTAAAAGATGGGAGGTGTGTGTACATAACCTTGGTGAGTGTGTGCAATGACCTTATTGAACTGTAGAGAAACCACATTAGTTGAATGGAGCAGCTGCTGATCCCAATGGGCACACTCCCAAACCCCGTTTACAGAACAGTGAATTAACAAATTGATCCAGGAAGCTTTTTGCCAGCTGATGCCCTGGTGAAACCTCAGACAGGAAGGCTGTCCTTTGACAAATTCATCAACTTCTTCTGTCTTCTGTCTCCCTTTAGCACTAAGGAGACTCTTGTAGTCTGAATGAAATCTTTGCATTGTTTGAAATAATTTTTTTTGTCTCACTTCTTGTCCTCAAGGCTGGAAGAAGAAGCCCAGAAGAGGGCAGATGCTGAGAATAACCTGGTTGCTTTCCGGAAGGTAAACACTCAGCTAGTTTGGCCATGACTGTCATTGTGGTCACAGTGTCCTGGATAAAAGGTCATAACGGACAGATTTGTTCCATCCCAAACACTTTCACAATAATATTGACACAGTAATGTGGACAAGACAAACAAACAAACAAATGTTATTGATCTGGACTACTGCACAATAAAGAGCCATTTATTTCTGCTACAGCACTTTTGTATTGAAAATTTTCCCAAACATTGCAAATGCATTAGTCTGTTTTTATTTTACTTGGAAATAAAAATCCACACTCCTGAACAGAATTTCATAAACAATGTGTGTCTCAGAGATACTGTCACACCATTTTATGAAGTAAGTTAATAATGATCAGGTGTTTCAGCGATGAAAGATAAATATTGCAACTATGACAACATGATTATGGTAAACTATGTTTTTCTCACAAACAAACTAGGATGTGGATGATGCCACATTGTCCCGTCTGGAGCTGGAGAGGAAAATTGAGTCTCTGATGGATGAGATTGAATTCCTTAAGAAGCTCCATGATGAAGTGAGTGACTTATGATGGTAATACTCAACTTTTGCATGCACATGTACTGCACATATTGTATTTGATAGTAGTTGTAACTGACTGAAGATGTTTCCCTGCAATGAGATCATCCCAGTTAGCTGAGCAACACTGCAATTAGTGCTGCAGAGAGTAGTTTCATGTGCTGAGCTAACAAGCAGGAACATGAGTGGGTACATACCACTGGTACATCAGAAAATCTGAACAGGCAGCAATATCTGCAAGGCAACTAGTCACTATATATGTGTGTGTGTGTGTGTGTGTGTGTGTGTACACTATATAGACAAAATTATGCAGACACACCGACACACCTCTTTATGGGGCTGTTTTTCAGCGACTGGGCTTGGCCCCTTACTTCCAGTGAACAGAAATCTTAATGCTCCAGCACACCAAGACATTTTGGACGATGCTTCCAACTTTGTGGCAACAGTTTGGGGAAGGATCTTTTTTATTCCAGCATGCCCCAGTGCACAAAGCAAAGTCCATAAAGACATGGCTGGATGAGTTTGGTATGGAAGAACTTGAATGGCCCGCACAGAGCGCTGACCTCAACCCCATCAAACAACTTTGGGATGAACTGGAATGCATGAATGGGCACAAATTCCCATAATTCCAGAAACACTCCAAAGTCTTGTGGAAAGCCTTCCAAGAAGAGTGAAAGCTGTTATGTTGGCAATGCACTGTCAACATTTTACCATATTTTACCATTTGTCTGTATCTTGGTATTAACAGGAAATCCAAGAAGTACAAGTGAGTGTCCAGACCCAGCAGCTGAAGATGGAAGTGGACAGCAGCGCCAGGCCAGACCTAACTGGTGCTCTGAGGGAGATCAGAGCCCAGTATGAGACCATTGCTCTAAAGAACATGCAGGAATCTGAGGACTGGTACAAGTCCAAGGTGGGCAGACAGAAACACTGAGTGTCATACATGAACATACCAACACATAATTCATTCTTTTGTGCTTCCTGTTTTGCTCCTGCAGTTTGCTGATCTGACTGAGTCTGCAAAGCGCAACAGCGATTCTCTGAGGCAGGCCAAGCAGGAGGCCAATGAGTCCAGGAGACAGATTCAGTCTCTCAACTGTGAAATTGATGCACTGAAGAACACGGTGAGACCAAACAACACCAGTCATTTGTCAATATTAACTTGTCAGTATACATTCTCTTATTACACTGTGCTGCATGTGCTGCTGTGGTGTCCAGAATGAAGCTCTGCTGAGGCAGATGCGTGAAATGGAGGACCAGTTTGGCAATGAGATTGGTAACTACCAGGACAATATAGGCAGGCTGGAGGATGAAATCCGCCACCTGAAGGAGGAGATGGCTCGCCACCTTCGGGAGTACCAAGACCTCCTCAATGTCAAAATGGCTCTGGACATTGAGATTGCTACTTACCGTAAACTGCTGGAGGGGGAAGAGAGTAGGTAAGGGAGAACATACTGAGGGCCAGGTCCAAATGTTTTTTGACAGGGACTGCTAACTGTACACCTGTTGGGGATTTTCTTGTGTTATAAATGACTTTCTGGATGTTTAAGTTTCCACACAACAGCTGAATGTTTTTTTTTCTTGTAATGTCTTTAAAAATACCTCAGAGTTATTGATAAGTAAATTACTTTTCAGTATAATACAGTCTTTATAACAAACAAATTTTATATCCCCTGTTTAGGATTACTGTTCCCATTGTCAATCTTGGCATGACCAATCACTTTGGTGACCGAGGTAAGTTGCAGTTCTGTTCATTCAGGATCAAATATAACAGGATTATACTCAGAGACCATTTTAACCTTTTAATTTTAAAGTTGTGAAGTAGGAGAAGTCACTGGTTCTGGAAAAGATTTTCCCCACTCTGAATTTCCATTTTCCATTTTTCTTTAAGCAAAATCCTCAATAACCAGAGAACCAGAAATCTTCGACCGATTACAAAAAATTCTCGATAATTTAAACCTCTGAGGTGAATCCTAAAAGCTCAAAAACCACTACTTTGTGAATGCAACTGTATGTGGAAGTCTATCTAAAAAACTCAGAAGCACTTTAATGTGGCTCTTTACAGACTATGAACAAACTCCAAGCAGCGTAAGCAAGAAGACTGTGGTGATAAAGACAGTTGAGACTAGAGATGGAGAGGTATGGTGATCAGTACATAACATAATGCAAAGTAACTATCTTGATATCAAGATACCATATCAAGATACCATTAGAAGGTAAAATTGAACAAATCTGTTTTTGTCCATCAGGTGGTGAAGGAATCCAGGAGGGAGAAGGAGAGAGACTCAGATCGCTCTGATAGAACTGACAAGGACGACGAGTAGATGATTGATCAGAAAATGGGAAGAGGAAAAAACTAGATAAAAATAGGAAACAAAATGAACTCTGATCCATATAGTCTCCATTTCCACAAGTTAGGTTAGGTGTTTTATTGTCTAGCAAAATGTCTCTCAGTGTAGGTGCAATGTTGAACAACTCCCTTTAGACAGTGTCACTTTGGTGCTATTTAAGCCACCCAGTTTTTGCTAAACACTTGTCTCATCTGTAGGGCTAATGAAAACCACTTTATTAACATACCACTTGAGGCCTTGATTTACAGTGCAATCCCTTGAAACCCTGCAGTGACCACACATTTGTAGCAGAGTATTAAACCACAGTCTAAAAGGGTAGTTCAAATGTAGAATTTTAGCAGTTACTGTTGTAGATATGACTTACAAACAAAACTTCACACTGTCCTTTGGTCAACATACCTTCTAAGACACACTGAAAATAAATTAAGCTACTTGCATTTGTTTTAGAAGCTTTGCTATCCTTTTATTGCGCAAATCAACAAAAGACATGGATCACTAATAAACATGTAACACACAGAAAATGTTGACAGTGAAAATCTGACAGTTGGCAACTGAAAAGACTTGCTGAATGTGCTTTGCAATGCTGAGTGTATCTGGCACGATTGATGGATGAATATGTAAGTGCAAATAAACTTAACTGGAGCAAATCTGTGTTGTCTTTCCATATAACCAATGAATGTATACATTAACTCATGGTTGTTGTTTTTTTTTTTACAAATTTCCTCTTTGTATAAGAACATTTTGTTTCATACAACCCCAGGTCCCTAAACCTATAACCTGCACTTTTAGCTTTTAATGACACAAGTTTTAGGTCTGTCACTCACAGTCAGTGGCCTACATAAAATATTACATGTGCACATTAAGAAACAATGTGACAATGGGAATTCTTGTAGTATTTTGTCTTGACAGGTGCAAAGTATGAATATAAAACACTGTAAATTTGTCAAACTTTTTCTCACACATACAATTACTCAAATGTATTTTACTTTGTAAATACATCACATGGATAATTCTGAAAACTGAGCTTGGTTAGACATTCACACTGCTCTTTGGCCTTAGACATGTCTGACTTCTTATTCAGTCGTGTTGCCCAGCAGATTGCCTCAAGTTCTTCCCCTCTGGCAGTATTTTTGATTCCTACCAAGTGAATGAGGTAAACTGGTGGCTTCAGTATAGTGACAATAGCACAGATACACTCTATACTGCCACAAACCCAACAAGGCTCTGCCCTAAGTACAACCTCACAGGCGATACTTTAGCTCGAACTGTATTTATATTCCACTAATTGTCAGATCCCGTCACATCCAAACGTCCACACATACCAAGGCTAGAGCCCCAGGATTACCGTCTTTGCCTTAACTTGACACAGCCATTTTATTTTATTGTTAAGCCTGGAGTTCGTTTGATGTGAAAACTTGTGAAGGCGCAGCCTGAAATGCCTAAATGAGGGCAAAAATGCTTCTTCGTATGACGACATTCTACATCCGCTTTCCGAGTGGTCTTGGCGCGAGCGAGATCTGTTGAGTTTCTGGACTGCAGACTGGAAACCCGCATTATATTGATGGAAGAGCTCTTAACTTTATATGCGACAAGTTGCTGTAGACACCCGCAGAGTATCAGTATTTAAACGATTAGGTAAGTTAGTCTGTGTTGTTTTTCTATCTCCGGAAGTCTCAAATCTTTGCGCGGTCTGGCTTCTGTCATCCGAAGCTAAGTTGTTAACTGTCTCAGCTACAAAACATTAGCGGTAATTTACGTGGAGATAAGTCGTCCTTTGTGCTATTAGCTAGCTAGAGACTACGACTGGTATAAACATTTGAATGTTTAACTAAGTGATAACAGTCAACGTGTTCTTAATGTTAGCATCGTCCCCTGGTTAGTTTGGTTTCCACTGACTGTAAGGTAACGTTACAATGAACAGTAGAATACAAAGAAGTGTTGGTAAGCTGTAAATAATAACTATGTCAACAAGTTTACAAGTCATGTGTAGGCTCACCTTCTTAAGCAAATATTGATTGGACTGAACAGGTGCAGGTAAACACAAAACATTTTGAGATGCTCTGTGATCCTGATCCGTTGGTCTTTCTATATCCCACTGTGTGGCTGATTAAACTCAACCTCCAACTTTGGATCGGCTAATGGTGCTTGAACGTGTTCAGAATGAATTGCGAGATTTTGGCAACGTGTAGCGCTCTGGGCTACCTGGAGGGAGACACCTACCACAAGGAAGCCGATTGCTTAGGTGAGTCTTTTGCTTTCCCGCATCATCAAAGGGAAGAATGTATCGATGGTATGAATTAAAGACAGAGAGGCGTTTGCGGCTGTCCTTTTCCTGACTGTTTTGTGTACGTGGTTGCAGAGAGTGTGAAAGACTTGATCAGGTATTTACGCCACGAAGATGACTCCCGTGATGTCCGCCAGCAACTTGGTGCAAGCCAGATTGTACAGAATGACCTCCTGCCTATTATCATTCAGCATGGACAAGATAGGACCTTATTCGACGCCTGCATCAGGTATAAACCCTGACATGAAACTTCTCTCTTGAACGTGAACTGTGTGCTAATTATGGTTTCTCATACGAGTCTTCTCTGGTTTTTCTCAGACTCATGGTCAACCTCACTCAGCCTGCCATGCTTTGCTTTGGTAAAGTTCCCGATGATCCTGTGTTCAGACATCACTTTTTGCAAGTGACATCTCATTTACAAGCATATAAAGAGGTATCTCAGTCTAAGTGCCATACCATTATAATTTAATATTTAAAAAAAAATACTGTATTGTATAATAACAAGTACTGTTATTGTCAGGCATTTGCCACTGAGAGGGTGTTTGGCATTTTAAGCGAGACATTATACAGCCTCCTGCAATTGGTGAGTGTTTCACTGGTTAAACAAAAAAATCATCACAGCTGTTTGCTGTGATATATCAGGAAAATGGTGTTGTGTGTGTGTGAGTGTCTTTGTGTTTGTCCCTACTCACCTTCTTGTCTTTAGGACTGGGAGCAGAGACAGGAGGAGGATAACCTCTTGATAGAGAGGATCTTGCTGCTGGTCAGGAATGTGCTTCATGTACCTGCGGACCCCTGTGAAGAGAAGGTCTGACTTCAACTTGAGTGTTGATGTGATCATGTGCCAAATCTGTTTGTCCTCATCTTTTAGCACTTATCTCACCTGTATTCCTGCCCTAATCTGTCTCCCTTATAGAAAGTGGATGATGATGCCAGCATCCACGACAGACTGCTGTGGGCACTTCACATGAGTGGCTTTGATGACCTGGTCAAGTTCCTGGCTTCGGCCCAGAGTGAGCAGCAGTGGAGTATGCATGTGTTGGAAATAATCTCCCTCATGTTCAGAGACCAGGTTAGACTGAATAACCTGTTGGAGGTACACACATAGATCTCCAGCTGTTCTGTGTTTGAGCTCTTTATTTTTTTACTTTGCTTACAGACACCCGAGGCCTTGGTGAGCGCCGGTCACGCTCGCTCAGCAGAAGAGAAGCAGAGGGACTCTCAGGAGCTGGAGGCACTGAGGCAGAAGGAACATGCAGCTAAACGTTCTCGCACATTTCAAAGAGGAACCAGGTACGATCAAGCTGACGTACAATCACCACTTTAAAAACAGTTTCAGATTGGTGCAATTTTAGGTTTTTATACTGTGCTGGAATTTGTGGCCTGTGCAGGACTCTAAAGGAAAGCCTTTCCTGCTGTCACACAAGGGTTGTAATTTCAAACTCAAAAGACTTCAGCCAGTTACTTCTGGCTGAATTTCCCAGCCAATCATGCGAATTTGCATTTCAAGCGAACCACAGATGTTCATTTTTCATACGAGATTTGTTTTATTTTCTATTTTGGCGTGAAAGATGGCGTGCTTCATGCTTTTGTAAATAACTGTTCTGTTTGTGTGTGTTTCACTTTCAGACACTCTCGCTTTGGAGGGTCCTTTGTTGTTCAAGGCCTCAAGGCAATTGGGGAGAAAGATGTGATTTATCACAGAAATCTCCATAGTGTGAGTTGTAAGCTCCTGCAGCTCATCTGTGATCTGAAGTAGCATTGTGCTTGCAAAAATAAATTTAATTTGAATCCATGTTTTGTTTTGTTTTTTTCTAGTTCAAAAATTATACTCATGACACAGGAAAAGCAGTGAGACGTGTTCCGAAGAGGAATCGACAGGCTCAGGAATGTAAGGACAAACGACGTTCGGCCCTAAATGTTCGACTCTTCTTGCGCGAGTTTTGCGTGGACTTCCTGGAAAACTGCTACAATCGGCTGATGTACCTTGTCAAGGTTAGCTGATGTAAAAGTTATTAATTATTGTTTTTTTGTAGCATAGACTCACAGACCCAGTACAACAAAGGACCTTTCTAACTTCTGGTCAGTAGAATACAAATGGAAAATAGGATGCCACCGTACCACATCATCAAACCCTTAGCACTGATTGTTAGTAAGTCATGTTAATAAGAATATGAATAAAAAGCAAGAGATGCAGTAAAGTGGGGCAAACTTTACAAGACACTAAAACACTCAATTTGATGTTGACCTGTGTGTGTGTGGATATCTGGTATATTTATGTGGATTAGATATTAGATAACTCACAAGTAAATCATTCTTATTAGGTTCACTACAAAACTCAGCACTGTTATTCTTTATCTCCTCTACAGGAAAGTCTCATTCGAGAGCAAACTCAGCAACATGACGAGACGTACTACCTCTGGGCGCTAAGCTTTTTCATGGCTTTCAACCGTGGCAATGGTTTCCGCGCTGACTTAGTTTCTGAGACCATGTCCATCCGCGCTTTCCATTTCATTGAGCGCAACGTCACCAACTACTATGAGATGATTCTCACAGACCGCAAAGAAGCCACATCCTGGTCACGCAGGTAAGATTATTAGGAAGCAACTTGATGTAAAAATCTGTGCGCTGGTCCCTGACTCATTATCACTTGCTCTTTCTAGAATGCACCTGGCACTAAAGGCATATCAGGAACTGCTGCTAACTGTGAACGAGATGGACCGCTCACCGGATGAAAGCATCCGTCAGAGTTCCAACATTATTAAAAGTAGGATGCTTGTTCTCTTTTCAGTAATAAAATTTGAATTATAGCCATTTTCAGGATAATTAAGCTCAAATGGAGCATGTTTTTGCACATTCTTTCATTGCATAATCCTTCTAGTATATGGATATTGTTATTTTTATATTATATTGTTAAGACATTATTCTGGCTGGTACATTCTTGGCTGGTAAATCTTGTTTTAAGTCTAAAATATGGAAAAGGATTTTTATTATTGTACTAGCTGCCTAATGTACTTAACTTCACTTTCTAGGTAACATATTTTACCTGATGGAATACAGGGAGATTTTTCTGACCTTGCTGAGAAAGTATGATGAAACCAAACAGCCTCACTCCTACCTCATTGACTTGGTGGAGTCAACTCATCTCTTTTTGCGCATGTTGGAACGCTTCTGCAAAGGTCGCAGAAACTTGATGGTGCAGGTATGTTGAACATTCATTGTGCTAAACCGTGTGTAAATTGTTTCTATTTGTACCTGCTTGAAATATCATTTTGCTCTGTTACCTCTGCAGAAGAAGAAGGTGAAGCGGAAAAGGTCTCAAGGTGAAAAAAGACCTTCAGCTGTTGAAACTAGTTCAGAGGCCCTGGCAGAAACCTGGAAGGTTGTTGAGGAAGAGCTTAGGGCTACAGGGTTTCAGGTCAGTGAGAGGATCAACCTCAAGGGGCAGCAGAGGGTCTTGTTAGAGGGAAGAGGAGTGCAAATGCACCAACACCAAATACCACATCTTTGTCTTCTGTGTGCAGCTGTCAGAGTCTCTGACTGAGAGCATCGTGCCATTCGACGCCACATCTGAAATTCCTCTTGAGGAGCAGCGGACCGAGGCGATGGTGCGGGTGCAGGATGCCCTGCTGGTTCGAATGGGACCAGAAGCGCTGGGACTGCTTCGTGCTGCCAGGTCAGCGACACTCAACTCTCCGTCAGCCCCTCAAACTAATGGCACATGTTTATTTATGTAAGTATTTACCAGATTCTTGTGCTCAGGGAGGTGTGGCCAGAGGGGGATGTGTTTGGTTCAGCTGATGTGGAACCTGAAGAGGAACTGGAACTCCTTAAGCAGATCCTGCACGCCAACCTGCCAAGTATGTTTTTTTAAAAGTTGGACTTATGTTGCACTTTGTATAGCAGGATCTGTGCAGCTTTCCAGCATGGCCTTTTTACTTTCAGGGTCATCACCTCCTGAGCCTGTGGTGGAGGATGAGGAAGATGCAGATGAGTTAGAAGAGGAAGAGTTGGAGTCTGTCCAGGTTTCTGAAAGAGAGTTCAACTTTCTAGACTTCATCAAGAGGTGAGCAAAACAGTTATCATGTTGTTCCACTGCATGCCTCATTGTACTTTTGTGACATTTGTTACCCTTCTCTTATCCCCTCACAGGTTTGCCAACCCCAGTATCGTGCGTCCCTACCTCCTCTTATTAAAATCATACTCTAAAAACACACCTCACACCAACCACTGCATTGTAAAAATGCTCCACCGCTTGGCTGTCAACCTCAAAATGGACGCCCTGTTTTTCCAGCTGTCTGTCTTCAGTGTTTTCCACAAGATCCTGAGCGACCCTGCTGCAGCTGCTTACACGGTACAGCAGTGACATGAGAACAAACATTCTTCTGTGTTGTCAAGCAAGCTACTGGTGATATAAGGTCAGCTGTAGATTGGACACAAGTGCTTACCTATATTCTCTCCTTTACAGGAGCTGGTGACCTTTGCCAAATATGTGCTGAACCATTTCTTTTCAGTGGCAGCACAAAACAACAAGGCGTATGTGGAGCTGCTGTTCTGGAAAAATGTCGGGGCTGTACGTGAGATGACTGAGGGCTACAGGAAAGATGGGTCGGTGCTCTCTCTGTCTTGTATGTCTCTACTGTTGTGTGTCATAACTTTATGGCTCTGCAGTTTGAAACATTGCATCTTGTTCTCCTAAATATGTCAGCGAGGGAAAGAAACCAGCGTGGACCGAAGAAGAGGAAGAAGAGTTGCGCAAGCTCTATGAGGAGCATCGTGATACTGAAGGTCTGCTTTATTTATTTGTTGTGTTAGAAGCTACAAGATGCAGTTGTAGTTATGTGTGCTCGGATCTTGATTGATTCTTTTATTCACCGTTAACTCTTGCATTTAGTGCCAGATATCGTGGAGACTCTGCTTCCATTGCTAAGCAATAGCAGCCGCACTCGGCGCCAGGTAGTGACGCAGCTGGTACACATGGGCCTGGTGGACAATGCTAAGGAACTGAAGAAACCGAAGTATGTACTCCAGACAGAATGAGTAATATATTAATGTTAATAATGTATAGAGAATGTCTCTCTAAATCTTAGTCAACATCTTAGTCCGTTAACAAGTTTTTGTTTTTGTTTTCTTTTGCAAAAGGAAAGGTACCCGGATTGTTCTTTGGACTGAGGAGCAGGAGCAGGAGCTGGAGATGCTCTACGAGGAGTACAAAGACTCTGATGGTACCAGAAATCATGTTATCATTGTTTAGTGCATGAGAGGAAAATGAAGCAGCCATTCATTGTCCCTCAGTCCTCAGTTGAACATCATGGTTTGTTTGATGACTCACTTTATTGATAAATTTGTATTTTCACAGATGTGTTGGGAAATATCATGAAGAAGCTCACGGCCAAACGCTCACGTGCACGTGTGGTGGACAAGTTGCTCAGTATGGGGTTGGTGTCTGAGAGGCGAGAGCTTTACAAGAAGAGGAGTCGCAGCGCTAAAGAGAAGAACTCTGGACACGCAATGGTAAAGTTAATCTAGATGTACTTTGTTCTTTAACAATAACAGTATGAATCATATTAAGAAGATGAAGACAAAAAGAATCAGTAAAATCAGTTCTACTTTATTTTCATTAGAACGATTCTCTGTCATGGTGCATGATAGATGACATGAATTGTTTACAAAAAGAGGAAAATAACAGTACAATAACGGCAAACAATGTAGAATTGCACTTAAGGTATTGCACAGTAAGATATTATGTATGAGGCAGCTTTAGTTTACTGCAGTTGGCCAGTATGATTTCAACTCTACATCTGTAAGATGATTAAAAGATAATAAAATTATGGATGCACAATATGGATTTTCCTCATTCAGTATCAATAACTGGCAGCTTGTTATGGACATCACCAATCAGATCATCCATAGTGTCCCATTTTTGTGTTTTGTAAAGAAGTTCATAACCTGTATTTTATTCACACTTGGGGTTAAGAAAGGTTAAGATGTGTATTGAGCAAAGATGGATGATTTGATATTCCATAGCTCGTGTTTTCTTCATGTGAAACTGCAAAAAATTAGCGTGCAGGTGAAAAAAAATGTTTGTCTCTCTAATCTGCACTGTGTGGCTCTTCTCAGGTATAGCAGGTTGACATCATGAGTGTGATCAGAGCATCCTGTGTTGTTCTTCCTCTCTGTGTTTATTGGTGGAACACAAACAAACATGCATAATAAATTAAGAAATTCTATAATGAAGGTCCCTTTTTTCTGCAGACTGAAGAAGAGTTTCTAGAAGGCCTGACACAAGGTTTCCCAGATGATCCCGTGGACAGAGATGATGAAGATGAAGAAGAAGATGAGTCTGAAGAGAGTGAGGAAGAGGAAGACGAAGAGCAAGAAAGGAAGAAATCACAAAATGGAGGAAGGAGGAGCCAAAACCTGAGCTCCCCAGTAGAGAGAGCTGATGTAGGCTCCATGGTGTGTGCTCTACAACAGGAAGGTGAGACTTTCAAATATCTCTCTCTTTTTGTTAAATGAAATCAAGGAAATAAAGAGCAGTTGTTGATGTACAAAGCTGCTGTTGGCATGTGTGTTTCATTATGAACTCTGTGTTGATAACAGGCATGTCTGGGCCCATGTTGTGGCTACAGAATTGTCTGAATAGAACCGCAGAGGACCGTGAAGAAGATGGTAAGAGCAACTGTGAAACAAAACACTTTATTTATTCTCTATTGCAAGTGATTTTAGCTCCTATGTAAGCTGCAGCATGTGTGTGGGGGAAAAACTCGACGTTGTTAATGCTGTTGGGCTGTTAATGAAACTCTGCTCTCCAGGTTTCTCCCAGGCGGTGCCACTTGTTCCTCTGACGGAGGCAAATGAGGAAGCTATGGAAAACAAGAGCTTCCGGAAACTGTTGCGTAAACTGGGAATGCGAGCACCTGCAAATGAACAGGTGTGTTTTTCTTGTGTGATATTTCACTACCAAATAATTTGAAAACGTCAGTCTACTTAGAGCCCTTTGAACCACCCTTTGCACTTTAATTTGAGACCAGATTGTTAATTGTGATTGAGACCAGTTTATTTTTTTTATTTGATTACAACATGACTTTTAAATAATGGATTGAAAAACATGTGAAATGCTACACGTCTGATTTGGGTTATTTTTCGCTCTTCTGTAACCAGGAGACATTTTGGAGGATCCCAGCAAAGATCAGCGCATCCCAGCTCCGGAGTGCAGCTGCAGCTCTCAGTCCAACAGAGGAAGAACCTAAAGGAGGTGATGAGCAAAATGGCACTATGAGTCTAACCGGCGAATCCAAGGAAGAGGAGGAGGATGAGGGGGAGGAGGTCTCAGGTGAACAGAGAGCTCAAGCTCTGAGAGCTCTGCTGCTTGCACGCAAGAGGAAACAACACACCTCGGGGCATACAGGTAGGCATGGGAGTGTCATATTCTGTGTGTTGTCTCGAGTGACAGCAGTTAATTACAGCTTTATCACGCAGGTAAGCATTAAGTTACATGGTGCACCTAAAATGAGTCTCTTTAGTAGCCTGCTTTGGCTAATCTAATAGCAAAGGATGCGGTAGTGAGTATTTTTAAATGTGAAAAGTCGATGTTCATCTTTCAGTTTACTGAGAAATTAACAGACATCCACAATGGCAATGTTCTCACAGTTGAGTTTCATTTCAGCTCTGAACTGGAAAAGCAGAAATGTAATTTGCTAGACACAAAGAACATAAAAAAATCAATATATAGGCAGAAGATGAAATATAATAATAAGATAAGATTCCCCTGGTAAGCCAGTTTAAGAGCTGCTTTTTTGTTGTTTTTAGCTCCCGTGTCAGATTTCTCTCCTGTTGAGGATGCAGACAGTGCAACTGAGAGGTGAGCTGTCGCCCTATGTTTTTTGTTAATCCGTTAAGACGAACAACAGCTGAGGAACGTCTATTTTTAATTCTAAACACTTTTAATTCCTAATGTATTCCTGTTCACATCAGGTCCCAAGAGAAGACCTCAACCAAAAGAAACAGAAGCAGAGTGCTGGACGATGATGAGGAGAATGGTATTTTATTGTTGGAAATTCAGTTGATGCATAATGTGTTACTTTGATAATCTGGAGCTGGCCAGCCAGCCAGAAAGCGGTTAATAGTAAGTTTAGGATATTCTGATAAATGTAACAGCAGCAGTCCAGGACCACTATAGCCTCTGACAACAGTGCTGTTCAAGGATGACTTGACTTCAGCAGTTTGGTTCACACATTGCTGTCTTCACAGAGGATTCCAACACTGCAGTGGATATGGCTACCAACGGTGATGCAGATTCAGACAGAGAGGATATCTCCGCTCCTATGAAGCGTAGACGGAAGATGCTCTTAATTGACGAAGAGGAAGATGAGGATTAGTGTCTTTCTTTAATGGACTGTAACAATAAATAAAACCCTGCACATAAGGGAGACATAAAAGTCCCTCACTTTGCTCAGAGGTGAATGCAGCCCCCTGGAGGTCTGCAGTCCAGCGGTGGAAACTATTAATGGAATACCAAACAACCCAAGCAAAATAGGCCCTCAGATCCGCCCCTATGGATATGTAGATCCTGTTAACTTTGTCATCGTTTTTGTAAGCTTAATTGGTGCCTTTATATCCAGAGAAGTTATGCCAGTCTTGTTGTGAGTTGTTCTTTTTCTCTTAGCGTTCTCAGCATCATACAGATACAGAAGAGTTTTGTATCACCAAACTTTATAAATCAAATGTTTCTAAATCAATAATTTCATCACTTCTGTGAAAGCTGTTTGTTAATTGTGTCACTGTTCTGATAAAGTTCCATTTGAACCGGAATGAAATTCATGTCTACTTATTCATTAAAAAGCACTCTTGTCAAAATAGAGGCTCACTGGTGCCTTTTGATTTGTCACTTTGTTGCTCTGGGTCATTTTAAACACTAGAGGGCACATGTTGAGCTATTAGCCTCGTGGGTTAAAGAAAGAAGAATTACTTGAATGTGCAGAATATTCCATTTGAACTTTTGAATATGATGTATGTCCCTTTTATAAAAGAGTTTTTGAAAAACGCTGTTCAGTATTGAACCTCTGCAGTGTGTGAGGACAGGCTCACTAAAAATGAGGACAGATAAAAATCTCAGTTGGTTCATATTTGTCTTCAAAATTACACAAATGTCTTGTGTTTAAGCTTTCCTCAATGCAGGGATTCTGTTTGTGTCTGTAGTCGCTGGCTATAGTTGTCCATATTTTGCAGCTGTGTCTGAGGTGGTCTCTTGTCCTTACATCTGGACCATGTTAGTAACTTCCTGTCACAGCATCTGCTCTGCCCCCACTAGATGCAGAGCTGGAAATCCACACAGTGCTGTGAGTTAAGCATGTGAACACAATGGGTGGATGTAGTTTATGAAGCTAAGAGATTAAAGGTAGATCACTTTCTCTACAAAGCAATGTCTGTCTCCACGTATCAGCTTCAACCAGCCTCGGACAGTCTGTGTATAAAATAGACAGGGGTGACTCGTAATGGATGTTTTGTAAGAGAACATAAAACTCCAGTAGGCTGTGTTGCATAAATATCAGTAACATGCAAACTTTTAGTTTGAGAGGCTATGCTTTAGATGGTGAAAATGAAGGCTTGAGTGTTGACACAGTGACGCAAATCACCCCTGAGCGTTTGAGTTTACACGTTTGAGACTTAACAAATGTATAACTCGGATTCGAAGTAGGTGTTTTGCAGAAAAGTGTAAGAAAAGATGTTTCAAGCACATCTAAACCGAGTTGCAATGATAAGTCTAATAATCTATCTGAACTATTAGTCAAAAGAAACTTAATTATCAAATACTTTGATAAACACTTGATCAGTTCATTCGTTTCTCAAGCAGAGAAGTCAAACATTTGCAGGTTCCAGCTCCAGAGTCTTTTGGAGGCTCTGGGAATATGTGATGAGCATTTTTCTGACTTTTTTCCCCACATTTGATAGACTAAACAACCAAACGTTATGAGATTAATCTATAATAAAAATAATCATTTGTTGCAGCCCTAATGTAAACATCAAACAAGCAGAATACCACTTCTCACGCTCAAATGTCTCATTAATTGGAAAGTCTTGTGAAGGTTGTAGAAGGCCTGTGAATCATCCTTCTGCTGTAGCTCACTTTGAGGTACCAGCCTAATACTTTAGATTCATGATGAAACATACTTGCCTGTTCAGGTTGTGAGGGGTGGGGGGGGGAGAAAAATCCTCATTTGTTTGTCATTCAGTTTCCCAGAACTTGATTGTATTGGATTGGAACTGAGGTTCAAGTCACAACACAGTACTATTGCTTTAACATTGCTTTAATGGATTATACAGATGAGTAGTGACTTTTCAGAGATGTAGACATTTACTGGAAAGTAGAGAACAGCATCTTTATTGGCAGGGGGATATACCAGGAAGAGAACAAGAATCCAAGATTGGTTCAAATGCTCAATTGCAGTTTGTCGGATACTTTATCCTGAAGAATATAGCCAAATGTTTGTCTATTGCTAAATCCTCCTGGAAATGCAGTGAAAGCGATGAATAACGGTGCAAATAAATGAATAAATTACTGTGCTATTTTAATGCAAGTTCAAGTAATAATGCAACAGTAAAGTCAACCTGAATGTGTAGATGATTATGCAAATGTAGACAATGATGAACACCTGTGGGTGTAGGTATTGAACTGTTAGTGTTGTCTCCATGCAGTCTATGGCCGTGGCTATAAATAAGACCACCAACCCCTCCTCTGGGGAGAGCATGTGAGAAAGGAGTGCTCCTACAGTCTCAGCTGCAGCTCATTCCCTCTGCATGTACCAACACACTCCACAGGGTCTTGTGTCACCAGTTGTTACCCTCTGGACTCCACAAATTCCCAGCCCTCGTCAGTGTTCAACAGTGTGAATGCAGAAAGGAGAAGAGAATGAGTGAGCTTGAAACATACAGTACAACTTGTCTGCCCTGACATTCAAACATTTGGTCACCGTCTTAACACATGGTCATTGCAGTTGGGCCTGTTTCAGTTTCTAAAACTCATCCTTTAAAAAGCAAACTGAGTATTTAATTGTTAAATCAGGAACAGTTCTAATCCATCATTGGTTGTCAGGTTATAAAAATGTCTAGTTCATTATTGCAACATTTATTATTAGTTAAAACGCTCTATAAAGTGTTAGTGAATAATTTAATTGTCATTATTTAAAATTTAGCATTCACAAACTGGTGCTTTATTAGAAAATGAAAGCTCGTTAGCACTTAAGCTACTCCTGACAAGGGCTGTGATACATTGTCAGGAGTGATACATAATACGTACTCTATATTAGAGTTTGTTGGTTTATTGGACATTGTATCTTCCAACATCCTCTGAAGTTAACTTGTGTGGCCCTTCATACTAAGGGTTGGTGGGGGGGGGCGACTTCAGATAAAGTCTTTGTATAAATGGACTTCTGCGAGTCATAGCAGTTCATTGTTGTTTCTTCTATTTCCGACTGTGCGGAAAAAATTAAGAGCTTCTCAGTTTATAACAGGAGCTCAGGGACAGCAAGCCAACTCATCCATAGCTGTGCTCACAAACCACCCCCCTCCCTCCCTGCGCTTCCAACGGTCCAACTGACGACGCTGGATGGAGGTAGCGAGGGGATCGCCTCCGAAGGAGAGAGGGAAAAACTTTTTCCCCTTTGTTTTCTTTAAGTACCGTTTACTTCAGCAGAGGGAAAGGAAGAGGGGAGGTGTGTGTGTGAGGGAGGATCGTTAAGATTTTCCAGAGAGAGATGTGGAAGGTTTTTTTTGGTGTGGAGTCACAAACGGGAACTTCAACGGTTAATTTAGTTAGAAAGTTCTGTGACTCGGGCATCAGCGGAGAATGGAAACTAGCTAACCCTACTCACATCTGTGGTCAGAGCTAGCTTGTTTCACGTTTCTAAATATTTGCGTGAGTCAGGGGTAGGGGAAAAACGATGCTGTTGTCGTCTGTTTTGTTCAGCCTGTGAGTTAGAAAAGAGCCCAGGGAAAAGTTGGGAGAAAACCGGTTTTCCCTGGTACCCTACCACCGCTTTTGTGTTTGTGAATGGTGGGGTGTTTTTCCTGTTTGACAGGGCCGATTGGCAAGGAGAAGTAACGTTACAACTGCCGAAAAAACGGGCTTATTGGTAAGTTTTTAAAATCACTTTTACTGCAGCTTAAATTATTTCTTGTTTTGCAGATGTCTGAGTCACTCCGCCAGGCTTCACTTCATTTTAACCCCCAAAGTTTAGATGTCAGTTTGTTCTCTACAAGGAGAAATTTGAATTCGGTTAACTCCAATCTGTCACTGGAAACAATAGCCGCGTACTTCATTACCGATAATGACTGATTATAGATGAGCTGATTCTGGCTGATCATGGCCAAACTCTGCAGCTGGAAATGTTTGTAATAACACGTAGCAAGCCAGACTGCTTCCATGGCTGCTCCCCTTTCAAAGTATTTTACACTTGAGGCACATAATGCAACTTATCCTTCAGCCTTTAAGGACAAAGACATAATGATCCAGGATAATAAAAGCTGTCTTTGTGTGCACTGAACCAAACATTTAGAGAAAAATCTTCCAATTTTGTGCCTTAATCGGTGCTGGCTAACAAGTCCAGATACGCAGAAGTTGTGTTAATGAGAGATGAGAATCCTATAACAAAAATATAAAATCAGGACAGATTTGTTTGATTAAAATCCAGTACAGGTTGTTTGATAAATCTGATCAAACAGAACTCATAACCTATCCATATTGACTGTGGAGAAGTTTAACTATATGGAAACATCCTTCATCTTGTAGGGCAAACATTTCATGACTCTTTATGGCCTGTGTAGCGTGCCAAAAGCCCTGGCCCTGCGGTTCTGCTGTGTGATCCAGGGTAGGAGTGTCTCTTGGGTTTTTGGGCTGTGATGACAGTCTATGGGTCCTGTCTTTACTGCAGAGTGTAGTCTGTAGTTACACCCCCACAGCGAGCCCCCTCCATCTACATGACCTACTCTGTCAGCCTGCACCAGATGGTTTTGCCCCTTTGAAACAGCAGAGAGGAAGCCCTTCCCTGCTTTGGGGAAAAAGAGAAGGGTTGATGAAAGTTAGACTGCACATGTTTTTTTGCATGGTACCTTTTAATTAGCATAGATGCAGGGCTCTCATTTTTGTCTGGTCTTTGTTAGAAAATTATGCTAACACCATGACTTCTCTTCATCGATTAAACGCACGTCATTACATTTAATAATTTAACAGACATATTAAATAAAACTAAACTTCAGTGAAGATACTGGAAGCATCTTCATTAAAGTTTAACTTCACTAAAGCTAAACTTTAGTGAAGATACTGGCAGCAGCCTTCACTAGAGAGTTGTGTTGGAAGACAGAGTCCACAGTAAGAAAGAGCAGCTGACCAGCACAGCAAAGTAGGAATTCTCGTTTTATGAGGACAAGCTTTAATTTGAAGTTTGGATAATTACTGTGTTTGAATCTGCTTTCTTCTTTAAACAGAAGCAGTCTTTTTTCCCCCTTAAGCCAGCAGGGCCATAGGCTATAAGGTTTATTCATCTAATTAAATTCTGATTAAGGTATGGGCAGGATGGCCATCTCTACAGTATACATACATTTCCAAACTTATGTGAGATGGTGGCATTGGATAACTTTGTATTTTGCACTATAAAGTAAAAGTAAAATAATTATTTTGTTTTGTTTTTTAATTTACATTGTAAAAGAAAACTCTTTAGCTTAAGCTGTCCCAAGAAATTTAGGTTATTCCTAGTTTTGCTTTCAGCTGTTTTATGTCTGTGATGAACTTCATTGCTGCCTGTGGTTAGTTTAAACCATAATTTAGTTATTTGTTCAGCAGTATTATACCGTATATTTTCTTCAATAAGAACCAATGATAGAATCATGTATACTCAGCTTCTTCATTATTGTTAAATGTCATATCCGGATGTGATTTAAGCTCAAAGCTGTCACAAAGGCAAATTCCTTTTCACAGTGACACCTTGAGTAATGATTATTCAGGTGAGTGTACCTCAGAAGTCGTCAGAGTTGTTACGTTAACGCTCCAGCTCTGTCAGACCACATGCTCAGGCCACCTGCGTCTGTACATATGCGCCGCACATGGTCAAAAAAATCTGTTCACTGAGGACTGACTCTTAACTTGTCAATTTGAATAGATCTGAGGAAGAGCTGGAATGTACAATCTGTTCAAGATCCGTGTCTGTTTTCAATCTAATACTGAAACTGTTGTGCTCTTTGACTTTCTCTTCTTACAGCAAAATTCATTGTGTGTATTCCTATAAAACACCTCAATGAAATGCTTTATAAGGGATCAAACACTCAGAGAACAATTTAAATGGTGCCAGATGTAATGTTTTATGTATATTGTTTTTGAGTTCATTTTTAAAATACAGGACCATTAATGTAGTTGCTTTCATTATCAAGCGCACTTAATCCTGATTTTAATTCTGAAGTCACTAATTAAAAAATCCCAACTGCAAGACGAACTGACATGGCTGAGGTGCAACCTGACTTTGTGTTAGACTCTGAGATGGAAGGATCTCGAAACACTTGGGTACGAAAAACGGTGTCCCATTGTCACATGGAAACCACATAAAAAACTGATACCAGTCATTTCAAAACATCCATCCATAGGCTACTTATAGCACTTTAAACATTGGTTATAGTTATGACATGCGAGCAGTGTTGAGTTGGCTTGGAAAATGAAGGACATGTGATATTTTAGGCTCGTGAGATCGCTGTAGGAGGTACAATTATTGTCTACTGGAATTTGACAAAGAGGGTTAAATGTCTCCTCTAAATGATAGAGCTGCTGTGGAAGTGCTGCAAACATACTGTATATAGGCACCGCACTGAGGTCTGAACCACTACTGTGTCCTGACACAGTGATCACAATTCAATCAGGCCTATGTTTTATATTTGATTTTGCTTTAGTTGTCTGCCAAAGCAAACTATTTCTTGTACACCAATTTGACAAGAGCTCAACAAAGTTTCAGTAAGCTGTAATAATATCATCACACCCCAGTGAAATTTCTTCAGCTCAAGGTTTAAACACCCCGGGAACTTGGGTAGTGTCATTCTCAAAGATATGTCTGCATCATGGGTGGTTACATTTAGGTTTTCTACTCCAACCTAAAATTCTTCAGCAGTGTGTATTATCTTGTGCCATACTGTCATGCTCATGACATACCATATGGGCATCAGATGCTGCTTTCCACCACAAACCGTAGTAGAACATTGTGGAACTCCTTACTACACATACTGTATGCAATAACCCCTGCTGCTGCATCACAGCTGTAATTTACTTCAGCATAGAGAGTCATTAGTCCTTACCATGGTTTTACCATCTTAATGACCATGTGTATTTCTAATGTACAGTATACCTGCACACCACTGACATGTGATTCTCGTTGTGTTTCTGATTTTTTTTTTCCTGCCTCCCTTAAGTAGCTCTCTACAGTCTTAAGTTGAAAGGCCTCTATTGTTCAGACTAAAGTCAGGCAGGTATGAGATTGAGAGATTATGAGGAAAAAACTTGTACTCTAATAATACGATATTGCCACAAGTGATCATTATTGGGTCCATGATCAGAGGGAAAATGATTTGGCACTGTGACTTATAAACTATATTTATAATTTCTGAAATGATCTTTATTCAGAAATAGGAGACTTCAGTTAAAGTCTTTTAACCTCCAGTTATAATGAGATTGACATATGGTCATTTGAACAGGTGCCCATTGTCTGTATACAAAAGCTATTGAGTATGACCAAATATTGCAGAATGTCAGAAGTGTCAGAAAACTCTGAGTAGTGAGCAAAATCGAGGAACTCTGGTTGTGCTGCATGCAAAATGAAGTTGTTTGGGTGAACTGAGTTAGTTTTGGGAGAAAAACAGTTTTTCAAGTGAAGCATCTTTTTTCTTCAGGTTCCTTAGTACAAGAAAGATCCATTGCACATATTGCATATTTTTTTTGTCATATATCTTGTCAGAGAGTTGCATTAAAACCATGTTTTGGGTAAAGTCTGATTGAGATGGCTTTGGGTGAAGCAGCTGATGACCATGTGATGCCCTGAGAAGAAAACTTCAAAAGAGAAGACATAAATATGAATATGAGATCTGCACAGGACAAAATACACCAGTAATATAAGTTGTAAGCTGTTTTGAATGCATCCATAATGCAATGAGGACTCTTCACTGCACTCACTCAAGTCACATGCAAAAGTTTTCCGAGACACGTGTCTTTATGAGTATTGTCGATGCAGTAGTATCCAAAGGGTCACACACTTTGTGGTTATCTTTGTAGTGTGGAGATGTGGAGAACACAGCAGAGCTTTTGAAACACAGTCAATTAACCAATGCCACACACTCTGGTAAGACTCTGAAGCTGAGGGCTCCTGCAGCAAAAAGAAAATGAGAGGAATGTGGCTGGTGGAGAGTTGTGTGGCACTGACAGGTTGATTTTTCAATATAAAGACTGAATAAATGTGTAAAGCTTTTGCACATTTTTGTTCGCTGCACCATTGTGGTTTGGATATGGCTACATGGAGCTCATACCCAGAATTTATGGATAGAAATGACAAAACTGCTGAGCATTCAAAGCCTGGAAAGAAAAACTCACATGGTACTTTGTTCATTATGCAAGTTGTTACTACATTTGGTGACACAATAGCAAGTGTTATGAAGATTAGCCTGTGAGCCAGACAGATTACACCATTATTTTCACTGCAAGGGTGCCATTCCTGCTATTTCCTCAGAACGGCCAAATTGCTCATGCCCAGTCGTTTCTATTGACAGTTCTAACGTTCTTACTTACGCAGAGTCTGGTAGCTATCTCGTGCTTCCCAGCCCCAGATTCTCACTTGAAATCAAGGAAATGGTGTTGTTGAGGTAAAGTGATGTTTTATTGTTGATGAGCCAGCTTTTTGTGCCTGTCTCTGCTCTGTGTCACAAACACAAGGGTCAGTTCCTGCTGAAGTCTGATCTTCCACTTCCTCATCTGGTCCTGAGCTTCCTGCTGTGAAGGCACAGGAAGCTCAGCAATGGGCCATATGATATGCTGTAATCTAAGGTGAAACCAGATGGTATTGTGATGATGAGGATAAATTTATTCATGTTTATCCAGTGTTATGCTAAGCACAATTTGGCATCTGTTTTAATAGCTCTCACTGTGACAGCATATTTCCCAGCCTTTTGTCTGGATTCGATCAGTCTTTTCAGCTTGTTGGGGTGTTCAGCTGAAAGAGGCGTGACTTATGGCTGCAACTGCACAGCGCAGAATCAGATACATCTTGCATTCTTGCAAGTGAAATTGTCAGAGAGCCAAGTCGTAACACTGCAGGTTTTCAGCTTCTCAGCTGGCCCTGGTCATCAAGTCGGAGGAGCACTTGCAGCACCCTTGGCGGGGATCACGCACACACACACACACACCCCTTCATTAAATACACCCAAATTAGCTATGTGGGGAACTTGAAGTTGGCCCTGCCTGTTCCTCAGCAGCTGAGCACTCAAATCTGCGTACTCAGCCTCCTGCAGTATTTGTTCAGGGGGAGTATACTCAGGGGCAGGTTTCTGTTGCAAAGGCAAGCTAATGTTCCAGTAGCTCATCTGCAGCTGATGCTTATTGTGTGTTAATGCACAGATTCCACCTACTGCCTCTTAAGTAAATGTAAGTCATATTTCTGGAGGCCTTTATGTGTTTTTGCTTTTTTATGGCTGTTCAAGTACAAATAAATTGGTTTGATACTTTTCAAGCCTTCGATGGTGAAGCTAGTCCATGCTGGAAATGAAATAGTCAACTTCTTAGCTTCAGTCAGTCAGTTGGTCAGTTCACCACTCAACAACTATCAGATGTGATTTGTATTGATTTAGTTGTCAGGCGATTTTAGCTTGTAGAAATCTCAGCTAGGAAGCATGGGGAGGTTTTGGGGCCTCCGGACAACTCGGTCATTAAGACAGATAGTTCTGTTTCTGGTTAGGCGCCCCTCCCTCCATCACTCACCAGCCCTCAGAAGGAGAATACTTGGCACCCATGTTAAAGCAAACACTTGGGATCTACCAGTTTCCTTGGCGCTTTCAGCCATTTATACGCTGTCTCCCTTTTTGTCCGCATGGTTTCCTCTGAGTGCCACTAGAGGTCACAGCATGGGCCTCAGGGTCTTTGTTTTGCCCCATAATGGCTCTATTCTCCCAAAGCGGCTAGGACTTCCAAGCCTGCTAGACATAGGACACCATTGTGACTCTCAGAGGAGTAACATGAGGCTGACGCACAGAAATGTGGGAGTGTACATGGGCGTGCTTGTAGGATTTAGTGAATAATCTTTTTAAAATGGTATTGAAATAATAACTCACGCTCACGCTCATAGTGATAGTAGCTGGTAAACCAAAAAAAGTTGTTTGAATGTAAAGTTTAACATTAACCAAATGTGATATGTGAGAGAGAGAAGGACACTGGACTTAATTATTTTCTATTGGCGATGATGACTTCTCATGCCTTGTAACTAAATTCGATAAGCTTACCACAAAGCGCTCATTCAAAGTCTTGGGCCACTACAAGCCAAAGAGGAAGTTGTCAGTGTCCAATTGCAGTAATTATTAAGAATAAACTAGTGTGTTAGGTGATGTGTCACTATGTTATCTACCCACAAAATGTAGTACAAAGCTGTATTCAAATTTCATGTGTATGTTTAGTACAAGAGGCATCAAATCTCTTTTTTTGAGACAGCAGAAGAACTAGATGATTTTTTTTTTTTTTACTTAATTGCTGTAGGTTAATTAATTATCTTTGAACACTCAGTAACAAACACAGCATCTGTTGTTCCTACGAAAGTCCATGAAGTCCATTGTGTAGTAGAAGATGAGGTTATTAACTGTCATTAAAGTTTCACATTTCTCACAAGAAAAAAAAAAAAAAGAACTGCAAACGGCCAAAGGTCATGTAGAAGGTAAATAGGGGAAAGGCCTCAGAGCAGAGTCAGTCACAGCAAGCTCCACAAGTTACAGGAACAGGTGTTTCATATCCAAACCAACCAGGTGGCTTTATGCTACATTCATTTTAAACAAATGCAGACAGGGGTACAAGGCTCTGAGTCAAACCAGTGGCAATCAACAACATCAAGTTGAACTTAGTCGGAAGTTTTTTGGTTAACCTTTTAACAGTTCCTTGTTGTAAAAAATCTCCTCTTCTTCTCATATGGCTGAGTCAACACCAACATGCAGAGGCAGATCAAAGTTACAAGACCAAACAGTGAAACAAAAGGCATAACAATGATTTTCCTGTCTCTGTTAATCCATTTTCCAACCTCTTATCCTGTCCTGGGGTCACATGTAGCTTGAGACTTTGCTTATTGGTCAAGGGAAGCCAGTCTGTCACAAAGACAAACACACTGACACTCATATTTGCATCAGTCAGACGTATTAGGTGTCTTAATATGTAGACCATTATAGATAGAGAGAGGATTATGAACTAAAACAGAAAATCCCAGACAACTTTAAGTTTGTTGTACTGAGAATCATAAACCGAGTCACCGCAGTTTGTAATATTTTTATTGGATTTTTGTTTTATGCAACTGTCATACAGATTTTCTCTTTGTCATCTATTTCTTATCTTCATAATGTAACACCAAACCATGGTCTCCAGACTTTAACTGGCCACGTACACGTACTGGATACATTTCTCTTAAATTCTCTCACAAAAAGAAATGAGAGCAGTTGTCACTGATGGAAAGCAGAAGGGAGACATAAGTACTGGAAGTGCAAGTGACTAAAGAAGAAAAGAAAACTTTCCAGTGGACTTTCATTTTTTCCATGTAAAGTCATTCATAGGCAGGACATACAAATTACATAGTCTTGTGTCTGAGGAAAAAGGTGAAACAAATGAGGCCTTTCCATGAGAAAACAGATAGAAGTTTGGGAATATTCCAGGTAAAGAAGGAGAGGCGTAGGATAGTCAGTGCAGACAGAGAAAGATCTGGCAAGGAGCAAACAATAAAGGCAGGGCCGAGTGTTCCTGACTGTTTGTCTAAAGTAGAAAACGTGAGTTAGCTGTAATCGGATCTCAGCTGTGGTGAGATCATACAGGAGGCCTGCCAGCAGCCTCAGATTGAGCAGTCCACCCATAAGCCTTTAGCCCCGCTGCAGCGCTCTGTGGCTCTCAACAGGCCTGCCAGCTTAAATATCATATATAATTTTGAGTAGAGTACTAGTGCACTTCCTAGAAATTACAGAGTATGTTGAAGTGAAATGTAAAGTACCCTACTAATACTACAACAACCCTTTTTTGGACCAGTGGCCCCTGTCCACTATCCAGCGCCCTTACCTCCCTCATCAAATAAAATATAGGAAAATTAGCTTCCCTGAATATTAATTATTAATTGATTAGAATTCTGTATTATATCATTAAAAAAAGCAAAACTGAATGCCAAATAACAGGTCAAATTTGGACATTAGAAGTAGTTCCAGCGAAACTGTCTGTTCCCAATTCTAAATTAATTCATTGGCAGCAGATACCTCAACATTCAAAAAAAATTTAAAAAAAATCAGTTCTGAGTGTAATCTTTCAGTGCTTCATCCTCACTACAAGATGGCAGCTGTAACAGAAATAGCCTACACTGCCTCCTGAACCACCTGGTAATAAAAAACCTTTTGAAATTTTGCGTGCAAATTCTGAGTGCAAAACACATTGAAATATGAGTTAATATTCCACCTAATTAAACTAACTAGGCTAGCTAGTTAGTTTACTGCTCAGTTGAGGAGGAAACCATGACTTTACATCCCGCACTTATGAACACGAGCCTTGAGCAGTTTGTCTTTCCTTCTGTGCAGTGATGCGGTAGAAGCAAAATAAAGAGTTGAAAAGTTTCATTAAGTTTGTGACAGCTGCACACTGACAGAGCAGTGAGGAAGAAGTTACAGTTGACCTTTAGATTTCACACATCGCGTTTACCCCAGGAGTGCTTGAGTGTTCTGTGCTGATCAGGGTACTTTTAGTATGTTTTTTTTTGTTTTTTTTAAACAAATTTTGTTGTTTTTTTTCTGAAATTCGTGAACATTTTCTCTCCCCTTCCTGTCACCAGATCTGCTCAGATGGACCTAAGATAACACCACCAGATATCCTACCCTCGTCTCGAACTTCAGCCTCCCACAATCTCCCAGAATGGCAGATCCCACTGGGCTGAGCTCTGAAGGAGCAGGGGCAGGCGTGGTTGACGTCGACACCTGCAGTTTGGAGATAGAAAGGAAGTATGACATCATCCCTGCCGTCATCTGCTCCATGTGTTGCCTGTTTGGCATCATCTACTGCTTCTTTGGTGAGGATCCCTGCTGGCTCACAGACCTTGACATCAAGCAAGCTTTTGGGATGACATAACACATGATCAAAATGTGACTTGTAACCATAAACTTTCCTCCATACTGAAGCCTTTTAATATATCAAATCAAACAGCCACATTCTAGAGGGAATCTGTTTGTTGTTAAAGATTTGACATTGTAGCTCTCTCTTCTTCTAGGTTACCGCTGTTTCAAGGCTGTCATGTTTCTGTCTGGTCTGATGTTTGGCTCTGTCATCATCTTCTTGCTGTGCCACAAGGAGCATGTGCTGGACACTCAGCTGAGCGTGGAGGCCAGTGCGGGTATCGGTCTCGGTATCGGCCTGCTGTGCGGTCTGGTCACTATGCTGGTGCGAAGCGTCGGGCTCTTCATGACCGGCCTGCTACTGGGCCTCCTCCTGGCCCTCGCGGCCCTGCTGGTCACTCACCAATTCTACACTCCAACCACAGTCTGGGTCCCACTGGGTGCACTTTTGGGAACAGGCATGCTGTTCGCCGTGTTGACACTGCAGTGGCAGAAGCTCTTCACCATGCTGTCCACGGCTGTGTTTGGGGCAGCTATCATGACGGTGTGTGCTGATTATTTTGTGGAGATGCTGGTTTTGGCCACACATGTGTATGAATGCTTGCGCCTCACTCCTGGGCCACCTCTCTGCTGGTACAGCTGGGTCATTCTGGGCATCTGGCCTGCTCTCAGCCTCATAGGAGTACTGGTCCAGTGGAAACTGACGGATGACAGCTTCTCACACACCGAGGGTAAGAAGGAAACATTAAGATGCATTGAAAGTGATTGGCACCACAATCTTTGCAACTGTTTTCAACTTGATAAAAGTGTAAAAAGGAAGTGTAACATCCTAGTAAATGCTCAAATAATAAAAGGCTAAAAATATCATATTGTAAATATAAGTTTTTAATTTTAAGACACTGGGACTCTCTTAAATTCAAGATTTTGATAATGGTAATGGTAATTTTTTCTTAAACTGACAATAGATATGCTTTTGGTTTAACATGTCATTATGAAGTAAATATTGATTGCCAATGTAATAAATAATTTCTGACATCATCAACTGAGCCAAACTTGAAAGGTCAAGATTTCCATTATCGCAGACTGTCCTGTGACAGTCAGCTTCTTCTTGGCTTTACCAACTGAGCAGAGTTCCATGATCTCACTATCACATCAAACTGCTTGATGACAAAATGAATTAAGATTGCAATCTTGTATGCTTCTGGCTATGATGAAATGCAATTTGCCATAATCTGCCCAAACCTGTTTCAGGTGGGATTAGCCCAGACATGCTTTATTGATTTGGTCTATTACTAGTTGACATTGTCTGAAATTAGTAGTGAAAGACTTGAAATAAAATTAATATCTGTGTATTGAGCTAAGGATGCAACAAAACCAGGCCACTATAAGCTGTAATGTGCAAATTTCCTGAATCTGTATCACAAAGATAGAAAACCTTGAAGTCAACATAGTGTAAATATCTACCCATGAAATAAAACCACTGTAATATTACAAACAATGACAAGTATGAAAAGTTAGCTACAGTAGTTAAAAAAATGATTGAGTGATATTTTTAATGTTCAGATTACAAATTATTTGCTTTTATTAATGGGATTACTGTAAAACATTCTGCATCAACTATTTACATGAGTACATGTTGCAAATTATCTTTTGGGATTCTGGGATGTTCGATACAAATTTCAACCCAATCCAACTAAAAATCTGCAATTGTTGAGGCTTAGAATACGCATACAAGCAATCACAAAACTTATGACATTAAATTTCTGGATGATTTGTCATGGAACTGACTCAGTTCTGATTTTACAAATATACTTCATCTCTACTATATTTCATTTTTTGTCTAGAATGATGGTTGTGTAATGATAAAGTGATATTAAAACCCCCCCTTTTGACCCCCCTTTGTCCTCATAGTCGTCATCAGTCGGAGGCAGAAGAGAGTCCAGCTGATGCGGATTCGAGAGAAGGAAGCCAAGAAGCGACAGCAGGCAGGTGGGCAGGAAGGCACATACCGCCGTAAACCCACCCCAGTGAAACGTTACGCCGGGGACCTACTGGCACCGGTCAGTGCACCCAGAATGGCGTGTGCTGTAGATACTGATGCCTTAAAATCCTCTTCACATTGACCCCACCATTTTTTTGTACCTAAAGCATTTCTCCATTTGTTGTTCTTTTCAGAGCTACCTGCAAAGTCTGCGGGACAGACAGATGGGAACTGGCACTTCCCTTAGCAGCTTGGGCACTGCCAATCACACCATGATCGACTTGGATTATGACACCGGATCCACCGCACCCCTCACAGCTACCACCCCAGTTGTCAGGGTCTGAGCAACAAAGAGATGAGGAAGGGACTGCTTAGTGCTCTCTGGTTCTCCAGCTCTGTCTTCCTAATGTAGAGTAGAACCAATAAACTGCTCCCCTCAGCTGTGGGTTTAGCCTGCCCTTGATTTGGAACGAGGCTGGATTACTTTCTATTGGTGTGCCAGCCCTGGGTGTTCAGTGAAAGAGAATGCTGCTTTTTGGGGAGAAATAAGAGGTATCACGTTGTAACCTCTGCAACCACTGTATTTCTCAGAGCAACACTTAAAATCTGATACTAACCAAGTAAGGTCCTTCATTTCCTCTCATTGTGTATTAAATACATAAACAACATGTACGAGCCTTAAGAAAACTGATATATTTCTGTTTTGCTAGTGAACATGACAAAGCAATCTGTTTGACATTACATGTACTGTACTTAAGTTAGTCATTGCCATGAAGTGTTGTGTTTTTATCTGTCTTACTGTTTTAACTGTGTGATTGTAGGATTTATGAAAGTTTATTATTATAATGATTTTCGTTTTGTGTATTTTTTTAGATGGTGTGTGGAGAGAGTAAGATGTGACTTGTAGGTGGATACAGCGAGTATTACAAAGTGAAGCAAAAACTAAAAGATGCAAATAAAGTACAGTTTGTTTTAAAAGCTCTTTGCATGAGCCTGAAGCAGGATCTTTTACAGCAGCACTCTTTAATTCTGTGACCTTTTTAATGTTTTTAATGTAGCTCATTAATTTATATAAAGCCTGTGTACATGGTAATGTTTCATAAAAAAAAGACAAAAAACAAAGCATGTCTGTTGTTAATTTGTAGATTTTTAAGTGATTAGCAGTCTTTAGTTGAGGGGACAATGTACTTGTTTCCTGAATTTGTACATACTTGTTTATAGAAATGTCAATGATACATAAATGTGTTTGATACAAAAACGGTTTTTAGGTTTTGCTTATTGGTTGAGTTGGATAAATTGCACTGTTTGTCTCTTGGCTCTTGACACTGACCGCATTACTCACCAGATTTTTCACAGACAAGAAGGAGGTCATGCAACTGGTGGGGTTGCCATGGTGCCTCCAAAGTTGTTTTTTTGCCGGCAACACAATACAGGGCAGAGTGGCCTTTCATCATAGCAAACATCACATATTTTTGTATACTTTTTCTAGGAATGTTGAGCCTCTTTTATGGTGACAGGTAATTTAAAACAGAAAGATGTTTTCTTTGCTGACATTCTGTCTTGTTAAATTGTAAAAGATGTTATAGTTTAACTTAAAAGCATTAGGACAGGATCCGTGTCACATGGTTCCTCACAGACCAGATTTGATTCATGGGATAACTGAAGTGTTAGTAACATTTAAGGGCGCTGAACACACTTGAAAAGTAAACGAATGTTGAAACAAAAAGTGCACTCCCATCATCATATTACATCTTACTGAAACTATTAAGACATTTAATCCAACACATATGTTTGAGAGAAAAACAGAAGGCCTCCCTTGATTTCTTCCTGAGATCATACAAAAGCTTACATAATTCTCATAGTCACAAAGTGTACTCAAAAACTCAGCCTCATTATCGTCAGCGTGCCGTGGAGAGCAGGAGTAGCTTAATTAAAATCCAGTGAAATAAAATCTATTCCTGCACTATTTTTTTTTAACATGATAGATGACAATATGCAATCAGTCTCTGCTGTTGTGGTTGCCTGGTTGTCAGCGCCCCTGGAGTGGAACCAGAACCCCATACTGAAGACCCCTTGGTGCCTGCTGCCCCCTGATGGTCAATTTTTAGCATGGCAATGAGAAATCATACTTAATTAAGCTAAAAATACTCCAGTGGGCATCAAAACAACATTAAATAAAGAAATGAAAAATAACCAGCAGTCTATATATAGGTATTAGTGTCCTTTGAATAATGTAATGTTAACTTTTTCCACCTTTTCCTCTTTCTCCTCTTTTAACTTCTCTTTTAACCATCTTTGGCTTGAATTTCCCTTGGGATCAATAAAGAATCTATCTATCTATCTATCTATCTATCTATCTATCTATTTAACTCATGGAAACTCAACTGGTCCTCACTTTATCTGACAGGGTTGGCCAGGCAGCAGGACCAGAAAGTGCTGCCTTGTTACAGACTGTGCTCTAACCATACATGATGTTTAGGTGGATAAGTTTCCATCAGTAGCTACAGTAGTGGGTGAACATGGGGTGAGTGGTATAATTGGTGTGCCTGCAGGCAAAAACAGAAATGCATAAGTGTGCAACTGTAATTTGCAATAATAATAATATCACAGTAATCAAACCAGTTTGAAACTCACCTGCTGCAGGCAATGATGAAGAACCAGAACATGAAGGGTCCATAAGCTGAGTTTGGACTCGGAGTTTGACTGTCACTTTCTCAAACCCCTGTGGGGCAAAGTAACTAAGTACATCCATTCAAGGGTTGTACATAAATAAGATTTTGATTTGCTTGTACTTCACTTTAGCTATTCAGTTTACTGTTACTTTATACATTTTACTCCTCTACAATTCAGAAGCAAATATTGTACTACACTACATTTATCACTTAACTTCAGTCACTAGTTACTCTGCAGGTTTTGTTTGGTAATGCAAAATACAATCAACAAATAAATAATGATATAGTATTATAGATCAAAATAAAACTTTACTGATCCCAGAAGACTATAAAGTAGTTAAACCACCTTTACCATCTTTAACATTAAAAGGTTATTAACACATCAATGCATCAGTAATTGTAGTTAATTAATATAATGTGTATAATAGCAAAACGTGAATTTCCCCACTGCAGGACTAATAAAGGATTTTCTTATCTTAATGTGTACATTAGTCTGAAATATGGTATTCTGCATAATTATATACTTAATTTTTTGCATGACTTTTCCGTGTAACAGGGCATTTCTACACTGTAGTATTACTTTTACTTAAGTACAAGATCTGAGTACTACTTCTGCCTCACCCTAACCAAATACTTTTTATGTCTTAGCCTAACCATATCTACTATGTACAATCAGATGCAGAGAAGGGTGGATCTTTCCCAGATAAGCAGTAGGATTTATATATATATTATATTTATGGAGCCACAGATATATAGAGAAGACATTCCCATTCATATCTATGGATGGAGCAGGGGTCCTGCCACAGGAATGAGCTGCTTGTGTTTATGCCCGATGATAATGCGCGGATCGCAGTTATATCCGCGGTTAATACGCGGATCGGGCGGGCCGGGTCACAAAAATGAATGTCCTGATTGGTATCCGATGGCTTGTGGGACTGAAAACGTGACGGTCTTCTAAGATTCCTTTTTTCGTCAGGCACGGATTAGCAGGCCAGACTCTTACTGACTGCACCAACTGCAGGGTCCATTTGTCTTAGCAGTACGCAATGGAGGCAAAAAAGATCCGAGAGAAAATTAAAAGAGGGGAATTAAAAACAAAGAAAAAGGAGGGGTTGAAAAGTTCCGTGTGGCTGCGATTTAGTGAAGTAGTTTACCACGACGAGTCAAGCGCTGGCTACGTCATATGCAACGGCTGCGAGGCGCTTTATGTGTATGATAGCCACAAAACTGGTACCTCAAACATGGTACATCATGCATGTGCCAAGTCCAGAGGCCAGTCAAGTCCGACAAGCACCCTGACATCCTTCGTCCGACGAGACAGCAAAACAGCAACCTTACCGCTGGACGTGAAGTCTAAGTTCGTGGATGACTGTGTGGACATGTGTTGTTTGGATATGCGCCCTTTCGATACTGTCACCGGCAAAGGATTCGTCCAAGTGGCCCAGACACTAATAAACATTGGAGCTAAGTACGGTGCTGTTGATGCTGAGGCCATCATACCCCATCGTCAAACTGTGTGTGACAGGGCAAAGAAACAGGCTTCTGCATATAAGGAGAAACTATTTAAAGTCATCCAGAAAGCGGTGGACGACGGCGGAATCGCTGTCACCCCGGATATGTGGACAGACCAATTCACCAACAGGGCTTACACAGTCCTTACATGTCACTACGTAAGTGAGAAGTGGCGCCTGGAGAGCCGCGTACTGGCTACAGCGGAGTTTGACTGTCACTTCACAAACACCAGCGAAAATATCCACGACCAAATCACCAATGTGCTGATGAATTATGGTATATCGGCGGAAAAAGTCGTCTTCGTCGGTGATCATGTCTCTAATATAAAGGCTGCACTCCGGACCTACCACTGGGTCCCGTGCTCAGCGCGCACACTGAACGCGGTGTTGACAGACACGTTCACTGAGAAGGATGCACGTGAAGGCATCACTGACATCGACGACGTGGTGGAGATGCTGGACAACTGCAGAAACCTCGTATCATTCCTGAAGAGGACAGGGGCTGTTCGGGGTTTGTCGCACGTTGTGATTCAAGAATGTGAAGTTCGCTGGAGCAGCAAAGTCCAAATGCTGGAAACGATCGTAAGACAGTACGGTGACATCAGGAAGACGCTGCAGGACAGAGACCAGCTGCACCGGATGGACGGCATCTTTCAAGAGCAGCTGACGCACTTGATCGAATTCCTCACTCTCTTCAAACTGGCCATCAGCGAGATGGAAGCAGAGAAATACCCGACAGTCCACACGGTGCTGCTGTGGTTTCTCAAACTCAAGAAGCACTGCGAGCCCAAGTTTGGAGATCCGTCCTACATGGTCCTCCTCCGTGCTCGCGCATCCTACCTGCTTGAGGAGAAAATGCTCCTAACTCCTATTCACAAGGTCGCCACGTTTCTCTGTCCCAGATTTAAATCACTGAAAATGTTAAATCTGGAGGAGAGACAGGAGGTGATGAGCCAAGTGCGGGCACTTATAGATGAAGAGTCCAGCGTCAGTCCGGATGCAGGACTCACAGACGCATCATCAGGGGCAGGACAAGGTAAATGTAACCTAATGACTTCATTTTGGAAATTCAGCGTGAAGCGGTTTTATTTCCTACATACATACATACTATTGTGCAACGTTAAACTAAAACTAGACATGAGGACACACTAGTTAACTGAAATAACATAGAGAAAACTGTTTTATAAATTTTGATAATATGCTGAAAAAAAAACTAACTAACTAACTAAAACTAAGCATTTTTGCACAGTAAAGTCTAAACTGAAACAAGTAAACCCACTCTAGAAACTAGCTGATCGTAGACTGAACTTTAAACAACAGTTGGAAACAAAATAAAAACAAATGAAAGAGTCAAAATGATAATAACTGCCACTATGTATATCACCTGTGCAGCCTTGTATCTCTGTTTTTTGTTTCAGGTGACCGTGGCAGCAAACGAGCAAAAAAGAAGAAGGTGGACTTCACTGAATGGGAAGATGAGACTCCGAAATTTGTGGATGAGGTGGAGGAGTACTGCTCCACGAACTTCCAGCCTGAGGAGTCATCAGAGGAAAATTTGCTTTCTTTCTGGGAGAAACAAGACCGCTCATTCCCACGGCTGCAGCACCTAGCAAGGAGAATCTTGTGCATTCCTGCCACAAGTGCTGCAAGCGAACACTCACTCAGAGCAGCAGAGGCGGCGCGGAATCGCCTGAATCCTGGCACAGTTGACACTATTTTATTTTTGCACAATGCAAAGAAAAAGTCTATGTAGATTAAACCCTTGCATTATGTCTTTAGTCTGGCTTGGCACTTGAAATTTGTTGTGTTAATGAAGTTGCAGAGGCGTGAAGGGACTGAAGATGTCGGCCTGTGTTCGGGCTGTTGTTGGACATACCTGTTGCCATTTTCTTTTTTAACTTTTACTTCAGATGCACGTTCATTTATTTAAATGATTTGGCCGTACGTGTGGATTCGGAAGACGTCAAATCCAGTCCACACAGCTCTAATGCCTGAGCATGCAGGACTGGACTGGGTTCAGTTTGTGACAGCTGCACACACACAGAGCAGTGAGGAAGAAGTCACGGTTGACCTTAAGATTTCACACGTTTACCTCAGGGGTGCTTGAGTTTTCTGCCTTGATCAGGGTAAAGCTTTTTTTTTTTTTTTTACCTCACACACAAACTTTCATTTTTCTGAAATTCATCAGTCATCATTTTGCTTCTCTCTTCTTTTCACTTCCTGTCACCAGATCTGCTCAGATGGACTTAAGATAACGCCACCAGATATCCTACCCTCGTCTCGACCTTCAGCCTCCCACAAAGTCCTAGAATGGCAGATCCCACTGGGCTGAGCTCTGAAGGAGCAGGGGCAGGCGTGACGGACTCGACACCCGTACACACCATCAAAATGTGACTTGTAACCATAAACTTTCCTCCATACTGCAGCCTTTTAATATATCAAATCAAACAGCCACATTCTAGAGGGAATCTGTTTGTTGTTAAAGATTTGACATTGTAGCTCTCTCTTCTTCTAGGTTACCGCTGTTTCAAGGCTGTCATGTTTCTGTCTGGTCTGATGTTTGGCTCTGTCATCATCTTCTTGCTGTGCCACAAGGAGCATGTGCTGGACACTCAGCTGAGCGTGGAGGCCAGTGCGGGTAGCGGTCTCGGTATCGGCCTGCTGTGCGGTCTGGAAGCGGTCTTCATGACCACCTCTCTGCTGGTACAGCTGGGTCACTCTGGGCATCTGGCCCGCCCTCAGCCTCACAGTAACTGTCCAATGGAAACTGAACAGCCAATCAGAGACTTGGATTTACTTTACCCTCTTTCTTCATTCTTGTTCAAAACAAATCTACACATTTTCTCAGTGAAGTGTTATTCTGCCACATATTATGTGATTTAAATGTTTTAATATTTTAGTGAACTTCTCTATTTCTACACTGGCCATAAATATTTAAGAGTCTAAATAATTTGATCATAACTGTGGCAGGAAAAAAAACCTGGTGGGAGAAAACATACAAAAAGGAGAATAAAGTACCTCACTGACACATGCAATCATGCCACCAAATCTTTGCAGTTGCTTTTAACCCTGATAAATGCAATATATACATATATATATACACACACACATAAAGAAATAAAAGCGGAGACGTGAAGGGTGAAAGTAAGAGGTGTTGAGCTATAATCATTAACGCTGGGCTCTTGACGCTGACTGCATTTTTCACAAGAAAGAGGTCATGAATAAGACTTCTTGCTCTGAAATCCACCAGACAACACAATGCAGGACAGGCTGACCTGTCATCATTAGAGAACATCAAATAATTTTCAGAAATATAATTTCATTGCTGACAATATGTCTTGTTTAATTGTAAAAAAAAAGTTACATTTTAACTTAAAAGCATCAGAATAGGATCCTTTTCACGTGATTTCTCACAGACCAGTTTGATTCATGAGATAACTGAAGTGTTAGTACTTATGAGCTCTGAACATACTTGAAAAGTAGACTGGTTAAATGAAATGTCAGAAACAAAAAATGCACTCCCAACATCATATTACATCTTTCTGAAACTATTAAGGTGCTTAATCCAACACATATGTTTGAGAGAAAAACAGGCCTCCCTTGATTTCTACCTGAGATCATACAAAAGCTTGCATGATATTTGCAGTCACAAAGTGTGCTCAATAACTAAGCCTCATTAACATCAGCCTGCTGTGGAGGGCAGGAGTAGCTTAATTAAAATCCAGTGAAATAAAATGAACCATTATCATTATCATCGTTATTATTATTATTGAACATTTTAGATGACAATTCACAAACAGTCACTGCTGATGAGGTTGCCTGGTTGTCAGTGCCCCTGGTGTGGAACTAGCACCCTCTGATGTTAACCTCTTGGTACCTGCTGCCCCCTAATGGCTGATCCTTAGCATCGCATCCAGCGCTCCTTCTTGCTCAGTGGGTATCCTCTGTCGACTCTCAGCATCTCATTCACACGCCAGTAATCGTCTCCCTTAAAGAAGAAGATCTTGCCGTTGGTCCAGGTGAAGGCGGCATCTGGACTGGATGGCACACCGGTGAAGAGCATAGACAGCGGTTTGGGGTAGAGAGTCATGTCGGTGAACTTCAGCTCATCCCACTGCCAGTGCTCTGAACCCTATACAAGCAGACAGCAAAAAGATGGAATAAGAACTGACAGTTTCTGCAAGAAGAGTGATAAATATGGTCATATTTACTGCTGCTGCTCCTCAAGTTTTGATTGTGGGTACCTTGATAAAGACCAGCTTCTTGTTCATCTCCAGGTACAAGGCTGTATCGATATTAGGAGGGATCCGTTTGACCTCTTTCGGGTAGCCATAGTCCAACGCAAACATGGTGTACCTCCAAACTTTATTACCTGAAACAGTACAAACACTTAGTTCTGGACCCACAGCTGGAAGAACAGTGGGTATACACATGACAGAAGTACTGGACAACAACTGTACCTTTAAAGAAGTATGTCTTGTTGGTTCTTGGAGAGTGCACTGCAGCATTCAGGCTTCCAGGGAGTGCCCCCCATAATCTGTGAATCTTTATTGGTGTGTTGTGTCCCAGATCAGAGATGGTCCACACATAATCGCCACTGAAAGCAAAGGTTTTCCTCCATGGACCTGGTTAAACATACAGTGACCCACTAATCTATTTGTGACACATTTTGGTTCTAAAAATGACTAATGTACTGTCACAGATGGTTTGGTGTTTGTGGAGCTCCAGTGCTTGTTGTCTCATGTTTGTTTGGGAACTTTCATGTCACAATACAACATTTTCAGACTTTTATTGCAACCCACAAACACTGTTAATTTGAGTTACTATTATTTTGTATATTCCATCTAAATCCAGAGTGTTGTGGTATAAGGTAAAATCAGAATACAATGCACAAAACTGGAGCTTCACCAACAACAGCTAATTTATAACTTACCTAACATGATGGCGTCCAGTGTGGCAGTGCAGGGGTTAGGAATGCTCTCAGCACTAGGGCTGCTTTCTGTGGGAAACAGAGGGCTGTCTGAGGCTGTTGGACTGGCCAAACTACTGGTGATGCGTTTGCCTGTGAAACAGAGAGGTAACAAATATCAGGAAGATTGCAAGACTTTGTTATTTAAAAAAAAATCAAACCATGGATAATGTAGGTACAGTTCAAATAGATTATAACATGAATTGTTTTCTTATATATATATATATCTATATAATGATATAATATATATGATTAGTAGAAATATTGATAAACATACCTATCTTTACCTCATCATAAGATGAGTAATCAAACAGCATATTAATAATGTAAAATAATAAGATGTATTGATTTCTTAGAGCACACAGTTGCTAAAGGACCATGTTGTATAATGAACATGAACTATGCAATGGCATTGCTGTCAATTAAACTATCCATAAACATATCTTTGCCATGTCTGTACTGGATTTCTTTGATATTTACCAATCAACATCCCATATAAGCTGACATCAGCCCCAAGATTTATCTGTCAGACTAATCATCTGTATCTGCAGGTCAACACATGCATGAAGAAAAGACTAGTGTCAGGTCTAGTGTCAGATCCTGATCTTATGCAAATTCAGTCAAAACAAAATTGTCAGCTCTGACCAGCCCAGCAGGCCTCTGTGACGCACTCACCGTACAATGCCTGGATGCCTTTGACATCATCCGAATGCAGCCTGAAGTTGGCACGGTAACCAGAGTAGACCGGAGCCATGAGAGCACTTCTGAACTGAGAGTGACCCAGGCCGAGAGCGTGGCCAATTTCATGGGCAGCTACAATACGCAGATTAGTACCATAATATGATCTCTCAGTCCAGAACTCATCCTCATCAAAATGGACAATACCAGATTCTGGTGACTCAGCATGGGCCAGTACATGACCTGCAGGTCGCACAAATAAACACTTTTAAATTAGTGTTTCAGGGGACAGTAGGGCAAATAGCATTTGTTAAAAGAAACACACTAACCACGGCCATCAAATGGGACGGAGCAGTAGCCATCTTTCTTATGGAAGGAGATCCTTATGTCGGCCCTGCCATAGTGGACCTCTCTGAAGGTCAAAGCAGCCACATCACTCCAATACCTGAAGGCAGAGCGGATGGCTGCCGTGACATCTGCCTTCTTCATGTCAGGTGTGTAGTTATAAATGCGGTAGGTCAGACTCCTCTTTCTCCAACGACCTACAAAAGAAGAATCCTCTTTTCAAGATCACCACAACAAAAAGTCTACCTCCGTAAAAGTCTCATATTTGCTTTGGATAATGTTTTTTAAAAAGCGTTAGTGTACATAACAACAAGTTTGGATTTGATCTCCCAACAAGTAGTAAAACAAGTAGATCCAATTCCAGCAAGTTAACAAGTTTTCACATGAACATCTGGCTTTCGTTTTAAGATTAGTTATGCATGATCTCTTGCTGAACAATAAATGAGTATTCAGTCAGTGAGTCTGCTAAGAAAAGAGAGTAATCCACAGCTTTATTTTGCATTTCCAAATTTCCTAATTATTTTGTCTTTAACACAACATAGCAAGGATCATCTCTTTTCATAATACTTTGAGTACACTTTAGATAAAGCCTACTGCTGCTTGAGTTGAGTTCATTCAAGTGCCTTTATTTTCTTACCAGTATTTCTACGTGAGTGGAACTTTTCAACAAACTTTCTACTGTCCATTGAAATTAAAAGTCTGAAAGTTGCTGTCTTTGGGCGACCCAACAAAAGTTTCTAAATGTCTGAAAAGTCTGAGACTTAGCAGATATAGGCCTTTACTATTTAAGCCTTTGTGACAACAGTTGTCGCAGTTGCAACTAACACTAAATTTTCTCATGCTGCAGAACCTGTAACTAACTTCAAAGCACATGCATAGCAAAAATACAAAGAAACTACTTGCTGACAGTTTTGTCATTCTTGACTTACCCATCACTCTGTATTTGTGATATTTCTTGTTGAAGGGGTCCTCCATGCCACAACGCGGCTGTCTCATCACATACAGAGTAGCTTCATCTAATTCCCCAGTAGGAGGTAGATCATTCACCCTCTGGAAAACCCTGGAGACAAAACAAACATCTGCAAAGTGACTGAACAGCACAAGAAAGGCAGCTCAGATCGTCTTCCACCATGTCTGTTATTCCAACAGACCCTCATGTGGAGCCAACATGTGCTATGAAATTAACTTTATGTCAGTAAGGAACAAACAACCTGTGTTTCTTCTTGAAAGTACAATAATGTATTTTACCTGAGAGCTTCAATGACCTCTTCCAGGTGATGAGGGTCTTGTGGATCAGCAGGGTCGTTCAGGTAGCCGTACTGCTTCAAATAGGCCTGTGAATAAGGAAAACATATTTAAGATGTCTATACAGTACATATACTCATTGTTTAAATAAGCATCTTGTGAGTGTACTAATCAAAATATAATGAAACCTATCAGCATACCTTTGCTTCATCTAATTCTGTCCATTGTATCACTGCACAAATTACTCCACTGAGGTTGAGCAGCAGCAGCAGCAGCAACTGTGTGTAGTTCATATTCAGGTTTAATCGAGAGTTTTTGTCCCAAATATCCAGGCCTGAGAAGTGCTCGGCAGAGTCCCACAGAAGACTCTGTTTGTTCTCTGAGCGCTACAGCAGCTTTTAACTCTGCCCAGTGTATGAGTCAGCCCTGTGGCTACAGTGATCCATCCCTGAGGAATGAGGATTGCAAGATCAGCCAGTTGTCCTCAAGCCAACATGTCTGCTGTTAGCTGCTCAGAGAGGATACAGTGCAACAGCAGCGTTTTTCATACTTCACCAATTCATAGGATCAAGCTACTGTTTAACTTCCTGAGAAGAGATAGTTTACTGTGAACAAAACTATCACCGTAATACTTCTGTATTATTTCTCTGTTTTTTTGTTGTTTCCGTGGTGTTAGCACTGCACTGTATGTCCTATGTATCACAGTTCAGTTATGAACCCAAACCACAGACAGTGTCTTTGCCTTCTATTTCCACACTCCTGTCATTCCCACAACTATCCCATTAGAGACAAATATTTTTGTTTACTAAAATGCAAATTGATCCATTATTTGACCAGTTCATGTTGATGGGTGACAGGATGAATCAGATATTGTGCATCCTCACCTCACCACCAACATACAAAAACACATTTTTCCGAGCCGTTGACAGAGAGTAGAAGTGAGTAAATGTGGGACTTCACACGCAAATTCATCACATGGCCAGAAACATGACACCATTGTGAAGAAAATGTTGTGTTGTGACTGTTGGGTGCGTAAAAAAACAAAAACATTGTTTGCTAACACATTAGCCATGACATCTTTATTTGGGTTTTGTGTGGTTGTCAGTTTTTTTCCCCTGGTGGCCAAAAAGTAAATTTAAATGAATAGAGTTTTAAGGGTGCAATATGTAAGAATTGGTCATTCATACTCCAAAAATAGGGTCCGTTTCAAAAAAGAAACTGCTACCCGCTGCTAACTGTATTCTCTTCATACAACCATGACTGTAGATGCCATTAGCTAGTTAGCTCAGTTAGCCATGCAGCCAGCTGGACTACAGGCGGGACTTTAGGTGTTTACACATCCAACTCAGAGTCTCAGTGACAGTGATTTTTCTCTGTAATAAGGAAAATAGGTGTAAGAAAATTTAAGTTCCTGACATTTTGTGAGATTATTTTGTTTATTAGTCTATAAAAGTTTAGAGTTTGTAGTACATAGCAAACTTGCAGCTTGCACACACCTCCAAGCTGTACAAAGTGATATTATAAGATGGGTTGGGGATAGTTGGTTAGCAAGACAGCTTCAGACAACTTCTTTGCAACACAATATCTTTGACATAATGGCAGACAGTTATTTTGTTACATTCCATTAGCAGTTTTAGATGATTGATGATTTAAACTGAATTGCTACGTATTGCATCTTTAAATCAAATTCTTGAGCCATAAATAGAAATATAATTAATATGGTTGCAAATATTAGAAAAAAAAAGTTGTGCTGGACAATAATGCTGGTGGATTTGTGATGTATTTTGGGTATTACGCAATATTATATACCCTTTTGCTTTATTGAGGCTTTTGTAAGGAATCTACAAAACTTGGGTTGCGATCACAGCATACTGAATGTTGTAAATGTTAGAGTAGTATTAGCCACAAAACACCTGGTCTCAAGATGGGAGTGCATGGTGGATGGTCGGCATTGTACCGCTTTAAGTTCCCTTACAGACTTAAACCTGAGAAAACACACCTAAGGATTGTCTTTGTATGCCAACAGTGTCTGATGGACTGTGGGTGTTATTAGCTTTAGTAGGATTTAGCATTAAGCTTAGAATTACTCATCCACACAATTAGGTCAGGCCTTTCCTTGTATATTCCTTTGATAATTTTCACAAAGTCCTCCAACAGATATATTTAGCCAGTCCACATGTTGCACATTCCTCACTGTATCACAACTTACCACACAGAGAAATTGTGCTTCACCACCAATGCAACATTAGTGTCTGTATTTGCTGACCTAAAAAAATGGTAAAACTACTTATCAGCTTTATCTGCTTCCTTCTGTATATTTCATTATTGTGAAAGAATTGGTATTACAAACAATGTAAATAAAGGAACAAAAAGAAGGAACAAGCAAATAAGCAGTACAGTATAGTCTATTTTGGATGACACATTTGCCAATTATAATTCTTCCGTTGCTGAGTTTGCTTTCCTTGACTTTGTCATCTGCTCCTAAGACTTTGAGTAGAGCATGGTTACACTTTACTGAACACAAACTCATAGCTGCATCAAGTGTGCCACAAACCAACAATAGATCAATTCTCACACCCTTCAACTGCCAAACCAGAAAAAAGAAGTTTTCTTTATCTCCTTGACGCACTTACCGCTTACCACAATTTTAGTCATTTCTGACTCAGAAACACATCAGAACGAAAAGTTTACAACAAACGTAATTTCCAAACAGTTTCCCCCCTGCTTATGGAAACTTCTGGATATCTGGTTTGAGCATAAACACATATATCTGTAAAAATAAATGTAATATATGTAAATATGTTACATATATAAAAAAAAAGTATACTTAAGTCTCAGTGAAAACAACTTGTAGGAGACCATCTTCTATTTCAATTCAAAAAGTACATTTCATCAACATGACAATCTCATGACTCATAGTTCTTAAGAAATTTTACAAATAATGAACTGTTATTTGTAGGATGGATACAATCCATTAAATAACTGCACATTAGATTCTATATTTTATGACTGTTTCTCCAAAAGTTGTTTGTCTTAACATGACACCTCATCTGTTCCATCAACTTTTCCTCCCTTCAGTTTCCTGCTGCTCACCTTCCTGCCAGCTGCAGCATCTTTATTCAGGATGCTGTCTGAGTCGCTTCATATCCTGTTTCCTCTGTAACCACATTTAGGAGTCACTCAGTAAAAGAAGCATGATACATTTTGGACTGAGTGCATCTTTGCAGTTGAAACTTTCTGCATTATTATTGAAATATTTAATCTTAAAGCTGTTCTCAGTCAATTACAGCATTCTGTTGTTGACAGCCAACATGTGAGACTTATGTTCATTTTCAGGTTACCTCCATTATATTATGGGGGGGGCTCTTAAGTGGCACTTCCTAGACTTCCCAGTGAACAAAGAAAGATGCACACTGTAAGTTTGATACAGTAAATGGTAAACATGTATAGCACTTTTCATGTCTAAATGCTCCCTAAAAAAAATCAATCTGCAGTGAAATTTGTCTTTCATCAGATGAGGTGGCAGTCGTGGATCAGCGGTTAGGGTGTCGGACCCGTAACCGGTGGATCGCTGGTTCGATTCCCTGTACCGGTGTCCATGGCTGAGGTACCCTTGAGCAAGGTACCTAACCCCCACTGCTCCCCGGGCGCTGCACGCGGTCGCCCACTGCCCCGGGTTTGCTGTGTGTGTGTGCACGTCACTTGGGTGGGTTAAATGCAGAGCACAAATTTCGTTGGAGTGAGTTCCCTCCAATGACAAAATATGTCACTTTCAGATCAGGACTGTTTTGCAATTATTTTTTAGGATATTTCAGCAACAGAATCAGCAGTATTTCAGAGTAAAATTAGAGCTCTTTATTCATCATCTCAACGATAATGCCCATTTTACACAATACACAGTATAATGCAAGAGCTGATCAAAGGAATTCAGCACCTTTGACAAAATGACTCCTATGAATTAACATTAATAGAACTCAATTTCAATTTCAAAGACCCTTAAAAACATGGTTTTGAAGAGGTTGTGCGTTCATTCAAGATCAAACAAGCTTTTAAAATTGACAATATTTAGGTTGACACATTTCCTTTTACTCTCACTCTCTTCTCAAGAAGAAACCAACACTCACCCATCTTTCTAGAAATCCTAAATCCTTCCTATATGCACCCGCACAGAGGTCAAAACTGTGATCAAGAAATGTCCAGGCCACTGCAATATGCTGTAGTGTTGCTGCATAAACACAGCTAACTTTAGTGAGATCTCCACACTTAGGTGTGATGCTTCATGCTGACTTTGAAACAGTTAGGAAGTTCACCTCAGCTGCTCAAACTTCTCCCAGAAAAAGTATTATTTTCTTGTATACAGAGAAAAAAAAGTTCCCAATATTTTAAAACTTCCAACTTCAATCCAGTCATGGTAAATTCCAGTTGTTTTCTCTAAAGTGAAATGAATGCTCCATGCAACTTCATTTAAACTAGTGACTACTAATAAACTTAATAATAATAATACCACCTTTAATAACACCCCCTTTACAATTTTATAGTATTATTTAAAATAATGATTTTACATTATAATATCTGTTAAGTAATTCAACTCTTTCCATATTCATATGCAAACTTCTCCCACATTAAAAATGTCAGTACTGATTACAAAAATAAAAGCCCCATTTCTCTACAGAATTAACGGAATCACATGCTCACTTAAGATCACCTCACAAAAACTGGAAATATTTTTGGTTTTAATATTTCCAGCCTTTAGCTTTATGCTGGCTATGCAGTACTGGAAAAACTTCAAATCTCATAGGCAATATGAGTGCTTAAATACATCATGGCAGTGCATCAAAAAGCTGCTGTATTTGTCCCTACGCTTCAAACAGTTGTGTTAGCTTTTCCTGCTGAGCGTCAGATTTAAAACAACGTCCTCTCTGATGACTCTGTTTCACCTGTGAACCTTTAGGAATGTGGATAAAACAGCAGAGTCTATTCCTTGGTCTCATCCTCTCTGATCTTCACCTTCACTCTGTGCCAGGCGTTGCTGAGGACGCCCCTCAGGTTCCAGATGGGAGAAACTGTATCCGGCTGCATGTTGTAACTGTTGTCAACTGCTTTGCAAACTATCTCCAGCTCCTGAGTCTCAGGAGGAAGAGGCGTCGTTAGCTCCCACAGCTTCCATGCCCAGGCTTGTCCCGGTGGAGGCGATGGTTCAGGGGCTTGTCCCTTCTCGCTGCCCTTTAGCTGGGCCACCTGCCACGTCTTTCCTCCATCCAAAGAGACGTCTACTCGTACCACCTCTCTGCCACCACCACTCCAGGCGTAACCCTTCACTGTCACCTCTTCACTGCTGCGATCGACCACAGCACCATCTGCTGGAGTGGTGATTGCTGACTGAATGGGAAGCTCCTGGATGGCTGGAGCAGACTTGAAGTCCACTGTGTCCCAGTCAGTCCCAGGGGAGAAGCCCTTGTAGTCATTCTGCTGCCAGTGGCTGCTGCTCTCCTCTGCACTCACTATTATCTTCCCCAGCCATTTAACATTGCGTGCACCCACTGTTCCTGGTACTACAACGCGAACAGGGTAGCCGTGGTCGGCAGGGAGATCCTCGCCGTTCATTTCATAAGCCAGCAGGACATCACCTTCCTCGCTAACGGCCTTGTTCAAAGGTATGGAGGATCCGTAGGTAGTCCCAGTCACGTCTTTGTCCAGTCCTTCAAACTGAACATGGCGAGCCCACTTGGTCACATCTGGCCCATAACCAGCAGCCAGCAGCACATCCCTGAGCCTTGCACCGCTCCATGTAGCGTTACTGATGGCAGCGATGCCCCAGTTCAGTCCTTTAACCTGCTTGACCTCATTCATCTCAGAGCGGCGGTTACCGGCACACTGCAGGGTGGCGGTGATGGTGTGTTTGGGGAATCGAGCCTTCAGCTCTTCTAAAGACAGTGTAAGCACTCCTCCAGGAAGTCCCTCCACATGGAGTTGATAAGAAGCCGGGTCCACCTGAGGAACTGGCAGGTGGTTTCTTTTGAAAAAGATAGCAGACGGGGTGATGTAGGTGTCAGTGAGGAGTTCAGGAGGCGGCTCAGCATTGAAAGGCTTGAGACTGTTGACGCGCAGGACAGGGTGACGCTTGGGGTCTGATGAGTAGGGGTCAGATGATTTTACAGTCTGCTGCTTCTCCCGGTCTTGTGCACTCAGCTCGCCAACCTTGCATTAATCACAAACAAAGGTTTTATGAGACCTCATGGGGCTAACTCCATGCTCTTTTCTGTTCATCTTAAATGGCCTAAAATGCAAATCAAAGGCAAAGAAAAGACAAAGAGCTGTATATGTTTACAATGATATGCCATAGGAAAACATGAGCAAAGCATATTTCTCATGGACCACGAGAGGGAGTGCCAGTATGTACCTTACAGCTGTTAACTTTCCTTTTTAATACACATCATGTGTGACTCCAGTGATCAAGCAAGATTAATGGAAGTGAAGTAAGTTAATTTGAGGATAAATTCAATGAACATCTCCTGCTACACGGCTGCACTGGCTTCACAATGTAGTCTCCATTCCTCAAAAATACAGCAAATGTTTTTAATGGATTTGTAGGCTAAATAGATGCTTGGGGGGTTACTAATCGAGCAGTAATTGCTCTGTGTTTAAGTGAAAGCATTTAAAGGAAATGAGTATTACAGCTTTAGTTTTATTTTTCTAGCTTTGGCTATGAAGCTTGACGTGTCACCATGATCCATGATCTTGGATCATGGTGACACTGCTAAAACTAGGCTCAACAAGAGCCTAAATATGAGCAGTATGAGCAAAGCTACAGTATGTCAAAGTTCAATCAGAACCTCTGTCTGTAAACTGCAACGGCTAACAGACAAACCGGGCAATAGTTTTATCATTTTTTCTGTTTCAACTGGCTGCAGGTGGTTTTCTACACTACAGTTTCTGTTTGATTTTCCAGCCACAGCTACAGTGTTTGGTGCTCACAGCCAACTATTGTCTCAGATTTATGTTGAAACCCCTGTTGGATGGAACTTGTTCCACCCAGTGAAAACCCTTTCTTTCCATGTATTCGATTGTGAGTACTCTACCAAAAGTTCACCAGTTTTATAGTGAGTCTTTTTTTCTGTACAAGAAAATAGCAACAGTAATGCACCTTTTAATAAACTGCTACTTCTACTACCTGTAGTAGTCACCAGACATTTTAGTTTTTGATCTTGACCTCACGGTTTTAGAAGACAAAATTCTGTCTTTTATTGCACTTTGGTTTAAACAGAAACTTTTTAAGCCAGACACAAAGCGCAGCTCATCTTTACAATTTTCATTTATTAGAATTACTCAGCTCACCTTATATTCTGAGAGGATTTCCACAACGTGTTTCTGGTTGTGGACAGCATACAGCGCCCAAAAGGGTTCAAGGTCTCCACCTGCCGCCAGCAAGATTTTATCTCCACCGGGATGCATGGCCACAAACTCTGTGATGTCAAAGACTTCACCTTTGTAAGTGACCCACACGCCGTCCTCCAGAGAGCGGTGACTGGCGACCTCTTCCTGGGTGAAGATGGGAAGAGATGGGGTCTTTTCTATGGTCTGCACTCCAAAGGTATCTGCCCGTTCAGCCTGCATCAGAGACAAGAGAGGAAACATCCATTTTGTGATCCATCAGAAAGGAAAAGAGAAAGACTGAAAGCCCAGTATGGGAGACAATTATTTACCTTGAAAGGAGTACACATACAAAAACAGCTACAGGCTGACATTTTGTAACATGACTGTGTTAATCATTCATGAAATCTTTTAAGGACATATGCATTGCTGCTGGAGTTGTTAATGTTTTTTCTTTCCACTGTATTTGTGAAAACTTTATGGCTCTGTAAACATCATTTACAATATTTGAAACTCCCCAGCGGAAGGCTGGGGCTGAGAGTGCAGTTTGGCTACACAAAACCAAAATGAAGAAAAGCAGATGTCATAATCCATTCTTGACTTGATGTCAAGTCTAAACTTCCTTTTCTTCTGAATGGGTGAGCTCAAGATATGTATGCATGTTGAGTCACATAAAATGTGGGAGTGAAAACTGACAAATGAGCTGACATTGTGAGCTGGTCACTGCCCCGAATGTAAATAGCAAAAGACCACAAAAGGGTGTGGCCGAGAGGAAACACTGCAAATTCTCTTCTTAAATTTAACATTAATAAACACATCAAATAAAACAATACTTACATAATGTCAAATACCCATCCCCAGTGTCTTGATCTTGTTGTTTTTTTAAGAAGAACAAAATCAAATTACACACTTATCTCCTCCTAACCTTGTGTTGATGGAGGCCATAAGCCAGTACAGCCCCTGTCCCAGCCAGCAGTCCTGCCAAAGCATGTCTCCATCTGGGACCGTGGGCATGCCAATATGATCTCCGGTCCTCACCGCTGCTGCTGCTGCTGCTGCTCCAGACACGAACGGCACACGATGCCACGGCAGGTGCCACTTGATGCCTATTAAATTGAAAAAACAAATGTTATATATATATATATATATATATTTTATACACATCAAGCTGAGCTTATTATTTCTCAAGTGAACCCAAGTGTTTTAAAATAATGACACAAATCTGGTGTGAAATAAAAACGTGACGAACAGAACTAGTCAGATTACGTCAATCACAAAGACGCGGCAGAGGTTGTTTTTAAAAATGAAGTTGCAAAAGCACTGCTTGAGTTGTCCATTATAGCATGCTTCATTAAACTCAGTCATCTGACTGGGTAGAGTTCAGACTAGATAAAACTTAACTACTCTGCTAGCAGCAGGTCAAATAAATAACAGCACATAAACGCGACGCGTAGCCTTTTTGTTGCATTACTGTACCATTTAGTGTTGAGAGGGCCAAGTCGACTCAGGCTGTGGCAGCGTCTGAGAAGCAGCATTGCACTGATGTTCTGAGAAGAAAAGCAAATTGACAATGAAACAACAAATAATATCTTACAAAAGAAGTTTGGATTTATATCAAAGAGTTGCTTAAGTTCCTTTAATAAACCACAAACCGACGGTGAAATACAACCTACAGAGTTCAGACTGTTGCTTCTTTCTTTGCAGAGTAGATTGTGAACATGTCTCTGTATTCCCAACAATGGAAAGTTAAAAGCAAACCAGCAGTATGTGACATGTTTCAAAACACCTGGAGCCATTGATTTCAACAAGTTAAGATTAGCTTACAAAGACCTGGCTTGGGCTTATTTGTGTACAGTGGTGCAGTGAGTGTAGTACGGGGTAGCTGGTAAAAACAAACATGCAACTGTGTGCATGATGTTTTTAATAACCATGAAAGGCATGTACAGTCTAATTTACAGTTTATTTAGGTCACCAAACCTGCTAACGTGTTTCTGTTAAGACAACCAAGTGAACTTTTAAAACCTTCAACTCCTACTGAACTGGCCAACCAGGAGTTACTTCAACCTTCAAAAGCCAACCGGTTGAGGGGGAGTGACAAGAGGAGAGGAGAAGGAGGAGGCTTCAGTTCACTCTTCTCAAACCACAGACATGAACAGTAACAGCAAACACTGATAGCTTGTCCAGTGTTAAGAAACTTATTATCAGTTCACTGGAAAATCTAACTTTGTCTTCTTCTGTTGACAACACTTGACATTTTGACAGTAAGGAAGAAAGTAATGACTTAATAATCTCCAGCTTGAATCAAGGAATGAGCTAAAATGTGCTCTCACCTTTAGAAAACATCACTGGGTAGGGTTCCTTTAGGTCTGTAACTGACTAACTGGAAAGATAAAGATACACAGATCCCCTGAAAACAATGGACCAAAACTGGTGGCACAAACTTTCCTTGAGGAGGTTTCATTACTGTGTTTTAAAAGATGTTGTTGCAAACTGCAAGGTGGGGGACCAAAGCATTACTAACGGGTCACACATAAAATGACAGACAACATGTGCAGGAGCTCTGCTTTATCAGTTCATTGCACCGGTCTTATCACTTTCAACAGTCATTAAGATTACTCTGGGTTATCTTTAACCAGCTTTCACTGTGACAGAAGGCTTACCAGGAGCCAGAACAGTGCCACTTAATCTCCTAACGTTTTTATTGAGTCTCATTGCAGTTTTAGTAAGAAACACTACTGCTTTTTCGAGAAAGAAACAGTAATGCAGAACCTCTGAGCCATACCTTACCACCGGTGAATTAAAACAATGTCGTCACCTCAACTTGCCTTACTCAAAACAATGCAGGAATAATTCGCCCGTTAACAAAAGTTATAGTCAGTTATATGAAATTATATAATATTATTATTATATATTATTATTTACTCCATTAATTACATCAGGTAAACACACGACAGTTAAGTAGGATTGTTATCAATGAGGTGTTGAACGTGGACTCACTTAAAATAACGACTTTTCTGCAAAATAAAATTCCCTGGTGTTGAGAAATTACAGGATCCCTACACAAGATGTCTGTTGAACACCCATCACATCCTCCTGACAAACCTGATGCTGATTTATTTCTGCTGACAAGCTAAGAAGTCTAAAAGTCTGAATTAATTAACTTCACAGTTTCGAACCACATAAATTATATCTCTATCTATAGATGTAGATATAGCTATAGATATAGATTTTTTTTCCCATTAACTTAATTTAGGCTAGCTAAAATGACATTGAAGGCAACACCAGATCAAACCCTTCTAAGTCATTCAGTACAAACTGACCATGTTATCATACCAATAACAGCACGTTAAAGCTTCTGTGTGTAACTTTCAAAAATGTATCGTCTCTAACTAACGTCAAATCGGACGAAGTACCACTTCATCGCTATCACCATCACCATCATCATCCTCGTGGCTAACTTAGCTAACACTCAAGTTAGCAGCTGATGGCCGGCTTGTTCGTCTTCACCCACTCACTCTGATATGCTCAGAGAGACTAAACGTAAGTATTATTTGCTGTTGCCATCTAACATAAACCAAACTAACGTACTCACTTGTTTTGTGCCAGTTGCCTCCTTGTACCCAGATGCTTTCCACGATGCACAACCGAAACAAACAAGTACGCTGCACAGCCGTGCACTCAAACAGATCGCGTGGCGTTCAAGTGACGGAGTATTTTTTTTTTTTTAATCTCTACCCAAAGACTTTGAGGAGAACAGGCGAGGCAATCACCCTCAGAGAATAATTAGGTGGAAGGACACCAGATGACCAGGATGAGCGGTGCTTTAGTGCTTTTATTTATTTTAAAAAAAGGCTGCAAAATATATGAAACAACATCTATTTCCATTAGCTTATTATCGCGATGTATAGCTGCAGTGTTACAGAAAACAAAGAACAGTGAAGTTTTTTTTCCACACCCTGACGATCAACCAAAAATGTGTTCTTATTAATGGCTCATGGTTATTAAGGATTTACTTTATGACCTGAGTCTCGGTAAGGCCGTTAATTACAACTTCTTCACAAGAAGTGTTAAAATAAACGCGTGTAACAATAACAACAAAAAAATCAGCAGTGACAAATGAAATAATGTGACGTTAGATGCACTGGTTCTCAAAAGAAAAAACACATTTCCCATAAAGCACATGGTTTTGTATCAAATGTGAGCACTCTTCCCAAGCTTCACATGTGAATTTTTTAAGCTAATAATACTTTAATTATTTTCATGTATTGCTTAGAATCTGAGTACTTCCTCCACCAGTGTTTTAGGCATTTAAAGCTGAAAAGCCACTGAACTGAAATGACACATGTTTGAGAAGCAGAATATTACAGAAGTGTGATGTTTGGATTTGACCTGTGCTGTGTAAAATGTGGCTGGTTGGTTAGTGTGTTTCCCTTGTTTAAACTTTGCTAGCAGGAGCCAGTCAAAATATGGTCTGAGGCTCGTGCTGAGTTTCTATGGCAACAACAGATTCACTGGAACTGTGTTTTGATGATAATATTTCCGACAGGTTTCTTATTTATCCAGTGCCAGTGTCATTTCACAGACACAACAGTTGCCCGAGCTCACAGATGTCTCTCATCTCCACAGCAAAAAAAAAAAAAAAAGCCAACAACCAGGTTGCAGTTAAACTTTACACACACACCTTAAACACACAGTTAGGTGTGGCTTGTCAGTGTATTAGAGTTGTATATGCTTTAAAGGTATTCACAAATGTCATGTCAGATTTTTTTTTTTTTTTTTGACATGTAATATCAAATGCTAATCAGCTTTGAACGATTGTGTACATAATTGTAGTTTGTAGCAGTAACTTTTTACCAACTGCCCTGAGATGGGTGATCAGTAATTCAGCCTGACCAGGACGTTATACATTTGTTAAACATTTGTTATGTGGACAAACCATGTTATTAGCATGTAGAACCAATTACAAGGCCATTCTTGTCTTGGACTTAAATATTAAGTTTGTCTAAATTATTATTTTCTTTTGTTTGTTTGATAGACTCTTAATAACTCTGCTTTTAAAAAGGGGCTATTGAGTTTTACTTGTGTAGAGCAGCACTCTACCAAGCTGACACATTCTGATTTTACAGGAACAGACTGTAACGAGCTCACAGTTCAGTGTGATATCACTGCTATTAAGAGTTCTGAACACTTCAACCTTGTGTGATTTTGCTTGAGTGTTTGACAATGAAAACACGTTATAGAAAATCAGTCTTAAATTTGCACATTTCCATCATAAACCTCCGATCTCCAGCTTGATAACAATGTGACTAATTATACCCGATGCATCAACTAGATTTGACTCGAGCTCGAACTGATTTCACTGATAAAAAGGATCAATAAACACTTAGCTTTTCTATTCTATTAATTTACTGCCGGGCCATAAAAAATAGACTCACGAGTCTCATGAATTAACTGTCCATTCTGGGTGTAGGAAGCAGCCTTCACTGGTGCTCTGTGGTCCAGCATTAAAGTGATCTTTTACTCCACTAAGAGTTTGTGGTATATTGTTTCTGTTTGCTTTGCCGCTACTATTTTCTGACAGATCAAACATTAAAGAAAAAAAAAAAGAAAAGAAAAATAAAAGCATACAGAAGCTATAATATTAAAGATACACCGTGAGAGATTTGGGTCACAGGTAACAAGCTGAATGATACTGCACCTGGAGTCCCTTTATTACACCTCCATGAGTGCAGACTCTGATTTGTGATATTGGGATATATAAATAATAATAAAAAAAGACTCAACTTTTATTTCATTTTTTCCAACTACTTGTGGATAGATGATGGATGGGGAGGACTGATAAACAGAACTTTGGAACAGTGTGTATACAAGTTTAATACTTTACTGAAAAAGCTTTCCTACAGAATTTAAATACAATATTGTGAAAAAATTGGAAAAACAAAGCTCTACCATGAGAGTGTCTACATTACAAAATGGAAAATAATCCACACAAGTAAAACCAGTAGCCATCTTGTTTCAGGATTAAGCTGTAGTCTGTTTAAAATTCACAGTTAAGGTAAATGGCTGTCGGACTCGTGGCGGCACTACTGCGCTTCGTGGGATGAACTGTTAACTGCTGTTAGGCACAGACAGACAGGCTGGATCCAGTGTGTCCTGTATGTTCACTCTTCTGCTGGTTGGCTGACATTCACTGCTGCGTCATCTTGGCTGCTTCAGCTTTGATTAGTGAGATGAGCTCCAGGTTAATTAGAAACACAAAGCGAAGTCCTGCAATCTGAACAGACAGACACAACATGTTAGCATGTCTCACTCAGTGCGACTCAAATTTATCAAGGTGCTAAAATTTGAATCGTGTGCGACTCGGGCGACACCCTCCACGCACCTCCACCACTGAGTTGTTGTTGAGCTTCCACTTGTTGCCCGACAGGACTGGCCTTCCATCTATGTAGATGGGTCGCCTGCCCTCATTGGCGATGAAGAAATCACCATTATTCTTCAATTTAATAATCCCTGCGGACATTAAAAGATGCGGTAAAACACAAATTTTAAGTGACCAACTGGTAACTGGTAGTTTAGTTCCTCCAGCAGTATCAGAGGCTACCAACTGCAAACACTTACTGTTTTAACATGAGAATAATCAATTAAAGAGAAAGAAAAGAGTTGTCGATTAAAGCTGTGACCTTCTGAGATACAAACTACAAGAGGAAAAAAAATCTCTTTATTGTGTAAATTCTGCTGGCTGAAACCAAAGCAGAAGCTTAGCTGTTATTTTCAGATGAAACAAAGCACAAGCGATGTATATCCCCCCTCCCCGACCACAATGCTGTGGACCATTAACCAAGTTCCAGTAGAGTGCAGCACCCAAAGCAGGGAACTTCTGTCAGTCAGCTACAGTAGAAGAAATATATAGTCCCTGGTTCCTCTGAACCCCAGTTACTAAGAAAGTTCCAGCAGTGGAGATGAACTATAGTTTGTGTTTCAGCAGCAGTATTCAGTTAGACAACTCAAATTTGACACATTCAGGGTCCAGACTTGTCTGAGCCAAATACGAATGAGGTCACTGGCAACAAAATTCACTTTTAAAAATGTAACAGATGTGGTAATCATTAGGCTAAATAATTTCAATGTATATCTATCTATATATCTATATATATATCTATATATAAATATTATAAAACAAGAAAAATGTTCAAATGTTCCAAAAACTCAAATTGTGGGAATGTTTGCTGGTATCTACTCTTTCCATTCTCCCACCAGCTAGTAACCAATAGCAAATTATTTTAAAACATGTCATGTTTCAGTTTTGTTTTCACCTTGTTTTCTTGATATTTTCCAGGCTGGTCCCTCTAGTGACAGATCTACATCTATGGGTTTGTCCTTGGTCGCTCTACCCAAAGTAATCTGTGTGAACATGAATAAAATATAATCAGTAACACAGTGAAAATAAATCCTTACTTCTTCTGTCCATTTTCTTCTCACAAATATGATAACTCAACGACAACAATTTCTGAATATTTCTTACCTCTCGTGATCTCATGAGGTAGCGCACCATTCGTCCTCGTAACGCTGCCAGTGTCTGGTTGTCAAAGTCAGGCATGCTCATACCTGATGACCCCACATACACATGAAATCAAATAAGTTCCACCAAACTAGATTCCTTGACTGGATTCTGCGGTGAGTGAAAGTTAACATACCTGTGATATTGTCCACGAGGACCTGCCAACGAGGCAGCTCCTGCTCTAACTGTCTGATCTCCCTTTTCTGGTGTCGATCAGAAATCATCAGCTCTGGAAGGGGAGATGAAGGTTAAGCAGGCATGAGGAAATTTGTGTAATGTAAATGGGATGATCCAGGATTTCCATCAACATTAGACAGAAAACAAATCCACTAGGACATTTTAATTTCACACAACGTACAACAGAATTCTTCTAGCTGCCAATAGACTGAATGACTGTGCTTCCCTTACAATAAGAACTCAAATCTTATGTAAAGCAGACTTTGAACTCAACAGCTAATGAAGTTTCACTCTCATGTTGGTACATGAGGTAAGTAATGCTGTGTAAGATTCATTATATTCAACTTCATCATTCATAATCCAATTTCTTACCGTGTTCCAACACCTCATCTCTACTCTCCCTGTGTGAAAAGACAGGAAAAAAACTGGCATTGAATTTTTATGGACAAACAATTCCTAAGTGTGAAGATTGAAAACACTTTCTTATCAGCAACAATAACATGAGATGAAAACAGTAAAACGAAAGATTCTTACTTTAACTTAACGTCATCAACCATCTGCTCAGCATCAGAAAAGTTGAGGACCTGGTCGCCTTTAGGGAGAGGCTGGACTGCAATACATAATGAAATCCAACAACACATGAAGACAGGGAACCGTTACACCCATCACTTTATAAAAGGAAACAACACCCAGGATTTCCACGCATATCACACTCATACAGGTTTTTCAGAATTTTGTTACACAACTGATAAAATAGGAACCTAATTACAACTTGGGAAAATTCAATTTTCTTCTCAATTACATGAGTTTGCCATGCTAGTTAGCTCAATTAAGAGCTGAAAAGCCCTCTTGTATGTCATGAAAATCACAAAATTTGAACAGTCAAAATCTAGTTAATTTCCACAATTATCCTAAACTATCTGTTTAGGATAAAGCTGGGGTAAGCAGCATATTTTTTTGTGGGCAAAGATTGTACAACATTTCAGCATATTGTAATTTCTGCTCTTCGGGCTTAAGGAAAAATCACAGGTCATTTCAACAGAAGGAAGTTCATACTGGCTTTGGGAGCTTTGGGCTCACTATGTTCAATGGCTTTTAAAGTTACTGTGTGCTGCTGTCAGATGTCAGAAATACTCAAGACATTTTTTTCCAATGTGCCCTAATAAAACAAAACAATTAACAAACTAAATGCTTTAAAGTTATACTGGAATGAAAGTGTAGGCAACTCAACATACCACTCTGGTCATCCAGCAGGTAGTACTGCTTTAGCAGCTGCCAGTGTACCAGCAGGCTCTTGGGCGTGCGAGATGGATGAAAGACACTGGGGTGTTTACTCAAAAGCTCCTGGAACACATCCAGCTTGGGCTGACTAGTCTGTTTAATGACAAATTAAATACAAAACCATTTGTGAATACAACAGACATCAGCAGAGGTCAGTTATGACAAATTAAAACCTGCCAGAAGCTATATAAACAAAAGCTGTTAAACAGTTTTTTAATTATATTTAATTCTCAATTATTTGACCAGTAAATATAAGTTATTTAGATTACTAGATTTTATGTTAAATTATTTTACTACAACAGTGAAATGTTCCGAAAGTAACAGCTTCACTTACTGAACCAATCTTAGCCAGCAGTGCTTCCTCAGCCTGACTGAAGAGAGCTTTGCTTTGGATTGCTGCAATGGCTTCTGGGTGAAGTTGACGCATGGCCTGCCATGCCAGTCTAAACAAAGAAACAACAGAGAGAATTTAAGTACCTTATAAATGAGTAACTAATGTAGGAACTTGGAATGGAGGGCAAAGCTAGGCCAGGTAAAGTAACTTACTTTGAGATGACAGGATCGTAGAGAAGGGCGTACCACCTCTCTTTAATTTCCCGCAATGTGAAACGACAGCTGAACTTGACCCCCAGGTGAACAGATGTTAGATCTGTGGTCTGCGGACAAATACTGCCTCGTTAGATCATAAACTGACAAACAGGGTTACACAGATAAACTCGTCACTATACTTTCAGACAATATACTACTCACCTGTAACACTGCATTTATAAGCAGCAGGTCATCAGTGGGCTTCCATCGTCCCAAGTCTTTAGTAATATGTAGAGGCTGCTTACTTTTCTTTACTCTCTTAGTGATGGGTGCATGGTTCACTACCATGGTGAGAGGTGGCGTGAGAGCAGTTCCTGATTTTGTCACCTGACAGAACCACAAAAGACATTAAAATAATCCATCAAACCCATGTAACCATATCAATATCTCCAAGAATCTGTTGTCCTACGTACCTTCTTCTTCTCATTAGATGAAGGTTCACTCCCCGAACAGCGAACAGGCTCTATGACAGGAGGGCCTTTGACTCTACTGGACGACTTGACAAGACTGCTCTCCACCAGCTCATCATCAAACTTCTTCCTCTTTATCGACCTAAGAAACGTACACAACAATTTTTCGTAGATAAACAGAAACAGAAATAACAAATCCGTATTTACTTTTAATGCAAACAAAATGCACTAATAACTCTAAGACACAGTGCACAACACAAGACATTAACTCAGACCTGGACGAACTTCTGCGCTTGGGAACAGCACTACCAAACGCTTGTGTTGCCGTCCTTTTCACGTCTTTCACTCCAAGTGACTCTTCATCCTCTGACCGACTCTGAGCACCAGCAACTGCCATCGCTGCACTGACCACGGGGTCACCAGCTTGCATCTGTTCAGCCACAACATGAAATATATCACAAAACAAAACACACAGATTCTCAGTGACCTCATCAGAATAACAGTGTCATCCCGTCAATGGCGCACGTCAGAGTTGCCGTGTCCATGGAGCATACGCTTTAGCTTATTGCAGGTTGCACACAATTACTGCAATCCAAGACCAGTTTCATTTTATTTTGAAAGAGTTGCTGACTTTAAAGGTGATGTTGTTTATGAGGTAAGCATCAAGTATGTGGACTTCAGGAGTATTTTACTTTACCGACCAGTTATTATTGGGTCCTTAAGAGTAAATAAATAAGGAACGAGAAGGCCCGCGTTCAGCCGTCTATAACAACTGCTGTTCATCCTTGACACAACAAAGCAACAACATTGTATGGCAACATATTACAGCTTTCCAAAAACTACAATTGGAAACGTAGCATCAAAGCTATATGTAAACAGAGGGATTACTTCTCAGATAAAAATAATTTATTCACTTTACTTTAGACCCGAGTATGTTTATGGGTGGGGAATGGTCAGGCTAATAAACTTAGCTTACTTGCCTTTGTTTACATGTGATGTTAAATGTACAAGCTCTCCTGTTGCCTTCGATAGATCATAATTAGTACAGAATAGTTGCGGCACGCTAGACAGCCAGCCCCACTAAAACTGCGTTACTCTCCGTTTGGTTAACCAACATAATTCGATCCAAATACGCTGGTTTATTTTGGCTAGCTAGCATTAGCACAGCTAACACAACATTCTTACGTCAACGCTAGCTCATTAGCAAGCTAATACAATTAGCTAACGATACATTGTATTGTGACTCACCTTTCCTCGCTATTTACCTACGCAGTGATATCTGATATCAGTCAACTGGAGTCTTATGGTCTATTTAAGCATTTTAAAGACCCATCGTTCGCTTGCTACATTGCTAACTGGCTTAGCACTAGCTGTTCTGTTTTCTTCCTGCGGGGTTCTATCGCGGTTGTCAAACAGCTTTACGGCTCGCTACCTCCGCCCTCTGGCCATTATGTGTAGGCCTACCTAGGCCAACTTTATTGCGTTTTATATGCTGTTTATTATTTATTACATGGCTAATTTACATCTACATGAATGATTTACGCCATAATTGACTCATCCATAGTATTTTAAAGTGAAGTTGTACCTTTTAGGGGAAATTTTCAATGTTATCACATATACACCTTTGGTTTAGTCTGCACGGTATCATTACCAACATGTCATCACTCTCCCTGCCCCTGAAGATACTGCAGTGTTTGTTTGTTCTTCGAAGACCACATCTCATTCTTTGTCCTTTTCCCAACAGGAATCTAAAACTTTTTAGCTTTGCAGTATTTCTGTTTGTCCTTGCATGTTTACCCAGCATAGACACTAAACCAGCATTTCTCTAAACTCTGGGGTTGTTTCTTTCATGGTCCATCTCTCCACACATAAACATTGATCTTCTATAGTCTTTTGCTACACAGTCTTTCCATATCAAACGTCTGTTAACTGTAATAATACACATCTGTAATACACACAAGTGTGAATGCAACAATAAATATTTCAAGTCCACAGTGAGGTGTCCATTTATATCATTTTGTAAGTCATAATTTGGGTTCTACTTTAAGTTTTAGAACTGATGTCACATTCTGAATGAAAATTTAAAGTTAAATAATATGATTTCTGTTTTGAGGTGGATTGTTGGTTTTATTCTCTTTCTCAGAGACAGGTGACCTTGACAGGCATGGCAGTGGAGTGATTTGGTCCAAGTTATCGACCTACAGCTGCTGCACCACAGTGCACACAGTCACGTCACACAGGAGCTCAGTGTTGTATTTCTTAGAAATTACTGCCTACGTGCTTATTGGTTGTTCGCTGGCATCAAACTAATGACCATTAGAGACACATCTGATTGGTTAAACCTAATGTGACGCAGCCGCAGGCATTAAGTCTTACAACTAATGCCGAGATGTGACAGAAGGAATTTCTCTTTTAATAAGAGTGTATTTCATTAACGTAAAGGGAGCAGGTGATCTTACTGATGTAGAATGCATTCTCATTGGTTGAGCCAAAAGAAAAAAAAAGCAAATGTCCAACTGGAAACCTTTTAATGACATTTACAGTAAAAGTTTCAAAATGTGTTAAATTAGAATAAATACAGAGTTCAGATACAGAGGCTTACATTTACAAAATTGGTTTTCTATCACTCATGGGAGGTTAAGAAAAAAAAATTAAGACAGATAATTTTGCATTGCGCTGCACTGTTGAATTGTGGCATACACTTACATTTCAAAGACAATACAAACAGATTTACACAACCTAAGTGTGGGGCTTTTAAACAGTGGCACCATACATTCTTACACAAGAACAATTTAAAGAGCTGCCATTTGTTTTTTAAGGAACATTAAATACTGAACATCATATCCACACAAACCTCTCACAGTAACTCAATAAGAGCTGAAGATATTAGAAACAGTGTGTTCATGTGCCAGTCTGAGACTCACCTAATATGCGTGGATAATTTAAGGCCGAGTATCTCAGACTGAGCGAGACATGTAATGTGCCTCTTAGCATACTGGAGTAACATAAGCAGAAATGCTCTTGAAATGAAATGTTTGCATGGCCAGGACACACAGGAAATCACTGATGCTGCTGTCTCTAGTAGAGAGTGCAGAAGATCCCAGTTCATAATCAGATTTAGATTAGCCAGACTCAGAAAAAACATGGAGATTTCAAATTCTATCAAACGCAACATGGTCTGAGTCACTTTAAGGATAAAACAAAGTCGGCTGGTCCTGAAGGAGATCACTGGCTTGCTCTTGCCCTCTGTGCAAATAAGTGCATAAGTGCTTGATGCCGATTTTGTTTTAAAAAATTTGGAATTATGCCGCTCCCAGTGCAAAGCCCTCAGTGATGAAGTGTCACAGCTCATCCTTCATTCGTGTGTCCTCCTCCACATGTCGGCCTCTGCTCAATAGGTGACAGGTACGGAGGGATTTGGCCTCTGCTGTGTCAAAGGTTGAAGGTCCACTCTAATATGATCCACTGCATGCTCAGGTTCCTGTGATGACCGCCTGTTCGCGCTCTCTTTTGCGGAGAGACTTTCGTACTAATTCATGTAACAGCAGAGGAGAGTGGGTCATCGTTCAATAAACTGGAGGTTAATGACATTTTCAGGGACCAGAAGAGTCCGTGTCATGGGCTTCACAGAAATCCCTTCTGGATCTGGCTTCACATCAAACTCCATGAGGATCTAATGAGACCAGAAAACAGAGAAACCAGATTTACTACAGTGTGGCTGTAATGAAACAGATCAAATGTTCATCATGTGCTATGATAAATGTTTGGTAGTGACTCTTAACTGAAATCACTGGGTTAAGTAATCAAATTAATGCATTAGGAACTGGATAGGCACAATGGTTTAGATCCTCTTTGTGAGAACAAAAAAGCAGCAAGAGGATCTGATGGAAACGATGCAGTCTCTGACAAACCACATTTAATCAATTTAAATGGCTTGTTATATAATTTAAGTGAAATAATTTGAGTACTTGCAGGGTGTGACAGGCTGTGTTACACTGCCTTGAGCGTCAGCACATATTTTATGTTAAAACTAGTTAAAAACTGATTTGCAACAGATAATCAAACAATGAATTCCTGCTGGATATACAAAGTGAAGCAGTGCATTGTAACTGGGTTTTGTTGGGTCTCTCCAAAAATCAAATCAAAGAGTTTGGTCTAGACCTGCTCTGATTGGAAAGCGTCATGAGACAACTTCAGCTGCGATTTGTCGCTATATAAATTAACTGAACTGAACTGGATTGAAAAATCTAAATTATAAAAAGTTCAGTCAATTCACCCTGGCAAGAGCGAGGTAGAGCTCCAGCTCAGCGATACGTCGACCTATGCAGCTGCGTTTCCCCACCCCAAAGGGTACAGAGGCGTACGGGTGATGAGTCTGATCCTTGTTCAGCCATCGATGAGGGTGGAACTCGTCTGGATTTGGAAACACTGCTGGGTCACGTGATGTTGCAAAATGGCACAGGGTAATCAGAGTCTGGATGGAAAGAGTTTACTGTCAGAGGTGTACCATTAATCCAACATTCACATTCAGCCCATTGTGAAGGCTCCTTATAGCTTGGCACAAGACAGGATCAACTCCACATACAGAGTATCACACAGAGTACAAATGATTTCAAAGTGCACTTAATTCCCTCGACACACTCACATTTTTAGGGATGATGTAACCTCCAACCTGGATGTCTCTCTCTGTAATGACTCTTGCATTGGCAGGAATAACAGGGTACAACCTTGAAAACAGAAGATCGATAATTTAATTAAACCTGAAAAATTGAAAACCGGGTGTTTTTTAGGAGATGAAGCGAAACATCTGATTTGTACCTAAGCACTTCTTTGACTGTGGCCTTCAGGAGAGGCATGCGCGCCACATCTTCTGCCAATGGGATCCTCCGACCCCCCATTACACTCAGCACCTCCTCCCGGAGCGACGTCTGTACCTCAGGGTGACGGGACAGCTCGTACAATGACCAGGACATCGTGCTGGAGATCTGAAAAGACACAAGAGGTTGGTAAATGTACAGGACAGGCAGCAGAGGCCGGTGAAGAAGATGGGCAGAGCGATCGTTCTTACCGTGTCGACTCCTGCGAGAAGCAGCTCTGTAACGTTGCTGTACACGGTCTTCATCGGCAGCCCGGTCTGCGACAGGAAGTAGGTGAGATAACGGCCCTCCACCTTCTCTCCGCGTGTGACCTTCTCTGCCTCGGCTGTCATACGCTGGTCGATGTGACCTTTTGCTGGAAGATTGGAGATTAGAAGCCATTATGGCAGTGAAGGCACAGTATGAAAAAGCAAAGAAAATCTTACTTAGTTAAAGGGGGGGGGACACAACAGTTTGATCATCGTGACTGATGTTTGAGAACTCAAGCTGGTTTCAGCGGCTCTTGCAGTGCGTGAGGGTTAAAGACTTTAATCTCCTGCTTCCTGATCCAGTTTACCCCAGCGTGATTATTTTAAACATGTTCGATTTTGACGTCTCAGATCTGGATAAGTCTTCATGTACCATGAGAGAGAGAGAGATAGAGAGAAAGGGGGATGATAACCCAGTGCTGAGTGGAAACCAGCAATGGCCAGTAAGGACTGAGAAGGGGCAGAAGGAAAATAATTACATAAAGTGTGAAATGATGCACAGTATGTTCCACTGCCATGTTTGTTTTGGTTCCACATTGTAGTCCAGCTCCAACTCATGGAGTGCATCTCCAGCTTGTAAGCTTCCTTTTTAATATCATCTAGATCCCTTTTATGTTTGTGCATTTATATATGAATGTTTTTTTATTATGTCTTCCTATTTTCTCACTTTGCGTAAAATACATATGTTAAATATTAACTGTCACTGTCACAAAACATAAATGTTTAGGACAAATGACCTACCAAAGTCAAACATGTAGTCCCAGCACTGACAGAAGATGCTCCAGGGTTTAGGAAACAGCTGGTGCAACCAACTTGGCATGGCCATGGTAAGAAGCGTCATTACAAACATGGTATTGATTGACTGGATGAAACGCTCCGTCTCTTCGGGAACAACCTGATCCAGGCAGCCGATTCGGGATTCAAACAACACTGAGGAAATGCCTGCCAATAATTAAAAAAAATAAAATTAAATTAAAAATAAAGGAAATGAGGAGGTGAGAAAGACAAGAGCTGAAAGAAATGTACCGCAACCTCATCATGAAACCACATCTAAGGCTTTTTAATATGAACTGTTTTTCAAGTTGTCAGCGGATCCGTCACGGTAACAATGTAAGTCACAGTACACAGTCTTGACCCAGCTTCCATTCAACAATGATGTAATTTTGGCGATGAGTTGAAGTTTGAGAGGCGTGCATGTGACCACACAGTCACCAGATTGAAACTGTGTGTTTAGTCTGGTAAAATCTGGGAGAGGAAAATGAATGAATGCAGTTCTCTCTTAGTACAAAAAGAAGAGATGAGGAGCCTTGAGGCATGTGTGTACCCTCAATTCATTTGATTTAAATGGTGAGCTGTAAAATGAGCTTAACTGTATTCAGCATGCATTCCTCACTATGAGCTGATACCAGGGCTGAAAAATGAAATACTGAAATACTGAAATACTGAAATACTGAAATAAAAAGTGTTCTCTTCAAATAGGAAAGGTACAGTGGTGGAAGGTAACAAAATGTATTTACTAAAGTATCCTACTCATCACGTACTCTAATTCTGAGATGTTTGTAGTTTATTTTTATTTTCCTATCTACTTCCACGTGAGTACATTTTCGATGTAAACATTGGTAATCCATTTATCTGATAGTTATGGGTGTTAACTTAACTTACTGAACCAGTTTGTAGACTATGATGCTGTGTTATAGCTTAAACTACTCAAAAGCATATACAGTAGTTTAAATTACAATTACTTAATTGTTATTAATTACTATCACGTATTAGTTGGTATTACTTGTAAATTAGTATGAATTACTACTTTAATGCAATGCAAAGATCCTGAATACTTTTTCCATCTCTGGAAAAGTGACATGAAGGCTACTTGAAAATATGTGGGCACGTCAGGCTTTGACAGACGTGAATGTTTAAAATGTTAGTGTCCTAACATAAATCTGCATCCTGCATGTGGCTGGTCCTAATTACCAGCTCTCACATGTGGTGGCACAATGTGCAGCGACGCGTGATATTTGCACTCCTCAAACCTCAGGAAACCTTACCTTCGAGGCCGAAGCGATAGAACTCGCTGGCAATGTCGGTGATGAGGCCTTGGGAGCGTCTCTGAAGGCGAAGTTTAGCAATGAGGTCACCGACCACGCTGTTCAGGGTTTGATCGTAAGCTTCCACTGCCTTCGGCCGCAGCATGTGCTTCCCCAGGAGGCTTCTCACCGACTGCCATTCCTCCCCCTCACTGGGAACCCACACAGAGCGAGAACGAACAAACTGTCACGTCAGCGTAGCATCAGTGCACACAGTTCAGCAGCAGTAATTCAGGGTTTCACAAGTACTTGACTGCTGCATTAAAAAGGTTTAGTCCTGTTTACTTCAGTCAGAATCTGCAACTAAGTATGCTGGTAATAGTAGTATTAGCAATTGTAGTTTTCCATTGTGTTACATAAGAGTAGACCATATTTATGGAGTTTTGTTAAGGAGGAGTGATTACTCATATGGCACTGCCACTTTATAAGGCCCATGCTGATCAAATGACATCAACATCGTTACTCATGTACAACAACTTCCTTACTTACTGCCAATAACCAGTAATTAGAAGGTTAAACTCCAAGTTAGTGAACTATTTTGTTGTAGAATATAATCACACGTAATAAAGAATTAATAATTGCTTTATAATTTTTAATAATAGTATATATGCAATATGGAAGCAGCTAGTTAGTGGAGAACATGTGTTCCTGGTCTAAAGTGTTACCCTGTTACTGTTACTCATATTAGTATGAAGAAAATCATTCAAGTTTAGTTTGACTTTGTCTTTTAATGTGGGAGGACCAGTGGTGGAAAAGAGCCAAGTACATTACTCCAGTACTCTACTAAAGTATTGTGCGTTTTACTCCATTAAATTTATTTGGCAACTTTAGTCACCACTTACTTCGCAAATTTAGTTGAGTAATGCAAAATATATTCAGTAAATACATTGTGATGTAATTTTACAGATTCAGATAAAACTTTATTGATCCTCGAAGTGAAATTCACAAGCTCCACCAGAAGACAAACTACACCAAGTAGTTAAACCATATACCATAATACACATTATTCTGAAATATGCCACTCTGCATAATGAGTATTTTTACTTTTAGTACACTGAGCATATTTCGATGCTTATACTTCTGTACTTTTTGTAACGGAGCATTACTGCACTGTGTTATTGCTATTTTAACCACACAATCTGAGTGCCGAGGACAAAGAACAGGAAACATCTGAGTCAGTGAAACACTCACGATGTCAGGAGTCCATAGTGGTGTCCTCTGAGCTTCCTGTAGTCCTTCCAGGAGGACAGGTCAGAGCGCATTGGGTGCTGGCCCTCCTGCCTCAGCACCTGCTCAATGAGCGCTGGATCAGCCACATGGACTGTCAGGATGGGGCCGAAGCTCGCCTTCCACATGGGCCCGTACCGCCGCACGCCTTCCAGCTGAGCCATGGGACAGAGAGAGAGGGGTGACCTCGTAAAAACCCCGCAGCCTATGAGATGGCTGGCATCATCTTAGGTGCCTACAGGCTCTTCTAACGCACTTATGCTCATGTAACTTTAATTGAAGATACATAACTTTAGTTTAGGTCAGTTTGGAGTTTCTTTGCGGAGGAGCCACAACAAACAAGACGTATTGTTCAAAATGCTTCAGCGTCTTAAGACATTTCACAGTCATTTACAAGTTAAAAGTACAAATTCTTGACCAGTTATTATTTTTACTTTTAATTATCTTTTTTTTCCTCTTCAAACTTCTCTGTATCACTATGTTTTGTTGTTGTTTTTTTATCATATCCCACCATGATTCAGCTTGTACTGCATGTGGTAAAAAAAAACAAAACAAGTATAGCAGACTTATAACTTTAACTTCAGTCCCTGCTGTACGTCATCGTCGTACCTGTAACTCGTGCAGCCTCGACAGCCCACGTTTGGCGAACAAGTCCCAGGCGAAGCTGGCGACCGACGGTCCGGGCATGTCGTCCAGAGTCCTCACTGCCTTGGCTTCCCCCGGGCGGGCTGATGCGCCCTCAATCCACCTCTCCACCCACTTGACGAGGGGGAAGGCGCTCCGGCCGGACACTCTTAGGGCTTGCTGCAGCATCCTTCTCGCAAAGTGCATGAAGCGGTGGCCGGACGCGAATCTCTTGCAGCCCAGCGCTCATTTTCATTTGCCCGACCGAAGGCCGTATTTATAACGAGCGACCTGCTTCTCGAACCCGCGGAGATAAAGCTGTAAATTTTATTAGTCTGGGCCAATCACGGGAGTAAATGCAGGACAGGCCCCGCCCCGCCCGGTCGAGACGGCGAAGGCGTGAGGCGAGAGGAAGGTGTGTCCAATCAGAGGGCAGAGCTCAGACCATCCCAGACACAGCACACGTGCAGGTCCTGAATAAATAATACACGACTTCTCGCTCCATCCACCATCCCCTCCCTTTAAGAGAGATAACGCCGTTGTGGAAATGGTGTCTCGTGTGCTTAAAAGATCACTTACCCTCAAGGCCAATGCAGTTAAAAATCACTGGCTGAATGTAGGCCAGCCACAAGCACAAACAGTTGGATCAATGAAGTGCCACAAATTCCGATTTTGCCACTGACACAAAGCAACAGAGACAGGCGTATTATTAAAAAGAATAAGTTTGCATAGTGGGAGACAGTAGAACATTATGTCAAGCTTTGCATGGAAAAAGAGGCCCAGGGTAGCTGTGTCCTTTTCAGTCCTGCTGGAGCTTTGTTTACCCAGATCTGACCAACACTTTTGCTGACTTGGTGAGTTTCCTAGTGAGGGAGAAAATCCTGACCTGATTTCATTTGAAATGGAATTAGTCCAAGGCACCATGTGTGTGGACTGTGAAGTAACAACCCCGGGGCTGTACTCAGAATCTGCTTTGACATTTACTCCAGTATTTCGTATGCTCTAACTGGAAATCTTAGATCATCCCGTTTCAGAGAAACACAGAGGGAAACGCAGGAGTGCTGGTCAGTCCTCAGCTCTGAAATAATCAAGCGCTTTGCACTCCACTAGACTAGCATGCATTATTTTTATCCATTACGATGCATTTAAACACATTCAGTGTTTACAGCATTAGCCTTTTGTTTACAAGAGGCTCCTGGTAAGTTCAAAACAAAGACAGAAATACTGACAAAAATCATGATGCAAAGTGAATAAGAAAAAGGCCAGTTTTGATTGATTATGAATTTAATATGTAACATTTATGTGTGAGGGAAAGTTATTCTAATCAAAGGGAGCCTTAAAAGAAAATATGTGAATGTAAAAACCCCTTTGAATTCAAACCAGTGAACATGAATATGAACTAAAGACGTATAACACAAAGACTTCTGGGATTCAGACAATTAAGAGCCTCAACGAAAATTATATTTTAAAATAAATATATGCCTATATAACATTGTTGCAAATAATATCTAAAGATAAAAGATGATACTTAAGTCAGTTTTATTTATTTACAGCATAATCATAAATAGGTACAACAAAAGATTTGGCGACATTAAAAGACATAACATATTTGGACCCATAACACACAGATTTTGGTTTACATTTTGGAGCTCAGAATCAACACCAAAGTTTTGTAACCCCCTCCCCCCACCACCACACGCGCACACACACACACACACACAGGATGTAAAACTGAAAGTACATGCGAGGACCATTTACCATGGCCCTGTTGCTTTCAAGCTGCAATTTTTCTTTGATAATGCATGATTAATAATGATCCTTTAAGCCACTTGTCCCCCTCCCATTTCCGGGCCTTAAGAAGGCCCTGAGTAATGAGCACTATAACTTGCAATAAATGCCCCTTACACTAATACTACAGCCAATTCCTGCAGTCCTGTAAGTGCATATATAAAATGTGACCAGCCTGAAGGAGAAATAAATATGAGTTTGGTTACAAAAGGTTGTTAACAACGTGAAAGTTTTGCCTGTTTTCCTGTCTACTTATAATGACAATAGTGGACCAGCATATGATTTATACATGCAGCACATTTACTACGGTGCTGCAGGTCTGCTGCCCTGTGATGTTGTGACTGAATCATGAACAGACTAAGTGCTTTTTGCCACAGAAGTTCTTCCCATGACAGAGTCTCGTACCTGGTCGGCCTACCGCTGGGTCACTACTGAACATTTTGACTTGCAGCATCTAGCTGGTGTCATGGGATCTTTTGCAGAACACTTAGAACACAGTCTTTATTTTCTGGGCCGATCTCATGTGTCAGTATCCTGCAAAGCTCAAGTAAAGTGAGTATGAATTATTTTGCTGTGGGCTGGAGGAGAATTCAGTCTCCTGAGTATGACCTGCTACTGCTTCTGCAGGCTGGATGTGATGAAATTGTAATGACACAAAGCAAATTTACTCTAATAAACAGAAACGATGATAAATTAACAAGTGTTTCTTATAGATGTGGAGAAACAGTTATAAATTACAACCAGAATAGTTATAATCTGTCTATCAAACCATGAAATTCATTTTAATGCACAGAAGTCGGTGTTGCTTGCAAGCAGCTTGAAAAGCTTGAATAAGATAAAGAGCAGTGGTAGGACTGTGACATAAGAAAGGCACATTAGGTTGCATAATGATGAACATAGACACTGAAGATGACAAAGATGGATCGATGAAAACACTTGACAACAGCTTCAGCCATATCGAGTGAAGCCTTAAAGGGGGAAAAGTAATATCGGTATACCAATTTTAAGCATCGTAGCAATCACCGCATATCTGACCTCACTATTTACAGTACTTGACCTGAACATGTGAATCGGAGCTCTCTTTCAGAACAGACAAAACAAACTGTGATGCTGAGTTATAGGGATGAAACATAGAGCAAAGATCAAACCCGGTCTGTCGGAAAACGTCTACACAGACACACGAGACCTCCTGAGTGGAAGACTGAGAGTTATCTTCGAGGATGAAAGATAAACATAATGACCTCTGAAATGTATGTGAACACATAAACAACTTTTAAACAGGGTCACCAGTGTCTTTGTGATTTGCTGGTCTTACACAACACACTCCAAACAAATCAAACCAAAGATTTATTTGGTGAAATTGATTTTTTTTTCTTTATGACATCTGTCTATTCAGGACTGCATGCATGTTTCTGCTATGAAAATTTATTCAGCATTTCTCTCATCTGAGTTCTTCTATCAGAAGATGCACATATCTTCACATTTCTGCTGTAGTCTTACAGATATTCATTTTCAGGTTCTTCTTCAGCTGGCTGGTAATTTAAGACCACACAAGAAGCTGACATAAATAACAAGACATCCCTGGTTAATCTTGCCTTGTTTATAGGGGATTAACATTGATTATTGACATAATAAGAAATCCTGTGAAAGAACGGCTTCTTTGTGCTGTTGTGTGGTGTGAATTGATGTGGTCCTGTTGTAGCTCATGCTACAGCCTGAGAGGTACCTGGCATTTCCTTTTATTGTATTGGCCCAGTGCCCAAAAGGGAGTCTGCTATACTCCCAGACTAGTGAGTTTTAAGTTCATGGCCGCAGTCTGCCTGTCTGTCTGGGTGGTATCACAAGGGTGTGAATGCACCCCGAGGTGCAGATGAATCAGTAAATGTGTTAACTGTTCTCACTCATTCAGCAAACTAGTCAGGATGGTGTATTTATTCCACCCTGGGTTTCTACTATAGACTTATACAGTGCTTGAAAGGTCATGTTTGTGAAATGGTCACCCCATATATGCATTAAGTTAGAGGTTCAGTATCTGTTTTCAGATGAGTACCCATTTAATGCAATTAACCACCATGACACAAGATATTCCCATGAATGGGAAATAAACTCCATGTTATTAAACAATTTTATTACGATAAATGGACAATATTGTTATACAGAAATGGATAACACTACAGCATTTCTTTCCTACAATTTAACTGTCAACTACCACTTGGAGTGGCGGAAGCTGAACCAAAGTCAGTTCAGATGGTTTTTGTTACTGAGACTGTTTGGTATCCATTAGGGGAGAACAGGATAAGTCGAGCTAGCGAGCAAACCGAGCCACCCCGTGTCTAGGCAACCATTAAAAAAGCAATAAATATGATTTGGACACTATATTTTAGACTGACTTAAATTAAATTTAGGTCAGTGTAAGCTACAAAACAGTCAGTATAAGCTGTGAAACAGTTTTGTCAAGAACATGGTTGTGGTGATAAAATGTGCCAGTGATGTTAGGGCATGTTGGGTCAATGGCTCGATTTAGCCCTGAAAAGTTGTAACAGGCTACATATGTATAGAGAAACCTGTGCTTTTAAGTGTTTTAATGATTTATGAAATAGGTCAAGATGGTAAGGTAGAACAAAAGAAAGACAAACAGAGTCTCAACTTGACTGGATGATCTAAAGTGTCAGAGGTCCATTCAGTCTGTGGCACAACACAGGAGACAGAAGTACCCACGACAGGTCGTGCCAGACTAGCAAACGCTCACCAGACCTTTTTGAAAATGATAACATGGAGTTTAAATTTGCCAAGCAGCTACGTCAAGAATATAATAAACCAGTTTAATAGACTGACTCCTTTAAAATGCAGAGAACCTGAAAACCGGGCAGAGTTAAAGAGAGAAGGTTGGTTGTGTTGTTGTGTAAGTTATTTTTATGTTGGAAGTGCAATCTTAAAATATTTTTATTACAAAATTATTACTTTGATGGGTTTCAGCTCCTTTCATGTGTCTTAAAAATGAGGCCAAGGCAGAAGTGCTAAAAACTGCAGTTCCTCAAACGGCGACTTGAGGCTGGCTCCATAAGTGAGTCAATCCCAAAAAAAATCCCATATTAAATGACCCACTGTACTGCAGAAGATATTTACAGCCTAGCCTAATTCACTCAGTTATGACTAGGGGTGAATTTTTATATAAGGTTATTTGCTATAATTTCCATGTGCACACAACAACCTGAGACATATATTGAAACAACATACTTTTATTTTGCAGTATTTAAACTGTTCATAGCTTTCATCCTTTTCAATTTCTTTATTCGTTACTTTTATCTATTTAAAATCTTTATCCACTACATTTAGCCGAAAATATTTATTCATCATAACTTTTGAGCAAAATATTTCTGTTTATTCATTACTTCTAACTAAATATTTCAACAGTTTATCCATTAGTGTATAACAATTTTGACTCTGCTTGTTCACAAACTCAATGTTTGTCAAATGTTAGCTGTATGATAATAGACTGAGGAGCTGAGGTGTGCAGAGTTAGGAACAACATTGTCCACATGTCCAACAGCTGCTCATGAGCACACAGGATATGAAGATGTGGTAATGAAGAACAAAAATAGAGCAATAAAATTACTGAATAATGATTTTCATTGCCTTCCATGCAGTAATCAATTAAGACTGTGCAGATTTTTAAAGACATTTTCATGTCATTAATATAAAATAGGTTTTTAATGTGTAGTAAAGGGCATCTGTTGAATTAAGAGCACACATGGACACCAGATGTGCTCTGTCGATATGTTAGAGACTTTTGAGAGAGACATTCTGGCAACATATGATACAGGTCCACTGCAGTGACAGGATGTGATAGATAATGAACTATCTTTGCTCTTGAGAAGTACGTGAAAAGGTGCAGGTCCACTGACTGTACAGAAAAAAAATATTTCAATGATGATTTCTCACTGAAAGTGTGAATTTAGCATTTGCAGTATTTGTAGTTTAATTATGTCCATGAAATCACATCACATCTGAATGATAAAGCTTTGCAAAAGCAGAAGTATTTAAAAACTCAGACTGGAGATGCCCTCATAATATAATACCTGTTGACCTCACTGCTGTTACAAAACCATGATTACAATTTTCATCGCCGCTGGTTTTTTTTTCATACTTATTGTTTTCTGTTAGCTTTGGATTTGTTTCCGCTAAAGTTTGTTTTTATTCTGGGGTCTGAGCTCCTGTATGACATTTTCAGCAGCAGCATCTTTGTATATTTGATTAGCAGCATATAAAAGACAAAACCAGACACTGGGGTGGTTTACCCTACATGCTTGGAAGATGAAGAAGTGGAAGAAGATGAAGGATGAACATGCAAGAAACTTATGGTAACGGAAATAAATTTATAGAATTTGTTCTCAGTGTGAATAAGTTTATTTCCTATAATGAACTATCCCTTGAAATCTCCTCTTGGACCACCAGACATGTGAACAAATCAAATGACTTTACCAACTTATTATGCTGTTAGCATGGCAAAGACAAACCAGGCAGGACAAATCAAAGAGGGGAGACTGAGACTGAAGACAGAAAGACACTGGTTCGGCCTGAAGAGAGACACAGCTACAACCTCAGGAAACACTTTTGTCTGCTATCAGATGGTTAATGTACAGCCAGCATGCAGCGGTCGAGACACGACTGGTGAACACTCGGCACTGGTCATCTGATGCAAGCTGTCTCAAATAATGAAGCAATCATGAAGTTATGGGCAGCAGGTGTAAACAGTTAGGGAACCAAAGAGAGCCGCAGCTGCTCTCCACTTCAGAATAATTACTGGTGTCCATCAGCAGCAGAGCTTACTTTGAAAAGTTTGGACATATCGCATTTCCTAATAGTTATCACTTACACGTGGTGGAGAGACAAACATGCAATAAAGACCGCTGTTTTGTTTATTTGGTACAACCCTACTGACAGTCATTTATTTTCTGAGCTGGTTCAATTGGTTATGTGGTCAGATTGAGAAGTTTTACTTTTGATGTTTAGATTTCCACAGAATTTGTTTCACTAAATGTAAACTGATTTTGAGATATGAAACGTTCAGCTGTTTAGCCGAGTGCGTGACGAACGTACCTTTGGCCTAAAATTTAACCTGTGATCATACAAAATAAAAGTATTATAAGTAATGGGTCAAACATATTACTATTTCACGAGCTGACACAACATCATGTCATCTGCTCTCTGATCTGAAATCTCCCTGCCATTAAAAATGTGTTTTTCTTATTGTTCTTTTAAACTATATGTTTGAGCTTTGCTGTGCATATGTACGTGCAGACTTTAACAGTAAATGGATCTTCTCACATTCGTTTGCTGAAGGAGGAATGTTTCTCTTTGTTCGCCTTAGTTTAACACACATATGTATGAGCTGAGTTTGTACCATCACAGTTAATTTGGAAGCCAGGCCTGGTCCAGTATGTACCTTAAGAGTATGACATGGACACCTGAAGCTTCCTTTGGTAAAACACTGAGATGGACTTTCCAGTCGGAGACTTCTTATTTCCGGCAGTTCCTCTACTGAGGAAGAAGTAGATGTGAAGGAATTTCATTTCATAAAAACATGTCTGGTTAGTTAGATAAAACTATAATCTATGTTTAAAAATATTGAAATTAAGACATTTATGTTTAGCTTGTGTATGCGGTCATGTATGGACGGTGTCTGCGTGGCATTCTTTTTTTTGTTTTATTTTTTTGATATTCACACTTTCTAATGTCTAATGAATGCAATCATGGAATGAACTTGACGCCCATGAACATTTGAGCAGGAAATGCTGCATGCAATGGTCAGGAATAACATACTGACACTGCATGTCGGTCCACAAATGAAAGAAATGTGATTCCAACACAATAAAATGAAAGGAAAAACTGTTTTGTTATATATATTTCTTTACAAGTGAAAACATGAAAGGTTGAAGAGAAAACTTTGGGATAGATAGGGTGTGACTCCTGAAAAGTTATTTCAGTCTGAGGGGAGCCAACAGGTTCTAATGATGGGTTTGGGTGGAGGAGTTACCAAACTATTGATGGACAGGAGGCTCAACCACAATGGGGTATTTTTGTTCACTCTCGAGGGTGAACATAGAACAATTGGGAGACGTCAGAGACAAAGAGAACAGTTTTTCTTTGTTTGAGCTGAAGGGCCTGAAAAGATTGGGTTGGAAACTCCAGTCAGTAGAGGTTTCTCATTAGTCTAGACCTGAGTCTCAAGTGATGAAGAATTTTATGCTAGCCTGCAGGATGGCAGATCTGCTGTGATGTGGTTGTTTTCTGCGCAAGCGCAGCAGCTCAGATTGGCTAAAGCTGTGCTTGAGGTGGTGGGCACACATCCAGCTGGAGATGTCAACCAGACAGCAGAGATGCACGCCTCAACCTGAGCCAGGAAAAGAGTGGCAGAGTTTTGTGTAAGTAGGGACTGTTGTATGATCCATGATAAATGATGAGCACACACATCCAGAGATCCTCATGTCAGCTTGTGCTGGAGTCTAAAGGTTGACAGTATTAAAAGCTTTGAAATAGTCCAGGGGAATGAAGACTGAGGAAGATGAAGCAGTTTAAAGGACTAGCTCAGCATTTTATGGAATACTCTTATTGGCTTTGAGAGGATCATTACCACCCTGATATTGGAAAGGTTCATGTGAGATTACAGCCAACACCCAGGTGTACATCTAGCCTGGCTCTGTCCAGAGCTAACAAAATCAGCCTCTAATACTCACTTATTAACATGGAAAACCTCCACGCATTTGTTTAATCACTACAAAAACCCAAGTATAAAAACAAGAAGTTGCATTTTTTACTGTGTGGTCATGTACCGTCCTGTTTCTTGGCCAGTCTGGAGACTGCAGACAATAACTGCTCCTGGCTAAAAACAAAAAGCACAACCTCTCAAACTGCAGGCTGCTGGTAGATGTACTTTTATTTTGTCGCTAGCTTGTGATTTCTGTTTCCATTTTTCCTTTGTGATAAACTAAGAGAGAGTGTTATCAATCTGGGAATAAAGGAAATATTTCTCAAAATGTCAAACAATACTGCTTTAACTGTGTGAAATGATCGCCAAATAATTTGCATTTGGTTGCTCATAACAGTAGACAGCTGCCTCTGTAAACACTCTCAGAGGGGCATTAACCTTTGACCTCAATAACTGATGTCCAGATGCAACAAATTCTTTCAGTATGAAGCAAAGACAACATTCACATTTGCTTCGCGTTGCCAAATGCTAATCATTAAGTTTCTCTTTGATTTCTCTGCAGCGCATTCAATTAAACTCTTGTTTGATGACCTGATGGTACTAAAATGCTAGTTGATGTACTTTGGCTGATTCTGGTTGCTTTGCTGCCACATGGCAATAATAAGTGATAACATCGCATATTTCATGGACTTCAGTGGTTAAAATTTTCACACCATAAAAAATTCCATTATTACTTCCTGTATTTATTAAACCAAATGTGGACCTGAGGAAATGACTCAGAGATATGAGTTATAAGGTTCATTCTTGACCTTGGAATGGGTAATTAGGCAAATAATCCTCAGCACAAGGTCCAGACAGCCTGATTTTTAAAGCTTTCAGCTGCTTCTCATGGCCTTCCTCCAGAAGTGGCTGAAAGCTTTTGAAGATAAGCAGCCAGAAGGACGCTTTTTTGTTTGAAAAACAAAACAGCAGCTAAAAATTTATTGGGATTGTTCACTGTATGATGAACAATATTACAATCGCTCTGACAAATATGAATAACACATCATATGAAGCTTGATAATGTGCCATAAAGAAAAACACCTAAGGCTTCTTTTTTTCTTTTAGTCAGACCACTTCTCATGTCACGATTAATTCTGCACAGGAAACACTCTCTCGCTCCCTTTATCTTGATGATAAAAATGTTGATCAATCAGTTTTCCCCCTTGTGGCCGACACAATTTCTTGAGCTTCCAAGAACAGAAAATTCAACTTATTTTAGAATCAACAATTGCATTCTCACGGGCACAGATAACCAGAGAGGTTGCTTCACTGTTAAACGGTTTCATCATAACCTGGAGTGATTTAGCATAAAGCGTCTGAGCAAATACTGCTGCGCGACGGCGGGCATGTATCATACATGTTGATCAGGCCACAGATGTACTTTAGCATGCAGACACATGGTGAATATGTACATTTTGTGCTGTACACTTACGAAAATTGAGAGAGGAAAATTAAACTGTCGCCCTACTGAACAGTCACAGATGCTGTTTCCAGATCGGCTTTCTCTGAATACTGGAAGCAATCCAAATACACCTATCAGTTTGCAGAGTGATTCCAAAATGCCAATAACCTGAGCAAAGGACACAGAAGCTAAATGTTTTCTAATACTGATATGCTGCTTCAATTATTCTCTGCGATCTTCTGAAATTTTCCAGTGTCTGGCTTCAATCCCAGAGGGCATGTTCAGCCCTCTTCCTTATCATCACATCCTGCAGCAGCAAAAGGTCACATTTCTAAACTCCTGACAGACTAAAATACCATTCTATAACATACAGCTAAAGATCAAGAAATGAACACAGAAAACCACTGTTTCTGTTACAGAGTCCTTTGATTTGGGCATCACAGAGATTCTTAGCAGACATGTCTAGCGGATGAATGTAATATAATGGGTCTTTCAGTGCGTATCATAATGCAAGTGGGGTTGTGGTCATATTGTGCATTACATTTAAATCACATTAAAGAGAACTACTGCTACCGTCTCAGGCATTAATTCCACGGCTTTCACGTGTTGTTGACTGAACAAGTTCTTCAAAGAACTTTGTCAAAAAGGCAGAAAAGATTTTGAACACGACTGAGTCGCCAGTCAGCGCCTTGAACACATTCAGCGTGCTGCAGCTTGCCGTTTTATTTTTAAATCAGACAATGACCCACAGCAAACAAGCTAGATGCAGACTGTTTGCAAACTTCTTAGTCTAATCCATTTCAGACTCTGCCACCAATGCTGCCAATTACCATCACGGAGCCAACAAAGTTATATCATCACATGGAAATGTTTGTCATTTTAAAAAGGCTTTGAAAATGAATAGCAAACACAAAGGCTCTGCCTCCAGAAGCAGGAGTTAGAAAAGATGGATGGATACATACACTGGAGAAAATTGGGGGGGGGGGGGGGGGGGTTTAAAAGTTATACAGCAAACCCAAAACAACCGCAATACAAAACCAAAGATATAAACTAAAAGTTGAGCCTGAAGACACCCTTTAACAATTCACTTTCCTTGTGCTGTCTTTCATGAGCTGGGGAAAGAAATATATAAATTAAGTGGAAAAAACTCAAATCCACATTCAGGTATTGATGTAAAGGTTTGTTCCATAATACCAGAAAAGCGGTTCATCTGCTGGGTGGGGGGACAAGCCACAGCTCTTCATATTATTCTCCAAGCAGACCAGACCGCGTAAGAGCAGCATTTCAGTTTATTGTGCGTCCAAACTGCCTGGACTCAGTTTGAATCCTCAATCCTCCTGAAAACTGCAAGGAAGTTCTTGCCTCCATTTCTTTGGACTTTCTTTCCTTCCTCTGTACAGGTACCCAGTCGACTCACAATGACGTCACCGACCTGTCAAAATAAGGTCAAACACTACTACATTATCACACTCACCTAAAGTTTTGCTTGTGACAGAGTTTATTCACACCATCTGTTAACTTATTATCACCACCGTAGTCTTTATTATTATACTGAAGTATGTTAACTGTAAAAAAGTAAACTAAACATAACTTACTTATGCTGGTTATGCTCAGTGACGTAAACATGACTAGTACAACATTTCAGAAAATATGCTTATTTACTTTCTTTGTGAGATAGTGAGGTTAGGGGTGGGTTTTCTAACCATCTTAGAATAATATGCAAACATTAGCATGTCAGAATAACAGGCAGTTTTTCTGCATGAATGCTGTATAAGCTTTGGCTTCTTGTCTGCTGGCTGCAACTTCATCTATTATACAGACGAGAGAGGAATGTTTCTCATCAAACTAAGAAAGTGACAAAAAGCATTTATCCCAAAATGTAGAAAGAAATGCAAATCACTAGTTTGACTTCCTTTCCCCCAATGAGCAGATGAACAACATATGCTGTTGTCAGGACCTGCAGACGCACGGACGAAAAGCGGCTCGTCGACCTACCAGCTCTTCATCGGAGACACGTGTAAACAGTGGATGTTCTGTGAAATGCTTCACCATCCAGACGTGCACTTCCTCCACATCCGTCATGGTATACACCAAGCCCTGACATGGCCAGACAAACACATGGAGGTTATTAACACAGTTCTGTGAAATTAAAAAAAAAAACAAGCTAACAAAGCTTCCCTGGCTATCGAACACAAAACAAACTGTAGCATTTGCCAAAACAAACAAACAAACAAAAAAAAGATTAAAGCTAACTAATTTTTTTTCCCCCCTTTCTCAGTCAACATTTCAGCTTTGGAGATAAATGGTTTCTTCACCTCTGGAGAGTAACACTCCTCCCTAAAAAGATAAAAATAACCTACAGACAACATGGAGGTTAATCACCTGTGTCACTGAGGTTTACTTTGGAGGTTGGACAGATAACATTTCTGGAACAAGGACTTCTTAGAAAACTCAGCATGGGCACACATGTGGTTTTGTTTCAGAGAAGACAGGTTGAGGGACTGCGTGCCTGTTGTCATTGCTCACAATCACGTTAATCACACCTGTTTACTCTTTCAGGTGCAGTGTGGTTCAAAAGATATTCTCTAATAAACAACAGGCTTGGGTTTGTTTTGGCATGAAACTGCCTCTATAAATGAGTGTTTTCTTCACAGCCTCTATGCCCACCAGCACAGCTATGGCTGCATACTAATGATGAAGGCCCTAGTAGACACACACACACACACACACACACACACACACACACGAGGACACACACACACACCTTAGACACAGGCTTTCCATTGTTCCCAACAACCTCCAGCACTTGCGTCTTGTTCAAGTCCCACCGCGGCTCTGACAGCTCTGACAGGCAGAAGCGGTTTGCAGATGTGTGCAGAAGTCAACCAGCTGCAGGCCACACCGGCTGCTCAATACAATATTGTACACTGCAATCGACTGATAAAATGATGAGGAGAGAGCCAATCTGTTGTGCAACAATTAACTCGTTTTGAGATGTTTTTGTGTTGTTACATCTATGAGGGCAGCCAATCCTCCAAAATCCAATTCTCCTTCACTTTGTGTGTTGAGGTTGTGAATAAAGTCTCAGTAGCAGCTACGTAAAAACCTCTGAAAGCATAACTGAAACTGCAGTATCTTACACTGTATATTTTTTAACCCATCCCATTAAAAGCTCAAAACCAACAACAGCTCTATCATACTAACAGGTTTGACTTCCTGTGTAGCCAAAGCCTGATATGTCCACGGCTCCATTATTGTCTAAAAACTACTAAAAACAAGCATGAGCCACACCGCCGTGCTGGCTGACTTGTTCCTTTATTGCAATGAGAGTGAGAACTTTGAGTAATTTTAAGTCAAGCCACCGTCCCGTTTCTGGAAGTACTTCAGCCACCACGTATGTATTAGTCCGCATTTGACATTAGTCCCCAACAAATGGTGACTATTTATTGCAGTCTGAGCAATGTTTTTGAGCTATTTATGTTATAAAAAAAATCTGCCTTTCTTTCTTTCTTTTTTTTTTTTTTAAGATTAACTGATTAAACTTAAGTCTAAGAAATGTCAGTCTCACAGTTTGAAATTGAAATTTCTTGCTCAGCTGAAAGGTATTCCATTTAGAACAATCTGTATGTCTTTATGTCTGAAACCACTGAATGTTTGGAATTTTTGCCTAATAAACACCTCTGAAAAATATCAAACTCATTGCTAATTAAACATCTGTGGATCCACCAGCCTTACGGATGTACGTACCCCGACTCTCAGCGTGTAGGCATATTCTGCCAACAGTGTGGGACTAATGATCCTCCATTTGTGCTTGGTCTTCTTAAAGTGAGGGTCAGGGAAGAGGAAGAACATCTTACTGAGCTGAAAGACACACACATAAACAAACACAAAGATTTTTTTTTTTATTATTACTTTAAATCAGTGTCATTCCCTCACAAACTTACTATTTCTATCTACTTTAATGCTATGCTCCTAAAATGTATGAAACTTGTCACTTAAATGTGGGCCCCACGTTATATTTTTGTGGTTTGTTTTTAGGCTCCGCTGACTGCCAAACTGGAATTTCCCTCCTGGATTTTTTTTTTCCTTTCTGTGTCTCTATCTTTGACCACAAGTGAAGGCTCCATTGATATTAGTCTGGCTGACAAATTCAAAACCACTGCGGTACCTTTTCATTAGTTAAAATAAATAATGTCAGGTACAGACAGAGAGAGACGTGGGGATAATCACTGGGGACTGCTGCCGCCTAGGGGCTGACGGAAGATGGAAAAACCTTCACACACTGAATTATTTTTGGGTTACAAAACATAGAAATAGTAGCAGTAGTGGTAGTAGTAGTAGTAGGGGAGGGGAAAAAAGCATTTCAGGCCTCTTAAAAATGCTGTTTCAACACTCGAAACACATCATGCATGTAAGAAGGTCTGGGTATAGATTTTGAGAACTACTGGGTGGTCCCTTAGTTCTCCTGTTCAAAAACCTGGGTATGCAAGGGAGACGACAACTACAGCTACAGCAAGCTGCAGCTAAAGAAATGTTCACCTCCAGTGAATAAAACGAGTCAACAGATGCGGTTCATGAACAGGATAAAGGCAGCGCTGCCATGTGCAAAATAAAGCAGCTTAATGCAAAACCAAGCCAACCCTCACTTTCCTCTCAAATGTTTCTACTCTCAGCTTGGCAAGAGGCCTCAACTCGGGCTGTGCAAACATATATTGTTTAAAATGACCTGAGACAGCATATTAAAATAATTATAAAAGATTAAATAAATCCATGCACTTTTACATGAAACACATGTATGATTTGCATCCATAAAATGTGTCAGTTTTCCAGCAATTACTCTCCCGTGTTTGTCTTTTAGTTTATACCAGCTCAGGGCATTTGAGGTGAAGTTTCTTATCCAGGGTACCTAAATTAACCCTGGTACACTAAGCCCACTGTATAAACTAATGCCAGTTTCAACAAGTCACAGATTACCTCAGCTAATTGGAACGGATAAGTGGCGTCTTGCAGTGCTTCACACTCAGCTGATGTGATGCCTTGTGTGTCAATCAATGACCCCATTGTTGTGAAATCCTGGATTTATTGAGCAATCCCTACAAATTAATTCAGTCCATATGTTAAATACGAGGAAATCGATTATTTTCATTCAGAAACATTATGCCTGCGTACTCTAGCCAGGAGAGACTTTCAGCTTTAGTTTAATTGTATTGCAGGCCCAGTCAGATGAGCTATTACAGAGCTGCAGACTTTTTGTGTGCTCCAATTCAGCTCCAATTAACGTCATATATGTGTTATTTCTACATAAAATCGAGTACATAAAAGGTCAGCTGAAGTTTACAAAAAAATGCGCCTCCAGTCGTGGGGCAGTCGTGGATCAGCGGTTAGGGTGTCGGACCCGTAACCGGTGGATCGCTGGTTCGATTCCCCGTCCCGGTGTCCATGGCTGAGGTACCCTTGAGCAAGGTACCTAACCCCCACTGCTCCCCGGGCGCTGCACGCGGTCGCCCACTGCCCCGGGTTTGCTGTGTGTGTGTGCACGTCACTTGGGTGGGTTAAATGCAGAGAACAAATTTCGTTGGAGTGAGTTCCCTCCAATGACAAAATATGTCACTTTAATCTTTAATCTTAATCTTTTTACCACACAGCTTTAGTTTGTAAAGATGGTGTGCTGTTTTTATTCTTAATGTAATAAACAGTCGTGAAAAATCAAACTATTTCTGTTAATGCCATTATCACGCTGATTTCAGAGAGTGCCGTGAACACAGCACACCTCCCCTGCCTTTATTAGCAGTTTTATTTTGATAACCCACGACAGTCAAACAGATAGGGCAGGACCAGGAGCAGAACCAGGCTCCTTGTCTGCCCGGTTTCAGTCACTCTGACCTTTGCTAACGCTGACAAAAACTACACGACCTACTGATGTGTGGAAATGCTCTGATACAATTTTTCCTTCCTGATATGATTTTGACAAACCTGAACCTGAATCTTGGTTGATAATGAGCACCGATCTGATACCAGCGTGTTATATATATATACACATCATAACACACTGGAATAATCTGGAATGAAGTCGTCGCCTTCTCTCGCCAAGAAAAAAAAAAAAAAAAAAACACACGAGGAGAGAAAAAAACGAGCTATGATATTTAAAGAGAAATGAGGCGTCCAACTAATGCATCAGCCTGATGACATGAACATCTGACCACAGCTGGATGTCAGTTGGCTTTAACAGCTGTAGAGCCTTTTGACGGACTAAAGGCATATGGTTACCACTGCAAACTGGTGCCTGCTGTTTAACAAAGAGCAAGACATGAACAACAAGCTGCATTCTGTGTTTATGCTTCTCGGAAGCGCAAGAACCGTTTCTACTATGATGATTATGTTGTCATTAAAATACTGGAAATTATTTATTATGTTTCAGCAAAAAAAATGGAAATAATAGAACATATCAAATCTCTCACTCAGGAATTCTAAGCCTCACACGTGACTGAACAGAGATGACGACAAATGATGTGAAACTTGTTTCCTGCTGACAGACAGACTGACTCTCGCTCTGATTTTAATTGCATCTTCAAGAAAAGTTAACATAAACTCAACTCACAAATCATAAACTGTGACAGAACCAAAAACACAAAAAAACTAATTTCCAGTCAACTGCCTCGAATGTCTGTTATTTCTTTCCTTTTAGTTTCTATTTGCTCAGGTGTGATGATGGTGTGAAGTCACTTTTTTTTTTTTTTTAATTGTCCAGGTGTTGAGAAAACTATCGCTGGGATTCACCGTCTCCACCCCACAACAGAAATGGACAGAATGTAGTCTCTTACTGGACTGAAAAATGAAATTTAAAGTTGTCACGGGTTCAACAGTTTTCCAGTGAAAACCGTTCATAGTAATGTCTTTGGATTAAACAGGGTATTGATTTTTTCCAGACTCTTGAAAGAGATGCTTGTAGAACAGGATGTTGGGTGTAATAAAACCTTTAGGGTCTGTCCCACTCCTGCCTACACAACCCATCGGGGATCAGACCGGCTTATCGCTGGAAGAGAGCATTTTGTATCACTTAGACATATTTACAGTAAACACGTTTGCTTTTCTGACAAATGTATAAACATGTGTAAACATTGTATTACTGGATATAATTAAGAAGCACAACAGTTAAACATACACGACTTAATCTTGTGGATTAGTTAAACAAACCATCCATTGTGCTGGCTGTGTGCTGGCCTGTATTAACATTTATATGATGGTCACTGAGAATTCTTGATTCCTATTGGCTGGAAGGTGTTGACTGATGTTGATGAATGCGCCACATGAGGTAAAGACAGCCCATTGGTTCATTTCCCTTTCACTATTCCGTGAAAAACATCAGCGCTGAGATGTCTCCTTTTCTAACTAAATGTGAGGTGTGTGTGACTTAAATATTGAAAAAACAAAAGTAAAAAAAAAAAAAAACATTACAAACAACTACCATTTAACAGGTTCTGATACCAATGTAAACAGAAGACTATGGAAATAATATAACAAATATCTAAATCTAACTTATTTGTACTCGTACTTTGAAAGGGTTGAAAATTATGATTCTTAACTGGGTCATTTTATGTAGTCAGGGACAATTATTTGCAACATTGTGAGGAGGACAACACTGCAAACTGTCGGGACCAAAAGTTCCTGGAGGGAATGACTCCCTGTGCACGTGCAAACCTACCTGTCCTTTAGTAAAGAAGTTGGGGAGGTACTTCATGGCGTTGCTTCGAATGCAGGCGATGTTCTGGTAGCTCCCAGGCTCTGAGGCCCGCAGTGACTGGATACGATCCCGGACATAATCGGACACTTTCACTCGGATCTCCATGCCCAGGATGAGCTTGTCTGGGAAAAGTGGAGACAACTCCACTGTGTGAAGATAAGGACATGAACAATCAGCACAGAGCAGAACTAGGACCTGTAAGAACTGTATGTGGTCGGAGCAGCAACACACCTAAAAGCCCCCCGTATCCACATCCAATGTCTGCAAACTCAACACAGTGAGTCTCCGTCCCAGAAGGGCTGCCGGTGAAGAAGTCTGGATACAGCTCGGACCAGTTCATGTCCTCAGGACACACAGGGCTGAGGAGGAAAGGGGGGAGGTTTTCACTGTCTTTATGGTGAAGAAAACTTTTTACATGGCTACATATCACCAGAGTGAAGAGAGCAGCTACATTCATATATGCACAGCTGACAACAACAGTGTACGTGAGCAGGCGGTGACAAAGAACAGGCATCAAACATGGACATCACTCACTAATCAAACGTGTGGTAAGCCATCGGGTTTGAATGGGCTCGCTGTCTGTAGTAACGCTTCTGCGGCATTGACAAACTCATGATGGACGAAAATAAAGACGTTACTCCCCCAGAAATGATCAGACCGCCTCGTAATTGTTAAATAAACCCCTTGTGAACTTTAACTCCCAGACAGTCACGTTTATTTCTCGTTAGACTACGAGAAGTTTAGTGTCGCGGCGTTTTTGCGTCATCACCAAGCGTCCCCGAGGTTGCCAGGTTTGTTGAAAGCAAAGAGAGCCGTACTTCACACAGGTTTTCTCTCTCTATGTGTCTGTGTTTAATTCTACACTATATATTTAAAAGCGGTGCTATAATGTAGATTAAATCATTACAACTTACTCGCTTCTGTTCTTGTTATATTATCTGCTGACTCGCTATTAGCCTACTTATGCAGAACTGCGACTTTTTATCATAGGTTGTTGTACGTTGTGATAGGCTTGTTAAATCTGAGTAGTAGTAAAGCAAATAAATTAAATAGCATAGTTACATAAAAGTCTGGGAAGTAAACTTAATTTCAAGTAGTCTATTTTTTTCCTTGTTTCTTGCTTGAGTGACCTACTCAGTATAGGTACTATGAGGAAGTTTAATTTTTAAGTTTATAAGCAAAACTGCTGCTATCAAGTAAATCACATAAGCCTAGTGGGAAAAGTAGGCCGAGGTATATAACACATTCGTGCGATACAATGGAAATAGTTAAGAATAATGCAAGCAAGTTAAAAAAAATTGTGGTTAATTGCAGTACATTAATAAACAAACACTTATGCTGTGTAATGAAGCTACACGCTGTGGTATATGCATAAATCCATGTGTGATGGGAGAGTCTGTGCTTTTTATTTTGCCGCTGTTAAAATCAAATGATTCCAATAGAAATTGCAGCCCAACCACCATTGAATATCAAGAATACAGAGTTTGGATAATTTAGCAGGAAATAAGCAAAGTGCTCTTATCCTAAAAATGTTAGAATTTCCCCAGTGGATCATATATACTTCAACAGCAAAGCCTCAAAGCAACAGCCAAGTTTGTTTTACACTCTGCAGGATGGAACTTCACCTCACGGGTCCAAACAGCCACACAGCCTGTTGTAATTGTCGCTGTGTTGTGTATTAAATGGAAATACTTCAGTTGTTCCCCCTGGGTGTCTTCTGCGTCACCTCTAATATCCTTTTCAACCCAGTCTGTTGAGAACAAGGTGACACATTATGGTCCCCTCCTGGTGCGAGGCTGCATGCATACACAGAAGTCTGTCTGCTGTAAACTGAGCTGTGTCTCTTGTCCCTCTCCATCCTTAGGTATGAGATTTATTCGTTTTTGGGACACAGTTGTTTTTCTGATTTTCTGTCCAGCTTTTTTCCCAGGTTTTCTACATTTGATAGTTGACAGTGAGGAGAGACTGAGGAAAATGACATGCAACATAACACTTTGAATGTATTTAAACTCAAGATTTGTGTTGTTTGATTTCTTGCACAGTAATTTGCTAAATGCTGGTTTGTACAAATAACTTGTTCAAAGAAACTGAAATTCCTGCAGAGACATCATCTCAGTCATCAGCATGCATGATAAAGAAAAACAACAGTAGAATAACATTCATATTTTTATTTGAACTTTAATTTACTGCTGTATTTAAAATCTCGCCCTTTGTTTCTATCATCTGTCTTCATAACTGATCTCAGAATGCTGAAATCATTCTCACCTGCATGTACCTGCATGTTTTGCCTGAGGTACAGCACCATGTTAGCGCCACATGAGTGGCGATGAGTGAGGTTAGCCTTAAGGTAAGGATTTAAAATGCAAAAAACCCAAAACAAAATAAAAACTGCAACAGCATTCATGTTGAAGTTTGATAATCCAAACTGTAATATGTGTTAACAGGAAACGGTATGAAGTGTACTATTCTTACAACAACATCTGAGTACCACAGAGGACATTAAAATGATATAGAATGAAATAAACAAATATCTGCCAGTGAAATCAGTTGGCATGTGAGATGAGTGTTTTTATTCAGTTGTTTTTACCAATATTTGAACATAGCTGCATTCATTTATTTGATTTGCGTAATCCCAACAGGAAAAATTAAATCCGCATATACAGATTTGTATGTTCTGATGTTTGTTTTCAAGACAGATTTGCTAAAAGATCCAGCAAAATACCAAAGTTTTCCTCTGAGATCCACAAAGTCTTTATTACAAGATGTGAATCGTACTTTAAGGGTATATTTTAAGCAATTGTGTCATGTATCAAAGTTTTATTGGGCATCTTAATGTCTGATTCATCCATGCTGCTGCTTCAAGTGAAAATCTACCAGACTGTAGTGGACCCTCAGGGGTATGTTGAATAAATTAGTGAGGGGGTGAGGTCATTAGATAAGTAGGATTACAGTGATTTTCACCATCGTGCTCTCTATTCAAAATCCAATTCAAACATATTAACATTATTTTTATTTTTTCTTTAGAAAGCAAACCTGTAACAGTTCAATGACATTTCATAACAGTAGTCAAGGTGCTAGAAAATGGTCAAGAGCTTTAAAAATCAAAGCTTTTTGTTTTTCAAAATGTACTGGTGTACATTTTTCTTATTTGTCTTATTTTCAATGTCTGAGTCCTTAAAGACTCATAAAACTGCAATGTGCTCCCTTTGCCAAAATCTGAGAAATATTTCTATTGTCCACTCTGACCCAAAGGAGAATCTGCAAGAAAAATACAAGACTAGAAGTTAACGGCAGTGATAATGTGACAAATTAGGATTTCTTTTTTATTATTGTTATTATTAATCCCAGTCACTCCTTAATCATGGGAGCATTTTATGTCTGTATAACCCAGCCTCATACAGTGGTCACCCTCATGACCACCTCCTGGTTGGCACGGTGAAGGTTGTTGGGTCTTAACTGGCTGAGGATGTGCAAAATAGTGTAGCGGCAGTGGTGGCTGAGAATAGTCCTGACATGTCGACCCGCCCTCCGCCTGCTGTCTGTAACAGTGTGAGCAGAGTTCCTCTCAGTACGACCTTTACTGTTGGAGCTGATGGGGTCGTCCAAGTCCTTCGCTTTCTCATAATTCAGCACTTTCCACTGCTGGTTCACCGCCTGCCAGCGCTTAAAGATCCGGTACACAGATGATCCTTCGTGGATTATAAGTCCTGGGCATAAAGAACAAAGGTTAGGGGAGGTCAGAAACAGGAAACGCAGTTATATATACACAAACAGTTGTTTATTTATTGAGAATTAGGAGGTACTAAAAGGTTGAAGGTACAGAGTTTATAGAAACTGTATATTCTCAAACATTGTCATTGCAAGCACGTTACCACATTGGAGTTAGCATTTAGCTCAAAGAATTGCTGTGGTTAAGTGCAGTCTCACAGAGCTGCTAGCATGGCTGCAGACTGTCAGTCTTGTTAATAAGATGTGTAAAAAAAAGACGTGTTAATTGAAAACCAAACTATTAACGCTTTATTTACAGGGTCTCTAATTTTCTAATGATTTTCTGAGTAATTTCCTGGAAAAAAAAGTGTAATTTTGTGCTAACTACAGGGAAATGGGGAATTTCCTTGAAAGAGCTGTTCCATTTAAACCAAAATAAGTATTAATTCATCATTAATTTGTGATGAAAAGCATTTGTATACATATATATGTTGAATTGTGTGTTTACTTTTCCATGCTGAGCTGACCTGTTGGGCACGTAGGCTACCAAAACACTCTCTGATAGAAATTAGTTGGAATGAATCAGTTGCTGTACACATACCATTAAAAACTATCTCGACATTCCTGGAAATTATTAGGAAATCACGGACATGTGAAATACAGTGTTACCACATTATGTCAAAGTGACCTCGAAACTTGTTAATATGCCCAACAGCCACCAGTGAAATAACACAGCGCGGCAGCCTCGATGTCTGTGTTTTACCTATACAAACTATGTCCATGAAGCCATACATGCCGTAGCATATCTGGAAGAGAAGGTCCTGCCGCTGCCATTTGGCTGAGGGGCTGAGAGAGGACCACACCAACCAGGAGATACTGGCTATGAGGAACAGAGATCCCAGGATGATGGCTGCAATCTGCACCCTCTCGATCACAGTCAAAGAGATGGCCTGCCACTGGAAAAAAGACACAAAAAGAGACTGAAACCCTCTAGACCTTGTAGTGTACATTGCGCAATACTTCTTGATCACGTGAGATGCTGTAATAGTGAAGGGTTTGTCTCAGTTTCTGAAAAAAAAAAAAAAATCAAAATCTTTATCAATCAAGTGATTGCACGAAACTGTGCCTCTAAAGAGCACCTCACATTCAAGTCAACATTTCATGTCCAGAGTGTAATCAGTGGGCTTCGCAGGGACTGAAACACAGCTGAGAATAGAGGCAATAATGAACTTCAGCAGTTCTTTTTGCCTCATTTATCCGTAGCAGGCAAATTATATAAACCAGTCTATCTTAAGTCAGTAAATTTAAATTTTTCTGTCTTAAAATCTAACAAATGATGCCACTGGTTTCACATCAAGCACATTCTAGAGACAATTATACCACAAAACAAAGTTAAAGCAATGCCAACAGCTTGTTGAGATGGATGAAACCATGTGTCACATGGTCCACACTCTGGACATTACACAGATAATAAAAACCTGTTAAATCAGACCGCTCTTAAATGAATTAAGCCATTTTGCAGATACTACATCACATCAAGTCTCCAAAAACATTCCACTGTTTCAGAGAAGCCATGATTGTCCGATCGACAAGCGTGTGATCTGATATTATCTCTGCTCCAGCATTCAGAGGCTGAAATCGTTTGCTGATCCTGTCTGCTCGTCTGCTGTCCATGTGCCACACACATTGTTTAAACTGGGTGCCAGTTCTTTGAAATGTGTTCCTGGCATCTTCCTATAAGTTCATCTTCACTTTCTTCTTCTTCTTCTTCTACTCTTGTCTTTAAAAACAATATAAATAGCTCTGTGGAAACTGAGACTGGCATCTCGCTCTTTCGTCTGTCGGCAGCAATGTGGAAGTAAAGAGCCTGTTGTCGGGAATCAGCGCTGACTGGATAAAATTTCATTAAATTCACATAAAGATCTAATGTGATTAATATGCTTTTCATTCAACTTATGGAGCTCACAGACAGACAGACAGACAGACAGACAGACAGATAGATAGATAGATAGATAGATACTTTATTGATCCCGAGGGAAATTCAAGCTCTTTTAACTGTTTCTCCCACAGTACCCACATACCTGCAGTGGGTTTTTGGTGCTGATGGCCAGGACTTGGTACTTGAAGTAGCAGAGCTCACAGCTCCAGGAGCCCCTCTCACTGATCCAGCGGATAAGGCAGGACTGGTGGGTACAGCGCACAGAGCCGTCACAGCGACAAGGGCTCAACAACTCCCCCTGCAGGACACAAAGAGCAGCTGCATGGGATGCACAGCATTCACAGAGGACGCTGGGTGTTCCAACTGTTATTGAATCTGTTTCACAACTTGACTTTAAAAAATAAAGATAAAGGTCTTTATGATGAATAGACCGACTTGGGAATCTCCAGCCTGGACAATATTACAGTCACATTTTATCTCCTGACAGTATGGTTTGAGGGTATGGCGTGTGCTGTCGTCTCTGCCTTGAAGCTGAGGATTTAAAAAGACAGGTGACACTCTTGATCAAGAACCAACAGATATGATCAATATGAAACAATGCTGCATGTATGCAAATGACACGATAATATGTGACATAGTAACTCTAGAAAGGTTAAACATTAGAAAAACGGGTCTGTTTTTTGTGGTGCACCCCATCATTATGGCAAAGTGAACAGAAATTTGAGGAAAAAGTGCCACTGCAAAGGGCAAATTTAATTCGTTTTTTTTGGTTTTTTTACCCAACACATCTTATGTTTAGCTGAATATGATGTTAGTCTGTGTGTTTCATATATTGACAGTCGAGGTGCAGCGCTGGTATTTGTCAGAGAGAGAGAGAGGATCACAAACTGGCATGACATAATAGTGACGAATTGCACATGATGTCAAAAAGCTCTGTCACAGACTAGTTTTGTCGTATAGTATATGGACCTTTCTTTTAAAAATGTTCAATCGACCGCCAATCTACTGCTATTTTTATGTTTCTTTGAGTCCACTGGATCAAACCGGCGCAGCTCTTTTATCTTCAGTTGTTGTGAGACTGAGCGACGTCGGCCTGTTTACAGGGTATATTTGATACAGTCGATACAAATGTGATCAAATTAACTCTAAAAGTGGCACTTTTGCTCTGCTTGGTGCTTCAACATAAAACCTCTCTCGCTTTTTCAGTCACTGATAAGTTTGCATCGATTAACCTCACAGTGTTGAACTGTTTCCATCAGTAGTTTCCACTTTCTGTCCTTTGCTTTTACTTTGCACCACCGATGAAGAATTTTTAAAATGTATTTATTTATTTTTACAGCTGTTATAACTCCGTGAGCAGTTTCACAAAACAATCATCTAATTGCGCTTGGCTCAGTCCAGATGAACATTTGGGATGAGATTTTTGGAGCGACTCCCAGCTTGTCACACTTGCAGAAATAACTAGAGTCAATGCAGGCCAGAATTCCTGAGAAAAAACTTTTGGCAGTTGATCCTCCTTGTTTATAATTTTATCATAGCTATTTAGGGTCTCATTAATATGAAGATATTTCAAGCATCCTGCACTCTGAATAGATAGTTAGATGATGACTTGAAAGGAAAATGTCCCTGGTTGTTATGTTCACTGCTCCATATCCAGTCAGAGGATGCACATGCCTTTATATCTTCAGCTTCAGCCATTGTAAACATGAATCAAAATGTAATAAAGGCAGATTACACGACATACTTGTTTTGACACACTATCTGCTGCCTAACTCCTTCATCTGAGTAAAGTTTGCTTCTCTCGCGTCACTTTCCTGCAGCCCCAAAAGAAATCACAGGACATCTGGTGCAGGTTTTTTGTTGTCAGCGTGAGAGTCCCTAAGGCCCTCGGACTGACAACGCTCTCTCACATCTCACTTTATTTTCTGTCTTTAATTAGTTGAATATCTGGAGGGAAAACTAAAACTTTCCGAGACCTCCAGCGAAGTCTGTCTCTTCAAGGTTGATTTCATCCGCTACATTTGACGCGCTCAGACCTCCACGTCTCGCACTGAGGGCTGGCGTCAACATTTTAGAAAACAATTTCACTTAACTTTCAGCGCTTCCGCTCCCTCTGTTTTCCTTCACGTGGGTCGAAGATATTTACGTCGTATTTAGCGTGACCTTCCTGCAGCCTGAAGAAACGACTAAAGAGTTGATTCCTTGACTGAGGCTCTTTGCAACTTGAACTTGAGCTTGTGCTGCCTCCCTCATTTAAATCCCTCAGAATAATAATGAGTATAAATGGAAGACTTTTCTCCATTGCATTTTCAAAAATAAAATCATTTTGTGCATCACACTGCTGTAAGGCCTTCTTCGCTGGTTAAAGCTCCTCCTGCTTCTCCCCAGCCTATTCTTAACTGATGCCCTTCGCCTGCCCACTGCTATTTTCAGATCTCTGTTGATAGACTGAGTCCTTTTTTTAGTCTAAGTCATTCTGGGGTTTCACTTTGCATCTGAACAGACTTGATGTAGCTTTTTTTTTTAAAGAAATGATTTGAAACAGTTTGATATTGATGGTGACTCACGTCTTCATCACAAGGTTTAACTACTGAATTTGTTAATGTCTTCTGTGATGATCTCGTCCCGGTGATGTTTGTCTGGTTTATCTCAGTTTGAGTTTGGAAACTGCACTTGGAGAACAACAGAAAAACCTGCTCTACAAACTGACATGGAGGTGACACTGGTGAAGCAGAAAAAGTCATACAAAAAGATGCTACGATTTTCTTCCATACTAAGGACTAAAACTCACAATATGTCAGCCTCTGCTGCTACAGTTTTGATGATTCTTTGTCCTTTGCAAAGAATCATCAAAATTTACCCTAAATTCACTGAATTGCTTGAGTATCTGTTTAATGCTTAAAAAACTGTTTCTAAACTTGGATATTGTTTGGGGATATAATTCACTGATACTGTAGCCTACAAAATATTCTTGAATGGGTAAACTTCTCAACAGTGTCGACATTTTAACGTCTTGAGTGTTGCCTGCTGGGTTTGTTTTCCTCAGATATACAGCACGTCGATGAATTGTCACTTCTCACTTTTACTGCTTCATTTTCATGATAGCAGGAGTTTTTATGGATCCTTGCCTTCAAACAGGGTCAGTCTATTGACCTGCTTGAAAAGCTGAGGGCCCATGGACCACAAAGCAACTGTGCTGTTGAGGAGCCTGCAAGCTCCAGGAACCTGCACACATGTGCACCAGGGTCCAGCTGAACAGTTAAAAGAAAAGGATCCCACAGTAATGCCTGTTTTATTTACCTTCTCCGGCCCCTGGAAGCAGATCCGGCACTGCGGTGATCGCATCCCGCTCTCTGAGAGACTCGGGAGGGAAGCGGCGTCCAGGCCTCCTCCCTTGGGTTTGGTCTCGTCCTCATTACCTTCAAAAGCCAGGCTGCGTGGCCGGGGGTCAGAGCCGTAATATTCCTCCTCATCGTCCCTTTGAGAGCAGTTCAACGGCGGCCAACCACAGCCTCCAATGGCGAGCCCTCGCATCCTGGTCCGAGTGTCCGGGTCTGTGCCTGTGTCAGTCCTCCTGCTTGATCCAGAACGCATCAGTAGCAACACTTTGAGTTCATTGAAAAACATCCGGATCCGATACTTAAACATTCTTCAACAGCTTTACACAGACACCACTGCTTTGCGAAATAAAACAGTCCTCAGCTTATTATTGTTATTATTAAGCTGAAACATTTGATTCAAGTGTACAGTTCACATCCTATTTAATAAAATAAAAAAACAGATCTCGGTCAAAAAAGCGTGCGGAAAACATGATAGGCTATTAGATCAGCCCATAGCTCTTTGCATATCCTGTTGTTATAGCATGTGCACCGCAATCCAGCCAATGGGGAGGGATTATTTTTCATGGATGGAGGCGTTTTGTGTAGGGATTCAATGGAGGCTGAAAGCCACGAACTGAGAGGCACCGACGTTAAAGTCCGAAGGGTCCAGCAGCATCCCCTCATAGCGACATTTTCTGCCCGGTTTGTTTGTGAACATCCCGCGGTTCAGACGGGTCCTGTTGGTGCTCACGGTGAACAGGAGCTGTCCAACAAAATTCCGGGTGTCTTAGTCTTCTGCAGCCTGAAAAGGCAGCGAGGGTGCCAGAGGTGGTGGGGGGATATTAAATCCTATTAACAACTAAGTTGAAGCCGATTTATATCAGAGCTCCTCAGTCCCTGCGGGGGAGGTGAAATCACACGAGGTAACAAGCGTGCACACTTCGCTTTGTCGCGAGCCACCAAATCACCATCCAAATCTCCAGCTTCCTCTTCCGAGCTGCTGGTCTTGGTTTTTTTTTTTTTTTTTGACCTGAAAATCGAGCCTGTTTCGTCCCACACTTTCACCCCTTAAAGCAAGTCCGACGACCCGGTTTCAGAGTTACAATCCGGCAGCTTTGCATGCTGGAGATGGATGCCAAAAACAAAAAGATGAACAATAAATAAACAAACAACCCATTTCACTTGCAATGCGGGTTGTCTGCTTTTCCCCAACCATCTCTGCACCACACATCAAGACGGGGGTGACAGATGTGGATTCCTGCACAGCCACGAAATGAGCCGACGGCAGAATGCAGCCGGCCCTTCCGGGTTGTCAAAAACAACTGCAAATCATCATCATCATCATCATACCTTCATCAAATGAAACCAAGGCCCTGCGTGAATCAGTGGGACAATAAAATAGCCGTTCACATGGCAGGCTCGAGTCGAGGATCTCCGGGATGTTAAAACTTGATTTCAGCCGGTGTTCAGGCGCGTCGGGTCAAACACCTGAACTTCTCCGTGTGTGCGGTTCCACGCCGCCGCTGTCCGGTGAAAACATCCTCCCTCCGTGCGCCTGAGAAGAGCTGAGCTCCGTCCATAGGCAGGCAGGCTGGCTGAGGCTGCTGTCCAAGGTGCTGGTATTCACGTGACGTGGGGGCCACGTGCTGATATTCATGGACTGATGGTCAAAAGAAAAGAAAAAAAACAATTATTGTAAGAGACGGTCTGACTGTGTGTGTGTGTGTTTTGCCCTCTCCTGCGTGGTGTCATGAGACCAGTAAAACGGGACAAAGACACCCACTGGGGGCAATGAGCACACGGTGGATTCAGTGGATCCCCACAGGACCACAACACGATCTGTCACGTCGCTGTTTGAGAGGAGGCTGACTGCTGTCTCTTATCAGATGAACAGGCGCCTGCTTCACCATCATAAAGACAAGACTTGAGGCAGTTTGCTGAATTGGCTAAAGATATAAGCATTGTGAAATATTATCTGCAGAAAATCAACTGCCATTTCTAAAGTAAAATAAAATAAAAATAAAAAGACTTTCAAGAAGTGTTCAGGTTTATGGATTATGTGGTTTCTTGTGCATGATTTATAACATGTTTTCAGCCTGCTCCCGTCGTCCTTCACCGCAGCCAGTGGGGCAGAAAATTCTTTTGTTTAAGGGTATCAAAGTGAAATAAGTGTTAAGGAGCTGCAGGAGAGGCAAGCAATCGAGCTCATGTTTGCATTAACATTTTGCTCTAGCAGCACACGTTCACAAAAAGAATAACATCATGAAATTCTGATCTCATTTTTCTGGTTTGCAGTATTGAAAGCAATCAAAGTCAAATTTGTTTAATCCTTGAATCAATTATTGTTTCCAGGAAGTTAACACATTAAGTAAGTTAATTTGACTATTCTCCCACAAAAATCCAACAGCGATCGGTGAATATTGATCTACATGGGTCAATTCATTGACCTTAGTGGTCAGAGAGCAGTGGTAAGTATATGGATTACTTCTCAAATGAGTGCTTTATTAAAATAGAGAATAATAAAAGACTACAACAATGCAAGCTGATGAAACGCACAAAGAAATAAAGAGGTGCTCCGGCTGACTGCGCTTGGTGGAGATCTTGAGAGACTGAGGCTGCTCAGTAATGCAGAGATGATGATATGTGTTAACCTTTTTGTTTTAAGAAACTTACTTCAGCCTGGAGATTATAAATGCTTATAAGTGTACACAGTTAGCAACACACTACAGCAGGGAGGAAAACCACCTACAGGCGTAGGCTGTAGATTGCTGTGGGCTGATGGGTCCACACGTTATTACAGAGCCAGAGGGGGGTTTTATGTCCCACGTGAGCTGGTGCACCGAAGCCTCTTTGGGATAACATTGGTTTTAAGAGGAACGTCCACTAAATCTCATCCGCTCTATGAAACGAATACAAATCAGAAACGCTGTGTCAACCGATTAGTCAGCAAGGGTGGAGACAAAACTGAGAAGCTTTTGTCTTACTCTCAGCACAAACAGGAGTTGATATCTCTAAGCTAACTTCTTGTTCTTCTTCCTCCTATCATTCAGAAATGAGCACAGCTGAGTCTGTAAGTGTTTCTTTCTCAGTGCTGACATTCTTAGGGGAGCAGTGACTTGTTTTAGACTTTTGTCCCAGCCACCGAGACAGTCTGCATGCCAATGTCCCTGCACGGCATCCCCATTTCTGGCTACAAGTGCGGATACTGGCACTGACATGCACTGGGAACACAAATGTAGAAGGGACGACTGGGAAGAAAACTGTAAAAAGCACTCAAGGACTGTATCTCAAATGGAACGGCTGTGCAGGACGCATAAACTGTAACTGACAAACTGGGATTTTATTTATACACAAGCAAAAGTCAACAAATGCTTTTTTTTTTTTTCTCTGTGATCATGTGTTGTTTTCAAAGCAGGCAGACTTTATGCAGTCGGGTTGTAACCAGTGAAAATCAGCGAAGGAATCAAATTTCCACATCTAACGTCTGATCGGTTAATAGTAACTTGTATTTTCATTGCAGATTATTAGCATTAAGTCACAAACCCAAACTGCATTCAGTCCATTTCTCTGCAAAAACACACAAGCCAGGAGGCAGCAGAATGTAGACAGCCAAACGTATTATTTTTCCTTTTTCTTTTATAGTTACTACTGGTTTATTATAAATGAATAAAACAAAAAGGGGTCTTTCTGATATTTATGTTTCTGTATTAAAGGAGCAGCAATCAGAGTAGCCGTCCTATTTACGAATGTTTTCATTTTAATAATTCATTTCAATAATAATGATTTACTAATGAAAAATTCATGTCAGTACACCATGTAGCACTCATTGTATTGTTAGATTTCAGATGTTCAGTAAAGCAAAGTCCACCAGAAGGAGACAACACACAGTGGCACAAACAACATGACGAATTAAAGGCAAAACCAACATTAAGTGTCACCATCCATCCCCATCCTTGTGAGTGTGATATCACATTAACACCTTTAGCACAAACTAACCCTTGATTTATTTACCCTTGACCGTTTTTTGTTTCTCTTTGGGAACTTACACACTACAGCAGTAGTCCAACACGAGCTCATTGGTTCTGATGATACTGAGCCTCAGGCGATTGTCGCTGCACCAGGTGGTGAAGCTCTCTGCTGGCGCTCTGAGTAACCAGACTCTAAATGTTCATTTTTCTCACTGGAAATTATTCAGCGGAGTCGTACGCGTCAGCATAGCGATGATCTTCATTGTGCCAAAAAATACACTTTTTTATTATTTCAAAGTGTAATGAAGGTCCTCTTTCAATACTGATTTTCCTAGCATTTCCTCTCTTTTTGAGGGTATTGAAAATGTTTGGTTTGGTGATGTGGGAGGTGCTTCTCAGTTGAAGTGGAATTGAGTCCTGGCCTACAATGATAAGAGGAGACAAAGCAAACTTAGTGGGGCTAATCAAACATGTGGTCTTAGTAGTGTTACCACTTCTACAGTGATGCCTTAATTATACACTATTGTGTGGAAGATCACTCACCTGTGGTCTTTGTTCCAAGGTGTTCACGCAAAAAGAATCCCTGGGAAAACTGAACGCCTTTTTAAGGTTCTGGGAGATACCATATTGTTAATAGGAAAGGGGGTGAAAATGTATTGTATGTTTTCTTTCCAGGTTTCTGTCACATTATTGTATAGTAGGATATAAATTGAGAGCATGCCGGCTGTGGGAGACAAATGTAGGGGATATGTATTTTAATTCTGTTTGTAAATTGTTGTAATGTTTGATGTTAGGAGAGGGGTATATTTCCCTATGTTTGGTAGTGGCTGAGGTCCCAATCAGTGGCAGAGTATAAAAGGCTGCCAGTATTTAGGAGGGCTGGCTGTCATGAGTTCATCCACCACATGGCCATCCTAACACAAGGTTTTCACTACATCTGTCATATTGTGAACAGACACAGATGTGCATTGCAGTTTGACTGCTGTTACTACCTTTGGTGGAATAAATATGTGTTTGGAAATTAAGTTATAACCAAAATTTAGAATACTTATACCTAATGAAACTCTTTCCAATTTTATAGAAATAATAGATGAATTTAATGTGTATAAGTGCTGGTAGATGTGGTAAGTATATAAATGTACAGTGTGCGTACACACATAATAGATCAGTTTATCAGAGTGTCTGTAAGCAAATATATATTTCTCTTTACTGATTCTACTGAATTATTGAGTAAATGTGTACTGAGTTTTCTGTCTATTCCACACACACTTTATCACATTTCCTTTCTTTCATTATGAACACTTGGCAATGACATGACTGAAGTAGTGAAATGATGACAATTTAAAAACAAAAAAAAAAAATCTGTCAAACATGTTAAAACAAAAAGACAAATCTTTGCCACCAGCTCCATTTACTACTATATACTGTACATATAACGAATATTTAAATATTTGTTTAAATATATTTACTTGACCAGCCAAACTACTATAAATTTTTTATGTATGAATCTTGTATTTATTTTCTTATAGGCTCTTTCATATAATCAATTGTCTATTCTTTTTTTTCCTTCTGTATGTTGTGCTAATAATTTTGATTCTTGCTTTTTATTTCTTTATTTATCAATTTTGTACTCCCTTAAAGTATTTTGCTATTTTGTAAATTGTGCAAAAAAAAAAAAAAAAAAAGAAACAGAAAAAAAGGGAAAGGAACTAAATGAAAAAAATAATATAGTATATAGTATAAAAGGAGTTTCACTGGACAATAAAGTATACTCATACAAGGAATTTGGTTGCTTTCAAAATATATTCTATTTAAATATAGAAATTATTGTATATATTATACAACAATACGATACTGAATAGGTGATGTAATAGATTACTGGATATGACAGTCTGAAATGTCTATATGCAGTGTGCTTGGACTCATATGTCACAATGACGGTGAGATGAAAGCGCTCACGTCACAAGAACAAGTGAAATGATTCGGCTTATCATTATTATCAATCACCTGTTGATATTTTAGGATCACTGCGCGCGAAGGGAGGGGGGTGGTGGGTGGCGTTTCGAGTATCTGCAAAAATAAGAAAACAAAAACATTTCTCTCTTCATATAAAACAAATACAACAAATCAAATCAGCAGTCGGCTGCTTTTAAGTCTTCATGAATTATATTAACGCTGGGAAGATGTTTTAGCCCCGCCTCCTGCAAGAGTTGCTAGAAGCAACAGGAAGCGACACCCCCCCCCCCTTTAAAAAAAAAAGAAGAGTGCAGGCTGGAAGGAAAAAAAGCAGTGGAGGAGGCCGAAATCATATCGCTTGATTGGCTTGTCCACATCACAGCCGCTACCGGGGGCTGTGAAACCCTCAGCTCGGGCCCGACCTGCCACTTGTGACCCGGTTCTGTCGGAGTTATACGTGGCAGACTAAACGAGCATGTCCTCCTCATGAAGCTAAAGTGAGCCTTTTGCCTTTTCTTTTTTTTTTTTTTTTTTTTCTTTTATTAACCTGCCGCACAGAAGAAACGGGCGAGGTGAGTTCAAGTGTCTCAACTGTCCGCTTGCGTGAAACTGATTGTGATTCGTACGTGTGACACTTTGGCAGCGGACATTTATGTAATGTGGCACAGATGTGGAAGTGGAAGTTGCTGGCGGTGATCTGTCTCATCCGCGTCCCCACCGCCCGGTCTCTACTTTTTGTGTGTGCGTGTTACCGTTTTCTCCCTCCGCCACGTCAGTGATCATGTAGGTGAGGAAGAAAGACCTCCGTGTGGCCTGTTTGTTGTTGCTTCACTTTGTAAAGTTAGTTTAATTGACAAAGGAGCGCTATGGAGGAGCACCACGTGTCGGGAGAGGGCTTTTCCGTCTGTCCCGGCCTGTCTCTGTCTGTCTGCCTCCGCCCACTGGCCTTCAGTGTCCGTCTAGATTTGAGTTGATCAAGCGGATAAATGAATGAAATGTGAGCCGTGTGATGATCAATGCTCACAGGCCTGCAGGTTAACGACCTCAGTGTTGTGAGACATCAGTGAAACCTCCAGGTGTTGTGCTAAAGTCTGTCCTGTCTCTCTCTCCTTCGCTTTCCCCTGGTGGTATGAGCTGTTTGTGTCACTGAACCAGAAAAAGGAGGAGATGTTTTGAAGGTGATAAGTCATGTACAGTCTGTCCACTTCCTGTAGAACCCGAGGGGGTTTTACCTGAAGACCACATCAGGCCTGAGCCTTCACATTCAACAGGCTAATCCTCTAATCTGTTAGTTTAACTCTAAACCACTTTGTTCTGTTTTGTCTTTTCACTTAGACTGGAGACGTGTGAAGGGTTAAAAGGCAGCCAGGTAAATCAGCCACATGGTATTAACAGGAAAACAAGATACGTTATCGCTAGTTTAACTTGTTATCTAGTTTGTCATTTACAGAGCAACGATGAGTTCATTTTTTGACTTTTAAATATCCTGCTCAGTGGTCGTAATTCACATCCTTAATTTAGGTCAAAGTACTAATACCACACTGCAGAAATACTCCACTACAAGTAAGAAGTAGAAAGTATGAAAATGTTCCTTAAGCAAATGTATGTAATCAGGGAACTGTACATAAAGTAAAAGTCGTCATTGTAGAAAAATTGTTCTCTGCTACAGATATATTATTATTTTCTCTGTGGATTATTGTTACTCATGTGGTAATATTAAAGTCGCATTGTACTGTTGTAGTTTGTTGAGGCTATTTTTATTTATAGAACTGCGGCTAATTATAATTTTCATTGTGGTGAATCTGCTGAAATGTTTCATGAATTTTTTTTTGCCGTGAAAAGTGACTGAAATGCTGATCAACCTTCTCATTAATCCCCTGCTTGTTTCAGCTGTTTGTCTCGAACCTTAATACATCCATCACCTGTAAACCTTAACTTGTGATGCAACCAGCAACTAAAGCCATGCGATGTTTGTGGTGGAGTAAAATGTACAATATCTCCTCTTAAATGTGATGCAGTAGAATGTAGCATGTGAAGCAGAAGCCTGCCTCAAAGTTGTACTTGAGTACAGTAAAAGTACTTGGTTACATTCCGCCGCTGGTTTTATGTTATGCAGTTCAGTTAAAAATGAAAACGAGCTGCTTTCTCGGATCTTTGCGGCTGTGTTGCCTCCCACAGTCAGTTGCCACACAGTCTGCCTGCAGTGGAAAGTTTGACAAGTGCAGTGAGCGGTGGCTGATAAACACCTAATATCAGCATCATTAATTTTATGAGTCATCTGGGAAATCTGAGAAGCCGTAACATGAATGATCAATACACCACAGTCGCATGAGCTTTATTTCAACGCACGATATGGAGTCTCTGCCGTGAGGCGGGGTCTCTCAATAAAAAGAAATTAAGCACATTAAACAAAATAAACAAATGAAACTAGTTTTGAGTGGCATTTTTGACAGCAGTGTCAAAAAGTTCTGTGAAAGTTACCGAAGTTTATCGTTAAACACTGTAAAGGGTGCTGGTCGTTTGCTTGTGTTTTTGTAAGGCAGGCTGCCTGGTTCCTTGTTGTATTTGGCTGGTTGTCGCAGTTTTAGTCGCCTGAAAATTTTAATTCCATTGTGGCACAATTTGTTTCCACATAAAGACTCTTTAATTCTAAATATGAATTTAAAACTGTATATTGTATTCATATCAATTTATTTCCAACACAAAAAATAATCTAAATCTATGTTATAGCCTGGTAAGCTTCATCAAAAACTGAGTAACATCACACTATGTTTGAGGAAATATCATTTGTCTTATGGCGTGTCAGTGAAGGGTACTTCAAGACAATTAAAATCAAGTTTTTAAAAAAAACAAAAAATTTCATTTGAATGGTTCCAGTTCATGATCTCCTGCAGGGTTGTTACATGAGCTTTTAAGATAGACAGACAGAATTTTCTTTCCGTAAAAAATGTTTTATAAGAGCGTCACAAAGGTAAAAATCCGAGCAATAAAAGCATTCAAATGTTTCTTGGGTGATATTGGTGGTATTTTTATTTGATGTTTCTCTGTACGGCTGAAGGAACTCAGTTAAGTTTCAGGAAAGTGTTATTTGTCAGTTCAGTCTGAACCTGAACGTCGTCAGAGGAATTTGTATTTGTTGCAGACTCAGGAATGCAGGCAGATTTTTTGTCTGCAGACGCTCTGACTCAACGTTCTTTGCACAAGAGGAAGAAATGTGGTGTGTTGGGCAGGAATAATGCAACGTCTCTTCCTCTCAGTAGCTATTATTATAACCGTTTATAATGGCCACTTGAGTAATTGTGGTTTGGGAGCACATGTGAATATTCAAGCCCTCAGTGATGAGATGTTTAAACCTTGTGTCAGTTTGCGTCATGTTCCCTTTCACCTGCAGCTGATCCGGTAGTTCAGTCCACACAGTTAGACTTCACTCAGTGTTTTGTAAAGCCTGCTGTATGTGTACCTGTTGGTCTGTAAATGGTTAGTAGAAGAGTTGATCACAGCTCTGGTGACATTTTTTCCTACGGACCCAAAGGGCTGTTAACATTTTATCAAATCATCTGAATCTTACAAATCAGCCCCAAAAGGCGTATTTGTTGCTACATTCAATAGCAGCTCAGCATTTTGTTTTTCTTCTTCTTCTGAACCGGACTCGATGTTGTTTACAAAGTTAGAGTCCAAACTTGCTGTCTCATGCTGTTAACAGAGAGACTGAAAGCCATTCAGAGTGTTTGACTTCTGCAGTAAGCAGCTTTAGACGGCGAAGCTGCGGAGCTGATGAAGCTGGTGAAGCACAGTGTGCTGAAGAACGGAGGAGAATGAACTTCTCCTTGTTGAGTTTGACTTGCCGGTGGATTGTGTTCATTGTTGCTTTATTTTTTCTCACTCGCCTCTGCAGAAACGGTTGCCTTTACTTCATCTCTGTCACACTTCATGTCGCCCACCAACAAGTTCGCTGTGATCATAGTTTATATATAGTTATACACTGTAATGTCTTCCACTGGCTGCTCTTTTTTTCGTTATTATTATTCATAATAATATCACACGTTCTCTCGCTGAAGGAGAAGCAAAGACGCGTGGTACTGGAGCTAACTTATTCAACTTAAATTGATATAGATGGGAAATAGAGTGTAAGAGTGACAATAAAGACCGTGAGTCAGTAGAAATGTGTCGACTGTGAGATAAATTGCAGTGAGGTAACTATAGTTTAATTATCTCTGCTTATATTGGGTCATAAATCACTGAGCAGAACTGCTTTGTGACAATATTTGATTTACAATATCAGATTTTCATATCACTGAGATGAAATACTTTCTTTCAGGTATTTATTTCACTAGACATCACACATCAGACACTCCCATGCGGATGTCTATTTTAAAAAAAAAATATTTTCTACAATGTGATATGTGTTAATAAAGTAACAAAATAGAAAAGATTCTGTGAGAGAATATTTGACTCACGTTTCACACTCCCACTGGCCCATTTAGCTCCTTGGCACATCTGCCATTGTGCTGGGTTTCTGCATATGGCTGTACTGTGACACTACACAGCAGTAGACGGTGTGAAGCAGTCACTTGTACAAATCGAATTGCTTAAACCGTAAAACAACACCCTTGTCCCCCTTAGGAGAGCGTAGTGGTACACCAGCTGGGTGTGTTGTTGTACTGGTACGTGAAGTACTCCCACTGAGACACAGCCATGACACATCCATCCTTCCTCCACGGACACTGATGAGGGTCTGTGCTTCACTGAACTCCTGCAATGACATCTTTTTGCTCATAAGCTGAGCGTGTTTGGATGTGATATCTTGACTAAAAATAAATGAGTTAAATCAGATATTATCAGACATCCAAGGAATTCACAGAACTCCAGAACACAACTAAGGACACAGCGAGACACGCTGCTGGCAGTGAGAATAGACTCTTCTTTCACTCAGGAATTGATATTGAGGCATAAGGGCTCTTGGGTAGCATCTGTTCGCTTTGGATGCAATGGGGTTCAGAAATAAAACGGCAATGAATTTCAGCTTCTGCAGCGTGTTATTCTTAGCCAGAGGACAGCTCTGTCTTTATTGCTGAAATATCCATCAGCTTCTCAGAGAGGAATGGACAGTTCATTAAGCTGGTTTACTGTTGTGAGGTATTTTTTTTTGTTGACATTCGAGTTGTTCTGCATCCAAACATTTCTAGTCTAGAGGCTCCGTAGAAAGCAGTACACTAATTTGGTCCAAAATTGAATATTTCCGCTGTTGGATCGATTGTCATGAAATGATGTACAGACTTTCAATGTAACAACCAGATTTTATTTTCTGCCATTAAATTTGTTATGGAAATTCATGTCTTCCACAATATGCACTGTAATAACATTGGTGCAGCACTGTCAGGGTAGTAATTCAAGTGGCCAATACTTGGTATGGGACCAAATGCTAGCAAAACTAACAACTTTTCCATCAGCCTCAGTTGCATTTGTGTTTAATGTTAAATGGCAGATGTTAGTGTGTTAATACACACCTGCTAAACATCAGAACGTTAACATTGTCACTGTGAGCATGTTTGCATGCTGGCGTTTTACATTAAAGCACTGCCCTGTCGAAGTACAAACTCAGGAGGAGCTGCTAGCAAGGCTGTAAAGTCGTTATAATGTACAACATTTAGAAATGCAAACTTCTGTTGCATTTGGGCGTAGTCTGCAAATGTAATAATAAGAAATGACAAATTATCGAAAAAGATTTTTGAAGAAAATTAACAAGAAAATAAAATAAACGTAAAACAGTCATTTATCTCAGATATGTGAGCTTTGAGGATTATTGGTTGTTTCTTCAATTATGTGTTTCGAGGGGACAATTTGCTGCAGCTATGCTTTCTGCACAGTCTGGACTGGGTGTGTTTGGGTCGATTGTTGTTTTGGCTTACATGGGCAGTGAGACCGAGACTGTTGAGAGCAGGTTTATGTTATTTTCTGTTATGGTGATGTGTATAAAGCATGGGTCAGGTTTAACAGTTAGTACATTGTTAATTTCCCGTATTTACTGGTTTCACTATTGGTGTGTTGTTTCAGAATCTCTTTTCGTCATCTCAGTATCGTAATTAATAGCATTTAAAGCTTTTGCGTCTTACACGTCTGTCGCTCTTTGTCTCTCAGTCTGTTTCATACTGGCCATGGCCCAGGGCACCAGTATCCAGTATGAGCCAGTGGCAGAGATCGGAGGAGGCGCTTATGGGACCGTTTATAAGGCCCGAGACACGGAGAGCGGGCAGTTTGTGGCTCTGAAGAGTGTGCGTGTCCAGACGGACCAAAACGGCCTACCGGTATCCACAGTCAGAGAGGTGGCACTGCTGAGGAGGCTGGAGCAGTTTGACCACCCTAATGTTGTCAGGTAAGACTGTTATCAAAGTGTTGTGTGTGTGTTGTCTACTGCTCACTGTGAACACCTCTCACCAGATTCACTGTTTGTATTGTGCACGGCAGGCTTATGGATGTGTGTGCCACCCAGAGGTCGGACCAGGAGACTAAAGTCACTCTGGTGTTTGAACATGTGGACCAAGACCTCAGGACGTACCTAGAGAGGGCCCCAGCCCCAGGATTATCCCCCAGCCACATTAAAGTGAGAACTAGCTGAAGCAACATCTAAACTAATCTGAATAATCTGTTAAATTGGTTTGAAGGAAGAAAGGGGTTTTAGGATCTTTGAAGCCTTTTTAAAAGCAGCTTCTGTTGAAATATTTAACTTCCGTTGAACTTATCCTGTGTGTGTTTGCAGGACCTGATGAGGCAGCTGCTGTGTGGTCTTGCATTCCTTCACTCTAACCGCGTGATGCACCGAGACCTGAAACCGGAGAATATTCTGGTAACCAGCCAAGGTCAGGTGAAGCTGGCTGACTTTGGCCTGGCCAGGATCTACAGCTGCCACATGGCCCTCACTCCTGTGGTAAGAGCTCACCTGGACCACAGCAGTACCTAACTGTATCTGACGCTTACAGCATACTGTGATTTGTATTTAATATTATTTTATTTCTGATTTCCAATCACATCGGCCATTCAAAGCCATTAATATATGTGCATTGCTTTAATGTTCTTAGATGTTGAAAATTTTAGCATCACTTTTTATTAAGATTAGAGATTTTTCAGCCATGCTATTGGATCTGTGAGGCAGCACTTAGGCTACAGTATGCAGACATTGACATGCTGCCCTTCTAGTATTCATCAGGTCACATTTACCAAGCCAAGCCTCGGTTTAGCCTGTTAGCCTAATAACACTGGCTAAGTTGATACTTGTATACTGTAGTAAAATGAATTCAACAAACTGACCACTTGGAAGGCAGGAAGTCTGAAAACATATGATGAGCTTTGGAAAATGGTCGGTGGAAACGGCTAAATTATGTGTATTTTGCAAAGAAAAGTACAATTCATGTGGCTGTAAGTTTGTGTTACTTCTCTCTCATTTGGTCTTACCTCTGTTGATGAACTCTTTGTTTGCCTGCCAGGTGGTGACCCTGTGGTACCGACCCCCCGAGGTTCTGCTGCAGTCCAGTTACGCCACACCTGTGGACATCTGGAGCACCGGCTGCATCTTCGCTGAGATGTTCAGACGCAAGTAAGTCAGCAGAGTAACGTTCAGACAGAAGAAGGCTGACGCTATATATATTTATGTTTCTAATTTTGTCATGATCTTCATGTTCTAATTTTTCTATGTAATTTGGTAGGAGACAAAGGAACAGCGCAGTTTGCTGGTGATCAGGCGTCATTTTCATAAAGCTTCCTCGTGCAAAGAGTTGACGCTTGTGATGAAATTCTTTATCCCTTTAAAGTTATTGCTAAATCCTGGTAAATATAAAAGTTAGTGACAAAGCATCTTAGCCCGTCGGAGAACTCCAAAGGTGAAGAGCTTTTCAGAGTATGGAGGAGGACTTTTAAGAAGCTTAAGAGTTTCTTAAGCCGAGGAGAAAATGGCAGAAAGACGCAGATGCAAGAGAAATTTTGTGTCTTACCTAGCCAAAGGTTAAACCACACCTCCACACTAAGACAAAAGTTTCTGTCCCTTTTTTAGGAGGATTTTTTCTAAATCACTCCTAAGCTAGGACTTCTCGCTAGAATTTTTTTAGCCTAAGTTAGAAGCTACCCGAGAGTATTCAGCCCCGGACTGATTAAATTTCAAATTAACAGAGATTTGATTACATATCCTGAAGGTACCTTTGCTGAGTAGAAGCTTGTGTTACAAAGTGAGCTCTAGTGTCTCATGTAACTCCTCAGGCTATCTGAGAGTTTGAAACTAACAAAGTTGGAAATCGAGTTGCTTGACACACACACCAACCATGTCTCCTGTAAAATACATTGATGTACTACTGTTTAGCTTTTGCAAATACATTCTGGAGGAAACTTGCGCTTGGATAATGTTTTGTGGTAACGTGTGGGCTCTATGGCATCTTTATACCACACATATCATGAGTAGGGAGGTTAAAGCACAGGACTTTTTTCAGAAAGTCTTATTTGTTAGATTTTACAGGACTAAAACGAAGGGTTCGGCTTAGGGAAAAAAATGTGTTTTTTGGTAAAACAAAGTCTACAGCATGTATGTTTCCTGTCAAGTCTTTTTGCTAATGCTAATTTAAAAGAGGAATATTTCACAGTTTTGCTTTTTTCACAGTTCACATTTTAAATCAAACACGTCCTACATTTTTGTGTCAGCGTCACAGCAGCTGTGATGAGTGTGACAGCAGTTCAGGAAGCCTAAGATTTTATCTGTAAATGTTCTACATTATCAGATTAACTACATGCAGTATAGTTAATATGCAAAGGTTTTGTTTCAGTCCTGTCCTTCTTGTAACCAAGTCCAGTTATCACTAAACAAGGAAAAATAGATTTTAAATGCCATAGATTTTAAATGCATTTCTGTCTGTCGGCTTGGAGACAGTCGAGCATTTTATGATTTTGTGATCTCTGCAGTCACATACACAGCAGCTCCATCTGGTGGTAAAATGACACATTGCATGAATTTTATAAAGAGATTTATGTCTCAAAATAATTGCCTTGGGAACGATCAGTGTAATGATGGTGGTAACATAATGATACATGGACAGAGCAGAGGCACATCACGGTGATGTTATAGCTTGTAGTATCATGAATAATTAACAAATGGATCTTGGTGAGATGTTGCAGCCTAACAGTACAATTACTCAGCTTCAGCCAAGCTGGTAAGCAGTTGCTGTTTGCCCTCATGCTCAAGCAGGGACTGCAGAGAGGAGAACTGATAAAATGACACCCGCTTCAGTCTAATGACTTTTGTAAAAACCTTCTCTCTCTTAGGCCTTTGTTTTGCGGAGAATCAGAAGTGGACCAACTTGGGAAAATTCTTGAGTGAGTCACAAATATTTCTATCACATGTTACTTGACTAGGAGATTCCTTGGCAGAGGATTCATATTATGCTGATTTCAATGAAAATTATATGTGATTTCAGAGTTATTGGCTTGCCACCAGAGGAGGAGTGGCCGACCGATGTTACACTCTCAAGAACAAACTTCCCCCCTCTCTTACCTGGCCCAATCACTGACTTTGTTCCAGAGATAAATGAGCAGGGGGCACAACTGTTGCTGGTAAGACTTTGCCATGAATTAAGGCAACAACATGGTATTTTAATTTAAGCTGTATATAGAGTTGAAACCAGGACAGTAACTGATAAGTAACCACAGACTCCAGAAGAATTTTCTGTGCTCACAGTCTGCTGATGCTCAACTAAAGCCACAAGAATTTTACTGGTGCAATACTAGAGGTTCTTGTGACTAATGTTACTTATTAAGATGGTTAAACTACATGAGCGAGAGCGGGACTCACAGCAGGCCTGGTAAAATAAAACTATTCCTTCTGCATTAAAATTTTCAGTGTGGATGAATCTTAAAAGATGACTTTAAACTCGACAGTCGATGACAGTGCAGATGTACAGTAAATCTGGCTTTTACATCTGGCTTCAACATCATTAAAGCACTCCGCACATTTTATTGTGACTCTATGATGGAGAAAATACAGATTTAAGTGTGCCTCATGCCTCTAGTCTTTATGCTCAGCTAAGCTATCCTGCTGCTGACTTCACATTTAATGGTCAGACATGAGAGTCCTTGGCTAACTCTCAGCGAGAAAGTGAATAAGAGTATTTCCTCAAAATGTTCTTTTAAGACAAAAAAGTCTTGAGAAAGTGACACAGTTCTCATATCCTGCTACTCTCTCCTCTACAGAAAATGCTGACCTTTGACCCCTTAAAACGAATATCTGCCCTGAATGCCCTGGATCATCCATATTTCAAGGACGAGGAGACATTGACTCAGACAAAAAGCTGAAATGATGCAGTGAAACATGCAGAGAGAGGTAACAGCGTCTAAGTTTAGACCCTGACCTAACCATAAAGGATTTCAGTTTTAATTCAGTGCATTGCCTTTCAAGACATCTGGGTTTTGCTTTGGGATATATTTTGTTACTCCTGCATCAAAAAAGGATTAAAGTCTGAGAAATGGATTTAAAAAAAAAAGAAGAGGAGTGAACTTAAGGATCACTGGCATGCTTTCCAACATGTAAATGTCACAATTAATGATGTTAACATGTCATGTCTTCAAGGACAGTACCAGTGTTTTTGATGTTTGATTTTTATATCAGTCTTATCCGCAGGGACTGATGAACAGAGACGTCTGACATCTCTGAAATGTTGCTGTGGTTATTTTTGTATAATGTTTAGACAGAAGGAACTGGAGATGTCGCCTTTTTGCGTTACAGGCTGAACAGAGTCTGACAGAAGGGACACCTCAGGGTTAGAACAGCCAGTCTTCAGTGATTTTACTGTATTTGTATTAGTATTTATCCTATAAATGGAACAAAAACACCATAAGCCTGTGACGGGCATTAAGCTGTATGAAAATCATGAGGAAACTGAAAAAATAGTCTGAAGCAGTAAAAGAAAAATGCACAAGAAAGACACACATGACAAAAATACTGGTATTGCCCTTAAATACTCTAATGAAGTGAAAGAAATTGTTTCTTCAGAGGACTGAAGGGTTCATTTCATGTTTAACATTTTTTGCTAAAACCGCGTGAAATCAACCAGCATTGCAACTTCAAATGGAAATAAAACAAAAATACATTTTACTCACATTCAGACTTAATTTGTGTATTGCCGTACAGATGGCGGTCCATATGAATACATATGAATAAATGTGATCCTATGAAAAAAGGACTGAAATATTGTGGAGAAAAACAAAACAAAACAAAGAACTGTATTGAATACTAACAGAAATTAAAAAAAGACCAAGTAGCCTCAATATACTGCTTTTGTCTTCTAATATTGACCAAATAAACTGTAAACCCATGTGGCTCTCTAAATCAGTGAGATGTTTTCTTTGTTGTTGTTTTTTTGTATTATGTTTCACATAGTTGAGGTTGAAAGTGTCTTTCTCTTAGACCCTTTCTGCCCATCAATTCCACCTCCAAGCCCTGATGACTTGAAAAAGATCTTCTAACTCTCACGTTTAATTTATGCCTCTGTCTGCGCTGAGTAGCATTTCACATGGGGAGACATGGTAAATACAGCTAAAGTCGCTTTTCTTTAAATTATTTGAATTTGTCACTCTGCTCACAATTGGAAATGAATCTTATGAACTAATATTCTCAAATATAAGATAATGTCATGTCAAATTGGCAAAGTCAACCCCTAACTTTCTGTGTTATTCACATAGTCACCTCCCTGCTGAGAGTTAGAGAAGATTAATATTATTCTCACATCTGTAAGCTAAGTATGTAGCTGGAGTCAGCAGCCAGTTAGATGAGCTTAGCATAAAGAGTGGGAGCCAGCTAATTAATGTACTATATCTCAGTTAATCTGTGACATAATCCGCACAAAGCCAAAGTTTCCCATGTTTATGCTAAGCTAAGCTAACTGGCTGCTGGCTCCAATTACGTGCTGAGTTTACAGGCATGAAAATCTTCTCCTAACTCTCAACAGGGAAGCATATAAACAAATAACTCAAAATGTCAGTCGTTTAAGCAGTCAGATTATCCACTCAGCAGCACTTAACTTGAGTAAAAGTTTAGTGCTAGCTGTTTGGCTACAATTAATAACAGACGATCAGCGGACACAGTTTGATCAAAATAATCAAATTTCATAAAGTCATATAGTATGTAAATCAAAGGAGGAGGAGAAAAAAAGTATTTTCACCCTGCTGAGCCACAAATCTACAAATTTCATTTGTGACATGACTACACTATTAGCATGCCATGTAAAATATTCACATGCACACATAAGCTTTATCTATATTCTAAAGTAGATATTTAAACAACTTTGCTTTTGCTTAGTGTTTCGTGCTTTAACCTTGTGTGGTTATAATTGGTGTGTTCTGATTGCTTCAAATATCAAGTGGATTTATGGAGGGCTCATGTTTAGCTGAGTGACAAGAAAAAGCTAATTAACTCGATTATTTAATCACTTTTTGAAATGTTTAACAGGTTAACGGTTAGGGGATGAGCAGAGAGGCAATATAAGTGGCTTGTCCTTGAAGAGTAGTGTGTAGTGGTGGGAAATATTTTAAAAGCTATATTCTACATGTTTTATTTCTGTAAAACACATTTTACACTTCCCTCTCTTTAATATTCTTCTCCTGTCCTGCATCATCACCTGCACACCCACATTAGGATCCTCAGTTTCCTCTCCAGGGAGTTTAATTACATGCTACTTAATTCAGTTTCCCTTGCTACACATTTTTCATTGTCTTTCTATTTTAATGTCCTGCTGCAATGATCCAAAGACATCCAGATTTTTCCCTCCTGTGCATCCCGACTTTCTCCCTCAGCGGGGACAGACAGTGAGGCAGGGAGAGAGAACAGGAGCTGCCCATAAATCGAAAAGGAGAGGGGAGAGAAAGAGCTGGAGACAGAGCAGATGCATTGGCAGGAGCAGAGCCGAGGGCTTTTCTTTCTCCCTCCTGTCTCTTTTGTTGTGTCGGCACAGATAAAAATCTGATGAACGTGGACCACCACCACCACCACCTCACTGCAAGCCTCTTATCCTCAGCCTGTTGGCTGGAGCTGGAGCTGGGTGTGCGGCAGGCTAACGGCGAGCTAGCAGGGGGGCTGCAAAGCTCTGTGGCAGCGAGAAGAGGAGGAAAAAAAAGGAGGAGGGGCTGTGGTGAGCTGGTGGGCTTCCTCTGCCTCACAGACACATTTTATTGACTTGCTAATTGGATGAGGCACTCGGAGGAGAGGATGCAGTGAACGAAAGGAGCTGCTCTCCAGAGGGATACGGCCAAAAGGAAGCATTGTTTGGGTTGCATAAATCTGGCTACTTTATCTCTTTTTTTAAAAAAAAAATTCTGGAGACATAACAACAGATGTTTTTCAGCGTCTTCCAGTGACCCTCACACCGTGCATACATAATTTTATGCATGACATTGTCGAATGGAGGCTCCAGCTGCCAGACGCTTCGTGACAAGTGAATGATTTCCATTTTGATGTTTTTGCACCCTGTTCCCTTTCACCTGTTTTTTTTCCCCCTCTTGAACTCCTTTTTTACCTCAGCCTTGTTTGATGTGCCATTTGACATGAATGGTAATCTGATGGTGAGATAAATTCTTCAACAAATCAAATGTACAAGGAACTGTGCAATGGATATTCTTCAGGGAGAAATGAAGGTATGATATGAGCAAAAGCCCAGACATATACTGTAGTAAGGTGGCATTTTTCATCCAGTATTCATTTATTCCTAGTCAAGAAATGGATCAACCTAATGCACTGACTGTTGCATAATTCCAGGCTGAAATCAACACAGTAAAGGGAAATGTCGTGCCTCATATCTGTCTGTGTGTCTACATGTCAGATTTGTGCAGAATAAATTGAGTTTAGGAAGCAAAGCAAAGCAAAGAGCAGGGAGGATTATGAATGAATCAGTGTTAAAGACCAGTAGTAGCGGTGTGCATTGAGGAGGATTAATGGAGGCATTAAAAAAACAGTCTAGACTTGTTTTACCACTGGGTCAGCCCTTTGAATATATTCTAGAAATTTGCAATTCTAAGAATTCATCTTTTTTTTTTAAACAGACTTTCTATGTCTTTATTTTAAAATGACACTGGGATTCCTGTCAAGTGATCAGGCCTGATATCAGACAAAATCAGCTACACATGCAGGATTTGATCAGGTACCTGTGTTTGATGTTAGATTTTCTCTCTCCCCTGCTTCAGTCTTGTCATGGTTGCCATGACTGAGGTGTGCAGGTCTGGCTAGGTCAGAGAGCAGGTGCCACTGTGCTGAAGTCTGCTGTCCCAATGAGCAAGGCAGGCAACCCACAGAGACGCACCACCTACCTCATTTCCCTCACTCTGGTGAAGGTTGAGGCTGTGCCAGAAAATGTAGCAGCGAACCAGAAGGAGGCTCTTCCAGAGGGGGAAGGGAGCCCTAAAAAGGAGGAGGAGGAAGACGAGGAGGAGGAGGAGAAGGAGGCGGAGAAGGAGAAGGAAGTGAGCAATGCCCCTGAAAAGGAGGAAGGACCTATATGTACACAAGTGGTGGAGAGAGAAACCACACAGGTGGAGGAAGAAGTGGAACAGGTGCAGGTCAGGTATGGCAGCCCCATTGAGAGCTGGGGGAAGTCTGAGAGGAGGGAAACTTATGGACACCAAAAAGACATTGTTTCAGTTGGTAAAAACAAAGACACTTCTTTTGTACATCCGCCTGTTAGGCAGATGATCAAAGTGTATGGAGGAGCTACCACTGAGGGAACTGTGCGTCGAGAGGGCCCGCGCTCAGATGCCCTGCGCCCCAAGACGGAGCTCTACAGAGAGCCCCCGGTCCTGTTCCTAAAGGGTGAAAATGGAGCGGACCTGAGCAGTCGCTCACGTTGCAGCCTCCCTTTTTCCATCCCACCGCAGGTCAGCCAGCGTCCTGAAGTCCTGATGAGGTCACATGCAGGAGGCAACTCCGCATGCTGGAGGGAACTCAGAGAGGCAAACACAAGCATGTATCACTCTGCTAAGACTTTAGATCGAAGGGACAACCGTATCGGAGACCAATCCCCTTTAATGGCAGCTACAACTCTTGGTCCTTACAGGGCGTCCTGGGCCGACAGCGATGGCAGGGGCACACTCATTCGCCCCGGAGCTCCCATCAGCGGAGGATTTTCAGGGGTAATGACAAGGGACAGCCCTCAGGGGGAGAGATTTAAGACGGTGTCTGTTTCCTTCCCTGCACCTCTTGCCACCGACATATCCAGGCCTCAAAGAAAAGGTACAAGTCGTACCCTGGACAGCAGTGAGCCAGATTCCCTCTCTGAGGAGCTGAAGAAGGGAAAGGAAGGCCAGGGGGGAACAATCCAGCGAGCTCCTCCCCGCGACAGAAAGATGCTGAAGTTTATCAGTGGCATTTTCACCAAAAGTACAACTGTGCCGCCCAGCGTCAACACTGCACCTCCCCTCTATCCAGCTGTGGAGAGGGGCTCGAGTGAGGAGGAAGGTAAGGCCATCTCATGCATCTACTGTGTCTGTACACAGAACTCTACGACTTTACTGCTTACTGATACAATGCGCTTGATAATTTATATCACATGATTTCATACATTTTGATTCTTCTTATTGATTTGAACCCCCAGAGTACTTGACATACTTGGAGGAAAACAATAATAAAGAGGACAAATGATCACATGAAGCGATGAAGTTATGCAATTTGGTGAATGAAACGCAAAACGGCTCTTCTGTGAGAATTTGGTGATGGTGGTAACAAAAGAAACTTTCTCATCTGTTGTTGAAGCTCACAGCGATCAGTGACCACTTGGTATGAAATTCAACAAACTAAGAAGAGCATTTTGCTTAATGTGATTACACATTCATCACTCAGTTGTGTGAAACTAAACTATCTTAAACTTGTTTAGTCCCAGTAATGATCTTCTATGTTATTTTACTTAAACATCGATCCAATACTCAGTTATCAGGTGACCATAAATTTATTGCTTATTTTCATTCAAAATGGATTTGAATTTGACTTTAGCACTAAAAATGTCTTCTGTGGTTATATGCACCTGCTTTGATTTAATCTCCATCTGATGTGACTGAAAGCTTGTCCAAGATGACAGTTAAGTAACCTTTCAAATCTTTGAGAGATTTGGTGAGGATTTGGTGGATATTGCACTCTCGGTGTATCTAAAACTTGTTCTTAACTTTCAGTAACTGCATCTGGTGAAAATATATCTACAATCATATATGATGATGAGGTTCTCCTTTGTTGAAATGCAGGCTTACAGAACAGAACACGTGCAGATCTTCCATGGGAGCTGCAGAATGAAACACTGGCACAAACTTTCAGAGCAAAATGACATCTCAGGTGTTAGTTTGGCACATATTAAAGACTGTGCTGCAAGTTATGAGCGTTTATGTGGCTTTTTCCTCTTAATAGTCCGATTTTACTCCGTCAAGGCACAAGGGGGTGAGTTATAACTGATTCATTAATGATGTTGAGGTAAAACAATTTGTTGTGTATCCAGTTAGGTGAGAAAATAAATCAACAGCTTTTCTGATCATTGATTAATCCTTTAGGTCATTTGTTTAAATTTTAGATTTTTTTTTTCTTATTCTCTTAGTATTGACCTGTGTTCAAACAAAATAAGCTACTGGATTGGAGGGAATTGTCGAGTCCATTTTTCACTATTTTCTGACATTTCAAACAATCAATTGCACAAATTGTCAGACTGACTGAAAATGACAATAATCTTTTCCGCTTTGTAATGTTTGCTAGAAATGTTTGCTAGATTTGTGATCAAAATATTAAATGTCAGGTTAATCTGGCTCTGTTTCATAAGATCATTTAGACCTCCAACAGGTCTGTTAGAGAAGTGGATGGAATGTTTTGCTGTAAATAAAACAGCTGTTACGGATACACAACTAAAGTACAACCACCCACAGATTAGAATTTTAACATTATTAATGTTGCTGACAAAGTTTAAAAATTTAGTACAGACTGTTCTTTATCAGCTTTTAGTAGTAAAAAAATGCTATGGTCTTTCTCAACACTTGTGTCAGTACTTGTGACTTCTTAGTGCTAATGAACATTTTCCAAACTCTGACACTACAAAGGAAGATTGTTAAACTTTAACAATCTTGAATCTTTATTGATATGTTCTTAATAAAATCACCTTTGACGGAGAGTGTGGTGTCGGAGTAAGCTCTGAATAATTTGTCAGTAGTAAGTGGGACATGAATAATTAAGGTTGGGGATACACAGAGCTGTGTTCATCAGAGAAGAGCGGGAACCTGCCACTTCCTGCTCTGTGCATAGAGTTAATCAGCCTTCAAATGGAGCCTATTCATTCGTTGATGTTATATTGTGTTCAAGTCTCTGGGCTTGTTGAACCTGTGATTCCAGCATTTTGTATCAGTTTGCTGATGACAGATGAACATCATTGAACACATTTAGTTTATAAAGTATTGATCAGAAGACACATGCCTGCATTTTTTCAGCATCATATGTGCACAGGTGGACATCACGTCTGTGTGCCTCTCACACACGTTGCTGTATCCGTGAGAGACCATTTATTGTATAGAGACTGGGTCTGGAGGCTTCTGGAAAATGGAGTTGCCATGGCAACAGCAAGCCGTGAGAGATGCTATTCGGTGTGTGGTGTGACGCTGTTGATTGAGGGGAGTGTGTGGGGGTGTGGGGATTGCCCAAAGATGGGGATGAAGGGGTTTTAAAGTTAGAATCTGTGTCGCCCAGAGAGGCGACCGATGCTGTGGCTCCGCCCGAACACACCATCGTGACCTGACAGTTTCACTGTGTGTGGGTGTGTCTGTGTGTGTGTGTGTGTGTGTGTGTGTGTGTGTACGCAGACATGCATTACTCTGTATGGTGATGATGATTTCTACATGATTTACATCTGTAGACACTTCCACAGTGTGTGTGTGTGTGTGTGTGTGTGTGTGTTTTATTAAAGGTCCATTCACAGAGGCACCTTGGCTCTAATTCTGCTGAGGTTAGAGCTTAGACATTCAAATCATAATGTTAAGTGCAACCTCAGTACAAAGATACCCCCAGCTACTCTTTTAATGGGGTACTTAAACCTTCAAAATGTGAAAAAAAAACCCACGTCTGTCAGTAGTGAAAAGTATTCGTAGTAATTTCTTTAAAGAAATCTTGTTTTAGGTATTGTTTCCATTTGTCATTTCCTGACTCCAGTGGACTGTCTTATCCCACCTCATTGCAAGGTACTCGTTATCCAAAACCCTGAAACTGGTGGAGGCTTTTCTGTAATGATGTACCGGCTGAGTGATTTCTTTGCAGGAAAACGTTATGGCCGAGTGTGAGAGAGGAAGCTGCTCATGATTTAGATTTTTTTCTAGCGCGCAGAACAGAAATACATCCGTGACCTCAGGATTAAATTAGAGAGTGAGCTGTGGAGTAGTAAAACTAAGAATAAGAATACATTTAAACATCTACAGTAGTGCTGTAACTCCACCTTATGACTCCAGTAAAAACTGAAATGAAATTGAGCTTCCTTTCTGTACCACCTCTATGATTTTTTTTTTCTTTTACAAAGTCTAATTTTAGTACATCAGTGCCAAATCTGATAAAGCATTACTTAGTAACACAATAAACTCGCACAGCTGGAGGATCATTATGATCACAGTTGAGGAATGAAGTAGATATATTTGGCCATAATCACGCAACTATTTATCATCAGGACACTTGGAACATAATGGGGTTGTTTTTAATATTAACACCCAGTCATCATATTATCACTGCCAAGTGGATTTCCTTATCACTAAAACCAATTCCAGACAACCAACACAATCACGGCTCTATTTGAGCTGTTAAACCTTAAATAAATGGTAATAAATCATCTCAGGAATGTAAAAGTGAAAATAAAATAGAATGAGGTGCATTGGGTTTTCACTGGCAGTTCATTTACATTAAACACATTCCACTTTTCCCTGTTTAAATTAAAGGCATTTGTCTTTTTAGTTTTGTTTGATATCCTAGTTAAAAAGTGATAAAGTGATTATATTTAGTAAAATCTGTAAAACCCTGACTGAGGAACGAGTTTTCTCATCTCTGGGGAGGCTGACGTCTGCTGCAACCTGAACACGATGTTTTGTAACAGAATGAGTCACTTGACAGTAGTTATCTTCAATCATCTCTACCAGAGCCATTTCCTTTCTGTCTGATACCACATAATGCTGCACATTTAAGCAACCACAACCCCACTGTAGGTCATTCACCATAAAAACAACCGTGTTGACAAGTAATCTGGTACCATATTGAAAGAAAAAAATCACCAGTGCCATAATTTCATTTGTCCTGCCGCAGTTTCCCCTTTTTCCGGAATATTTTATGAGTTATAGTCAATGTAACAGTACTGGATAAGTGAATCTTTGATGAAACTGCAAAATTTCTGCATTAACGTATAATTTTAAAAAAAATTTAGGTTGTTTGAATCAGGATTCACCTGACACCGCAGAGCACCAAGTGGCATATTCTGTCTTGTTCCAGCTGACACTAACTTCTATAAAATTCATGAAATGAGGGAAACTGCACTGGGAATAAGATGATTTATCTCACCACAGCTGGCTGAATTCTTTGTCAAGGCTGAATTAAAGAACAAATGACTCGTTAGGAGAGTTTTTTGGCAGGCTAACCATCATAAAAAGCAAAAAACTTGGTGTGTCTAATGGTATTAAGGTAAACTAAAGATATCTGGCATGCTCTCTGACTCAAATATACTCGCACATTTGTACACTTGATTGAATTTTCTGGGTGCTCAGTGTCTGGGAGCTGCAGGTTCTCCATGCCCAGTGAGACATCATCCCGACTCTCCTCACTGTGCTCACAGGCAGTCAGACGAAACCTGGCCAGCAGTCAGCAATTACTCTTTTAAAGGAACACTACAACGTTTTGGGGGAAAATAGTGGGAGTTTGGCTCAGAGTCTGTTATCAACTTCTTCTTCTTCTTTGTACATTCACAGAAATAGGTTTAGCTCTTGTTTAGCTTGGCTTAGCTTGTCTTAGCTCAGCTTGGCACAAAGACTGAAAGCAGAGGGAATGGTTGGCCTACTTAGCTTTTCTCCAAACCAGTGACCAGTGGTACCTACCTGCCACAGTTTCATCACTCAATCCCAGGTGTCTTATGGCTGTGTTGTTGACAATGCTAACAACTTTTAACATATCAATAAGAAGAGTTTGGGAGTTGTCAAAAGATCTATGTATGGATGATGGAGGACAACCACTTTTGCATCCTGTTTGTACCATCTTGGTCCCAGCATGTGGTACACCTCTTAAAGCAGTCTGATATTTCTAAAAATACTTGGCCTTCTTGCTCACAGTCAGATGGGACAATCGATGATGTGTTTCCAGGGCAGAAATTGATCTGGGGAGTTAATTTTTAGCCAAGGCGAGTGCAAAGCCGGGGGAAACCCCTCTTAGTTCTGTTAAAGCACAGCTTCCAGCAATAGCAACGTTTTCTTATCTGCAGTTTGTATCCTGTATACCAAAACATCAACTCATCACAGACTGAGCTTAGTTTTAACATTTTGTTAATGAATCCTTTCTCATCCTCACCCATTGTTATTTTTTTTCGTCTTCAGCTGCATGCACCAGCAGTCAGGAATGGACCATGAGCCAAACTATACAAGAGCTTCACTTGGTAAGTGTTGGGATTTAACTTTCGCAAATCAGTGAGCAAGGTTTAATATTAAATTCGTGTTTCCTCTCCATGTGTATCTGTGCACTGCAGGGTGTTTTGGGAGGTCTGTGCAGTGGGAAGTCTGCCCTGGTCCACAGACACTTGACAGGAAGTTACCTACAGCTGGAGAATGCTGAGGGTTGGTTACACATGTCCTTATCTGAAACACAGATCAATAGACATTAATACTGACTGTATTCCATTTAGATGATCCAGAGGCAGGGCCATGGAAAGATATTCATGCTGCTATAACAGGTTAAAATATCTGCTGTGCAAAAGGTCTGTTACAGCTCCCGTTTATTGCCTCTGTGTATATGCAGGGCGCCAGTACATTAAGGATGTCCTTGTTGATGGACAGAGCCACCTGTTGATAATCAGAGAAGAGACGGAGCTCCCAAGTGCTCAGGTGGGTTGGTAAAACTGGACAAGCAAGTCAACTTGATGTAAACTGGTCCTGACGCACCTGTGTGTTTTGACTGATCCTCCTCTTCTCCATTCCCCTCAGTTTGCAAGTTGGGTGGATGCAGTTATTTTGGTCTTCAGTCTGGAAAATGAGGCCAGCTTTCAGGAAGTTTACAAAATCTACCACCAGCTCGCTATCCACCGGCCTGTTTCTGAGATACCGTTCATAGTAGTCGGCACTCAAGGTAAGACACTCACACATAAGACTGTGCTCTGATTTCAGATGTTCGCAGAGTTGGAGCTTTGTCACATTTGTGATTTGGTTTTTTTTTGTTTTTTTTCTAGATAAGATCAGCAGCACCAATCCCAGAGTAATAGATGATGCCAGAGCCAGACAGCTTTGCTCAGACGTGCGGCGCTGCACTTACTATGAAACCTGTGCAACGTACGGCCTCAATGTGAACAGAGTCTTCACTGATGGTATGAGTCCCTTTCAAATTCACACCCGAGCACTGAGGGTTCTAAGATGAGATGCAGAAATATCAAAGTTTTGTGTCTTATTAGAGCTAATGTTTTTTTGTTCCACAGCTGCTCAGAAGATTATAACAGCCAAGAAACAAGCTGCTCTACTGGCGTCCTGTAAATCTCTCCCCAACTCTCCCAGTCACTCTGGAGGTTCCACCCCAGTGTCGGGAGTCTTTCCAGGACAGGTAGGACCGTTGTGAACCATCTGCTCCACACTATCTGAAAAAAAAGGTACTAAGTTGTACCACTTAAATTTAAACTATATAGACACATCCAGACACACCTCTTCATGGGGCTGTTTTTCAGGAGTTGGGCTCAACCACTTACTTCCAGTGAAGGGAAATCTTAATGCTTCAGCATACCAAGACAATGCTATGCTTCCAACTTTGTGGCAACAGTATGGGGAAGGTCCTTTTCTATTCCAGCATGACTGTGTCCCAGTGCACAAAGCAAAGTCCATAAAGACATGGCTGGATGAGTTTGGTGTGGAGGAACTTGATTGGCCCACACAGAATCCTGACCTCAACCCCATCCAACACCTTTGGGATGAACTGGAGCAGAGATTGTTAGTCAGGCCTTTTGGTCCAACATCAGTGCCTGATCTCACAAATGCTCTACTGCATGAATGGGCAAAAATTCCCACAGAAACACTCCAAACTCTTGTGGAAAGCCTTCACAGAAGAGTGGAAGCTGTTACAGCTGCAAAGCTGTCTGTGTGTTTAGAATGCGATGCCATTAAAGTCCCTGTTGGTGTAATGGTGTAGTGTCCCAGTGCTTTTTTCTATATAGTGTACATTTTCATGCTGAGTGTCTGGTTATTTTTGCTGTTGTAATAAACTCACTCATCTCACTCTTCTGTGTGATTATCGCTTACTTTATTGGATACATCCCCTTTGCTTGGACTCTTTCATTTCTTTAGGCCAGTAATGGTGGTCAAAGCAGTGACTACTCCTCATCACTTCCCTCCACTCCTGTGATCAGCCATAAGGAGCTCGGCAGGACAGTGAGGGGGGAAAAACAGGAAGGTGCCACGCCTGGGTCAGTCCGCAGTGCCACCCGGAGACGTACCTCCAGATTTGCGGTATATACTTGTCAAGTTATTGTTTTTCAGGGGCCTAAAGCAGCCATGAGGCTCAACCAAGGAAAATTTTTCCTTTTCCATCTTGTCATGGAAATTGTCTGTGAATACGCAGCACCTCATGAAATGAATACACAAAAACATTGATGGTTTTAGAGTAATCATATTGTCAAATCATCACAATAGGAGATAAACAAACTTTAATCCAGGAAGTCAGAAGGAGTGTCTGAACGGACAGGATGGACACACTGTCTCATATAGTTTTCCAGCCAGTGAGCTGACCATTGGCAACTTTCCAGGTGGAATAAACAAAGGCTCATTCCAGGACTTTACCTTCTAAAGAGGCTACACAAGAGGCTACAACTGTTGTTCCAATGAACAGAAATTTAAAAAAAAGTTCAAAAAAACAAATTTACAACCACTTTATTTTTATATTTCCTTTCTTTCTTTTTTCTTTTTAAATTTTGACCTTACTTATTACCAGAATCACATGCTTTTATTTGACTCTAGACACTGGTAATAGTTGTCAGAAATCTTGGTGCTTAAAAACGAATCAAGACCCCGGGTAGCAGAAATGGAAATGGTTAAGCTCAATTTATAAGCCAGCTTTTGCAGTCAGCTGAAACTCCATTTACATTTCCAAATACCTTTAATACTTTTGTGTTTAAATGCAAAGCAGCTCCTAAGAAAATCTTCTTTCTTTAATTCTAAATTATACATATATATTTTTAGCCAACTACCCCATTCTTCCCTCTGATGCAGTTATTACTTCTGTTGTTTGCTTAGGGCCGGAGAGGCAGTGACTCAAACAGAAGGAGTGCAGACTGTAAGGCAGATCTGGGCAGTGGACGCTCCATTCCCATCAAACAGGTAGGACACAGATTCGCACCCGATGCAGAAACAAATATGATGTAACTAAATCTGTCTGGAGAGGGCACACGACCAGCAATCACTTGAAATGTGTGAAGGCAGCCTCATCATGCAGAGTGATGAAGTGTTGTGATCTCCCATGTTGGCCTGATGAATAGGCTAGTGGGTGTTTCTGGCAGCCAGCAGTCGTTATGTTGCAGGAATCTGTGAGATGAACACACAAGACTTTGGTTATAAATTCTCACTCCTCAGTTTTTTGTCACCTGCATCAGGGCATCTTGCTGAAGCGCAGTGGGAACTCACTGAACAAAGAGTGGAAGAAGAAGTATGTCACGTTGTCCAACGATGGCATACTGTCCTATCACTCCAGTGTCAATGTGAGTCAGTGTGTTGACAGAGCCCTCTGAAGTATTATGCCACTGCAAGCCCCAGTGGCAGCTAATGGTTTATGGTAATGACCGATGTTTGACTTGGCAGGACTACATGCTAAATGCCCCCGGGAAAGAGATGGACCTGCTGCGAGTGACAGTGAAGGTGCCGGGAAAGCGACCGCCTCGTGCTGTACCCGCCTGCGGCCTTCCAGTTGGACTCAATGGACGGGTCAAAGATGCGCCAGCACTTGAGGGTGTCAGCCCAGGTCAAAGAATAAATGTTTTTTGAATTTAAGTCCTTAAAAACAAGTATACAAAGCTTAGGTACAGATTTTTGAAAAAGCATAAAACAATAAGAAAAAAATACAATCTGAATAGTATTTCTTAACTAATCTAATCTCAACTTTGCAAGTTTAAAGACACATAATAGCTCTGGTGTTGGGCTACATGTGTGTGAGGACTTGAACAGGAATGATGAATAGTAAGAAAAAACAGAAACAAAATCCTGATGAAACATACTTGTTGAGGGCAAAAAGCAGAGAAATTCAAGACTACAGTAAATGTACAGTTCCTTTAATCTGAAGACTTTTGTGACAAAGGATTAAGCATGGCAATGTTTTACAAAAGAAAAGTGCACTGAGAGTTTGAAAGCCTTCAGTACTCCATGCGTCATGCTGTCTCTGGAGTTCAAACATTACCAGTAATGCACTTTTTAATTGCCTTTGCTCTATTTTTCATTCGATGTTTGCCTAAATTACTCTATTATTAAGTACATGTTTGATGTCATCCCTACAGTTCCTGTCAGTGCCAGCAGCCTCCTGCAAGTGGAGGAAATGGAAGGGCTGGGTAGTGCGCTCTTCCTGAGGAGTAACAGAGGTGTGCAGCGATGTCCATCTGCACTGTCTAATCACGCTCAAAGTGTTGGTGAGCAAAGGACCTTTTAATCTGTGCATATGTTTAGCTTAAAAGACATAAATGTTTTGTATCTGATTTAATTTGGGTTTTTGTGTGTGTGTGTGCGTGTGCGTGTGTGTGTGTGTGTTCTTGTGGACAGACTCTGCAGTTGAGGGTGTGTCTAGCTCGTCCTCCACCAAAGACGTGGGCTCCTCTTCCCCCGTGACAGACAGGAAGAAGCATCGCAGAAAGAAGAGCATGAACCAGAAAGGGGATGCAACCATTGGCCAAGCAGATGGTAAAGGCTAAGAATTCCATGTGTCTTTGTCTTCAGCGTTTAGCAAATCCCAGACAATAACTGCAACAATCACACTCTGATCGTTAAGATGTAATGTTAATTTAATTTAAAAAGTAATTTAATTATGTTTTATTTCATCATGTAATCTTCATTATTTCCTTTTTTCTCTCTTTGGCTTTTTGTAACATTTTCTGTCTCCTCATGTAGCCAAGCGCAAAATGTGGAAGCTTAAAAGCTTTGGTAGCTTAAGAAATGTGAGCAAGACAGGTAATCTGCCATTTTACACCTTTTAAGCTCTGACATAAAAACATGCTTTTACCCAACGGTGGTCAGACATGGACACTTGACTGCAATATTGCATGCAAACAAAACTGTCTTCTTAGTTCACAATGCTTACTGTTGCTGAGGTTTCTACGTTTGAATGACAGTCGATGAAAAGTCTCTTGTACGTTCCATGTTGATGTTTTTTTCTGTGTGTGTGTCTGTCAGATGAGGATAACTTTGACTTCCTCATTGTGTCGAGCACTGGCCAGACTTGGCACTTTGAAGCCCAGAGTGTGGAAGAGAGGGACTCCTGGGTCCAAGCCATTGAGAGCCAGATCCTGGCCAGCCTGCAGCTGTGTGAGAGCAGCAAAAACAAGGCAAGAAGAAACAAAGGCATACACTGCATTAATACCATGATCATTCCTTTTTAATATATTTGACTGACATGTATTAACTTCACTGATTATGTCCTGAATTCCTAACCCTGCAGTTGTTATGATTTAGCTGTTGTCACTGTAGTCATGAAAACTCTAAGAAACTCTAAGAAAGGTAAAAAAAAATAACAAAAAGAAGAAGGAATTTGATTTAATAAATAAAAGTGTGTCATTTACAATGAAGCTCAGTAAGCTGTAGGTATGTGTGAGCATAGTTTATATCAACATACAGAGCCAAATACTTTTAATTGCTTTTAACTTGCTTCACAAAAACAAGAATCTGGATACCACAGAAATGTTCAAAACACATTATGTTGCACAATTCCAGTAGATTTGAGCATTTAGCATGATCAAAATATGTGGGTGTATATGCAGACGAATCAAATTTAACGTTTATTGGTGGTGATAAAATAACACAACACAACATAATAAAAAAACACCTTTGTATCTTCTTCGTATAATCTGTCCATGTGTGTGCAGCAGTAGTGTTATGTGCACCACCACAATGATAATTTAAATGACAACTGACAAAATATTATGAATATTGCTTGAAAAATGTTCTCCCACGCTTTCATGCAGCTACAAAGCAAACAGTGGCACAAATGTGGTTAAAATGCTGTTGTTTTGTTTTTTTATGGCGCACAATGCCTTTTTTGTTATCAGCATTATGTTGCCCTGCTTGCACCAAGGAGGGCAAAGTCCCACACCTGAGGTTGTGTTTATGCAGATGATCAAGTGGTGCAGTGCAATCATGTGCCCATATTAGCATGAAATTGTGTCCTTGTCCTTGTTTCCATCTGCTCAGACCAACTTTCAATGCAGAACAATTCTTAAGACATTTTATACAGAGAATATGCATTAACTGTTTATGTAGTGAAACCATTTGTACACTAGTTGGTGGGTATAGGATGTGTCTGTAGGATGCAGCTTAAGCTCTATCAAAGATTTACTCAAAATTTCTAAAGCAGATTTTTTTTGTTTGAAATCAGAAATAATCTATTGGTTGTGTAAACTCTTATCAGAGCTTCAAAGCAGAGGCACTGTTGTACTATTGTAAATGTATTCAAATATGACCAGTGGAAGGCAGCCTTTGTTATTTTAGTAAGCACAAAACAGACAGCAGTCCCGCAAACACCTTTATTTTATGACATAACATTTAAATTCAGTTTCAAAACTGATTTTATCTGCCTTGGCGTACATTTTTAGGGTTGTATAATCATATATCTGTGCTGCGTATTTGTACTTTGGGACTCCTGGATAAGAACAGTTTCCTCATAAGAGAAGCTGGACTCTCTTCTCAGCCCATTAGGAAACTGTTACTGCTGTGGCTTTTAAAAGGGATGAGGACAGCTAATTAGGTTGGCCATTACCAAAACCCGCCCCATCTCCAGAACTGTATGCGGTCCCGTCCACTAATGGGCTGTGCTGGTTTCTTGTGTTGAGAGCCTGTCCTTCTGTGGAATCACTTTCATCATCTCCAAAAATGGTAATTGCCACTAATATAATGATTCTCAATAATTACTTTAATCCCTGATGCGTTAATGTTATGAGGACTGTATGTCTTAGGAGGTGAAAACTGATCACTTTACAGCTCTAAATGGTTATAATAATGATTATAGCCTTCTTGCACAGATTTTTCTCCCTCTCAGACATGCACGCTTCTGTGGACATCATGCATGGGGTGGAGGGGGGCGACTTTATCCAAAATCGCTTTGCCCAGACTTTATCCAGCCAGCTCAAATCTGACTGAGCTCATGTGTGAATAGAGCAGGACATTGTCTGGAGAATTTCCACTGAGCGAGTAGAAGTCTTGACGACATTGCAAAGAACGTAGCTGCTTCTTACCCTTTTCTTCTTGCTTGTAGGTTGCTCTTTTATCAATATATTCCCAAATACATGTAGTAAAATCAGTCATCATTATGGATAAGTTCTCCTGTTCCTGTACCCAGCTGCCACCCCTTGCCTACAATTAAATGGAAGTGAGAACTTGGCACTGAAAATCTCCTCTTATGTGCTACGTGTGTGGAAAAGGCAACTCTGTGACGGAACCTGATTGTTATGTGTAAAAACAGCTTTGGAAATTGTAATCATTGTTGTTGATAATGAGAGCAGCTAGCAGAGCTAGTACCTCATGGGGTTATCTCACTGGTGTTTCTCTCTATGTTCTCCACAGGCTCGCAAGAACAGCCAGAGCGAAGCAGTGGCTCTGCAGGCGATCCGCAACGCAAAGGGCAACAACTTCTGTGTTGACTGCGATGCTCCGAGTTAGTGGCGCATACTTATAAGTTTTCTCCCACATGTTCATAACTGTGTCTGGCTTTGGTACATTGTTAATCTTGTCTCGTATCAACACTGCATGTGTCTTCCCTCCTGAAGCTTTTTTTTTTTTTCATTTGCTCTTTGCTCGTGTTTTCCATGTTAAGCGTCTGTGATGTAGCATAGGCATGAGGCATAAGAATCAAACAGTTTCACACTACAGCCAGGATGTCCATACGTTTTAGAGTACTTTTATTTAGGTGGGGCAATAAGCTGTGATGAATGTGGAGGAAAATCATTTGTTAAACACTTGAGGCTTTGTATATTTTCCCTCTCCGAGAGCAAAGTTGGTCAGTCACTAGAAAATGGATGTGACACTACTACATACATTTTTTGACTACATGGGAAGTCAAAAAAGACCGAGTGATTCTGACCCTCCCCTACCTTTGGACTATTCATATACATTTAACATAACATACTATTTAAAAACACTGTTGTCAGATGTTGTAAAAACACAAAATGATCGTATCACTCGAACACAAATAAAGTTACTAACTTGCCCTACTTTACATGTTATCACAGATAAACTCAGATGTGGCATCACTTTTTTGTTTTCTGTGTGGGTTTTCTGAATTTGAATTAATGTAGAAGAAAGTTAGTGTTTCTTTCAATAATAATTGCTTTCATGTTGTGTAACTGTGAAGGCAGGCTTAAGAAACCTGAATTACATGAAACTCATAACCTAAATACCGAATCTTTTCTCAATCCTCTTATGTCATAAAACAAAATGTCTGCCTAAACAGTTGCTGCAGTGCTAATTGCAAGGTAAATGAGCCAGTTAGGCAGGGACGTACAGACATTTGGATGCGTTCGGTTTCAGTCCAACGCAGGAGCAATAAGCTGCAAAGCATATTTATGGTGAACTTTTTGTTATTTTTTAGAAATACAGTCAGCAAAGTTTCATTTCAATGTCATTAATATACTCTGTAATTATGATGACTTAGACATCACTAAACCAAATAAAAATAGATGAAATGCTGAATATTCTAATGTTGGAAGACTTTAAAGGGCCAGAGCTTCAGTGGAAAATATTCTTTGGCACATTGGCCACAGATTTAACAGCTCAGCTTTAAAATTTGTCCAAACAGGATTTCACACAACTTTAGACACTTGTGTGGCAACTGGGAGAAATCTACATGGAAAAAATCTATCAGCTGTACACAAATAGCCATAGTCAATGAAGCTGTGGCCTAATTCATTGTGTTCTCTCTCAGATCCAACCTGGGCCAGCCTGAACCTGGGCGCTCTCATATGCATTGAGTGTTCAGGGATCCACAGAAACCTGGGGACCCACCTGTCACGTGTTCGCTCGCTGGACCTTGATGATCTGCCACGGGAGCTCACGCTGGTTCTCAGTGCCATCGGCAACCACATGGTGAACAGTATATGGGAGGCGCGCACTCTGGGCCATCGTAAACCAGCACCTGATGCTACACGGTAAAGACACACCGTCGCAAAAGACAAGAATGGAAAACAAATATGAAGAAATGATGTGTCTGAGGTTACCAGTTTCAGTAAAAATCAGTTGTCATTCTTGAACAGCAGAAAGACAAGAAGCTTTTTCACTGAGTATTCATCATCTTCTACTCGTTTCTCTTGTTCAGTGAGGAACGGGAGTCGTGGATCAGGGCCAAGTATGAGCAAAAACTGTTTGTGGCACCGTTGCCTCCTCCCACTCCTGGCGAGGGCCCAGACATCACGCTATCTGGCCGTCTTCTTTTGGCAGTGATGGAGCACAACCTCCCCAAGCTGCTGCTACTTTTGGCCCACTGCACTAAAGAGGACATTAATGCTCCTCTCAGCATGGCGCTCTCCTCCAGGTCACTCTTAGCGCTGCGACTGCCCGGCTCTGCCCTGCACGCGGCCTGTCAGCAGAGTGATGTGGTGATGACGCAGCTTCTGGTTTGGGTGTGTTTACCTCCCTCTCCCTCTCTGATATAGGAATCATTAAAAATGTTGTATAGATTATCTGATTGCATGGGTACAGTGAAGGTACATTAAAATGTAGTAAAGGATGATCCACAAGGTGTGAAACTGTGGAAAATACTCCATCAGTATATTGCATAAGTTACACAGGGAGAAAAAGGGGGACTGGGTATGAAATAAGTAGCTATAGATGGGTGGAGGAGCCCCATACACAATGTGCAGGACCCAGAATTTTGTGCTGCACCCCTGGAGTTACGCCAGTCTGGCAAAATAATAAATGTTACCCTTCAAGAACCTCTAAGCAATTTCCTCAGCAAAAAACAAAAAGCATTTAACCAGATGACTCAGCAGACCACTCAAGGGTGATCAATATGTGTGAAAGGCACTAAAACTCACCGAGTCACACCTTGCCGGGATCATTTAAGACCGTCCTGCAAGGCTGAGGTTGCAGTCTGTTCCACATGTGATAAAAACCTTCTTAAAATGAATATGGGTTAATTACATAAGCTAATAAATATTTTATTTTCTCTTTTGTTATATATGCATCATCAGTATGGCTGTGATGTTCGATATCGGGACGCTCAGGGGCAGACAGCACTGGTTCTGGCTCGCAATGCTGGCAGCCAGGAGTGTGTTGACATCTTGCTTCAGTACGGATGCCCAAATGAACCAACCACCGCTGTCGGTTTCACAGCACCTGCGACATCCAGCCTGACGGTTGCCACGACACTCAAGATCTCGCACAAGAGCAGCAGCACCAGCTTGAGTTACAGCACGTCGAGAAGAGCAGTGTCATAATCAAAACGTGTCATCGTGGTAAACTCTGTGTGTGTGTGTGTGTGTGTGTGTGTGTGTGTGTGTGTGAGCATGTCGCTTTGCCGTCATAGAGTCCTGTACACTCAGGACAGGAACAGCAGGACTGATGGATATGTTGCCAGATGTTGCACTCCCTAAGGTGTGTCTGCTGGAATGATTTAACCAAAACTAAAAGAGACATTTTCCTGATTACACTTCCTGTGTAGACTATGAAAATGAAAAATGTTATCAGTAGGAATGTATTGCACTGTGTACCAGCTGGTATGATTCATATTTCACCATGCAGTCAATATTCAACTTTACTCTACACTCAGTTAAAGAACGGAAATTTGCCTTCGGCCTCAAACAAGCTTATCCGAGCATCACGAACCCAGAGAAAAAGAACTGCAATAAGTTTGCGATTTCATAGATGGATGTCGCTATTTTCAAGTCTGCCTCTGTCTGCTTGAAATTCTACCCTTACAAACGTACCCATATTTCTTACCTTTATTGACGGCGAATGTCGGTTTTCGTTTCAGAGTGCATATGCTGTGTTACGTTCAACACAGCCGGTCGCTCAATGCATAAATAATGTTGTGCAAGCCTGGGAAAAAAAAAAGAAGAAAAACAGAACAGTGACTGAAAAAGAGAGGCTGTTTCAAAGCTAATCAAAACAACTGTATAGAAATGCATTGATAAAATATTATAATTCTAAAAATTTAAAAAAGTGCTTCATTTTCCAGATTGTTATTGTATGATTTGTACAGTTGGTTCTGTGTATAAAACTCAAAGGGTTACTCTCAGCTGTTCAGAGGCTTGCTGTGCAGCGTCTTGGTTCGGTTGTCCTTTAAGTAACCACCTGATTAACTCTTTGACACCCAAGACTGAGATTTCTATGTTACGTTTGTATCACTGTGTGTGACATGAACACTGTACATGATGTGTGCATTATGACTTCAGCAGCAGCAGCAGCTCGTTATCAAGGCGAGTGTAAAACTAGATGTGTAAATGAACAAGTGAAATGCCTTGATATCGATTGAATGTATACAAAAGCCGATGGTTTGAGTTCATTATTTCCCACACTTATGTGTTTTATAGATGATACAGTTTTGGTGACTGTCAGGGCATTTATTTTTTACTTACAACATATTATTCTTACTGTGACTAATTAAATAGTTTGGTTTGATAGATTAAAATTTGGCAAAGGTTCTGATCTATAAAACCGGGCCTTCGAATGACTATGATTATATTTGTAAGTGGATGAAGATCAACACAAAATAAGGGAATGTTGCCCAATTTAACATTTAAAAAAAAAGGTATAAAAAATAACCCTCCTGCAGTACTGTGTGTATTTTTGTGTTACTCTGAAGACACCGCTGAGTGTACATGTCTGTGATGTAAGCATCTCTCCATTTGTATTATTTGTATTTTTTTACTCATGCGATGGTTCATAGAGCATTCATTATCAATACACTCTAAGGCTACTGCCCAAGATGTGGTCGTGTTGTTCAGAGTTGTGTGTGTGTTTATTTCTGCACCTGGACTAACAGCAGACCTCATTTCAGAAGGTGAGCTGAGTTTTTGTTTGTTAAATTTCCATTAAGGAAAGCGAGGAAGACTTTAGCAGACAGTATAATCGTATGCTGGTGTTCAGAGGGCTGACATTTCAGATGGAACCAAAAGCTGTTTTCTGGACACGCAGAGCCAGTGGCCATGACTTAATACTCAACCAGTATTTGAATGTGACGTCTTCCGGATCAAACCAGCTCTCGCTAAAGTCCTCTACTGGCTTTGATCCACTTACTTCTAGGTCAAAGTCGTGGACTCATTTTTTAAAAAACTATTTATATCTTCCCTGAGATGGTTTCAGTTTCATATATTCGCATAAATAAAGTGATTCACTGGGCACACATAGGGACAAAGGTGACATCACGAGGGTCAGACTTTCAGCAAACCCTCCAGCCTGTGGGCCACACCTTCTCACATACACAGGTTGAAGATCCAAATGTCAGATTATACGTATTTAAAAGTCGATTCTGACAAGCCAACTATAAATTATTAATAAGCTCCTTTAAGAGTTAATCACTATAACTGACTAGTAGAGATTTAATTTTCACATTCTAACGTGTCATTTCCACTTATGAAGTTTCAGGTTCAGATATGTTAACTATCATCTGGTTTTCTCTTTCACTCTTCAGTCTTAATGGGTCATATGTTAGTAAGCAACGTTAGTTAGTGAGCGACGGTGGATGGTCAGTTTGTCTGTTTAAAGAGTAGGCCTATAAGAGATAATATGGCTGACATATCTGAATGTATTTGTATGGGAGGCACAACACCAATCTGGCGTGAGCCAAAATCTTTTCCAGTGCTCTGGTATACTCCGATCAGCCACCACAACATTGAAACCACTGACAGGTGAAGTGAATGAAATTAATCATAGGTTTACAATCCAGCGTTCTGAGGGGAAATCTTGGGTTCTGTGACACACACCACCCATCTCCCCATCTGGACAATGTACCCCGTCACATTTCAAAAACAGCTCAGGAATGTCACAAGGACCACAACAACAACCTGTGGACTCCCCAGATCTGAACCCAATCAAGAATCTGTGGGATACGCCAGAATAAGCTCAATCTACCTTTGCACGAGGTGGGGCCACCCACCTGGAGGCCTAAATAAACTAATAAAAGGCCTTATAAGGGCCTATTTTAGAGTGATTTTTACAAACTTTGTTTCTCTCAATCTTGTCCCTTCACCCTTGTTTGTCCACTCAGCTATTGAAAGTAAAGTCCTCATGATAATCTTAGAAGTAGATTAAGGAATGTATGCCAGGAGGACTGGGACAGAGGAGACTTTCTAAATAAAGACCAAAATGAATGCTTTACCACTGAGAATAAATTTTAGATAGATTTAGATTTAGATTCCACGAATCACATTTTTTCTTTCATGCGCAATCACTTGTTAGCTTTACACCAATCTGAGGTTTGTGGTTTACGTTGTTGAATAGTTAATATCTTTCAAAACAAGCGATAACCAACATGAGTCTGGATCAAAGCTACAACATCAGAAAAAAGCTGGACGGTTTATTAATTAGTGCGCTATGTGCCTGTCAGATGATACAAGCTTTCTGTTTTTAGCAATCCTGCAATCCTGTATGTCTGGCTGACGTCAAAGGACAAAGCCCCATTAACAACAATGAGTGGCCAAGAGGACTTTTCCTCCTGTCTGCAAATTCCAGTTTTCCCTTAATATAAAAAGCACATTCCAACAACATGGATTATTTATAAATACTTTATAAGCACTACATGTTCAGTGTTTCTCAAGTTGATTTGAGATGACATGAAAAACTGCTCAGTGAGACTCCTCTTGCAGTAAATTATGTCCTTGGCCAGGATTAAGTCTTTGAACTAGGCAAAGATCTTAGCGATGAACTCCCGGAAACGTTTGGCGTACTGCTCCGGGTGAACTGTCGAGATTTCAGCTCCCGCCTGCAAAACACGCACAGACACAGTCAATTAGAGATAACTGGATGGAAAACAAAACCTTGTGCGTTTTGCAGTGTAAACATCTAAACACAGCACAAGCTATCAGTCCCTTTAAAGAACAACTAGTCTCTCACCCCGTGTTTGACAGCCTTGGCAGCGTGAGCAGCTTTCTTCTTGGTGTCGTACTGCGTCAGCACGTCAATCAAACCCATAAAATACACCTCCCTCTGCGGTGCACCTACGTGGCAGTGATTCAGAGCATTTGGTGAGTGATATCGATCTGCACGTCCAATCTTATCTGCTGGAGCCCAGCAGAAAATGTAGGGTGTGTTTCACAGCATAGGGCTCCTGTAACCTACTTAAATCCACCAGAGATATCTCAGCTCTCAGGACTCACCTACAGCGCTCTGAATGGCGTACACATCCACGTAAGGGTCGAACTCTCCGGGACCCATGGGTTTGAAGGCGTTCATGTAGCCACCGATACCCTCAGGTGAAGGGGATCCCTGAGCAGGAGCCAGGTTACTTTCATCCTCCTCTTCCTCCTCATAGGATGACTCCATCTCCTCCTCCTCCTCCTCCCTCTCAGCTCGCTCCACATCATGGATGCCCAACAGCAGGCTGTAGTCCATAATCCTCATTCGCACCAGAAACTGCAGCAAGAGGACACACGTGCACAAAGTTATGTCAGAGGATTAAAAATAAAGGCTGCATGCTTCTTCAGTGCCTTTTTCTTACTTCAGTATCTCTGCCGAGCTTGTCCATGATCTTCTCCTTCTCCTCATTGCTCACATAAACTTTTTGCATGTTATTCCTGAAGTCTACATCTTTATAAGTGGGGAGCTCCTTCACCTGGAGGTACACAATGAAGGTCAACTACTGTGAAATCACAGTATTCATTAGCATTTTTCTCATTAAAACATAATCAGTGGTCGTGTTCCCAGTGAAACCAAATAATTTTACCCCAAATAGGCTTACTGCTTTCCAAATCAACACATTTGGAAAGATCAAAGGTTTCCACAGCTCTGCAGTTATTTGATCTCCATCCATTCTGCTATTTGTAAGTCTTTCTATTGAGGTCAGAGGGGTTCTGATGTTATTTAAACTTTACTGATGGGTGATTTTTCGTTGAAAACATTTCCAAAATTCTAATATTAAAATCCCATTTGTCACAATGCACAAACAACAACAATTAGATACAATATAGGTTGTGATTTCTCACTCTGCCCTCAACCAGACATTTCTGTGGTTTGTTGGTTTGTTGTTAGAGGCAGAACATGAATATCAGGGCGTCATGAGTTGTTCTTGTCAAGCAAACAAGAAAGAATTACAGGTTTAATTATATTTCACCATAATTCTTTCAGTTACCGGGGTCTTTGTTTTTGTTAGAAATATGAATCAAAAGCACAGAACTGGTTCAGGGGGTTGAAAAAGGGGCATCCCACCAATTTTACATGTTAAAATCAGTTCTTCAGAAGAAATAACCATCAGCTGGTGAAAGCAGTTATATTGTGTCTTCTGTCCTGTGCCCATTGTATGATGAAATATCTCAGCAGGATACCATCAATTAAAGCTAACAAGCTCAAACAATCACCAATTCATCATCTTTTCAATGAGCATGAGTCAAAAGAAAAAGATGAAAAAGAACAGATTAATGTGGTTAGTAAAACTGAAAAACTGAACCTCTCCAAGACCACACTCATGCTTGCTTGTTGCTGAAAACAAGCTGCTAATGGTCCACCCAGCTGTAGGTCTGCCTTCTGCAGTCCTACAGTGTCAATCTCACCTTCTCTTTAAAACTTGCTTCACGAGACACCAAGGAGCCCTGAGGAAAGAAAACACCTCCACAGTCACTCATACTTGAAGCCAAAACACCACAGAAACCATATTCACACTTTACTTTTCAAAGCTATGACTGTTATCTCGGCTAATCCCTATCAATCACGAGCCCCTGACAGTCAGTGTCTTCGGACGTGATACGTGAACGATCATGACTCCAAATGTTTGATCAGTGGTGATCGATCAGTTTACGGTTTATGCTTCCAAACAAGACTCAACGAATTCAGGAATATAATGAAAGTTCCAACACGTCCAGTAACATGAGGTGGTCAGATGAGGTGAGGCCTTGAGGATTTACCTTGAGGTCATACTTCCTGTGTACATGCAGTCTGTGGCTGAACATGTTCCTCATGACTAACAGGTAGGTGTCCTCGTTCTCCACAGTGACTCTGTACATGGCCAGGAACTGAGGGAGCAGCGTGTAGCCGTGGCAGGTGACAATATGCTAGAAGAGAACAGCAGTGAATGGGCAGTGGATGACGGGAAAATTAGGGAGACTCACTGCATCTACGGGCTTAACGAACCAACAAGGACAACAGTGGACGACGCTTTCAAACACATTTTATGATCTTCACTAGCATAACTCTGATCAAACTTTACTTGCTGATGACCACTGTGTGATGCAGTTCAAAGCTCTGGAACCTGATATGTGGCCACTATGTCGTGGTTCTTATCAAACAGGGTCCGTCTGCAAGCATTTTTACATTGTCATGGACTTTTTTGACAATAGATGCTTTAACCTGTCACAGTAGCAAAAGAACAGATGGAAGTACTACGATTAACGACAGCTCAATTCCATTTAGCTGTTGTGACAAAAAAGGTCTATTTGGACAAAAAGATGCAAAAATCCATATATAAAACTCCAACATTTTGTTTTGCTTGCATACAAACTCTAAATTTAGTTCAATGTTTTTATGGAGAGCATCATGTTCGTCATGATCATGATCAGGCTGCTCTTCATATATTTCTGTAGAAGCATAACACAGTTGTGACAGTGTGTCTTTAACTTTTATTAGATAGCTTTATAGATGCATTTAAATATTCAGACAAGAGCAGGGGTCATGTGTCATTACTTGTGGGAGAAAATCTCTGAAACACAGACTCACATCCTCATCTTTCTGCTTTGATGCTGGAAAAACCTTTGCCATGGTAACCAGGGATATCACAAAAAGAGCACATTTTCTCCTGACATACAAAAGACAAAAGGAGTGGAAAATATGTGACTAATAAGTGTGATCTCAGATTTTTACTGACTTTGAGTGTGAGTCTCAAGCTAGACCAGACAAGGCTCACTAAAATGTGGGTCAAGACCTTGTGAAATGTCATTTAAACCTCCTACCAGAAGTGCATTTTCCACCCATGTTAATTCTACCTGGTGATACTCGGAGAGGATGTTGTGCATTTCCTCCACCTCCTCACTGGAGATTTCTTTCACCACCAAAGTGCGGTCGTATGAGGTCAGCAGCAGCCCCACGCGCTGCCCGTCCTCGTCTTTGAGTGGAGGACTGCGGGCAAGAGACACCTGTTGGTGAGAGAGAGGACGGCACCTCAGAGCACTGCAAACATGTGACACGAGCTGTACAACACATCCACCCAGTGAAACCTTTTACATCCATCACACTGGCATCCTATTTCAAAACAGTCACTAAAACAGTCATTTATAAATGTAAACAAGATAGGAAATTTAAAAAGGTCAGACATATTTGTGTTATCAGGCTGTATTTTGCATTGAGGCACACAAAGCATGCACCTCGCATTGCCCTTGCAGATGTGCAGAAATGAACTGTCCATCATCGTACACTTTAAAGTGCACATGCAGCACACATCACATACAGTAATTGTGTGCTTAAGCAAATGTGTACTGAGCAGAGCGAATGATGAGTGTGTGCCACCTGGTGCATGCAAATATCATACAAAGAAATGCAAATTTAGAAGGGAGGAGATCATTACATGGAGACAAATGTTTCATATAGAAGAAAAAAAAAAACTTAAGATGTTCTGTGTTTGTGAAAGTCTGTGTCTTGGTTTTCAGACATCCTGTTACTCTGAACGCATCTCTGATTGTTGCAAAGTCAAACGTTGATTTGCAGGGGAAGTTTATCATCATACCTGGTAATCTTGATCCTCGATTCCAAAGCGCTCTCGCAGGTTTCTGAACACCTGTGGACAGTACTCTTTGAATTTGAACTGTCCGGGAAGATTCTCTCTGGGAAGCAAAGACATTTAATAGATAAAGAAAAAGTCACATAGCTTGAAAACATTAATTGTGCGTGCGTTTAATAGCACAGTGGAGTCTGCCAGCATTTTCATCATCCAAATAGACAACAACATCATTGGTTGAATCCTTCTTTAGCATCCTGCTGTTCCACTTGAACATGATTTCACCAAGGTAACAGCACTTCAGCTTCAGAAAACATATTTCATTGTTCTTCCCACCTCTCTCTTTATGAGTCTTTACGCGACCTGGATTCCTGAATGGATTAAAGGATTACTGAAAGCCACTCAAGTTTTCTAGATTCCATCCGTATAGAAACCTCTGAGCAGACAGGGTGCACAGCTCAGCTTCCATAAATCATTACTCTTCAACAGGCTCTGTCGAACACTTTGCCTGACTGACGCTCATCCTCTGTGAGCCGCACAACATCTTCTGATGAGTTCATCCATTTGGTTCGTCTGTGACTTTATGTTAATGTTCTGTAAGAGTAATGATCTGGTGTTACACAACCACTTAAACAACTAACAGGTTGGAAATGATGCTGCATTTCCAACTCTGGTCTGCTGTATGGTGTCACTCTTTTACAAAACCATAACAATATTGCATACTGCATCGCCAGGAAAAGCCAAATCATTTCTTCTTTCATCTTTTTGGCTGGTTTCGCTCTTATTGTCAGCGATAATAGCTGTAGCTGTGGTACTTTTAAAAGGTATTGTGAGGGTGGAAAAGCATCGTTGTTCTCCAAAAGGGTCTGCAATTTCTGATAAGCAACATGCAGGCAAATAAATCATAAGAGCCACATGAATCTGTGCAAATAACAGGAAGAAGGATGAAGGCTCCTACAGTCTGGCAGACAGAGTTGAGAGGAGCACAGTTACTTGTTGAAGAGGTGGTTGTTCACTTTGATCTTGGTGCTGGCTTTGAAGTCGTCTGGAAGCAGCATGACAGGTACAGGCACCTGGCCCAGGTCATTAATCTGCGCATGATCGATGAGGAATAGTTAATGTACAACATTCACACCCACGGACCAATAGAAGAGGACTCATGAAGGGGCGCACGCACCTACCGAGTGACTGACTCCCCACATCAGGACGCTCAACACGGGGTCACTGGCTCGGAAAACCTCCACTTTCTGCTGCACAAAGTGTTTCTTCTTCGTCTTCCTCTTTGGCGCCAGGGTGCTCAGGGTGTTGGAGGTTGCGCTGGGAGAAGACATCGTGCTCTGCCTGAGCACCCGTGTCTCAGTGTGAGCAGGTTTTTTTAGTTGTCATATGTGGCGTCCTGTTTATGTAAAGTAGCCTGAAGCCCGCCTTGTTGGGCGTCTCTGAAGCAGGAACCTGCAGGGCGCAGTGAAGCCAGTAACACCTCCTGGTCCGGAGACTTTTGTTCGGTGCAACAGGTGCAAACACCGGGACAGCGTCGGGAAAAAATCAGAACGGAAGTCAGTAAACTTTCTTGCAACCTAATCTTTGCTCGCCCCATGTATGTCTTGATGGACTGACTTTTTAAAGTATTTAAACATCAGAATGTGTTAACATGTTGTTATTTAAATGTAGCACTTAAAACTAAAATTAATAGGACTACTACTCCTACTTCTTCTTCTCCTACTACTACTCCTACTACTGCTACTACCGGGATTAATTTCCCCCGAGGCCCTTACAAATACACCAGTAGTCCTGTGATAAACGATGCATCTGTGAACCTGTAGAAAGTGGTGTTTTTGTTTAAAATGACACCATATTCAAAGCAGCATTTTCTAATCTTTTTTCCTCATGTCTAAGCTATACTACATAGACAAAAGTACTGGAACACGTGAACATCACACCAAGAGGGATTGTAATGACATTGCATTCTACATGCACAGACAGCTTTGCAGCTCTTCTGGGAAGGCTTTCCACAAGATTTGTGTTTCTGTCGGAATTTTTGCCCATTCACGCAGTAGAGCATTCGTTAAGTCAGGCACTGATGTTGGACCAAAAGGTCTGGTTCACAATCTCTGTTCCACTTCATCTCAAAGGTGTTGGATGGGGTTGACTTCAGGGCTCTGTGTGGGCCAGTGAACACCGAACTCATCTAGCCATGTCTTCATGGACTTTGCTTTGTGCACTGGGGCACAAAGTTGTTACAAAGTTGGAAGCATAGCATTGTCCAAAATGTCTTGGTATGCTGAAGCATTAAGATTTCCCTTCACTGGAAGTAAGGGGCTGAGCCCAAACCCTGAAACACAGCCCCATAAAGAGGTGTCTGGATACTTTTGTCTATATAGTGTATATCACCACTGACAGCATATAAAGATTATATAGCCTACATCACACCTTATGGCCTTTATGTTGACTTGCATTATGAGCAACCAGAGAGTCATTTTTCCCTAAATGAAGCCTGAAGAGTCAGTTTTATTTCCATAATGGTTTACTAAAGCACAAAGGCACTTTGATGAAAAAGAGCTTATTGAGTTTGAGCTCAGGATAGTTTATATCTCCTCTCTGTTAAATTTTGTGAAAAGAAGTTTTAAGACTTATAGGCTTTGTATGCTGCAATCATAATAAACATAATTCATCATCCCTGATGTTGGTTTAAACCCCAGGACCAAATTTATTTTCTTTAACAATCCACCAAGCACCACATTGACAGAATGTATGAGTATTTTGGTCAATTTCATGCGTGTTCTTTAATAAAACATCTCAAAAGAAAATTCTTATCAGATGAATTGTGTGGTCTAAATTGTGTCAGTCTAGAGATCCTTGACTTAAAGAAGAGAAACTACATGGATTTACTACTTGAGCAAAGAAGTTTTTTTTTATTTAAAAAATGTTAAGAAAACATTATTTAAATGCACAAACGTTTACAGTCTTGCCCGTCAGTGTCAGTCTTTTTATTAAACACACCTAACACGCTAATTGTTCAAGAGGCAAATTTTCTTGATGAATGTCAAAAAGAAAGCCATAAAAATAATGCCACCATTAGAAATACTGCTTATTTAAAATAATACCTCAATTGTCTGCTCTGATAAATTACTTATTGAAATGAGCATTAATATTAATATAAATAGAATATCATATTCAAAGTAACATAAATAGGATTATATTTAGAGATTATGTACAGCAATTACAGTAATACAGTTACAGTGGTTTCAAAGTAAAATAAAATACTGAAAATACATGATTAAATACAGTCTGTCCAAATCATATTGATCCTGAAAGCTGGTTGATGGTGTGAAATATTAACGGTGCAGTTATTGTTATCGGGTTAGGTTCTGGGCAAGAGACAGTTCAAGTTAGTTCAGCACAATCTCTTTCATTGTGACACACTGGCTGGATAATTTTACATGCTGGTATAAGTTTGATATCTACATCTAATATAAGTAGATGTCTAAGGATTGTCTGATTAATACCATCCTAATATGTTCAGTAGAGGGCGCAAGGAGGCAAAGTTAAACCTGTTTTTGAAGCAGATTCACGCTGACAGAGAGCTGCTTCTGACTGGTGAAGAGTGAAACATGAGACTGTGTGCTGTGCTTCTTTAGACTCTGGTATGGTCTTCCTTCATCTTCATCTCATATCGGTGATGAAGCCTCAGCCTCCTCTGCTTCAGTCAAGGCTTTGTGCATTTTAACAACTCAGACTGCCCTTTTGCTTAGTGCCTGAGGAGACCGGCATGCCATTCTGGTCCACGCACCAGCACTTGCCACGCCGCATCCCTCGAGATGACCAACACTGAATCAACAGAATAGAAACAGAGATACAAACCACATGTCTGCAGGAAAGTATCATTAATATGACTTCAGTGTTTGTCTGTGATTCATCATGTTTGCAAACTCACCTGCTTCTTTCTGAAGAAGCCACGCTTGTCACAGTTGGGCATGTAGATATCATGGTTTGAGTCAAATAAATGGGCATCAAGACCTTTGATAAGTGTAGTTAGCAGTCTACGACATGGAGCCTGTGGGTACAGATCAACAGATGTAATTGCCACCCTGGTTGCATGTACTGTTTCTCTCAATTATTAGGGTCATTTGATAGAGGTTTAGGTTAGATTTTTACCTCATTTGGGTCCTCAGTGGGTGCTGGGTCTAGCGTCAGATAAAGACAAAAGCATTCTGTTGGATCTGTCATTACTGTATGAACACCTGTTTAAACTCATTTCATTTCATTGTGATGTCGCCTCAAATATTGTTTTATTGTAAACTTTTAGATTTATTCTTGTCAGTTTTGGTCATGCACTTCACTCATAGTTCACTAATAATAAACCACTAATAGTAGAGCTATTAGTGATCATTTTTCTTGAAGACCAAATCAGTGGTTGTACTGCCGTCACTGAGACATGAAAACATTTTTATATAAACTACTGTGATATTTCACTATGTGTGGATTTATGTTAACAGGTTGTCCAGACAGCACTTGGCTGTGGAAAAAATAAGCTCAGTGTGTATACACAGGTGTGTTTCTCAGTTCATATATACTCTCTACTAATGCAAACTCATGATCTCATTACAGGATGAATGACTGAACGCTCATTTGTTGATTAAATGTGAAATGTAAGGAAATAAAATTTTCAAAAACTGACAAATAAATCAGCAAATATTGAGTATTGCTGTTGAAAATCCATACGCTATCAGCCTCACCTAAAGCCTAAGTTACTCTGCGGGCACAGTGAGTGTGACCCTTACCTGCCGTGTAGATGTTCTCAGTCGGGCTGAGGCTGCTGACGTTAGTGCAGAGTCCCCTGCCTTCCAGCAGGGCGCGGAGGGGCCTCGGCTCATCCTCTGGAGGTGCACAGCGTAGACCCTGGGCGCAGCTCAGCGTGTAGACCCCACATGGCTCTCCAACGCCCAGAGAGGTGGCGTTTAAATCTACAGACAACTGACTCTGTGTAGGCTTCGATTTACAGGTGGGACATCCCCTGGACGGTGTGGTTAGCAGCGTCGGGCTTTGCAGAGCCGGCTGCAGGAGGAGCAGCACCAGAATATTTAGATACAGAGACATCTCACACTGGAAGAGTGGAAGTCGTCCACTGAGAGTTTTTGATCGTTAATTTCTATGAGGACTTCTGATCTTAGATTAGATCCGCCGACGGTGGATAGTGAGGTGGATAGTTATTCTCTCAAGTCAAGACAGAGTGGTAATAAGGCTGACAGACACTGCTGGCAGCAGCTTTTAAAGAGCGCAAACCAGTGGGGAAAGGTATGGGAGGGTACGTGATGGAGAATGTTAGTTTTCCCTCTCATTTCCACACTGCTGAGCACACCCCATTTCCCCTTGTCTCTGACACACACACACAGTCACGCATGCTCATACCATTTGTTATTTGTCATCTTGCAGGTTAGTAATGCTTCTACACGGATATAAATCACCAGTGATTGCTGTGCATGCTTCTCCATAGCTCTGCCTTTTCCCCTCTGAGAGGGTCATTTATTTACAGAAGTGACACTTTCATGTGACCAACCAATCATGGATCAGCAGGCAAGAGTTTCGCCTTGTAAGTTTAAAAATTACTGCTGTCCATCATAAAAAAAAAGGACAAAAATCAAATTCAATATCGCTATCTGCATGGACAGAATTCATTAGTTTTTGTATCTTGTAATCAGTCACAACAAAACTGAAGTAACCAAGTCACGTAAAAGTATAAAATAAAATGAGAAGGTCAGCCAGCAATGGTGGGATCTAAATAAGTACAGATGTTCCTGTATGGTATACTGTAATTTTACAGTAGTTATAATTTAGTTGTGTACTTTGAACTGATGCTATGTCATAGTTATTCTTTACTCATTTTTACAAGCAAATATTGTACTTCTTTCTCCACTATAATCATATGACAGTTGCAGTTACTTTTTAATTTGGAGATTTTACATCCAAAACTTCTTAAGAGATTATTGAATATAATATAAAATGTTAAACTTATCTCCGTATGGCTCTAGAGTAAGTCATTTGGCTACAGCACTGGGGAGTTGACAATGCAGTACTTGTGTGCAAAAAAATGTGCAAATAAACTTACAATAAAATACCTGTAATAAAACAACAACAAAAAAACAACCAATCAAAATAAAAATGGATTTATTTACTTCCACCCTTTCTATCCTTGTTTCGGATATTGTTATGATTTTTCCTTAAATAGCAACCACTTAATAAACACATTTTTGCCAGAGCGCGTTTACAGAGTCTATAACTGCAGGGCTAAAGATCGAGAGGAAGCGACCCGACGCTGAGAGGGTGAAGGAGTGCCACTCAAGGTGGATGACTAAGACATTAATAGCCACGAGCAAAAAGTCACACCCTGCAAATTCCACTGTCTGTGAGTCACAAACAGATTAAATTGAACGGGGAGACACGATCTTAAATGATCTGCCAGTCTTCTGACTTGATGTATTAATATTCAGACTGTGATTACTTCATCTTGGATACAAATATAATTTAGTTACAAACATGGCCCAATACACCGGGAATGGCTTAAATATCTCTTAAGAACATGTCTGAATGATTTATTTATTTTTTTAAACTGCTTTAGATGTTTAAGGTTAAGCTCATTTAAATACTTTAGATATTGTTTGGTAGTTTAATCTACAGCAGTGTAGTGTCCTATTCTAAAAGATAGTCATGTTTGTAGCATTGCTGACTTGTGACAATGAACCATGATTCTCTAAAAAGTCAACTATTCACGAGATCAGAAAAATATCCGTCTTTTCATCTTTGTTTTTAAAGAGTTTATTTAATTTAAGAAGTAGGAGACATTTCTCAGCCTTTACACATAACCCCTCACTTTATCAGAGAAATTAACTAAAAAGTTTCTATTAACTAAAGCTGACACACAAATGTCTGAGATGTTGGTCTAATGAAGCTGAAATATGAAGTTGTGTAAAGTCAAAGTACTTCAATAGTACCTTGAATCGGGACATAAATATTATACTTAAGTAAGCAATGTGAAGAAGTATTGTACTTAGAAGACAATGAAGTATGTCTGATTGTTTTTAGAATATAAAACCAAAAACTATAAAAAGCCTTATCCCATACAGTCATACCTTACATTATTATCATTTTTTTAAGGAAATAAAAAAAACTTTTCATAAATTGCTGCTTCCTTTGTTACAAAGGTGTGTTAAAGTATTTTTTCCTGTCTAACTATATATGCTCTTCATTTAAAACATATGTAAAAGCAATATGTAAAACACTTACTGTAAAACCAAGGGTAAAACAGACAGACAGACAGACAGACACACACCCACACACACACACACACGTACACACAGACACACACGTACACACAGACACACGTACACGCACACACACACGGGCGGCACTGCAGAGGTTAATGACGCTGTATTTATTCTGCAATGTGATTGGTAGAGAGGGCGGGACTTCCGGTAGCGCAGGTTGGACATAAAGTGACATACTTCACCTCGTTAAAATTGGAAGAAAAACCAAAGGACGACGCGTTACAAGTTTGTAAACAGTAAGGAACCAACACGAGACAAGCAGGTTGTGAACAGTTTGTGGATAACCTGAGGTATAGTCATGTTTACGGGACATTATTAGCCATACGGCACGATAATGTTGTATCGCTGAAAGCAGCTAGCCGGCCCACAGACTCCTGCCCGTAGTTTGGGAAATGCGATGCTGCGTTTAGGATAAGCTCGTAAATAGGTAAACACCTGAAATGATAATATGAGGTTTTTTTATTTGTATACTTTATTAAAACATAATACCAGTTACAGCCTCAACTATTTAATTCAGTCGTATCTGTGCTGGTAAAGTGGAAATTAGCCCTTTCTTATTTGTGAATATTACCCCTTTATTTGCTTTCGTTTTCTTTTTGTTGGTTTTTTTTTTAAGCGAAACAGACAACATTTTCAGGTTGTATTTATTAGAACTGATAGCATAATTCCGCGGGGAACCGTATCACATTGTTATGATCCAATCAGTGAAATATTTTTGCTCTTTAATGTGACTTTGACTGGATAAACAAACCCCGGTTTAAAAAGGTGCGTTCACCTGATTCACCTCAGCTGCGATTACATAAACTGGCATAAGAAATTGAGCTGAAACGATTAATGGATTAGTTGATTGAAAGAGAAATAATCTGCATATAGTTTGATGATTAATACTTTATGTCATGTATTAAGCAAAAAGTGCCAAATACTCCTTAGTTCTTGTGTTTCAGGTTTGCAGGTATGTTTTTTTTTTCCTTCAGTTATTCCAGAGTTACTGAATGTGTTTCAGGTTTTTAAGTGTTGTTCCTAGATTTTATAGAGTAAACCATTGATTAGTTCATTGAGGAAATAGTCAGTCAATCAATAAAGAAAATAATCATGACTTGCACCCTGCAGTTCAAATGTTGACATTCAGTTTGCAGTATTTCAGACACAGGAAGACGTGAAACACATGAGTCTGTCTCTCCTTACAGAAGAGCCAGTCTCTACTTGATTAAGTCACAGTTGACATTGGGTGGAAGACACCCACACCTGACCATCACCGTACTAACACGAATAGGGGACTCACGTTCATGCCTGTTGGCAGTGCACAGTCACTGTCCAGGCCTTTGCTTGTCTTTGGAATGCGGGATTAAATGTAAATGGAAAAACACAAATGTGCCAACTCCTCACGGGGAGGGTTTGGCCTGAGGTTCAAACTCAGGTCCTTCTAGTTGTCAGGCAACAGTGGTAATCATGTTGTGGTCAAACATGTTTGCTGTGGAAGAGGACCTGTACTGTTACTGTATTTGTTTCTTGAAGGTATTCCTTTTCCCCAATAGCTTTTATATGCTTACAGTGATTGACTGTACAAACATTTGTTTGAGATATTTATATTTCAGTCAAACAAATAATCATGCATAAGTTATACTCCGAAATATATAAAAAACAGCCTTTTTTGAAGAAGAATTAGCTTTATTGGCAGTATATATATTTTTACATATGCACACTGAATTTTTCCTCTGCATTTAACCCATCCTTGGTTACACACATGCAACACCCAGCAAATTACATGCAGTGAAACACACAGGAGCAGTGGGCTGCCACTGTCAGGCGCCCAGGGAGCAAACTGGGGATTAAGTGTCTTGCTCAAGGGCACATCAGCTGGCTAATGGTGGGGGGAAGCATTTTTCTCATTAATCACTCCATCACACCCAAATTTTTTTCTGTGAGGGAATCAAACCGGCGACCCTCAGATCACAGTCCCCTTCTCCAACCTCAAGGCCACGGCTGCCCTTTCTTCTGAGCATATCTCTATATGTATCAGCCGACAATGAAATTATGACTGAAAAATAGAGCCGATAAGACAAAGCTCAACAAGACCAGACTACATGTTTGAAATCTGGAGTACATGTTTCACAAGGGTTCATTACATTTTAACTTGTTACTCACAGGTGTGAATAAACTACACAAAAATGTTTTTTTAAAATACAAGAATGTGAAACTGTCAGTTTCACATCAGTTTCTCGAAGCAGGTAGTTTTTGGTTATTGGTATCAGCTGACTTTCTAAAGCCGTGATAGATCTTTTTCACTTGTTTCTCTGTTTGCTAGATTGTGATGATTTTCAGACATGGACGACATAAACCTTCATTATCGCTTTCTGAATTGGAGGAGACGAATTCGAGAAATTCGTGAGGTGCGTGCGGTGCGATACCGGGAGCGGCTCAAAAGGATGCTGAGAGACGGAGACATACTCAGGTAACAGTGATGAGGAAGCGCCACCGTGAGAGTTTGTCGTGTGGTTTATTGCCTCATTATGTGGTCGAGCTCTTCTTTTGCTTGCTGAAACTGCACTTCGCTTTGCTTGCATCTGGTAGAAGTGATGATTAGAGTAATACTTTTGTGTTTGTTTATGGATCTCTCTGTAGGTATCATGGGAATTCAGATGAAGTTGGTTGTTTTGTGGCTGCCAGGCCATTGTCGAGAAGAAATCGCTATTATGAAGTAAGAACTGATCATTTTCTTTCAATCTATGAAAATAAATGTGGCACAAGAGTGGCAATTTAAAGAAATATCACTTTGTTAAGGATAAATACTGCCACACCTGATTTTACATGTGATTTCGTGTCGCTTATGAGTCTCAGTGTGCTGTTCCACCCTAACTTGAAACCTGGGTTATTATGTATGAAAGTGACATATTTTGTATCACAGGCGGTCGCAGCTTCAATGCTGAATGAGAATGGGATGAGATAAAACAGTCTAATTTTAAGACTTGTTTTAACTTAAGTCACTTTATGCCAGAGGAATATACCAGTGAAAAGTTCTGGGAATCATGAAAAACTGGGCTATCCATACATACGTATTAATATGGAAATATCTGTATGCACTATGGTATTTCTACAATACCACACTACAGTACTCATTTGTCAGGAAAGTACTAATGAGCCATGTGTTCATTTCATTTCTCTGTAATTATCGAGTTAAAGCATTCTGCGATGTGTTTGACGCTGACAGCAGTTGATCTTTTATCATTTCTGGTGAGTATAAAGTGATAAAGAGCATTCATGTCTTGTACACTAAGTTAATGATGGTGTTTCTTCCTAACATTAGTATTTATAGTGGCTTACGGACACAGTTGTTGTTCTGTGTTGATGAGAGGAGACTCGTCAGGCCTTCTTGTCTGACTGCTCGACTTCATCTTGTTTAGGCATAACCAAAAAAGAAATCACGCCCCTTGTCTGAGAAACCAGGAAATGGAACAGACTGGAAATAGATTTGTTGAATTACTTGGCAGCTCCTTGGACATTGTGTGCCGGGACTGGGTGTAATTAATTGCTGAGGCTAATGCTGATTTTTCAGGTCATGTGTTCCCAAATTATTTACTCCAAACTCAGGAGCAGGGTCAATTATTGAGTGACGGAACAAATATAATTTTTTAGATTGAAACACATTCATTTCTAAATGCTGAGCAGGTTTGCCACTTTACACCTTTTCCACAACAATTTTGATGTTGACACACAGTTCAGTCGACTTGCCAAGTTCAGTTAGGGTTTAAAAAAATTAGCCTTTTGAGTGCATCACTTTTATCGTAAAGCCTTTGTGATTAAGAAGCGACAACAATGTATTTTTGGATCAGAGAAGTGGGAAGAGCTTCCAGTAAATATAGTAACTGTGGTCCCACACATTTCCTGCAGTTTTTCTGCAGAATGCTTTTGTTGTTAACACTGATTCACTTCATACAAAATAAGCCCCGCCCCTCCTCAGGTAGTGTTGCTCTGCTTGTCGAGCCCTCCGTTCTAAAACTGATTACTTGCTAGTTTGCAATGATAAAGAAGGCAGATTTTCAGTCCTCAGTAATTTTTAAAAGGAGTCCTTGATTTCAGACAGAGGCAGACAAAAACAGGCGTCACAACTCTAACTGGCAGCTTTTGATTTTGAAATTACAGCTGCTGTTGGCAGGTTTTATCAGCTGTAGCTAGCACAGTGACTTGTTTGAAAAGATTATGTAGCTCATTAGATTATGTTGTGCTAAAATGACAGCAACAAGTCTTAGTTGATTGGCTAAAATTTTGAATACTGTGCTGTTGATACGCAAGTCAGCTTCAGCCTCAGTTGGCCTCTAAGAAGGGTCAGTACTTCTCTATGTATTGTAACACAAGAAAGCAGACGGTGCTTTCGGTCGTGCTTTCGTCTTGAGGGGTGCACTAACAGCGGCTTTCTTATCTCAGCCCTGACGAAGTGGTTTCACAGAGGCAAATAAGTTTCGTCTCATTTCAAATCATGTGCTAGTCTGTTTATTTCACTGCCCTTGGTAATCTAGACACTGTAGTGCACAAACATCCTGAGACAGAGACTGTTTCTCAGAGTAAACCATGTTCAGGCTTGCCTAACAGACACATCCTGCCCCCAGTTTTACATGTAGTGAAACAATAACTAACCCTCTCAGCCTTTATACTTATGTGTCTTTCATTATTGTGACTCACTTTGTGGGAGTCATGTAGGAGGAGAGAGGAAGCCACTTGCGTAAATGGGCATATGAGCAAAGAAATGACAGTGAAGTGGATGCTGATTGCAGATTTTAAGGTTCATCTGCATGTTTCACACTGACACAGAAAATGGGGACATGCTGCTTGTCACTCTCTGGAGACCAGTGTTGAGGTCATGGGAAAGAATTTAAGTTTCCTCTTCTTCTTGCCCTGGATTTGCCAGTAGTGCTCCGATTGCAGTGCGTCCACGTAGGGCTCCCTTAGGATGATGTCATATAGTCAGCATTCAGTTATGATAACAATGGTGAAGGGCTGCTCTTTACTTAAGCGTTTTCACTGTGAGCCGGTGTGGGACCGTGTGCAAAGAGATACTGTAGAGCTTCAGTTTGAAAGTTTCATGAAGTGAAAAGAGAAGATGTGTCAACCCAAAAGCGAAATGTAATATCATGTGAAAGTCCAGGGTGGAGCCTGAGCTTTTCTGGCAAATAAACCTGCAGCGCTTGTGTGGGCATTTCAAAAGTTTTCTGCCCCTTTGTATGGATTTCCTGTAATATAATAATAAAGTTTCAACCAGGAGGTATATTGTGGTTCACCAGCGCGGTGACAGAGAGAGTTGAAACTGAAAGCCACTGACCCTGAAAAAATACTGACATTGTACTAAAACACATCATTGGGAAAAAAGACAAACATGGAAAAAAAACAAACAAACAAACAAACAGGGGATTGTCACTGAAAAATGCATCAAAATACAACAAATTTCAAAATAAAATGAAAAATTTTTGAAAGGCTGTTTTGATTTTTAGTGGACCATTTTTTTCAGTGTCGTATTTGTTTTAGTGACAATACAGCATTTTGCAATACAAATGCTTCAATGCCAATGTGTCAGTACACGTTTTGTTTTCAATGCCAAATTTTATTTTTCAGGCCAAAATTCAGTGTCGCTGTTCTAGCCCTATAATAATTGAACAGAAAGGTTAATATCTAAAGCTACTCGCTCTGTTTCGATGCTCTGAGGTAGTTTGTATAATGTAATGAATGAATAATGTTCATCAGTATGTATTTCTTTGCACTATTTGTATTCTTTATTTTCTTCCACAAATTTGTACTCATTCCTGACCATTCTTTATTCTTTAACATACTTTACTTTTATTTCTTCAGCTTTTGTTGCCCTTGTTTTATATGTTTATTCTTGTGTAAGTACATTGAGAACAATGGAAAGAAAAACACAGTCAAATTCCTCGAACGTCTGCACACGCTGGACCAATGAAGCCAATTCTGATTCAGGCTTACGGTTCTAATCAGGCACACTTGAAATTACTGTTTACGGACATACCTGGTATGATCAGGTTTTTTTCTCATGTTTCTTTGTGATGATTCAAACTGTTCTCTTTGCAGGTGACCCTCATCGATACAGGAGTGAGGGGGATGATTGCTGTCGGTTTGGTGCCTCAGTCCTACAAGCTGGACCATCAGCCGGGCTGGCTGCCGAACTCTGTGGCTTTTCATGCCGATGATGGCAAGTATGTGACAAAGAATGATTTTATTTTCCAAGTACAGCACGCGAAACATGTTTTCCCATCACATCTCAGCCTTAAAACAATAGACGGGTACTGATATGAACATTGAAACATATTTTTGCTTACTTTAATGCTTCATCCTTTATCCATACTAACATTCAAGAGATTATTAATTACCGTAATGCGCTTTCAGTGTCTGTTCAAAGGAAACTTTGCTGATTGTCAGCCAGCTTTGTATCATTACAGTGTGAGTAGTATTTGGGATGAACAGTGTTAACTTCCCTCCATGTTACCTGCACTCACAGCTACCTGCTTACTTGACAGCAAAAGTCTACATGTTGTTCAAATCATAGATTGTACCTTTGTGGTTTTGTTTTGTATGCTACCCTAAAAAGACACTAGAAAGAGAGAAAGAAAGAGAAAGAGTTGCAGTGCTGATCAAATATAATTTAAGTGTCTGTCACTGCATTGCCTATTTCTCACCTTGAATGTTTTCAGAATCATATTTTAGTTTCCCGTTTACCTGCTATGTTAACATGAAGGTTTGACACAAGGACAAGGCCGCAGCAACAACACAAGAATTCTGAAGCTGAAAGACACGCAGAGCAAAGAAAATAGAAAGAGCTTTGTTGCCAGACAGCAGAACTGAAACACCATTTCAGCACATGTAGCCGTGCAGGCAGCACAAGGACAACACACAGCTAAGCAGTGCTTATCACAAGTGTTTTTTGATATGTGGAGCATCAAAACAGAAGAACAGTAGATACACATAAAACAGTAGATACAGATACAAAATACAAAGTAAATATGTTGATCTCGATAAAATGTTAAAAGATGGAACATGTACTAATAAACTGGTAATGTATTCATAACACACAGTTGGAGAAAAACCTACTAAATCAACTAAACCAGTAGATGTACCCATACCTAAGCTGCGAAGTTTGTCTTCTCATGTTACTCTCTCACTCTGTCAGTAAATTGTAAAAATGATGAGCCTCAGCGATTGCCGATCCAACCTGTCCTACTTGTCTTTCCATAGGCTGTATAATGGCAACACTGTAGGGCAGCAGTTTGGTCCAAAATGCTGCAGAGGTGACAGAATTGGCTGTGGAATATCCCTGGACTCTGATGATGGGCAGTTAACTGTGTTTTTTACCAAGAATGGCAAGGAAGTAAGTGCTTCATTTTCCATCATATTACTTTACCATTTGTAGACAGAATCTATTCAGCTAGTTTTTATAAGTGGATGTACTTATAGTTCCCAGCTTCAGTTCCTTGAATAATACTGAATCTGAACATGTGCCCAGGTTGGCAGCGTGGAAATCCCAGCATCTCCTGATGCTCTCTATCCTGCCGTGGGAATGCACTCTCTTGGGGAAGAAGTGCTGCTGGACCTGAACGCTGAGTGGGGGACGGAGGACGACGATGGACAGATGATAGTGGATAGTCACGAAGAGGACTGGAGCCGCCTTCATGACGTTAGGGTGACTGGCACAGTAAGTCCTCTTACTTTTTTTTAATCGTTTATATTCATCTCAGTCGATACAGAATTTTTAAGTAAAAGTAAATATTAGCTTTTGCTAAATACCTTGTTTGACCTCCTCCTGTTGGGCGTCCACCCCTCCCTGTGATGGCAGATCTGCAGTGTTTGTGTTTGACTCAGCTGTTGATACACATAAAACCTGAATTAAAAAGGATGGGAGGGGATCACAGCTAAATAGCCGTAGGCAGGAACAAGTAACCTTCATGCAACCCCCACATTTAATTATCCTTTATTTCTGCAAATTTGGCTCTGTCCTGTATGAACGCAGGGCCCACAAACCACAGTCTGATCTCCCTGGAACCCATCAATCACACATGTGCACGTTGTAACACTACATGAGTTGTCAGGACAGAAAAACATGTTGGTAATAAAGCAAGATGTGGGATGGGAAGGCTCATGACAGACAAAGCAGCGTACTTTCATATTGAAGTTTTATTGTGGTATTTAAGCTTTGGATTATGCATCCTGGTTTCTTGATTTTTTTTTTTCTATCTGAGCTGTATTTGCAGTTGCTCTCATTTATACAAGTGATAACTTCAGCTGTGATTCTTCTGAGCTCTGCTGACACTGTTCACAATTCATATGTGTAAGTTTTTGTTTTGCTTTTTAATCAAAGGCCACATTGAGCACTTACTCCAAAATCATTTCCAGTGAAAATAAAAATGAATGTAACCATTCTTTTCACGAATGACTAAATAGAGTACTGGTTATCATGTGAGATTCATAATTTAAAAACTGCCACATTTTTAAGATGTAATCAAAAATTTAATCAGTTCATCCTTGTCAGGGTCCCAACCCAACCAACCAGAGCACGGCTGAAAACAGCTGCCTGACACTCGGAAAATCGAAACCAGGAACTAAAAGAAGCATACAGACACACGGGCACATTTCTTCCATTGTTAATATAAAAGATTGATTGCTGCAGCTTTAGATATATCTGAAATTAAATAACAGCAGAATAAAGCAGGCTTCATAGCGTACAACTTGAAACTGTTTTAAATCTGTGTTCTATTGCTAACAAATGATATGAGACATTAACCCAGTCTCTGTGTCTGGCCATAACCTGTATTTGTCTGCGTTATTTCCGCAGCTGCTGGAGTATGTGGGTAAAGGGAAGAGCATCGTGGACGTGGGCTTGGCTCAGGCCCGTCGGCCTCTCAACACACGCTTCCACTACTTTGAACTGGAGATCACAGATGCTGGAGAGAAGTGTTACATTGCCCTGGGACTGGCACGCAGGGTAAGATCCTCAATGCTTCAGTCATCGCCATTCACCATAACGATCACACGTCATAGTCACTGACATGCTGTGATCAGAAGAGATGGAAACATGGCACCCCGGCGGTGTAATTTTCTCTCTTTTTCTGGCGCGATGCTATGATGCTTCAGGAAGTTAAGCACTTTAGCGCTTGAATAGTTTTCATTGTCCAAGCAGTGCTCTTGCATCGATCAGTCGGCATTGAGTTTAAAAGACACAGTGGAATAAAAAATCATAACCACCGTGACATGTCATTGGCATCTGTGCTGCTTTTGACTGTTCCCATCTTCAATTCAATTCAGTTCAGTTTAGTTTATTTATAAAGCCCCAGATTACAACAAAAGTTGTATCATGACACTTTCCAGTTAGAGCAGGTCTAAACCAAACTCTTTAAATCTTCCAGCGCGTTTGTGACATTGAGTGTTGCATACCAGAAAAAAAGGAAGACAAATGGAAGCCCAACAACCAGCAATGGGAAAGAAGTCAATCAGCTATTTTAAAATTTAGCCACATCTAAAAAATGTGCGTGTATGTTCTAATTTGGGTGTAGAAAGGCTTTACTGTACACATTCTGTGGTTATCAACTACCCCCTTCCACACACACACACACACACACACATATGTTGTCATCGCTCATACACACCACTGTGCTCTCACTGTTTCCAGTCTGAGTGATGGATGACCGAAAGAGGAAAAGCTAACAACAGAATAAATATTGTCTCATTTCATCCCCACATCTGGTTTCCCATAAAAAGCAGCAGGTTGTTCCATTTACATGCTAATCTACCATGTTAACTCGAATACTGAAGTCAAGTATGTGAAAGGTTACTTATGAGCTAAGATGAGATTGTTGTATTTGTTGTCGGTTTCTTTCTGTTTCGGAATAACTTTATCCAGTCACCGCACACAAGAGGGAATAAATAGAAAAGAATTAAAAGTATGCAGGACTTCCTCAGGCTAAGCAATTAATGGTTGATATCCTAATTAATGTGGCTCTAGTAGGTGGTTTTAATCTGAAATGATGACAGCAAATGATGATCCATATTTTGGAAATAAGCTGGGTCTGAGAGAAGACTTGATGAATGTTTACACATCAGAGATGCAATCAACTGCATTGGGCCTCACATGAAATCATCAAGAACTTGTGCACACTGTGTTTAACATAAATAAAATCAGTGTAATAACTACTTGGGGTGCAGTCATCGTGTCATTTTAAGCGGCAGATACGAAGTAAAGTGTGGCTCAGAGGTTGCTGCTCTCGTTGTTCTCGGATATTGGACACTAATTGCTTGAGTGTCAAGCTTGCTAATCATGTTTTGCCAGCTGTGATGGCTCTCACAGCCTGGGAGGTGGCAGATCACTGTTTCACTCGTTCTTAATATTAACTCCCCCTTGACTCCTCTGCCCTTAGTTACTGTGTGCGGGCATGTCGCGCCCCCGGGTCAGACGGCATGGAGAAGCGAGCTTTGTCATTTTGATGATTGTTTTTCCGGGAATTGTTTTTCTCGATGTGTCTGCGGTTCTGGTGGAGCATTATAAATCCATCAAACGGTCATTCCTGAGGTTTTGTATCCTTCCCCCATCATCTCCTGCAAGATACATCAGCCTGCTGATGGGAAGCATTACCTCGTGCTGAAAAAAAAAAGGATGAGAAAAGGTGTCTCTTTTCTGTGTCAGGGTAACACATGCTCAACAGTTAACAGTGGCTCATTGGTTGCATATATTGGATAAAGGAGCACTTGTTTGTGGTGCATTCCTTTTCTCTTTTGTCGCTTCAGGGAAAAGTCTTGTTTTCTACGCACCAGTCATTATCCTTATCTCTTTAATTCAGTGTTATTCCTTCCGTCTTATCTCGTGCTTTCTCCTTCCAACGCCTAATTTTCATACCTGTTGCTGTACCTATCATCACATGAGTGCTCTGAGTCCTCACAGGGGTTTATATGGCTACTCAGACCTCCTAGAATTAGACTAAAAACCTCACTTTAAATTCAATTTTAGCCTAGTTTTTGTTTCAAGAACCCCACCCCTGCATAGTTACCATTGTCTGGAGATTTAACTGATCAGCATCACATTACTTGATGAAAGATGATGTTGGTTTGCCCTTTGTCCCACAGACCATATTTGTTAAAAAGTGACATGACAGGCCCAAAGTTTGATACAAAATATGTGTGTTGCTCTATTTGGAATAAAGAAATATTAGATGATAACAGATGGTTGACCTGTGAGCAAACGGAAAGACTCACCACCCCAATTAACTTAAGATTTTATTGACTGATAATACAACCCAGATATGATGTTTGCAGCTTGTCAAATTGTTATGATGTGCCTCCTCATATTTAATTAGGGGGAACATTCTTAGGTAATTTGCAGTAATGTTTTTGCCCTTCTTTGCTTCATCATCTTTTTTTTTTTTTTTTTTTTAAATAAATGAAAAATCTCACCACTCGGTTTGGTGTCACCTCACAGTTGAGTTCTAATGTCCTGTCTGCATCTGTCTGAGATCAGCCATCAGTTTGGGTTTGAAACTGTGTTGCTGTCTTCCTAACCTGTCACATTAAACACTGACATTTGAAGCAAAATTTTTGCTTTATCATTTTAAAATTTGAGTTCATTTGAGACTCAGGAGACCCTCACGATTCACGAGAAAGTTCCTGAAAGCTTCCATCAGTAAAGAAATAAATGAATGAATAAATAAATGGAGTAATCGTTCAGACTAGTTGATGAATGTGACTTTCTCTTTTGTTCGGCAGGACTATCCCAAAAACAGACATCCAGGTTGGAGCAGAGGGTCCATAGCCTATCATGCAGGTACGTGCTGGCTGATCATGATGCTACATGTGTTTTCTGTGTGAACATGTGCGTTCAAATGAAATCCATATAACGGTAACCTGATGTCATTATGGGCAATGCCAGCATCTTATACACTATGGGTCACCAACAGTCACACTGGTAATGGCAACAAATTGTTAGTCACGTTTCTGGCAGCGGTCAAGAGAACACATTCGTCAGTATTTTATTATTGTTGATGTCAGTAATAATGAAATATTTAACGGTTTAGCTTTCTTTGGCTTCCACCAGCCGGGAACAGCCAGCGGAGTGTGTTGCTGAAAACACTCCCACTTAAGTATTATTGTTCCAACTTAATATTTGATACATGTTCTCCCCTGTGTCTGTGTGGGTTTTCCTCTGGTTGCTCTGGTTTCCTCCCACAGTCCAAATCATACCGGTCAGGTGGACTGGAAACCCTAAATTGCCTGTAGGAGTGAGTGGGAATTAGTCTGCCTGTCTATACAGTGTGGGTAGGCTGAATAGGATCAGTGGTTCAGAAAACGAATGAATGGACGGATTACTTTACGCTACTCAGCCAAACAAAGAGATTTGTATAAAAGCTAGTCATGGCAGAGGTCTTGTGTTCTGACAGTTGCATCTGTGTCTTGATTATGTCTCTCATGCACTAATCAGTTGTCCTTTGTAGATGATGGAAAGTTGTTCCATGGCAGTGGGGTCGGAGACCCATTTGGACCACGCTGCTTTGAAGGGGACATTATGGGCTGCGGGATCATGTTTCCACGTGACTACAGTCTGGATAGTGGAGGTGAACACCTTTTACGTTGTCCCCAAAGCACTGTCTCTTATCATGCACAATCTCTAACTGTCTTTCCTTTACCTGCATCTGGGTTCTTTTAGATGACGCAGATGACTGGGACCTTGAGGTGTTTCCCAAGCCCAGCGAGGTTCAGAATGACTTGTATGCAAACAATGAAGATGAGGGGGACGAGGGAGAGTATTTAGAGGGGAGGAAGGTCACGGTGAGATGCTGTCAAAATCGAGGAACATAAAATCAGGGGACTCTTACATCCTTGAGTGAGATACTATTCATATTATACTCTTTGCTGTTCCATTGTGTTTGAGCAGGTGTTCTTCACCAGAAATGGAAAGGTGGTGGGTCGGCGGGAAGTGGCCTTACCTGTGGGAGGCTTATACCCCACGATTGGCATGATGAGCACTGGTGAGAAGGTCAGAGTGGACCTGCACCCCCTCAGTGGCTGAGCAGAGTGGAGAAAATGAAAACTGAAGAGTGGAGTGGAGCAAGGAAGAATGATTGAGCTCTGGTACATTTTGGAGATCAGATTTTAAATAATACCTCCACACCGACGGGCTCCAAGGTGTGACTTGAAAAGTCACTCCAGTGTAGGGGAGGGGGGACAAGGCTGTGGCGCCTTCATGCTGTAAGAATGATCAGAATAATGTATGTTACTTTTACATGTGTGCCTCAGAGAAGTGTGCTTTATAAAGAAATGGTTTTCCAAAAAAAAAAAAAGTTAAACCAGGGCTTCATGAGGGTTAAACACTATTTATTACAATTTCATCAGAGAGTAAAGTTAATATAATAACATATAATGCCCCCAGAAAGGGTCTTCCTGGAATAATAATCGTAAAGATCCAATCAGAGCAGACTCCAGCTTACAAGCGGACCCTCTTATCAGCAGTCATACGCATCGGCAGATATGTAGCGCCACTCTCACAGCCTGCAGCCACACTGTGATCACTATCTGAGCTCCGCTGTACTTCTTTCAGTCGGCGGTGTGTTACTGACACTCAGTGGTGAGAGTCAAAAATAATGCTCAGAAAGTCTTCCAAAAAACGTGCACTGAATGAGCAGGAAAAGCTAGCTGCTTTAGCATTAGCATTGGTCCTGTACAAGTGCGGGTGCTTTTTCTGAGTCATTACAGCATGTTGGCAACTGTACAAGCCACACGCATTAGGCATTATGGGATAATTAAATGCAATAACAATTTGTTGAAATTAAATCCAAACCGTCATTATGACCTTTAATTGTGATATTTAAAAGCTCAATTCCATCCAGGTTGGTTTTTCTGTGTACCTGTTGTGGTTTTTTTTTTCTGTCATTAAATGTAGCCATAATCACTTCAAAATCTTCAAAACCAAAAAATATCAGAAGAAGAACCCAAAAGAAATGTAGACCAGACTGAGGTGATTGTATGGGTCTAGTGATACATCAAAATTCATACTGTTTTGAGCGGGTTTTTCCAGTATTACGTATTTGCTGAGTGTAACTACACACATGTTCCTGGAGCTTGCCTTACACATTGACACACAAACAAAGAAGATTGCTGATCCTTAATGATACTTAATGCCAAACTCGGTGAAGCCTTTGGATAGACTGAACTTCACAGAAAAAAGACCTTTGAAGTTAAGGGTGGATTCTGTGGATTATGAGGTATTTTTGGCCTCAAAAAGGGAAAACCGTGAAGGGGAAATTCTCTGTGGTGTTAAACCCTGTCAGGACAAGAATAATTAAGGACATAGTGTAACAGTAAATTTCTTATTAGTCTTACATTTGATTATTTTATTAGAGACCTGAATGTTAAAAATGAAGCCATACTGTAACTAATATTTGCTGCTCTCAGGTATATTTGAAAATCAAAATGAGATACCTTGTCTTTTTTATTGTTATTTTTGAGGTTTTGCTGTATGTTGGACCATTGACACAATCTTTTAATGCATTTTTTTTCTTTTGTTTAGTTTCAAACTTAGTTGTTGCTTTACTATGAATCCATCTTTTTTTGCATTGAAGACTATCATAGTGGAAGAGTTTTGGCAGTTTTTTCCCCTAATTCATTTCAACTTACATTAACAAATTTTCTTTTTGTGATGCCAGATTTTACACACAACTCCTACCTTTTGCCAAAACTGTAGAGATAAAAGTGCTGCTTCCTGGTATCAATTCATACTACACTTGTAAACCGAGTTCTCTGCAGACTTGTGTGCTACAGGTTATTCATAAACATAAAAAATAGGCTCATTATGGCTGGTGACAACTGCAATTTTTGAAGGGCTCAAACTTTGGTCTTCATATTGAAAATGACTTTTTTTCATACATAAATAGAAGTACTTGATTGATGCTGATGTAAGTAGGCTTTACAACCAGACTGCTTTTCAACATTGGACCTAATGACCTAATGAGCAAAGCACCTGCGTGAAAAGGTCCAGTCTGGAACCTTTATTAAATGATATGCCTGGTTGTAAGGTCCAGGTGAAGACTCTGCAGCTCATGGAAAAGACTGGGAAAAAAAATGCGTATTGGACTCCATAATGTGTTGGGATGTTCATCTGAATTGCATCCAGGAAATGTCTCCCTGGTTGTGGAGATGCTTTAAAAACTCTGATGTTCGTGTGATGCTCAACTGCTGCTAACTGTGTCCTGAGGAAACTCTGCCCATCATTACATCAGCCTGTACTGGAGATACGGTCTGCTCATGTTTTTCATTATCATTGTCTAGTTTTGTTGATTCATTCTCTTTTTGCATGGGAGCTAATAATGTATTCTGTTGCCTGTTGGCCACCTTCCACTTGCATTTACTATTTAGTCCAACTTTATCTTTTTTTGTAATTAATCACAATGTTAAACACAATCACTGCATCTATCAGTCCAGCCCTTGTGGACACCCTTTTCATGCATGTTTTCCTTTTACCTTGACTTTTCTCTTGTTCCCACTCGTCTCTTTTCACTTGAAGCAATCAGAAAAAAACTATGTAAAAGCAAATTTCAAAAATATTACAGTCACTACACCAGTAACACCTGCTTTCACTCGTTTCTTTTGTGTCAAATTTAATATGGATAACGTTTCATGTCATCTGGAGAGGCGCGGTGGTTAGCCTTGCCGCCTCGCAGCAAGAGGATTCCAAGTTTGACTCCAGGTCTGGGCCCTTCCTTTTGCATGTTCTCCCTGTGCCCACGTGGGTTTTCTCCAGGTACTCTGGCCAGCGTCCTCCCACAGTCCCAAAAACATGCACATTAGGTTAATTGGCTACTCTACATTGCCCCTAGGGGTGAGTGAGTGCGTGTGTGATTGTCTGTCTTTGTGTGTCTGCCCTATGATTGACTGGTGACCAGTCCAGGGTGCACCCCTGCCTCTCGCCTGTAGGCAGCTGGGATAGGCTCCAGCCCCCCCACGAACCTGCATGGATAAAGCGGCGTATAAAATGGACGAGTGGTTTTAGTGTTGTCTGCTGATGTTTAGTTAACCCTCAATGTGTACGGTATCTAAAGTTGCTGTTGTTCCTTACTAAAGATGGAAAACAAAGGGACAGCAAGTCAAATATCTGGTGAAGCATGAAAAAAGGTAGTGCTGAATTCTCTTATTGATGCATTTTAATCGTGTTTCATCAGCAGTTCAGACAGAAATGCCCAATATGTGATCATACAAATAATTTAAAAATATTCTGCAGTGCAAGCATATATTCAACAGCACAGGTTAAAGTACAAAGTGTTTTACATACCATGTATAAGGAATCACATTTGAAAATGCAAATGCAGAAAACCCAAAGAGATGATCTGCAGTGTATTGTGCTATTGAAGGGACAGTAGCACAAGGGTCAGTAGAAATCCTGATTTATTATGTGCTCCCTTTATTGTGATAATGATGACTCGAACAGTTGAAGAGCAGATTTTGATTGGAATCAGGTAGAAAATTTGCAGATAAATAAATGTATTGGCAAGTGAAATTCTTTGACGAAACTATAGTGGAGACATTCTCACTCCCTTCAGATAATTTATAAACACAACTTCACAAAGCAACTTCAGCAAACTTTTTTTTGGTTGGTTTTTCAAAACCAGAGCACCACCTGCAGGATAGTGCTATGAAGGTTTTTAAGTTATGTATATGTCAATTACTTACGATGATAACAGTCAAAGAATTAACTGCATGTTGTCTGCCAAGTCGTATTTTAACAGCATATTCATTTTAACACACCTGATAGCGTCATTGTCCCACAGTTTAAATGCAGTTGGACATGTTGGAGCTCTGAGGTGGTGTCTTCATCCCTGACAAAAGACAAGATGTGTACACTGTGTTGTTTTGCTAAAGCCTAATTCAGAGTATTCTCATTTGGGTGCTGACTTGTTTTTTCTTTATTATTTAGATTGAGTCAATGTGTGAGGATATGACATATAAAATGTCAATGACATTTATTCTTCACAAACACCTTACATGGTGCTGGTGTACGCTTTTTGGTAAAAGATCTTCAGGTTTTTATTTCCTGCATTCTAAATACAAATAATGACTGTTTTGCTTCATGCAGCAGGCTGCTCCCATCCTCAAAAGTGCCACACAAAGTATAATGGTTTTTGGACACACCACCTGCAAGTACTCCACTGATGCTCCAGAGATGTAGTGATTCGATTTAATTGAGGCCCACCTTCCAGAATAATCACAAATCATATAAAAGCTGTATTAGACATTTTTACAGTATATAATTAAAATGTAAAAAAAAGGAAAAAAATCAAACATTTGTACTTAAACAATTAAAGGCAGATATTGCAATATGTATAGATATATATGCACCTATTACACTCTTGTGCTTCTCTCCAGTAACACTATAAAATCTGGCAAAGCTATATTTGTGATCTACCTATAAACTGAGAAAACAAAACTGACTGAACGTGTTGGTATGGTGGCTGGATGTGACTGTCGGATGTTCCTATGAGTCAGAGTCCTCCTCTTCATAGTAGCGGTTCCTCTTGATTATATCCTCTGCACTCAGCTGCTCTGTGTCACTTCCTTCTTTGTCCTCCTCCCAGAAGCCCACATCCTGCGAGGCGCGGTTCTGTTTTGGCTGTAAAGGTGGAGAGGGCGATGGTGAAATATCAGGGGAGATGCTTCTGAGAGAGACCTCTTCTGCTGCCTTCTTCTCTTCTGCTGCCTCTTCTCTCTCTGCTTGTCCATCTCTTTCTTCCTTTTGTTCAGGCCTAGTCTCCACGTCCTCCTCTGAGATGGTCTCACTTGGTATTTGAGGCATCACCTTCTCTTTCTTTTCCTGCTGCTTCACCTGCTGAAGCGCTGGCTTTTCTTCTTTGGGCGGCTCCTCAGGTGGGTTTTTTTCCTCAAATGATTTTTTCCATTCCAGCAGGGATTTGAGAGGGCGACGAGGTTCCCTGGGTCCCAGAGTGGTCGCTGGACTGGGTTTAGCTGCAATTGTAAAAGGCCGACTGCGCTCCTTTAGAGAAGAGCTCCTCCTCAGGCTCACCAGTTCGGCCCGATCTGAGCTCTGGAAGGCTGATGGCACCTCATCCTCTGGAGGCCATTTGGCTCTCCTGGATCGACTTGGGGCAGCTCCCTCTGTGACCGGGCTGACTGCTGCCATTCCAGAGTGGCCCTCAGCTGCCGGAGGAGGCCAGGCGACCCTCAGCCTGCGTGTCTCAGCCAGCCTCTCTGTGGACTGGGCTTTCTCATCGGAGCTGGCGTGTGTCTGCACACGGGTCTCCAGTAAGGCAGTCAGGTCGGTAACCTTGACCTGTGGGGATGTTTGCACAGTTGGTGTTGGCTCTTTGTCTGAGATGCTCTCAGCTGCCACTGCCACTGTCACAGCTGCTGGTACCACTTGTTCTTTTGGCTTCACCGCTTCTTCGCATTCATCTCCATCAGCTCGAGGCTCCCAAAGCTCCTTGTGAGGTCGATGGCCAAAGCCCTCATCATAGTTGCCTTTAGCTTTAAATAGCTGGTTGAAATGGGGCTTGCAGTAGACGTTGCCATGCAGAGAGGCATAGTTCCCAAGACTAGAAATGGAGAGGAGCAAAGATTGAGATTTAAAGTATGTTTACTACTTACATTAAAAGACATAATGAAAATAAGAAAATTCAGGAAACGAGAGACAGTGCGAGACCTACCTGAGCTTTGTGCTGCAGTGAATACAGCGGAAGCAGCTTTTGTGGTAGACGTGTTGAAGAGCCACCAGTCTCTCCAGCGGGTACACGGTCTTCAGGCAGGCGATGCATGTCTCCCTCACAGATGGAGAAAATTTCTAGAGCACACAATAATATTCATATATCCATAAACAACAGTGGTTGAACTTGGTTTTCTTTTGATGGTTCATGCATGTCTCCTACTTGCTGTGATGACTGACTCACCCGAGAAGCTTTGGGTTGCTCGCTGTTCTCCCCTGAAACAGACAAAACACACAAAATGTCAGCTGAAAAAGGGTCATCAAACCAAACAGCATCTCATTCTTGTGAGTTATGTAGGCATACGAATATTGTATTTCACATTTTATACTGCAGGTAATACTGTATCAATAACTTTAAGGCTGGAGTGTCCACTAAGACTCACCATTGCACTCAGGTGCAGGAATGTGTTTCTGATTTACTGCTGCAGATGTTTTTGGAGCTGGCACCTCTGGGGTCAGACCCTGGAGGAAACACAGAGTGAACGAAAAGAGGAAAACAAACATGTTACATGATTAAGTGTTATGGGTTTCTTCTGTGTCTGGTATAAGCAGGAAGAAATAAATTAAAGAACAGGAAAACAGCAAACAATACACAATGATATCTCCATTACTACTGTGTGTAAACTTTATTTTGGGCTTGTTAACAAATGTGGTCATCTTAAAACATCTAAAAACTGGCTTATTCCAGTTCACACATATTTTTATTTTTTTATTATTATTTTTAAACAATCTAAACAGTTATTTTTGTGATGTGGCTGGCAGAGCTGATGATCATCTGAGCTGATTTGTTTACTTATTTACAACAATTACGGATTATACTGTATATTTATTTATATACAAAACTTTAAATAGTTATCTGAAAATCAACAATTGGCTCTTTTGTTTAAACTGAGATTAAAATTGATAATTTTTTTGTGGATCTGAAGATTAAAAAAAAATAATTTCACAATAATCTACCGTATATATAGATAATATAAAAAGTTTCACAAATCATTCATATTGTAGAGAGATATGCCTTGAGAAAGTGTTAAATTCAGCTCCCAGTGCATGAACTCACAGGGCGAGTTGTGCCTTGTTTAGAAACAGCAGCCTGGTACTTGGCCATCTTCTCCTTTGTGGATGTCGACTCCAACACTCTGTCAGGCACAAACGGACCTACAGCAGAGATATAATCACACTTCATCATTTGACAGTAAACGCACATCCAAACTGTGGCTGCAGGTCACTTAGACAACAACTGACTGCTCTTCAGTTCACAAGTACCGATCATGATCCATGATCCAGTATCACCTCCCCTGATATGTAAAAGTCTCAGTGATTATTCAAAGGGTTGTGTGTGTGTGTGTGTGTGTGTGTGCTTGTCTTTACCCCCGTGTTGGTCCGTGTCCTCAGATGAAGTACTGCGCAGTGTTGTCCTTCCACCCTGTAAGAGCAAAATGATTTGTGGAGTCAGAGGTCCAGGTTGTGTTTCCTCTCCTGACTTCAGTTCAAGGCATAAAGCAGTCATTCCATTTTTTCAGAAAATTGAATTATGGTCAACTTAAATTACTTTTTTCAGCAGCGCACAGAGCAGATTGTTTCAGAAACAACGTACTGTAAAAGGGATTCAGACTGGACTGTGATACTAATAATACAGTCTGCTACTTTAGCCTCTCTCAACCATTGTGAAGGGCAAGAGACAGTCTGACATTAGTTCTCAGACAAAGATTACTGGTGAGTACAAGTTTCACATCCTGTATGTGAGACACTGTCTGTCCTGTTGCGTGCCTGACACATGGATACTGCAAACCATGAAGGCTAGTGTAAAACCATCCCACGCAAGACAGCACCGTGAGGTCTCATCTTAAAACAGGTAGAAGATATGAAATGTTATGTTCTCATAAATGTGTTCAAATATAGCCCAGAGTCCCAAATTAACTAGAGACATCTGACATCAAGTTACTGTCCAGAGTGATTCTGGGCAGATGTGCAGCTTTAAAATAAAGCCGTCAGGGATGCTATACCTGCATCCTTGCACCATTTTCTACCTTTACTGATCACATGAACGCCTTTGATGCAGTGTCACAACTATAAAGGCTAGACTACATGTTCCATGTAACAACACTACAATGCAGAGAGAAAAATGCCAGGTGTCCGCATGGACGGCCACCAACATGCCTTTGACCTGGAGTCCAAAGAACCCAAAAAATTCCATTGCATTTAAACTAAAATGATGAGCTTTGTGTGTTGGTGTGTGTGTTCCTACATGTTGCCAATACTAATGAGGAAACCAGACAGTTTTCTCTCAGCAGCTCAGTGATATCTCACACGTTCCTTAACCATCAGCTGGATTATAATAACACGACAAGGATCACTGCATTAATATACAGTCCTTATGTTCACTGAAGACACCACTATTGACAGAATAAGTGTTAAAATGTTTAACCTGTAAATATTCACCAGTATCTGTTAGACTAGTATCTGTTTCCTAGCAGTGATGTTATGGTGGTAGTCATACTCTTAAGTATTTTCAAAAGGCTACAACTTCCAGAGCTGGAGAACCAGGACGCTGGTGGTACAAGGACAAGAGGGTGCTGTTCATTTTCACTTGATTATGAATATTAACCCACGCAAATTAAGTGACGGCTGCTGAATTGAAGACACTGAATCGCACCAAATGACATAAAGACTAAAAACCTAAAACTGAGACCAGGACTGTTTGAAATGCAGACTACACCGTGTGGCTAATGGGAAGTGAGATAAAGACAGTTGCTCCTTAGAGGTGATTCTGTGAAGAATGAGGCAGCCCCAGGTCAGGAATGTTCCTGCATTCCTCTGCTAAGGAAGGTGAAGAGTGGAGGGCTTGTTGTTTTGGACTCAGAGGGAGAGAGACACCCAGTGAGGGCCAAAGGGAAGGACGGCAACTCCAGGTAGAGAAGATGTCATTGTGGTCAGTAATAGTGACTTCTTATCTCTTTTTTACTAATTTAACTAACTAATCACACACTCCCGGATTCACAAGAGAAATAGTAATACTAATTATTGTGTTCTCTTTTGTTTAATATCTTTTTTTATGTTTTTGATTAGCTGTACTAACAGCTTTTTAGTAGACAAACTTTGTAAGTGGCAGCAACAATCGTTGTCGATTAGGATCTAAGTTGACAGAGTTCCTTAAAAAGATGCAAATTAACTGTGGTCATGAAAGCAGCACCAGGTTGTTCAACATAGAATTAGCCACGTGTGAAAAACATTCAACATCAGTGCAGAAAATGTCATCACGAACACAGCGGTTACAGTTTACGCCTGAGAAACATGGCCAGTGGATGCTCAGCTGTCACAACTAAAGAAAAGCTTCATTCATAAGGCTTCAGTGCAAACAAGTATGATCTAAATTAATGCTGAATGTATGCACAAACTGGAGACTTTTGTGCCAGTATTGTGGGTGCTTAAATGATGTAATTATAAATTTGACTGAAGGAATTTAATCCTTGTTAGAGTGTTCATCGCATGGTTCTCAAATGTAGTATGCATGTGTTCTTCTGCAGTGAACCTGTCAGAAGGTACCTTGCTCATGGACTCCTCTCCCCTCTCAAACTTCATCTTCAGGTTGTTCAGTGGCACTCGGGGTTTTTCATAAGAGGCACAGGGGCTGGTTGGAACTTGCTCTTCAAGCTTTTCAGGTCTTTCACCGTGTGTCAGCTCATCCCTGTCCATTCTCCTCTGTTCTCCTCCCTGGGATGCCTTTGGCACTGCTGGGGGCTTCTGGTCACGACTGGCTGTAAGTTGATCTCCTTGACCAGTCAGTGGACTGGGGCTTTTCACTGGAGGATGGTGCTCAGTGATAGAGGCAGGCCTGGCCAAAGCAGGGGGCCTGCGGCGAGAGCTGGACTGGCCGGGAGGTGCAATAGAAGAAGGCTTTGCCTGATCAAGGCTCCCTGCCTGCTCCCAGCGCTTCTTCAGTGCACTCAGGTTAGCTGTACGCAGGGAGGGTGCTGTACTCTCAGAGGTCTGCGGGGGAAGAGAAGAAGAGATTAAAAAAGCGAAAATGACAATCAAAAGCAGCTGTGGTGTCATTCTGTATACAGGCTGAATTATAAAGGTATTTCACATGGCAACAAAGCATACTCTGTAATAAACACACACTTTAAACCCTTAATGCAGCATGATGGGATTAAGGAAAATGTGGGAATCTGAACTTGGCTTCACTGACAGATGAAGTGAACAGCTGTTCAGAGTTGGTCCAGAAAGTGGATGATTTGCTGCGGCTGCTAAGAGCAACGGCAGGCTAAAGACGGAGATGACAGAGCTGGGCGTGCAGGCAGACGATTTCAGACGACTGCATTCTTTTCCACACACACACACAAAAAAAAAAATTCACTGAGGAGGGCTCTGTTCACCACTCAGCCATTCATGACAACAAAACATGAGCAGCAAACAGCACGACAGAACAGGAGGCACATTACTGCTGTGTGACCTCCGAGAACTTCCTCAATTATAGAAGAGCTATGATGTGTTGAAGAAAGAGGACGTTGATGTGTGAATAAATTACCCTCATATAAGTTAACTAATCAAGTAATAAATCCTTGAAAAAAACAAAAAAACAAACAAAAAAAAACAATGAGTTTTTGTAGGCAAGCTTCCCACCCAAAACCAGGGCAGTAGAACACATTCAAACACAATTACACTATGAAAATCACAAAGTGAAAACTCATTTTCATCTAATGTAAAGATGATTAGACATAACAAACAAAGCATATCTTTAGTCCCCGAAAGTCATAAATACTTCAGCGAATCACTACGTAAAATTACTCTGGTACACACAATACATGCACATCTACAGACAGACAGACAAAAAAAAAAGAACGAAAGAGAAGAAGAGAAGAGAGGAGAGAAATCAGGATTCAAAGATAGGGAACCCCCCCTCCACTAGAGTGGACAAAAAACAGACAAACAATTACTGTCTTTGTGAGGCAAGTCCAGAATGAAAAGGAAGAACTGGACAGTGACAACTTGTTCCCCTTTTTTTAAACAAAAAGATGAAAAGAAAAAAGAAAAAAAAAACCTCTGTGCGCTGGAGTGGCCAAACGAGTTGTAAGTACAAGACAGCAGAAAAGTCAGAGTCCTTCGGTTTGTCCTTTTCAACAGGTCAGTGTGCAGAGAGACAGCAAGAGGCAGAGCTCTCCCATATGTTAGCAGCAAGGCAAAATCTGCTTGTAAGGGCCAGTCCAACCCCTTTAACACCAGGAAAGTGAATGAGAGAGAGAGTCAGAATACCCAGGAAACCAGAGCAGGAAATGATACGTTTGGGGAAAAGTTAACTCTTTGTTGACTGTGTCAGAGTTGACATTTTTTGACTTGCAAATTATTCCTGAAGTTGGTAGCGCTAAAACTTGTCCACATTGCACTAATCCTCACAGACTGAACAAAGATGTCAGATAAGAAAAAAAAAAGCACAAAATTTGGAAACAAGATGGAAGGAAAAATAGCAGAGCAACAGAGCTCCGACACTCTGGGAAGTTGTTTCATAAAAAAAACAAGCTCTAATGACAGATGCTAAGTCAGATCTGGATTTGGGTGCACTACAGAGAAATAAACCACACATTATCAGACAAACCACTTACAGTTTTGTGTGTTTAAGTACAAAACTGACTGAGGTTCTTTGTTTAACACAATTTAAAATTCAGTGCATTCTGTGCAAGCTGGAGAACAAACTGACCAGGTGACTTGGTGGCTGGATGTGTTAAGGAAATCATATCAGCCTAAAATGGATGATAAAAGTCTGAATGCTCCTCTACAAAATCCCTCAAGAACGCAGTTGCTTATACATATTCCTTACTGAGCTGAACTAAGCAGATATTGGAAAGACAAATCTCTGTACCAACCCCATCTCATGGTGTCTGATCAATGGTTCAAGTTCTGAGACCAGCTACATCAACTGATACATGAAGATCAATTCTGAGAACATCAAGCCTGTTTGCAGATTCTGAGGGAGGAACATGCACCATAAGAACATTGCTTCCCCCATAGAAATTCTGTAGGGGTAACTGGCCTTAACTGCAAAACACATATGTCTGACTCTTAACACAGTTTTTCCCTTTATCAGTGAACCTAATCTATTCTAAAATTGATTTAAAAAATAATTATAGATGCCCTTTACAAGCTACCAGACCCCAAAGTGAAGCTCAGAAGCTCCATCATAACCAGCATTCACTGACATCAAACAGAGAACAGAAGAAACTCTTCACATTTGAGAAAACATAACCAAAAATATCTGTTATTTTTAACATCTATCCATGTGTTTTACATTACCTCGTATTTCTTCATTGTGTTAGCCGATCAGTTACTCATTTAATCTCAGTCTTGCTTTGTTTATCAGTCGTTCACACTGACAAAGCAGCTAGACACAGAGCATTGCAAGGGGATTACACTGTAGTAGGATTATGTGTTTGATAGCCTGCCCATTGCAACAAGTGGCCAATGAGAGGTCAGCTAAGACATTTGGCTCAGACGGGGTGTTGGCATGGTGAGCATGTGTGTGTACACTCCTGATCTCAACGTGCAACAATTAGTTTAGCACTAGCAGCAGCTACGAAGCAAATGAAGCAAGACATGCAGCATGCACACGCTTCATTAACTCATGTAGCTGATGAGGAGAAGCTTGTCAAAGTGATGTAAACAAGAAGTATCCAGGATTTTAAATTGTGTAAGATGTATACAATTATTTCACAACCCAAAAGTGTGTCTACCTGAAATAAAATGTGTCTATCTTTCGGAAAGCTTAACAGAAATACCTTTTTCTTCTCTGCACTTGACTCCTCAGCAGCTTTCTGGTACCTGAGTGAAAAAGAAACAACACTGACCTCTGGTGACTCAAAACAAAAACAAAAACAACACTGTTCTAAGAACCGTGGCATTTCTTCTCGCAAGAATTTTCAAAGGTCTTCAGGATCAGAAAAGCTGTAGGGATAGCTGTGAAACTTTATATTTTAGTTTTAATTTTTAGATTGTAGCACATGAGGTTATATTTTCTGTTGTATTTTCAACATATGTTAAAACACAGATGGACTAGGTAATGTCATCAACAACAAGAGGTAGTCGGGGCAATGTAGCATTACCTAGAAACGTATTTAGCATTCATGTCTCATACTACAAAAGTGTAAATTAATGGCAAACATTACTGAAGCTCAGGCGTTACTCACTTGGAGAAGCGCTCAGCTATGGCGTTGTTTCTCCCTCGGCCACTCAGTGACAGCTCCTTCGCAGTGACACGCAAAGACTGCGTCACCCAGGACCCACGACTGAATGGACGACTTTCCATCTTTGTCAGCTACTTGAACACCTGAAAGGCAAACACATGAAACTCTAGCCACACCATTAACCATTACCTCATGCCGAGGCACATCCTAGTTTAATTAAAACCAAGAAGTGAGGCCTCACTGGCTTGAAAAATCCTTGCTTCTTGTTGCCAGAAAACAAAATTCTCCTCTTGTCTGCATTTGTTCACCAGTCTTCTATATAAAAGTTGGGTGTTTTAAGTGACTGAGATAAACGTACTGGCAGTCCTGCGTGGTAGTATGGCAGCCCTGTTTTTAATGGATAAACAAAGTTCTACCTATCTAATCTATCTTAACGCATACAGACCCTTCAGTGTGCTGGTGCAACAGTCCAGGTTTGTGCACGTAGAGGAAGTACCTTCTGTGTGAAATCACTGATTTCCTAGATGCTCTCTATCACTTACCTCTTGTCGACCCCCACCATCTGACAAACATACCAAAGGGTGCTCGCACATGTGTGCTCATACAGATATGCATGCAAACGAGTCAACATGTTCAAACTTGCACTCCATCTTGAACTTGATTGCTAGATAGAAGCACAACTACAAATTGTGAGCACATTGTCATTATGAGAGGAGAACTCGCCGACGGCAACATTTACATAACACAGACAACCTTCAACTTCACTCAGTCAAACCCCCACTTAAATTAAACGCTACAGACTGATGACAAGCCTCTGATGCACTGTGAGTCTGGAGAGATATCCTAATGCCAGGCTACGAATCCCTGCTCAGACAGTATGTATTTAAATCACCACCGAGCACGGCCCATAGACTCAGTCATAATCAGCCATTATGTCACCACTCAGATGCAAAGAGATACTGGTGTGGGGACTTTGGACTCAACTGAATTTCAACATAGCAGTGAAATGCGACAACACGTCTAAACGGTATTATCTACAGACATAACGATTTAGATAAATGTAACATGCAACAGTATACATTATTTACTAACAATATGGAATTATATATAGTTATATGTACCTATCTACTGATTTTAAATCAAGAGGTGAGCCGTGAAGATCGCAGTATTATACATCTTCTTACTTCTTTTTCCAAACTTCACATAACTTCACTATAGAGTGATGTAGCTGACAAGATGGTGATGCTGATTGGACAAAGTCCTTCATGTGGCTCTTTCTTGAGTGAAGGATTGTAAATAATGCAATGTGGGTTATAAATAGTGGCATGGCAGATGAGAATCTTGTGCTAAAAAAGAACCATCTTTAATGCAATAGTATGTCTTAATGGTGAAAATAAAGAAACTCAAAAGTCATTTCAAGTCTGACCACTTTGAAGACTTGAAATGACCTTTGAATTTCTCGGTCTGTGAATGCCATTAAATAGACCACAATGTTATTTCTTGGCCAGATCGCCACACCTTGGCCGTTGTTTGTGTTTCTGGATGAGCAGAAGCAACGATTAGTTAGATGCAACAGAGTGATGAGTGATGGTCCACAGCTTAAGTACTTTAATTACATTTCTCACCTCTGAATAGTCTGGGGCTTTTTGCTACAGGCTGTGAGGCCTGACAGAAAAGTAAGTTTACCTTGAGCGCTTTTTTTTTTTCAACATGGCCATCAAGTTATAATATTTTACTTATTCAGCGGTAACTGTACACAGTGTAGTGTATAACTACCTCATTCGCTAACTTGTCTTTTCTACCCTCTGAGTCCTTTTCCAGCATATCAGGGGTGCTGGAGCCTATTCCAGCCTACACTGAAGGGAAAGGCAGGGACACACCCTGGTCTGACCACCAGTCGGTCACAAGGAGGTGGACTGAGTTCAGAGTCGCCAATCCACTTCTTTTGCATATTCCTTGAACCGCTGAGGGAAGCCAGAGCAACTGAAGAAAACAGAACTCCTCACAACAATGTCGAGAGTTGAGAATCAAGTTCTCGTCACTATAGGTGCACAATGAGAAAAGCTGAGCCGACCACAGCTGTAGTCTGAAAATGAATACATGGCAAGAAATGTCACTGATTTAAGAAAAGAATAGGGTGTGGTCATGGCATGTATTTCCTGTATGAGAAACAAATCATAATGGGCTACATTGTTACTTTCTTTCGTGTTACACGCTTTGGAAGACAGAGAATAAAGAAACTAAACTGTCTTTACAGTGTTGTATAAGAAGCTACTATTTCCATTTTAACTCTGCAGATCACCCTCACAGATTATGGCATGTAAGCCACCACTGACATTCAAATAAAGACTGTTTACACCTTTATTTGTGATTTTAACACCTTTACGTTCTCTTCATATCACATGCTCACAAACCGTGGCACGTCCAACAGATGATAAACAGATTTGCATTTACCTGTAATTGAATTCATTTTCATTTGCTAACAGAAGTCTTTCATACTTTTGACAGACAAACCAGAGGCACAGTTTGCAGTAAGTTAATTATTATATAAACAGCAATAAATAAAATGGTATATAAGTCTTCTTATGAGAACAGACCCACCTTTAGTATCAGATAGTAGCCATCAGTTTTTGTCATACAGAAAGTATGACAACAGATAACTGTAATCTTTTGTAAGCGTGTATTTGCTTTTGTTTTTGACAGCTCCACTCTTCCTGGAAGCATATTATTCATTTCACGTATTTCTTCCTTGAATTCAAGCATCAGGACAGAGAACACTGATGAATTCATTATTAATCACAAATAACAAAGGCAACAGAGAGTAAACAAAGCTTTTCCATGGGTGGACCTGTTTGAGCCCCTTACACTGCAAGTAGAGCCCTGAAACCATTGCAGGCTATCTGATGTATGAGCTTTTGAAAACTGATAATCTAAACACACATATTCAGCTTCATCTCCATCACTTGTTATCAGTGAAAAGTGATAGATACTGACCTTTAACCCTTACTTTAAGCCAATCTCTCCCGAACAAGGAAACATAAAACAGTCAGATACAGTATGACTCACAGGTAAGGAGGAGCGTGCATTGCTTCACACACAAATGACCTAAGACACTATTATCATTATTATTATTATTTCAAAAGGATGTTTACACAGGAATGACTTTTTGACTTGAAGTATCAGTACTGAGGCGATGTAATGAACAGACCTTAGAAATCGTAAAGACTGGCAACCCCCTCTCGAGGGTAAACATGTTATTTGAAGAATTTTAATTTAAGGTGTGCAACACTGCAAGCGCTTGGTAGAGAATGTCTTCTGGGAAAAGGCCAAAACTATAGTTGCATACAGGAAGTATATTTCTTTACTTTCATATATAACTCCGTACGTGTGAGTTTTATTTACTGAGAAGTATAAGCCCACAATACGGCCTCAGCAGCTATCGATTACCTGGAGGAACAGTGAGTTTTCTTTTGAGAGCAACACTACGTGCACGTGCGTTATTACATAAAATAACGCAAACCTAAACACTTACAGACTTATTCCACTTTTTTGGTATTCTTTCTTTAAAAGAAAAGCCCTCGCTAGCCGTATTTACACATGTTTTCACGTCCTTGCTGCGGGTTTTGTCTTACCTGTGCGAACTTCCGTTGAGTCACTCTCCTTTTGTGAAACCTTGAGACACCTGACGCTTGCTGCTGCGGCTGCGTCACCGCCCGGTGTGGAGCACTCAGAGGTGGAGTGAACAGGAAGGTGTCGTGGGAGTGGAAGAGCCAGGTCATGTGATTTCAAACACCAATGACCTTAGGTGTTGCATTACGCCTACCTTGTAATATTTACTCATATGAGCGCGCTTGCATACCACCCACCAAAATTCCTGAAGGCAGGAGGTATCTGCTCCCTTATTTTTGAAGCGAGGAGAAAAGAACAGAGGGAAGTGGAAAGAAAACAAGCAGACATAGGCCCACCGAACAGCTCAACTTTGCCAGTACAACGATTGGTTTTCCAGGAATTAGCAATGCAGTGATGTAGGCTGTGACAGAATGTGGTGCAGCACTTTCTGTACCTAATATGCAACCAAAAGTATCGAAAACAAAAGAAATAAATGAACAAATACATACAGCTGATACTTTTAAAAAGAGAGTTCTGACTGAGGCCTTTTCATTCTCTCAAAAGCCTATGTGACAATGTAGGGCCTCACAGCATCACAATGTTTTTGCCAGCCTACCTGACTTCAGAACAATAAAAATAAAATAAAATTCTGTCTTTGTGAGATTTTAAATTGTTAATTATAAAGGCAATATAAGCATATTGCCGATGTGCCTGCTGAGTTGGATTTTTGCATAGCATTTGCCTTCCAAATGAGATTAGCCCAACAGTATAGGATTTAATTTGAAGACCTTGCTTGATGCTCCAGTGTTGCCAGGTTTGCAGTCTACTCAACAGTCCTGGAGTGAGGTAAATCCCAACAACCCAGGGCCAATGCAGTGAAGCAGACTGATTGCTTTATGATCACGAGACATTATAGGTCAGTAAAAGAGAGGTTTAGAGTTTTACAAGTTCATGGTCTCACAAGTTCATGGTCTCACTGATATAAAAAGCGTATTTTTTATCTCTTTACTCACCGACAGTGTAAAGCTGAAGCTTATTGAAAAACAAAATATGATGCCCTTAAAGCATATGATCGCCCCTTCGTTTCCTTTCTTAGTATTGCTCAGTTCCTAGATGCCTATGGGATCACTGGTTATCTGATCTCATAGTTTATAGAAACTCAACAATTGAGCCAAGATAGCTTTATATTGCTGTTTGACATAAATTCAGACTACATCAAATACATAAAAAAGGTCCGTCCCGAGACAATTAATGGTTTCTGCCAAATTTGGGAAAGTGGGAAAAACAGTAGGCCAAAGTTCTGCAAAACTACTGATCTTTTAAACCAAAAGCTAGACTATTCTAAGTCATATCCTCTTGATAATGTAATAACTAATCTATTTTTTTTTTCACTTCCATTCACTGAGCCTTCCGTGAAGCTGTTTGGAGCCCTGCTGTGAGACCCGCTTCCCACTTTGAACCATTGACATATGATACAATATGCTTCTTGTTACTTCAAATTCATTGATGTCATATGATTTTCAAACAGACAATATCAGGGTAGACACAGTTTTAATGTTATTAAACACCACATACATAGACTTGTCAACAGATGCAGTGATTTTATAGACTAGGATATCTGGACTAAAAATGTCTGATTTAAGATGAAAAGATGAAAGTGACATATTTCGTAAATGTTACCTTATAATCTCTCATTTGCATGAACCAGTTTTTGACTCTTCTTTTTTTTTCTTCTTGTTCCCAAAATGATGTTTAAGTGCAATCAAAATCATGCATTCATTTTCAGAAACGGAATGAGCCAATTGCCTAGCAACAGTGTGCTGAAGATTTGCACCAATGGAGTGTCTCCATGTTGAAATACCCACAGTGTCGTGTAGTCTCCTAAAATTTTCTCTTTACTTCTTACTAGACAAACCATGTTCAGTGTTTATTCTGTAGAGAATGGCTCATGGGTTGTGTTTTTGGTTAGATTTTTGTTGTTACTTAATACATAAAAATACACAGTGTTAAGGATATGAGCTCCAACATGATGTTTCCATAGTGTGGGGATGAAGAACTAAGACCGTTATAGAAGCACTCAGTAATCACACAAATTATTATTTCCCCAGATGCATAAAATTTACACAGCGGTGGAGGAAGTATTCAGATCTTTTCCTCAAGTACAAATACCACACAAAATATAACCATGAAAATATGCTTGATGTATTGCAAAGAAAAAGCAGATCCACCACATGCAGTCAAATTAAGCGAAATTAAGAAAGAGAATGTAATAATAATGTTACATTTTAGTTTCAGGTGTGCATGTCAGCCAACCAACCATAAAGAACAAAAAAGAAAGCAATTTGCAGAGTAAACTAATCAAAGGAAATCAATACTGAAACAATTGGATGACGCTATACCCTGTATGACGGTGGCTTGGGAGGTGCTACCTTATATTAATTATTATTTAACATTCATTTGCATGCAAGCTTAAAACATTCAGCGGCTGCAATTCAAACAGCATTCAATAATTTTTATTTTCCCTGGTCTGGCCCGAGGGGCAGTTCAAACAGGGAGCAGCAGATTGAGCCCCTGGGCCTCTATGTCTGCACGTCACTGTTTTCTGTCATTTTAGCGTCCACTCCTTCCTTTTCATCTGCGTCTTTTCAGTCGTCGTCTGAATGTGCAACAATCTGAGGGAGACCAGCTCCATTATAATATCACTCATCGGTATAACCTTAAGTAGTCGGCGTAAAATATCCACCGCAATATAAAATGGATTAACAAACTGGTTTTGTTCGCGCTTTCAAACAACGCTCTCTGTTCCCGGGGAGCTGATGGAAGATGACCCTTTTCTCTTCGCTTGAGGAGGCTGTTCTGCTGTGTGGGGGAGTGGGTTACATCCTGTGGCGTTTCCTGTGTTTGTAAACTAGACCGTCTTGAAAACGTCGGGCGAGTGAAGCTAAAAGGTAAATAATATCTTTTATTTTTCTTCGATGTTCGGTGGATTGTGTTTGTGCATTAAATGCTCTGCGTTTTCATGAGTGAATATGCATGCTCGGATATGGCAGCAAAAGGATTTACCTAATATTACAGCGTCAGTGTTAGCCATGGCTAGCTCGCTAACAAATGTTAGCTTAATCATCGAGAGGGGGAGGCACTCGCAACGACGGCCATCACGAATGTCTTTATCGCTGAATCTTGTCTTGAACGAGTTTGTCTTATGTCTAGTATTATCACGGTGGAAAGGTTCATTGATCAAGTCTGCAAGGTAGGCAGTCTCGTAAAGCTACTGTATCAAACTGATAACCAGATGGGCTAAAAAAATGATCGATTACTAACATTTCTGTGGGCGAGGGCGCCAGCGAGCAGCTAGCTGCTGGCTAGCTTATGTTAGCTAGGTTGTTCAACATCAGCAAAACTAACGTTAGGTCGGATGGTAGTCCGAAGGCCACCTCAGTCTGTGCAGAAAATGCATATTTATTTTCAAAGCAACATTATGTTAGGGGTATGCCGTGTCCTCTGTTGGGACATAACTCAACGGCAGCCGAAAACCTAACGGTACAAAGTATCCATGAATTATTTTAATTAGCGTTAGCCAATGATAGCTTTGCGCTAGCTGTCTATTTTCCTAGCAACGTTAGCCAGCTAAGCAACGCCAATGGTGAAAGCACTGTAGCGTTAAAAGTGTCTGTCTACCGCTATCTGGCTACCGTTAACCTTTTTGTGCTAGCACAGAAGTGTAACAATTAACTTATGCCACAGTTGGAAAAATAACTGACAAAGTCAAAAGGTAGCTGTAAGCCATTACAAGAGCAGTGTTTCTTCGGGCAAAATCATGGCCTCCTCGAAATGTAACGTTTCTTGATTAAAAACCCCATGTCAACAAGCCAGACGTACGGTTTTTATAGACAACTACATATTGGAGATTAATGGTTTCCTTGTAGGTTTATTTGAATTTCGGAGTCGCAGTGTTCTTCTCGGGTTTCCAGACGCTCGAATCCGCCCACTCCAAGTTTACATTTCTGTCTCATATCAGTACTGTGCGAGATGACTAACATGAACACCAGAAACAGACAGCAAATGCTAAATTGTAATTTCTCCCCTCACACTACTTTTTCACAATTCATTCACATTTTTGAGCGATTCTGTTGTATATTGGCAAAATGTTATTCTTATGACCATTTTTCAACACTGAAATACACAGTAATATGAGCATATCTGTTTCATGCTATTTTGAGTTTATTTTTGATTGACCCTGGTCTGTTTCTGTATAACAGTTTTTTTTGTGATTTATTACATGTTAAATATTGACCCGTATTTTGGGAAACTTTAATATAGTGTCATACAAATATAAACCTTGAAATGATGGATTTTAAAAATATAATGAGTAACGAGACCATACATTTAAAAGTAATTGTCTTCCCATCAGTTATACTCATAAAATAGCATTATTGTTTAGTTTTTCTGGTTGTGTTGAACATATTTGTCCTTCAGATTCTTTCTGCTTCCTAAATTTCTCCACAGTGCTCTCTTCATGTTTCAGCTTGTTTCCCTGATGTCCTAGAAACAGTTGTATAAAATATAAATTCTCACAGAACTTGGCTATCGAAGGTCTGTGGTTTTTACAGTAGTGACAAGAGGTAACCACTTAAGACTATTGGCAAGCTCCACAAAACCCTGTAGTGATGGAGTATTTCACACAGCTTGGAAATTTGTGTCGCTAGAGGAAGCATTAGATGTAGCACACTAGAACACTATATTGTTTTGATATCCCTAGTAATAGTCTTGATGGCCTTAAATAAGTTGTTACTAACATAAATGTAAAATACAGACTTGAATAAGAAGCTAGTTTTCCATACATAAAAAGATAATGTTATTTCTGTTTATTGGAAGAATGATCTTCTGTAGTTTTAGGTCATTTCTTTCTCTCTTTTTTTTTCTTTTTTTGCAAATAATTGTGGACGTCCATTAGGCTTGTGTCAGTTGGATTATTTATTGACAGTTGAAGAGGTAACTGATGATTGGTTTGGATTGATGATTGGTTAAGACTGGAAAGACTGCTTTAATTAACCTAGAAAATCAGAAAAAAGATATTGGAAAAATAGTGTCTACAATCTGCGCCCCGCTCTGCATGTAAAGATATTTCTACTGAAGTGTTAGCTGTGAATTTTAAACTTCTAGACAGTTTGCTGTCTCTGTTCCATGGATTGGCACCCTGCATTATGATATGAAAGATAAAATTATGGTAAAGGGTACATGATGCTGTGATACTGTTGCACCAAAGCACATGGACACAAGATATCCCCAAATACAAGATATTCCTTTTTTTAAAAAAAAAAAAAAGTGTCCATGCTTGCATTTGCATTGCATTTCCACCTCCCTGGGGATTGCCTGTCAGTGATTTCATATAACCTTGATTGGATGTATTGAAAGTAGAAGTGATCACCCAACCCTAAAATCCATCAGCTGCAAACCATTGTCTCTAAAATAATAAGAATCACAGCTACAATGTAAATGCAGAGTATGATTATTCAAATATTTACCAGTAAACATTGTGGTCAGTTTTCTTTATGGTGAGTATAATGACTTAATTTGTATGAACAAAAGTCAAGCTAAATTTATTAACGTGGTTATTTGTGCAACTGAATAATTTTTGTGTGTTTATATTATGTGATGTTATATGTCATTGTGAAAAATGACGATCCTAACTCGAGTTAATGGAATGTATAATGTTAAAAGCAGCAAGTGATGCAGAGAGTTAATGTTTGTATGTTTCATCCACATCCTCCTCTTCCTCAGTTTTAATGCTAGATGAGTGAGGTGGGTGTGGCTTCCCACCAGCCCGACCATCCTGACTGACGGATCTCTGGATGACCTTGTCCCCACCCCTGTCCCTGCGCTCACATACACCACAGCAATGTCACATCTGCCCAGCAGCTCAGTCCGCGACCATATGAAATGGGTTTGTTTTGAGAACACCAAAGTGGTTACAAATAACTTTATTTAAAGTCTTGTGTCACTCAGGATGTTGTCGTTGATGACTAGCAAATGCCGTGTCACTGGCAAGAGATTCAGATCATTTCAGATTGTTTTAGAATGTTTGATATTGTTGGTAAAGTTTTGCTTTTCATTCTTTTTCTTTGCAGGCGGGGCTGCTTGGCTGTGAAGCTGTCCTCTCCAGTATGGCCCTAATGCAAGCCAGCTCCATGGCTGCTCCGCCCAAAAAAATGATGGCTCCACTTGGTCATGCACCACCGCAGCGAGAGGGACCTGACCGTGGTCCCCAGAGCCACATGATCCTCCCATCTGGAATGAGCTGTCCACCCCTGGTTAGGACCCAATTGAGAAATTCAGAGTAGAATTGAGGCTGTTTGCTATGCTTTCAATGTTGTGAAGGGTGTGAACCCATTGCCTGAATGGGATTGAAAATTTTGCCATGGGAGGATTTTCCCTCTAAAGTCATGAAGATTTATTTTATGATTCAGCAAATGGATTTGGTTTTTGAAGCTACATTTATCCCGTTGTCCTTATATCTACTCAAATGACAGTTTTCCTGTTCCTGTAAATTTCTGTTGGTTTAAATGTACAAAACCTTGCACTAACCAACATAGAATATGATATTCCTCCTTTTAAATTGTTAGTTTTTCCCAAAACTAAATTACAACCCACAACACACTAAGATTGGCTTTCATATGCTGGCTGTGGCAGAAATGACACATAATGAGTTTACATTTAGCACTTCACTTCATTATAGTCATGTTAAAATAATCTTTTTTTTTTCTCTGAATCTGGGAAATAATTTGTTTTTTCTGGATCTGTAGCTTATTCGGAAGGAAGGTGAATTCCAAGCTCCCCGCCTGCTGGACGAGAAGGAGATGAGGGCCAACGAGGACATGCAGCAGAAAAAAAAGAACAGGAAATCAGTAACGCCCTGTAAAGTGAGAGAACAAGAGGGAAGGGGTGGGAAGGTTAGTGGCTGTGGTTGCTAAATAGGGAATGGTCCGCGTATGTTCATTTTCCTCATTATATAAAATATGCTGTTAGCTGCTTGCATGCATTTTTGTAAAAGCGTTTAACTCCATTCAAGTGTGGCTGACTTGGACCTTTCATGTGTGTACTTTTTGTTTGCGTGGGGGTGGGGGTGGGGGGAGGAGTTCAGGGAAGATGTGGAGGGGGTGGAGGATCTCTAGAGAGGAAAGAGGGGGAGGGGAGCAGAGTGAAGCAGAGCACAATAACTGCAGTTGTGTGTATAATGGGGAGCAGTAACATGAGGGCACTAGGCCATTGGAAGGGAGTGTGGGCTATTTCTCAATTCAGATGTTAATTAAATGTCGTAATAATTGCTGTTTAAGAAAAGAAAAACCATAAAAAAAAATATACATGAAAAATGTGTGCTACGTCTATAGAATGTAATTACACTTGTTGGTTGGTGTGTCTTACACAATGTGCCATTGTGGTAAAATGCCCTGTTTCTTAGTTCATGTCATTAGTGGAAGTTTTAATTGAATGTTGAACCATTATTATTTACTGTCGTCATTAGGGCACAGGAGATGAGAATGGTCCATCATCCAAAGTGCAGAAAAACTTTATTTGTGATCACTGTTACGGAGCATTTAGGAGTGGATACCACCTGAAGAGACATATCCTCATTCATACAGGTATGGATCATGCTTGGAACAACTTGAGTTTCCAGTTAAGCCAAAACAGCTTTTTAATGCCTGATTACATTAATAATTGTTTTGAAAGAGGTCCTGAAAGCTTGAGTTGGACTGAATCTAGGAGTGTGCAGCAACTGTAAGGTTTTGCAATGGCCTGCTTAAAAACCTTGTTTGGTAATAGCTTTTGCCTCACAGCTAATTGGTGGTATCTGTGGGGACTTGAACTAAAACTGGTGCTCTTCGGTTTAGGGGAGAAGCCGTATGCTTGTGCCGTATGTGACATGAGGTTTATTCAGCGTTACCACCTGGAGAGACACAGCCTCATTCACACGGGTATGCGTCCTTTAACCGTACCCATATTACATAAATTGGACTACATCTGTAGTCTGTCACTTGAATCAATGGACAGATGCTCAGGGTTCATTTTGTCTATGGACAGTAATTTCCAACAAAGCCACCCCTCCCCCCTCCAAAAATCTGGTCACCTCAAAAAATTAAACACAGCATTTGTTTTTGTATGGATATTGGTCCCCCAACACCAGGAAAAAATTACAGAAGGCAATATAATACAGTGTGGTCCAATGGTCCCGAGTCCACTATTAAAAACAGTTGTTTTAACATTTGTGGTAAAATTGCTTTTTTCTTCTTTGGGTGTCCGTTACTTGCCATAATCATAGATTTAAATTTTGACTGGTGTCAGATGTAGACATGTTTGGAGGATTGAAGAATTCTTATTATTTTTTTTGCGCTGTTGTACAGCATCCCAGAGATGTAGGAGATACCTTTCTCCTTTTCTCCAGAATGTTAGGTGAGGTTGAGACAGAAGCCTCCCTTGTGACAGTCGTATAACTCTTATTGCAAATCCACAGTTTGATTCATCTGTAAAAGCAAGTTTCTCACTGTGTTCACCAGTGATAGTTGGATGTTGTTTGGCCCATGTACACTTTTGGCCCTTTTTTTTGTTTTGTTTTGTTTTGTTTTGTAGTTAGCAAGTCAAATAGGAGATTCTTTGTTTATTTGTGCTCATTCAAATGTTACTGGTTGCTGCAAAGATGTCATCTTGATACACTGGTCTTCACATGGTGTGGTCACTTGAAAACATAACTCCGCCCAGGCTAATAATTTTGAGTGTTCAGCCATCTAGCAGTTGCTGCATGCTCTGTAAACAACTTGTGCAGTGCAACTCTTCACTGTGCATTGTTGAGCAGTTTTATCACAGCTGCTTGTGATCACAAGTTCAACAGACCACATTTGACAACCCACACTGCTTGACCATCTTAGAAGCACTTTTGTTGAAGCATACTGGCTGCTGTATTCTGAAAAGTCTGCCATGTCATGGCTTTAAAAAAAAAAATCAGTGAGCAGAACCTGTACAACTTTTAGTTTAGAAGATTTGTGCAAGGAAAATTTCTTACTAAAGAGAATCACTTGGATACACAGTATGGGTTTCCAACAATGATGATAGACCAGTTGAAAGTATGTTTCAGTTGAAACATTGAGACCTACAGACAACAGTGACACATAGGCAGCCATATTAATTTTGTATGCTTTTTGTAGACCTCAGACCTCAGTAATTCTCAGCATATATTGAATTGAATTGAATTGAATATATTACAGAGAATGCTTGTGCCACTTATTTAATTAAATGCTCATATTTTTGTGATTTTTTTTTTCTTTGTACATCTCTTAAGTACCAATTAAGTTAGTCATTAATATATAGCTACATGATGACAACAAACAAAAGTTTTTGGTAGTGGACTTGAAAAGTGGACTCAAACATGTGGACCCCAGTGTATATATGTTAAGTCTCTAAGCACAGGCCGCAAAAATATGGAAGATTTGTTTTATTTTTAATTATTTTGTATCTATTGCATTGTTTGTGCAAATGACTGCATGGACATCAAAGGACTATTTTCTTAATTGTTAACATAAAATGAAAATTGTGGACTTTAGTTTAAAATATTTGCATTGTGTCAATATGTGCGTTGCACCCTTTCACACAAAATTCTTTGTTTTTCATTGTTTAAGAAGTATGCTGTGGGTAAGTGAACTTTCAGCCTAATAGTTTCTTTCCAAGCTAGTGCCTTCTGCCCCACTATACGCCAGAAGAAATGCATCAATAGTAAACTAATGTTTTCCAAATCTAGCCAATCAGTTGGCATGATTTATGTACATAACCATATATATAGTTATTTTATTCCAGTTTCCCAATGGCTTGAGTAAGAAGTTGCTCTTAGTGGCAACACTGCATCTGTTCTTTCTGTTTTCCACGTAATAAATTTTGTGACTTTTTTTTCTCACACATTTTCGCATTTGATAGGCTTAATAGCTAATAATTTTATGCTCTGTGTGTGTAGGGGTGAAGCCGTACGCTTGTTCCATGTGTGACATGAGGTTTTTCCAGCGTTACCACCTGGAGAGACACAGACTCACTCATACGGGTATGCGTCCATTTACCGTACCCAGTTCAAGTTAAAAAATAAATAAATAAATAATCAAATCAGTCTCATTGAGAACAAAAACATGACGAAACAACATGCAAACATGCAGGCCCAAAGTAGCCCTTTAGGAGAAAAATCAGATGTTGGTCTTTTACATGTGAGACAGACTGACTGCTGGATTTTTCATTATTTCCCTATTAAGGGATCTGAACTGTAGGATCAGTGTACAAATTGATGTTGATGTTTGGCCCGAGGAATATGTATCTTAATTTTTTTTTCCTTTTCTAAACATGGATTCCCCCCCCCCCCCAACATCATATAATACAGTCCAATTCAAAATCCCTGCGAGTGGGGAAACTATAGAAAGATCCTTTTTGGAGTCCAGAAGTTGAGACAATAGCCTGTAGAATTTCTACAGTGTTGAATCAACACCTGTCTCACTTTTCCCAATATGTAACATGACCATTAAAGCCATGTAATGGACTGTATGAGAAGTTAACGCCTGAAAAAAATTAAAATAGCTCCTGTGGACCCCTCAAAGTGTATTATCCCTCTTGCACCATCGCTGCTTGACAAAATTTTTATTCTCTGATGATATAGATTCTGATGCTTTAGCAGATGGTAGCAGAGCTAAAGAGAAATCTAGCCGTTAGCGGTCATACATTGTTTACATAGTATTGTGCATTAGTACGACACGTATCATGTGTATACATGATATCAGCATATTATGTGATAACTGAGATGTATACACAATATTTATCATTAATCAAAGTTAAGATTGTTAAAGAAAGCGACATGATGTCGTAGCTGCAGAGACGGGCGTCATTGGTCACAATGTACTAAGGACAAAATAATATAATTTCGCAGACAAATTGTGCATGGCTTTGCTTAAATTTGTGAATGAATTATTAATTATTTTAACTTAATGTTTTATAGTAGGTAACAGGTTATGGTAATGCTCCCCTGTCTGATCTAGCTGTATTTTAGTAGCTGATGAACTGGCCATGGTATATTAGGGAATAGTCCTTTGATGTCCACATCTGTTTTAGGTACAGTTTAATGGCTGCACATCTCATATGCCTTATCTGTAATTGTCTGTCTTTTTAAATCTATATTTTTATTATTTAATATTACATAGTTATGATATGGTAGTAGTTCTGTTATATAATATGTTATACCAGTACTTCTACTGTGAGTTATTGCGAAGATCAGATTGGAAGCTTTTGAAAGTTGAGGCAAATCCTTCCTTCGGAGTCCTAGAAAGCAAGCACACTTGTCAAAGCAACACACTTTCTTGCCACCATATATTAACCAGTACGCACTATATTGACATTAAACCCGTTTGACCTCGCACTATGATGCAATAAGTATCCCCACTGCAGTGCTAAACAATGTTGACCCTCGTAGCAGTAAACAGCGAAGAAGTTTGCTAATGTTCTGCTTTAGCTGGCCAGTGTGATGACTGTCTTACACGTTTTTTTGCTATCTTGCTGCTGACTTGTATGTCTTGTTTTAAACATGCTTGGCTTCTTGTTGCTGCTTTTGTCTCATGATGTACTCCAGATTATTTGAAAATGAATGCTACCCACAAAGGAACACACTTAATTTGCAGTAAGAAAAAAGGAAAAAATCACGCTTTCGCATGAAGCTTGATTGGAATATGTAATGTCTGCCAGGTCCTGGTGATTTAATGCCTGTGAATGATGCTTTCCTTTGATTCTTGAGGAACATCCTAGCTAATATGTTGATACTTTGTGTATGTAGGGGTGAAGCCGTACGCTTGCTCCATGTGTGACATGAGGTTCTTCCAACGTTACCATCTGGCAAGACACAGCCTCACTCATACTGGTATGCGTCTGCTCACCCTAGCTCATTAGGTAGTGGTGTTTTAGAAGTGCCAAAACTTTTCAGCTCATAGCAGTGCAAACAGAGGTTTAGGTTGAGTGAAATGATCACCAGCTTCAAATATGCTCTTATTCAGAAAATGAAGATGTATCCAGACATGTGTTAGGATGGTAAGACGGTAAAATGTAAAACTTTTAGCTCTTGATGAAAGTACATGCATACATAGTGGGGCACCTGAATGTACATAACTTGAGCTTTTCCCCTGCTGAATGCTCTGCTTAGTTCTGCACAATTATTTATTTGTTACTACTTGTTTTTAAAGATTTTTTTGTGTGACTGAAATTAACCACTTGTGCTCCCTAATATAGTGCAAAATATACAAAAAGCAGAGTGATGACGTGTGGAAGCATAAGAAGAGCTATTCTAAGGGAAAGGCTGATGGTTATGTGTTGACACTTATTATTTTTTTTCTTTCTAGCTTAATATTTACATACTTTCTATGTGTGTAGGGGTGAAGCCATACGCTTGCTCCATGTGTGACATGAGATTTTTCCAACGCTACCACTTGGCAAGACACAGCCTCACTCACACGGGTATGGGTTCACCACTCTTTGCTACAATAGAGCCCAAATACCCAGTTTACTGAAGTTTCTGTCCCTTTTTTATAGAATGGCTTTTAGTCAGGTCTTTAAAATATTTATAAGCATCAAGCAGTTTTGACAGTTGGAAGGTCGTAAGCTAGTTAGTTAGTTATTACCCAAGTTACCTCCATTGGTACTTCACTGCACTGCCTGCAAATTACACCTCAGACTTTAAAATCTTGGGATTACATGTCAGCTTTGAAAAGCTGACATGTAATCCTGACATTTCCCAGTATTTTCAGTTTCAGTAAGGTCCTTTTTTTCAGTATTTGAAAGATTAGAATGTTAGTGGCCACTGCTTTTGGCATGTCTGGATACATAATATAAGTGAGTGTGTCCTGTTCAGTTCATTGTGATGTTTTTACAAAATATTTTGCTCTGTGTGTGCAGGGGTGAAGCCATATGCTTGCTCCATGTGTGACATGAGATTTTTCCAGAGATACCACCTGGCAAGACACACTCTCACCCATACGGGTATAAGTTTTAATTATCTCCCACTTGACAGTATCAGGGGCTCTAGAAACTTACCCTTGTGTGTAGGCTTTGACTGCCTGTGAGAGTACTTTGACATAAAACAAAATGTAATTTGTACTTCTCAGTCCATAGTCTTGATTATGAAAGGTTCAAGTTTAAGAAGTTTTTTTTCTTTTCTGGTGTACTTATTTTATTTGGTAACTGATTTTAGGGTTGACATGACTTATTTTATGTGTTGTTTGTGTAGAGACCAGTTGACCATGAAAAATACTTAAGACCTTGTAATGAAATAACATTGACTACTGCATGTAAAATGACCTATTTTGTGCACATAGTTCATAAGAACATTTTCTAAAGTTTGGTACTGTGTGCGTTTAGGGGTGAAGCCATACGCTTGCTCCATGTGTGACATGAGATTCTTCCAGCGTTACCATTTGGCAAGACACAGCCTCACTCATACTGGTATGCTTGACTTAATTGTTCCCCTTTCACTATAAATATATAATAGAAGCAACCTATAGAGTTTTTTTAAGTGCCTTAATCTACAATACCACAATTGCCATTGTTGATAAATGAATTTCCCCCTCTCAAAATGTTTAATAGAATTTTTAGGCTTTGTTGGAAAACTGTCCACTGAAAAAGTGACTCCCTCTGTCAGTAACCTTGTTTTGTGTGAACATTGTAATGGTACTATTGCATGTGTATTGTTGAGTACTAAATTAAATATCCAATGAAAGGGACATTACACTAAAAAGCATTTTTAATGCAGGCATCAACAGTTTAAAATCAAAGATGTTGCACCCGGAACATTTGGCTCCCATTAATAGCTTTAAAATTAACTCAAAATGGGTTTTTTCACTACTATAAAGTGTTTACAGGATGACTGACTATTACTCAAGCTGGTCTGAAGTACAGTTTGAAATCCCCTTTTCTGAGCATTTGATGATGCACCTAAACTTTTGATGTCTGCAGGTGTTTATATTGTAATGTCTGTAATAAAGCATGCAATAATAAACTACCTGAAAGTATTGCATTAATTTTTATATTTTCTTTAGATCTTGGTGTCCATGAACTTCATTGGTATGTTGTAACACATCTAACATTTTTGTGCTCTGTTTAGGGGTGAAGCCGTATGCTTGTACCATGTGTGACATGAGGTTTATACAGCGTTACCAGCTGGAGAGACACAGTCTCACTCATACAGGTATGTACTAATTTTTCAAACTTTGATCCTCGCTTTCCCGATCATGCATGCGCTCCACGTTATGTTTACATGGCTGCTTCAAACTCGAGTTTGTATTGCTTTCTGTCACTGTATTGAGTGCTAATGTTTCATGTAGCATGTGCAAGGAGCTTCGTAAGCACTTGCATAACAACACTTCGCCCATACTTTGTATATGAAATGACATGATGACCATGAAGCAAAAATCCACCCACACTCTTTGGTTTGAAGATTTATTCACAATTTTTTCTTAAAATTGTCAGTTTCTAGACTCACTGGCTACTTTATTAATGTTCAGCTGCTCATTAATGCCAATATGCAATCATCTAGTAAAGTGACAGCAACTCGGTGCATTTGGCATGTAGAAATGGACAAGACAATTTGCTGAAGTTCAGATCATCAGAGTGCCAGGCGGGCTCATTTGATTATTTCAGAAACTACTCATCTACAGGGATGTCGCACACCACCATCTCTAGGGTTTACAGAGAATGGTCCAATGAAAGAGAAAATATCCAGTGAACAGCAGTTCTCTGGGCTAAAATGCTGCCAGGGGTCAGAGGAGAAAGGCCAGTCTGATTCGAGCTGATAGAAAGGCAGCAGTTACTCAAAAAATCACTTATTACAGCTGAGGTATGCAGAAGAGCATTTCTGGATTAAAAGTTAAATCAGATGGGCTACGGCAGCAGAAGACCACACCGGGTGCCACTCCTGTAAGATAAGAACATGAAACTGAGACTACCATTGTCATGGGCTCACCAAACTTAAAAAGATGGAAAAGCACTGCCTGTTGAGATGAGTCTCAATTTCTGCTGCGACATTCAGATGGTAGGGTCAGAATTTGTTGTAAACAACACGAAGGCATGGATCCATCCTGCCTTGTATGAACGCTGTAGGCTTGTGGTGGGGCCGTAAAAGTGTGGGGGATGTTTTCTTGGCACACAAATTGAACATTGTTTAAACACCACAGCCTGCCTGATGTCCATCCCTTTATGGTCCACAGTGTACCTGTCCTCTAATGGCTACGTCTGGTGGGATAGTATGCCACGTCACTAAGCTCAGATGATCTCAAACTGTTTTTTTTTTTTTTTTTTTGAACATGGCAATTAGTTCACTGTGTTCAAATGACCTCCGCAGTCACCAGAGAGACCACATTTGGAATGTGGTGGAAAAAGATGTCAGTATGGCCCAAAATCTCTGTTTCACGCAGCTTGTCGATCCTTCTCGGTACTAGCAAGGTATACTTAACAAAGTGGCCGGTGAGTGTAGATGTTCAGTATATTTTTAATTTTTAAATGTTTGGCAAACCAAAATAACTTTGATCGCTGACCAGTTTATTTTCAGACTTTCTGTATTTGAATCAGCTCGGCTTTCTACTTTGATATAGTTCACCATCGAGTAGAGTCAGCTCGCTTGAGTCTGTCTTGTGAAAATCAAAGGTACTGAAAGATTGACTCAAAAAAATTACCAAAACAAAGGAGCCACATCTTCTCATATGTACATGAAATGCATAATGGTTAAAAAGAGGATCTGAAAATTGAACAGACATTTTAATTCAAGCCCAAATAGAGTAAGGAAAGTTTTAACTGACCTAAAACTGGGTCAAGGAGGGCTTTACTATGAAGCAGCTACAGGCATTTGACTGTCTGCAGCTGATCAATTCTAGATCAGTGCTTTTGCACAACTAAAGATAAACAGGAACCAGACTGGCTGTAGCTTCCATGATGAAGGACTCAAGGATTTTCGAGGTTATAGCACAGACTGAGTCTTGTTCACCTCATAACGGTTGTGAGAATGATCATCAAATTCTGAATTTAAGAGGATATGAAACATGCCGATTTAGAGCTGACTGCTCACAGATTTAGTCATTGTGTCATTTCACATTCAAAATAAAGGTGTGGAATAACATATAATCCTCTGCCATGAATAGTTTTATTGTCTGTTGTATTTGAAAACAGGTTTTGTGTAAAGATATTACTTGTATTGTCAGTCTGCTTTTACAGTACAGTTTTAAATTTGAAGAAAGAGCAGAGTTAATGTTTTATGTTTGCTTAAATCGTTTTCTAGGTTCTGTATGATGGTTTCCAGAGCAGCTGCCGTTAACTATAAATCAGTTTTTAAAGTTAAATTACAAGAGTTGCTCTGCAAAGGAATGTTCAATCTTAAAACTGTAGTGCGGGACTTGTACATACAAATTTAGGTGAGTCACATTCAAGCACTTGACAAAAGAGTTGCCACCAGGAAAATCTGTATTTTGCAGTTTATCAGAGTTATCTGGATTCTGTGGTAACATTCCTGCATTGGCTGATGGTGATGCACGATTGTAACAACAGAGAAAACCTGGGAAGCATCCAAGAAAAGTTTCTGGTGCTTCAAATTAAAAAGAAGCATGTTGTTCAGAGGATTTCTGTAATTTCTCATCCTGCCAGAAGGGGGAGACAAAAGTTCCGCACTGCAGGTTTAATGTGTTGTGCATAGTTGTTTACAACTGCCTAAAATTGTCTAACCACTGTGATCAGCGTTACAAAAATTCAAGTATTTACGTTCACAAATCTATTTCAGAAATCTGTATGCGGTATGTTGAAATTGAAACATGAAATATGTTGAAATGAAACAAACACAAGCACCTATTGGCATAGATCGAAAAACTTGATTTTGTGCTAGTTGGAATGTGCCCACTGGGACTTTGTTTTCGCCTCAATTAATTGTCTGGTCATCAGGTATGATTTTAGGTTTGAAGATAAGTTCATTTGGCTTTTTATGCAGGATATTTTTATTTTGACTCAATTTTTCTAATTTGAACTTTGGTCTTAGACCATCAGCAGTTTTTAGATGGGAACATTTAATTTCCAATTGGAATAGCAAATTTCTGAAGCATGCTCAAATTTCCAGTGTAAACAAAGCGCTGATAAGTGCAACCAAACTTTACTAAGCAATTAGTAAAGTTTAATTTCGATCATTTTTGGCAGTTGAGTGTTTTATGCTAAAGTTGGTACTTTGTGTGTATAGGGGTGAAGCCGTACGCTTGCACCATGTGTGACAAGAGGTTTTTTCAGCGCTACCACCTGGCGAGACACAGCCTCACTCATATGGGTATGCGTCAGCCAATCATAACCCAGTCACAAGATTAGGATGCTGCAACATCTGTATGCTTGATCTAGTCTTAAATATCTGTATTTATACACAAATTATTCAAGTAGTAGATGACATCATCATCTCATTTGTTGTGCTGTTTAAGTGGATTTTAGATCTGAATTTGAAACAAGCATCTTATATCATATTGTACCCTTGTAAGTAATTTTAGGGTATGACATTGGTTATTAACCACCGATATCAATTTAGTCCAGATTGGTATTCTTCAGTTTTGAAAAGGAGTACAGATTTATTTATTTTCTCTTGGTGGCAGAGAAAATAATTGTTTTGATGCTCTGCGTTTAGGTGTGAAACCTTATGCTTGCACCATGTGTGACATGAAGTTTTTTCAGCGTTACCACCTGGCGAGACACAGCCTCACTCATACGGGTATGGGTCCGTGCACCGAGCCCATGACATTCAGCGCACATTTAATTCTGTCAGTTCACTTCAGACATATGCCTGTTCAGTTTGAGGGAAATGTCAGCATGGAGTTTTAACAAGGTAGTCTGTTGATATTAGCCATCATCAGTTGAGCAGGATAAACGTTTCATTGTTTTTTTTAATGTTTGTTGGTAATTAGAGCACTATGCAATAGATAAAGGCATTATGAAGAAAATATTTGAGGGGGGGGATGTTTTTGCATGAATTGGCAAATTGTGTGGTTAATAACCAATAGAGTAAATATTAATTCCTAAATTATAAAAATGAAAAGTGAGGCAAAGTAATATAATATTGCTACTTTGCATTTAGGTGTGAAACCTTATGCTTGCACCATGTGTGACAAGAGGTTTTTTCAGCGCTACCACCTGGCGAGACACAGCCTCACTCATATGGGTATGCGTCCGCCCACCTTACCCATGTCACTGAGATCAGACTGTAATTACATTATGTCAGAAATATATAATGTATTAGCTACAGAGCCAGCCATCTTGAGGTAGTTATGAGTGCTCTCTTAAACTGATCACCCTAACCTACATCATGTGTGTAAATGCAACATTAAAGCCAGTCTTAATGTGTTAAGAGATACAGGACTGCAGCATCATCAGCTCATGTGATGTGTTAAGTTGTGGATGTGAGAATTGGTTCACACAGTTTTGATGCATTTTTATTGGATTTGGAGGGAAATCAACCGTTTTAAAGAAATAGAAATCATTTCTTAAAAAGGGAATTTCAAAACCATTGAAGAAAGTGGTTAACAACCCATCAATTGTGAGTAGATATTTAAAGTATATTGCTTATTGATGGATTGTGAACACAAAACAAATTACAAAGTCTGAAAATAATACCGTAATGCTCTGCATTTAGGTGTGAAACCTTTTGCTTGTACCGTGTGTGACATGAGGTTTGTTCAGCGTTACCACCTGGCGAGACACAGCCTCACTCATACGGGTATGCGTCAGTGCACCTGCCCTTGCCACATTTTATACGTCATTATCACATAGCCTTTATTATGCTAATTTATGTAACACAAACACTTTAAACATAGATGTCTTATTTTTGAGAAACTAGCTGTTGTCAGAATTTTAAGCAAAGCGTGTTACATTTCTGTGACCTTTATTGATGCCCTCCAGAACATTAAGCATCTTTTAATGATAAAAGACTGTAATGACTAGCAGTGTTGGGACATTTGGGCCCCATCCTGTGCTTTTAAAAATCTGCTGCATTTTTGGTCACCACATTTCGCTTTTCCAAAAATTATTTACTTTAACAACCCTTCTTTAAATAGACATAATCACTAGTTGTGAAATTACTCTCACTTAAAATGCATCTTGGTGTTATGGTGTCACATTGAAATGTACTTTTAAAAACACACATAACGAAAAATACTTTAATTCTTACCGTGACTTAATTCCTACTTTTGTCAACAAGCTATTAACATGAGGTACACAAACGTAAAGATAGTACTTGCAGTGATTCCCAGCTGTAATTGTAACTCTTAAGAAGAATAATCCATAATCATATTGGCTGGTGATGGCAGCTAAAACGGTCAGTTGTGTAGTTGTCTTTGCTGGTAACAATAAGTGTTACATAGAGGAAACATTTGACTCATCTTTTTTGTTTGTGCATGAATTGGCAAATGTGTGCGTTTTAATGATCAATAGCTCAGGCATTTATTTGTAAAGAATGGAAACTGAGGTGATATAATATTGCTACTTTGCATTTAGGTGTGAAACCTTATGCTTGCACCATGTGTGACAAGAGGTTTTTTCAGCGCTACCACCTGGCGAGACACAGCCTCACTCATATGGGTATGCGTCCGCCCACCTTACCGTTGACACTGAGATCAGCTTGTGCTTGAGGATTACATTAGCTACAGGGGCAGCTGTCTGAGGCTGCCATTATTATTCTGTAAATGGAACTAGCTGTACATTTTGCTTGGTGAGGGCTATCCTGCATTATGTATGTTAATGCACCATTAGAGCCAGTCTTTACATGTAAATGAAAACAGGACTGTGATATCATCAGCTCATGTGATGTGTTTAGTTGTGGATCTGAAATTTTATCAACACAGTTTGAGGTGTTCTTGATTGGATTTGGAGAAAAACAAAAACTCCACATGTATCCTTTTTATAGGGAAAATTTTACACAGTGAAAGTGGTTAGCAACCCATCAATTGTAAATCAATATTTAAATTACTGATTGATGGATTGTGACACGGAAATCAAAAAGTCCTGAAAATAATGCATTGATGCTCTGCGTTTAGGTGTGAAACCTTTTGCTTGTACCATGTGTGACATGAAGTTTGTTCAGCGTTACCACCTGGCGAGACACAGCCTCACTCATACGGGTATGGGTCCGTGCACCTGCCCCTCTCACATTATATAGATCATCATTTCCTTTTTTTTTATCAATGTGAGGTACATATTTGAGTGATTGCAGTAAAGATCAGAACATGTGTTTTTTGTTTTTTTTATTTGTAGGTGTTCCTGTTAGTAAGTGCTGTTAGAAATGCGTTTAAATTACCGGTATATACTCCACAGCTCCGATTGTCACCTGTACTTGAAAGTAGGTAGTTATTTAGCCAAAGAAAAAGAGAGAAGCAGAGAGAGAGTTGCCGTCCAGAATTGTTGGCAGACAGTGTGAACCTTTTGTGTGTTACACACTCCTGGTTAGGCTAATACCCAGCTAGCAAAAAAGCCAGGTATTAAAATACAGTCAGTGTCTAGATATTTTACTTGGATAAAGAAAAACACATTCATGTGTTAGGGACATGTTTAAATGCAATTGATACACTACGACATCGTTCTTAAGAAGAAAAAAAATCCACATTGCGAACTGAAAGGCAACCTAATTTAGCATCCTCCTGCTAGCTTAAAGGTACAGTCAGTAGGTGTAGATAACTAGTGTTCCCTAGTTAAAAGGAATTGAGAAATGAATGAAGCCTGTCAGTCACATTGCTTTCCTTAACTGATGAGTCTACCAGCCCCACCAATTGAGTTTGCATGTTGAGATCACAGTGCACAATCAAGACAATGAGAACATGTTACGGCGGGTTTAAATGTGGCCCATGTCTATGTCTGCTGCCTCGTCCTTAACAACCCTAAAATTTGTGGCGGTTTACTACTGGTATGTAAACCAACAATACTGGAGGGCACTTCAAGAACTGTAATGTGGATGCTCAGAAGTGAATATGTTAGCTTTTAGGTTGTGTTTAGTAGTTTAGTAGCAGTAACAATAATAAAGTAAATAAAGAATCAAATATGTTCAAAGCAAAAAAACTTCTCTCTAGGACATTTGGGTACATATTGTCTTTTGTCCTAAATCGTTTTGTGATTCTTTTTGCTTTACGGGTAAAAATAAATAAATAAATGAAATTCTCTTGCACACCAAAATGAAGTTGCTCTAAACTTTACTCTCCAAAGTGGATAAGCATAATTTAAAAGCACTAAGCTAAACGAATCCACAGTTCTTCCAAATCTGAAATCAGAAGAGGGTCTTAAACTCTGCGGCCTGTTTACTGCTGTGAATCAATGTGAAAGGACTTTAAATAGTTTTGGGGGTTTTTTTGTTTTTTTTAGCGGATCAACACATTCCAAAGGACAACTTTCGTGTTGCTCATAGCTTCCGATTGCACTGATTCAGTGTGTCAGATATTAATTATAGATAGAGATAACACGTATGCTAAATATGCAGTGATGACACGTTCAAATTCAAACTCAAAGACTTGTCGGGGGAAAAATGTTGAAAATGTTCCTAAATTGCGTATTTCTGTGGTTTAAATATAGGTGGCATAGACTGAAGGTGAGAGAGGATGCTGAAAAAGTCTTTTGACAGATGAGGATGTTACTGACGTTTAGTCAGACAAAACACACCGATGAAACGTTAGTCACACACCACATATGATAGATGGTGATTTTTTGCTTTGAAAACACATTTAGCGCCCCAAATCTGACTTAGCTCTATTCACAGTTTAACATATGGTCTTGGTTGCATGTCTGAGCATTCTAACTTATTTTATAAAGAAACAAAAAAAGAAATGCACATTACACACTTAGACATGATGAGCTGTTATTTCTGCCAGTGTTTTAGTCCTAGTGCTAGCTTGAGCAGAAAACTTGTATTTCCTGTTCTTGTGCGTGGTAGGGCTAATATATTGCTCTGTGTGTGTAGGGGTGAAGCCGTATGCTTGTTCCATGTGTGACATGAGGTTTATTCAGCGTAACCACCTGGAGAGACACAGCCTCACTCATACGGGTATGCGTTTCTTTACCGTACCCTCATTGCTGAGACAGGCTCTGGCGCTTGTAACAGAACGGGGTCACAACAAACTCGAGTTTGGATTGTCAAGTCATTTGATGGGATGTTGAACCAGCCTCAAAATACTTGCCCCAGTTTTTTTGGGGTGGGCCACTATGTTGCGTAGATCTGGGCCACGAAAACAAGAAATTCCACTCTGATCTACACATAATGAGTTGATGACGAGGCCTTTAAGAATACCACTATTGAAACACTAATAGGGCAGTTTGTTTTCCAACGTTTTGTAAGTGTTGGAAATATAATTGTGTAAAATTAAAATTAGTGAGTTAAAAATTGCTTGTTGTTACGAGACGCTAAAATTGATGCATTGACTGTATTTGTGTGCTCTTTCAGGAGAGAAGCCATTTGCTTGTGACATGTGTGATATGAGGTTTATCCAGCGCTACCACCTTGAGAGACACAAGCGTGTCCATAGTGGGGAGAAGCCTTACCAGTGTGAACGGTGCCAGCAGGTGTGTATTATGTTATTCATGGGTTGTTCATTCACTTTATACAAAATGAAGATTGATTTCTTGATGTTTTAAAACAGACTTTTGTGTCATTTCTTGCCGTTTGCTCCTGCACATTTCCTTGAAACATTGACGTTTTCCGCTTTTTGTGTTTTGAAGAACTTTTCACGGACAGACAGGCTGTTGCGGCATCGGCGGTTGTGCCAGGGTCGCAGCGTAGCCAAAGTGGAGAACCAGCCGTGCTGCGAACCGCGCCCGTACCCCCAAGAACCCCCACCTGCACCCCCGACCTGGAGTCCCCTGCATCCCCCCCCGGGCCGACTGGCGGTCTGACATTCCACCTTTCCTACATCCACCATGCCGGCAGAGACAGGACAAGCCACAGGGTTTCTTCACAGCTCTGTTCTGAGTGACGCCACACTCTAGCACAGACTGATCTTGCAGCTCCAGTCTTGGTATTACTAATGACCGAAAGACATTCGTGTTTTTGTTTTGTTGACTTTTTACTGTGTCGTTTCCCCCCCCCCCCCCCCCATTTTTTTAAAGACAAGACTTTTCTGTGATGAACAGTGGTCCTGTTTTGTACTTATTCTATTTGATTTTTGCAAAAAAAAAAGGAAAAAAAAGTTTTTATTGTTGTTCAAATATATCTGCATTTGGTGGTACTCGGGAGGGGCGGCGGGTATTGTTTATCCTGACGTTTTAGCAACAAAATGGGATGAAGTGGTGAGAAAACATATTTGAGCGTCTTTCTAATTTTTCCTCATGTGGCCCATTTTGACTCAAAAGGATCATTGCTCAGGTGAAAATTAGTAAAACCAAACTGTACTTCCTGGTAAAGCAAGGAAACCACTCTGCTGGACCTGATCTCACCTGCTGTAGCAGCTAATACAGTGTTGAGCATTATGACATTTCACTGAAAGCAGTTTCTGGTCTACATAGGATTAGAGCAATAGGATTTCCCTGACTTTATCAATATGGGAGGTACAGTTTCGCTCATTATATTGTGTAAATAATTTAAAATGTTTATTATTATTTTTGTTGTGGAACTTGAGTGATGATTTTTTTGTTTTTTTTTTTTAATGTACAAAATGGGCCAGTAACAAACTAAACATTAGAAATTTGTTCAAATACAGCCTGTTACCGCAGTTTCGATGAAATCCTGAGGGAACCTGAGTAACTTTCTGAGTGTGTTTTATTAAAAAAAAGAAAAGTGATATCAAACAGTGCTTCATAACTGTAAACCAGGAGTTCAAAGAAGTGGATGATGAGAGGGCAGCCTGCCGTTGACTGGCGCTTTGTCATACATGAGAAGCATAGTTACGGGAGTGTCACCTGTGGCTCTCATGTTCTGTGTTGTTCTGATGTGCTGGTGACTCAGGAAATGGCACAGGACGGCATCCTTAGCGAGTCGTCCTTCCACACCTGTCGTGTGTTTGGCAGAGAAGCGTCTCTCCTCGCTCTGTCCATACACGCGGTCTAAAGTAGTGCAGGTTGGCCACTTGAAGTCCCATTATGTTGTTTGTACAGATTCTCACATCGTGAGATTAGCGGGGATATACAAAATCTTGTGGCCTTAGTGTGTTTCTTTTTTTTCTTTTTTTTTTTCTTTTTTATTTGCCTTTTTCTCAACTGTTTATTATCGTGGATCAGATGTATTTACTAAGACAAGACAGCCTTTCATCATCATGGTATGTTTTTTTGTTTTGTTTTGTTTTTTTATTAATCCTGAAGCTGTCGTGGTTACAGAATGTTGATGGCTTCCATGGCGCTAAAACAGACTAATGTGTTCTCCTGTCGAGAGAGGTTTGTCTTTTGATGATAATGAATATTTTGGATCATTGTTACTGATTACAGTGTAACACAGTCTATAGTCCTTAAGGAGCCCCTTGGAGTTTGACGGTCCTTGTGAGAAGTCAGTAGTGCTAAATTTTTTCCTCCTGCAGAGCTTTGGCCCCGGTCACAGGCCACAGCAGAATCAACTCTTGCTTGACTCTGTTACACACTAACAATTGCCTTTTTTTATCCAAATATTATGTGATTGGTGTGTATTAATGGATGTCTGTCATGTCATTGGGTTTGGCCTTAAGTAAGTGCGGATACACGAATAATCGTTGTAGTACTAAATTATATCGTAACGAACGATTCCTTTTACTTACGATGAACTGTACTTTGTGAAAGTCTTCGATGGTCAGCCAGCAAAGAGCTGGTTGATCAGGGCCACTTTGCAGCCTATTGGAAATATTTCCCAAACTTGCTCAGTGCTGTGACTGGAGAGCTAGAGACTGATTTGTCCTAACTGTTCTGTTTCACCACAAAATGTCAGTGCTGGGTAGGAGGATTATTCTGCAAGGCCAAACATGCGTGTACTTATCAAGATGTTACAGCTGTTCTCTGATGCAGAGCGAACAACCGCTAACTGAAACCATCAAGGGTGATTTCAGGGGTCAGATGTCTCGTTTGGATCATGCTGAGTGAAGAATTTTTTACAATTTCTTTTAAAGGTCCAGTTAAGCCCTCGACTGAATGTGGAGGTGGAATCCCAGAGTGCTTTATCTGGTCTCTGATTTGTCAGATGAACAGTTTGTTTGATACAAATAAGTGGGTGCTTACCAAGTTATGTGATTTTTTTTTTTTTTTTTTTTTTTTAACCAAAAGTGTTGGGAAAAGTTCTTCTTAAATGGTCCATTGATATCAAGGTGAAGTTGTGTTCGGAGGTGGGATTCAGTAAGTAAAACCCAGTGGCAGCAGAGGGGCCAAGTTTGAGAAATGCATTCGTTTGTGATGGAAACACTATTCCAAATCTGTGGAAGGGATACTGCTGGCACGAGCACATAGTGAAATGGCTAAAGGGCAATAGAGTATATAGTTGACGTCACTTGTTAATACCTTTTTTGTCATTTATTGTTTTTAGTATTCTCAATCTCATTGTCAAAATGCAATAGAATCCTTGAGTCTCAGATCTTTTGTTTATAAGATTGAGGTTTGATTTTTCAGACGGATACGAAGAATCGTTTGTCTGAGAATTTCTCATCACGTTTTGATGATTGTTTCGAGGACCTTTTTTTTATTGATGAAATTGTAAACACTGGAGTGAAAGGAAAAAAGACAAAAAAGAGATGGATATTTTTTTTCCTTCAGACTGTACTAGATTTTAGGTTTTAGACAAAGCCTATTTCTCCTCAACTTGACACGGAAGGTGGACAGAACAATTTGGATCAGTACGGTTGCGAGCCCAGTATGTTCGGTAATTTTGACATTAGAGGCAGTAGTACCACAAGAAAATGTTTTCTTTCTTATATGAAGTCCCTGGTATTTGTAGTAAATTATATTGATAATGGTATTAGATGAACAACAGCAACAGTAGCTATCACAGATTAGTTGTTTTCTTTATTAGTCTTGCATGCAGAGTTATGGTCCTCAGTTAAGATAGGATCTTGATATTGATTATTTTGTGTAGGAAAATGAGTGCATAAGAATAACTTCCTAAAAAAAATGTTACAATGATTATTGTAAAATGGGCTAACTAATATGTACCCTTGTGATCCAATTAGTTTCAAGTATATGAAAATCAGAGGAGAGGCTTCTTACTATTACGCTGAAATAAAAGAATTTGTAATGGACTTTCTTTTGTGTGCTCATTTGGTGTGTTTACCTCAATTTGGTGTTTTTCATTTCACACACACAGACATGTGAGCCGTGTTTGAAATCCTGCTTTAGTCATGCCAACAGCAAAAAAGAAAAAAACCAAACCTCGACACTCATATTTTCTACTTGTTTGCTTGGGTTTGCATAATCTTGCAACCACGTAGGCCTTTTCTGATTTTAAAAATGTTGCACAAACGCATCAATGCAGACCCAGAATTCACAATTCCCATTTGATGGATTGAAAGTATAATTTCAAGGTGTTTGTGTATTCTGAATTAATCATAATTATCATATGAATGGGCACCACCTTTAGTTTGTTAGGACAAGCCTGAAGGTCTGATCTGTGATAGCGAGGTAGGATAACCATCTAGGCTGGAGACCCCAGACCCCTAAGGTCCCAGTTTTCACAACATGTCACTTGGTCTTGGGAATTTGCTCCACTGAGGTACAGAGACAACTAAGGACGAGTCCGGCATTGTTAGATCATTTTGTGGCTCTCAGTGTTTTAGTTCATATTTTTCATTCATGTGGTACATCCTCTAAATAAAAAAAAATAACAATTAATTGTCATTCTTCATTTCATCCCAATAGGTGATGATTTTTTTAATTTATTTATTTTTGCCCCAGGGCCCTGGGTTAATGCAGCCATGAACATAACAGCACACATAACAAAACAAGAGGTCAAGGGATAGAAGTAAAAGCACCCAAAACCAAAACAAATATTCTCATGACAAAGCAATAGTCGTAGATGTCTGAAGAATTGAAAGGTTACACCTTCAAGTGCATTTTGCAGTTTGTGTAGACTTGTTTAGGGAATTTTGCTGCTTGCCTCAGACCTTTGGTTACATCTTTATTGCAATCAGGTTTTATACATGACTTTTCAGCTTTTATAATATTTAATTTGGGCAGTGGTGGATTCAGGCTGACTGAGGGACAGGGATGAAAAAAGTGAACTGTTCCTGTAAAGCAACAAGCAAAAAACATAGAAAGACATTCGTCTGCGGTGTTGTCCTAGTACTCTTCCCTAGTACCCTTTTAAATCATCCCATCCTGCATCACTCGCATTAGAGAGTCTTTATAGCTCACATCCTCAGCCAGCGTCTTTTCATGACAAACTGTATCCTCCACAAACTGACTCTGAATCAGAAGATAATCTCCATACTGATGCTTCTGTACTGACTGCTCTTAACTTAACCCTGACCGCCCCCAAGCAAACTATAAAAAACGTGAAGTACAACTCTGTGCTGTAATGACACAAGTGTTGCTGTAGGTGGCAGTGGCCGCGTTGAATGTGGACCGGCGGAAGACGCAGAAGAAGAAAATACTGCGTTGGAGGAAGTTGTGGTTCATTACGGAAAAAGCTTCCAGCATGATACGTTTTCACTGTCAAAACTTTAAGGAAGTTGTTAAAACGTAACGTCAATGTACTGTTATATCTAACAAACCGGAAGTCTTTTGATACAGCCATAAAATGTCAGGTGACGACACATCTGCAGATGAGACCGGTAAGCTCGCTTGTGGACATGATGGGGACAAGCCTTTGTGTGACTCCAAGGAACAGCATTTTAAACCGACCCCGGAGGTCAACCTGACTCCCTCCTCCAGATTTCTGCAGGTTGAGCTGGAGCTGAACGCCCACCTCCGGAGACTCACCTTCAGCGACCCCGTCCGGTATATTTACAACCCGCTGGAGTACGCCTGGGACACCCACCGCTGCTACGTGGAGAAGTACTGTCGAGGGGGACAAAGGATCCTGTTCTTAGGGATGAATCCAGGACCTTTCGGCATGGCGCAGACAGGGGTGAGCAAAGCACTGAGACAGATGTGCATTTTATTTCATTGGATGCTAAGCTGCCACATCAGGATGGTTGCTGTGAACGCAGTAGCGAACCCAAACAATAACAAGCGTTGTTGTTGTTTTCAGCTGGGGCAGCCATATTTTATAATTGTCTTTCTGTTCTTGAACATCTACATGCGACCCAGCACGTTGCCAGTGTTTTTCTGAATATGCATAAAGCATTTAAAATCAAGAGTCGAATTACTGAATTACCAGCCAGAATAGACAGCTTCGCATCCTGTTGTCTCAGTGTGTCTGTGATTAATTGCGTCTTGATTTGGAAAAACTCACTTAAGGCAGGCTGTTCCTGCATTTCTTCCCCCCAAACCCCCGTAATGGATCAATATAAGATAATATGAACTTTATTGATCCCGCATTGGGGAAATTCACTTGTCGTGACAGCTCACAAGAACAGAAAAGGAGTGCAAAAACAGCTACAAAAAAGTACAGCAGACACAGTACAATGTACAGCTATATACAAGTCCTCATAAGAGAGGAAAAGAGGACTAGACCATTGAATTATACAGTCTAACAGCAGTGGGAATGAAGGACCTGCTGTAGCTCCTTCCTACACTGAGGGTGTAGCAGTCTGTAGTCTGCCGCTGAAGGAGCTGCTCAGGGCCTCCACTGTCTGTGAAATATGTGGTGAAACATACATGTATTCATGAGGAAATCATGTCCAGTCTGGCACTGTTGTTGCTATTTGCTTTGTTTATTCATGCTTTTTTCTGGTGTTGGTGTGCTGGTTACTTAATACAAAATTAAATTTCTCACCTGTTGAAATTGTTGTAATTTTGCTGTACCGCAGTAACAGAATTTTGTGTCTATGACGAGTTCATGAAAGCTAAATAACCTACTTTTCTTTACACAGGTTCCCTTTGGTGAGGTGAAGTCAGTTGTTGATTGGCTGAAGATCACTGGGCAGGTCGGTCATCCTCCTGATGAGCATCCAAAGCGACGGATCACGGGACTTGCCTGCACCCAGAGTGAAGTGAGTGGTGCACGTTTCTGGGGTTTCTTCAGGAAGTTGTGCGTTGATCCAACACTGTTCTTCCAGCACTGTTTCGTACACAATCTGTGCCCTCTCATATTCATGAGTGCCAGCGGAAAGAATTTAACTCCCCCTGAGCTGCCTCTCGCTGAACGGGAGTCCCTCCTGGCCTTCTGTGACACTGCACTGTGCCAGGCGGTGGAGGCCCTGGGCGTCTCCATGGTGATCGGAGTTGGGAGGGTGGCAGAGCAGCGGGCGCGGCGAGCTCTGCTTGCTGCTGGTGTCAACGTGCGAGTGGAGGGCATCATGCATCCGTCGCCGAGGAACCCACGGGCTAATAAAGGCTGGGAGGACGAAGCTAAAACCAAGCTGGAAAAGCTTGGAGTCATGTCGCTGTTCAGCAGTGGGTGAGCAAATCAAACTCCTCTGCGCTCACTCCGACAGTGGATCACCACGTGAAGAGTTCGAGTAAGAGACTCAGTGTGTGTGTGTGTGTGTGTGGGATGTGATCAACGGTTTAGTGTACTGCTAAAAAGTACAGACTCACTTTTCTTCTGCGTAAACACTTTCAGCTTCAGCAGCAGTCGGCTCCGAGCAGAGCGTGTATGACACTAAGGCCTTCACTGCTGTTATCACTAATGCCATAAATACATCTGTTCAGCAACTGCACTTCTTCTTCCATGAAAGTCTGTTTGTTTCTTTCCCGATCAGTGAATAACTCCATTCATTGTAAGAAAAAAAAAAAAAAATACATGATACATTTATACATGAATGTATTTATAAGCTGCTTTTACTTACATACATACATTTATTGTATGTATAAGTTTATATTCAAAACATAAGCTCAGGGTTTTTAAGTTTTATTGCGTTCATTAAACTTCATAAGGCCATAGCTTGGGGGAAAAGCACTAAACTTAATATTAGGGTGTGTGTGTGTGTGTGTGTGTCTAAACTTTGAATTCAGCCTGGGGCACACACAGTGACTTCTAAATGTGACATAAGAAATACATTTGAAATTGCAGTACAATACATATGGCACATTAGACATTTTAATATACCTGCATATACCCTGTATTAATTCACCAGACTGAACAGCTGTCACTGTAACCGTTATGCATATGTTAAATAAACTAAGTCTTGAATGTTCACAAAAAGAAGTCCATGGGAAGAAATACAAGTACACACTTTGCACACACACAATGACCGTGACGTTACACAGTTCAGAAATATTCTGATATGGCCAAAAAAAAAAAAAAGTTGTACAGGTGTCAGTATTCATGCTGAATTGTTACTTTGTTTTAAACTATTTTTTAATTGTCATTTATTTTGTTTATGTGGGTTTATGTGCATTTCTGGGCTCAGTATTCTTGAAATGAAATCCTTTCTGTTTAAATAAAGATTTGAGACTGAAAGACGAAATCACTTTCTACAGAAGCCTTAAAAGGACATGCAATAAACATATTATTTCCTCTGTTTTCCCATGATAACAAATTAATTTTACTTGTTTTCTCGAGATCACAAGTTATTTATGTAATCATCACGAAATTCCATGTTGTTTTCCAGGGACAAGGAGATAATTGTCTCGTTTATTTTACTTACTACGGTTCACTAACAAAACATTCCCACTCCTCACTTCACATGTCAGAGGAGGGAAGAAAACAGTTAGTGTGCCCTCCTTCATAGGTTTCATCCATTTGTACAATTGCATTGTGATTTGAAAAAAAAAATAAATAATACATATACATGAAAATGTTAATCTGAAATTTACAAGGAAGGATCACCAAATGTGTTTAAACTTACTTGCTTTTCCCTGTCACTATTGGGTTTCCTCCATAATAAATTACTGGAGGACTGTGTGATCCAGGTTTCTCTTCATCGCAGACCTTAAGGATGATCTCCTTTGCTGTGACTAATCCATACTAGACCAACAAAGTCTAACAAAGACTTAGAGCCTCTAGCTGTTTCAGCCCGTCTGGGTTAGTTGTTTCTGGATTAGAATTGAGATTGTGTGCATAAACGTGTGAGTAATGAGGAAAAACCTCAGCCCACTTGTCAGCACCAGACTTAGACTAGCTTTAACACCATCTAGTTCTCCATCATTCAAAACACCAACAGTTTTGTGGGGGAAAAAAAGTTCTTAGCAGAGGTATTTGCTCACTGCTGGTTTGGTACACAGATCTCATCAATTTGTTTACCAAAAGAGGCAGTGGAGGAGCAAAAGGAAGTAATTTGATTTTATTAGAAAGCTCAGAAGGATGTCGTCTTTGTGTGTGTCCTTACCAACACTGAGCAACAGCCCATCCAGAATCCAGCTCTCCAGTCTTCATCTGGTTCTCGCCGACACAATATGAATGCTTACTGACAACTAAGCAGGTTTGCAACATGGGGCCTTGAAATCCTTTTGAGTTAAGTTAAAGTTAAAAAGGCCTTGAAAGTAAAGAATACATACAAACAGAAACTGCCTCCCTCTCTCTTCTTGTTGTCTGTGACTAAGGCAAACATCTAGAATGTTAAGATGGTAATGTGTTAGCATGTTACTGAAATGTGCTAAACATTAGCATGCTAACATGCTAAGTAAGGCTCAGTCTGTTTGACGAATCATCCCCTGTGCAAAGGATTGTGGGTCAGAATGGTCAGAAATGCTGACTTTCATACTGGTGGGTTTGTTTGTTTGTTTTGTGCCATTTTGCATTTGACATAAATTTGACTAAATAGTATGCTGGCGTCTGTCTGGCTGGTACAACCAACAGCACTTTCAGCCCTTAGCCAAAAGCTGCAGTTTCTCAATCTACATGTTGGAGCTGAGAAAACCACAGACTTTGACAACAGAGAACAGAATGAGTGAAGACCTTTTGAAAGCAGAAGCTATTGCTTACCTACAAGTGCAAGCGGGAACTTAAGCCACGTTTTGCATCAGCACCACATGGAGAGCAGGATATTCTCTGGTATTTGTGGCAGAGGTCCCTGAGAGGGTGAGGCGTTATGCAGTGAAGTTAGTGGGACAGGAGATGTTTACAACTGTTTACAACTTTTTACACCACTATCACCGACACAATGTCCTGTCCGCTGCTCGGCATTCCAGTATTCACCACCCAACAGACCTGCATTCATGTACACTTTTACCACACTCATGCCACGTGTATATCTGTCTAATCATCTGCCACAATAATCCCGTTTGATTTTGGGCGTACTTTCGTGAATCCCTAAACACACCAAAATATCACTCACTCACTCACTCACTGTGGGATTGTGCTAAAACTACACTGCCATCAAGCGTTCACAAGCAGGACCACTATTCTTGCGCAATCTCCATTATACCACGCAAACAAGAGTCAAGCTTGGAGAATATTTGTACTTGTAGGTTGTATTCAAATTGGAAAACTGCTGTTTGTTTTTTATGTCTTACACTGACTTCAGGACAGTGAGTTCAACACCCCCAAACACGAGAGAGAGCAATAACTACCAGCAGCAGATCCTGTATCCTCTCAGCCCATCCTGTGATGGGAGTTGAAGTGTGCAGCACTACTGTGCCTGCTCACGACCTGCGCGCTCCTGAACTCCATCTCCCATGAGTCACCCAGCATCACTAATTTTACATGGTGGTTCACATGGCTCAGGGGATGTTGTGAAACTCTTGCACCTGACAGGACTGCTCATCACTGTCTACAGACTGATGCACAGCTCTGTCCTTCATCAGGTGGCAGAAAAGACATCACATTCATTTCTCAGCAGAATAAGGTAAGAAAATGTTAACATCACAATAGTTCTTAAAAGCCATGAATTCTTAATTAATTACAGCACTTAAGAGTAAAAGCAAAAGGAAAGATTTCTCTGTTAGAGCTAAATATCTGTTTCGTTTTTAATTCTGCATTTTTTTAAATAATGGCACACATTTAAGAGCGGCTATCACATAATGTCAACTGTCACATGAATTCTGTGTATTTATGACTGAGGTTATGATGTCAGTTTTGTGGCTTTTACAAATGAAATATAAGGACTGGAAAAAGAAAGAAGAAAACAGTTTCGGTACTGGAAACAAACAAACAAACCAAAGCTATTGGTTGGCTATCTTATGTGATTAATAACTAAATCTAAAAATTACAATAAGAATTTGATATCACTTGTAATGTAGGCTGACCGTTAATCATTTTTAATGGTAAAATAATAAAAAAGGATACCTACTCTCACAAGTATACAGTGCAGAGCTACAAACAGTCCTCTCAACAGCTCCGTTTTATCACAGATTACAAGGTCTAAACTCAGTGCTCAGTAGGTAAATGAGCTTGTTGTTTATAAACATATTATGGGACCATAGGACACTGCTGTTATGACCAGGCCACATTTCTGAACTGACTCTGCTATCACCTTTCATCAGCTGTTCTCCTCTGGAATGAAACTGGAGTACATTACACTGGATCCACGTCTGCTTTCTTCCTAAACAGCACAGCTTTCTATTCCCATGGATAAACAGCCTGCGGTGGTGTTTCGAAATGTGGGGCAACTTTACTTCCCCCAAACCAGAGTGGAGTGCCACTACAGTCTGACCCCTGACCATCAGTGGAGCAGCAGTGACTGGATAGGGATCTTTGAGGTAGATTCGCCCCCTGTAGCGCCATCCAGTTGTCACATCAGAGAAATAAGTTCAGCGTCTCAGTTTTATGTTTTATGGTTTGTTATCACGTCACAGGTGGGCTGGTCTTCAGTGAAACAGTATCACACATATTCATGGGCTCTTGTTCCTGAGGGCTACACTGAGGGCACCGGTGTCAACTGCTGTGTAAATTTTCAGGGTAAGAATTTGGTCAGAAATTCGACAGAATACGATGACACCCTAACATCAAGTTAAAATGCAGAGTTTTGCTGCTGCGTCAGGTGGAAAACGTCTCTGACCACACGCAGCATCACTGATGGTTAGATGCTCTGTTGTAATGATGGAAGGTAACTGAGTACATTCACTCAAGTACTGCACTGCAGTTTTGAGTGTTTCTCAAACTGTCTGCTACTTTTTACCAAATAATATGTCAATAATATGCACTTTACACTCTACTTATTTAATGGCTTAAGTTAGTGGTTACAACCAAAATTAACAATCCAAAATATAATCACCCAAAAAATGCATCTGTGGTAACACCCAGCAGTGATGTCACAGTGTACTGACACATCCTGGAGTACACAGCCACATCACTGTGGATTACAAGTTTAACCAGTAGAAATCAGCAAAAACTAAGATTTTGTGCTGCTGTTAAGTTGCCGGAAGAAACTCGCTAACACGACTGCCAGCACTGACTGTGACTTAGTTTGACCACTGTGATCAAATTAAAGCTCACCTGGGTGGGTAGCTGAGGGGTAATTCAAAGTTTGTTCTGTTTCATCACTTCCATTTTTTGTACTTATTTTGCTTCAATCTGTCATACATGCTGGACATTTTTGTGTCTACCTGACATAGCGTCCTACCTGCCCCACCCCAGTGCTGTGGAGTATGAGTTCGTATATTTGGATAGGATGGGACAGGTGTGTGCCCGTAGTCGCCCCTTCACCTTCTGCGCTCCCAAGCCTCTGGAGGAGCTGGAGACCCTGAAAGAGGAGCGAGACGAGGAGGACGGAGAGGAGGAGCTGCTGCTCGTCGTCCCCAGGGCTCACCTGCTGCAGGTGGGAATTTAAAAAAGCCTCTGCATTGCATGGAACTGTTCCTGATAGGTTACCTTTCCTTTCATAGTCATAATAAGAGCTGGTGCAATGACTCCACACTACATTAATCAACTGGGCAGAACCGCTAACATGACAATTTCTTCTCTGCGTGTAAAATGTTTTGATATCTTCTATTTTAAAGCGTCAATGTAAACAATAAATAACCTCCCCCGTCCTCCCTGCCTCTGTTGCGGACAGAGTCGGCTGGAGGAATGCTTAAAAAAACAAGCAGAGATACAGCAGGCCCTGGATGTTACGAAAAAGGAGACAGAGAAAGAGAAGGAGAGCAGCGAAAAAGCAAGGATGGAGTGGGAGCTTGAAAAGGAAGCAATGAAAGAGGAGATCTCAGAGCTCAGAGACAACATAAGACAAAACTATGAGACGCTGAAGAAGATGGAGGGGAAACACAAGGTACAGACAGGCCATGTAGCCATCTCCCTTCAGCCTCTCAAATGTTCTCAGTTTCACTGATATGTTGTTAAAAATGAAAAAGCAGCTGTAACCCCTTTTTCTTCTCTCCACAACATTAAAAGGATGTCACATACAGTCAGGAAAACCTGACCTCTGAACTCAGTAAACTTACAGCTGAAAAAGCTGAAAGTCAGCAGCGAATCAAAGACCTCGAGGAGCACATCAAGGTCCTGAATGACAGGGAGAAGGAAGGAAACACGGAACTGGAAAGGAAAGTGTTTGAGATATATGCTAGCAGTATTTATTCTGTAATCTACTCCTGGGCCTAAAACAACTGTTTTTCTTTTGTCCTGCAGGCTGAAGGAGAGACTGAAGAAAATGTCCAGTCAAATGAAACACGATGAGGAAAAGAGAAAGTCTCTGCAGGTAATTACTTCCTCTTCTTGTGTAAAAGCGCAGAGAGCTTGTTTACAGAGGGGATACAGAGGAACCCCGTAAAGTCCTCCAACTCAACTATTAGCACAGATTTAAGTGGTTAGGTGTCATCTCAACACCTTTATTACAATAACTTTCCTTTTCCTTCTTGTGGCTACATTAAGCCAGAATAGGAAAGGCTGAAAAGTTTGTCTCCCTTATATCATCTTTGCCATTTCGTTTGCCGTTTCTGTACATCTCCGGTCGCTCTTCAGGCGGAGAACGAGGCAGCTCTAGTGGAGGTACAAGGCCTGCAGCAGCGTCTGGAGGCCGGTGAGCATTTAGTCGAAAGCCTGCGCCGGGAGCTGAGGGAGCTGGGCACCCATCAGGGCCACACCCACACCAAGCTGCACCAAGCCCGGCTTCAAGTGGCCCAGCTGACCCTGCAGCTGTCTGAGGAGAACCTGGTTCTCAGGGAGGAACGTGCCAACTGGGCCATTGAAAGAGAAACATACAAACATGCAGCAGAAGTGAGGATGCTGCAGGGCTTGTAGCTGCACATGCTCTACCTATGTGTCTACCTGCCTTAGTTGTAAATTTACTTTTCAGGGTTTTGTTTTTTTTTAAATTGCTATTATTATTATTATTTTATACAGGCTGATAAAAAGAAATTGCAAGAATGGAACTGTGAGGTGCAGAGGACCGAGGAGTGGCTCCAGGAGGAGAGGACGGAGAGGGAGAAACTAGAAGCAGAGCTTGGGACTGAGCGAGACTGCAATCGAGTTAGTATATCAAAGTACACTGCAATCACTATTATTCAACAACACACAAACACATTTAGCCCTAAATATAACCGCTCGCGTGCCACAAATCTGCAGCATCAGACGCTCAGATTACACTTATGGAAACCGCAGAACGGTGCCAGAGTTCAGCACAGTTCTTTTAGAACTCACATACAGGCACAAATAGACAGGCTTCCATGAACAGTGAGTAAACATTTCCTCTCATTATCACATGATCAGCAGCAGGAAAGAGGACAAGCCAGGTCAGATGTGTTTAGAGCAAGGGTGTCAAACTCAGTTGCACACTTTAGATTGTGAACACGTTGAACACATTTTTAAACATACAGAATAAAACCAGACAGGAATATCATTCCAAAATAAATTAATATATATATATATATATATCACCAATGACACAAGGTTAATTGAAGAAAATTCATTTATATATATATATAATAAAATCTCCTGTCAAAACAAGTTAGAAACCTTGAAAAAAAGGGCTTTTCTCACAAGAATGTTTGTAATATACTGAAAAGACTTTAAAACAAGAAGTGTTCAGACATTATTGCTTGAGTAAATGGCACATGATCTCACAGAGGACTTCTTATGGCTCAATTATAGTAGTTGGAATATAGTTTCACATATTGCTAGTGAACTACAATATTTATTATCACCATCAGGCATAGTTTAATTAACTTTCTTTGTAAAGTGTAGGCCTGGTGTTTGCCATATGAGCTAGTAGCAGATGAGGAGATAACTCAGGCCATTCGGCGTCTCCTCGTTAGCTCACAGATCCGACGTCCTTGGCTTTGTTTGCACGTAGGAAATGAAAAAAAAACTCACCCGATCGGTTGGTTTACCGAAGCGATCATGTGGCAGTTAACGACACAGCACGTTGGCGCCATGTTTTAACTTGTTGAAACAAAACAACAGAACGCAAGAGCAGCATCGCGCATGCAGCCGGCGTAAACACACTTTTCAGTCGCCTGCAAAGCCCACAATGCATTGCGGTTTTTCCACTCCGCTACATCACCCTTTCGAGCCAGGGGCGGAGGGAGGGAGCAGTGCGCTAACTGCGCAAGTAGAGACGTTGTTGTTGTGTTGAAAATAATAATAAAAGAGCAAGCTAGGCCAACAAAATCAACAGCCTCGGTTGTATATGACAACAGAGCTCGACTTGATTGACGTTGTTTCCAGGTAGTCAATAGTAAGGCAAGGCGGCAGTTGCGCTGCATTATGGGATCTGTAGTTTGTGTGTTATCAGCGCTTCATATTGGCGGCCCATTAGTAACAATAATAATAGATTTATATGAAATGAGCTCGCGGGCCGGATATAATTACATGCCGGGCCGTGAGTTTGACACATATGGTTTAGAGGGTCTGAGTATGATGCTGCTGCCCCCTGCAGGTGCTGCTGAGAGAGCTGCAGGAGCTGAGGGCCATTCTGAGAAAAACCCAGAAAGAGACAGAGGAGCAGCAGGCAGACAAACAGGCAAGGATTCCACATCAGATTATACTGATTTATACCATACAGTACATAGACAAAAATATTCAAACACACCTCTTTATTATTGAACTCAGGTGTATGTTATGGTATAGGGCTGTTTCTCTTACCTCCAATGAAAGAAAATCTTAATCTCTTTTATTTTTAGCCTCATATTTACTGTCAATGATGGAAAGAAACTCATTTACCCAAATACCTAATACAGTTATATACAATTTTAAGGTACTTATACTTAAGCATTTTTTTTCTGCTACTTAGTTCTTATAATCCACTACATTTCAGAGGATTGTACTTTTTACTCCACTTATTTCATTTGAAAAGTTGCTATGGTGTTTCAGATGAAACAGCATGAAATTTATAAGTCAAGATATGTCTTTTGTTACTGATTACAGTCAATATTTAGTCAATACCTTAATTTACAAAAAGAGAGAAACAACTTCAGAAACTCCAAAAAAAAATGGATTACAATGCCATTATAATGTGAAAGCCACTCAGATTTACTCAGTCAGTCAGTTCTTCTTCTTCTTCATTTTCTTCAAATCTGTGAAATTGAACTGCAGGACCTGGTGAGCTACGCCCGTCAGCTGGAGCAGAAGTTGGTGATTGTGCCAGAATCCGAGTCAAATGGAGAAATTCCCACATGTGTCTGTGAGTGATGAAGTCTCCTTGTACACGTCACTTCTGTTTCACTGCGCCGTAATGAGTACCAAAGTGACGAGTTTGTCCTGATTCAAACAGCTCTCGGCTCTTCCTCTGAGGATGAGGAAGAGGCTTCCTTACCCTCCCCCAGATCGATCAGTTCACTTCTTTTCCTGTCCACTCACCTGGAATCGCCCAGCAGAGCTGAGATCCCTGCTGAGACACACATCCAGGACGAAGAAGGCACGCCAGCCTCTGACACACAGGTATGCTATCCTATTCACATGCAAGCTAAACCAAGTTTGACACCACCTGCATTCCCGTAGACCTCAATGGGCAAATATTTGACTTGTTTCCCAACTGAGTCCTGAAGCTCCCTTGAGGGATTTCATTGGTTTAGAGCTGACTGGTAGAAGGAGGTCATGACAATGTATTTATTCTAAGTGGGTCAGGTCTAAAAGAGGAAACAGGAACACCAAAGTTGCAGAACCACAGAGAAACACAGGTGGCTTAAAAGATGGTCAGACAAAATTATTCCTTCATGCACAGCAGATTATATGGATAAAGAAATTCTTAAACGTCAAATCACATATTTTTAACATCTGCCAATGCAAAAACGCTGTGTTCTTTTGTTATTTTTCAAGCAACCCATGATTGTGCCTTTGTTTCACAACGTTCTGTCAGTGAGAGATCAGGGATGCACAAGGTTCTAGACTACAGATTAGGCTTTCAGACATAGATATTAGATGTTGGATTTTGATTACCAGTCCCTACACAAATATTGTGGATGCGTGTGTGATCAAACGACAGATAAACTTGCAGTTTAGATCCATCTCTGCTTCTGTCTGTTCAACCAGGACATGAGGAAGCAACACGGTGAGAACAGAGCTGATGAAGGGAGGCGACTGATCCTACCACAACTTGCTGACCCCATCCTGAGGTGACAAAGCTGACTTTCTACCAGTCGCAGAGCAAAACCTTGTGTCCCTGCTCTCCTCCATTACAGGAACCACCTCTCCTTAAATGTCATATGAGGACTTCATTCACACCCTCCTCCCTGCATGGCAGAATGGTTTTTATTGTTTTATAAAAAGCTGCTGTTCCGCTTTCTTGTCTTGTGGAGTCACAGAGAGCGTGGGAGAGTAAGAATAAAAGTTTAAATTAAAACATTTGAAATGAGTTAAATTTGATGTTAGGAAAGTGGTACATCAGCATGAGACCTGGGACCAGTGTAGTGTGATTTTATTATCCTTCTCACCATCTTTAAGACCGTCTGTCTCTCTCTCTGCAGTGAGCTGGCAGACTCCCCCATGTGGTAACCCAAAGGAGGATGAAGGACGCCAAGTCCCGCGTCTCCCACCACAGTGCAAGTTCATGTATGTCAAAGGAAAACCAAGTAGCATTTTGTGTTTTGTGTTTTTTTGTGTCTGTTCATACAGAAAATGGCCTTCAAAAATGTCATAATTTAGAGTGCTTTTACCTAATAGTATTGAAAGAAAAGTCTTAAGTCTTTGTAAGTCTTAAGTGGTTTGTTTATTTTATTAGTGTAATACTGGTTTTATGATATTAAGTGTTATTAACACAGTTTTTCATATGCTTCTTATCTTCATGCTGTCCTTGAGACTTTAGCAAGATGACAACAATTTTCTAAGAATGTCTTTCGGCTTTAGGCTTCACTTGCAATTTGTAATTTTCTAGCTTTTTAGCTGATAAAAATGTGAATATTTTGCCACCGTGTACAGAAAAGTGTCAAATGTTGCCAGGATTAGCTTGAATTTGGTACACTACATTTTGCTTTGCTGGCACATCAGTCCATAAGCTCTGCATGTGAGTGTGAATCCTGAAAAAAAGCGTGGGTGTGTGTGTGTCACAGACGAGTGTGAAATGTTCTGGGGCAGATTGTTGAGCACAGAGTCAGGCTGCAAGAACATGAAGGTTAATGTTTGATACTTTCTCTTTAATAAAATGCGATAATAAATACATGTTGAAGGGACTTCTTATACTGCCTTCCAGTGCGGACATACTGTTCTTTTAAAGCATACAACTAGAGGCTTCAAAAGTCTAAAAGTTGCCTTTCCATCCGGAGAATTTCAGTGTAAAGGTGTGTGTGAGAAGCGAAGGCAAAGAAGATGACACCTGGACGCTGAAAGGTCTGAGAACAAAAAAGCGCCTTTATCAAAATTCAAGAAAGACAACAACAAATAACAAATAAGCAAAAAGAAAAAATGTAAAAAACAAGGACAGATCAGCCCAGTCAATGTGTGTGTGTGTTTTGGTACACGTCCAATTAAAATAAAACTCATGAGATGTCTGAATCCCTGAACATGAACACAAGTTATTTGCACGCCACATAGATCCTGTTTATGAAAAGTAACACATCAGTTAAAAAACAACATCAATAAAACGTAACAGAGATAAGATGGTTCCAGCTTCAAAAGGAATTTGGAGATCGTGAAATCTCACCTGCCACACAACACAGAGTGAATATATTTCACATCAATGAGCTTAATACAATGTTTTATTAATTACTGTTTTGTCTTGCTCAGATGTGATGTAGTAGCTGTCTTTGGTATTGTTTAAATTTACTCACATGACCTCCACTGTGACCTCCATGGCTTATCTATTGCACCAGTTCAAATTTAAGAAAAGAAACAGGTTTAAGAAAGCGACAACACAAACAGGAAAACTCTTCATTATGGAATATCATGGTTATGTGTTGTAGAAACTGTTTTAAATACTAAACAACATAGTGTGTACAACTGGTTGACTGTGCAAAATATTGTGTGTGTGAGAGAGAGAGAGAGAAACAGAGTGAGGTAAAATCTGACCTCAGTCACGTGGTTGTGATGTTTCTGTCCTAGAATACAACAAATGACAATTTAACAGTCTAAAAAAACATATAGAAAACAAACAAACAACAATTTAAGACCAGTTTAAGTTTCATATATGCTGGTGTGCTGCCACAACGGTCATGTTGTTATGACAACCAATAAGCACAGTCCTTTTTTATCAGGAGTCACACAGTAGCTCCATCACTGAAACTCACTGCATCCCTCATATCGATAAACTACATCAAAACAAATGTTGCAGCCGTACTGCTGTGATGCTTCACGAAGGACAAGATGCTGATGGAGAATCTTTTTTCCCTTACTGCTCATCAAGGTGTTCAGTAAGACCCACCTTGTCTTTCATTACACAAATAATGACAATTTTGTACATCTCATAAAGCCGTAAATCCTCAATGAAAAACAAATAATGATTTATTTTACAAAATCCATGTTTTGCGTCACTCGTTATAAACAGCACTCGCCATTCGGAAGTACCGTCCTGTGCTTCAGCGGGCAGGCCAGCAACAAGCCCTCGTTTAGTTGTCAGTCATATCGGACGGCTGCAGCCTCGGTTACAGTTGATCATGTGATTGTTGATCAGCTTGAATCAACGTTGCTGTCCCACTGTCCACCAGAAGTCTTCGGGTGAGTGAAAACATTTAGTTTTTGTTAGGGTACACAGCCTGTCAATGTACATTTTTCAAAGAACTAGTAATTTTCGATAAATGTTTAACTGATTATTGGCGGTGATGACAATAACATCTCTATAACGTCACTCTGTGTATTGGAAGTGCTTTTGGTTACACACTGAGCGCACACACATACACACCTGAGGTTTTCTGTGAAATAATCTGGATGATTCTTTTCTCGTACTTACAATATTAAAAGGCTATGGCTTACCTATGTCTGGCTGCTGTACCGAGGGCTTATACAAGCGCGCTCAACAACTTAGATTTTTGATCATCCCTATTCCTTGGTGTATAAAGAATTTTTGCTGAAAAAGGGGGAGTTATATCGAAGCATTCACACCAACAGTTTTCTTGAAATACTGTGCTGACAGGTGAACCTGATACGATCAACCTGAGATTGTGTGATGACACTAAATCCACCCTGCAGATTCTTTCATCTGAGTATTTTTTAAATGACAGTAAGTCTGTATTTTTGTTGAGAGGCGGAGTTATGTTGTTGCATTTGTTTTGCATTCTTTGTTAATATTTTTTGGGGTTTTTTTATCACAAGCACCAGAGTTGAAATTACAAGTTCTCCTCCTTTTATTCTCATTCAGATGTTTTAGATGTTTTCATACCGTGTGCTTGTCATGTTGCGAGGCTTGAGTCCTGCTCTCTCTTTGCTATTGCTTTTCATTGTGTCCAATAAAGCTGAAATGCATAAAATTAAAGACAAGCTTTAAACACACACACACACACACACACACACACACACACACGTCTGGTCAAATGGGAGCAGGACTGAATGAAAAATATACAAAAAAGCAACAAAGAGTACCACAAAAAGGCATAACGAATGAGCAGAAATGTTTACATGCTTAGAAAAAAAAGTACAATAAAAAAATAAGTAGCATATCTCTGAATAGTAATAAATGGAATTCTGAGAAGACATTTGCGGCAGATGGACACCACATAGAGTTCTGTTGTTGCAATGTATTTTTACCATCAATTTTATACAAAGCATAGCCCTTATAGATAGCGGAGGAGTGCATTTTCTTCTGTCCACCACCTCTCGTTCCTCTTTTGGTGGATGAAACACTTTTGTAATACGTTTTAGACAGTTTCATTTTGGCACAGTGATTTTTTTTTTCATGACATTTAGTGCTTTAGCTTCTCCCGCTTCCTTTACAGAGTTTAACACATTTTCCTCTCGGTCAGCATGTACAGTATATGTAAATACTGTATGCGCTGTAAGCAACATCATTGTTGTGTAAGAGCCTAATTGTGTGAGGTTTCTGGGAGGAGATCTTGCTGGGCGAAGGCTCAGTGATCTGAAGAGGGAAGCAGCATCACGGTGTCTCTCTCACTGTGTTTTCCCAGTCACCTCTCCACTTGGCTCCCAGTCACTATCTGCCCCTCCTCTCTCTTTCTCCTCATCCCAGTAGTCGTCGTCTTCCTCCTCCTCTTCCTCCTCAACGTTCGACTCATACGTGGCCTTCTCCTCTTGTTTAATGGTTTGAATTGCAGGGGGAGCAGCTGCAGCACTGTCCACTGAGTCACTGCTGTCCTCGAAGGCCTCAGGGTTCTCCAGCATCTCCCTGATAAGTGGAGGCATGGGTCCTGGGATCTCAGTCTTCAGTGTGATGGCTCTTTCTGCACCTACAGGTGTACACACACACACACACACACACACACACACAGTTATATAATGTCTATTAAGTCTAGAAAGAGTCCTGGAAGCCTCTCACACAATGTCAATATTTCACCTTTAACAGGAGTAACTATACTAGCCTACAACTCTTGTTCCGGTTTAGAAAAAATGATTCCTTTTCATGCCATGTTCTTCATATATGCAGATGATAGTATGTAGTCTCTGAGAGAACTATTATGCATGCATGGTTCTCAGGATACAATGATTTTTCTCTGTCAAATCTTTGTAATCTTTGTAAATTTGTAAAACCTCAGCTGACCTTTGGTGCTGATTCCTCGGAGGTCCGTGACTTTCATCAGCATGCGGGGAAACATGTGAGGCTTGTTTGGGCGTCTGCGGCGGGTGTAGATCTTCAGAGCCTCTAGCAGCGGCTCCTGCAGCTTGTCCACCTTCTGTGGCTCCTCAAGGTCCATACGGTCTAAATATTCACACAAAGACACAAATATGATAAGGTAAGGAAATGTTAACAGTTGTTAAAACAGATGACAAGATGATAGTGAGGGAGAGTAACATTATTAAAGGCTGTAAACTATTGACAGCATGTTAGCAGGCACAACCTTACCTCCGCAAATTAGGCAGATTGCGCTAAGTAGGCCAGTCTCTGTGTCGTCCATCTCCAGAGGCAACAGTTGACCAGCAAAGGCAAACACCAGGTCTGTGAGCGGACCGAAACCAGCATTATGCATTTGGGTCCTGTTGAGAGTCAGGCCATCTGAGAAGGTCATCGTGTCCTGTTCTGGGGTGTAACGAGTGCATATCCTCAGCATCTAAGAGAGGCAAGAAGGCGACAAAGATGAAGCGAAAAAGTAAGCAGTTAGTAAAATTAGGATAGCAGCTTCAGAATCACATTTTAATTTTTCAGAAGATGTATGTATCAGAAAGTTAAGTAGCGTGACAAATGAAAAAGTGTGAGGGAGGTGGAAGGGGTGGAAGCAGAGTCTGTTAAAGAGTAATAAAACCATGTGGTTGGTACCAGGATGTCCAGACATGCAGATTTGAGGAGGGTGATCTGGTCAGCAATGGTGAGCGTAGTGAAGCCTGGTAGTCGCTTGGCAAACTCCACAATCTTTATAATGCACTTAGTGGACAGCTCACTGAACTTATCCCACAGGCCCAAGTCCAGCTGCACTCTGTGGTCAGCACTTGAATTCTGGGAGACACAAAGAAGGACACTTTTGTCTTTGTGGCTATGCAGAGTCCATACTGTGTCCGTCCTCTTGGCAAAGCAGTGAGCTAATGCTCCACTGGAGTGTGAGTGTTTAATCGTGGATGTGATCATACATTAAAACTCACTGTGGTATATTTTCCCAGTTGACACAGAGAAGGAAAGGTCTCTTGGTGAGCTTTGCTGACTTTGTTAACCAGCTCCTCCAGCTCTCCACTCAGCTCATAGTTCTCTGGCAGCACCACCTCCTCCTTCACATCCTTCTTCTTTTTGTTCCTGTCGTTACGCACCGCTACAAGGAAACACGAGTTTCAGGTTTTCCTTGATTGTGATTCCAAAGTATCATTTTTTGAATAAATTATTGAGGTTCATGTTTCCATCTCACCTTCTTTGGACATGCCAACCTCAAAGCACTTCTGCAGCCGACAGTACTGGCAGCGGTTGCGGGTCACTTTGTTGATCTGACAGTTCTTGTCTCGGTGGCAGGTATACACCATGTTCTTTTGGATACTGCGCCGAAAGAAACCCTGGAAGAGACAAAAGAAAATGTCCTGTATACTGTTTCACAACAGTAAGGCATGCTCTCAATAAGCTCTCAGAAAATAATTTTTAGCCAAGCGAGCATCTACTGATGGGTCCCAGACTCACATTTGTTTTTTTTTTTTGTTTGTTTTTTTGTTTTTTGTTTTTTTTACTGAAATGTCCGAACAACTAGTATTTTTATTTAAAATACCCGCAAAACAAATAACACTCTGTACTAAATAGCAAATGTTAGCATGCTAATGTGCTAAACAAAAATTGTGATCATGGCTGATATTACAGCAGCATGTTAGCATTGTCATTGTGTGCATATTAGCATGTTGCTAGCTGTGCTTGCACTTTGTGATTAACTTTAAATTTCATAATTCTTTCAAAATGAAATGCAATAAGCTCATGACTGATGCATTACATAACATAGTAGCCTGTTACCACAGGATTGGCTGGCTGTTGTCTTGCATAGTACTGAGAAGTCTTCTTTCACTGTCTCTTTCTTAACTGTGAACATCCATTTATTGGTTTATCTCCAAATGTTCTGCATGTTCACTTTTTACATTTCATTTAAGCTCTAAGTCCCCACTTCAACAATTTTATCAGTTTTATTCAGCTTAGATGAAGTCACCATTTGCACATACAACACACTGTTTAGCTCTATTACACTGATAATGTGCAGTATTATTCAGGATACACTAGAGGGCAGCTTAACAAAAGCAAATGTTACAACTACGCAGCGCTGCCGCTTACATCTGTGAGGCTCTAATTGAACGTCAGCTGGTCGCTTCATACATGTCCTGTAAACTCTTTATGTGTCTCCTGCTTCATTTACCTTGCAGCCCTCACAGGAGCTTACTCCATAGTGATAACCAGATGACTTGTCCTGACACACAAAGCATGGCTTGTAGATACGGGGAGGAGGAGGAGGGGAAGGAGAGCTGGGCACCATCTCCTCTGAGCTGGTGCTCTGAGTCTCCACGGCTGCAAAAAGAGAAAAAAAACAACATTTAAAGTCTCTTATTATATCAGATCATGTCGTTTACATAAGCCCTTAAAGTCTTTGAAACTGTGATGAAAGCTAATGCAATAACAGATTAAGAAAGAGTGGTCAACAAACAGTCCCCCAACCTCTTACAGGCCACCCCTTGGAGCCAGAAGGCAAGCTCAAAGGCAGACATTTTTAAGAGAAAAGGGAGGAGGGGGAACACTGCTGATTGACAGGGACTTAAAAGAGACACAATTAGCTGATTGCCAGATGGCCGTGCTGATAAAATGGTGATTGGCAGCTGAGATTTGATTGGCTTCTCCATTTACCGGTGAGTGGGGGAGCAGCATACCTCTGTTGACTTTTTGACTGACATCTGAATTTTTTGCATTTGCTCAGCGTGTTTGTGTGCACACACGCACATGTGCAAGCTCACAGTTTTATTTGAAAGGCTGTCCAACCAGACCTGCCTATATAGCTCGAGTCCCATGTGAACAAACAGAGGCGGGATGTTTATGGGACTCGGCTGTCTCCCTCAGCTCCTTCGCACTGTCTCGCTAAAGAAAGTCGCACACTGTATAACACCATTTGCTGGCCACAGGCAAAGTCACTCAACTGCTGCTAATGAAAACGCTCAGAACAAACAATGTAAAACAGACGCAGTGGCAAGTACGTCCATTTGATTAAAACACTCAGATTAGAGCTTACAAAGAGTGAAACCGTAACACGCCTGGTACACATTTGAAAGTGATGACTAAAGAACAACTAGATTTCTTCGAACACGCCTTTCAACTTTCACCTTCAGTCACCCCAACTTCACCTCACTCTGCCCATTCCCACCCCCACTCTCTTGTTTCCTGGCCCTAAATTCCTCAGTGCAGGCTGGACAGGGTTTAATAGTTGCCCAGGCTCATAAGCGGCCCTATAAAGGCTGTGTCTGGGATGGGAAGGAGGCCCCCGGCCAGGCTGACGGCCTCTTTATTGGGATCCAGTCACCTTGGGCAGCTATTCACATCAACTGCTCCATCCTTGGATCCCTTCCTTGTAAAAATAAAGAATCTGGGGTCAAAAACCCAAAGTCACAGCCCCTCCTGCCACCTTCAATGGATAACACAGGACTGGACCAAATGTGGCCCCCACCCCACTGCAGCAACCCCAACCTGAACCCACAGCTTGTCATTAACAAGAGTGGTAAGGTTTCAAAAAACAGAGAGGCAAAGGCACAAAGGAATAATCTAATAAAAACAGAGAGGCGAAAAATGAAAAGAGAGAGAAAGGAAAGGAAGGAGGTGAGCCCGAGGACAGAAACTTCCCAGTGGCCGAGAGGTTAAATAAAATCCTGACCATTTAACTTTGACCTTGACTGAAGAAGGCCATTACTGACTACATGACCAGCAGCTTGCGTCAAAGTTCAAAAATGTCTTCAAATATGACACAACCTTCAATTACTTCATTCTAACATGTTTGTGCACAGCACTTGTCTTGCAGCTATTCATCAAACAATGAATCACTGTAATCCGATCAAAGACATGATTTAAGAAACTTGTTTTTAGCTGGATAATCATATATTTTACACTGACTTGCTTCAACATTTGACACAGTGATTTGTGTCATTCTTTAATAAAAGTGTGCGTATTAGTCACTATTTCTCTTAATGAACAATATGAAAAGAAAATACAAAACACGCCAACTGGGATCACTACGCTGCTTAAATTCTAGTGTATAAATTGGAACATTTCTGTTGTTTTTAAGTCCCATGGTGGGCTTAAACATTACAAATGTAATTTCTAACTTGCACATGGAAAATATTCAACACATTGTAATTCAAGTCATCAATCTGTTGCAGCCACATGACATTGAATACTTCTTGTATTTCTCACATTGACGTCATAGAAAACAAAAGGCAGCCTATGATCAGCTGTTGTTGAAACATAAAAACAACCAAACGTGATGCACGACCAAATTCGTTTATGAAAACTTTAATTTCAGCTAAATGTGGTTTGAGACATCACATCAATTAGACCTAAAACTTCTCATCAGGACAGTGTGACATGTATTTTTCACTATTTTCTAATATTTTATAGACTAAATCATTTGTTTATCGATGGTGAAAGTGATCAGCGAATTGATCGATATGGAAAATAATTGTTAACTGCAGTGCACTTATTCCAGAAAAGTATGCAGGAAATAAGTGTCATGTTTCACCCAAGTTTATGAGTAAACAAAGAGCTGCTTGTTAAGCAGAAGGTAAACACTATTATGTAGATCCAGGTGTAGGAGGCGGAGGTGAGAGGGGTGGAGCTGAATGAATGGCACTGTAACCTGATCTCTGTTTGCTGTTTATATAGTAACACTGACAATGTAAAAGTGGCCCAAACAGAACAAGTGGAAAAAGAGCTCCCACTGAAACAGAGAAGCTGCATCTGGCGCCAGCAGAGAGGCAGTGACTGACACCGTCTCAGGGTGGTGAGAGCGGGCGAGGAAGGACGTGTCTCCCAGAAACACGACGGAGGGAGACAGGGTGAGAGACGCTGGGCTCAAGGCGGTGAGAGAGAGAGAGAGAGAGAGAGAGGCGGGGAGGAGGGGAGGAGGGGAGGAGGGGACTTTACCTGGAGTGGAGAAAGAAGGAGAGGAGCCAAAAGCAGTTGTCATCACCCTGAACTGAGCTCAGCCTCAGAGCCTTGGCTCAGAAAAAAACTAAACAAAAAGCCCTCTCTCTTCATAACCTACAGCTCACCCCTCGGCATATCACAACATCAATCGGCACACCTCTGTTGGACGCAGTGGAGACAAGACGGCTCGTGTGAATCAGCCTCATCAGGTAGCTGGAAACAGCTTTGCATGCAACCTGAACTATAAATACAACCTGTCACTGGAGGAAGGAGACAGGAAACACTGCAGTGTTTTCCATTGCTTTTATTATTATCTTTCACTACCTATCCAAAGTGACTGCTCAGTGGTCACCCATTTACTCTGTTTGTTGTCAAATCAACACATCCCCGTTTAGACAACAGACGCCCCTCTCAAAGTAGACACCCTCCCTATCAGCTCTGATGCCCGAGAGACCCAAAGCACAGGAAAGATACTTCTTACTATTTTTACAGTACACTTTTTATACGTACAAGAAATCAACCATTTTATACTTTTGTGATCAAACATAAGTCAAAATGTAACTTTAGAGAGTCAGTGCTGATTAAACTTCACAAACAGATGCCAAAAAATGTAATTTGGTTTTGTTGTCTAAGGTATTTTTGGAGATTGTTTTTACTACCATCCACAATCAGCCTTGTACTGTCAGCAGGTCTGTTTCCTTTGTGCATTCTACCTTGTAAGGAGAACAATAAAATAAACCTAAACATATACAATTTCCCACAGCGCCAATCAGTCGGGGTGAGGAAGCTGATGTTTCAACAGGACTGAACTAATCTGTCATCCTGTATTAACAAGTTCATGAGAATGAAAAGACAGTAACTGACACCGCCTGCCATCGAGCTGCAGCTGAAGAACTTCTACAGGCTGAATCCAGCACACAAACACACGAACTGGGTGTTTTACCCTAATACTGAAGGTGTTCTTTTATTCCTGTTGGAGTGGCTGTGTCGTCGACACATTGTGACATACGGCCTGTAGAGCCTGCAGCCTGACTCAAGCTGCCAACACCGCACATCTCATTGAACTAGACTTTGGCCGGGGGGCTCCACAGAGCCTCGCACAGGGGAGCGCAGGATACAAAGAGTTAAATAATGACCAACCTGAGTCTTATCTTTTTTTTTGTTGTTGTTGTTTTGTAAGCCAGACCAGAAAGGAAAAAAAAGACTGTGACAGACAGTAAAAGCACAATAAAAATTTGCAGCAGAAGCACAACTTTGACTCAAAAGATTTATGTGGATTTCAAATTCAGTTTTTACACAACTACACAAATGTTCAGCAGCATACCGAGGAATGTGCATGCACATGTGAATATGTATGTGTGTGTGTGTGTGTGTGTGTGTGTGCCAGGGGCCACACATCAGTTGGACTGTATGCAAGGGTTTTCACTGTGACTTTGAGTGTGACGACACCCACAGCACCAGTGAGGACTGAGGGGGAGGAAAACAGTGGAATAAATGTTATTCATTATTAAACAGCCACAACTTTTTCAGGCCGATTTTAAAAGGCAAGCAAAAGTTCATGCGACTTTAATTCTGATTGTGTGAACTGTAAAACTCATGTGTTGTGTTCAAAATGACTGCACTGTGCTGTAATTCATGAGCAGAGAAGCAGCGGGGGAGAGCCACAACCTCAAATATGCTGAGCGAGTAATTACCACGACAGCAGGGAGGAGATGGGGCAGATCTGAGTGACAATCCCTTTCATCAGCTGTTCTAAGTTCAATACCAATGTCCAACCCTTCCCCTGAACCCTCCCCCCGAGCTCGGCCCTCACTAATAACCCTCTTCCCCCCACTGTTCTATCCTGCCTTCCTGCCCTGGCAGGAGGAGGAGTCCTTCCTGTCATTGGCAGCGCCTTTTAAAGGGAAGGCTGTGAAAACCAGGCTACTGTCCAGGAGATGGCTCCGTAAAAACAACAGCAACAAACACTTAAAAAGGAGGCAGACACACACATACAAACAAACAAACACACAAGCACAAAGGTACACACACAAACACACACATTTGCACAAGCTCACTTACAAAAACAGAAATGCTGGACATGTCCTCAAACCTTTGAGCAGCTGTGAACCCTAACCTGCGATTTCAGATGCACCACTGCAGAAATGTGGACCAACAGAGTGTGAAACAAATCTTCAGGAAGCTTGACAATGAGCCATTCAAGGTGAGATTCAGACAAAACCTGGAAAACAACATTCATGTAATATTTTGGTCTTTTTGACTTCATGGTCACGAGGTTAAGGTTTGTCTGTAGAGTTCAGGGTGAGGGGGTGTGTTTACGGGACAGGTTGTTAACGCTGGGTTTGTCCCTCCCATTCATCATCATACATACAATACACCCTTTCTTTTTTAAAACACCACAGAGTCAGCTCCCACTTCCATACTGGGCACCATGAATACAATGCTGGGAGCCAACATGCATCTTCTGCTACTCAGCTGAGTGCAACCATCACGCAGTTTAAAATTTAAAACTGTTTAAAAGCTTTCTGATAGGAAAATAATAGAGACATTAATCCCGTGTGTCAGTAAAATGAAAAGTTTAATGTATAATACATTTGTGCCTGGTTTCGCTTAAAGTTTACAAGATTTAATTTTTTTTTACACATTTGCAACTAGTGCATAAATATCTGGCACACAGTAGGATATCTGACAAATAGTTTAGCAGACATGTAAACTGAGCATGTTCGACTGCCTCCATTACCAAAGCTTTAATAAGAGTAACTGCAAATATATGCTACTTTAAACTTTGTCTGATCTCATCTACCATCCGTCACCCACAGTATTTGTTGTGAGGCTTTAGAAGTTCGGAGTCAAAGGAAAATGTTGACATGCAAACTGTAACTTGATTACTGTTAATAATCAGCTTAGAGTAATAATTTGATTACATCGCCTGCAGGATTCACGGTAACTAAATAATCTGACATGACGTGTGTTTGATAATCTGGTTTATGACGTGTGTGGCTGGCTGTGGGAAAAGGCAGCGGTGTATGCTTCACTTTTTGCATATACGTACAATGATAACTTATGATACTGTAGGGACTATTACTGAGTCCTTATTACAGGTGACTGTTGAGAAACGTTGACCTCCAGGTTATGCCTGGTCAAGAGCATCCGTAACTTATAATTCACATTAAGTCTCATCTATAATGTTTTATGACTGTTCATATAGTTCATATATAGTGGGTGATGATGCATGGATGCCCCCATAACGCACAATAGATGTGGTCTTCACAGAAGGCGTTACTTGGAATTGTTAAGAAAGAAAGAAAGAAACTTGAGGCCGTGTTTTTTCTGTGATGATGAATCCACGGAGCTCTTCTGTGAAGAGCCTGTAACCTGAAACCTTCGCCTTGGCCTGTTGTTCGCTCAGTGACTTCTCTGGCAAAACTCAAAAACTGAGGGGGTGGGAGGGGGGGACTAATGTGTAAAGACACATTTACAGGTCCAGATGTATAATTTCAAACCTATATTGTAGTTATTAGTAACTGCATGTTCAAAGGCGTCTCGTGGTTGTGGTGAGGTTTTTCTTTTTAATGACTGCCACAATCACTGACTGCTGGCAGTGTTTGACTGTTTTGGAAGCTGTGTATTATGTCCCCACATGTTGCACACACTCCCTGTTCCCTGCCCAGACACACCTGGTGGAGATCTGCTCTCTACTGGGTAAACTGTTCCAGTTTAACCTGGTTCGGGTTCTAATCAGAGCGTTGCTGTGTTGGCATTATTTATATTGACCACTACTAATGTAAACAATGTTGCTTTTGAAATTTTTCAGAAAATGATCACCACATTTCAAAAGTCTACTGTGAAAAATTAGAAGTCACAGGTTTAAGATCCACAGTTATTGTCTTGAGAGTGTCAGCTTTAGTACTTGTGTCTCAAAAACGGAAATATTTTAACTCAACACATTGCTATTACGGCTGCTTTAACTTCACACACTGACTGAACTTGAATTTCCAGGTTCGCAGAGGTTTTTTGGTCTTCACAGTTTAATTTCTTCCTCCTCAGAGCTGACAGACTGACGGTGTTCAGGAAACACATCCCGCAGGCATCACAAGTACTAGAGTGTAGGCCAGTATTTCATGACCCAGTGACACAGATTACCTAATTTTATTAAGGACTACTGATACTGGTGCAGCCAAAACCATGACATGAGCTCCTTCTAGTCCAAGAAATACAACACGGAGACACCTCTGAAAAATCTTTTATCTCATGAATGTTGTGTGACTTAATCAACTACTTTGCAGTAGCGACATCCCCATTGTATCATAGTAAGCTGTTCTCCTCCTGTGTGATGATATGGTGGTTGAGGAGCATTGTTTAACTATCTTTAAAGAATCCATTTAAAGAGAAGAGGGTGCCAGAGGAAAAGGAGATTATCACTGAATGAAGAGGAGAACTTTTCCCCTCAAGGCCTGAAATACCAAGATACAAAGACTCAGAGTTTCTTTCTTTCACCTCTCATCTCTTTGAACTGCCCGTTCCCCTACTCACCACCTAATCTCTTAATTGACCCTTTGTGATTGTAATTGAATCATTAAAAGTTCTCAACACAAGGCACTTACTATGAGCCAAAGAGTACACACACACACACACACACATTGTGATACACACGACTGGAAGGGAAGATCAAGTGTAGAAAGAGAGGATCTTGAAAAGAGAAGAGAAACAAATGTCACATAGAGGAGACCCCCACCCCACCCCCTCCCACTGGCAGTGACAGAGAGAGCGAACAACAGAGTTTGTCGTGTCCCAGCTCCCTTTAATGCCTCCTGACGCTGAAACAAAGGAAGGCAGTGAGGTGCTGAACTGCCTCACATAAAAAAAAAAAAAAAACACAGGAAAAGATGACCCCCACTCAACACACACACACACACACACAGGCATCTCCAGTAAACATGAACAATTGTGGTGAATAATGCTTAAGCATAACATGCATGTGAATGCAGTTGAGTCAACACCTTATGGCTGCAACACTTATTTTCACTATCAATTAAACTACCAATTATTTGATTGACTAATTAATGGATTAATCATTTGAGTGATTGAGTGAAAAGTCCAAAAATAGTGAAAAATGCATGTCGCACTTCTCCATAACCCAAGCAGACATCTTTGAATATTTTGTTCGACCGACAAAATAAAAAACAAAACAAAACACAAAAATAAATCATTCAATACATAACAAAAAATCAAAAAATATTTTAAAAAATTTCCAGTGATATAAAGCAGAGAAAGACACAGACTTAAATGATTAATTATCAGAACAGTTTGCCACTTCTTGTTCTGCCAATTTACTGATTAACTAATCATTTCAGCTCTAGTTATGTGAGATTTGCAGTCCACCGGCCTGGCGTCATGTTTGAGAGAGACGGGCTGAGTTAAAATTAGAAATAAGGGTATGAATGTCAGAGGTGAGTAACACCTCTGTGCTTGTTACTGTCCATTAATGTTAACAGGTTACTCAGAGACAGAGAGGGACTGAATCCCCCCCACCAGAAACCCCACTAAACATCTTTTTAAGTCCCTTCACTTCACGCAGAAGATAACCTTCACATGTGTAGTTTCTTTGCCGATGCTGGATAAAGAAAAAAAGGAAAAACTAAAAGGATGATTTTTATACAAAGAAAAGATGATTAAAGAACATTTGTGGGCGTTTGTCTGTCAGGCTGGCATCTGGCGAAGCTCCTTAGCGAGTTGAAACAGGCCCTGCTGTGGTGTTTGTCATGCTGACTGCTCATCCATCATCATTAGCGAGCACTAGTGGACTCAACAGTGCTTGATGCCCTGGTATCTAAATAATTACTGAAGATAAATAGACTCGAGGTGCTCAGTGTGGGGACATCCAAAGCTGTTTGAGCGCAGTGGAAAGAGTGTATTTTAAAATAAAAAACACACACACAAACGCTGCGCTCAGCTCAGCGACACATGTGAATAGATTTCAGCAAGTCTGTTTCTATAGATAGATAAAGTCAATGTTTGATTTTCCGTGCCACAAAGCCAAGTGCAATCAAAGAGTCTGAAAGTGGACTCCATGACAGTAACAAAAGCTGTGCATATTATTATTCCAGACAGACGTATTTTCTCCATTTATCTCTGCAGTGTTTGTCTGTGTGACCGTTCCTGTGTTAGGGTTTTTTCTGTTAACACAGATATCAGGTAACAGGTATCTTAATACCTGATGCAATGTGTGCCTTTTCTGCTCAGGTCTTTGGAGGAGATGTTAAAAGAATGTCTTACGTGTGGAGTTAGGAAACAGGGAGTGCTAACATGTCAAGTGATTCATGCTTTATCTTCTAACAACTGACTTGTCATTCTCACAGTCATCTTTTCCTCTCAGAAATATTGCTAAAATTAGTTTCTTCAGATTGCATCAACGCCAGCACGAATCAAAACTAATAAAAGACTGGTCACATGGTAAAATGATCACTTAACAGTCCCTTTATGTGTTTCTATTTAACTGTGGCCAAAACCTCCCGTATGTGATTTCAAGGCCCATTTGACTTCTATCTGTCAGTGCTGTTTCTGTTTGGACGCTGGTGGTTGTTGTCTTCTGGACACATCGCTGGGTCAGGTCTCCGAATTGTTTAAAAGAGCTGTCAATCATGTGAAGTCATTCATAAAGAAAACAAACACGATGACGTATAAATATGCGCTCCCCAGCTCACTCACTCACCCTCACAAAGCACACTAAGCACATAAACAAACAAAAAGCGGGGTGAGAATGGGTACATAGAATCGAAAGGAATCTGACTCTTCCTGTGCAGAGAGCTCTATGATAACAAAACCAGGACTCTGATAAGAACACACGCCAACACACACACACACATATACAGCTGGTCTTTTCCAGTCTGATGGACAGGATGGAGTACTTACACTGAAGGCTGCTGGTCCCGGCCCAGGCGAAGGGGTCCAGGCCGGAGAAGTAAGGGGTGGCCTTGGCGAGCATGCAGGATCCTTGTCCTGACACATCAAACAGGGGCCGCGGGGCCAGCCCCAGAGCCTCCATACAGTCGAACATGCTTCTCTCAAATCACAGCACAAGACACAACAGCAGCCCCTCTGCTTTTGTTCTGCGGCCAAGCAGCGAGAACGTGACTGTAAAATCGGAGACTACGGCTTCCTCTGGCTGAAACTCAATGCCCTGCTTGGTCCAGGTGTTCCCTGTCTTTCTGTCTCTCTGTCTCACTCTGTCTGGCTGCCTGTCTCTTGTTGCCCACTGCCCCTGCCTCTGTCCCGTCTCTTCCAAACTTCTCTGGGTGGACAAAATCTCTTCTTTCTCTCCTTGTGTCTGTTTTACAGGCTGAAGCACTTTCAGCCTCACTGTTCGTAGATCACTTGCTCGCCTGCCTGCTCTGCCTTGACTGCTGTAACTGATCTCAGCTTCCCTCTCGTTCTGCTCTCTGGGCCTCTCACACTCCACCACACACTCAGTCAACTATCTGCATGCTCTCGCAGCACAGAAAAAGGAGGTGGGCTCGAGGAAGAGGAGGAGGGAGGGACGCAGTGCCTGAGGGGGGTGTGTACCTGCTCTCTGATTGGCCGTTCACCAAACTTTCTCTCCCTCCCTCTTTTCTCCTTCAAGTTTTCAAACCTGCCTCTTCATATTTCATATTCAGCAAATGAAAACAAACACTCCTCACCTCCTCTGCCTCTTCCCTCAACTCGGCCTTCTTTCATTTTCCTGCATTAATTTGCTTTTTGTTTAGTCACAGCGGGGAGCTTTCCCTTTGCCTCTCTTCCAAACAGTTCAGTGTGTTTGGAGCGAGAACGAAAGGTGCTGAGAGAGAGGCAGTTTAGTCAGGGTGTCATCTGCTAATTTTCCAGGCTTTCACTGTAAGTGGATCCTCTCATGTGGTGTCTGTACAGGGAAGATTGCAAAGTGGCCTCAGGAACACACCTGCTCACACACACACACACACACACACAGTTCCTGCACTTTTCCCCCAAAAACTAAAAGTCTTTTACAAGACTATTGTGTTATATTTTACTTATTTAATTATATTTATTATTATTAGATACTGATGAGCTAAATTAATGAGCTGGTTATTGGGTTTTAGTTATTTGTGTTGTGGGTATAAGCAGCTGATGATTTACAGAAGAATATATATGAATAACACTTTAAACAAAAGCAAATAGTCATTCATTATTTATTTGTCCTTCATACTTTACACGTGGTGAACTGCATGCTTACACGGACAGTTCGCAAAGTTTTGAGTGTTTGCCTGACCTGCTGTAGACTAGCATGTAACTGAACATAATTTGTTCGAACTGCGCCCAACTGAACCACATCTGTATTTACCACCAACTTAATAGGAGGTCATTAGAAATCTACAGACTCATGAAATAAAATGAAAAGTAGGAATGGTAGAGAAATAACAGGAACTGAACATGGGTGAAAGGCAAGATGGGGATTTTATTTTTATTATTTATTATTGGACTCCACCTTTTGGGATGTAAGTTATGACCTAATCATGTTCTTAAAGTAGAAGTCTGATCTTTAGTCCGTAGCCATTCATCTCTAATGTCTCTCTATAGCTTTGTATTTTTTTCCAGTTGTATTATTTGAGTCTCTTAAAGCTTCTCTGTCTCTTTTTCCATTTGGTTTTGGCATGTGCAGATACCTACTTCAGTTCCTTCAATTCAGTTCAACTGGATCCAGTTATCTTCCCTCCTGGAGCTTATTGGATGCTTCAGTCACACTGAAGTGCGACTCGGCTGCAAGCGAACCGCACTGGCCCGGAGTCTGGATAGTTTGTATACGAGACAGACTCACCCTCCCCTCCCTCTCCTCCTCCCTTTCCTTCCCTTCTTCAAGAGGGATGAACTCTGGAAGAAACCCCCACTGGGGCTCTACCCCCCCCCCCAGCTTGTGGCTTTATATGCTTCATACTGCCCGTGGATGGTTACACTTTTCTGTTTTCTTTTGTTTTTCTCCTGTTGTTTGCTTGTATTTCTCCCTGAATCCATTTCTTTATATATTTTTTTCCATTATTATTTTCTGCGTAACTTTGTTTTTTTATTCATCTTGCAAGTGCACTTTTTAGTTATCCCCTCCTATTCTTCCTCGCAGTGACGGGACTTTTTTCTTTTTTTGCCTGACTTTCACCGTCACTGCCACATGCAAACACACACTCACACACACTACAGCTTGATACAGTGATTCTGCGACACACTGCAGGGAGCAGAGCTACACAGTATCAGCCCGCTGAGCTCTCTCCACACCTTGAGACAATTACCCTCCATGCCTCGCAGCACCCTGCCCCCTGTTGCTCCTTTGAGGAAAGAGTCACACAAATGCAGGGCAAATGTGAAGAAGAAGAAGAAGAAGAAGGAGAAGGAGAAAAAGTCGCCTCTCTTCTAACAGAACATAAACTCACTTCTGCCATAGCTGCAGTTCCATGCCTGCTGTCCAGTCAGTTGGTTAGTTAGTCACATTACAGTACAGTACATTACAGCTATTCACAATCAGGCTTCTTCGGCCATTCATTCAGTCGTCATGTCTGTACAAACACACAGAGACGAACAATGGGGCCCCCCCCACCCCCGTCTGTTTCTCCACCGGCAGCTCCTCCAGCTCGGCCACAGATATTTGCACAAAGTCTCACTGTGGTCATCAGCAACAGCACAAATATAGTCGCAACTGTGAGGCAAGGAGAGTGAGACTGCTGGCTTGTGATATTCGTGGGTGTTGGAATGTGCAGCCCACAGAGTGGCAGTGGAAATGTGTGTGTTTCTGTGCATTTGTGTGTGTGTTCACAGACAATTATGTGTGTGTGTGTGTGCTTAAAGAGAGTGCCTGTGATGAAAGACACAAAGAAAAAAAAACCCACAAGCCTCACTCTGTGCCTTTAGGTTCAAGTTACTAATATCACACCACACACACACACACACACACACACACACACACTCAAAACATTACAAAGAACAAGATGTGACTAGTAGAGAAATACGAAAGGACATTGTGTTCATTGTGGAAAAACACACTTCTTTTCTTTGTGAGATTTCTTCCTTTTCACGATAAAAAAATGATTTTCATATAGACAGAATTTCGATTCTGATGTCATGAAAAAAAGACTATTTATACTGTTCCAAAAAAACCTTTGAGAAATATTTACTTATCCCTGAGAAAATCCAGAGATGGTATCACGTATTTACACCAGTTCCAGGAAGCTCTGTGCAGAACAGCATTAGTCAAAGAGTTCCCTGTGAGTTACTTACTTACTAATTCCCGGTTCCCACTGCTAAGGAGAGGAAAAGACGAGAAGACTTACTGTATGATTGAACGCACAGCAGGGAGCTTTTGATGTGGATATCCGCTAATTTCAAGTCCAGAGATGTTTTGGGTTTCATCTCATTAGGGAACAAAGTCCAGTCTTCCTCTTACGCTGATTAGGAGCTGGTTTGAATTAATTTGCAAATCCCACTTAAACCTCTGCTGCAATTTTGTATAATTTTGTTCAATTTGCACTAATGAGAGATAAGTAATTTATTATAGTGTCACTTGATCGTTAAGAATGAGCTCCTTAATTGCATGGTTAATCCTCCTCATTGAAAATAATCAGAAGTGAAAACCCTTGTTGCTCAACCGCCAAAACAAACTATCAGTTTACATGCAGAATGTCTACCGAGTTAATTAAAGTGATTTTTAAAATCCAACCGATAAAAGTGTCAGCTCCACATTATGATGTGAAGAGCGTGAAGCTCAAACTACGAGACAGAAAGTAAAAAGCTGGAAATGTCTCCTCTTATATTTAAGTGACACTTTACACATTCTGTGTATATGAAACAGTATTAAAGAGTAACTTAACGTGTCAGCAGTGATCTTGAGTGAGCCGACTCAGGGAGACTGAAGTTTTCACCACATGTAAAGTCTGACAGAGTGTGACTGTTGTGTGCCAGTGAGACCATGACTGATTGTTTTAATACGGCGGCATGCAGTTTCAAGTCAGAAGATTCAGTCTGTCCTCGGTTGAGAGATTAAAGAGGAGACGTCCCTCGCTCAACTCAACTCGATTCAAAGGAGAAACCATGAAGGATCTGTGAAACCCACAGTCTTAGTCATCGTCTGCACCTCATACCATTCCGGGATGGAGTCGCTTAATGCCAGTCCTGGCATTAGATGGCATTTAAATAAATAAGCCCCACACCATTTGGGTGGTTAGCGACCAGGTTGGGGTAAGAATTCTTGTAAGTATTTATCCCTGGTTTTAAGAAAGAGTCCAGTGATTTGCACGCCCAGCATTAGCCATGGCCCACTGATAGGTCTGCTGTAATTCCCTGTTCTCAGACTTTTAGATTTGACAGATGACAGACAATTTTAGGCCAGTAACTGTGCTCCCTTGTATGTTTGGTATCTGTCCAGGTGACCTTGTAGTGGGGAAAGTGAGGACAGATGGGAATGTGTACTTTTATCATGTATTCTCATTACACAAAGCCACACTTTTACAGTGTAGCTATTCTTACTGTCAAAATAAATAAAGCCAAATAAAGTTGAAACCAAATAAAGTTGAAATAAATGCCACATTCAGGTTTTCTGGGCCTCTTTTTTTTTTGTTACATATCACCCGTCTTCTGAGTGGCATAATCTGTCCTCTCATATCTTTCTGTCTCTGTCTGTATATGCATAAAATCCCCAGAGGCAACGTGTCAAAGGTGTAATGACGGTCGGTTTGAGTGGTACGTGGGCCCGAGTCTCCAGAATACAACTGCAGATAAACAGCCAACAGCTACTCTCTGAGTGACACACACACGCTTGTACACAAACAAACACTGATTGACAGGAGTGTCCGGCAGGTATTGTTACACCTGATTTCAGTCTTGCAGGATGAGAGACACTCAACATACAAGCCTCTGTGTAAAACGTTTAAAACAGAGTACAGAATATTGATCAATATATGGATTAATGTAGAATAAACCCACCAAGTGACACATGTATAGAAATAGCCTGAGGATAGTAGGATACATGGGTGTATGCTGCAGGTACTGCATCTGTATGTTCTGAAACTGCAAAAGTACATGAAATAAGGCCATCTAAAAGAGCTGACTGGGTTGAGTCGAGAATGGGAATTGGGGTCATAGTTATTGCTTGAACGCAGCACTGTTCAGTTAAATAGTGCGGTGACCCTGCAATGTCTGAGTAACATCATTAGACATTGCAAAGAGAAGAGAAAAAATAAGTAAATAAAAATAAAGGAAAAAATCTAAGGAAAGAAATTAAGCAGTTTTCAGGAAAGGAGAGATGTCCTGTTCACATCAACCTCATTCTCAAACTCTTGAAACGACTCCCTCTGGTGTCTCGCCCAGTCTGTCTGTCACTGTGAAGTGCAATAGCGCCCCCTGTGACTCAAAAGTGTCAAAAAGAAATGAGAGGCTGTCATCAACCATGTTCAATCTTTCTTCTAAGGACATTTCTGTTTCTTTCCGTTCTCATGACGATTTGAAAGATTATTTTTCTACGGAGAGCAGCAAATTACACATTGGACAATGTGGTGTTGTTGTGTTGTGCTGATTTTTTCTACCCTGACTTCTCTGCCATCTGCTTGGTTTACCACAAGCTCAACTCTTCTCTTCTCTTCTCTTCTCTTCTCTTCTCTTCTCTTCTCTGTGCATGATTTAAACCCTAATTATAACCCCAAATTGGCCCTGAAGACTTTTCCAAAATTGTGGGGAGTCTCCAGTGTTTTACACAGGACGGGGTCGGTCAGGACACAGACATTTGGCACACTGTCTTGTCATGTACAAAGGGGGTGTGGGATCAGGATTTCTCGCCTCTTGATTAAATCATGAGCCCCTCATTATTATGTCGAACATTTTTTTTTAACAAATTTACTCTGGAACCTGAAATAAACTGAATGTGATGCTGTAGTTTCGAGCTGGTTAAATATGTAGGAGTAAATATGATGAGATTTTGTTCGGAGCATCTTGGTGCATCTTGTTGTGTGCTAATGTGGGTTTTAAGTGAGGTCATGTGGTCGTGCAAGCAATTTCCAAAGAGATGTCTTGAAGTGACAATGTTTTTTATGGCATGGTCTCATGACTTGTACCAAATGGAAAATGTAAGTTCTGTAAGCTGCGTGATAAATTATTCGCATTACTCACACAATGCAGCCATCTCTTTGGGAAGGTCTGCCCCAAACCGGCTGAAGAGGTGGCTACTGGCCAGGAGGTCAAAGGGGGAGTGGCTCCGCATGGAGTTAAAGGTGAACGGGTACATCGTGCGAGGGAAGTTGGTCATGTGACGCAGCTGGTGCTCCCTGTTGGTTGCCATCGTGATAAAGCACTGCTGGTGGTTCAGGTGACTCTCTGACTGTCTTAGCGTTTCCTCTTCCTGTGTTGTCTTTGTCAGGGGCCTACGGTGGGTTCGAAATGGGACGGTGCCATTCAGCCCCTCCCAGCTGCTGGCTTCCCCGCTGTCAGGCTGTAGACACGTGAGTGGGATGCTGAGGAGAAAGGAAGAGCAGGGCAGAGACCAGGAACCACGTCACCAAGACCCGACCAGATCCAGATTCTGCAGAGAGAGAGAGAAGAGAAGGAGGAACGGATTAGATACTGGAACCAAAGTCTGTTCATTATCACCTACAGAGCACAGTGAATTAATACTCACCTACAGTCAAATCAGTAAAAACAATTCACACAAAAATATCACTCTGTGCAACTAAAGCAATGTCTGAAGTTACTCAAAGCAAACTCTAGATGAGCCATGAAAGTGAAGAAGATGAAAAACAAAAAAGGGCTGACAGAGCAAAGCAAAGCAGAGGGTGCACAACACTGTTCTTCTGCTTTTTGTCTGTCTTTAAAGTAGCGCAATGATTTCTGGCAATGCCATATGATTTCAATCAGCACAACTGTATTATAAAGGGTCTCTCTGTTCCCTCTGCCAGCCTGCCCGAGTACAGCCAGCCACAACATGGGTACAATTAACCCTTTACAACAACAGACGTACACATAACCTACTCACTCTGGCTACAGCCCTCACCATAAACCCTCTGCTGAAGCTGAAACCACCGAAGGTTTGTGATGATCACAGTGTCTCACCTTTGCTGTGTCTGAGGACTCACGTAGTGGCTCTGTGACCCTCTCAGTAAGTTAAATGAGGGCAGGCCTCCACTCTTGTTTCTCTATCACTATGATCATCCCCTTCAGTGATTTCATGAATGGGTGGAGCTTAACTCTCTGTGGTGGAGCTGTGGTTAATGCAGCCCAGTCAAAGAATGTCGTGTTGTTTCGGGCCCACTTTGGCATGGGAATCAAACATCCAGGGTGGGTAAGAGAGAATTACACATTTACAAATGTCCCACTACTATGATGAATACACAAAATGATGTGAGGAACCATTCATAATTTGTTTTTCAAAATGGATATAACTCAGATACACAACTACAGGCACGATATACACAGTGAGACACACACACACACACACACACACACACAGAAGAGCCTCTCATATACAGCTCCACCACAAAGTGTTTCCCCATAACTGACTCAAATTCGACTGTTCAAAAGATACAGGCCGGAGGAGGGCCCCTTTACAAGATGGAGACATGCGCAAGCACACACACACACACACACACACACACACACACACACACCACAAATACTTCTTAATATGACCAGAACACATTTCACAGCTTCTATCTTAAAGGATCTCTCAAATGACTTCTTGTGCTAGTGCACATTATTTTATTTTATATTTATTTATCCGGTGTTTGTATTGGGACACCTGACCATTACACTAACAGGGACTTTAATGACATCACATTGTAAATACACAGACAGCTTTTCAGCTGTAACAGCTTCCACTCTTCTGTGAAGGCTTTCCACAAGAGTGTTTCTGTGGGAATTTTTGTCCTGCAGTAGAGCATTTGTGAGGTCACCACACCAAACCTCTGAAAAACAGCCCCACACCACACCTGAATTCAGTAACGAAGAGATTGTCCTAATACTTTTGTTTACACAGTGTATCTATTTCTGAGAACTCAAACAACGGAGATAAATAAATGTTAATTCTAATACACCCCTTAAATAAATCCTGGCTTTGCAATGGATACAAGATTTAAGTTTTGGTTGAAACAGTATTAGAGAGGTGCTGTTTCAACTGTTTGGGATGCTGTTGAATTTTATTGCGTTATACTGAGGGGAGTTTCTAATATTTAGTCTGTGCTCATTCATATTAATGGTGTGGGGAAACTATTAGACTAATCATAGGGCATCTGTGCTACTATTATTGGAGTAAAATTCTTCTCCATCCTTTTGTTGTTACAGCAGCTATTTCTTCCCACACACACGCATGCATAGTACACGTTCACACAGAAAGCCACAAAGTCAGCGCAGTGAGTGCTGTTTCTAGTCATATTTCCCATATTGACATTTTTTCTGTAACTGCTTGGCTCTGCTGCGGTTTTTCTTCACTGCGAGGGCCAGTTAGGGAGAGTCCCTGCAACTATTTCCACAAAGAACTTTTGTGTTTGGCCATCAGAGAATGTCAAACACAGGTTGAAGAAAGTGTGTAGTGATTATAAAAGTGATTACACACGTGGTGTGGAATGGTTACATTTTTGCAAAACATATGCATACACATGCCTCCCTAAAAGCAGAGCACAGAAATATACAAGCACGGACATGCAGGCTGCAGAAGTGAACATACACAGATGTTCTGCGACTTTAATCATGTTCATGGGCGAGTAATCAGTGGAAAACACACTGCGTTCACACATGCCGAAGCACCATTGAAAGCTGCAATTGACCTTGAAGAATGAAGGAGTAAATATAGGATGGAGAATCCTTGCACAGATGCAGCTTTTTAGTCCTTCATGTGGACTCTTTAACCAATCAAAGACCAAAATCACCAGTATGAAAGCCAGATGTAGAAAAGGATTGGGATGAAGAAAAATTAAAGTGTTGAAAGCAGAGAAAAGATGGAAAACATAGAGGGAAACAGAGGAAAAGAAAGAAAGAAAGAAAGAAAGAAAGAAAGAAAGAAGGGAGAAGCTCATAGGAGGGAGCTTTGAGCATCTGGCAGGCCATGTGTAAGAAGTGAACAGAGTTCTATTAATTAGAGCCATACTGGAAACTGGATTAATAAGAGAAAGTATGAACTGTGGTAAAACAGCATGGGAGGATGGGAAAAAAAAAAACACGGGCTGAGTGATTGCAGAAAGCATACGTAAAAAACGGTTTTATTTCCACTAATAAACTATGAAATGATGTCCAAGCCAAGGAATGGTTTCTTTCTCTCTAATGAGTACCCCCCACCCCTCCCCACACCACTGCCGCCGACACCGCCTCACCCCCTCTGCTCCCCCTTCACTCTCCCTCCAGGGGAATACACCTTGGGTAGGGCAACAAAAGCAGTGCTGTGTCCTTGGGCCTCCAGTCTTCAATGCTGCTTTTATGAGACCTGGCTGGGTCAGGTCAAAGTGGGTCACCTGGTCCTGGTCCTGCTGACACACACACACACGCACACAACTGATGGTCCTTTCTTCCCAGACCACGGCGATCAAAAACAGACTCGGTGTAAAAACGGGGCTTTCCATTTCACCGTCTTTTCCAACGAGCTGTTGCATACTGTCAAATTTGCTTGTTTTCACATAACTTCCTTCAAACTACACTTTCTTTGGAGGCACGTCATTGTGTTCAGCACATTGTTGCAAAAGTTGTAAACATTGTTCAGCTGTAAACAAGCTGAAATGACACAAACAATTTTCTCAGTAATGTTTTAAACACTTATTAGGAGCATCATCTGGATGTGGTTATCCTCCATGCAAATCTGAAAACTGAACTTTCTAGTTTTTCCAACCCAAATCAGCTTGAGGTTACAATTATGAAACCACACAAACACACAGATACACACACACACACACACATACAGATACACACAGAGTCCATCAATATTAAACTGGTTAAAGGGGAATTCTAGTATTTTTAAACCTGGGTCCTGTGTTGACATATTTTGGTGCTTAAATGAATCATGCTTAAGTCCAGTAGATCCCCTCAGCTGGCAGCCGTGACACGACAAAAATGGCTGCAACGTAATTCTTTAGGGCTACATTGACGGTCAAAGTTATGTCTCAAGGAGAATCACCCAGAAACCTCTTGAGAGGTGAGTTGCTGCAGTTATTGCCTCATCCGCGCTGTTGAAGTCGACTAAATATTCGGTCATGACTTTGATAAGTAAATTCTTGCTGGCAGTTCCTCGAGGTAAACTCCAAACTCCTCTCTCCAACTCTGACTCATGTTTTCACCCTCGTCTTCCTACAACAACTCACCTATCACGAGATTTCGGCGTGAGACTTCTCCTTGATCGACACATGTGTTTCTGGTTAAAACAAAAGGAATTTTACTCTTTTCCAAAAGGTTTATCTTTGTAATGTTGTCACCACACGCTTAGAGTAACAATCTCAGTCGGTGAGTAGCACAAAAAAACACTTTTAGTGGTCGTAACTTTGACATACTGAGTTGCCCGAAGGATTACATTGCAGTCGCTTGCAGCCGTGTCACAGCTGCCTGCTGAGGTGATCTACTGGGCCACTTCCCAAACTTTTGTTAAGTATGAATCATTTACTCACAAAAATTGTAAGATTTAAAAACATCAAAATTTCTCTTTTGGATTTTGTCATGTATCCAGACTGGCATCTAAGGACGCATCTCACCGAATTTTCAACACGCAGAGCTCCACGTTATCATTTCTTTTCACTCACTTTGACATGTTCAACCAAGCAAAACAAATGCCGTACTTGACACCCCTGCATGAGCATGAAATAGCCCTGTAGGACCCTGCCACCATTTCCGTTATGCATGTTAACAGTACTTGGAAATTACCCCGGGCTGTTTTCACAAGATCTCTGTTCAGACTTCATGTGCAAAATCCCCTGACAAAACCAGCATAAATATAACTTAATGACATTTTTTTTGGTGATTGGCCGTATTAAAGTTAAACATTTCTCTTAGAAGTGGCAGAATCCTCAGAGAAAGAAAAACTCTACTGTCAGCTGAATAAAACATACAGAAGCTTCAAATGTGCTTTCAAATGTAGCTGGCTTAGCGTGGACGTATATCCTGAGCTGGGTCCCCACCACGAGCTCAAATTAAACTCCCTCTGACTTTAACTGGTTTGCTGTATGATTAATTGCTCAGTCATTTCTTCTCCTTGGCAGACCCTTTTTTTTTTTTTTTAAAAAAAAAAAAAGTCAGTTCTGTGTGTTTATGGGGTGTACATAATGAAAAACTTGCACAGCATTATGGCAGTAATCTGCTTTGTTAAAGATCCATCAATCATTGGTGTATTGAGAATTTTGGTTACACTGCTGTTAAATTTTTGTCACATTATAAAAATTGTCTTGTTGGTGTTGAAATAAATGCCAGCAGAATTACAGTCAATGTTCAGTTTTACAGTACGTAAAGGAAGTCTGTCTGTCTTCCACTGTGAATGAACGACAGCTTCACTTAAATTATTCTGAAACTGGAATTTGATGAGGGTGCTTCTAAAAAATGTTCATGTAGCTTAGAGCTGGCACTCCTGACAGTCTTTAGTATAAACAATCAACACATCATGGAGACATAAAAGAATTTCATCGTCTTGGAAATTAAGGTAATTAGCTGGAAAATGTGTAATCACGTTTTTCTGAGCAGTGAGTAAAGTTTCAAAACCTACTAGTCTGCTTTGTCAGTTTCCTTGAATGTTTTCTATCACATAGGTTACAGTCCGCACCTGAGAGGACCAGTAGCTTCAAATGTCCTGCCCTGCTCTTACTGTTTGGACGAGTTGTAGTGCCCATGTACACTTGCATGGTGGCCATCAGTACCTCAGACTTAAATATTCAACTACTGCACATCGAGGACTCTTTAAGCACAGCTCATCCCTCTTTATTTTGACTGGAATCATCTGACTCTGTCTTGCTCTGAACAGGCTGTTGGTCACACTCAACACCTTGTTTTTTTTTGTCTCAGTCATCAGTGAGCGCAGTATGATTGCAACATATCGACTTCTCATTATCACTGACATTTTGAAGAGAATTCTCCTTGAAACAGAAGAACTAGCATTGCATATACGGGATGAATTTGGATAGTTTTGCTTGGAAGGTGCTGACAGCAGATTGGCTGCAAGAGAGGCAGTTTTTTGGTTTGAGTTGCCCCTTCTGGCTCTGCATCTGGACCTGTTTGCCTCCGGTGCTGTTGAGTCCCTCCTGTTAATGTTGTAAGCTCTGTTCAAAACTGAATGCGAGAGAAGAGAGTTCATAAACGCCGAGGTGCATGAAAAGATTCACAGATGGAATTTCAACATTAGATGTCATTTCTGTGTTTGAACTTAACCTGAGATGCCACATTTGTTAATGAAAAAGCATCATGTGCTTTAAGAGGAGTTTTCTCAACGACAAAGAAGTACGCGCACGCTGCCAGGTTTTAGGATTTCAGTGAGAAACTTTTACAGAAGAACATGGGAGAAGTGAGCAACATCAAAAATAGTTCCAAAGGCAAATATTAATATTTTCCACGAGCTTTGAACCAGTGTCAGTTAAGTGACTTCAGGCTGTAACCAGAGGGATGAAATGCTCTGCTCCACATTCTCATAATGATGCCCTTTATTGTGTTTAATCATGTGGTTGATTAGTCATCAGTGCTAGCATATCAGATTGATGAAGTGCTCAGCCCAGTGAGAGGGTGAACACTTGTCGTGACTTAAACTTAAAAAAAAAACTGTTTGCCTGATTATAAACATACTTTGATGTTCTGGACTGAGTACAGACCACACGGAGCGAAAAGTGTGCTCCTTTCCTCTGCACATGAGCTTTTTGCTCTTCACTCCTGTCAGTAAATAGAAAGATTAAAAAAATTTGTCTTTTTTTCTCTTCTCAACTATTTAGTCATTTGTGTTTCCAAAACTGTTTTCAGACCAGAGCGAGTCAGCCGGATCCATGATAAAGACCTCCAAGCCTTTTGAGTTTCTTGGTTTTGTTATCTTTTTTGTGTTCTTTTGTGGAAACAAGTTTTGCTTATCTGCTTTTCTTCCACTCTTTCTTTGGTATTATCTATGTAATGCTGAGAAAGTAATCTTTTTAGTCCCTTGAACAAGAGAAGAAGGTTTGTGGTTTTGATCAGCTTGCAGATGTATCTGTGGAAACATCAGTGTGTGATAGTGGGAAGGAAATCAAGAGGACAAACTTGAATACAATCTCTGTGTCTGAAACCACAGAGTTTCTGCGTATGTAGTAAACTAAAAGGCAGACTCTGAGTGGAAATGAAGGCTAAAAACTCCCCAAAAAGCAGCCAAATGCAAGGAAAAACATGACTTCAGCAGGGACAATTAGCAGTAAACCATAAAACCACAATCAAATCTGGCATATTCTGAGAAAATGCAGCTCAGTGTGTTCAGGGCTGCTCTGAAGACACTGAGCAGAAAATGCACATACTGACACACAGGAACCATTACAGATGAGAAAAAAAACACATACACTCCATCACCCACAAACAACATAATTAGATTTTACAACAAATGACCCTGCTATATTTTATGTCAGACTGACATGTAAAAATGTCTTTTGAGGAATACAAATATTGCTATTCCATAAACCATGAGTGTCAGCCAGCCATCTTATAACCACAAAATGTTTCTGGCTGTGGTGGAAAACACATATTTTCAATTTACTCAAACTGTTGTGTCAATAATGTACACACAGATGTACATAGGGCTCAAAACAACATTTGATATCTATTTTCCCAGTGTTATTGTTCAGGAACATCTATCAGAATGATTTCCAGGCATTCATTTTATTAAAATGATTTCCAGCAAACAGGATCTGATCTCCCTTTTCCTAGTTTACTGAGGCCTACAAAAAAGCTATGTTGCTGTTGAAGTTTGAGGAGGACAAGGCTGATGATCCATTTGGTCATGAGGCAATATGTTGTCTTGCCAAGAGTTAGATGAGAAGATTGATTCCCCACTCAGCAAAAGCCAGCCGCTGGGTAGCTTAGCTCATATAGCTATCCGTTAGCGTGGCTCTGCCAGGCCAGTAAAGCATCTGTATTTAAATAAATGAGATATAACATGTGCACCATTGAACTTTAGCGGCGCCGGCAGGCCGATTTTGTTCCCATTGGATGAATCGAGCTAACTGTTTCAGTCTTGACGCTAAGCTAGCTTCATATTTGACCTACGAGCATGGGAGTGGTATCAATCTCAGTAAGAAAACCCACAAGCACATTTTCAAGCATACTTAACTTATCCTTTAAATTCACTTGGACTTGCATTTCAGTTTCCAGTCTCCATAATACATTTATGAAAACAGATTTAGTTCAGTTTCTTCTAAAGTTATAGTATATCTACTCAGGGAGTGTTTCCATCATATAGACATGTTTATAAGCATTAATGCTGTTCCCAGAGAGGAGTTCAGTTACAGTTGGATTCTTGAATTCAGGACTGTATTCCCAACAATGCAATTCAAGTAGGTGATCAATGGAATTATTAATATAAAACTGTTTTCATGTAGTTTTAATGACTCAAAATGATGCACACTCATGTTGACTAAAACAGTAGGTTTCTATAACAGACAGCAGATTAAAGATTTTAGCATTACAACTACAAGCTAAGAGAATTGATATCAACAGGCTGCTTTATGTTATGTGTCAGAGCATTCAGAATAATGGATACACTATAAGTCAAATGTATTTAAAGCTGAAATAATTTTTTTCAGTTGACCAAAAATTAATAGCGTTTAGAACTGATTAATTAGTTACTACTTTTTTACACACAAATAAATCTGCTCACAAGACAGATTGACTTCTGGGGGAATATACATCAAATGATTAATTAATTAGTATAGAAAATATTTGACAGATTAATAAGCAATAAATATAATTGCTAGCTTCAGCCCTAAATGTAGTACCATTAGTGTTGTAAACTTGGATTAGTTGTTACCTTGACTATAACTTTGCTTTCTTTGGTCCTTATTCAAAAATTCAGCAAACCAACAAATATTCACTCTATACTTTGGAGCACAGCAGAGTGACAGAGAAAAAAATCAAATAATCTCACCCCAATAGAAAGTTATCCAAAGGTAACTATGGGCTACCTCCAACCTGGTCATTCTTTACCGCAAAGTGTCACTTTACTAACTTATGGCTTTACTCTTGTACACAAATTTAAACGGTCTTGACGTACTTGGAATAACACAGGGTGAAATCTGCGTTAGCAATCCTAATGGGAATGATGTTGATGATAATATGGTTTCATAAAACACACACACACACACACACACACACAAACACACACAATGTTGTCATTATGTGGAGCCAACCCTGTGGGCCGTCGTGGGGTCTCCGGGTCAGAGCTGGGGTCAGACCCTTTTAGCTCCAGGCTCAGCAGCCTGGCCACAGGTCAGGCCTAATTGAGCCTTTTGGTGGGCAGCTTTTCATTTCGTATTAAAGTGAAAAGTGAGCCTAAAGACTGCCTTAAAACCCCCAACCTACCCCACCCTACCTGACACCACCTATGTCTCATGCACAGACGCACACTCTCAAAGTCTGCGGCCTGCCGTTCCTCCACAGAGGGGATTAGAAGTGTGTTTAAAGGAACTTGTAGCCGGTACCGAAGAGCAGCCTTGGGTCACGTTTTAACACACTGAGAACCTCTTTAGACACACTGAGATGCGTTCAGCCTTGAATTGTGAAAAAGTGCAGTGAAAGCAATAACGAATGTTACAAGTGACTTCTAAAATCTCTGAAGCCAATCGGGCACGTCAAACTGAACCACTGCCAGGCTGTGGCTCTCACCAGAATCTCTCAAAATAACTCCGTGGACAATATGTAACTCTGCAGAACAAAAAAACATTTGTATCATCCCCTCTCAAAAACAAGAAGCAAACGCTTGCTTCTTTGTTTAGGAAGTTCCAAGTTTCCATTTTTACGTAGCGTCCATGAGAACAACTCTGTACAAAATCAAACTCAGCTGACAAGGACCAACAAAGAAGATGGAGTGTTTTTTCTCATATTGAGGCAATAAAGAAGAAAGAAGTCAGTGAGACAGAGAGAAAGAAGGAGAGACAGAAGGAGAGAAAGAAGGAGAGGAGCCAGACAGCCTCCTCAGCCTGAGGGGCTGCCATTCTTGAAAAGTGTAGAGAACAAAGATGAGATTGCAATGCATTTAAAGGGGTTACATGCAACACACTCAAATCCCAGGCTCACACACTCATTTTTTCCAGACGTTTCTTCCCCGTGTGATGAGAAATGATAATAATAATAGTAAGAATAAGAACAAGAATTAAAAGACAAAAATGCAGATGCACCCACACTGAAGATTTTAAAAGCTGGAAACATCTGACCTTGGATCAGTGTGACAGATTTCGCTCAGCAGCAGACACTCTGCGGACGCCGACTGACAGAGAAAATGACCAAGTGATGACAAGTCAAATCAAATCCATTAAATCGGAAGATGAAGCAGAAGAAGAAGACGCGGAGGAGGAAGAAGAGTTATGTTAAGCGAGTCTGTCACTGCTGTCCAGAATGCTGTCTCTAATACACTGCGCACTGTTTACACCCAGCTGTTTATGGTCTGCTTATAGACTCGTGCACCTATTCCTGTGGACGTGCTGATGAACATTCCTCCAGACATTAAGGAAAATTAGTCTGGAATAGATTTGTCAAGACTTTGTTAGCTCCTTGCATCGGAGTGCGCAGCACATGGCGGCATGGTGAGGCTGGTCAGCAGTATGGTGTTAGCAGCAGCTCAGATCAGCCAGGAAGAAGCACTTAGCATCTTAATCACGATCATCAATCAAACAATACATTCACAATTCAGTATTTATATAGCACATGTCGCATAAAGGATGCTATTTCAAATGATTCACGCAGAGTCAAAAGTGTTTCGACAAGAGTACCTCAGTTTGAGTTTGTTCACACACACATATTCACTCTCGCACAAACACAACAGCAGCAGCAGCAACAACAGCAGCGATCAGACACACAGCAGACTGTCTTGTGATATCCGGAGTAACCTATTTCAGTGTATCCATCCTGCTGATTTAATTGTGTGGATGGAAACCTGTTTACATAACCTTCAGGAGTGGTGGGGTGTCGACTAGTGTGTGTGTGTGGGGGGGGGGCACACTGATGAGTGTGTACATACTCAGGTAGACCAGACCTACTCAGCCATTTGTGATGTTGATGGAGTGATCCATCAAGTGTGACAGCCAGTCTGTTGGCTGAAAGCCTGCAGGCTAAAGCAGCCACTTTGTCTGCTGCTGGAAAATGGCCTGAGATGGTTGCCGAGCTCACCTGTAGCACTCAGTCTGACTAGGACGGATGTAGCAACAATACAGAATACTATACTGTGTATTTGTATAGTAACTTGTCCTCTTATTTATGTCATTCTACTAAAAAAAGGGGGGATTCTAACATTTTTTTAACATGACACATTCCCCTCTCTTCTTCTGTGTAGAAGCTGTGAAACAGAATCTATGAAGTCAGAAGTAAACACAGAGATGAGCATCCCGCAATGAGGTTAATAAATGAGAACACACACACACACACACACACGCTCTGCAAGCGTTCTTCTGCTCACATGGAGCAGCCCCGGAGCACATGCAAGCGCTGATCAGCTTTCATTCCCCTCCTTAGCTGTTCCTGTTGTTCTTTCTCCCTCTCTCGAAATCTCTGTTCTCAATTAAAGCTGTCCTCAGGAAGCTCAATCTCTCTGCTCATGTTGTCCCAGAAACACACACACACACACACACACAGAGGGACAAGAGAAACACACACACATCTCACTCGTGCTCTGACATGTCCTCTGTCTGTCTTCTTTTCTTACACGCCGCCAACAGAGTGAAGTCGTCAGGAAAAGGAACATCTTAAAAATGGACACTGAAAACTATACTTACCAGACCTGGTAAGATGCAAACTGAGCACACAGTCTGCTCGTCTGTGAGGGTAAGTCAGGAGTCAGTGGAGGAATAAGCTGGAGTGTAGTAGTTGTGTTTGTCAGTCAGAAGTCCTCCTGGCAGAAGCGATAGAGCTCAGCCTGTTGCATTCCGCCTCCCTCTCCTTTTCCAGTCTCTCTCTCTCTCTAACACACACCCTCTCGCCCTCTCTGCCTCCCTCTCTCTCTCTATCTATCTCTATCTCTCTCTCTTTCTCTCTCTCTCTCTCCTCCTGAAATCATTGTGTACTTTGATTCACAAACCCTGCCTTTGTCACGTGATCCAACACTTCAAATATACAGCACATTTTTTTACCAGCCACAGAATGCCCGAAGGAAGGGAAAACAGGGTCCAGAAAGCTTAGGTTTCAACTTGCTACCCACCCCCTTCTCTTTCCCTCTCTCACTCTCTCTCTTTCTTTGTCTCGTAGTTTCTCTCTCTCTCTCTTTACCTCCACTCCTTCAACACTGTACTGTCAATCAACACTCTTTTGTTGGATTTCAACTATGTGTTTGTTTTGCATTTCTAAATATGTTCCTCCTCTGCTCACTGTCCAAAGATAGGCCTACATTAACACACAGGAGAGCGGTGTATGCATACGTGTATACACACATACACATACACACACACACTTGCACTAATGAAACAGTCATTAACTCAACGACGTACACAAACACACATGCTGGAGAGGGCTCCACACCTTTGGGGATATCAGTATCAGCCCTTGGCTTTCACACCATGTTTACAGTGCCTTGACTTTGGGACCGTGGCCAGCCAAAATGGGAGTCCAGGGCCCCAGGGCCAATCAAGGGCCACTCAGAGAATTTTTGAGTGGGCCAGTCAAGGGCTACTCATTGCATTATTGTGATTGCACATCCCTAACGAGAGACAGATACACCCTATCAGCATCAGAACAGAAAGAGTAAATGCAAAATGAAAACGCAAAATTCACCATCAATACTGATTTATATTCAAAATGTGTATTAAAAATTTAAGAAAATTTGTAATTTTGCACAGACTAATCACATGTAAACAACTGTATAAATTCAGAGTACAGTAAATTAAAAACTACTATTATACATATATGTACAGTACTTTTAACTACACATTAACATTTGCTACAAATAAAAACAGTGCACGTGTAAATGTGTAAATATCATTTACATAACAAACCCAAGCTCTAAAATCTACTCTTAAATCTTCTCAATCTTCTCTGAAAGTCAAACAGAGTCTGGTGTATACGTTAAATGACCACCTCGAGCTGTTTTCCATCTTCTGTGGCCTGAGAAGTACAATGGGCCTTTCTCCTGGCGGCTTCCGCACCTTTAAATCAGTTCAAGCGAACTCTTCTCCTCCTACAGGATTTTCCTAAGCAAATCAACCCGGCCGTTTTCTGGTAAGGAAGCATTTAATGGAGGTACATTTGATCCGTGATGAGATCAAACCTGGCCAGTTTGCCCCTGAGGGGCAGTGCTACCTGCCTCTTCATGTCAGAGATAAAACTGTCTGCTACTGTCTGACTGACTGAACTCAGTGGCCATTCAGCCCACTACAGGCTGATCCATGACAGCCACAGACAGCGCAGGTCACCTTCCACAAGAAAAGCTAAGACCAAAACACTTTTAATATTCTCAGTCTGACCAGCGAATAAGGTTGTAAAACATGAAATAACTGTGTTGAAGTCCTCAACATGAGCCCAAATAGCCTAATAAAAAGTTATGTTCTTTTAGACCATCTCTTATGTTTTGAAGTAAATTATTTATCAGTCCTGAAATTGCATTTGCAACAACCAGGTGAAATGAACTGATGCGTGGACAGAAGATTAGAGAACTGGAACTTCTATAAAAACACCTAAAAAATGTTAGATTTTTAAAATCATACATTCAATCTAATCAAACCAGGCTGTGTACAGGCCTTTGAAATTGTTATATCTATCCTTAACAAAAAGAGTGTTCATGATAAAGGTAATTACACTGAGATAACTGAGAACTGTTTAATTCTCGCTCTTATAAAGGAGTACATTATATACGCCATCAAAAACATTCAGGTAGTGTTTTGCATTAAGACTGGAATGAAGCATCGCACCATCAAACTCCAGACATCATCATTATTAACCCCACACGCAAAACTAAATGATGTGCTAAAAACTAAATGTTTTGCAAGTGTTAAATGCTCAAAGAGAATTAAATATCAGCGCCTTTATTTTGTATTATAGGTGACACACACTGAGTTTATTAACATAAAGTTGGCATTTTACATGCACATTAAACCTTTGTCGCAATCCGCATTTTCTGATATGAGACTTCACATCGGGTTGCAAATTTGGAACTGGCAGCATCCAATCACAGGCCCACTCCTTCGACCAGCTGGGTTGCTGTCACACTTCTCAGCAACAGCGTCGGCGAGGGAGGTGAAAGGTGAGTCCTGTTTGTGTTTCTGTGTCAGTGAAATGCGCAAAGAGGAGGGGAGTGTAAAACGTCTGGCTGAGTGTGAGAGAAGCGTTTGTGTATTTCTGACTGTAAATCTCTGTGGCACCAATAAGCACGAGTCTACAGATTGATACACGTGCGCGCACACACGCACACGCACACTTCTGCTCTCGTTTAGCGTCGATGAGTGTCAAAGCAGATTGACTGTGAAAGAAGATTAGGAACATGAGAAGGGTTTCGACGAGGCCCGCAGGTAGGGTACTGCAGGCGTCTGATAAAAACAGTCTAAAGATGTACAGGAAAGAAGAAAGAACAAAGGAAAAAAGAGGGGAGCTTATAACTTTCTGCAGAGCTTGAAATGGGGCCCTTTTTGGCAGCGAGCAGTGGAGAAACCGCAGAATGGTGCGACTCTGGAATTGAGGGGTGGAGGAGGTAGGAGCTTGTGGAGGGTGGGTGGGGGTGAGGGGTGTTGAGGGGGGGGGCAAGCAAAGGACAAGGAAGCAGGAGAGAGCAGAGAGGAGGGAGAAGAAAAGAAAGGGTGAAGGAGGAGGGGTGCAGACGGCAGGTTTTAATCAGCAACAGGCTGTCGGTAATGAGATCACTATCCCACTGCTCTCAGATTGATGTCATGTGAAGCTCTGTGGTGCACAGAGAGGCATGCAGAAGATGACAGGCATGCATGACAAGCTTACTCACTTGCTCGGGCACACACACAAACACACAAGCATACATGCAAAGAGTTAAAGACGGAGGTACACTCACATTTAGGCTGGAAAATGCCCAACAAACAATAAACACTGGCGCAAAAAAAAAAAAAATGCACAAGGCACAAAGAACCTTTAATACACCACAACTCCCTGCTGTTAATTTTCTTCAAGCAAGAAAAAGAGCTGACACAAATATAATCACACCCACACATACACCATAAACACATTTCGAGTCCCAAGGCTCCTTTATGTCTTTTCAGTCTCTCAAACAGCTAAACATACACACAAAGAACATACTGTACCAGTGGTGAGGGCTGGCTAAACTTGCAGGCAAAAAAAAAAAAAAAAAAAAAAATTGCGGGAGCAAAGGAGGAGAGAAAACGAGGACTGGGGGAATAAAAGGAGGGAGAGAGAAAGAAAAGAGTGACACTCTGGGTAGCAGCTGTCAGTTTGGGGTTATAAAGTTTAACACACAACCTGAGAGACGGGGGGGGGGGGGGGGGGGTTGTTCATTTAAACACTCGGGGTAACCACATATGTACACAAACATGCACAAATTCAATATACTGCGGCTCAAAATTGCCAAAGCAAATTTGCATATTTGGCGGCAAATATTAGTGTTTTGCGGCTAAAGAAAGAAAGAAAGAAAAAACGGGTAAGAAAAAGTAGTTTGGGGGCCTACATGTGCATCCAATGAACAGTGAATAGTTTTTCCTACATAAATGTTCCCTAAAATTCAACCATGATGTCACTATGAACCTGTTGTGAACCCAGCTCTGTCGAGTACCATTACTGTCTCATTCCCTCTCTTTTCCCCAGCGCTGCCTCCTGCTTTACCACACTGCCTCTCCATCTCTGTTGTCTGCTCTGTCCCCTTCTTGTACTTCTTCTTGTACTTAGGCTTCCACTCTTTATCTCTTACCGTAGGATGTTGTCTGCAGCGTTTTTGTTTTCAGCACAAAATGCATGTGCCCCACTCCACCCCACCACACCCCACCTCCCCCTCTGCTCCTCCTAACCCAACACACACACCCAAACTGCTCACAGCCATTTGGAAAGTCTCTGGTACAACAAGGACAGTTTTAATCAGAACAAGCTGGCATATTTTGGCCAAGACCTGCACTTATGGTAATTCAATCAGAAAGAGAGGGGAAAGAGGGGGAGAGGAATAGTGAATAGGGGCACACGGAGGGTAGTGGAGTGTGAGACGGGAAATAAGAAAAACAGAGGGAGGAAAAAGGAGACAGTGGGCGGATTGGAGGGTGAGATAGGGGTTGAGTTGAAGGAGTTTGATCCACATGTGGAAATGATTGTCTAATTACGGCAGATATGTATAAGTGTTACTGCCTGGAGGACAGATGGTGATTGGAGGGCGCAGTGCTAAGAAAATGAAATGATTGGATGAGGGAGAAAACAAGATGGGTAATTAGAGGAGGAGGAGAACAAGATCGAGAGAAGAAGTGCCATGGTGGACCCTACATGGTCTCCCTGAGACACAAGCTTTTCTGCGGTTCATCAGGTTGTCCATCGTATCGGCCTATGGCCAAATGCAGCTTGCTTCTCTTCTCTAAATGATACAGTCCACCGCAATAGTAGATGTTGCTCTCGAATGGCTAACAAAGAGTAAATGGCTATTTTAAAGGAGTAGTTCAACATTTTGGGAAATAAGCTCATTTGTGTTCTTGCAGAGTTGGATGAGAGGATTGATACCACTCTCGTGTCAGAGAGTCATGTAACTTTAACAGCTTCCACTCTTCTGGGAAAGCTTTCCCCAAGATTTTGGAGTGTTTTTGTAGGAATTTTTTTTTTGCCCATTTGTGAGGTCAGGTACTGATGTTGGACCAAAAGGCCTGGCTCACACTCTCCATTCAAGTTTATCCCAAAGTTGTTGGATGGGGTTGAGGTCAGTGCTCTGTGTGGGCCAGTCAAGTTCTTCCACACCAAACTCATGCAACCACATCTTTATGGACTTTGCTTTGTTGGAATAGAAAAGGGCCTCCCCAAACTGTTGCCACAAAGTAGGAAGCATAACACTGTCCAACATTTCTTGGTACAGTGAAGTATGAAGATTTCCCTTTACTGGAAGTAAGGGGCTGAACCCAACCCCTGAGAAACATCCCACTCCAGTATTTTTGTCCTTACACTGTATGAAGCCACAGCCAGGAGTGGATTAGCTTAACTTAGCATAAAAACTACAAACAAAGGAAAACAGCTAGCCTGGTTCTATCCAAACAAAATAGTAAAAGCCCATTTAGCATGAATGTTCGGTGAGAAAGTGGTGTATAAACATATATTAAATGTAATAAATGGTTTCTAACACCCTATAATGTAGACGTAAGCAGACAAAAGTGTTTCATATAAGTGCTATCGACAGTGTGATAATGCAGTAAAACACTGCTGCAATAATGTAAAAATGGCCCAGAAATGGTAGAAATGGTCCCTGCAAGTTTACAGTTTAGTGAGCTTAAGAGGTGTTAGTAGTTGAATTTTGTTAGCTTTGGATAGAGCCAGGCGTATCATTTCCTGTTTTTTCCTCCCACTCGTTATGCTAAGTTGAGCTAACTGTCTTCTGGGTCCAGCAACATATTTAGTCTACAGACGTAAGAGCGATTCCTTTTTAACCCTTGTGATGAAACACAGATCTCGGACACCAACAACAACTGCCCTCTGAGCTCTACAGAGGATTCCTTACTGTTTTATTTGCCCTGACAAACTCCTCATCAACCACCCTTTATCATCACTCTGACTTCACTTTTCTCACCGTACTAAAACAAAAGTAAATACATTAAACTGTCAGGATAGAGCAAGGATGGCGTTGCAACCCTCAGGATACCTTGGCACTTCACCAAAAGAGGCCCACTTGTCAACTGATCTCAGCAGATCTTGGCTGCCTCCTATGACGCTTGTGTGCCAGTCAGAAAACATAAATGCCCTGCGGGGAGTAAACAGGGGCGAGTATCAGACATATGTAGGCCGTTATTACTATCACTAAACTGACATTTTTTGTTTTGTTTGTCAGGGTACTTTCAGAAATATGGTCTCTGAATGTTAGCGTGTCCTAACGACTAATGCAGACTGTAGTACAATATTTCATAGCTGATTGTTGATGTGTTTGTTTTTTTTTCCATTTTATTGTAACCAGCTGTTTTCTACATTCCCATCAAACGTCCTGCACCAGTGAAGTTAAATGCTTTGGTAAACTTGAACAAATAACACATTGCTCCCTTTAAGAATTACATGTGAAAACAGATTTTTTAATTTTTTTTTAATGGAAAATGGAACAACTATTGTTGGTGCAGAGATAAATAACAATACAAATGATTGCATTAATATTAACTGTATTGATTGAACATGTTGTGCTTATTCGTACTGATAAATTTAGAGCTGACATTAATTAGATAAAGCCATTTTTTAAAAATAGCTTATTTTATGAAATATTATATAAAGAATATGATATCTTGAGCTGTTTGTTGTCTTTATAACATTTCTTCTAACATGCTGAGACCATTTTAATCCACAGTGTGGATTAATACTTCCCTTATATGGATTATGTTGCAGGTGAGATTAATTCACAAGGTTTATGCACTCAAACAAGACATGCAAATGCTGGAGTTTTTCTCTTTCATGTTTCACAGGTCCCCCCATCAGGGTCATCCTAAATATTAAGTAAAATGAGAGCCATTGTTGGCACAAAGACCAGCTTTTCATTTTCAGTCCACAGACAGACATTGGCCACTTCTTTGTCTTTTCAGCAACTAATATTACTGATACAGTATATGCATTTAATCCTCCGAGCTGGACACACCAGCACATTAGAACTGTTTGAATGTGTGTGACATTTCCATTCATTTCTTAACATGATGGTTGTAGTTTCAACAAAGACAGACAAGAGAAACAAGGAACATCTGAGGCCTCAGGAACCCTCGACTGCAAAAGATACCCTCCTGCCTGAGAAGTCTGCACTGGCCATGTCTTAGTCTAGAGCAACATATCTAGTATGTCTTCAATGTAGCCCATAGCCAGAGTAGGTCTCTACTGTAAAACCTCAAGTTCTCATGAACACGGTGATATTTTACAGTTAATTTGCCATTGCAAACCTCAGTCATTGTGTCACTTTTTCCTACAAGTCTTCCTCCAAACTCCCTACCAACCACAGTTTTCATTACTTTTTATGTTTCTGTCTAGAGGCTGTGGTTCATTATATCCTAAAACTAGTTTTCTTGTCTGTTTTGGTACATGAACCTTTGCATTTACTGTCCATCACATTATTTCTGCATTTTGATAAAAGTTAAACTCACCTGTCCCGGCACAGGACACAAATGTCCCATCCATGCTGGCTGTCATCACCATGGTAACTGATATCTTTTCAGCCACCACATGGTAGGCCAGTAGAGCTGTTTCTGCATTTCAGCTGGCAAAGGAAAGTAAGATAACGGTAAACAGCACCACTCAAAGTAAATTGACATGCATATAATTAATGTTTTTCTATGTCTGTATGTGGAGCATTTCTTTTAGTCAGTACAGTTATGACTCCATTCAGAAGAGGCAGCTGTGGGGGAGAAAGCTCAGTCATACAGAGTCTAAATCCAGGCTTTACAGAAACTTTCTTTCTATCAATTCAAGTCCACACTACTGCACTGCAGGGCCAATTTCATACAGGAGATAGAGAATCAGTACCTATCAAAACCATGCAACACTGTAGAGAAACCACAGTGTCAAAAATAATAAAGGTAGTGGTTCTTTACTGAAACTGTAAAATTTTCTTATGTAGGTTTGTGTATCTGTTTATATTTTTAGCTGTATATATTGTTGTACATTTTATAATCTTTATTTTTCTTACTCTGTGCGTCTGTTGGCCTGCTCTGAACGACATCTCACTGTACTTGAATAGTGACAATAAAGATTCCTATTCATCATCTATTCATCATCCTCTTTAACGCTTTCGGGGTAAATAAAGTGAAGTCAGTGAGATAAATAGTCCTGCTGACATTACATTGACACTGAACTTACACTTTCAGGAACTGTAAATATACTGTTAGTTTAAGTGTCAATAGTGAATGTGTCGTGAGGAAGTCGTGAGGTGATGGATGACTGCCTCGGGTACGTGTCTCTTGAAGCAGTTACAGCGCAACAATAGGAGTGGAAAAACACTTGCAAATTTCACAGTCATTTTTGACAACCCTCAGATACAGGGCCTCAGCATCGTGTGAGCATATACCACAAATAAAGTTATTGACACTTGAGTGCTTATTATGCTTTCATGGCCTCAGAGCTCTAATTAGAATGTACTGTATTCAGCCCTGCCTGCATCTTTGCTAATATTTAGTGCATCTGGAAAGTATTCACACACTTTTTCCACGTTTTGTTATGTTACAGTCTCATCCAAAATGGATTAAATTAACGTTCTCACTCAAAATTCTATACAAAATACCTCATAATGACAAAGTGAAACAAGTTTGCTTGATTTTTTTTGCAAATTTATAACAAATGAAAAACAAAAAATGCAACATGTGCATAAGTTTTCTCACCCTTTGCCATGACACTCAAAATTGAGCTCCAGTGCCTCCTGTTTCCAATGATCATCCCTCAGAGGTTTCTACAACTTGAGTTGAGTCCACCTGTGGTAAGTTCAGTTGATTGGGAGTGATTTGGAAAGGCACACACCAGCCCTCACAGTTGACAGTGCATATCAGAGCACAAACCAAGCCATGAAGTCAAAGAAATTATCTGTAAACCTCCGAGACAGGATAGTGTTGAGGTGCAGATCTGGGGAAGGGCACAGAAAGATTTCTGCTGCATTAAAGGTCCCAAAGAGCACAGTGGCCTCCATAATCACTAAGTGGAAGAAGTTTGGAACCGTCAGGCTTCTTCCTAAGGCTGGCCGCCCAAAAAAACCTGAGTGATTGGGGTAGAAGGGCCTCAGTCTGGGAGGTGACCAGCAACCCAATGGTCACTCTGACAGAGCTCCAGCAGGACAACTATTTCTGCAGCACTCCACCAATCAGGCCTGTATGGTAGAGTGGCCAGACAGAAGCCACTCCTCAGTAAAATGCATAAGAATGTCTGCCTGGAGTTTGCCAAAAGGCACCTGAAGGACTCTCAGACCACGAGAAACAAAATTCTCTGGTCTGATGAAACAAAGATTGAACTCTTTGGCATGAATAACAAGCGCCATGTGTGGAGGAAACCAGGCACTGCTCATCACCTGGCCAATGCCATTCCTACTGTGAGGCATGGTGGTGGTAGCATCATGCTGTGGGGATGTTTTGCGGCAGCAGGAACTGGGATACTAGTAAGGGTTGAGGGAAAGATGGCTGCAGCAATGTACAGAGACGTCCTTCTTGACAACCTGCTCCAGAGTGAACTGGACCTCAGACTGGGGTGAAGGTTTATCTTCCAACAGGACAACGAGCCTAAGCATACAGCCAACATCACAGAGGAGTGGCTTCAGGACAACTCTGTGAATGTCCTTGATGTTCTGCATTGAAGAGTGGATGAAACTGCCCAAAATGAAGCGTGCCAAGCTTATAGGATCAACCATAAGCTTGAGGACACACATAAATGCTGAAACATTATGACAGCAGAGTGCAAATTTAAACCTCGTAAATATCTGAAAAACTGAATGAAATAGCCAACACAACCCACTACAGCTGAGCCCAATTCTCCACATACATTTGTCTATACAAGCACTGCCATCTTGTGGCACATAAAGTAGCATTCCTGAATCATTGATAGGCCTAATGAGATGAACCCCAAACCTCAGATATAGATATAGATATAAATATATATATGTATATATATGTTTTAAAAGCCTTACTATTTTTCATGAACAAAGAGCTTTATTTCCTTTGACACATTTTTATTTTATGCGACGATTCAGCAACTAAAAAGTAAACAGCACTGACTATATGACCCGAAATAAGCCTTCGTGTCCACATGACCTGATTCTCTGTGGGGTACAACGACAACAAATACAGACATATCTGTCTAGTCGTCTAATCTAGCAGAAGTGACATGCACATCTGTTTTACACCACGGGGAGGCGCTGTGTACTTATGTATTACATCTACTGTGGAGCCTGGTTCAAGACCATATTTGTGTTAGGAGCGGGGTCCAGCTGGGAGGTCTAAGACAAACTTCATTCATTCATTCATTCATTCATTCATTCTTTCATTCCACTTTTAAAATGCTGGGTTGATTCAGGTATGGGACAATAGGCATCATAAAGCATTTTAAAGAACTGTACGTATTTCCTTTCAAGACATATGCTAGAACGAACTACATTCATTCAGCTTTTAAAAACACACTTTTATCAATATCTCATCGTTCCGTTAATGTGACATCACGGAAAAGTGCACAGCAAGCATCAAACAGGAAGTTGTGCTAAAGAACTGTTATTAATGTTTCCTCCCATCTTAATGTGATGTAAACGTGAAATAATGGGAGTGGGAATAAACAGATTTACTACATGTTTATCAATGATATTACTGCATAAAAACAGATATGTGTCCTACTGTTCTCTGAAGGAGAAAAACAGTTAACGAAACAAGTTAGCAAGGAACAACTCGAGTGTGCATTTCCTCTTTTTACAGCACAGAAACCTGCTAGTCCTGTTGTGTCACTGTTAGTAGGCCACATTTGATGCCAAAACAGGGAGTGACTGTACGCTTGCTTAAAACTTGTGTTAGTAACAGAATTTACTTCAAATATCGACAGTAAAAGAATCCATTGTGCAGAATGATATTTATGTTAGTAGAGGTGGAGCTATTATATACTGCTGTTGGGCGATTTAATTTCTAACTATACATTTCATAAACCGAGCATATGTTTCTGTAAAATCTTAATCTGAGATTATTAGCCATGGCTGGTAGATATGGGTCTATTTCTGCCTGACTTGCAGTGGATTGGTGTAGAACTAAAGCAGGATAAAATGGAAATGCTCAAGTGAAGTACAATTACATCAAAACTGTAGGCTACCCGATGAAAGTATTCAGCAAAAGAGCCCCATATTGTCAGGCCACTGTCCCATATTACCAACCCTGAGTCCGCTCAGCGTGTACAAATACTGTGTCATGTCTAAAACGTCACTGTTCGAGTTCAAATGTGAAGAAATGCGTGGATGAGTACGTCACAAAGAAGGTTCATAAGTGGAAAACGCAGTCATTGGATAAGCAGGTGATGAGTTATCAAACATGACCCCATAGCCTATTTGCCTAAAAGCTGAAGGCTGCAGTGGGTTTTTCAACCAGCTCACCTATCCAGAAAAACAAAAAGCTGGTGAATAATAACATCCCACCCAAACCCCCAGAGGGGCTGCATGACCTAAATTTCTCTCTGTACCCGCCGGCAACAGGGGGTGTTTTGAGTGCTTCCTGCTAAGGACACCGCGGTTTTAGGCACATTTGGGCTATTTAACGATGCTCATGTTTGCACAAGCAGCTCCTGACCTACATTCACTCCTACCCAGCCAATCTCCGGCGTTATTTTAGCTTCCAGCGAACACAAGAGAGAGAGAAAGGAAACGTGACGGGGAGGAGGAGGGACTGTGGGAGTCACGGTGAGCACCGCCCCGTTCGCACGTGCCAGCTCCTTCAGCCGAAGATCGTCTATGTCTGAAGAAGGCGGCCACTCGTCAATCAAAAGGCAGCACAGGTTTCCGGTTGAAATGTGTGGGCGTTAGTCCTTGCGCATGCGCCCTGTTCATGCAGCTTCGACCTACACGTCACATTCTAATAGGACGTTTTGGCGTCTTACTTTGTGTCTTGTGAATTCTTTTTTTAACACAAAATAATAACGGAACAAAAATTCCAAAATAAAAAGACAGAGAAAGAATGAACACGAGATGCTATACAACGTGATAAAGATGCCTTCCCCGATTACCCATGTAAGACTGCATTATTGATTTTGCACATAGTCCAACATTTCATTAATGCACACTGACATAGGATGACGTTTTAGTTTTCTAATTTAGATTTACTTATTATTGGTATATATTTTGCTGTACTGCTACTAGCTCAGCCCATCATGTTGTCACCTCCCTCTCTGATCTGGTTCTTGTGTTGTTTTAGTTGCTAAATATGTCTGGGGATTAATAAACCTTGATTATATCTTATTTTTTTCCCCCCTAAATGATAGAATGAAATAATGAATTTGGGTATAAAATAAAAAGACTTCATCAGTCTTAGTATGTCATTTTTAACATTACTCTAATCAACATACAAAAGTAAATGAAAACGGAAAATGTAAATGTCGATGAAGCAGACAAATGGGATGTAAACACATTACTAAAGGGCTTTCCTGATTTAAAAAAAAACAACACAATGCCTCATGGGATACATTTTGCTTAGCTCACAAACACATGCTACAGTGCACGTGTGTGCAACCCAAAACCATACTCCCTCACTGTAACTTTTCAACTGGCACTGACTTAAAAAGGCCATAATCGTGCGCTCGACACCTGCAGAAGTCGACTCGGCGAGGCAGGAGTGAGACCTCTCGCCTCCTCTGCTTCTCTCCTCCTCGTTTCCTCATCTTCTTATCGCCGAGCCCAGGCAGCTCATTAGCATAAAATGTGTGTCAGTAGGACAGCGTGATCTCACGTGCCATGCGCACATGCTGTAAAGCTTTTAACCAGCATTCCAATGTCGAACGAGCCCAATGTGCCGTCTCCACGGTCAGCTCTCGGCCAATGAAAAAGTGAGAACGAGTAAAAAGGACTGGGGGCATGAGAGGAGGAGGTGGGTGAAATGTTTTCAGAGAGCGTGACACACACACACACACACACAGAGAGAGAGAGAGAGAAGGGAGGCAGAGAGACATCGCCGATACACATCAACAAACAGGCGGTAGACGGGACACACAAAAAGAGAAGAGAAAAAAAATGGTCACATTCCTCAGGCACCTGAAAACGTGCTGGTTATTTTAGGACGCGTGTTGCTTATTGATGAGTGGGGGGAGTGTTTCAGCTACCTCCACTCTGCTCATGTTTTAATGGTGACTGTACATGGCAAGCAGCTGATTGTTTTGGGACCTCTGTAATTTAGAGAAGCCCTATACAGTGATATCATACTGCAACCTGGCATCACACGGTACGCAGACGGAGAGTCGTGGTGCCCTACGCATCCTTGGAAACAATTTGGATCACAAAGAGATCTGCTCTAATTTCCTTTAAAATATATATTTCTTGTACTTTTTCCTTCGCTGGCCGGGTTTTCTCAGGAACCCCAATGCCCTGTGCACACTCCTGTTGGTCTGAGCTTTTGGATACACTCTCTATGCCTCGGCAGTTTATGACTCTTTCACCTACATCAACGAAACTCCTCGGTGGCAAGCAAAGGCAGTCAGTCCAGCATTAAACGTCCACAATTAAACAGCACGGAACAACCGCACAGCGCCGATCAACAAGGGAACATGGAGAACAGTCCTGGTGGTAAGTGGATCTGTACTTTAGTGTATGTGTTTTGCTTTTAATCCACCGGAACAAATTATTTTATTGGTTATTTTTTAAAGAAGATTCCACTGCTCTTCTGTGCATAGAATATAATTCTCGTACAGAAAATTATTTGATTCATTTTAAAGCTGATTTATCAACATTGTCCATTTACGCACAGTTGCGTCAGTCACAAATTTTATAGTGAAATGTATGATTTTTTGATTTTTTGATTTATTTTTTGGGTACCCTGCTCCACTGTGTGTCACTTTAAAACAACGTGTCCAATGTTACAGTAGACAGAAGACGTTTATCAGCTCTGCAATTTCTCGTTTTCCGCCAAATTGAAGCCGCTGTACTTTAAAGCCAGCGCGCAGCTTTTTGGTGGAGGATCTCACTGCTTAGAGTCATACTCGGGAGCAGCCACATACACGTGTGATGAATATGCTTTTAACTGTAATTCAGCTGTGTGGCGCCTTGCCAAGCGCTTCTGGGCTGCAGACAGCTGAGAGTTATGAGTGAGTGAGCGGACGGAGAGGGAAGTCCTCTCTCTTTGCGGCGGACTTCCGATTCTCCGCATGTAAACAAACTCACGTGAAGCGCGACCTAAAACGACCCTGACCGGGCACGTTGTCTTTTCGACCGTATCACCTGTACAGAGTTGCACTTATTCTCACGTTAGCTACTGAATGTCAGATAATGCGAGTCACACCCTCGCTGTACAGTAGCCTCTATGTCCTTTGGTTGGGGTGAGTGTGTCCTTAAAAACGTCCCGAATTCCCATGAACGCCGCGTTCATGGGAAATGAGTGTGAATTGTGGCTTCGTTGCAACGCGTGAGTCATAAAGCTTGTCTGTTTATGAGATCGCAGTGTTTTAGCAAAATACATGTGAGTCGGGTAGGCTATGTCAAGGCGTAGTCACGCCCACTGAGTCAAAGCAAGTCGGCTAAGCGGTGCCAAATCTTCCAGGCATGTACTTATTTGAAGAGCAGTGCTGGGAGGGGGGATGTTCAGTTCTGCCAGGACTTGAATCATGCTGATCCAAATGTGAGATATCTCAGGCTACTTTTCATGATATCAGTTTAACCCATTTCTCGTTAACGCAACGGGGCGGCTGTGTTTTTCAGCGGATACGGGAAGCAGTATAACATCTGTGTGATTTTTCCCTATTAAAGACTAAATCAGCGATGGAATGTTCTATCAAAAGCCACAGCGGTTCCAAATTGAACATGGCGACCTCTTCAGCGCCATAGACCGCGATTTGAAAATAAGATAATGCACCCAGACGCCAGCACAGTATATCATCACATAAATCCCAGTAGACAGTCAAGCTAAGCAAACCAAACAGCAGACAGACATAATGCCCTTGAACAGCAAGGCGACCATTATAGCTGACATGTTGCTCTCCGCCCAGTGCACACTGGGTAAAAACAGTCGTGATAATGTTGGGGAATCATGCGCCTGATTTTTTAATACGCAGCTACCAAGCCTCTAGCTGACAGCACGTGTACACGTCCACGTGCCGCGCTTGATTCCCGAGCACCCCCGCCCCTCTGCGACCACTGCTCCGCGCCGCGCGCACCCCACTCGCGCTCAGCTCACACGGGGATTCCTCTCTCTCTCTCTCTCTGTGTTTGTTGACAGCTTGGTCAGTGGGTCAGGGAGGTTTAGAAGCACCGTTCTGTCGTTAACTGTCTTGAAATGGTGGTTAGTAACTACACTGTGTCGTGTTAAACGTCAAGTGTCACTGTTTGGCGGCTGGAATGATCATCCGTTGACATTTGACTATATTCAAACAGGGTGTTGGGTGACATGGCTAACCAGTTGCTGGTGGTACCCAGTAGTTGCAACACTTTAAGTTCCTGAATGAACCATAGCAAAAGACACATTTTTTTTATCTTCTTTGAACAACTTGTCATTGACAACATAAAGAGAGATTGGTTAAATTTAACACAGACGAAGCTGTGAGTAAGTGTCAGATTGTTTGTGTTTTCTGTTTTAATTAACCTGAAATAGTCTTATGTGATGTGTAACTGCTGTACTCTTGTGTATGTTTATTTATAGTTAAGGAGTTTGCAGACTGTCATTGCTGTAATCTCACACAGATGTGCTATGTGACAGGATTCACATAATTAACTTATTTCTACAAATTGTGTATATATATTTAGTTTTTTTTATCAGCCAAATGAAAAGTAAGTGCATCAATAAGTCATCACCATAAATCATAAGAGACTACTTTAAGCAATATGAGCCTAGTCCCTGATAATAATAATAATGATAATGATAATTTTTATTTGTATAGCACTTTTTAAACTCATGCTTCTCATAAACAGCATAAAAACCATGCGCAGATACAATCCAAAAAAATCAAAAACAAGAGCAGCAAACTACAAGCACACGAGTAAAAGACTGCATAAAAGAAATTTACAGTTAAAAAATAAATTATCCAAAAGGTAGAATAAGTGAAACTATTAAAATAAAACTAAGTAAAAAAATTGCTTGTTTCACAACAGAAACAAATTAAATAAACAAGTTTAGTGGACACTCAACTTTCGCTTTCACTTCATTTGAAGTGTAGTTTTGTCTCTGCAAAATGGATGATGACTCTTTGGTAATATGCCCTTGTAAGTTTTTGAAAGACTGTCTAATGACCGTCCTTAATGTAGCCTGCAGTGTTCAGAGAGCTGACCTCGTGACCTCGAGGCGAGACTGTGGCCTGGCTATTGTGGTCTTTAAACACCCCAACAACATGTTCTCAGTTAGACAGATTAGATTTCCAAATTGGTGGCCTGTTTGTATAAATGTAAAAGCATGCAATATGTTTAATCAGATGACTGTTGCGCAGGTGCCACCCATGCTAACAGGAACAATAAGCTTAATGTTGAGCTCTGATGCCAGCCCTGAAACCAGAGCCCTTGTGGTTGTCAGCTTGGCAGATGATCACACAGCTAACTAATTCACATTAAAAGCCCTGACTGACAGATAGTATTTCAGTCTGAGGACTGCAGTGTAACCTGTTTCTTTCTAGTCTGTTGGGTGTGTATGGGTGAACCCATGAGGTCCTACATGTAAAACTTGTAAAACCTTTGAACTACAGAACTCCTTAAAGATGAGTTCAAACTGGGACAGTGCGCGATCATTAATGTTTCTCATGTAGCAGTAAAAGATAATTGGAAGTTCGGGGAAAAAAAATGTTGCCATCGGAGAACCATCCTCTTTGAAAGCGCTTCATAAACAGACACATGACATGAGGTCAGCTCTTTCACGTGGAGTGAGGCTTACTGCCCATGCACAGTTGTAAATGTTCTCATGTAAGAGGACAGACAAGTTGGAGGGGGCGTTCCCCACCCTGACAGACATGATGTGAAAGAGATGTCTATACAGTTTGCCTGCCGTGCATGCTTATGTGCACGCCCAGAGGGGTGGGAACACATGCGAGGGGAAGTCATGGAGGACTGGCAGAAGGAGGGGCGGAGAATAGTTTTTGTTTATACTGTAGTTCTTATGGCTCTGTGTGTATCCGCAGGTCACATGTTGTAACCTGTGCGTGAGTACAGTGGAGGCGATATTCCCAGAGTTCGCTCTGGCGCCCTGTCAAACCAGATTCCAGGAAATGGTTACGAGGAGACAGAATATGGGATGTTTTTGACCGTCGGGGGCGGAGGCTGTGAATGTACAAAGTGGGTGTGTAGTTCATGTGGCAGTGGGGTGTGACCCTGTTCTCTGCAGGTGACACACATGTCCATAAAACTTTATCTTTCTCACACAAACACAAAGGAAACTGCGCGGGCACATGTAACGTTTGTGTGCGAGGTGAAGTCACCGTCTCGCACCGGAGTCGCCACCGCACACACAAAAGGCATCAGGCCACCAGAGTACATCGCATTCAGTGTCGACACGTGTGAGCAGAGGAATTAAGGAGGCACTTAGAGCTAAACAGAAATGCAGCACGTGTTTCCTCAAGGAGAGAAAGCACAAGAGACCAGGGAGACTCTTTACTCAGATGATTCAAAGTCCTTGAGAGGAATGCATGCATAGGATGACAGCGTAGACAACCCAAGGGAATTGTTAGTACTTGAGATAACATTGCCACAGTTAGATACTCATAGATAGCCTTACTTGGACTACAGTAACCTGTTGGGCAGGACAGAGATTTGTTTTGAAAAGCCATGCTGTTAAATGAAAATCTCTGTCTGTAAACGAAAAGTGCATTCACGATCATCAAGATATGAACCGAATGACGCAGACTGTGAATAAAGAATGTGAAGCATGTTATTTCTGCACATAGGAAACGTTGTAGTTGGCTCTCTCATGCCAAGGTATTTGGATACCTGACACAGTGATCTAATAACAGATTAAAAGCAGGGCAAACTGAACTGAAGATGTCAGATGTCAATGACACATGGCTGCCATGGTAGAGATTTAGTTCTCATCAGTGTTTTTTATATTTATTACATGATATTATAAATTGTAACAATTGTGTGAGCCTTAAAAGTGGATGAATGCGTTTTGGATTTTCCCATCCTTAAACACATGTGACATAAATGCATTATAAAATGCTCGCTTTAAAGCTTGATTTGCTTTAAGTGACTGCCCTGAAACACAGCTTTTTAATGTGTCAAAATATTGGCCAGCCACAACGTGACTGTTGCCTTCTGCACAGTCTCTACTGACTCCGTGCAATGCAAAGACGAAGAAGGGAACTGTGCCCTGCTCGCCTCCCCCTGCGTCTGTAGTCACAGCATTAAAGCCCTCTCTATTCCAAACGTGATCAGCCCTAGTGCTTGTTATTGTACTGCTGCTGTTGTCTACACGGGACTGCGCAAAGAGCCTTGTGAGCCGGGCGGGAACTGTGTCAAGAGTCCATGTGAGCTCCCGGTCAGGTGGCTGGCGGATAGATGGGCCTACAGGCCCACAGCCAAAAAGGGGAGGGAGGAGGCAGAAGGGGGAGGAGGGTAGAGAAGAAGGGAGGGGGTGGCAGGATGGAGAGGAGAAAAGACTCAATGCTGAAAGCAAGCAGGCAGGGAGCTGGCTGGCTCAGCCTGCACGTGAGAGGCAGTCTCTCATCTTGCAGGGAAGAACACAGTCTGCAAAACAAGAGGGGCGGATGGGTGTTGTGTTGAGAGGTAATCGGGCATTTCCGACTTGACGTGACATCCCTAAACAAAGGCCTGTTTACAGCCTGCCTACAGCACTTATTGTGGACATATAATGACTTAGTGTCATATAATGTTAAGAATTTTATGCTGTTTCCCATTCCACGTAGATTTTTTTTGTCATGTTTATGTAATTTCCCTGAAATGCGTTTTGCTAGGATATGATACATTATAGGCTCTTGTATCACAGAAATGTAACTGCTGTTTAAAATCTACCTCAGACTTTGAAATTTAGTGTTGTTTATGGTTAATAATCTTTGTGTGGGTCTTGGTTCAAACGAAAGATAAGGCTATTTGTCTTTCCCAGTCATTGTGTATTTAGCATTACTTATTCACAACGCACCCTTCAAGGGGCTTCCAAGACACCAAAGTATCATTGTACGGTGAAGGCAACAAGCCTGCTGGCATGACAAAGCCTTTTTTCATTTGATCGTCTTTATAACCAAGTAGGTTATAAAGATATCCAGGTCAGAGCTGTTGTTGTTCTATCTGTGACATTTTTTCTAAATTATTCATCTGATCAAATTACTGTTGTCCTAACATGATCTTGGTTTTGTGTGTGTTTTTGTGGAAGTCTGCCAAGTAAGCTCACTGAATCAAAGTGGAGCATTGCTCAATACTTGCACTCCCACTCACATCCTACATGTGAACACCGACCTAGATGAAGATCGGTGAACTGAGTTTTTGCCCTTGTCTCTTCCGCCAGGTGGTGTTATCTTGTACGCTGGCTCGTCCGGCAGTGCCAGCCCGAGTCCTGGCAGTCCTTCAAGTGGATACCAGACCCAATCGCCCTCCTCCCACTCGCAGCCTTCATCCCCAGAGGGTGTCTCCTTTCAAGAGATTGGGGCCCTGAAGCAGAGAGGAGAACAAGGGGGAGGAACTCCTTCCCCTCGAATGGTCTTCCAGTTTCCTGAAGTAAACAATCCTCCCGTTGCCCAAATAACAACAGTATCATCAGCAACCTACAACCAACCCACAGTGGCCAAAAGACCCTGTGGTTTCACTGGCACCTTCACCAGTAAGTACCCACTCACTTCCCTCCTTCCTGTTCTCTTTCCTCATGTTTACCAGCCAGCACTTTGCTATTGTATTTCTCTTTCTCATGGTGCATTTGTGCCTCTTCCACAGAGACCGGAGGCATGGTGCTTCTGTGTAAGGTGTGTGGGGACATTGCATCTGGGTTCCATTACGGCGTGCATGCCTGCGAAGGCTGCAAGGTGAGACCAGACAAAGACAGTATTATGTCATGTCTTTTGTGTTCAGGAGGTGCGAGCACAAAGGCACGCTGGCACAAAAGACACCCTTCAAAGTCTTTATCCTTCCTGTGCCTTCTGCAGGGTTTCTTCAGACGCAGCATTCAGCAGAATATCCACTACAAGATGTGTGTAAAGAACGAAAAGTGTCTCATCATGCGCATGAACCGAAACCGGTGCCAGCACTGCCGCTTTAAGAAGTGTCTCTCCGTGGGCATGTCCAGAGATGGTGAGAGACAGTGTTAATGAAACACAAGGCAACAATACCTGGAAGCTTTTTTTTTTTCTTTTTTTTCATTGTGTAGAGGACAGAATTTCATTGATCCACATATGCAGGGCTACATGGAGAATCAGATGTTAGATAAAAATTAAATAGTTCCAGCAGGTCTCACTTCTTATCATAGAATTTCATTTTCTCTTCATCTTGCTCCCCTTTCCCCACCTTTTCTCTTTTGTCCCCCCCCCCCCCCCCCCCCGTTGTCCTCTCTTCCCCCCCCTGCTGTCTGATTTATGGCAAGAGGAGCTCCAGAGTCCCAGTAGTCATCAGTCATGGAGAAACTGTGACAAATATAGTTTATTTTGGGAAATTGGGGCACAAAGTTGTTGAATACCTCATGTGTTCACCAAGATGTACAGTCTCACCTATTTATTTTTTTCGGTACTGACATTTACAAACAATCATTTGAGGCGTAATGTTATTCTGCCTTGTTAATCATGAAAACCTACAGTACTTAGTTTGAAATATCTTTTTAATCTGCTGTACTGCATTATTTTGTCACAGGATCTTTTGGGATGCGGATAAGCTAGATGATAATAAATCAAGCTGGGTTTTTTTTTTGTTTGTTTTTTCTGGAGCAAACATTTTTAGCTGACCCAAAACAGCCAAAATGCAGCAGGGAAAAATTCACCTGCTCATTCATCAAATCCAAGCAGGGAGTCTTTATTTTCAAGAACCGTACCTGATATATATCTGTTCATTTTCCAAGAGTGCACACAAATTATATTAAAGATCAAAATTCAATCTAACTGGTCTTAACACATGTTACAAAATCAGTATTTCATGCAACATCTTAGGCTTGACAACATTTGAGCCCACAAATTCATTTTTAATCATCCAGTTTTTTCCTAGCTTTAACCCTTCTCTTCACCTCCCCTACCTGCCTCAATTGTCACTTGTCTTTTTTGACCTTTCAGCTTCTCACTCACTCTGTCACTTTGCTAATGACATCATGTTCGGTGCTATTGACCCAGTGACCCAGTTCCACAGCAAAAGAGAGGGCAAATGCTCAACTAGAAGACAGAAAAGAAGAGAGAGAGAGAGAGAGAGAGGGAGGGAGGGAGAGGGAGAGAGGCTGGGGGAGGTGGTACAGCATACAACATGCTATAAATAGGGCTGTCAGTGGAGGTGCAGAAGTGAAACAGGGGGGAAGGGAGGATAGGAAAGGCTTGAGAGGAGGATGAGGCAGTCAGATGAGATGAAGGCTTAAGTGTCCGTATTGTGGTGAAACAGCTGTGATGAACACAGAATATCCATGCGCAGTGTAGAGGTTTCGGGATTAGTAATCCACATAGAGATTATGGCATGAGTGTCAGATGTAGGATTTGTTTTCTAGAAAAAGAAGTGGTTGTTTCTCAGTATTGTTTGAATGTGAAAATCATTTTAACTGCCCGAGTGTTTCCGCTGTTCACTGTATTAATTAAAGTCCTGCCAGTAAGAAGCTGGCAGCCGTGTCGATGCTTGATGCCAGAAAATGCTAACAGAGGATGCTCTCTTCTGGTTGTCCTCAGCTGTGCGTTTTGGGCGTATTCCCAAACGGGAGAAGCAGAGACTATTGGATGAGATGCAGAGCTACATGAACAGTCTCAACGAATCAGCTTCCATGGAAATGGAGGTGTCATCTCCCCCCGATGCCCCCTGCAGTCCACAGAACCAGACAAATGAAGGAGCGGGCTCCATATCGCAGTCTTACCGCAGCAACTTAATGAACAGTGACGAGAAACCGCTCAAGATGGCTGTCGGTAACATTGGCACGTCGTCTTTCCAGAACGGCTCAGTACAGGAAGCCTCCGTGTCACAGTCGGCAGCCCAGACTCACACGGTTCAGGGGGAGCAGGCGAATCTGACGTCGAGCTACCGTGTCCCCACAAGCTGCCCTGTCAACAGCCCCACCAATAATGAAAACTCCACTCACGCTAATTTCGACAATGCCAAGTATACCTTCTCCAATCAGAATCAGTGCCCCTTCAGTGGAAGTCTGTCGGCTCAGTCCTACTCAGCCAATCAGAACAGTCACCCAGCCAGGGATTCCCAAAACCCAAGCCCTTGCCCCTGGAAGCTAAATGGAGGAGCCAAAGTGCTGGTGAGATCTTTTTCCCCTTGTTCAGTGTGTGAATATCTATCAATTTAATTCCAATAAAAACAGTCCAACAATTGCTTTAATTTCTCTTCTTTGTCTCTCGTGCAGGCATGTCCACTCAATTCCTGTCCTGTGGCTCCGGCCAGTCGTTCCAGTCAGGAGGTGTGGGAGTCTTTTTCCCAGTGCTTCACGCCTGCTGTTAAAGAGGTAGTGGAGTTTGCAAAGAGCATCCCAGGCTTCCAGACTCTCAGCCAGCATGATCAGGTCATGCTGCTCAAAGCTGGCACTTTCCAGGTACATCTGGTTAAATTTGTCAGTGGGATTGTGCGAGTTTTGCTTTACTTCCTTTTTTATCGTTTGGAGTATTTTCTGATGCTGATCTGGTCCTGTTTCCATCTACAGGTTCTGATGGTGAGGTTCTGCTCGCTGTTTGAGCCCAAGGAGAGGACAGTGACCTTCCTCAATGGGCAGACATACTCACTGGCATCACTGAGGGCCCTCGGCATGGGTTCCTTACTGGATGCCATGTTTGATTTCAGCGAGAAGCTGGGATCTTTGGGTCTGGAGCCAGATGAGATGGCCCTTTTCATGGCCGTTGTGCTTGTTTCTGCCGGTAATACTCATGTTCATAAACATGTACAAAAGCAGCTACTGTACGCACACATTTCGAACCCTAATGAGCCACAGTCGAACCCTAATTTCTCTTATCTTTCTCCAGACCGCTCTGGTATAGTGGAGGTGGGAGCAGTGGAGCAGCTGCAGGAGAATCTAATAAAAGCTCTGCGGTCTCTCATCACCAGTCGCCGCCCAGATGACAGCACCCTCTTCCCAAAGTTGCTGCTACGTCTGCCTGACCTGCGCACCCTGAACAACCATCACTCTGACAAACTTTTAGCTTTTCGCATAGATCCTTGAGCACGGAAAGCTGAAGCCGAATGAAGTATCCGCTTTGAGGAACGTCTCTGCTTCCCCACGCAAGCCTGGCCTGCCACATAAAGCACAATGGCCTGCGTGATGGACAGTTGTTGTGGGAGCTGTGCCAAGTGTGCTGCTGTGTGGAAAAAATATCAGAGACGGATGTAGGCACAGCAAGAGGCAGAGGCTCCCAAACTCAAACTGATTCCTCCACCAACTATCAAAACATAAACTGTGTTCTTCCATGGGTTCTTCACGTCAACATCAGACCACCAAGTCACCACCTCTCCCTCCTGGGGTTTGTCAGCGCCACGTTTCTGTTCAAGACCAAAAAGAAGAAAGAGCCTATTGTTCCTCACCAGACTTTATCCTCCTATCCCAGCTCACAAAGCTAACAAGAGGGAAGCACATGTTCTAGTTCAGAGAAAAGGAACATGTACAAACATTCACCATCAGTGATTTCTTAAAATACATTCATGCTACAGTGTGTAAAGGGCACTCTCCATACACTGAGATGACCTCTGAAATCAATACATAACATAGCAATAGAAATGTCTGATACACACTGGGAGGATGGTTTCTGTGTTCCCTTTTGAAATGACATAAGCTATTTTCACACCATGTCACCATGTCTGAAATCTTTATGAAAATCACCCATTTGTGATTGAGAAATGCATAACATTTTTAAGAAATGAGAGCAAGTTGCATTGTATTTGTATGCAGTTATCAGGGAGAATTTATTGGTCATTTTAGACCGCGTCTGATGGGTTATATGTTAAGGTGTTTTGCTGTAAATTTTTGTATATAACCCTTGTTAGTATGCAGATTCTTGGATATGTAAATGAAGGTAGTATTCAATTATTGTACGATGTCACAGATTAATAGATCGCTCTACAGACTGCAAAGAGAAAGCAGCGTTTGAGCCGTGCCCTCTGAAAATAAACTTTTCATCTGAAGATATATCATTGAAACAAATGTACTGTCAACTGACTGCTTCACCTTGTGAATATTTTGTAAATGTTTTATGGTCACAGCATAGAGTACCATTATTAAATAATGTTATATCGGATTTTTCCTTCTGCTTCTCTTTTTTTTCCACTTTCTTCCTTAATGTGATGCTCCCCTCAGTATTGCGAAGCATACCATAGAGCCGTAACCTAGCAACAGAGGCAATCAGCCAATCATGCTTCGGGTCTCAGAGCCATAAGGGGCTTTATTACTCACAAGAAACACCACTTGATTTTTGAGCATGTGATAACAAGTAAAGATAATTTCAAAAAGCAATGCACTTTGGTAAATACATAGTGATATTCTCTGCCAATAACACACAGTCAAAAAGCAGCCATTGGGATATGGTCCTGTTCTGTGATCTGTGCAAATTTGACACCGTAGGTTAATTTGGGACATGAGTACGTTCCAGAGGTGAATAGTCAGGGTGCCAGACAGCACATATCTGCTCTCTCTGCAGTAAGGTCTGGGAAATAATTATTAGTATAAATGTTTGGGAACTTTTTCCATAAACAGCAACTCCGACCTTCAGAAGTTTCCATATCATCTGTACATGTTTGTGATTTATATCCAGATACCTTAAAGCGCTGCTAAAATCAGACAAGATATCCAGCAAAATAGTAAGTTGTAATAGTAAATGATACATTCTGTTTGAGGTAATATTGATTGACTACTCTCCCCTTCTGTACATACTCAGTGCAAACAATCAGGAGGAGCTGTGGCTCCTCAAAAGAACATCAGGAGATACAGCAGCTGGATGAAAACATCAGAAGAATCAGATGATTGTCTGGAGGTAAAAACTGTCTGAGAGCCAAAGAAATGAAAAATGAAGCATCAGCCAAAAGCTATGTGCCCTCCATTTATTTGAACTCAGCAAAACTTTCTACCTAACTATCTTTCTCCCCCCCCAAGAAAAAAACCCTGAAAGTCGGTACAGTGTGTCTCCTGCTGTCTCTGCTGGAGCTGTGACACAACCAAATGTTCCAGTCATTTCTATGAATCCCGCAGTGGTGGTCACATGCCACCTACTGGACAGGACGATAACAACAAGAACCAGGACTGGGACAAGGCCTATTACTGAAAACCAAATGTCTCCTCTCTCAAAAACAATAAAAACACCTATTACTAAATATCAACATAGACAAATGTATCAATAATTATGGAGAAGTGTGTAAACAAACAAACAAACAAAAAAAACCTCAGACTCAGACTTTCAAAGGATTTCAGCTTCAGTCTAAAGTTCATTCAGTCATTATTAGCTGATTTAGAGCTTTTGATCAGCAGGCTGAAGTTTTTCATGTGCTCTTCATACACGCACGGATGCTTTGTGTGTGTATGTAAGAAAATGCTTCGTTAAATTTGCTGCACCAAAATCAATGAAGCATGAATTGAATGAATTTTGTCTTAAGCCAAATACACACGTGTGTACATGGTAATTATGCTTGAGCTTTGAGCCCGTGTTGTTTTCCACATCAGTAAGTGTTTTAGGTTAAACACTAACTAAAGTAGTAAGTGTTCACATTGTGTTTGTTAATTTTGCAAAAACTGATTGGATGGGAGGATCACGTTGGGACTGGGTTCACGTGTTGTCACTATCAGAAGTAAACAAACAGGCTGCATTTTTGTCGGTCTTATCCCTCTTGGCCAAAGGTCCACTTACTTCTCTGGTTAAAGAAGCAAAGGACCAAATTCAGTATGATCACCTGCTGTGTGTCTCGCTCAGGTCCGCCCTCGCGGTATTTCAATAAGCAATGTAGTCTTGTCTGCTGATGCCATCTAGTGGCTACACACGAAACTGTATAAAGAAGTACTTCATTTAGCATGTTTTCTGGGCCAAAGATTTGAGGAATGTTACTGAGGTATCTGCATATACATTTCTTATGTCATTTTTTATGTCCTGAAGCAGTAGTGTTAGAGGCATTCAGATCCTTTATTTAACTAGAAGTACTAATGCCACGCTGTAAAAAATACTCCATTGCAAGTCACGAATTTAAAATCTTACTTAAGTAAAAGTATATCCGCAAATCTTACTTACATTATCAAAAGTAAAAGTATTCATTCTGCAGTAAAATGGATCCTTTCAGTGTTTTTAAAGTATATCTGATGTTTTTGGATTAATATTACTGCTGCATTAATGAGTATGCATGAATGTTTATGCTTTTACTGCTGTAAATATTTTTGGCTGTGTTCATTTTAACTGCTTTATAGACTGCTCAGTAGTTTGATCCACAGCAAGATCATCATGTTTATAGCGTCGAGATCCTGTGAAAACCACGCATGTCTGAAAAGTCAACTTTTCATGAGCTCAGAAAAAACTCCCTGTTTTCAGCTTTGTGATAAATTGTTTTAAGTTTTCTTGCATTAGCTGGAATCAATAAATTTTCCAGCTAATGCATTTGAATTTTAATTCATTTATTTAGATTAAGTTGGGGAAGTAGGGGAATTTTTATAAAATGTAAATACTCAAGTGAAGTGCTTCAGTACTGTACAAAAGTGCAGTACTTAAATGTACTTTCTACCGCTCAGGGGTTAATCATTCAGTATGTCGTAATGTAGGCTAAAATTTCAAAATCCAAAGAAAACTAATTTTATCCAATGCCCAAGTAAATAATAGAATCATATCATATATATATATACATATCATATCTCTGGGTAAACATGTTAATGGATATGTTAATGATCTCAGCTGTAAACCACACATGGTATATTCATGGGTATAACAGGCCATGTAGCAGCACTGTGTGGTGGTCACATTCATTTTCACTGGCTGACTGTCGATGGAAGGGGAAGCCATAAAGTGTGACCTTTACCCCCTCACGTATGTCAGCTGTGCTGAGACAAAATTTCATTTTAAAATATCACATTTCTTGTGTGATGTTTATGTTGTCTCTGACAGTAGTTCAAAGGTGGGTGCTTGTCTGTGAATCTCACCATTACTGTTTTTAAAGGTTATGTGGATGCTCAGTAATGTTCTTAACGTCAATCTCATTACGCTCAGTGTGCCTGTTACTAAACCAGTCTCTTACACAAAAGCATGATGTCATATAGGTGCTTAGATTGCTGTTGTGCTCCTAAAAAAAGAAGACAGTGGTTTTATGGGACAAATAAATAAATACTAGTCTGTAGCTTTGTCCGGTTGTTCCACTTACAAATAAAAATGCTGGGATTTTATGACAAAGTCTTTATTAATTCTAAACAAAAACTCACATGTAATCTTGATAATAACACATTAATGTTATCACCCACCATGTTAACACTGATGTCAGGGGCGGTTGGTTTTGTTTTAATAATATATTCTTAAATAACATGAATATGCATATGCAGATCATCATATATCCTCCATGTCTGTGCCCCTCATTTTTCTCCTAAAATGGAGCAAGAGTAGTTATGTAATACATATGTAATTCTGAGATATAAGTCCTTTGAGTCTTTCTGGTGACCACTAGGATGATTAACTGTCCTGGAACACTGTTGAGACAAATTGTGCCAGCAAAGAGAGACATAAACAGCACCCCCGTTTGGCAGCACAAGTGGTACACTCTGGCTTCGTCTCAGTGTTTTGGGCCTACCTGGACGTTGCTGGAACGACCTCATTAGGCAGAAGATAGGGGTGGCGTGGGATCAGGGTTAGAGAGAGATTAAGCACATGGAGGCCTATAAAGCTTCAGTGTAATCCGCACACTGGGGACAAATTCAGAGCAACAGCTATCATACAAACAACATTTTTCCTCGCAACTTGCGGTAGCCCTCATAAACAGGAGGGAGAGGAGCTGAGAGTTTGTGGTTAAAAGACTGCCTACAAGCAAAATATTTGATCTGTGACTTCAGAATAGTCTTTCTCATCACCCACAAAGGTGTAAAAAAGGGGGAAATCATGAAGAAGGGAAAGGTACGTACTTAACTTTCTGCCTTATAATGCTCCGATATCTGTAACATTTTAATTTCATGAGTTTGCTTTTGTTGTTCTGTAATAGATTTAGACTTCGAGTTGATGTGGGCTCTTCTGTATCTGATCCCTTTTAATCCCAACATCACAGCCAGGCTAAAAAAATCATCAACCAAATAATGACATAAAATTGAAGGCTTTTATGATGAAGGTGTGTTAAAGAGCTCATTTAGTGAAAGCCTGTTTCACTGTGCTTCAACTGAGCTGGCCAAGAAAGATGGAGGCGCATCACATCCATCCTAATCATCTGAACCAATCAAACATGGAGGCTGTTTGTAGACAGCTCTGTTATGGAAAATTGTCTTAGCTGTTAACAGTAAACTCTAATGTGTCACATGACATATGACAGCTTAAAAAATGAAAATAAAATTAGTACTGTTCTGGTTCATGATTCTGTAAAACCATGTAGGGAACGTATAGAGAGTTTTGCTTCTGATTAAAAATTGCAAACTGTAATTTGATCCCAGCAGGTGACAGACGGCAATGAGCCGCCCACATACCAGGAGGCGACTGCAGGTAAAAACTAATTTCTTTGAGTTTTGACTTTTTCTCATTAACTACTTAGACTCAGTACACAAAATATAAACTTGTCTGAGTTTACACACAGACAACAAGTGGATTTGTTTTTTCACTGCAATCTTAATTATTCATCATAAAAATATTGCGCTTTCGTCAAGTTTAAAAGTTGAACTATGCTCAATAATCACAAATCATGTCAGTACCAGTCGCTGCTGACTCCCACATGCTGCCTCAGTTTGTCTGAATGATGTTTTCCACACAGCTGAACCCTCACACGTTTCCCCTTTTTCTTCAGGCTACGAGGACATGGAGGCCCAGTTTGCCTGGGATGACAAGACCATCCGACGGACCTTCATCAGAAAGGTGATGATGTGCTACATGACACAAGTGACACCTGTAAACAAAAACACAGAGACACACATTGCTCTGACACAGTGTATGTCCTCCTGCAGGTCTACGCCATTCTCATGGTTCAGCTGTTTGTGACAGTGGCCATCGTTGCTCTCTTCTCGTTTTGGTAACTGCTCTTGTGGTCACGTTTTTTTGGGAGGGAGTTTGACTACTTTGATTGAAATGATGATGATTTGAACGTGTTTAATGTTTGTCTCCACAGCGCACCTGTGAGGTTTTATATTCAGACTCATCCAGGCTTGTACATGCTATCTTAGTAAGTGAAAACACATCATAGCTCACGCCACAGTGTCCCCTTTTCCTGTGACTCTATGAAAACTCATCGTTTTCCTTTTTTGACAGCCTCATGTTCTTCGTCACGTATATTGCCCTGTCCTGCTGTGGAGACCTAAGGTAAAGCTTCCTTGCAAAATAACTCATAACTCAAATAACCATTAAAGCTCATACACAGTGCCCTGTGGATACACATTTGCTGATAAACTGTATTTTCCCTTTTCACCTAAACAGGAGGCAGTTTCCTTGGAACATCATTTTGTTGGTTCTCTTTGTGAGTATCCCTCATTATAAAAACAGCACATTGAAGTTGTAACAATGCAGGAGCACACAAACAGTACGCAATACGCTCTTTTTTACATGAAGCCCAACTGTGGTGATAACACTTTACTCTTTCTCTCAGACTTTGAGCATGGCCTTCATGATGGGATTCGTGTCGAGGTAAATACTGACACATTGCCAAGCCTATCTGCAGTAAAACTCTGTGCAATGAATGTGACAGCTCGCGCGTTCTCTTCCTCCAGCTTTTACAATACCAAATCAGTGGTCCTCTGTCTGGGAATCACAGCTCTGGTGTGTTTTTCTGTCACCATCTTCAGCTTCCAGAGCAAGGTGAGAAGAACTTCAAAGTGCCTTCAAACAACCAAACACACAGATGTTGTTAAAACGAAACCAAGTCCATCATTCCTTTCCTTTCTCTCTACCGCTGCAGATCGATGTCACATCCTGTCAGGGCGTCCTGTTTTCTTTGTGTATGGTCATGCTTCTCTGTGCCATCACCATCTCCATTGTCGTTCCTTTTGGATACGTGAGTTCACTTCCCATTCAGTTCAGCCTTTTCTAGAAGATGTTTTAAATAGCTGTGATTAATGGTGAGTTGAACAGCAGTTGTGGTTTAATGCTTCAGGTGCTGCCAGCCATATTTGGGTGTGTGAGAAGGGATTAGCCTTGCAGTTAATCTAGCAAAGCTCTGTGATGTCTTTCTTCAGTTAGCATGCTGATGTCCTTCTTAACTGTGTTTTGTAATGCTTTTCATCTTGCACCACAGGTTCCCTGGTTACATGCCATTTATGCCGTGGTAGGAGCCATCCTCTTCACTCTGGTGAGAATCAGATACTTTATCAAAACCTCAATATTGTTCAGCTGAAGTTTTTTATTTTTATTTATTTATTTTTACTAATTTCCTCGCTTTCTCCACAGTTCCTGGCTTTTGACACTCAGTTGCTGTTAGGGAACAAGCGCTACTCTATAAGTCCAGAGGAATATATTTTTGCCACCCTCAGCATCTACCTGGACATTATCTACCTGTTCAGCTTCCTGCTGCAGATCATGGGGGGAGGTCGCGAATGAAGCTCTTCACCCAACTCATGTTAGTTGCACTCTTTGAGCTCTTATCAAACTCCACAAGCAACTTGGATTTATTACCTTACAGAACAAGATGACATCAGGGCTACCAGTTTTTGATAAATCACTATGGTTTTTTTATTTCATTTCAGAAAAAAATGCATTAAAACCATGTAAGCAAAGTGAGAACAATCTGTTCGTACTTTGCTTTGGTTATGTAACCTTGTCCATACAATCCTGCAGCTGGTTTTGTCTATCTATGTCTTCACATAGCCAACATCTGCCTGATGCTTTACTGTACGTTGGCCATTCCTGTTTTGTCTGTTTTTGCATGGCTCTGAGGTGTGCGGTGACCCCACCATCCTACAGTGTGTGTTTAAACAGCCATTAGGCTCATAAGGGGATAACACACCAAAGAGCAGAGCTGAGTATGATCAGTGTCCTTGACTGCATTACTGTGTTTATCTCTCATTCTGCCCGAAATGGAAAATCTGAGTTGAGAGTTGAGAGTTGAGTTTGCTTTATTAACTGTTTCACAAGCTTTGTACAGCAGATACATTTTATTTTATACTGGTTTTTAATGCACATCTTCATAGATGATGAACCTAAAACTTCAACAAAGAAGAATTTTAATATTTTAGCTAATAGGATATCAGTTGCAATTTCTCTTGTAACTTTATGTGTGGCCTTTGGGATGTGATAGAAGATTATTGATATTAATAGAACTGTTTTAACTGTTTAATGAATAAAATGTGTGGCATGTTGATTATTTTTCTAAAGACAATGAGATGTGTCCATGTGATCCTGACATGTAAAATAAAATAAAACCAACACGTGACAAGCACTGTGTCTATTGCATGTGAAAGATGGTAAATGCAGGTTGTTATGATTAAGTATTAAGGCATTCAGTAATTCCTTTCTCTTCCGGTCCATCTCGGATGTTTTTGCAGAACTAATCTTATCTTACAGATAAGAAGCCAGTGACTCAGCTGGCATCACATGTCCTGGTTTGAACCTTTGGGTAGTTTGTTCTCTCTGTGTTTCCTCTCACATTGCACGTGTTGCAGTTGTAAATATGAGTGTGAATGGTCGACTACCTGGGTGTTAGACCTATGATGCACAGGCACACTGTGACCATATGTCACCTTTTCCAGACAGTGAACTGGTGACACTAACTAACTAAACTGTGCTGGTTGTTCAGATCTTCTGGGTTGAAGATGTGTGTGAAGAATTTGTAACTTCTTTACAGCAACATCCATATTTGAAGCTTTGTAGTCCACCACAAGCTTATTTTTGATGATAATGGAGTTGATGATGATGGTGATGGTTATTGCACCACTACATACACTATATAGAAAAAAGAATTGAGACTACTGACCATTACTCAAATGGCTGACAAATAGTAAATACCTATTTTAATTTTGTGGGATGGGATAAGAGGACTGATACGATTCTTCTAACAGCCTGGTAAATACACTAAATAGGCCTGACCATTACATCAACAGTTACTTTAGTGACATTGCATGCTAAGGTTGGAGTTCTGTGTGGGCCAATCAAGTTCTTCCACACCAAACTCATCCAATCATGTCTTTATGGACTTTGCTTTGTGCACTGGGGCACAGTCATGATGGAATAGAAAAGGACCTTCCCCAAACTGTTGCCACAAAGTTGGAAGCATAACATTGTCCAAAATGTCTTGGTGTGCTGAAGCATTAAGATTTCCCTTCACTGGAAGTCAGGGCCCGAGTCCAACCCCTGAAAAAGAATGAATGTTGGGTGCTCTGTATTACAATTTAATTAAAGAGTTTGGTCTAGACTTGTTCTAATTGGAAAGTGTCATGCACTATATAAATAAATTGAATTGAACTGAACTGAATTGAAAAACAGCCCTGTAAAGAGTTTTGTCTCTATAGTGTACATTACATGAGTCTGGATAGACATGGATGTAAACTTTGACTTGACTGGCATCCAGTGGCAAGCAACCAAAAGGTGGTAATTCCAGTTTACAATCTTTCTATCAGTCAGGAAGATAACATACCACACATATTGTGAAACTGGGCTTTCCAAAGTGATGTTGCTCTAACTGTTACATAAACAGCGGTGATATCTGCATGTATAATAATTAATAAAATAATTTCACTTCACATATATCTTTAGTTGATATACCTCATCATTACTTTATTACAGATAAATGGTGAAATTGCATCTTAAGTGTAAAAAATGGACAGATGATAAGGTGATGAGTCAGCTTTGACTCCTGAGCAGCAAAAGCAGCCACGAATTCTGGAGCAACAACAGCAGAAGGATCTCGACCATCTGCCGTTAATAGTGCTCTGATAGTTACAACAGGACAGATAATCAAACAAACAGTTCACTCAGTCATTGAAACAAGGCTTTTATTAAAAAAAAAAACAAGAAAAGAAAAATGGACATATTCAAATTCAAAGAGAAAATCAAGAAAGAAGGAAAATCTTATCTCAATCAATTAAAAAAAAAACAAACAAAAAACACAAGTTACAGACAATTTAGCAACTCTGGCACAGGAAGACAAAAGTAGCCGAGTGGCTTTGCAAAATAACCAAATATCAAAACCTCTTTCCTCTAACAAAACTGTACAAAATGAGTTCTTGTATAAATAAGAAAACTGTTCACAAGCAGGGAGGGAGACGCGCCCATCGGATTTTCAAAATGTCCGGGATTCACACAAACTTGGTTCATACAGTATAGAGCACGAGGCACGTTTTTATGTGTCACCTTAAGACAACGTTTCTGAGTTTTAATAATGTACAACGTAAATATTTAAACTACCCATGAGCAAAGTAACAGTAAACTAGTTTCTTTATATTAATGTCACAAAGTCATTTCTGAAAGTCAGACAAATGAAGGTCACTCTGTATTAACCAAATTAAGATAAAAAGGCACATTTTGAAAATCCCCACTGGGCAACATCTAACCATCTGTTTGGAAATCCTGTTTTAGCAGCAAAACATTTTGAAGCTATGAAATAAGCCGTCAAATCTACCTTAGGATGGACAAAAGAGCATTCTCAAATTGCCGTTGATTAAAAATAATAAGTGCAAGATTTTATTCCGTTCAAATGTTGTGTATTGTCTACAGGACACATTATTCATGTTTGTTTTCCTACAATTTAAATGCATAATTATCATGATGCTAACTAATTTTGGAGCTTCGTGATTTTCTGTAACGTAATTTCTACTGGCAAGTTTGCAAAAAAAAACAAACAAAATAAATAAACACTGCATTGTAACAAGTGGTCATTTCATAGTTCCAAAATCCTGTTTTTGTATTAAAAGTGATGGCTAATACATGGAATATCATTTCTCTCAACATATAAACAATATCCATGACATTTTCCTTCATGGTGCACTGAATCTGAAAACTTACTACTCACTGTGTTATCTGGACAGAGTATAAACCATAAAAAAATCCAAGACAAAAAAACACACAAGAAGAAACAAACAAAATGGTGTAAAGCGGAAGTGGAAAGAAAAAAAAAAAACAAAGACTATTTACAAAATTAGCTCTTGCGTCTGAAAAGGTCTCACCATCATAAAAGCTTTGTGTTCCTCTTGGGTGTCTGCAGAGGCCAATAAAGTTCATAATGAGTCTGTTTACATGCGCTCAAACACTCCATTACGTGTACTGAGGGAACGTTTAACACATGTAATCAAAACCAGATTTCTCGAGTCGCTCATTTTGAAAATGAAGTGAAATATTTTGATCCTCGTACTGCAGACAGATACAGTAGCATCCAAAAAGTTTAAAAACCTCAATGTGGAATATGGTGTAAATGTCACCACCCTTATTGTGATCTGTCCTTTTTCTGAATCTCCTGGAAACCAGATAAAGGCCATTTTACACCCAGCTTCACACAACTGTTTGTCTGCGACAGAGAGCTAACAGATGGGTGGCAACAACATCTTTGGTTGTGGAAACAAACAACAGAAGCACACAGCAAAAAGTTGACGTGTAGGAAAAACAAAAAACGTCTGAACGAAAATAGGATGGTAAAACTGCGAGCCTTGAGAAAGACGTCAACACGCTGTGTTCCTCAGTGGATTCAAACGTGGATGGTTGGGAAAGCTCCTCGTGAAACCTACAGCTCACTCGACGGCATTCAAGCAAGCTTGCTGACAGCTTTTTTTCTGCAGTATATACAACTTAGTGTTAACCCTATGAGAGATCAGGCAGTTCATCCAGTGAAAAAACATTAAGGCTTAGCTAGAAAACGGTTTTTGCTGAATTTTGGATCACTCACAAATTCATTCAGACTTGCTGTCTCACTAAAGGCTGTAAGAATTGTCTTTAATGGCACTTCCATGGTCTAGTGAGCAGTCCTGTTGTAAAACCATGAATTCTGTTATCTACATATCTACAGATTTTGATGTCTGTATAAATTAAAGGTCAGCATACTTTGGATGTTCTGTACGCAGCAACGCGAGTTCCATTCAATATGCTGACCCGAAAGACTGAAACGCACCCAGGGCTTGCGTGTAACGAAGCCGCTTCGAGCCGCATCACTGATCAGCATCAGTATCAGAGTGTTTTGGATCAGCGCCTTATGAAGTCATTGTTTGGTTCAGCTCTCCGCTCTGAAAGGCTTTCCTACAAACAGGCCTGACGCAACATGAGGGCAGACGACACAAAGTTTGGAGCAGAGATGTGTGTGGAAACAAAACAAGAGAAAACTTGATGTGCACAAGATAAACAGCCCCAACGCCTACGCAGAGAAGGAAACAGCTAACATCTACAAAAAAAAGCTCAACTCTACAGCTAAAAATCAAATCTATTTCAAAGATAAATTCATCAAAAATAAAGCAAATAAGCTCAAAAAGTTTTCAAGTGACAGATGAAAGGAAAAAAAAAAACAGAGGACATTTAACTTTCTACACACTAAAAATCACTGACAGAGAATCAAACTCAGGTGACAACAGCAGCACTGAAAAAAAAAAAAGACTTACATCCCTTTCCTGTCATACAAATTATTCTCAGGGATTGTGTTAGTCTTCTATTTGATTTCCCTCATTGCTTTTGCTAAACTATGTCTTAATTTAGTAACTGCATTGTTCTTTGTACACATAATCTTTCAGTAATCTACCTGCTCCGATTTAAAGCACATTTGCTTCATCCCAGCGACAGAGGATGAACTTAATGATACCTGAAGGTTTGCCACAACAAAACCGCTTAAAACCACTTCTGATGGACACGGGCGTAACACGGACGCCTGTAAGATCGGAACAGGCGTCGTTTTGATGGCGCACACAGGACTTTCACTAAAAGTCATCCAACCATCGATTTTTTTTTTTTTTTGCGAATAATTTCCTTGAGTCAAATGTCAGAGCTCATCACGTACGTGTCGGGGGAAGATCGTCATGTTTTTATAGACAACAGTGTTAAATAACTTCTTTTCAATAACCGTATGCTTCAATGATCTAAAAACTCTAAAAAAGATAGAACTATAATTCAAATATAAATAGAAATAATTGATTGTCATTTCTTCACTTACAGAATAACGGTTTAAAGTTTCAAAGTGAATTTAACTAAACTACGAACAATGTTATTATCATGTGTGCATGAACAGAAATCACTGCGGGAGTTAGAGAAAGAAGTAGCTTTAAACGGTTTTCCCTCCCACGCTTACAATGACTCCACACATCAGACCAGCAAAAGTTTAAGTTTCTAAATCTGTACAAATTGTTGCCCCCCGCTGCTGCAAATAGAATGTCAAACAACAGACATCAGGAAAATAAAAATAAAAGTTTGCATATTTTACAAAAAAATAAAAGACACATTGTGTTTCAACTCTTCCTTGAATCACCCTGAAATGTCCAGAATGCTTTTCTTTTTAAAAAATAAGAATTTGTTATATTACGTGCACAAAAATAATGCTCTGGGTCTTTTTCCTCCTCTCTTAAAATTTTTTTCTTAGTTTTTTTTTTTTTAACTTCTTGTGTTGTTCCTTTTTTTGTTTCAGTTATCAAAATAGATCAAAGCTTCTTGAAGAAAGAAGATTCCCACCTTTGGTTGATCAACTCTTGAGGATGTGAGCAGTAAAGTCCAACAATGTGAGTGTTGTCCTTTTTCTTTAATTAAAAAACAAACAAACAAACAAACAAACAAAAAAACAAATACAGACACACACACATGCACGCAGACACACACACACACACACACTCACACAAACACAAATGTTCCTTTTGTTATCCATGTTCAAGTCCGGGTGCTTGGTGATGGTATGGAGCACAGTTCTCTTCCAGCTGAATCCTGTTTGGTTGGATTCATCTTGTGCCCTCTGCCCCACCCTGCTGGGAGCTGCATGGAAAACACACCCAGTTCAGCACGTTCAGATGTACCTACACCACCACAGTGGTCATTTCTACACACATGTCCAGTAAGCACGTTATTACGCGGAAAAAAATGGTTCTCTGAAATTGCTGTACTTTAAAATGGCCGCATAACGCTGTGCTTCAGCTCTCTCCAGGTGGGAACTTGCAATATTAATTACGTTAAATTAATTGTGTTTTTGAGCTTCTCAACGTTGACTTGTTAATTGCATGCTTTTCAGCAAAGTAGTAACGGTATGCTTCACTTGAAGAACATGGCTTGACATTTCGGGAAATAAGCTCATTCACGTCGATACCACTCTCATGTCTGTCTGTTCAGTAAGAAGCCAGCAGCTTAGTTAGTTTAGATGGGAACCAGCAGGCAACAGCCAGCCTGGCTCTATACAAAGGCAACAAAATCTGCCTACAGGTACGTCTAAATCTCATTAATTAACTTTTTAACTATTTCTTGTTTGCTTAACCTGTGTGAAAAGTGTGAAGACTAGTTTTTTTGGCTCTGTCGGTCTTGGTTGCTCGTAGCCTGACAATCTTCTCGTCTAACAAGAAAGCAAATAATCAGAGCCAAAATGTAATTTCCCCAACACTCAACAGTATATCTTCACATGCTATCAGACATGCTATCACCCCTGTCATCAGGTTATTGATGCAGCCCAAAACCTTAACATGTCTTAACATGTCTCAAATGAGAAAATGATTCATGCTTTTCATAGTCGCATCAGTCGCTACCAAAGAATGGACCTTGAAATGTATTAGAACTGATTTTTTATACTTAAAATTAGTTTGATTATTTTTTTAATTAAATTAGTAGGTTTACTTTAAAGTTAAGCTCCTGAGATTTTCTAATGTAACATTAATTGTGCCTGTCTGTCCAATCAGTTTCTCAGTGTTTTCCCTTTAATTGTAACGTCACAGTCAGACCAGTAAGAGTGCAGGTTTATCAAGGGAAAAAATGTCTGCGCTGTGTGTTTTGTCAATAACAATCAGGTTTTTTTAGTAAAAAAAAGGAAAAAGAAAAGGAATTATCGTACCCTTTTATACAGGTCGGTCACGCTGATCATGACTGTGTCTTAGGCTTTTTAAAAACATCAGCTTACGTTTTTTTGCTATTCTCAGGAAGGAGCAGAGAAAACTCTCACCTTAATTTCACTTGGTGTGTTGGTACGAGTAGTTTGTGTGTTCTGCAGGAGTCTCCATGGCTACCTGTTGCTGTTGACCGCCATTCTCCTGAAAAAAAAAAAAAAAGCAGACTATTCAAAGATAATTCATGACAATGTGTGTCACTCAAATAGATTTTTATAAAAGAGGCAAAGAAGAGGACAGCCTGTATTTTCCCCATCATATCAAACACATTATCCTAAGTTTGAGTGGATGCAGCAAACAACAAACAGTCAGATTTTACAGGTCAAATCTGTTAACTAAAAGCCCATACAAGCTGCAGGATGTATTTACTAAAAGAGATGTGATTAAAGGAATAATATGTAGAAAATTTCAATTGTTGTCTCAATGGTTGGGAGAGAGAGAGAAAAATGCTGCATACTGTGCTTTTAGTATTTGTCTTGTGCTGTAATTGAAGGAGTGGCTGAGGTTGATTGCTGAGACTAACCCATGTCTACCTTTACACCATCCAGCCTGCTCCACCCTCTCCTCTGCTCGCCTCACACTTGATCTCACCCATTCAATAACAGCCTGAGTTTACGGTTTGCTACTGGGCCCCTTGCCATTCATAAACCGGCACTTCATTTTCTCATTCATCGTGTTGCTCAACCTGCAGGTTCCCACCACTGTTACTGTGCTCTACCTACCAAAAAAATGACTCAAGACTGCCTGCAGGCTCAGATGCTCTCCTGTAGAGCATCCAGCCAGGATGTGAAGTCTGTGCCAAAAAAGTCCATAAAATGATCCTGGCTGTCATTGATGAGAAGACTCCTGTAGCTGAACAATGGAGGAGCTAATATAGACCCACACTATGTGTTTGGACAGCATACTGCACTGTGTCACAGGAGGAAGTAGAATATATTAATCAAATAATTCAAAAATAAAACGTAGACTGCTAATGTAGGCCCACTCTGCCTCATCGCCTTTTTTTTATTAGTGCAAGAAGAATTACTTTAGTAACATTTCATATCTTATAAAGCTCAGCTCCCAGAAGGTTGCTGGAGATATTGGATATTTTATTGAAGGATGTTTTAACTGCACTTTCAGATTGAAACAGCTAATAAAAAAGTTGGTGGAATTTCAATTTCAATGTTAGGGTAGAAGACGCACTGGAAGCCAGAAAATATGAGAAACTTTAAAATTCACAAAAGGACTGAGGTGAGTCAAAGGAAAAAAAACCCCAAAACAAACAAACAAAAAAGAAATACATAATCATTTTTAAAAATCTATTTGAGTTTGTCATGTCAAGTTTCAGCAAAGACAAACTGAGGAATGGTGCTACTGCTTTTTATCCCATGTTTTCTGTTTCATCTTTTCAAAATAGCCCATGAATCAATATTGCTTTTACACCAAATCACAATCTGGCATCAGAAAAAGGCAAAATCACTGACTGTTTTTTTGTATTCACAGAATACCACAGACATACACCTGCCTCTACCTGTCATGCAATATCACACACACACCCCTTTGTGGCACACAGTTGGCAGTTTGAATCATCACCTCTCCCACATTTGTTCCCCAACCCTGCCACTCCTTAAAATACATACAAATTTGACTTGGTAAGCTAAAAACAACAATCGTTAAATTCTTCCTAGTGAGAGTTTTAATTATTAGCCACATGCTTAATGGAAATACTAAACATGACCAGCTGAGGCTGAGGTTCATACCTCTGGGACACTGGAGGGAGGCACTGTGGTGAACTGGGGTATGAAGGTCCCCTGCATAGTTGTGTTGGCCGGAATATACTGTAGGGAAGACAGAGAGGAAAACACTGACATGAATAGCTGACCAATAACTGAGCAATTTCAGGGGAACTGTTTATTATTTTTGTTTTCTTTTTTGCCTTTTGTATGAGTGTGTGTGTGTGTGTCAGAGTGTGAGCAGTTACTGACTGTGCCCGTGCTGCCCAGGGACAGGTGGCTTAGCTGCTGTGTGAGAGGTCCCATCATGGACGTGGGCTGGATGGACATGGCGTGATCCATCGTTGGGGTAAGAACTGTACCCTGTGAATGCATAGAAAAACACACACACACACACACACACACACACAATAATGATGCTCATTAAGTCATCAACATTTGGCTCCAGTGCAACTCAAACCACATCTGGGTTACATTTACAAAACTTTTTGCTTTTCTGCAATTGGATAACTATCCCATCCATCCAAGGCACATGTGTGTAAATTTTACATGAGAACAGGAAAATGTGGTGGATACTTACAGCTGGCTGCATGAGGTATGACTGATGGTGCATCCAGGACGGGCTGTGTACCTATAGATCAAGAGACACATCATAAAAACTCATTTGTAAAATTCCACTGCTGCTTTCACAGTCCCCGAGGTCCTTGTAGTCATTATGTAAGTAGGTGTAAGGACCCAAAGAAAGGCTCTCTTTACTTTTACAGCACATTAAGGCTTAACACAGTCTGTATGGCTTTCAAACAACTTAATTAGAATCTTAAAAACAATCTCACCTGGTAGGACGAGACAGGAGAATGCATGTAGGGTGAGAGGGAAGTCTGGGTGATCATTCGGTTCGGAGTCAGACTGTAGGGTGAGGAGTAAAAGCTGACAGACAGAGAAAAGTGGGAAGAAAACATGAGGACAGCCACACCACGACAACACATCGCAGTACATCTCCAACTACACTGACAATATAAGCATTGGTGGTTCAGTGGTAGAATTCTCGCCTGCCACGTGGGAGGCCCGGGTTCGATTCCCGGCCAATGCAAACCTTTAGTTAGGGCAGCTGTGGCCTCGAGATTGGTGAAGCTTCTTGTGATCAGAGGGTTGCTGGTTTGAGTGTTAGAGTGAAAAATGCCCTGCCATTAGCTGGCTGATGTGCCTTGAGCAAGGCACTTAAGCCCCAATTTGCTCCCTGGATGCTTGATGCAGCCCACTGCTTCTGTGTGTTTCACTGCATGTAATTTGCTGGGTGTTGCATGTGTGTTCAACAAAGGATGGGTTTAATACATAAGACAAATTCAGTGTGTGTATGTAAAAATATATATACTGCCAATAAAGTGATTCTTAGTTCTTCTTAATTTCTGTGTTCCTGCAATGTCCAGCAGAGGGCAGCACTTTACAAGAGTTTGAGTACTCAGTTACTGTAATTTCCTTGAGGGTTGGGACTGTTTTCAGTGAGTTCATGCATACCACTCACCCATTTTGTAAGGCTGTGGGGTCATACGCAAGCGTCATTCCTCCCTGGGAAAACAATACACAAGATTCAGAACCAGTGAAGTCATGCAAACTCCACTGCAGTCTGTACTAAAACAGTCAGCTAGGACACAGTTAGAATGATCATGTTCAAAACTTTCAAACATTTTCTTGCTTTGATTTCCGGCAAAGTAATGGAACACATGACAACCGGAAGTTCACTGTAAGAATCATGAGATAAAAGTGGCAATCTCACCGCATCTCCGTCTCTAGCCCAGGGCCTTCCATTCTGGAGGTACTTCCCCTGGTTCTGCCTCTTCTTCTGACCTCCATCTGCAAACTTACATAATAAGGGCTCTGTGGGCACTGTGAAAACAACACATCAAACAAGAAAGTGAATTCAATGATCACCACAGGGAACAAAAACACTGAGCTCTGGCATCAACAACAACAATATCAGGTTCCTATAATGCAAAACAAAACTTTCCACGTACCAGGCACTCCTGGTGGAGTCTTGATGAATTTGCCATTGAAATGCTGAATTATGGCCTCACACTTCTCCGTGGACTCCATTCTGAAATGCAAAGTCGAACTGAATCCTGGAGCCAGAATTGCAGACAGACTACTTTCTATTTCACACAAAACCATGTAGCGGAGCAGTGTATTAAAGGATGGCGCTACAGTCTCACCGGGCAAATCCCACTCCACGGCTGGTCCCATTAGCATCTCGGAGGATGCGTGTGGAAATGACCTGGCCAAAGGACTTGAGCATGCTCTCTAGCTCTTGCTCATCCATAGATACTGGCAGGTTGGAGATGTAGAGGTTGGTGGGGTCCTGTTCTTGTTGCTGTAGTTAATGACATGGACATGAGTTCACATCTCTAAAAGATATGATTCTTTTTGTTTCATTGCAATACCAACATGTGTTGGTGCAGAAGCTACAGACATATGTAACCATTATTGTTGTAATTATTCCAGTAGACTACACATTGCTGCTTTCATGTGTCTCACTGGAGGATGTGAGCTCAGGGTACTTCAATGTAAATGTAAAAAAGCCAAATCATTTATTCTAACACTTTCAAACATTGTTGCCAATGCATTTGCATTTGCAAATGGAATTTTTTTTTGTCACTTTCAAAATCTTTTCCACGCAGGAGAAATTCCTGTGTAGGCAGTAGTGTGACCTGTCTTTCCATCAACACCCGCAATCAGTATTCACACATTAATGCTTCACCATATCTGTACAACATGTCAGCACCATTTTGAAAAAGGTGTGAAAACATTTTTTTTGTTTTGTTGCTCAACCAATAAACTGAAATCCTGAATAATTTGTCATTCATGTGGTGCAAGTGTCATTGCCTCAACTGAAGCTGTCTGACTTTTTAAAATCCACACATAAATATACTGAGACATGCAAATATGAATTAAGTAACACATTTTGGGGGAATGTTGTCTAATTAGGAGCTCTTGATATGTGATATTCAATTAAAAAGCAGGGATTATTCACAGACTTATTTTGTGGCACTAGCTTGAAAGTGAAACCTTGTGTGACTGTGCAGAAGCAGACAGGAAGTCAGGCATGAAGTTAAAGAGTACAGAGAGCAACAGGAACCTGGCAACCAGGAGAAAAGAGGCTGGGCTACAATGAGGGGAAGGGAAAACAGAGAGTGAAGGAAGAGGCCAGAGCAGAAGCAGGGTGGGAGAAAAGAGTAGCTTAAAAAGGCTGATATTTTGTACAGAAGGAGGGAACTGACAAAATAGGAAGTAGTGGGAGTCTTGAGTAATTTGGGTAATGAAAGAGGAGGACGACAGAAAAGAGCAAAGAAGGAAAAGAGGATGAATGAATGCCTGCTAATTAACCGCCTCTTCTCCTCCAACCAAATATTTTTTATCTCATGTCCCCTGTTCATTACATTTTTTTACTATCAGATAGCTCTGCAACTGTCAGATGCACGTCAAACAGTTCAAGGGATAATCATTTGAACTAGTCTGACCCCTCAAACAGGCGAGGACAGCCAGGATCCAGATGCTAGTACAGGTTGGCACAGGAGTTCAGCCAAGTGCAACAGGGTCACAGTAAATTTATTGGTCTGACAAAAAAAAACAAAAAAACTCAAGGTATGTATGGCATTTTTGTGCCAACGGTTATCTTAAATGAAGATTTACTGCCTATTATGAGTATCGTGTTCTTGGCCTTGGGTCACCTGGCAAAGAGGTAACCTATTTTCTGTGATTGTCGTCATTCTGGGTGCGTCAATACAACCATTATGTAACACAGTGGCACACTGCAGACGAGACTAATGGAGTTCAAGGCTTAATCACAAAGGAACAAAAAAAACCCGCCTTTTTATCTTTTTATTTGCCTTTTACCTCACCTAGCACACACAGTATCCCATTTCATATTCAAACAAATATTCATCCTGTTGTAGATATGAAGCCAGCCCAGGCACAAGTGAATGGGATTCGATGAGTGCATTTTTTTGCACGTCAAGCTCTAGGTGAGCCTCGTCTGTTGAGGTGTGTCTCTGTGTGTTTGTCAGATTTGCCTGCACGAGCTGACGTCTGAGTTAGAGCAGGGAGGTGCTGGGAACTAAGAAATGATCTATTTTTAACTCATGCCATGGTTCCACTGCCCCGATGCAAGCAGCTCCTCTGGGCCTGCAGCCTGGGGGCCAGGGTGGCCTGTTCAGGGACCGACCATACTCTGAGGACACAGGGTGCAAGGTGTGGTTCATTCTGTTTGTGAATAACACCCTGCAGCAGCCATGGTGAATGTGCACACAGGAGAAACTGCAACTTAAAGAGGTTGATATCAAACTGATTTTAGACTGACCTGACCAGAGGTAACCCAGTGTCTCTGACATGGCTGTGTATATTTAGGATTTTATAGTGGTTATCAACACCTCTGACTAAGCACATGTTGTCTGGGGAGTCTAGTGTTAGTGTCAGGTTGCACTTGTTGGGTATTGAGATACACAGGATTGTGTGGCACTCTTACAGAGTAGGTGCAGTAAGACGGGGTTTAGTTGCACCGGACTGGTTCAGGTCAGCTGCAAGCATGGATCTGTTACCGTTTTCCTGGGCTGGTCTGAGGGAGACCCTGGTATTGCATTGCAGTGGGTGTTTGGGTGCAGAATAAGAAGGAGGGGGCAGGGACACTGGGGTGGAGTGCATTAAGGGTTGGTGTCAGCCCCAGGCCTGGACCCAGACGACGGACAATGCCAGTCTATTGTGCCTGTCCCATTGACAGTGGGTGTAGTGGCACCCTCCCCTGGATTCCCTCAATGGGGAGCCTGAGAGCCAGAGGGATCAGCTTAATGGGCCGACAAGAGTTGCTTTGACTGCAGACACTTGGACAAAGAGCTCAGAACAAGCGCTACAACGAGAGCAGGTTAGCAACATACACAAGAACAGAGACGAGGGCGTGAGAGGAAAGGATAGGGAAGGTGTTGAGGAGTGCGAAGAGGAAACAGGAGACAATGAGGAAGAAGGGGAAGGTAGTAAAGGATTAACAAGGAGGGTGGTGATGACAAAAAACTGATTAAAAAAGGGGTGTAATTCTGCTCTCAACATTTATGCTTCCATCAAGACCATTATTGGCACAAGTTCAGCCAATGAAGGATAATAGACGCACGCCTCCCTATAAAACTCAGTTTATCTTGAGCCTTTGCCAACAGGACACTTGATGCCAATCAGGTCACTGCATGTACCTTTTGCGTGATAGAGTGGGTTAGTTTGTGCTTATGGAGACAGGGACCACGACCATGACATTTTAGAGAAGGGCCAGAGAATAATGCATCATAAGGTGATAAGAAGTGGTGGTTGTTTAACAGAACTGATCCCGAGTTTGCTAATTTCTTACTTTGGCCATCTGAGCCTGGACCCCACTGGACTTCAGGGCTGTAACAGCTTTCTGTGCTGCTGCTGGACTGTCAAAGTCCACAAAGCCATACCCTGTGAAACAGACAAATAAGTATTAAAATAGCTGTGATCTTATTAGGTTTGAAGCTATGTGCTTTCACGCTGAGAATTAGATAAGAAAATCAATATGACCTTCTCTATTTGTATGTAAAATACGAGGCTACAGTCAGGTGACTGAAGACTGGAAGCAGGGGACACGGCTAGCCTGACTCTGTGCAAAGACCTTTTGTAAACAAGATATTGAATGCTAATTTATGAGCTTTAGAGGTGCTAACAGATAGATTTTCTTACTTTTGGTCAGAGCCAGGCTAAGTGTTTCCCGCTAAGGTGAGCTAACCTAATCAACTCCTGCCTGTAGCTTAATATTTCGCATACAGGCAGTGTTTCCCAGGACCCTTTTTACTCCCATAAATAATGCAAAATAACTATTCATTCCTTTATTTTGAAATTTTATTTTCAAATTATGGGTTTGTTTCCACTTCCTTCACGTCCTCTCTGTTATGTGTTTCTGAGATCGTTAGTGCTGAGACAGGTAAAATCCATGCAGCACTCAAATATCTTTCCATATTCTAGGCAGATGTTTCATTGTCTATTCAATATTAAGTGTATTTATTGTACAGTTGTAATGTCAGTCTAGCTTGTTGGGAAATTTGCCTTGCTAGTTGTGTTAAACTCGTGAGCCTAGCTAGTTTGCTATAATCCACAGATACACAGAGGACAGATGTGAAGTGACAACAGCGTTACCAAAATGATGAAATACTTTAATAACCAAGCAGCACGATGCAAAATCTTGTTTAAACAACAAAACTCACCTTTACATTTGTTGGTGGTTTTATCCAAGATGGCCTTTGTCGACACAATCTTGCCATACCTTTGGGGGCAGGAAAGAAAAAAGAGAACAGAATCAGTGACCACGTGACTGAGGGATGGCGTGAGGAATCTGCTACTACCATGTGCGTACCAATCCCGTCACGTCTCCTCAGGCTGCATGACTACAGGCGTAAACACATACGTACTCTTTCACGCAATCAATTGTGTCAATCAAGCACCACAGAAAACTCTGTCTGCCTCCACCCTTCTGTCTTTGTTTGCTGGCGGAGGCTGTTACAACAGCTCTATTTCCCTAGTGTTGTTTGTGACAGGCAGGAGACAGCACCCCAGGGCCAAAAGCTATTTGTCCCAGGCATGTCTTTACCACACACTAACACACAAACACACAGCTCTCCCAAAAACTGCTCTGCTGTGGGGTATTTTTGGTTCAAATAAAGCTTTAAAGAGTTGTCAGTACCAATGTTTGACTCAGAAAGCAGAAATATTGACTTTCAAGAGAACTCATTGTATGATTGGTCCACACACAAAAGAAGTCATAGGGTGTATGAAACATAAGTGAGTCCTAGCCTGTTGTTTCAGTCCTGTTGTTGTCAATATGAAAACATGACAAAGACCAATTAGTAGAAGAGGAGGATCAATTTATGCGTTGATGCAGTATCATGAAATATTCATTGTATGAAAATCAACTTAAAAACAGTTAAAGCATAATGTAAGATGTGGCAACTAATGGAATGCAGTGTTAAAAGACAGTACATCGGCAATGTACCATATGATAGATCTGCCATTGTCTGGTGCATTTAGCCAGCGAGGGAGATTGGAGTTCCTCTGTTTGGGCGACATGGCGTCTGAGCGGAATGTACACTGTAACCTGATGCTTCACCCCTTCGGTTCGCCTTCCTTCCCACCACGTCCCTCTCCCTCTCTCTGTTTTTCCACCCTCACACTGCAGCACACCGCTGGGTCCTAAGCTCCCACCAAGTTTCAGCGGACATTTGCCCAAATGACTCACATCTGACTAGACGGTCACAGCAGAGACCGGTTTCACAACTTAAGACTGACGCCAGAGTTCAAAGTGTTTACGCTGTTGATCCTCTGACCTTATCTTCTCTAAAATGTACATTCACATTTAGCCTATGCATCTTTTAGGGAACAAAAACAGAAGCAGATTTACATGTGAACAAGCTTCATGTGCCATTATGTGATATTTTCAAAATCAATCAGGCGTGCAAAATGTAATGTTTAAAAATATATCAACGTTAAGGAAACCACACCATATTTGTAGTTAATCAATGTGGTGTCCACGTGTGTGTAGCTCAAATGAATGAACCATATCAAAGAAGTTCCTCTTAACTATAAACATTTGAGTAAAACTGAAGCACAACTCGCAACAGTTTCAGGAACAATGTCTTCTCACAGATATTAAGCATCAGAAAGGGCTTCTTTAGAAGATTTTGTACTGCTGTGGACACACAAAAATCTAACAGTTCCTTTGAGACCTTTTACTAAAATTAGTCTGATGAGAAAATGTCAGTAGGACTGAAGATATACAACTGCAAACAGTACAAGTGCAAATGAAATATTTTTGTGGACTATAAAAAATATATAAAGGCATTATTTTATGTAACAATCAATGATTAGAAAACACCACAATTAAGGACAAAAATGCACACCAAGCAAAAGTTTGGTCCGCATCCATACATTACATCTATGTACACTACTAATATTATATTGAAAATTGGAATAACAATTTAGTTTTCATGAGTTTAAGTCTGCGCAAAAACCTAGAACACTTTTTTTTGTAATTTTACTGAAAATAGCTCAGCATCCAGGCTTACAAGGCTCACATGAAACAACAGAAACTCAATTCATTCTTATCACCATAAACTACAGTAAATGATGGGGGGGCTTCACACTGATTTGCTTCTGTAGCTAATGATAACTTTATCATGAGTTCCACTTATGACTCTGTTTTCAAGCTCCACACTCCAGAGTGAAAAAGTCCCATTGAACAGCTTGAGATTTCATCAGAAGCATAACGAAGAAAAATAAAAGCTGTGTTTCATGTTTTTAACTGAAAAGATACGTCAGGGGAGTTCAAAGGTCTGAAGGCAGTGACTGCGTGACCTTCCGCTTACCTCAGCCCCTATGCGGCAGAACAGCAGCCCACCGCACTGTGGAGGCCACAGAGACCCAAGGACAGCTCTGACCCATATACAGCTGTCTGACATTCTTTCCCAGTAGGCTATGCTACTCTTTGCCCACTCATTTAAGTTTCCCCTCCAAGTGCAGCCCTCCCGCCCACCCCCAAAGCCTGCGTCCTCTCTCCACTTCTCCACCACCCCACAATGACTTCTCTGTCCACCCACTGCTTTTACTCCCGAGTCCCTGTGTTTCACATACCAACCGCAGCTTTCAGGTTTTCTCTGACTGTTCCGTGTGTGCACAGTGCACCCACACTCAAATATTACACATTATTATCAGATACAAGCCATGTAAATTTGTTCTGCGGATTAGTTAGATTTCCTTATGCAGTGTCAGAATGGTCAAAATGAAAAAATGAGTCATACTATAGCGGAAGAGGCTTTGGTTTTAATATTTTTAAGTCATGTTTTATTAGTTATGTCCAGTCCTTGTTCAGGGAGGCGTGCTGTTATTGTGAACAACCCATGGAAATGATGGACGCATGGCTAAAGTTCACATATTACATCTGTGACATACAGCACAACCCTGACTTGCAGCACCCAAAACCAGTGGGTGCTTTTTTTTTTTATTTTTACTGGGTTGTATCTATGTGTGTCTTTGTGTTTGTAAAGCCAAAATATTATAGAGACTCAGCTGTTTGTCTCAGGGTATGTAAATCTTGGTTTGAGGCTGTTGAGCCTCAAAAAACATGGAGGGTTAGATCAGGACATGAGGAGGCAACAGGCTGTACCCTTCTCTGGCCCCTTCGCTCCTTCTTTACCCCTGACCGGTCTTTTCTGCATTTGTTCTTTCTTTCGTCTCTTTCCTTCTAAGGATCTACCATTTTGCTGACGGTTTCTTGTGTTCCTGTGATTGTCAAGATTTAATCAAACTGACTTTAGTTGTGGTAATGCAGCATCCTTGTTCACAAACCGCTTTTCCTTCCTTCCTGTCTAAACAGCTCCTTTTTCTGAACATTAAATTATGGCCTTAAAGAATTTAATTTTGTGTGTCCAACAGATGAAGAGCATAGCTCCAGACAGCACGGATGTTATCTGCTCATGAGAACTCTTTCTCTAATGCAGTGTCAAAGATAACTGTTTAAGAAAACTTGTCCTAGTTATTGTGGACTGGGATGTACTGCCAGCTATAGTCAGACTTTAGTGCAATTCATTATTATTATCAATAGGATGGTTCCGGTTCCATTTTTCAGACATTGTGTAATATACTAAAAATGATTGCTAAATCTGCTGCATCTCTGCATCATTCATGTAAGGTTCAGATATAACAAAAAGCTCTAATGCCAGCCATGGACATGTCTGGCATAATTCTTTTATTTTTCTAAGTAATACTTTGCCTTTGGCCTTTCTATCTGCATAGTTAACACATTTTCAACGGGGGGTTGTGATAAATAGAGGAAGGGTTGCTGGTGGGTGAAACAGGGTGAATCTTGTCCCCATTATGAGAGACATTTACACACTAGGAACATCATTTTAATTCGTTCTGTTCCTTGACACATTCCAAAGGTCACACCCACAGTTCCCCTTCACACAGTGAAATTGTATAAAGTGAAGCAGATGTCCTCCTGATAAATCCTGAGCTTCATCAGAGCTGTCTAAAAAAATATTTAAGAAGCTAATGCTTAAATTCTATTTTCTCTGAAGCGTTCCCTCAGTCCTGTCAAATTCTTAGCTACAGTTTTAAATTTATGCTGCTTAAATACGCCACGATATTTGCTGTAGTGACATTACAGGGCTCACGGAAATGTTTAAAATTACTGAAAGCTGCCTTTCTGATCATTAAAGTAAAAGAAAACACCTATGCTTCAATACAACACAATGAAGAAATCACCTGCAAAGCTTGTGCTTCTCAAGATAATTTACAAGGCAATAATAGCATACAGGAACCATCAGTGCAGTGAAATGTCCATGTAGCTGCCTTAAACGTCATAAAAAAACATATTGTGTTTGTATCCATACAAAAAAATTATTCTTGCTGAATACCAGCCCAGAGCAGTGACTTCCGAGAGTCTCATCGCTATGAGGTTATGTCTGTCAAGAAATAGCTAAACCAAGTAAAAACTCCTAAATTGAAGAAAACGCATGTGAACGAATTAAACAAACAAGTCAGAGCACAAAATCGATTTTGGTGTCACATTCTTGAGACACAATCAGCATCATAAAACACGTCTGGTGAAAAAAGTTTTAAAAACACTCACGGCTGACACAGCTTGACCAGGTCCTGGTCAGTGGTTCCCGGATGGAGCCCGCGAATGTATAGGTTAGTTTTACTCAGCTGTTCCCCTCCCCCGCCGCTGCTGTTGCTGCTGCTGTTGGTGTTGGGACTGGGGGGTGCCATCTGGTGGCCGGAGGACACATAGGCCTGCTGCGATAAAAAAGAAACATTAAGTTTAGTTTACTGTGCCTGAACACACAACTGAATATTTCATATTTTCAAACTATGGACAAGTACAGTGACTTAAAAAGTGTGAAAAACTCAAAGAAAATGTTGAGAGTAATCCTGCAAGAGACAGATGATAATGTGGGAGCTGCGAAAAATGATATCATACAGGCCTCATGTCAACACTCACCAATACTGCTTTCTGAGGGGAATGTGGGGCCTCTTGGCTGCCTACTCCATATAGGGAAAAGGGGCCTCTTATGCTTTCTCCATGTTGGGTAACTTCTTTTTCTTTTGGAACCACAATAAGAATCTTGCGGTGCCTATCAAAACCAAAACTCTGAAGATCTAAAACTAACATTTAGTCAGTCTGATGAGGTAGAATTAAATAATAGACTATATGTGAACCAGCTTTTATACTGCAACTCTTTCACTCATTTATCATCTGATCATAAAAGCAAGTATTTCTAAATTAATATCTGTCATCTGCTACAGCTTGCACTTCTATCCGCCCTGAAATTGCAGAAGCCTCAGGTTCCTTTAGACGTTTCTTTCTCAGTTTCTAAAGTCAACAGTTAACAATATCCTTCTTGCATGAGGCAAAAACAGAGTTCAGATCAGCCCACACGACATACAAAGTCCATTTATCAAAAAAAAAGAAGAAATTCAAAGAAGAGAATTCAAAGCATAAGTCTGTTACAACATGACAATACATGGTAACATACTCTCATTGTGACCCTCTATGATGATCTGATATCCACCACTGAACTTTCCGCTTATTTCTTATTTCTTATTTCTTATTTCACACATTGGGCTTTTTTCATCAGGCTATGAGGACTAAGTGCCGGTGAATACAAGTTGTAAACTATGGCAGTCAACTAGTCCATGACTCACCACCAGAAACATGAAAGACTGACATTGTGCAACAACCAGTGCATCATATCATCTCATTCTGGGATTGTGGCTCTCCTTGGAGAAATCAAACAAAATGTTGTGCAACCATGCAGACAACTATTTTTATTGGGCTAAATGTGCTTTCATTATCACTTTTCCTGTCAAGGAAAAAAAAGACCTCTCTCTCCAGGAATAGATCCACTGGCTGTTTTCCAAATAAGACTCAGGCAATAAAACAGCATTACATGAGTGCAGACCAGGCTTGCCATAACTGGCAAATGTTGACCCTGTTTGCTCTGAGAAACTGAGTTAAATCACAGTAATCTAACAGATAAATGTTTTCATTCAGTACTGCATATGATGGAATAGGAACAACTATGCTTTCTGATTGAGTTCAGGGCCGTGAGGCTGGAGAGCCTCATTTGAGAAGCAGAGGCGACCAGAGGACAATGGGCTAATTTCAGGGTAGAGGAGTGGGTCACTGATCAGACTGGTGGTGTTTAGGAAAAGCACGGCAGGACGCCACGGTCACACCAGGACCACCAGCAACATCAACCAATCCTGCTAATTAGACACCATCCACAAGACAAAAAGCCCCTCTAACACAGCCCCTGACCTCTACTTTGTCAGCAGCATAGTGGCCACATCAACAACAGGCTCATTTCATTTCCCTAAAGATAATGCTCCCTTGCTTGTTTGATGAAAACGCAACCCAAAGAATAGAGTTGTATGCGTGTGTTCTTTACTTTCACTTTGTTCATTCCAGCGATATATATAGTCCATCAGAAAACAGACATAAGCAGCAGAATGTACACACACAGAGACTTAGCCATCAAAGTCCAAGACATTTTCAGTTTGGCTCATGGTGATATTTAGTGATATTTAAGCATTCATACCTTTGTCACTGAACTGAACAGCATTGTCAACATCACAGCAAAGAAATCCCAATAAACTCAATTAAAGTTAAAAAGTGCTGATAGTGCTTGATAAAGTCAAATAAATCCAAGTCAAATAACTGTTATTGGAGTTTTATTTTAAAAACATTATTTAATCGATTAAAAAAAAAAGCTTAAACCCAGTTTGAAAACTATAGTGTTTTCCCCTCTTACTGTGATACTGACTATATGTGTAGTACAGAAGTATTTGTGGATTTGCTTTGTTTTTTTCTCCATTTATCATATGTATTAGTCCATTATTAGATTCCTTGTGATGCTGACTCTGTAGGTGTTTTAGAGGAAGCTGACATGCAAATTGAACGATATATGTGTGTGAGAGAGGGAGGGAGAGAAAGAAAGGCGGCACACATAGGATCAAGAAACAGGGAGGACGGTGAGTATGGAGGGAATGAAACCTTTATAAGCCCAGTGTCACTTTACAATTCTCTGCTTTAATTTCATTCTTGCATAGAATGTGAAACAGCAACACAGAAATCCTGCCCTTAATTCAAAGCAACACACAAACTAGCTTTAAAATCAACACTTTCTGACAGTGCCAACAAGCATTATCCTTAATAAGCTTCTCCAAGAACAGCTATTGAACTGAATGTATGACTGAATAACTGACTGTATAATCCAGTACACACAGTATGTCTTGCATTGTGTCATTTTGTCCATACCCTTTATATTTGACTAATAGATGAAGTACAATCCATGTAATTTAAAAAAGATAAAAGGTTTGTTTGTTCCTGTCACACCATAACATTTTCAGGGCCGGTGAAAAACACACAAATACAGAACGAGCCTGTCTGTAAGAGTTTATCTTGTCACAGTGTAGTTCATGATGAATACGTTTTTGGAGGCAGCTAAATTGTGAATGAAAGAACAGGACAGCAGAGACGTATAATCTTTTCGACACACTCTTTGCCAGAGTGCCAAGTCCCAATCAAGCTCCAGACTGTACCAGCAAATCATTGCAACAAAGCCCCTTAAATCACAAGTCTGCAACCACACAAACACATTCATGCATACTCACATGCACAAAAACACACATGCATATGCACACATTCAGTTATAGCATGCTTGATGGCAAACATCTTTTAGAGCTGCACAGAACCTTTAGTCAAAATATATTGTTTATCATATCATTTACTACAGAAAGAAATATCTTGTGAACATCTTGTAATTTCTGTTTTAATAAAAGTAGAAATTGGAATTAGAATTGCTCAGGCACTTACATAACACTCTCATATAAAACTCTTCATTATGTAAATAAATGTAAGTACAAAAGTACGTCCAGTTTTAATGCTTTAAATTCACAGTGCTATAAGGTTCAGTTTGTGTTCAGTTCTTGTCAATGGAGTGGGCCCCAGCCATGAATGCATGTGAGAGAAGTGGTTTCGGTGGAGATGGGGCCCTGTTCACTCCAGTGAAAGTCACTCATGATTTCACATGGATTTCACTTCCCGGGCATAAATTTACCCAAACTTCTGCACTGTGTGGCCCATAGAGCCTACACTTTTGATTCATCATTCTTCAATTCATCATTCTTCAATCATGAGCTCTTCTACTCTTTAAAAATGTTCTCAGACCAAATGTATCAAATCCTGTCATTGAAACAAGTCATTTTGTAGTGTTTGTGATACCACCGTTTTACAGCCATAGGCCGACAGCAGACAGTCACAATGCAAGGTTATGGGAAAATTCTCTTTGGGTCCGTGTGCATCCAATGACAAAGTAATTCCACAGTCTGGTCACTCTGTTCCTCACTGGCTTGGTCCCGGCATGATATGTGTTCGTAAACTGCTTAGAAATATCATTCTAAACACCACAAACTGAACTACTCAAATATAATAACTTGCTGGGGAAAACATAATCTGAAACACTGCTTTCTTCCATTTTTTGGATTAGTTGATGAGGTGCTGCTGAAAGAGCAACAAGAAGATTAGAAATAAATAAATCATGTGTCCAAACTAGGACTGCTACATCCTCTGGGAAATTACAGCGGGCCTGAGGTGATGTCTTAAAATTGTTTGTTTTGTCAGACAAGAAGTATAAAACCCAAAGAAATTCAATTTACAGGAACATAAAAGACAGAGCAGCTGATATTTCCATGAAAGTTTGGTATTTTGGCTTGCTTCAACAATTACGACACTCGTAAACTCTAACATTCAGTCCCCTCTGCAGGTATCAAAGCCAGGTGTTTCTGAATAATACTGAGGAAAACATGAGTAAGAAAAAGTGAGAAAATCGGATCCATCCCATTAAATCTATATTCCCATGATATTTTATTACGGACTTTCTAATCTTAAGGGACGGTGCAAGCATTACACCAAATTATACAGTTAACTTTTTGATAAGCCTTCATGCCCTGAAACTATGTTCTCCACAAAAAATGTTGTTGTTCCATGTTTAAAATTTAAATGTAATAAAACAGCTTAGTGCAGATCAAAGATGCCTGCGCAATTCTGATGATTTCAGTTCAGAAAGACACGCTGGCAATGTGGCAGTTCTCGTTCTCTGCTGAACAGCTCCTGATTCATAACACAAGTTTACTACCAACGGATATTTTTAGAGCCAAAACTAAAGATAAATATCAAGAACATCGTATAAATATAACCACTTCCTCTATCTTGATGTAAACTCACATTGATACGCTGAGGTCTTTCTCTTCATGTTGTTGGTACTGGCTGACTTTAATCTCTCCGCACAACAAAAGTGTATATTTAATCTGCTATCGATGATAAATTCATACGACTTCCATAAATACTCACTACCTTATATCTTTGCAGTCCATCATCTGGATGTCCGATCCATTCTTTTCATGTCTCTGTTTTTATCTCCGTCTCACCCTGTGGGGTTTCTCCGGTTGACCCCAGTCTGACCCACAGAATTCCACGGATTTCCGGACTATTGGGGGGTCCGCCTACCTTCCCATGTCCTGCCTGCCTTTTTCCCACTGCAATGCCTGTCTTCTCCTCCAGCAGGAAAGAAGCATGACTGTCTGACCAGCTGACCGACTGACATGCTAATGCTCAGATTTATAGCCTGGCTGAATGAGGATGCAGCTTCCAGCTTGTATAGAATTACTGCTGCTGAGCTGCCACTTTGCACCAGCTCCACTTTAGGACCAATGAGGAAAATGAGTCATTGGAGAAAGCTTTCTATATTTATTTTTTTCACTTCTGAGGCATCAACAAATATTATTTCAATATAGATATTTAGATATTTCATTCTAAAACGAAATCACTACTAATCTAGTAATCTGTCATACTGCATGTAAAAACATTCACATTCTCATCAACAAGGTCAGATAGAGAAAATTAAAGTAAGAGTTGTAAAAACATTAAATATCTTTGTAAAAATATGAACCTTGTTATGTTAACCAAGGGTTTGGTGAGGACTCGTAAAGCGGCAAGCTGCAGTATTGTGGCAGGCAGGAAATCCTCTGTGTCTGCTCCTGATGTTATCGTGCAGCCATTTGAATGAAGAGCTTTGCATTCCAACCAGGTGACAAGGACACCAAACTCACGTCCAGACTCGTACCTGAATCCTCCTTCCTCAGCCTCTCTAACCCTCCCCTTCCTCTTTTTTTTTCTTTTCATAAGTCCTGACTAATCTTCAAACTGTCTGTCTCTTAATGCTCTTGATCAGAACTTTGTACAAAAACACATGCATGCATTGCTTTCAAGGCAGGTCAGGTGGCCACAGCTCAGGGAAGCTTGGAAACAGATACCTACAAACACTGGCCCTCAGCTTAGCCAGAGATCTAACAAAATGTGAGGCACACAGAGCATCTGGCATCGCTGCACCACTTGGCATCAAATTTCTGACAGCTGTGCTTTCTCCAAGGACTCTGTCTCCCACTCTACCTGTTCACCTTGGCTAGTTCATGCGGCTGGCACAGACATTGGGAATCAATCCAGACTATCTGACACATTAAACAAAGAGATAGATAAACATATACCTGGCGGAGGGCCAGTAGGACAAAGGTGGCTGCACAGGAGGACTCACTGAGAATACACTTCATGCAGCAGAGCAGATAAATGCATAAGAAACTGAGTAGTAGCAAAGTAGACAGCAATTATTTGTGCCTTCAATGTATTTTGTGGTGTGGAGATGTTAAAAACATGCATTTACAAGCATATTTCTGTACAGTAGATTTTTTTGTTACTTAGCAACCTACACATACACCAATATCCAATTACTATTCCAAATCTACTGGCAAGTGTCCATTCATTTGCAAAACATTTTCTTAAAAGTTAACTCAATTGCAGCTGTGTTGCTGCTGTTAATGCACAAGCAAAAATCTAACTTTCTTTTAAATATATTGTCTTTAATTCATAATGGGTTTGTGCCAGGATTAGTTGATCAATTAGTCAACTGAAAGAAAACTGCCATGTAATTTGATAATTGTTATTTTTAAAGCAAAAATGTAAAATATTTGCTGGTTCCATATTCTTAGCTGTAAGGATTGACTGCTTTTCTGTCATTTCTGATAGTATATAACATTTTGGACTGTTATTTAGACAAAAGAAATATTGGGAGATACTATTAATGAGAAACTCGACAGTCAACCATAGTGTAAATGTGTAAGCTCTAAAACCAAAAGGAAAGACCATCTCGTACAGACTTAAACTTGACTGTTGGGAGCCTACAGTAATCAATCATTCTAAACTTTGTTGTTGAAAGAGTTGAACTATTGCCGAAGGGTTAAACAGATACAATCAGTTATTAACTGGAAGAATCCTGTCGCTGACATCTGACATTTGACTGATGACTTTTGAGATTAGATAGAAGGCTGACTAAAATAATGACGTGGGCTGACTAAAATAATGACGTGGGCTGACTAAAATAATGACATATTTATTAAAACACATATTAGTGATACTATGCAAATAGCATGGTTAGTTCTTGTCACTGAGATTTTGCCTGCAATCACTGGTTCTTTTAATTTCCTTATGATGATCCTGTGTTTACCAAGAGAAAATGAATGCTATACTTATAAATATTAATATTGACTGTACATTGATTTATTGTTGATGGCCTGCCACAGCCTCAAATATGATCCTAGATAGATAGATAGATAGATAGATGGATAGATAGATACTTTATTTATCCCGAGGGATATTCAATACCCGAAGTAAATTCAATATCCTAAATATCCTATGATATTTTCATTTTTTGTTTTTTCTATTTAAAATTAGTAAATTCTTAGCATTGATTCACTCAGGCCCTCCTTGACAGGGAAAGAAGGGTTGTTGTTCACTTTTACATTCACTTTAATGACAGAAAACACCACTGGCCGCATTCCTCAGCGGAGTTGATGAATGGTTACTATCATTCATACCGTTGCAAAAAATTGGCCAAAACAGATGCATTCAAGTTCACTCTGATAAGCTCTTCTATCTATGTGCGTAACACAACACGGTTCCTATCAAGAGGTTCGACCCGACTCTTACTGGTTGTACGGAGCCTAGCTATAAGGATAACTGTGGTCAAGTGAGTCATTTGAAAATCCAGGCAAAACCAACATAAGCCAGCCGCTACTTGGATTTTGATGCTAAACTCTGAGTGTTGTCAAAGAGCAATATAACAAAAGTAAATTACCACGTTGTGGTTGTATGCCTCTGCAGTCAGTCAAGTCGCATTTTACATCCATGTCTGTCCAGACTCATATAACATATACAGTGAAAACTTTGAAGGGTGAAATGGGTATTATTGCTATAAACTTAACCATATATCCACTGAATAATGTCCATCGAGAAAGATGCTGTCTTTGTTTACTATTTTTACAGTAGAGTTCAGAGAACTGACTGAGAGCTCTGCAACAACTATTAGCTGAAACTCAATATCAGCAAAACCTGTGAGCTTGTTCTGGACTGTATCTATTAGTGTGAAAGTTGACTGAGAATAACAAAAAAACAGGTTTAAGTTCCTTCTGTGTGTTCTCATACTCATGCCAATAGCCGATCGTGACAGAACATGAAGTTGTAGCCATGACAGCAGTCAGTCCATCGAACACGGATCTCACTCTACAGAAGCTACAAATTCTAAAATGCTTTACATGCATCTTGTTCTAGTCGATGTTAAGTGTAGTTACTGTACCGATGAGCCTGTTTAGGTATTAGTAGTGTTAACCTAACTGACTATCGTAGCTAGAGTACGGTAACTTCAGTCACTGACTCGGTCGTCTCTGATCGAAGTCCTGCAGTGGTCAACTTTCCAACAAGCCAATTTAAGCAATACATGTGAAATGAAAATAGGACTACTTGAGTTGACAACTACTCCTTACATTACTGTAAGTGCAAAATTAGCTTCCAACAGCAGTGATTTATTAAAGTGCTCCGTCTAAAACCTAAAAGGAACAGACATGAAACCGTGCAGTGGGTGGCTAGTGGCTAAATTTCAGACACATCAAGAGGAAACACTGTCATCGCCACAGTTTCAAGGTATGCAAGTTTAGTGTTACCAGTTCAGCATCCGACCAAATGTGAAATATGGTCACATATTTTGCTTTCTCTCTCTCACACACATCATGTGCTTCCCACACATAGACTTTCCTTTCTTTCAGATATATCAATGGCTGCAAAACTATATTTGGTGACCCATTTTAGCATTTATTGTAGTAATCTTTTATCCATCTAAGAAATGTGATCAAATAATGGATGGACAATCTCTCCTTGCTCTGCCCCTCCCATCTACTGACAATCATAAGTACTCTGCAGAGAAACACACAGAGATAAAAAGACAGAGAGAGACATTCTCTGGTATAACTTACCTCCTCTAAATGCAGTGATTACAGTCCAACCTCTCCTGTTTAATGTAGCCCTATATGTGCCATTGTTTTACGCTAGGAAGTGCACCTGATTGATGCCGATGTCATTCGGTTCCACATCGGTCTTTCCATATTAACAACAAGCCTCCTCCACACATGGCTCACCTGATGTTGTGAAAAAAGAATTGCTGGTAAAAAAAAAAAAAAAAAAAAAAACGAGATGTTGTGGTTTTTTTTGGGCGACTTAATAAAACATACTGCCGACAAAGCAGACACAGGGATAGAGAAAGAGAAAGAGAAAGAGGCAGGGTGGGGCAGGCAGGAAAAAGCAGAGTGAGCAGATTATTTCGTGAGTAAACACTAAAATGAGGTGTAATTTAATGATGAAATAAGGAATAACTCTGCTAGAAACAACGTAATTATGTAAGCCTATTCTTTCAAGTAATTTTAATAGACAAATTTAACCAGTTAAGTGTTTTCGCAGAATGTTATGTCACACTGCAACTGACCTTTTTGATATAAAATGTCACCATCATTTTGTCCTATTAAACATTTGTCTGACATTTTATCAAATTTAACAAATGAATGGTTGAATTATGCTCAAAAATCTGTTTTGAGAGCTTGCAGTGACCTTTGACCACCACATTTTAATCATTTTATCTGCGAGGCCGAGCAGACATTTGTGCCAAATTTTAAGAAATCCACTGCAGGTGATTGTGAGATATCACGTTCAGGAAAATGGCACGTACAGATGTACGGATAAACACACTCTGCTCATGGAATTGAAAGCAAAATGGGTAAATCACTTATTTAAAAAGGAATGGGAGAGTTGCGCCATCTTCTTAATGAAACCTTTTCCATCCATATGACAATTTAATGCTCCAGTTAAAGTGTTTGTTCAATGTCTTATATTTCAGTGTTCAATGTCATATCTAGTGGTATTTTGATCCAAGAGGGTACGTGTTGAGGCACCCAGCTCTTTAAATCACAGCAGTAAGTTGACATTTGTTTAAAAAGGACTCCCGCCAAGATGAGAACAAAAATCTGATTGACAAGTACAAAAACAGGCCATTTGACAAGGCCCTGAGTGAGACGCATGATACCTTGAGAGACAAGCTGCCTCCTGTTATTTTTCCATCCAGGAAGCTTTACACGGAAAGCGACCAAATTTGATTTGAGAACATTAATTCTATTTATTTGAGGGAGGAAATGAGGTGCTGAGTCAGGGGAGGAGCAGCTGGCTTTAAGCACAACAGAAACCAAACACCTTTCAGTGGTCGTGCTCTTTAATCACCTCGCACACACAGAGAGCGCTTTTCTCACCCCTCTGCGTGTTTATTTTGCGATCAGACTTTTATTTTGTGTACTTGTGCAGCTCAGGTGTGGCAGAATTTGAGCGAGAGCTAAAAAGAATGAGAAGGCAGTGGAGGTGGGAGGAGGAAATGTTAAGAATCACAACACAGGAACTTGACCTCTCTGTGAACTTACGCTCTACAAAGCAGAGGAGCTTTGGGCCGCTAAAGCAACTGGAGGAGAAACTCCTTTTACATTCTTTATTAAAAACCTTTTTAATTTTTTTCATGTTCAATTTGAAAATGTTCAGTCAAGTCAAAGACTTATGCTGTGTTTATAGCATTAACATATGACACCCTCGGTCCTTATATCTTTTATATATATTCTAGTTACTTTCTGTTATAGTTTATTGTAATGTTGCTACTCTCTTAACAGGAACAGTAAGGTTTTTCTTATTTTATTATGTATTTCAGTTCATCATTTATACTTTTTAATCAGATGACATATTGTCAGATGTCCTGGAAAACTTAACTTTGGTGGGGCTTCTATCAAGTTGATCTTCTGAACCTTTACAGCGTGGAGAAGCTAAGATGATGATGTTTGATGTTAGCCAGCTGCTGACTGCTTTGTATTTAGCATGCAGGTCCAAGAGTTCATCAGTCTTCTCATCAACTCTCAGTAAGATTTCTCCAAAGTCTCAAAACAAAATCTCAATTTTTTTACTTTAACTTCAACCTCTGCAATATTATATTAAATAACAATGAGAGTTCATTGGGGCTGTAACTAACAATTACTGTCATTATTGACTGATCTGATAATTATTTTCTCAATTATTCAATTATTGGTTTAGTCAATAAAAGTAGTAAAATAAACCCCTCTCAATTCCCAAAGTGCCTGTGTGACAATTTGTGCAAAAAGATATATTTACTACCATATTATGGCAAATCCTCACATTTCAATAGCTAGAAACTGCAAATGTTTTTGCAGTTCTAACACTTATCAAACTTAGCTGATACTGGGAGAAACAGTGGAATCCTGTCAAAACAAATAGAATCATTCCTAAACATGGATTAGGCCTTGAAAAGTGTAGACATTTTGCATACATTTAGTGGTTACATAAAAAAATGGCGACTTTATCAATATTATATTACACACAACCAGGAACTTAAAAAACTTAAAAAAAAAATAAGCCAACACTGAAAAGCCGAAAACTGCAGTTCCCCAAATGGCCACTTGAGGCAGGTTCAAAAAGCAAGTCCATCCCCAGAAGACACGTTTAAGTGTCCAACTTTACAGCACAAATAAACCAGGGGCATCCTGATTGATGAGAGCTCAATGCCACAGATCCACCCCCTAATCACTACTGGGTAGACTCTGGCTCCAAATGATGTCACCAGCACATGGTGGCAGCACTGGCCTCTGGGATATTTTGGCTTCATATCTGAACAGTGGGAGGAAGCACAAACGTGTTTCCCATCTTCATATAGGTCAATGGTGATGTTATGGTGCCTTTATCCACTATTTATAAAACAGTCTATGATTATACATTTGTTATGCACATGGTCAGAAATTAGTGCTCACTCTCAAAACACTACACTCCTGAATGCACATACAATGCACTGCCTTTTAAAAAGTAAAAATTAACGCTCTTTACTGGCACCTGATGAGCTAAAAATGATTTATTTTGATAGAACAAATGCAAGGAAATGTTAAATAGTCTCTTCTTCTAAACAAAACGGGGTCCATCCCAGTAATATCTCAAGCAAATAACTCCATACAAATGTAAGCTGCAAAGTGAGTTCATTAAAATAAATTGCAAATTATGTGTGTGAGAGTGTGAGTTCTTCTATTCTGTTCTTTCCCAGTCACACACCAGTGTTTACATCAGATCTGGGAGGATGAGCAGCCATGCAGGCGGTGCCCAAGATCACAGAAAGACAATATGTCAATATACATTTCTAAAATGTCACTTACGGCTCTCAGCGACACGGAGAAGAAAGACGGGAGGAGCTGCTGTTAAATCCAGTGGAGGTGAAAGCACAGCCTCATATCGCCATGTATGATAGCAGATCTTTAACCATCACGTCTAAGCCATCGTGGTGCATAGGCTACAGCCTCTGCATGACCAAATGAAAATTCACTGCTCAAGAAAGGAATTTAGGAAGCGAAAAAGTTTTTTCAAAAACGAAAAAAATACAAATTCGGCCCCGCCATCAATGAACTAGTCCGAATAATTTAGCACTTTTAAACAGTTTCAATATTAATTTGATTTTAATTGATCCTATCGAATCTGGATTTCGCTCATTTGTGTGTGAGAGAGAGTATCCTTCCCTCACGTATCGGTTACAAAGGTGAGAATGTCAACACTGAATGTAACCACGATTCATAATTCTGGGAATGTAGTCATCATGGTCTGGTGGGATTTTTCGAGGGGTGGGGCATATTCCGCTTTCAGATGGGAAACGAGGAAAAAAAAAAAACTTTGCAAACTTACGCGGCAGCGCAGACAATGAAGAGCCGATTTAACGCAAGATACGAGTGGAGGGAAAGAGGCAGAATTCATTTTTCCTTACATGTTCCCTCAGCTTTGCCTTTCACCCTACCCCCACTTCCACAAACACATCCAGGACACAGACGCGCTATCCCGGCACGGCACAGTTACCCATAAAAGTTGCTCTTCCACCGTTGACTTTTGTTTTTTTCCAAATGAGTGAGCTGAGCCATGTCGACATCCTTGCTGTAGTACACACGCACAAACACTACTTGATTAAAAAATAATAATAATAATAATTTAAAAAAAAAACACCAGGCGGTCAACATGACAGGACGGAGCGGTAGCAAATTTCCAACCTATACACACACACACACGCACACACACACAAAACACTGCTGCTCTATAAGCTGTATTTTCACTCCACGAAGTCTTAAGTTAAATTCAATACGTTTCGCTTTTCAAGGACACTGCAGCTCACTGTCACAAGCCTCTTTTTTTATAGTCGCGACAGACACGGGCGTGTTGCCCTGCAGAGCAAATAAACCGAAAATGGGGGGGAAAATCCCGAAAGCGTTTACCTTTTTGCTGTTTCTGCTGTTATAGCCGTTGTATGGGTTGATTCCTGCCCTTGGCGGTACGGAGAGCAGCATTTTTCTCGGCGCTATGTCCGGAGCGGCGAGCACAGCCCAGGCTGCCAGCTGACGTCAGCAGCTGGGGAAGTGAGTGCCTGGAGTCCCGCTGCTTGACTGCGAGTGGTGCTGCTGCTGCAGGACGGCAGCAGGACGGGGGCCCCTGCTGCTGGCCCCTTGGGCTAATTCAGGGGTCCTTCAGTGGGGGGGGGGTCCACGGAGAAGAGGGAGATTAGCCAAACTTCGTTGACCGCCCACTGTTATTTCTCTCACCGGGGGATACATGTGTGGAAGAACGAGTAGAAAAGGAGCTTCTCAAAACTGTGACTCTTAAAACAAAACGCTTGTAAAATCAGGTTACGGTGAACCATGTGTTTTTGTCTTGGTGGGGGGTCCTAAATCCAGTCCTTGACCTCACGCCACCTCATTGGAGAGATTAAGCTTGTCACCTTTAACAGCAATCATATATGAAACGTAAATACCTGTATCGAAATACTGCAACAAAAACCCTAAACTACACCCAATATCTTATATGATATGATATAATCATGGGCTATATATATTTACAGTATCCTAAAAATGTACTACTGACTACCACTAAAGTATTTTAAGTCTCCCCAGAAAGTAACAATTTCCTTATTTAATTGATTTATTTATACTTTTTTTTTGTTTGTTTGTTTAAGATCAACTTTACATGAAAACAAACGTCAGCGGTCATGTTCTTATTTATATTAAAAACAGCTGAGTTTAGGGAGGGAAAAATAATCGCAGTCAAAATAAGTGGAAAAACTAATTAAGACTAATTTTAAAACTACAAACTTCCAAGAGAGAGTAAGGATCATGCCAGACAATTTCACTTTGACATGTTTTTCAACTCATATTTTTTGCCTCCTTTTTAATATGAAATGTGTGTAGATCTATGCTGATGACAGCATTTCGATGCATTACCTGTGATAAGGGCATGGTGTCAGTGTAGAAAAACTCTATCACCTCATAATCCCATCAAACTGTGTGTATCTTTGGTTTTGCGCAATCTTCTCTCTGTGTTTGTTTGTACTGATTGCTAAGCACTCTTTAAACCTTGTTGTAGAACTTTGCCATACAAACATTCATCCAACATTAAGACCTAGCTGTGAATTCTGTTGGACTAAAATTCCTTCAGTAAATAATTAATTTGATTTAAATGTGGCTCGGACAGTTAATCGAGCCTAATCAAAGCCAGTCCTTGCTGCATATGGAGCACTTCCAAATGCAAAGATTGCATCACAATGCTTTGCTGTTTTGACTTGTTCAAACGGTTTTATTTGTACCATAAAATATGAACACTTTCCCATTTAATATATTAAATCCCTGTTTAGTTGAATCTAATTTGCCACTGAGCTGACTCTCTAGACTAGACGCTAGACTGCCAATGTTTACATCACAGAAGCAGCACAAATATATGGAACCTAATCAACACTGTGCTAATTATTAAACACTTCATTGCTGCAAATAGCACACACACGTCTATAACTGAAAAGATTGGTGTCTCAGACCTGCTCAACCATTAAAATCTTCATATCGGCACATGGAGGAAAAAAATAGAATCATAAAGTCATTATTAAGGTTTTCCTTCACCATGGTTTCTTTTTTCCACTATTTCATCAGTACCTTTAAAATAAAAAAAAAGAAGTTAGAAAAACATAACAAGATCAGCATTGTGCTTACAGATTGCATGTTAAGAAATGTTGTTCGCGTGCGGAGAAAACCTTGTACCAATAAGGTCCACTTCTTGTCATGACTGGAAACCTGCCACAGCCAACTGCCCTGCAAATAGACAGCTGGTATGCATCTGTGATGTCTGTAATAACAGCCTATATTTGCATATTTGATCTACTGACAAGCTCAAAAAGCTGTACTTTTATCTAAAGTTCCTTAATCATTTGTAACAGGTAATAATTACAAGTAACTAAACTTGTAAGAAAAAAAATACTGCTTTGTCATTTAAGTAGACTAATACTATAGCTTGGACTTGGTGTCCACACTTGAAATTTTCTGTGGGATTTTGCCATGTCTTATGCATAAAAGAAGAAGAAGTTGATCATATGGTTTGATTCAGTTCTGCCCTACAGATCACGCTGCTGGTGATCCTGCTGCTTTCCTCCCATGCAAGACATCATCTCTTTCATTAACATGACGTGATAAATTATGTAGCCCAAGACTGATGCAAAGCAGTGTGACAGACGTTGTATCAGAAAGAGTGACAAAAAATCTTGAGGGCAAAAAGGGGACCACCAGCTAAGAACAGCCTATTGCAGAGATAACGGTTTGTAAATGGTCTAAAATAAACATCAGCATGATGCAGTGATGTGGACTGGTCATGGTGTAGTGAAGTAGGACTGGCGCATCTGGTGCCCCCCATGATTTTGTCCTGCAGTTTCCTCTGAAGGTCACAGGAAGGCTGTTAAACAACAGACACACACACACACACACACACACTGTGGGTACTAAACCTAAACATTTGCCATCAGAGTGTGAACAAGCAGTGTCCTGAAGTTACCGTTCACATCGTATCCATGACTGCCTACTCTGTGACTCTGGCTTCTTATCTACCTCTGCTATATTTAAATGCCTTTTCACTTTCTCCGTGTGCTTGTAACTGGCTTGGAGATGTATCCCAACACAGATGGCAGCTGAAACCTGATGCCTGAAATGCAGCAGCATTCAAAATAATCAGCACTGGTTACACTACAAAGCAGTGGGTATTAAATACACTGCAAAGCATTTCTGCCCCTCTTGATATCTCAGCCAGCTTGAATTATGCAACTTACAAGTCATATGCTCGCCACCTCTGTGTGTGCCATTGACTGCTCTTTATGAATAGCACAAAATATAATTTTATCATGTATGGTGCAGCATGCAAAAACAACAAACAAACAAAAAATAACCTACAAGAAATTGCATTAATCACATATTTTAGATTTTTCTGCAGTTTTTCTTTAGGGATAAAAGAAGAACTATATCTATTTATCTTTTAAAGTGCGCACATAATAAGCAAACACTTTTCTAACGAAGAGCACCGATAACCACCATCAGTGCACTTTGATTCCTGTACAACTGATGGGCAGGACCGACTTCCTCTCACCATATGCACCTTTATTCAAATGAGGGAGCTGAGCTGGATGATATTGCCAGTCCTCAAAATTTAAGTTAGTTTGCAAAACAGATCCAAAAACAGCAGCTCACAATGTAGAAGATTAAACCCTGAACATAATCTGTCTAGATTTTACCTAAAAAAAAAAGCAAACCATATTTTAGTGTAAAAAGTTTCTTTAAAAACAAAAAGCACTTGTAGAACTAACCAAATTTGACCAGTCCCCTAAGAGTAAATCCTCTTTCTTTGTCCTCTGCCCACTTAAGCTGCTAGCGCTGCAAACCCTCTCTGTGGGCTGTGAAATGACAGATACAGCGGTTTGAACAGCATTTCTGTGAATCAGCGCTGTAGCCACTTTGTTTTGGTCTCTGTTTCATTCAGTCTTGCAGCCCGTCTGTGGGCTGTTCCTCTGTCTGCATTTGGGAACACACCAGTGACATTGTTGCACTCAGAGGAGCCTCAGTCTGGCACAACCAGCCGCTTTGACGACATGAACATTGTTTGGACGTCAACAGGCTCGTTGCTAAGTAACCCAGCCCCCTCCATCCCAAGTGTTCTGGCCGTATTACCTCCAGGGTTGTAAGGTAGAGTGTGTGTGTGTGTGTGTGTGTGTGCGTTTGTATGTGCATATATGTACTTGTAAGTTGCCTGTAGGTGTTAATTTGGAGATAGAAGAGATGGTGTATTGGATGATTTTTTTTTTTTTTGGTTTACTTTGTTACCACTTCGATGTGGGAGTGAAACCCAACATTCAAATATTTAGAAATACTGAGACTTCATCTGGTCCTCTTTGGTGTTAAATCTTGGTTTTTCTTTTTATTGTTACCTGCACGGTAAATAATCAGAAACAAAAGCCGGTCTCAACTCAAAACGTCAGCATAAAACAACTAAACAGCTACGACTACCAACCTACTGAAGGACAACGGCACAAGAGGAAATACCACCCTTCCACCCTTCAGCTAACAAGCAACGCACACGCACGCACACACACACACACACACACACACACGCCCACACGACAACATCAGTGGCGTGGGGGTGCACCGCTGTTGGTGTGAGCTGTTGTTTGGGAGGAAGGGGAGGCTGTGTGCGAGGAGGAAAGTGGATATGAATGGCGTGGAAGGGTTCAGGGAGTTCATGTGTGAGTGAGGGGCTCGGTCACCGAAACTGTCAGTGAGGGGTTCAAGGTCAGCAGGGCTAACAGAGGGAGAAAGACAACAAACAGGGGTCCAACATACACAAGTGGGCCTAAGGAGGGAAAAGGAAAAGATCACTTTTAGAAGTTAACATTTCAAAGATATGCAGGAAAAGCAGCACAAGTTTGTTAAGTGAAAAAAAAAATGCTGTTCCCAAGCAAAGCTGTGCTTATTTACCTTACATGTTTACACCTGCTTCCCATTATAAACATTATACATAAACGTTTAACCTCTCTTTGCGCTTGACAGACAGTAGTCAGCAACAGTAGTCTGCGTTCGCTCGACTGGTTAGTGTCAAAAATAATGACGTGAATTTCAAAATAAGTTATTTTTGCAGGATAATGAACACACGCTGCACAATAAAACAAACAATGCCACATACTGAGCTCATAAAAAGTACACTTGTAATTGGGCTTTTGCTCAACAGGAGCAGAAAATTTTGGTTATATGTACATCTCTGTTAAAATAAATATGAAGCAATAAGATTATGTCTATTGCACAGCACAGACAAACAGATGGGTGTGTGTGTGTGTGCTTCACGTGAGAGAAGTTACTTTGACACGCTGAACAGACCACACACACACACACACACACACACAATCAGTCGAGCATTCCCAGAGGCTGGAATGTGTTTTTGAGGGAGAGTGTGACAGAGGAAGTGTTAGTGAGGAAGGCTTGAAGGAAACAGTGGACAACCCCCCCCCCCCAAAAAAAAACATTACTGGTCTATCTGCACATAGATGAATCATTTTTATATTTTCATCAGTGAATGTGAATGCACAGCATATGTTTTATTTCTTTTTTCATTGTTGTTGTATTCATTTCACTTATATTGCTCCTCTATAACAAACTAAACAGAAACTTTATGGTTGAGGTTAGGGGCCCTTTGCAAAGGCAAGCACCAACCTCAGTATGCTACCTTTAAACTGAACCTGCACAGCCTTCCTTTCCTAACCAAATCCTCATCCTACCTTTAGAAAGTTCAGTGTTCAGCATTAGAAACAAGCACTGTGAGTTCATTTTATGAAAATTTGTAAACAAATTTTTAGTACATGGAAAACACCTAAAACCTAAAAGTCATTACTTTCCAAAGTATAATAAGGTAAGTCAACTTGTTTTGCATTGCATTTGATTTTGTTTTCCTAGTTTAATGTTTTGTTTTTATTGGAAAATTCAACTTGTGGTGCAGAGAATTAGAAATTTAATTGGCATTTGTTGTGTATCAGTGTGCACTACAACTGATGAATGCAACGAAACAAAATAAAAAAATTATACTTCAAACACTGTCAGCACCAAAATGCACTGCAACTCCGCTGTTTTGTGTTTTATTTCTACAGTCAATTCAAATAGTCACAGTTTCAAGGTAGACTCAAGGTAGATCCATGAAATCAAGACGTGCTTGTTATAATGCAGGTTGTTGTGAAAAAAGGTGTGTATTTGTAAATAAAATATATAAGAATTCTGGTCCTAAAACCTCTCCTGACACATCACAATAACTCCGATAAAGTTCTACAGAACCTGACTCAAGTTTTCTTTTATTTTGACCACCTTTTAAGTTTCCTTTCACAAATTAGTTTTCAAGAATTTCTTGAGTGGGCTATTTACTCTGTGTTCCAGCTGGAAGTAATCTGAGCAACAGATCTGAGCGTAAAGAGGCAGAAAGAGAGCCTGGCGATGGAGTGGGAGGGGAGGAGAGAAGGGGGAGAGGGCAAGGGGGAAGGGGGAGAGAGAGAGCTAAGCGGATGGGGGAAGGGCTGTTTGTGCATGCCTCAAATTCCTTAGGTGTTATCAGCATTGCCCGCTCCATGATTGTTCCTTTTGAGGAGTTGAAAAAAAAAAAAAAATACAGACTGTACGACATTGCAAAGCTTCCTCTCTGTTAGGAGACCTAAAGGGGAGGAGTCAAGATCTTTGAAGTCTGATACCGTCATTTTTGGCTTTGCTGTTCTTACATTGTTAAAATGAGCAAATACGTCGGGCTTTCTTTTGTCCTGCATTGTTAACAAAATAACTGGTCGAGATTGTAAAATCATGACTGTTTTTAATGGCGGATGATTATAGAAATTCTATAAAACAAAAAAATACATTGCAGTAGGGTTTTTTTTTCCAACTTTTTGAGGCGACAACAAGTTATTTAAATTCTTCACCTTTGCAAATATACTTATAAAATGAAAAGCCTTGCACTGCCTCCCCACCATATGATGTTTTCAGTCATTTATTCTGGTTTCGGACGTCCTCTTGTTTGCCCTCCACAGCAACCTTGAAGGATTACTGACATCCATAATGTGTCAAAGCACCCAAGAGCCCCCAGGATGTTTTGATCATTTTCAGCATTAAAGAGGCATTCGTGCAGGAGCAAAATTACTTGTTTCCTGTTTGGCGTCCTTCAGAATGAGCCGATGAATAGACAGGAACGATAAAGAAATAGCTTGAAATGTCTTTTTGTTGTTGTTGTATGCATTTGTGTGCACACAGTACTTCAGATTTAAGCCGTGACCCTGCCAACTACCCAAACACTGTAAACCTGCTAAACTGCCTTCATGACGTCTACAAGTGGATGTCACAGAATCCCCTGCAGCTAAATGCTGATAATCATCATGAGGCAAGATTGTACAAATACCCGAATACTGAACAGCCTTGGTTTTTCTCCCATTCTTTGACTCAGTAGTGCAGAAATCTCTGTCATTTTTGATCAAAACCTCATCTTCGACAAAGTAAATGTAAATTCAATATTTCAATCTGCTTTTAACAGAAATATTTCAAAGATTTTACGTACTTTATAACTTAGCAATTGGACTGCTGTAATACCTTCTCCAGCCCTCTCTTGCCTTTAGCTCATCCTAAACTCTGCTGCCAGGATTTTGACTCAGGCTGTAGCAAACATGCCCACATTACACTGATCTCGGCTGATTCCCTTCACTGGTTACCTGATTTTAAGATTTTACTGTTTACTTACAAAGCCACGAGAGACTTCGCCCCAAGTAAATGAAAAGAGCTTTTATTGCTTTATGTTCATTCCTGCTCCCTGAGATCCACAGAGGTGTAATTCTTGGTTCATCCAAGGTTTAGATTAATACACGGTGGTGATTGAGCCTCTGCACACGGGGCTCCTGCACTTTGGAGATCAGAACTGCAAATTCAGTTTCGTCTTTTGAATCACACCTTTTAAAACCCAAACTGCTTTTTTGTTGATCTTACAGTCTGACGTTTTAGTTTGTTTTAATCTGGTTGTGTTTTTTGTTTGTGTCCAGTTTTATGAGTGGTTCATTTCATTTCATTTGTGTTTTCTGATCTCTTTCTAATGTAAAGCACTTTGTAACCGAGTTTTTAAAGGTGCTGTGTAAATGAAGTCTATTATTAAACCGAAGTCTGTTATTGTTGTTGTTGTTGTCAGAAAATGGCTGCAATGAGTACTTCATACTAGGACACACACACACACAGGATATCATGCGGGAAATTTTGATTGACGAGGAAGTCCATCTGGCTCTGAAGCAAGGGAGGGAAGGACATAAGCACTGGCAAAGGAAGGGAGAGAGGGAGTGTTGAAGATGCGTTATGATGACGGTCTAAATCATGATGCGGTTTAGAGCATTATGAATGTGTGGGGTCAGATCTGTGTGAGTGTGTATACACAGGTGAGTTTTACCTGAAGTAAGTTGAAAATACCAGAAACTGATATCAATTCTGCCTTGATTGGTTGGACTAGAAACATCATGTATTTTAACAGTAACACAGAGTGAGAACCAACAGTGACCTGTTTCTCCTCTCTGAACATCAACCTGGCTTCCATCACAGCTGCAGTGAACTGGGTGGAGGTGCATCAAGGGCCTTAGCTGTGCATAAAAGGATGACGCATGAAATACTGGCTCCACTCATGACATAAACCAGATGAATTATGTTTTCACTTACTCCAACAATAAAGTCGCCCAGGAAAGAAACTCACCAGAGGGAGCAGGAGAGGTCTTCTAGCAGGAGACTAATAACCGGCAGTTCTCTGATATTTCAGGCTGATCCATCCCATGATGTGAAAATTAATCTCACAGGGAGGGGAATGACTTAGTTGGTGTCAGTCTTTTCAGAAAGAAGAAGAAGTAAGGAAGCTTTCCTGCTGCATAATGTTTCACACACATTGATACTTTACTTTAGTACTTGAAGTCTTGTCATGCTGGATATTGGGGACTATTATTCGACTGGTAGCAAAGTCTCACATCGTTTTACCTCATGTTATCTCTGTGCGGTTCAGCATTTTTCATTTATCATGATACTACAATTTGAAGGCTGTCTGGGGAAATTAAAATATCAAACAAGCACGGCAGCTGGGCTATAATGACTTGTTTGGCAATCTAGACTGCAATCTTGACTTAGAGAATGAATTTAATCCCTCAAAACTACAGAGTAACACGAGTCATTCAGCAGATAGAGTATGATGTTACAAGATGACGCTGCAGAGGCTCAGATCAATATACAAGAGCTACAAATGGAAAAGAAAATTGCCCAGAGATGAAAGAGGTCAGACATTAATGCTGTGCAAAATGTCAGAATAATGAAAGACGTGTATGTATCAGTGAGTCACTTTCTAATGAGTGCAGGGTCAAATATCAGTGTGAGCCATGAGAGCTGGTCTCTCCTCATATCTCTTTTGCACACACTTGAGCGCATGTGTGGGCACACACACACACACACACACACACATACACCTTATTAGAGGAGAAAAGAGGAAGTAAAACAAAAAATAATCACGACCCTGAGAGGTGCATCCATGTCTGCTTTGCAGCCCATTTAACATCCTCAATTTTCATTGTGAAGATGCTGTCAGGCTACCACTTGATAGATTAGAATGAGAAATTAATTTTAAAAAATGCTGTCAGCAACAGAGGATGTTGCTTATAATGAGATAAATTTGTCCTTTTAATTGCTTTGCTCTCTTTTTGCTGCTTTATTCTCTGTCATTACTTCACATATTTTCAGAAGCAAAGAGATTCTGGTTTTGAAAATATGTGAAAGAGGGGCATGAATGTAGTTCACATATTGTTTTAAATCTGCACAAGACTGATGACTGACCTTTGAATATTAGATCAAAATGAGGAAGAGGCATTTGCAGTAAGGCCCGGACAGCTTTCTGTCAGGACGACTTTCATCTGTGTTATGCTCCCATCTGCTGGCAGATCATGCTAAATGCTTGGTCATGCCTGGCTGACACAAATCAGTGCTTTAACTCTGATGAGCTGAAAATGTCTGAAAATACAAAAGTATTACTGACTGATCACGTGCCTAGTAATGGTTCAGTGTGTGTTCTATATCCTTGAAAAATAAATTAATGCTTTTAGTCAGTGGCTCCCAGCTTTTTTTGCTTTTGACCCCACAAGATGAAGTCATGTCTACTTGTGATACGGGCTGCATGTTCATGAGTTGTCGGCAGTTTTCCCCTCTCATATTTGTTTCATTTGAATAATGTTTGGACGTGTGAAAAAGGTCAAATATATACAATATTTTACAAGCAATGATTTGTTTGCAAATGATGAAATAATGGAAACATAAATTGTGATATGTGTGACAGAATGTTGTATTTTATTATCTTCTAGCCTCATAATCATCCTGTAAGCCCTCGGACTGATGTAGTAAACGCTTGTCAGGGTTAAGGATTGCCAGGCTGGGAACCACAAATCATACATTCACATCAACACATTCATCATAAACATTGGACTCATGAATCTTCATAAAGATAAAACAAGGACTACAAATACTGACATTGCAGGGTGAGTGATAGACTCTTATCTTAGATGAGGCATTTGTTTTTTTAAAAAAATATATATATATAGATATTTGATTCAGTCTTTATTCCTCATCTTCTTCAGTGTCTCTGAAGTCTCTCTCCTCGTCGATATGACTCAACAACGGGCTGAAATGCTCAATATGCAATAAATATTTGTAGCCTGTCTGATTATATGCCAAAGATAATGAAAATGAAACACTGAACACCTCAGCCGTGTGACTTATTAAAGTGGCATCATCAAATTCTCATTCACTGGTGGAAGTGACCAGAAACAAGAAACTTCAGTGAAAATCCAGCAAATGGTACCACCTTCCATAGAATTACGTCAAACTCCCCCATGTGAAGCACACATGTGTGTCTGTGGCTTGTGTGTGTGTGTGTGTGTGTTTGATGTCTATGAAGTCTGAGTTTCTTTTATGCATTTATTTTGAAAGTCTTTGAAGATGTGTCTTTCCTTTTTCTTCTACCAGATGTCTGTTTTCACTTAAGTTAGGATTGCGCAAAAGCTTTTGGTATGAGAACATTTTTGGGCTAGAAATCAACATTTGATAGTTTAGGAATCGGTGCTGTGTGACTTGCTGCCCCTCCAGTCTCGACAAGCACCTCAAGAGAACTGAGGAAACAAGTGGCAGTCCTGGTTAAATTAAAACACAACATTTTTTCTTGTTTAAAGTGGCTTCTTGTCTTATTACATTTGTAAAATTTTTACAAACTCATTTCAGAAAATGCAAGGGTTTTTTCCAAAGAGCAGTTTTTTTCTTTAAGCTGCCTGCAAAGTATGAGCTCAGTAAATATAAAACGGTGGTGACGCCCTGCAATCAAGAGAAGATTGTTGAGATTATATTTCCTCAAAACAACTTGGTTAAGTGTTTTCCTGGATATTGTTTGTGTGTGACTCATTTTTCTCTTTTACAGTTTATGTAAGAAAAAATGGTGGAAAAAAAGTTACAAAAAAAAAACCCTCGGAAAACAAAGGCCTTATTGTACTTTGAAATGTGAACTGGCACAGAAGATCCGTTAGGTGTCAGTGTTGTGCAGCGATTCACTGACAGGTCCTGGTTGCTGTGATGCTCGCTGCTGCAGTACACCAGTTGGCATTAACACTCTGAAGTGATGGATAAATAGTAGGAATTCAAAACTGCCAAAAAGTATATGTCAAATGTGCATGATAAGGATGCATTTGTGGTTATATGTAAATATGTGTATATGTGTGTGTGGGGGGGCGGGGGGGCTCTCTGTGTAGGATAATCTGGTATACTATTGCAAATGTTTTCTTAAACATATTTATATGATTTGACTACTCACTTACAGATCCACCACCGTGATTATTTCTGATGGGTTGTGCCAAATATTTCCTATTTTACAATGAAATGGCAAGCGTGAAATTGTATGCAGAAACAAACTAGTAAATCTCTGAGATGTTAAGACTGAAAGATCACACACAAAAAGTCTCAACTTTAACATCACTCATTTCTGACTTCAGCTGGTATTAAGACAAGACAGCAGACATTTGAGGCAGGTTTTAAACACCTCGTGTGTTTTTGAGAGTCCTTGTCCTGTTATAGTTATACTGAACATGAGCTTGCACAATTTGTGATATTTTATGCTGCATTACATGATTTTACTGTTTTGAGAGGTGACAACACGTCTTCAAGACCCAAGGCCAGCAACTGGGATGTGACTTAAGGCTTGAGTGTTGAGAAAGCAAAAATGACAAAAAACAAAATGAAACTATAAAATTTTATACATGCATTTCATCTATAGAGAGGGTGATTTGAAAATTTTTTTTGGGGGGGATGTATTGTTTTTGGTTATGGAAGTCTTGTTATATAAAAATAATAGAGTCAACACAAGCATAACGGTCTGCTAGCAGAATGTGATCTTGACTGTGAGCATCTAAGAATTCTTCCAAGATTTTGCAAAAGTTCTCATTATAAGGCTGATAGGGCCCCCTATTAGCACAATCCCACTTTGGCCTGAATGGAAATATGACCAGTAAAGGCAAAACACAGTCTGCCTTTCTGTAGTTTTATTAATTTGGTCTCTGTGGATCGAGCAATGTTTTACTTTACGATTAGCGATTTAATTCCTCGGTTCACTTGGGATTCACTTTAAAACTGCAAGATTTATAGAACTATAATCAAAGCAATTCAATTAATTCAAGCCTCCTATGATTCCCTATTTAGTCAAATGCTCGCACATACACCTTATGCACACCTGACTATTTCAGCACAAAGTCTTAAACACTTGTCTTTGGTAGAATAAGTTCTGCATCTGTGGACTTTTTGTGAATTCATCAAATCATCCAAGAATTGCCTCAAGTTAAGCCTGTTACCTACTTTTTATACTCTTTGCACACAGGTGACCATATTGCATGTCATCATTTACTGTAACTGACTTTCATCTTCACCTGTACCCTGCAGCAACAAGCAGCTTGTACAGGATGGATGCTGAGCAATGTTCAGTCCAAAATATCATTAGCAGCCTGGAGGGTCTGTAGACTCCTGCCAGGAATTTTAACAGGGCACTGCAACTGTGGCAGCAGAGTAGTCTGTGGAGAAGCTTCTCTGTGTGTGAAAGCATTTTTCCAGTGGGTTCACATAGGCTAATTGAGAGCCATACCTTATGCCAGGATTTGTGACTGGGTTGGAAAGCTGTTCACAGAAGGGCTGGACCTGCTGTGTTGGACAAACTAGAAAGCCTCAGTCTTTGAGTTGTTCATTGAGAGGATCTGAACCTCATTAATCTTGTCCCCTCAAAGGTGAAAGGATCTGTGTGAAGGCTGAGCTGGGATTTCTCAGTTTGTGTGTACAACTAGATATTGTCAGCACAGCAGTTGAAAATCATGCATGAAAAACAAAATCAGGGCATTTCTGCCACATGGACAGGAAGTAAGGTTTGTTTGTCTAGGAGCCAGAAACTGCCAAGAAACGTAGGAGAGTGTAATGGTTTTCAATGTCAAATGCAGCACTTGAGGCAGAAGACTCATGAGGGCTGAGCTGCCTTTCACACTGCCTTTTATGACCCTGGCCGGTGGTTTCTCAATGCTGTGGGAAATAAGTCCACTGATGGCAGGACTCGGTGTTCAGTTTGTGGGAGCGGTATTGCTGTCTTACATGCTCAACTTATCTCTGCTCTACATATGCTTACTCAATCGCCTCAGTACTCTTCATGTTACAAAATATCACCAGTACAAATATAAAAAAAAAATCCAAAATACTATATGCTCATCAAAGAAAATATCCTCAACAAAAGATAAGATAATAAGCGCCTGACTTGATCCTATAGTGTATTCCAAAACACGCCATCTTGCAGTGCTAATGATTGGGAAGCCAGTGAGGGATCACATGTGTGTTGCTGCGCCGGAAACCCAAACAGGCTGTTTACAACATCTGCACAGACGAGGCAGGGAGGGATCTCTCTTGCGTGATCATCAAGCTCCTTAGATCTTCCACGAAGCTCCTCGCTGGTAGCACATGTCTGTCTACTCCTTCCTTGAGTCAATTTTTGTTTCTTGGATTCTCATTGTAAAATCATCTGCATCAAAATGGGCCACCAAAGCTTCCTCCAAATGTCACCTAGTTGCATTTTTGCTATTAATCTGCATGCTGGGTAATAGTTTTGGTTCTCCTGAGACTGGGAGCAGGATTTTCTGGTGATACAATTCTGAGTCCTCTGCAGGAGTTTCATATCATTTGGGGAGGTGTTATAGATTCACCCAGAATCTGGTCCTCTGACAGCCACATGAAGGAGACAATCCCAGAAGTGGCAATCAATCAAGACTGCTGCTTCACATTATAGTGTCTTATTAAGAATTCATAAGTCATTTAAGTTAAATGGATCCAAAGCTACCTAAAATATTACTGCAAAATGGAATAGTAAATGACAAAATAAAATACATATTAAATGAAGTGTGTGCCTTCTACATTTCATTTCAAAATGATGTTACATTTTGAATACGGGAAATGGTTTCCTTATTTTTTTTTTCTTCCTCCATTGGGAAGCAGTACAGTCTTATGAGAGCTTGATTCAAATATTTCACCATAAATTAATACGATGTTTTATTTTCTTGTGCGAGTGTGTCGTTATGTCATCAACGTGAACGCAACAAACAAAGTTGTGAAGTAGGCTACAATGGAAGAAAAATAATAAATCCCATGCATGAGCACTAAATAATTAAAACCCGAGCAGTGTTGCAGTAAGTTTGGTGCGGTCTGATGGAGGTGGATGGTGGGGTGTCGGGTGCGGGAGAGAGAGAGAGGGAGAGAGGGAGAGGGGGAGAGAGAAAGAGGGGAGGGCCGGCCGAGCTGCTGCCGCTGAGACGTCACTCAGACCGCTGGCAGACGGAGCTCCGGGCTTCAGGCTCAATCTGTGGTCAGCAGCAGAGGTGGTGGGGAGGAGAGCAACATTTGATCCACTTCTTTATTTCCTCCTGTGGCTTCTTCGGTGAGGCAGGGAGAACAAAAGACGGACAACTGCATGATTAGAGGCGCCAGCTCCCCTTCATCTCGACTGCAAGCCAGGCTAGCTTGATGCTCAGTTCAGCCTGCTAGCCTTTGTGGCAGGGCTGTCCATGCATCCAAGGAGCCCCTAAGCAACCCCGGGCTGGGAGAAGCCTCGGATTTTTCTTTTCTCTCTCTTTTGTTTTTGTCTTGACAATATCCTGCGAGTGAGCATCCTTGTCAGCTTCACTGCGCACCCAGAAAGCGGATTTCCAGTGAGGAGCATCATCGCCTGGGCACGGTTTACACGTCGTCGCCTGTCTGCAACCTCCGGCTTGACAGGACCAAGAGGCGATTGATGACTTATACCCTTTCAAGATAGGCGACAATGTTGCGCACCACGGCCAACATGCTGGCAACAGGATTGCTTTTCTTGGGATTGTTGCACAGTTTGGAAGTAATCGCTCCTGGAAGGGCTATTGATGGTAAGCTGAGCTGCTTTCAGGAGAGACTTGTATGAAAACGCGTAGGAGAAAAAAAGAAGTGTGTGTGCACGTTGATTATCGCAGGGTTTATTGTGTTTTAGTGTCTGCATGCAAAAAGACCAGTCTGTGCCCTGAGGAGGAGGAGGGGGGGGGGACTGCTCGATTGAGCGAAGCAACGTGGAGGGGATGAAACCGAGGCGAGACAATTAAAGCGGTCTTTTGTTTTCCGTCTCCCGGTGCCACATGTGAAGATTGCAGTGTCACAGCAGTGATCGCACATTTCTTTCTGCCCTCCGCTGGAAACTGGCGCTCTATCGCGTTTGCACCGACGTCCTCTGATGAAACTGTAGCACAGGCCCTGATACCTGTTTAAACCACTTGTTTACAGATCGATGCGTTCATTTTTTTCCCTTTCTTGTTTGGAAATGAAAAAGCAGTCACAATATAGTAGTTTCGATTACTTCAGTGACAGAAAGACAAATCTGTGATCGGTGTCGTGTTTTGTTTTATTATTATTTTTTAAAAATAGACCAACCTTCTGCGGAGCTGTTGTGTATCTAATGTGTCTGGGCTTCAGTCAGTTCACGTTTCCAGCAGATTTATTTTTTACCGTGAGGCGCGCTGTTATGATGACAGCAGTCTTTAATCAAACAACACTGATATTTTTTAATCACAGCGCAAATTAAAATGTCTGTGGTTTTTCCTCTCTCGTTGTTTTTGACGCTGTGGCGATGCCTTTTAAGAACAACAGACCCATTTCTGTTCATTATATGTCATCGGTGCACGTACTTTCACCCTCCCGATGTGTAAAGTCAGGTGTTAAGTGCTGCCATCAACAGGCATTTGTAGCACTGCTGCGTCATTGTTGTGCATGGAGTGTGATGAGTCTATCACCTGGACTGCACAGGCCAGGATTCCTGAACGCCAGCAGTCATATCGTGATCCGCAACAGCTCCTCCTACGACCTTGTGAACACACACACACACACACACACACACACCTTCACAGACTGGAACAACTTCTGGAAACTATTAAGCCCCACAGTCCCACTCATGTGCTCCTCTGTTTGGTAAGAGAGGAAAAGGGCGTTATCAGAGAGGAGCTGGTTCAGACGGATTTGTTCAGCTCTTTGCAGGTGAAAAGAGAATGAGAGTTTCCCTTTGTGAAGATCTAATGCCTCACATTAATCCCAGGAAGGTCTGAAATGTGAATGAATGCTGAGCTCCTAAGAATATTTTTAGGTGACTTTTGACTGGTAGGAAATTTTTTTTCCCATAAGGAGCCACTTGCTCCTGTAGAACTAATTAGGGTTCTGCGTTTGACATTTCATTAAATTCAAGCAGATTTTAACACGCGTGACTGATTTAAACCAGAGCTTCTTTCTGCGAGATTCATCATCAAGCCATAAATGCTTCCCCCTGCCTTTGAAGTCATCTCTTTGCACTTGGCAATCCAGCACTGTGAGGTTCTTAGGGAGCAAAATCCATATAAATTACCACCTTGGAGAGAGACTTGGATAGCCTGCAATCACCTGCAGTTTCTCCCTCCTCCTCAGTCTACAGCAACAGCTGAGAAAAATCCTCACTTAAAAACAAACAGTTTCTGCCTCAATGCACTGTTATTGTTTTAGTGAAATTTCCCTCCCCATCACTCCTAGTGCTTTGATTTGATGAGTCAGCCTTGTGCAGAGGAGATCGCCGAACCTGGGCTTTACTTGAAAACCCACTGGGATGCAGAGGCTGCTGTGCTTCAGAGCCTCTCTAAGAAACCCACTGAAATTTGTTTCACAGTTGATGTGGCTCATAGATTAATCAGACAGACTGAATGTGAGATTTGCCTAATAACTTGGAGTTTTTCTTTTGACACCAGCCTTATCAAACCTTAGCCAACATGACATATGTTGTATGGGAAGCTAGACTGCATGTCACCCCCTATTAAGCATAGCTAAATTGCTTTTTTAACCCCTTTAATTGCCTTTATAATTTGTGAAGGTCCTTTGAACTACATATGTTAACGTTAAAAGTTTTTCAGACTTGCTTGGAACTTTCATTTTTCGTTTTCTAGACCTCTAAAGGTTCTCACTTCCTCTCTCTCTTTCTTAGTATTGTAGCCAGAGCAAAGAACTTGGGCCACCAACAAACCCTGAGTTTAATTGGGCCTAAACTGCTCTTTGTCTCCCAGAGGGGACCTCCACGAACAGTCTCAAATTGTTCAGAAGGCTCTGCTAATTGGGGGCCCGGTAGAAAAGGCCTTAATGAAAGAATTCACATCATTTCCCTCTTCTGTAATGTCATTGCAAAATGAGATCACTGGTCCTCAGAAATGGACAGTGCTGTCTCCCAATGTTTAAAGTGGTAAACACGTTACACAGAGAATAAAAATGGAGAAACGTATTTGAAATTGTGTCACAGAGGATAGCTGGAATCATTTCAATTAAAATGATTCATCTGAAATTCCTGGTTCCTCATTTCACATTTCCTGATTTTGCCATTTTCCTCCCTTAAATCTTCAGCTAGGTTTAAAACACATCCTTGAGTAGAAATAGCCCAAGCTCCTTTCTTCTTAATTGAGACTCCTTCCAGTGTCTCTTCTCTTCTTCTGGCACTTTTCCCCTGCTGTAACATTTGGTGGAGGTCTGGCCCAGCATTTGGCTGTTACTGGTGTGATATTCCCACACAAAGACATCAACAAGGCCAAAAGGTTACCACTCCACTGTTTACTGACAACTGAGGGCAACATGGATAAGAGAGTACATTTGCTAGGCCCTTGTTGTTTTTGTCCTCATGTCGCTTAAGTAATGTTTAAAAGTGCATGTAAAAAGATGAGGGTGAGTGACATGGAATAACTGAAAGAGTGTTGGTTGGTTGCTGGCTAAATACATTGCATGACAATCTGAGAATCACGTTCAGTACTTTGGTCAGCAGCTAGGTTTATGTGGCTGGAATAATGAACTTCTGTACTGCTGAAGCTATCAGTATCCAACTGACACTAGAATTATCGCGCAGTAAGAACTGACAATAAAACTGTGTCATACCTCATGTGAAACCTTACTGTAGGCATTCATTTGTAAGGTGCTCTGCCAGTCAAAGTGGTTCATTTTCCAGCTGAAATTACCAGGTGCTTGTGTGCATTATTGAAGCACAGTGTTTTTTTCAGCTGATATGCTTTGGCTGCTCTGCTATTTAATATCGGTTATTGTACGTGTTGTACGTAGGGTTGTGATGGTTTGGATTTTTTTCCTGTGGTGAAAGAGCGTTGTATCGGTGGTGTGTTCCTGACTTGTTGATCGGTCAGAGGTTGACTGGGCATGTGTGACTGCTCTGATCTCAAATGCGGGTGTGCAGTGTAATAACTTGAGATTGGCCCTACAGAAAAATTTGCAGTGACGGTGGTAATGAGCTCAACCCCACAGTAAGCGTCACGTGACCAATATTTGGTGACATGGTTATCGTCACTACAATGATGCAAGTACCTAATTTCACAGAAAGTTTGGGTTAGCAACAAATACTGAATGTAAAAATGTTGGCCCAAGGTAGTGTGCTTATACTCAGAGACTGATTTCAAGAATTTTCCTTTTCATTCATTCTTTTTCATTATTGTTAAAATAAATCAAGAAATATGCTGTACAGTCACAGTAAGATGTTCTGTTTGTGAAAATCTTTATTTCCTTTTTTATGTCCTTTTCAGCTTTTTGTTCGGAGGTAGAGGACAGGATTCACAGCACTCTTACATCTATTTGTCCAATATATATCTTGCCAACAGCCACTTAAGATAGCTTAATGTAAAGACGGGAAGGTGTCAAAATCCACCTTCCAGCAACAACTAAGGCAACCAGTGGAAAATCCAGTAAGTCACTGTTCCCTGCCAAGGAATAGTTCTGCACATATCCCCTAGTAAAATGACAAAGTTTGGTTTTTACACTTTGGTTTTTGTACAGATTAAACAATTGGGGCTAGCAGTTTACCCCCTTTTCCAGTTTTTACGCTAAGTTAAGCTAACCAGCTGCTGACTCCAGCTTTCTGGTGAATGCACAGATATGAGATTGGTATCAATCTTCTCATCTAACTTTGAGCAACACACCGAATAAACATGTTTTGAAAGAAGTTTGACTTTTTTTTTTTTTTTTTTAACAAATGATCTCATATCAGAAATTAAAAATGTTCATAAAAGGAGACTTTTTGTGTCTGAAAACACTACAGAAGTCTTTCAAAAGCTGGCATGTGTTTTCGCCAGGCTTGTCAGGCCAGCCCTGTGACCCACTTTAGAGTTGTGATTGAGATACACTATCTAGATGGAGCTATTTAAGGATAGGAGATAGAACACAGTCTCAGGAGGCCCTCTGAAGAAATATGAGCAGAATCCTGGTAGGGGGTATCATGAACATGCACATATATATCTGTAATACATTATCCTGCAACTTTTTACACCATAGCTATCAGTGTGTGAAGGTAAGAAGAGAAAAAATGTAAAGCCCTCTCTGTACCAGCCTGGGAATGATTTGTTTAAGAGATCATACTACCAAATGCTTGATAATTCAGCTGATGATTTAGATCTGTATGTGCAAGAGTGCATTTGAAAGAGGCAGAAAACGTTGTATGTGTCATAAGAAAGTTCATTAGTGAAGATGCTGGTGTCACTGGGCAGCGGTCCTTCACATATAGAGGTGTAAATAGGATCAGGATGGAGGACTGGGAGTCCTGTGTTGCTCATTCAGCCCACGTTGGAAAAAAGCTGACAGCAGCATATTCACACAATGCTAGCAAGTTAGCATTTCAGTACACATCACCTCTAAAAGCTGGCTTGAAGGGATTTGTCACCCTTGCAATGCGGTTTTTAAGCTAATTTCAACAGCTGTGCAACTTCATTGTTTTCTTTTTATTTGGGCTGTGTAAACTCTAGCTAAAGTAACAGGTAACTGTGTTCCTCTTTAACGCAGAGGCCAGGCAGTGTCAGGGTCAGGTCGGACGACTTGTGTTGACCCTTTCACAGTGACGGCAAACATGAGTTTAACTTGCTCCTCTGTGTCAGTCTGAAAGGACTGTTTGTGTTGATGGCTTGTGCCCCAAGCTGTGACCCTGATTTGTCAGGTTGCTCTTGCATAGCGGGGGTTATATTGTGCTTTGTTGCTGCATAAGATTGAACCTGTCAATGAATTTATCCACATCATTAATGTGCTAATCCAAGCCTCAAATTATTTGCTTGTTGTGATTCTCAGTTCCCAAAAGTGTCCTTTTTTTTGATATAAAGAAAAATATTCAAACTTCATCTGGTTCCTCCACCAGATAAAATCCAGTCTGTTCTCAGCATCAGTCCTCTCAGCAAATACATCCATTCGCATCCTTTCAAGCCTCTTCTGCAGGGTTATTTCACATCCATTCTTTTTCAGGGACAAAAGTGTGATAGAGCAGACTAATGAAGGTTACTTGCGAATTCATTCTTTGTAGGAAGAAAATTTAACCAAACAAACAGACCCCAGAGTGGTATGTGTCCGGCCTTCACAATTCAGCATCCATAATAGGAATTGTCACAGCTCTATCCAGGCAAACGTTTCTAGACTGTGAAACTCTGACATTAATGGTCATTTTCAGACACATTACTTATGCAAACAATACATCCCCAGGTACACACATGGTCATTCACATCAGCACCAAGGTCACTGTTCATGCAACTGTGATTTAGATTTATTCTCAAACTTCTAATCCTAAATGCAAAGTACCCAACCATAACCTTGACATAAACCTAACTGTAAAACTAATCCCTCAAGCAGGCACTCACCCTTCACTCTGTGGCAAAATCTCCTCACGTGGCCTTTAGTTTAATTCTGTCTTTCACCCGAGCAGAAATACAACATGGTTGAATGGTGTTTCTGGTCCATATTTGACAAACCTTTTCAGAGGCCACTGATCTTCACATGCAATTTGCGAACAAGCGTGTTCTCTATGATTATGTGGATTGCGTGCTGCTGGGAAGAGAATGGGCAACTGTTGGCTCTACTATAGTTAGCCTGCAGGAATTTTACTAAATATAATACATTTTGCAAATTCCTCTTCACACCATTCTTCATAGATTGGTGTTGAGATGCCTATCTGAACTTGTGTGTTTGCATGCTGACTTTGATTGTTCATCTTACAGTCTTCCATTAGGCAAAAATTTGTGTTTGGGAAAAGAGTGAAACTCTTTGACTCTCCTGACTTTGTAACCTTTTTGTCACAAGGTCAGTGAGTCGGACTTGCTGTGTTACGTACCTTATATCTTGTTCACAGTTTCATTGTGACCATTTCTTGTTAGCGGTGGCATAAACAGTTAAAGGTGCTTTAGCACATGGATAGCGAATGTGAAAGAACCTTCTAGAAAATCTAGACTTGTTCCTGGGAGCTCATGCGTCACACTGAGACTTGAAACTTGCACTGCTCTTATGAAAAAGCACGAAAGAATTTCATATAATCTTCTTTAATATGTTTCCCTCGGCAGCATGCTAAGAAGGCTTAATTGTCATTTCTCTCCTCGTGCAGCTATGTACGGCGTGTGCCTTGGTGGTGTGGCAAAAGGATTTGTCTAAACTGACTAACATGATAATGGGGGGATAACACCTTGTGGTTTTCTGCTTCGTCCCCACTGTGCAGCTGAATTCGATTTAATGCTTAGGTGGAAGAGAGGGAGATCGTAGCCTCCCCCCTCTGAGTTCCAACACCGACTCTCGAACAAAGAGTCATGGGTTGATTACCACACCGGGGTTGAGACATGGTGAAATCTCACACAGCCAGACATCCAGATAGCTCTTAATTAAGTTCACATTCGATTACTCTGCCTTGCTTAATAAGATCTATTTCTCAGTACGGCAAAGGCCGTGAGTTTGTTGTCAAATTTGACCTGTAAAATCCTAACAGTCGCAGACAGGACTGTGTTGTCCAAGCCCCATTTTACTTGGCAAGTATCGCCAGACATGAGCACATTCCTGATGTTGATTCTCCTCAGCTCTGAAGTGCGTGCTTGACACACAAATATGGAGACGTACAAATACACAAATTGTCTTGAGAACACAAAAGATCTCATAAAAACACGATTAAATCAAACGTTCATCCAGAGGGTGAGCTAGCTGAGCGTCTGTACCCGCCGACCGAAACGTCCAAATTTTTTTCTATCAAAGTTTGTTCACTACCGACTAGACAGCTCCCTCCAAACTGTGCCGGAAAGGTTTATTTAAGAGGCACAGCTGGGGCCTCTTTTTCTCTGTTTTGTAACATGACAAATTGGAAAACTTTTTCCCCCCCTCCCTCTTCCGTCTTCTCACTCTCTTCTATTACAAAAACCTGAAACGTCCGTGCCTGTGCTGTGGAGGAGGATGAGGAGGCGGCAGGCAGCAGCCAAACACGCCAATATAGACTCTTCTCTCTTTTTTGGCTCTTAACAGAACCCCCTCAGGTCAGCCCGGGGGTCAGTAAAACAGACCCCTGGCCCTCTGTCTTTCCACTTAACATCAGTCTCTTGTTGTATGTCTTCCACTTTGCCTTTGTTGTGGCAGTTTACTGTCTTATTACTAGCTTAACTTGGTCTGGTGTTGTCTGAATTTAAAACTAAGGTTCATCAAGGCTGCTGTGCTGCTGAACGCTAAATATTAAAACCATTTCTCACTTGATATTTTTCTGTTGCCTTGTCTGAATTGTTTGTCATAAATCTTCTGCAGCATTAGCGATGTTTTATTCTGTCACGTTCTCTCAATTTATTTAACTTTGATACAACATTAAACTGGCCATGTTTTGGTGTTATTGCAGTCAGTGGGTTTCTGAAAGGATAGAGTGTGTGGGTCAAGGTTTGGCCAAGTGAGTGTCAATGTCAAGATTGCTTACACACAATTCAGGTTGTTTATCTTGCCCTCATATAAACCTCTCTTTCCTAAATATTTGAAAAGATAATGAAGCTTCATCATGTTTAACAGGACCGTCTTCTCTCCTTGAGAATCCGTGTAAGTGTTTTATTAGTGTTAGGACACGCTATCTTCAGTAGACTAAACTTGATGTTTTCATTCTCAGCAGCATTGCGACAGTCTGTGTATGAGTTTTGAATAACTTCACCACAAACTTCCTTCAGCCAGCACCAGGTGGGTGTGTTTGCTGAAGGAAGTTTGCGACAGTCTGTGTATGAGTTTTGAATAACTTCACCACAAACTTCTTTCAGCCAACACACCCACCTGGTCCTTTTGTGTGGCCTGACACCTTTATTATTCTCCATAGTTTTGAGTGAATCAGTAGCAGTTACAAAGCTCCTGAAGCTAGAAAGGATCACCTCTTCAGATCTGAGCAGATGTAGCCTGAGGAAGTTTTTTCCTGTGTGTGTCTGGTAAAGCAAAGCAGCTGTTGTTGTGTAAAAGCATTAACTTAACGCATGCAATACATTTTCATGACTGCATTGTATTCCTCCATCTCTGTCCTTCTTAGTCTCTAACAATCGTAGTGACATATGAAAGGTTGGTGAATGACTTAAGTTCACAAAGGTTCAAGGAAAACGCAGCTATGTTATTTATCACAGCCAGGTGGATTATGGGGTTATGAAATGAGACTAATGCAACAGATTTAACATGAACACAATGTCAACCAGAGTGTAGTATTCAATAAGTGTTCAATTAGCTTTTTTGAGTTTGAGTTTAGTAAGTAATAGTAAATACACCACATGTTGTACAAACATTCATGGTTCCCAGTGGCTGAATCCCACAGACTTTGGAAATCCCCTGATTATTGATCTTCCACCACGTGTTCCACCACGCATGTTCGCATTCTGACCTCAGCATTTAGCTTGAAGTAACTAAGTTCAGCGTCACAGAGTCTTGTTACACTGGGGCTGAATGAACAAGGTTTGCAAATGCTTAACTGATTCTGAAATTCTGGTTTGTGGTCTGACTCTGCTGTGAAGCCAAAGCACTGTGTTAGTAACAGAGCAGCGGCCTTGAAGCTGGTACAGATTGTGTTGCTCAAGGGCGCTTGAATTATGGTCGTCCAGATGAGGTGAGGTCTCTCTTTGCGATGCCTGACTGGGCTCTGAAGACTGGGTCCATACTGCATTGTAGCACCACTGTTGACGGTACTTGAAGTCTGCCTTCACCTCAACTGCTGTTGGGTGGTGTGTGGTGAGGCAGTAGCCTCAGTGTCTGCTGGAGCTTTGTAGCGCCCTGGTTGATCTCAGAGGGCAGGACTCCTACTTATTTATAGCAGTGCTGTGGGTGTCGGAGGAAATGGGGCTGTGGCTGGGGGCGAGCCCTGCCTCAGGAGAGGACTCTTCCTCCCAACCAGACTGAGCTCATCTAAGGGGACAAGTAGACAGCGGAGCTGGAGCAGAGGGCGGTAGATTTGTGATCCAGCTCAAATGGCGATGACGACCCAAAGCATTTTCGCTCAGCCATTGCTTAGGTAAACACACTGGCATCTCATTGATACCATGTGTGACATTCCTCCATCTCATCGCAGTATCCCAGACCAGTCTTAGGTCTTCAGGCCTGCCTGCTGTAACAGACCAAAAATCGAGACCAAAAAAATATGTTTGGCTGGATCACAGTTGTGTCAAGCACAGATTGAACTTAGAGTTAAAAGGGTGTCAACAACCATCTCCAGAGACCACTTCATTTTGTCCTGCTTGACGTGCTGTTTGTGTGCTAGTGTGCATGTATTCATTGCTCCCAGGTTTAGATTTGTTTTATATCTGTTTTACCATTTGATGAAAATGATTAGGTCTGATTGACAAAGAAAGCATAAACAACTTTCATAATCATTTTTTCCATTCATCTGCCATTTCCCACCTGTAAAATAATACATTAAAATCAGGCTGTTGTTCCTGTTAAAACTGACATCGTCATTACAAACAGATGCAGCTGTAGATGATGCCTGAGAGAAGAGGACATCTCATTTGTTTTCACTTTGCTTGCCCAGTATCTCTTTTCTTGTATTTCTCTTTGAATCTCTCTTCACTGTCGTCAGTGGGAGGAACTAAGACGTGAGAAAAATTCACGAGGTGGAATCGTGGTTGCAGTTAAAGGAACTGATGTGCACGCATTTTCGGTGCTTGCTTTCCTGACTGCCTGACTGTGTGGTTTGTGCTGTCTGGAATCTCAGCGTATGAGTTATATTTATTTATATATGTGAAAATCACACAAAGCATAAATCTAACAGTTGTAAATAGTATGTATGGTAAGCAAAATGCCACAAAGAGGCTTTTCATTACCTCTGCCAAAGCTTTCACAATGTTAAACATATATTGAAGTTATGTTTTCAGATCCAGTATATTTTTAGATGTCTAGTTGTGATTGGACGACCTGAGACTGACTGCAATGGCAACATTAAACATGGCCATTGGTTTCTAACCATCACCTGCTTGTGGGTGAGCTGGTTGTGACCCTTAGCGTTGCCATGCCTGCCTGCCTTACTGACCTACTTCCTCTGCTCTGATATCCTTGTGTCAGCAGCATCTCGTGGTTGAGTCTGAGGCAGGTGTGCACTCCTCTCGCAGCCTTGGAAGTTAACATCTAATTAAAGCATGCCAGCACCTAAAATAAACAAGGAATAATGGACAGATGCATTGCAGCTAGCTGGCTGGTGTCGACACCTCTAAACAAACGAACAAACACACACGGACACAAGAAAGGGGGAGGAAGAGGAGCAAAGAGGAAATGCTTTAACACAAGCTTGGTTGCTTTTTATGAATAATTCAAATCCTTGGGACTTCTGAGACAGAGAAAGATGCCCCTCTCTGCACACGCACACACACACACATTCAGAAAACCTCCCACACTCACACATATACAGCGATCACAGCAGTACAGAGAGCAGGATAAGTGGGGACTGTGTGAATGTGTGCAGCAATATGTCAGGTTGAATTCATGGTATTTAGGTTGAGCTCCGTTTGAAGATTCCCTTCACCACTGGAGTTGGAGGGTAGCTTTAAATGTAAATACAGTCGTCCTGTTTATCCTGCTTCATCCCATCATCCACCCCTATTCTGTCCCATCCTTCCCCCTGTCCTATTCATCATGCCATATGGCTAAATAAGCTGGAGTTTACGATAACATCATTTCAAATCGACGACAAATATGTTGACACTTTGTAAAACGACATTAAAAATGATCAGTCTTGAGCTCAGATGATACAAAAGGATACTTTCAGTCACAGCCAGGTAATAAATATTCAAACACTTTACTATCCATAACCGTTCCTCTCTTTAAATCTAAACTAAATCTAAAGTGTTTGTTTTGTTTTCATGAATAAATACTTTTGGAAGAAGCAGTGTTTTATGAAAGCAGCACATAAGAACAAATGCATGAATAAATGAATGAATAAAAATCAAAAAGTGGATTGCAGTTCTTTCTTTTCATTACCATTATTGTAAGCCATGTGTCACATTACTGTGACATATGGCTAAATATCATGAGGTGCCACTTTTCTATGATCTGGCTAACACTTAATGTGCCTTAGTGGTAACCAGTGATACACACGTTATTTTACTTTTCAGTGACAAGTGTAAGGGATTACAGTTTATATGAAAATGAAGGGCTTGTTTGTCAAGATAAGACAAGATAGATCTTTATTAGTCCCATAGTGGGGAAGGAGAACAGTATGAATAATTTGTCTAAAGAACCGATGCTTTCCTTTACTTTTCAACACCTGAATAAAGTTTCCCAGTTAAGTATGTAAAATCTCAAGTCGTACACAATATAATGTGCAATGCAAAGTACATTCTGACGTACGCAAGATATTTGTTTTATCAAACTGCACTCACTGACAGTTTCCCATGAATGGCTCAGGGTGACTCAGCTTTGTGTGTTCGTCTGTTGTCAAAGCGTTTGTGTGCTGTTTCTGAGAGGACCAGGTTTGAATACGGTACCCCATTTGGCTTTGGCTGGATGGCAGTTTTTGCTCTCTCTCTCTCTCTGGAAGGTTGGATTGAAGGGGAAATGGAGGGGGCAGTTCACTGAACAAGATGCTCTTTGATATCCACCAGACGTGTTGCATCACTGATACTGGCCTGGGAACACTGACCTGGATACTTAGGTGCAGCAAGTTTATGCGAAGCCTTTCCAGATCTGCATGAGTTTGTGTTTTGGTTTTTGTGTATTCAGTCTCTATCCTCTCCATCAAGTAGCAACTTTCCGGGACCTAATTAGGGCCAGTGAGGGCCACTATTGACTCTGAACACAACAGACCCTGCTTACTAATGAGACCTCAGAAAACAAAGACCGCTGACACAGAAGGAGCTGTTTTTTACCCTAAAATCCTTTGATTAATTCACTTTTTCCTTTGTCTCTTTTCAGCCCCAAAGACCTGCAGCCCGAAGCAGTTTGTGTGTAAAGACGGTGTGACGTGCATCTCTAAGGGCTGGCGCTGTGATCGGGAGAAAGATTGCCCAGACGGCTCAGATGAGGAGCCTGATGTTTGTAAGTCTTAAAAACAAAATGAAGAAATATGTACTGATTCCAATTTATTGTAGGGTGTAGCTTACCTTCTCATGAACCCTTATTGTTATGATCGTCTGCATCTCTCACAGAAAAGTGAACTTTGGCTGACATTTGACCACTCGGCTTAGATAATTGGAGCCTACAGTAGAGAGGAAATTCTTTTCAGCTTATGCAGATATACTTGCTTGTGTGTGTGTGTGTGTGTGTAAAGCGGGTTTTGGACAATTCTTTTTCATACAACGTAGTAGCTCTGAATTCTGTGGAATAAATGCTTTCATTGCTTATCTTCTTTAATATGAATAAGGGTGCAAGAGATGTGTGAACTGAACACTGTTCAACAGGTCTAATGTAAAACCGCCTCAGAAATGGGTCTAAAAGCTTCTGTGCTGGCTTCTAGCTTTTTTTGTTATATCAAAGGTATACTAATAAGTTACTATAGCCTTTTGATTCCTCCAAACACATTTGAAAAGCAGCCGTCTGCCAACAGGCTGAGTGTTGGCCTATTAGATTTATTTGGCTGACCACAGCCAGGCTGGAGAAGACAATGAGATATTTTATCATTGGTGACAGAGGTCATATTCTGCCTTCAAACAGTCCTGCCATGCCCAATTAGGAGATTTACAAAGTTTGTCTTTCATAGATAGATGGGAGTGCCTTTTGCATTCAGGGAAACAGAGGATGCAGTCATGAGAAAAAAAAAGAAACCAAAATGGTACAAAAAAAACAACAACAGCAAAAAAAAAAAAAAAAAACAAAAAACGACAGTCATCACCATTTGAAAGTCTTCATTAGAGTCGAGACGCTTTGAGGCCGAATCCCTGGGGAGGGAATGAAAGCAGCAGTGTCTTTTTGGTCAGCGTCTTAGACTGAAGCGCCTGTGGTTTGCTAAGAGGACAGAGAAAAGGCGATGGAGGAGGGCGGGGGGGGGGGGTATACATGGTGTTGTGATGCTGTTAGTCCTGGAGAGAGTGAGTGAGTGAGCAACTGGGAGGCCAGGGCAGAGTGCTGGAGCTGCAGTCTAGACTTACAGACTGTATGAGAGCAGGTCTGGAAGTCATTAGACTCGCCCAGAGCAATGGAGAAACCTGCTGTTTTTCGCAACCTGCTGTTTCCCTCCCCTCTCATCTGTGGACCTGCCTTCTTCTGTGTCTCTATGTGGGACAGAAACAACAGTGACTACGTCCCCTGTCTCCTGCTACTCCCTTAGAAAGAAAGTTTATGCCAAACTGCCTCAAAAACAACAGTTATACGACCTACGCTCTGGAGAGGCCAGGCACTTTACAGTGTCAGGGTGGACAGCTTGAGAAGTGAGTCAGAGAGATAATAGAAATGCAGATTTTAGTCTTAGCTTTCTTAGAATTTAGATGTTTTATCAAAGTGATCGCCGACATTGTTAATGAGGTGTGTTTCCAAGCACAAGTACATTACAGAGTTTCAGTAAACACTTTTATCTTCCACTCTTGAGTATGAGAAAATCCTGATCTCAGTACAGAAGGTTGAACAGCCTGTCAGGTGTGCTTTCAGCTGAAATAACGAGTTTGTTTTGGACTTGTGCACTTGATTGAAATTAAAGGATAAATTATGGTGATGTTTGGTTGTGTTCATTAACAAGTATTGCCAAAAGTGAACACCTGATATGATATATTTCTCTGAGCCATAGGCAAATATTTGACATGTTTCTACGTTGCAGTGGGCGCTGTAGTTTATTTGATTGAAAATCTGTAGCCTGTCAATAAAGGCAAGATTTTCTATAGTTTTACTGAAGCAATTGCAAATTGGCTCAGTGCAGTGCTTTTCACAGCAAAGAAAACAGACAGATGTAAAGGTGGAGCTCTCTCATGCAGCTGTCTTTGATAGATAGTTATTTGCTTTCATACTGCTCAAACAGTTGTTACCTCACCTTGACCACAGGTTCCTGTCTAGATGCAGAGTTTCGTTAAGCTAAATCAGCCAGTAACATCTACTGTAAACTGTCTCTGGTACGTAGCAAGAGATTGTAAGACAAAGATCAAGTACTACAAGCAGCAAGACTTTACAAGCCGTTTCAGGTCAGGTCATCATATATCAAAAGTATACAGAAAATGCTAATCCTCTTTTCTGAACACGAGAAGTGAACATTAAAACTTGAGAACTGTATATACTAATGTTTGGAGTTGTATTGTTGTGATAAATGTGTTCTTTGTGAATGTGCTTTTGCAGATGCTCCTGGTCGAATGATGCATGAGAGAGGTTTACTTATTCACTCATGTGGATGGGGCTTCACAGTGGCCTTTGTTAGTGTGTTGGCTATTACCAGGGAAGTCAGCCACTGTCCAGTGCAGCTGCTTTGCCCTGCTGTGTAACCACCACAATGCTGTTCTTTGTACCCTGGGCTGCTGGGTCAGACTGGCATAGAGGGATACTGAAAGAGTAAAACATAAACAAAGTGGGTGTCTGGGCATATGACCTTTTTTTTATAAAACTTTGATCTGCATTCCTAATCAATAAACAATTGTAAGGCGTGCAGTGAAGGTAGCTGTGAAGATTATTTACCTGGTCCTTAGCCTTCAGGTAGGGTGTTTTACAGAGTTGCCATCTCCTCGGGCTGTAGACTTAAGTGGGGTCCTGAAATGTTCCCACGTGCAGTGAGTGTGTCACTAAACACAGGAAGTGTGCAACGCTGCAATGGCGTCCCCTGGTCCCGGCCTGTAATAAGGGCAGTTTTACAGACAGTTCCCACCTAGGCTGCAATTAGCTTTTTAGGAGATTAAGGAGTTTTTGTAACAGCCACTTTCAGAGTGGGAAACATCATCTTTCATGATGTAATGTGCGTCTCACTGACTCCTATGAAAAGAAATGAGAGGCTGCCTTGAAGGGAAATAAAATCTGGTGAGTTTTATCTTTGATCTAGAAGTTAGACTCACAGTCAGTTGTAAGTGGACATAAGGGGGTTTATTGTTTGGTCTGTATTTGATCAGTGGTGTCATTTGCTAGACAGTTGACCCAAAGTCAGTGGCTGTGCTGTTCAGATATGGAAGAGGAAGTGGTCTGTTTGATCCTGTTACCGTCTCCTAAAAGCAGTCACCACCCAGTCCAGATAACCATCAACATGTCAAGGAAAGCAACCTCTGCTCAACATGAAAGAGTGTGCTGCCTTGCAGCACCTTGTTCCTATAAAAACCTGCTCCATGTGTGACAGCATGGTCACACAATCTGATCCCTACCTTTTCACATTTCTCTCACACAGGCAATAAAGCAGATATTTTACATTTTTTAAATAATAGTTCATTGTTCCCCAATACGTAGAGGTACCGTGAGTTCAGGACGGATGGAGTAAAAGTGTGTGTGTGTGTGTGTCTGTGTGTGTGTGTGTGGTGTATATATATATATATATATATATATGTGCAAGAATGCCTTGAGGATGTGGTGAGCCTGATGTGATCCTCCCCAGGCCACCAGCTGGCTACTTTTAGATGACAGATTTAGGCTGGGGCAGTAGAGGGGGCAAATCTGGGCTCCTGAAGCGGGACAAGAAAACCCGGCCCATGTTCAGCCAAGAAAAGTGTGTTAGAGATTTAAATTTTAAAAAGGTCATTATGTAATCACATCAGGGCTCTCTGCAGAGGAAGGCGGGGCAAGCTGGAGGCACCCTTAGGGAGGGGACCAGAAGCAAGTCCAGGACAAGAAGGGAGGCAAAGTGGGGTTTGTGATGCAGGAGAATGAGAGACACAGACAACAATAATAATATTATAATGTGGGTGATTGAAACCCCACCCTGCATTTTGGATTTTATAGACACAGATGCTGAACACCTGGCTATGCCTCGTGGCTGGTCTTTCTCTCTTTACAGCAGTCTGTTAGTAATAAATAACTCCTTCCTATATGTGAGAGTGCATTATTGAACACGGGGCTTTTTCTTCTGCAGTGGTTGTTTAACTTCCTCTGGTTTCTTGACTCTTATGACGACAATAACTCTCATCCTCCTCTTTAACTCCCCTCCCTTGGAGGGGTGCTTGGTGCTTAATTTGTGATGATTAAAGTTTGTCTCTTGCTTTCTTGGCATGAACTCTAACCATTAAGTTCCTATCATACGGTTAGTCATTCTGGGGCAGCAGTATGGCCCCCTCTCTGCCCTTTATAAGAAAAACTTGCACAATACTAATAGTTTTAAGCTAATCCACAGCCCACTGTGAGGAAAGAATCAAATAATGAGTCTGTTCAATCTCAGAAATACTCACAATGTAAGAACCCTTTTCAGTAGGCAATAGATCTATTTTTCTTCTTTCATTTGTAAGTGAAAAGGAAACAGACAGAAAAAAGTATGTCTGCCTGCATAAGCACAGAGGAGAGGTGTGCATGAGGCATTTTATTATCTGTCCCTTTATGCTTCAGCTTAAGGAAATCTGAATGGCATAACCTCTTGATGAATTTCACCACTTATTTCCTTTGTGTGTATTCATTTCATTTATTTTCCTCTTTCATAACCGATACCAATATAGACTGCATCTATTTATTTGGTCGGGGTATCTGGTGGTGTTGTCCTTTATAAATCTTGCAATTTACTTTGCTGATAGAACTGTTTGCTTAGTGGTTTCTCTGCCCTGAGGAGCAGTGGTGCTGCTGTGTTTGGAGAGCGCTCAGTTTGTTGTGCTTTTGAGAGCTGGATTTAGCCTTCCTGCTTTGCTTGTCACTTTGCCAGCCACCCCAGAAGCCCCCCAGGAAGGAATGAAAATGTGGTTTTGATATGGTGGACAGAAAGGGATGAGTAGGGAGACAAGAGACCTAAGATCCAACCATCCAGTGCGTTTATATTGTAAATTTATATAAAAATATGATTACCCAGAAAAACAAAAATAAGTTAGTTGAAACACACACTCCAGTAGTTTTGTGACTCCCACAGGTGTGGTTGCAGTGGCAGGTTAATGTGTTGTGTTTCACATGCAGGGTGAAGTGTTTTTAGGAAAGCTGTCAGAAATGAATAGTGTTGAAGAGCAGGCATTGTTCCCCTCACCACGCTGTGGGTTGCCGTTGCTCTGCCTGCTCTTCTTGACAATACTGTGTTGAGTAGCAACAACAAAACACAAACTCCCATGTTAGCCACTAGGTCACCTCTTAGGACTAAATGAAGATCTGGTGTTGCTGCGTCTTGTTTTCGGCGCCGTGTCCTGATTTTGTTAGGAGTTTTGTTTGTTTTGCAGGGTGATGCTGGTGGGGGTGGTGGGTGAGGGTCATGGGGTGCTTCTGGATCTGCTTGGTCATGATTTAGATTCTGTGTCCAAGAATGTGTCATGAGGGCCAAAAGCATCACAGAGAGGGCCTGCCGGTTTGCGGAGGCGTGGACTTCAGTAGTTAGAGAAATCCAGTATTAGTATGTGAAGACTGCTGGCGGTAAACTGGTGCAAAGCTATTTATTCATGAGGTGTATTTATGGATAAACATATTAAATTATTTATCTATATCTGGATGGCTGATGTCTGTGAAAAGTAGCAGGATTAGTTTCAATTATCTAATGCTCGTTAGTTGAATGTGCTGTGATAATTTGCGTGTGTATTTCTGATATTGTTTCACATACGGAAGCATCTGTGGGATTTAAAATAAAGTTGAGGCAGTGGACAGCCTCATTGCTCTCCACAGTTGGCCTCATTTTGGCCCTGTGATGTTTTGCAGTAGCATTGGCAGCAGCTGTTATTACCTCTAAGGAGGTTATGTTTTCAGGCCAGTTTGTTGGTTTGTTTGTCTCTGGTGGCTTAACGAGCTAGACAGTGAATGAAGAGAGGGAGCGGCGAGCGCGGCAACAAAACAGTGAAACAGAGAACTAAAAAAGTAATTTTATGATTATTTTAGAGTAGTGTCGTTCCAAAGCGCAAACAAACATGCACACACCTCCACAAAACCATACAGGAAGGTGCCACATTACTGGATTTTGTGTGAATTCGGACAAAGCACACTCCAGACACTTGCAGCTCTTCATAAATGCGCAACATAGACAGAGCAGAGCAAAGAGACTGAGAGTGTGTTTTTAGCCTATAGTCCAGCCTCACACACTGCGCTCCGTTTTTGGCTGTGAACTACAAGGTCACTACCCTTTAGCTGATGCCTGGAAATGTCCCAAACACAGCAAAATGATAAGAACAAGAACAAGAGGAAGAAATTACACACAAACACACACACGCGCTTTTAGTGGGTTATAAGTGATGATTGAGGGGTTATGTTGAGGCTTCCACTTTTATGTAATTCTAATAACCGTGGAAAAATATCCCGACATATAGTGCTTGCACTTGCAGATTTACATGATGTAGAAGAGTGGACCTTTGGCCTTGGTGGTATGTGCTTTCTGAGTACCCTTCCAGTTTATTTCTGTTGTTTGTTATTGATTGAATAAGCTTTGTGTTGACCAGCACGTGGGGGGCAGGCATGAACTTGCAAATGGAAAATCCCCACAGCCTAACAAGCTTTGGCCTCATGGACATTCTGATCCGGACCCAGATCTTGACTCCTTCTCAGCTGGCTGCGCCTCTTTCTGCAACTGGAGAGGAAACACAGATTAGAGCAACAATTTCCAGGATGAATCATTCCACAAAAACGTCACTTGTGAAAGAATAACAGTTACAGAAGTATAAAAGGTTTGAGCAGAAACTAAGGAGAATGTGTTCTAACATATTAATCCTATAACAGTACATAATTAGAAAGTGCTGTGCCACCCGTGGCCCTCACCATGTCCCCGGCGCTCCCTCCAGGTGGCCGTGCCACAGTTCAGATCAGGCTTCACACGTGATGCTGCTTACAACACCGTGGCTCAGCCTGCTTTGTAGGAGGCCACAGCCGATTTGTGTGATCCAAACAATGGCCTTAGTTTTACTTGGCCCCCCTTCCCTCGCCACCTCCTCTGCCCTCTCTCCCTCGGACTGGAAAAGTGCATGTGATCTACCTCTGTGTTGCAGCTTAAAGACTCCACTAAGGCAAGGTGTTTGAAATCCAGCATGCTGTAATCTTGTTTTGATAGATGTGCTGAGAAGAAAGGCTTTGTTTGGCTGTAATGGTGACTTGGCCGCCTGCAAACAAGCATCCATCAGATGTTAATATTCATACTGTAAGGGTATTTACTGCAAATGCCATGCTTACGCTTCAATTTTGAAATTTCTCTACAAACATCTGTGTCTGTAGATGACGTTCCTGTGACGTCTGTAACAGAGAAGTGAAGCCTTGGAACGATCTCTAGTTCTCCATATGAAAAGAATGCAGCATTGTAGAGAAATAGAGCAAATAGAAACTTCTCAAAGAAAAAAAGTTTGGGCCTGCTAACCTGGCTCACTCACAGTAGAAGAATGTTGAATAGAAGAGCCTGTTCAATTCAAATTAGCAATGTCTTTTCCACAGCAGCACCGCCGGCTGTTGCCAGCTTGCACAAGAATGAAGCCTTGTGGGGCTCTGTCCACTTCCTGTGGATGAGGTGTTCCACTTCTTCTGTCTCCTCTTTCTTTATTTCTTACCGCCTTCGTTTTTTTTAAATACCCATCCTATAAATGGGTCAACAGATGTTGAAAGAGTAAAATGAAGGGAGGAGATAAAGATAAAGAGAGAGTGAGGAGGAGGAGGAAGAGGAGGAGGAGCAACAGCCAACAGTTTGACTTTCCACATGGGCTGAGAAAGACGAACCCAGCAGAGGGGGGGATCAGTTTCAACTTAAATTTTTTCATGCATCAAAAACAAAAGGAAGGAAGGAGCTTATGCATCTTGCTTGTATTTTAATCTACTTTTCAGTTAAAATAGACAGCAGGAAGCCATATTATGTGCTGTTATGAGTCACAGAATCCTTACATTTAGTACATTTAGTGTTGTTGTTGTTTAGTATGCTGTTCTGTGAATCAGTGGGATTTAAATAGTTAAGTAAGTTAAGAAATAGAAATTAATTCATGCACCTTCTTGCTGAGAATTAGATGAGAAGATGAGTACCACTTTCAGATCTATTTGTTAAATATGAAAATAGAGCTCGCAGGTGATTAGCTTAGCTTAGCAGCATGGAGGCTGGAAGCAGAGGGGAAACAGCTAGCCTGACTCTCCAAGGCTATCTTCTATCTTGTATGTTTAATCCGTTGATCATTCAGACGGCTGGCTGAGTGCAGGGATTTCTGCAAGCCTTACAGCACATAACTCAGAAGAAAACCAGAAGATGTTGTACCTGTATTTCAATTTGTGTATGAAATAAACGCACAAGATACAATGTGTTGATTAGTGATCTTTAGAAGTACTGGTAGGATTGAACCAGAGTAGCCCTCCTTATGCTAAGCTAAGATAACAAGCTGTCTTTAACAGAAACATCCCTCTGTCTGCCTAAGTATTCTGTACAGTAAGTATATAGCACATGCAAATATCCTACAAACAAGCCTCTGCAGAATATATGGTTTAATATGAGCAGGCTATCATAACCACGATATCTGTTTGGTTAGTGTTGCCAGTAATCGGTTTTTGCTGTACTTATTGTTCCAGAGTTCAGTCGCAGTGCCTGTCGGGTATATTGCTCATCAGTCATGTGAAAGCGCTCAGAATTGGACAGTGGTGACAGCAGGTTTGAAGATACAACGCAGTGTATCGCAGTGGGACAGCACTTGGACTAACTGGACTTGAGGACGGAAGTTGTCATTAATCTTTTTGTGGCTGAAAAAGTGACAGACACAAGGCAGGAAAGGTCATCCAAGAAAAAGAGTTTGGTGATAAGGTCATTAAAGAGAAGAGCCCTTGCTCCTGGTCCAGTGATTTTAGCAGTGCGTTATACATGGACTTGAAGCTGCATCGATTTACTGTATTGTCTTTGAGGCAGTAGTTTTGGCCAAACTCATATTCAGCCTATGTGAATATGTTTTCTTTTCTAGGGATCCCAAAGTCCTCTCCTAGCACATACTACAATACCAGGCCTCCATGCCACTACACTGACTCGCTTGTTGTCAGAGTTTTGCCTCTAGGATGGATGTGTGTGTGTGCTGTAGATGTAGCGAAGGTAGTCATTTTGCTAGGTCCAGTCAGGATAATGGTGTGTTTGTAATTCCTGCTAGTTTTCTGCAGTAGACATCTTTTGCTGCCACAATGGTTCTTTGAATGTCTGACCTTGTGGTTCTGCCTGCTAAATCGGCAAGAGCAAACCATGAATGTAAATCCATGACAGATGAGAAGGGGAAGGCAGCAGTATTGGGAAACAAAACAACAAAACGGCCAACATTAGGAAAAGAGGGGAACAAACATTGCTGTTCGTGATCATTAGAGGATCTATGTAAACTTGCTCTTCACTTGCTCTTGTGATGTTCTTGCAGAGACAGTTAATGAAAGCATAGCAGTTTGACAACACATGCTGAGCTGGTACAAGAGGACATTAATGTAGTTTCCCAACTTGCAAAAATGCAGAGACTTGTTTGTTTTCCAGACTTTGTGACATTGATTACTGCAAGGTGACTGATCAGTTAACTGTTATCAGGGGGTTTATTTGGCTGACAGGGATGACATCAGACACCCAGTGCAGGATAAGCATGGAGGCGCTTTTTGAGAAGAAGCTGTTGAAGTCTGTTGGAGATCTTAATACACCAGGAAACAGAAAGTTGGTGCATATTTTTGTTGCCCTTTGCCTCTTTCTTGTGTATATCCCTGATGAGGGGTCAGTTGGGAGGTAATGAGTACACACTTGAACTTGTAGTTAGGAAAAAGAGGGACTGATTCAGTTTGTCCATCTGTTGGTCAAGAATCACCACTGATTCCCAATAAGGGTGTATCTGATGGAACCTTGTAAGCCAGTCCTCATCTTGCCTGTTTTTACTGTGTTCATAGCCAGATTGCTGCCCACACACTGCAGGTCTTGTATCAGGGTGTGTAATAGTTTTGTGATGAGGTTTGCCACATTGGTACCATCCATAAATATGAAGGAATAGATAGAGAGAGAGAAACATTTCTGTGTTGCTCCAGTCTGTTAATATGTTGTCAGCCGCACATAGCGCTTGCCGTCTGTCAGCCGCTGGCAGAAGGAAAGGGCAGGGCAGGAGTGATTTCAAAGCATTTCTGCTTTGCTGAACACTTCATAGTAAAGACAAAATGGATGAAACAGACAAAGGGAGAAGACATGACAAAGATCCCAGAGAGAGCTCAGTCTTCAGAAATCATAGCTGCACAGTTTTGAGCTGTGTGTGCCTTCATGGCTTCAAACAAACCCGTTTGTAGCAGGGTGCTGAAGAGGCACAGCTGGAGTTGTGTTCACATGTGAGGTGGCACACTGCAATTTTGTTATCCTAAGCTGAGCATGCTTTTAAACCCAAGCAGAAAGAGCGATTTTCGTGACTTCAGCTGAGTTGCACAGAGACCTTTCCAAAATCCAGCCATAGAAATAACTTGAGTTTGGCATTTTTCATTTTCATGTACAATTTTAGTCCAATTTACAGTCAGTATACTGTACATCAGATGACAATTGAAAATGCAACCAAGAAAGACTCCAGTAATGCTATCCACAACATTATAGAATATCTGTAGCCATTTTGCAGGAACGATTGGATCATCTGTGCCTGGTTGAACAGCGGCGTTGAGATTAATAAATAGTTAAAAGGTCAATCATGGCAAACAACAGCAGATACAAGAGTTAAAGATGATTTTTGAAAACTAACCTTAATTATAGAGAAGACCTAATGTTTATGTTGTCATTTGTAGAGTTTATCAAGATTTAATGTACCGAACAGAAACTGAATTTTACATGATGCAGAGAAGCAAAGACTCTTGTTCATTTTTACAATGTACTGTCACACTTAAAGGTTACAGGAAACGGCACTTGGGAATAGAATAAATTCAGCTGGCATAAACAAACACAACTCCCCTCCTCAGTTTATCCTGACCTTTTCAGTCAACCATATTTATGTTTGTCTTCCTCAGGTCCACACAGCGCCATATCGCGGTGCCCTCCCAATGAGTACCAGTGTGGAGGAACAGAACTCTGCATCCACATGAGCAAACTGTGCAACGGGGCTCCCGACTGCACTGACGGCTGGGACGAGGGACCACACTGCAGAGGTATCACTGTCACATATAGTAACGACATGCAAGGACACGTGCATGTTTGGGATATGCAGTATGAGTGTGTGCAGCATAATACTAATAATACTGTGCTAGTACATCCTGTTCGGGTGAAAGAAAGGGGAAATGGGAGTCTGACTGGGCTTCTGTTGCTCTGTTTGTCGCGTACTTTTCCTACAGTTCTCACCCCTGAGATCTTCACAGCGCGAGGGAGCATCAGCGAAGTCACAGCAGCATATTGATTTACCACATCTGTGTGAAAATACTGAATTTTGCTGTGGTATTTTTTTTCTTTCCTCTTCCTGCTGCTATTCTGTATGCATCCTGTATCCAGATGCATGTGGAGCGAGATGGTCATTATTTAATTTGACCATCTCGAATTAAATTAGGGAAGTTATTATGTTGAAACCAGAAACTAGGAACCAATTTCTGATGAGGCTAAAGAGTGTAATATCCTTTAAACAGATGTGCTGACCATGCTGACCACACTGAGAGGAAATAGAGCTCGATTGTGCAAAAGATGAGTGTATCTACTGGATGGATGAATTATTACAGGAAATTTTGAAGGTCTAAACGGAACTCGAGGACTTCCTCTATTGGAAGTTTGTTTAAAGGTTAGCAGGGAATCGTGAGTGGTGACAGTTATTTACTGCCCATCGAGCTGCCTTATGTCTCTAATTGGACTAATTTATACCACAGATCATATAATTGTTAAAACTACCCAGCAGTCCCTATTACTGCTACATCACTTACTGTATATATACACTGGATAGTCGTTTCATAAGTGACAAATCTGCCTCTCCAACTTCTAACCTATACCAAATCCAGCTTAGATTCTTAAAAAAAGGTCTAATTATCACTTTGAGATTTTGATCGGCTCAGCGTGCACATCTGTCTTCTTCTTTGTCTTCTTTGTTTTCATCGCCTCACTTTCCCCACCTTCAGTTAAAGAATGAGTTAGGATGAAATATTTATTAAAGAAATATTGGAGGCATCAAATTTTCATTCACTTTGAGACCGGCTTGTCTCCGAGCTTAGAGTGGAGCTCACCAGCTTTCTGGGCTCAAACATGGGGCCACGACTGTTCATCTCAGGGCTTCAGGTTACAAGTATGTTGAAGGGTTGGGGTGTTGTGAGTGTGTGTCAGTGTATTTCTGTGTCTGTAACACACATCTCTGGTTGAAATCTTTTGTTTTCTAAGGGGGGCTAAGTGTGCCAGTCAGAGGCCAGTCATCTGACGGGGATGAGTGGTTTGCACTCTGAATGAAAACAGAGCAGCTGATGTACTTTCATTTGCTCCACAGTAAATATTTTGCAGCATGTGTCAGCATAGGTTGTTGACATTGTTGCCCATGTTGGTTTTCTAAACACATCTCAGTTGTTCAGTGCTCAGACTTGTTTTGGAAAATTCCCGGCATGTCTGTAATTTGAACTGTGGTTGTCCCAGCAAGCCTCTGGAGTGCAGCATGAAAATTTATATACTGCAATCTATGATATTTGCTGCATTGTACGGGGTGCTGGTTATATAGCGCTCAAACAGAGCCAGTCAGTGACTGTAGAAGTTGTGGAAAGATAGCAAAAAAAAGCACAAACTAACGAGAAATAAGTTTATTTGCTTGGCCTCCTCTCCCCGGAGGTGTTGTGTTAGTGTGAATTGCCTGCCTGTGTCTCTGGGCTAAGTGAATCACTTGTGACTGATAGATCTCATCCTGGGTTGACTTGACTGTGTCTGTTTTACTGTGACTCACAGTGTCTTGATTTATATCTCACAAGATACACAGTACGCTGCTGAAAATTGCTGAGATTCCATTATGTGTCACTCAGCTGACTGGAAGGTGTGACTTTAGCGTGTTGTGTTTGTGCCCTGCTATATTTGATGTGAGCGTGCAGCCTTGAGATGGTTGAGGTTCCCGAAGAGGTAGAAATATTTGATGACTGCATCTTTGGCTTTCCGTTAACAGGCTTTATAGCTCATATTTCCTTTAGTAATCCACCCTCGCATCACTTCAAAGTTTGAAGGACATCATATTTTTGTGATTTTTATAGTGAAAATAACAGCCACATTTAGATGTAACTCCGAATCACAGAGGAAACAGCCATATTAGTTCATATGAGCAGTAACTGCAGTGCTTAATGTTGTTATTTTTATAACACGAGATGAGCTGAGGTGAGCTGACTTTTCCATATTTCTAAACCCCCAGTATATAGTTCACAGATGACACTTTATTGTGCATTTAAATTGAGTTTCCACTCTCCTTAAATGTTGGACCATGAAGAACTAAAGGCTGGTATATTAACGAGCATTAATGTCATATTTACATCTGATCCCACGTTAATGATTTGAGGATGGTTGTATATATATTTTTAGGATGGGGATGTAAAAAAGTGAACACAGATTTGTAGCGCAGTACAGCTTGTTAGGTTCTGAGAGGAGTAACGGATTACATGAGAACCACTTAATGCTCTGTGCTCAGTTGAGACCAGAGCAAACATTTAAACAGAGAGCTAAACAGATGAATGCATTTTATCTTTGGAAGAATATAGTTATGGGAAAAAATGGAAAATCAAAATAATAATAAAAAAAAAAATCACCAAAAGCTTGTTTGTCTCTCTGCTGCTTTTTGTAATTGGGATCCATTTGTTGGCTTGAGTGAGTTTTGCATTTTGAACTCCTCACTCTCATCTGTGATGCATTCTGACAAAATAGATATAATAATATATAATACCCAATCATGATTGTATCACCTGTTACCAGTGAACCTGTTTACCTGTGGAATGTTCCGAACAGGTGTTTTCTGAGCAGCACTCCCGGTCCTTTATTTCCCCTGTCCCAACTTGTTTGAAGCATTTTGCCACCATCAAATTCAAGTTGAACAAGTAAAACATTAAACTTATTATTTACGTACTGTTTTCCACTGAGTACATGTCAAAAAAAAATGATTAGCAAATTATCACATTCTAATTTATTTACGTTTGACACAGTGCAGAGGGTATTGTTCATTAACTGAGCCATGGACATGCATTTATGTACGTCACCACCCTGCTGAGCTGTAAATATTCTACAGAAAGCATTCAGTGGCAGCTTCAGCAGCCGCACCTTCTCTTGTTACCTACAGGGATGCCTCTCTCAGTGTGTTAGATGAGTGATCGCAGCATAATCTGTGAGTTTAGAGCCGCAGATGGCAGTGTTTTCAGCTCAGTAGCAGCTTAGCTGAATAAACTTATCTTATGTCAGTTGTTCCTTTATACAGTGTCTGTCCCCTCCCTGTCTTCCTACGCACATTATGCTAAATGCATAAATGCTGTGTATTTTGTCTTCTGTCCACCTTCAGAGTTCATTTCCAACTGCTCGCTCAAGGGATGTCAGGAAACCTGTGCGGTGACTCCAGCAGGGCCTGCTTGTTACTGTAAGAGTGGTTATGAGATCAGCCCAGACGGAAAGACATGCAAAGGTGAGTTCCTCTAAACAGTGACCCTCTGGAGAAGCTTAAATATTTGTGCTGCAAATTTAATTTAATTAGTGAGTGTGTAAAAGTACATTTTTTTTTGTTTTTTTCTTCCTGCATGAACATTCTGGTTGAGAGTGCCACAGAATAGCTGTAATATTCTGCATCAGAAACAAACATTCGCTCACATCACTTATGAGTTCGGTGACTCCACATCAGTGCTGAACTTCTTTTAGCTTCCAAACCTGCACCAGTGTTTATTCAGGTTTGGGAGAAAACAAGTGCAGGGGCCTGGGAGCGTGGTGGGTTTCCTGCAGAATCTTGTTTTGAAACCTTTATTGGCATTGATGGATGACAAGAACAAGCCACCTTTAATGAGAAGAGTCAAAAATAAACAAGTAGGAGCCACAGAATCAGTTTTTAATGAGAAGTTATATGTTTTTATTTTCAGTTGGCACTAATTTCTACACTAGAATTTGTTATTTGCTGTATCTGCGCACTAAGACCCTCTGTTGTTTCTGCGGTTCAGATTTTGATGAGTGCAGTGTGTATGGGACCTGCAGTCAGACCTGCACCAACACTGAAGGCTCCTACACCTGCTCGTGTGTGGAGGGCTACTTGTCCCAGCCGGATAACCGCTCATGCAAGGCCAAGAATGGTGAGTATGAGCAGACGGCGGCAGTTCTGAACGTACCAGTCTGGCTGATACTGTGGGGATTTTCTGTTCATGTTCCTCCTCCTAACTGTTAGGTATGTCCATGTTACTTTCCAGTGCCAGTAGACCGTCTGCCTGTTCTGTTGATCGCCAACTCCCAGAACATCCAAGCAACCTCACTGAGTGGCACCACAGTGCACAGCCTGTTGTCCACCAGCACCAAACAAACCACAGCCATGGACTTCCTCTACGCCGAGGAGACCGTCTGCTGGATCCACGTAGGAGACTCGCCCTCGTCCACACACCTCAAATGTGCCAAGATCCCCAATCTGAAGAGCTTCACAGAGGAGAGAGTCATCAACATCTCCCTCAGCCTGCACCGTGAGTACAACAACGGCTGCACACAACCAGAGTTCCACTGGTATTTAGTGGAATATTAGGGAGGTTTTTACTGGCTTGAAGTGCACATGTGACATATCAGAAGTCTTCTCTGACAAAACGACACGTTTAAGACATTTCTTGACTCCTGCTGGTGTTATTTGCAATCAGTGATGGAGTATTTTGTGTTGTGCTGTATTTTCTTCTGTTTGACTGCCTTGACACAGGCAAGCACACTACACAGCACCATGTTACAACCCAGATTAAAACGCATAATACAACAGCAGAAAAAGTTACCTCACACAAGAAAAAGATGTTTTGCTTGAAGGGTTTGCTACTCGTAATGCATTGTCTTGAAACACGTAAATTATCTGGCCTGGGATTTGCCAGGTGTTTTCAGGACTGTTTGTGATCCTGTTGGTATTTTGAAATGAATACAATTAGAATAAGATACCTGCATGTGTGATTCATCGAACAAGTCAGTCTGATGCACCTGTGGGTTTGGCCTTCCATGATCTTCGCCACCCAACAGATAGGTGTGGTAAAACCTTATGCCACAAACTTGGCTGATCCTCACCTTGAATTATTTGTTTTGTCTGGTTTGCATCCTTTGCTGATGGTAATTTAGCTGGGCTTGTTTGTCTGAATGTTCATGTGTGTATGTATGTGGGTTGTTTCAAATGTGTATCAGATGTGAACACGTGAATGGAACATCACTACCTGTCACTTCCGTCCTCAGTTTCTCTGTGCTTGTGCACACCCTGAGACACTGTGGCAACACATTTAAAACTGCTCTGTTTTTCCATGCCATCAGTTTCATTTCAGAAAAAAACAAAGAGTCTTTTCTTCTGTAAAAGCGAAACTAAAAGACAGAGGTGTGTATGTGCAAGCTGTCGAGTGTAGACGACCTATAGGTCAAAAACCTCCACACCCTCATTCTGCTTCCCCTCTCTCCCTTTATCACTTCTTCCAAATCTCTACCTGTGTTGTGCCTTGACTTGTGGGCAGCTTATCTTCACTGTGACCCAGAGGGAAAACAGTCACAGAAATGACACATTTATCCCCACAAAGTCAACTTAATGTGTCATTGTACCATGTCTTAGGAAGAAGGACTGTCTGCACTGCCATACTTATCTGCAAACATTAATTAAAGCACTTGGCTTTGATTTATAAAAAAACATTACATTTCTCACTCATTTAGTCATTATATTCATATTCCCTGCCCTGTCCTTCACAAGTCCACCCACAATCCTTTCTGTTTTTTCGCTTGCATGCAAGCGTCGTGACCGATCACATCCACTCAGTATGCAGCGGTTTGTCTCCGTTTGCATCCCTTTTCCATGTGGCTGGAGAGTGTATTAACCTGACAGAAATGACTTTCTCTGTGAACACCGTCAGAGAAAATGAAAAGACTGAATGATGACAATCTGGCAGCTGCCCTCCACATGCATACACAAAGTGCTGTAGCTATCACATGGAAATATGGTCATTTCAAACCATATGATGTCAGACACTCTCCGAACTGTGAAAATTATGCATGAGGCATTTTGATGTCCCTCAGTGTGATGAGATGAAGACCAAGCCTGATGCACCTCTTTGTCTGTTTTGAGCCTTGCTAATGCTACATCTGTTATTAGCACATCACACAATACATCCCTGCATGAGCCTGATTGATTTCAGACTCATGCAGAAAAAAAAGACATCTTAACACCCTCCTCAGAGTTACAGAGGCAGTGCCACGTTGATATAGAGATTTTCTATTTGGCATAAATGTATTTTTGTGTTAATAATTCTGACCAGAGTTGGTAAAAGAACTAGGGTTATCACTGTGGCTATCAACATGTAACATTCACCAAAACCTCAACTCTCATCAGACTCGACAATTAAACAACCAGAAGCGTGTGCAGGAAATTCCAGCAGCCTCAGTTGGTTCTCCATGGCATACACTCACTACAGTATCCTGACAGAAACGTGCACACACACACACACACACACACACACATATGCACACAGATAAAATGGAGAACTGACTGCATTGAGCAGTATGGACAGGATGTACATGACTGATGATGGTGAAAGATTAGAGCTGAAATAAGGAACTGAAAGGAAATTACTGTATCCAGGGACAATATGACTATTTTGTTGTTATTTCAAAAGATGAAATTTGAATGTATTTTGAGAATATGAGATTTGACAAGACAAATCACATCGACAGAGACAATGAAATCCTGATTGTTTCCTAAAATGGAAATATAAGCGCAAAACTTTATATTTCTGATGAAATGATATCAGGAATGTTCAGAGTGCTGCAACCTTTGGCCATTCAGAGGATCCTGAACTGAATGAGTAGCATCAGCATGAAACAGCGCAATACAAAAGTGCAGATTTTTCATATCTGTTTCAGCAGATAATCCTCCTTGACTGCCTAGACAGCTCAGGTCAGGTCTTCTGGACAGGCTGCTAGCGTGTGACAGAATAGGAGGAGCAGGTTTATGCTCACAGTCAACATGGAAGAAGTCCATGGAAGCCAGTGGCAAGGGAGAACATACAGGAAATGATGCGCGTGTGGTTGGAATGACTCATGACCTCAGTATGCCTCAGATGAGTTGTCCACATGTGGCTCCACACCTCCCACTCGCTCGCTCACTCACTCTCACTCACTTTCATTGCATTTCCTTTAACTCTTTTTTTCTTAGTCCCTCTTTCTATTCCCACATTTCAGTGTGCACTTACTCCTATTCTGTACTTGACAGTTTGTTGTCATTGTACCAGTCACTCAAAATCCTTGTCAGATATGCAGAAGTGCCTATGTAAACCCCATGTGACATTAAAATTCTTTACTACTTTTAGCTTCTGTTAAATGAAAAACACAAAATACATCTGAGTTTATTGTAATTAAAACAGTATAATATATACATATGTAAAGATCACTGCTCACCAAGGAAAGTGATAGAGGTGCTGGAGCTGAGATTTAGTTTAGATTATCATCAGCACATTTTACTCTTTGCAGCATTGATTCCATTAGTGCAACCACAAAAAGACTCTATGGCCATGCTTGCAGCTTCGGGAGCCTGTAATGCTAATGTCAACATGCCAACATGCTGACATTGCTAACATGCTGATATTCAGCAGATTTAATGTGTAACAAATCTTCTTAGTTTTGTGTGTTAGCATTGCTAACATTTGCTTCTTCTGGGAATTTGGAATGTCTGTATAAAATTCATGGTAATCCATCCAATACATCGGATCCACATTTTTAGCCATTGCTGAGTCATGGCTCCACTGACCAAAATTGCCATCAGTGGAGCCATGTCTCAGCAATGGCTAAAAATGTGGATGAAAATAAGGTTATAACAGCACCATTAGTAATGCAAACACGATGCATTTTAACCATTTATTGCTAGTTTTAAATTACTTTGGGGGACATTTGTCTCATCTTTTTTTATAACGAAAAGCATGTTCTGAATTAGCTGTGCGAATACATACAGTCTGACTCCACACTCCACACTGCACACAGGAGGGCTGATCTCAGAGCTGTCACTGAGCCTTTCTCCCCTCCGTGCACTGTAAGAGCTCCAGTACCTGTTCCCCCTGCGCAGTGAGCCGCAGTGTGCTGCTTAGCACGGACACCAGCCCTGAAATCTCCTTAAGAGGTCATGTGCTGTTAAAAGGCAGTCCAGTCAGCACATCAAATCTTCTTTCCATTCAGCACTTTATTCAGCTTTAAATTCCACCCCCCCTCCACTTTCTTTTCCTTCTCACTCCATGTGGCTTCTGGATCTTGTTTTGTTTTTGTCTCCGTTTCTGGTGTCGGATATGGGGTGGTTGGCGAGGAGAAGTGTGTGTGTCTGTGTGTGTGTGTGTGTGCGTGCGTGTCGGGGGAGGGGTTTTAATGTTTAAAAGTGACAGTGAGATCCATTAAAAGTAGAGCGCCTGATGTAACCACACCGCTGATCCCCGGTGTTAGCAGCATAGCTCGAGCAGCGGTCGCCTGTGAAGATGTATGCCCCTCTCGTGTACTCCCACATGTAGCTATTGGAGTAAAAGGCAGCCTAGCATTGCTCCATTTAGCAATACGTTTTGGATGCATTACATAGACATCTACTTGGCTGTTATTTTTCTTAGACCAACAGGGAGCAGAGCGCGGAATGAGAAAACATGAAGAAAACAAGTTGTTTAGAGAGAGCAGGGGGAAAAAAAAAATGAAGAAGGCAGCCGGTTCTGTTTTTTCAATTATGCTGTGTTGTTTTTTATAGCATAGTTTCAGACAGACAGAGCTGCAGTTAATGAATCCAGACTGTTTTTCCATCTCTGGGGAACAGACAAAGGGGAGGGTTAGCGGGATGATGCATAGAGGAGCAGAGAAGGAGAATGGGAGGAGATAGGAAACTCTCTGGTTTTGCTAGAGCCATTTCTGTTCAGCAGAGGTGGAGGAAAATGGTGAGCAGGAGTGGACATTTTTTACAGGCCTTTTGGTCAACTTGCAAAATATTTCACAACCCCCACCTCCCCCTCCTTTGTTTATCCGTTGCCTAATCAGTGAGTCAGTGTGTTGTGGCGCAGCTGGAAGTGTTTAAACAGAGAACTCTGTGTTAAAAATTAAGAGCACCTTTGGGAATACAGCCCCTGATTCCCGTAAACCTCAGAAATGCTGCTGCACAATGCCCAAGTTTCCTTAGTGGAAATCGGATCTCTTTCTCCGCACTCTTTTCTTCACTTTTTCTTTCCCTTTCCTCGCTGCTCATCTGCGTATTCTTTTATGTGTTTTCCACTTTCACTGAAACTTTCACTTTTCCTTGCTTAACTTGCTGGTCGGGCTCTTCAGAAAGTGTCAGAGACGTATCCCTCTATCCTCTGGAATTACAGCCATTTTTATTGCACTATTTGCAGAGGAATCTTTTCTTTCCTGGTTAGAGAAATTGATACTCTGGTCTCCCCTAAATCACCAAAATGACCTGATCACCCTGGTAAACATACCACCATATTAGATCACAGCCCTTAGCACTGAGCACTGCATGATCAAGGACTCCTGCAGCACGACTTTAGCCCTGTGTGTGTGTGTGTGTGTGTGTGTGTGTGGAGGGGGGGATACTTCTGTGGAGAGCAGAGCTTGTGGCAGCTGTGAAAATACAAATCTTGTGGTTTGTGAAGCCCCCCAACAGCTTACTCATATGCACAAGTGAACACAGTAACACAGTGGAGTATGTTGCAGCTAAAAGTGAACATTTGCCTCAGGTGTTAGTGAACAGCAAAACCAGCAGCCAAAAGAAAATTTGGTGTTGCAGGTTCATTGCATCGTTGCTAAATGTGCTAACTATGTGGACAGAATGACAAGTATATCAGAAGTATATCCAAGTACAGCACATGAGTAAATGTACTTTAATGTACTGCTACTTTCCACCATGCGCTACAGTAAATTGATCATTCTGGACCTTTAATATCCTCACATCTCCCTCAGCTTTAACAATAGCTTTCTGTCTCTGATTCTTGGCTCAGACTCAGCGTGGCTGAGCTGGTGTTTGAGCAGAGGAAGGAAGAGGAGGGAATGAGGGAACCAGAGAGGAGTATATTAATGTCTCATGTTATTCTTTTTCACAATTTTTCTCCTCAGACCCTGCCTATGTGGTCCTGCACCACATTCAGAATAGTTTAAACAAAGCCAGGCTAGTCCAATTTTTTTTGTCCTTTTTGTTTTCCAGTCTAGTTTCTGTTGAAATTCTTGAGGCTGTAAATGTTCCATGAAGTGCGTGTTTTCTGTCTTGTGCGCACATCTAGATGTTCGATTTTCAATGACAGGTGGAGCACTAGTCTTCCCGGTGGGCTGAGCCTTGGGAAAATAAACGCAGCAGAAACCGCATGCCCATCGTCGCTTAGCTACAGCTACACCAACATCACCCTCCTTGAGGCAACAAACGGCCCGTCTCATATTCTGCCTGTCTGAATGACTGTGAATGGCAGATGCATTACCTCGACACTTGCTAATTGGAGTTGGCTGTGATCTTGTTTGTCAGTCAGAAAAAAAAAAACAACAAAAACTGCCCCAAGTCCGGACCTGAAGATCTGGACTGTGTGTGAACCTGTGTGTGTGTTTGAGTGAGTGTAACGGAGAGCTTTTGAAGTAGCTGCTACGCAGTATTGCTGACTAATGCCTCATCATATGAATATGACTCAGACCTCAAGCCCATCTGCTGCCAGTATGTACAACAACATCACACGCTGAAGCTCAGTTCCAGAATCAATTCAAGTTATGAAAACACTGTTTTTGCCTCACCCGTTGCACCTCCTGTGTCCCATCCCACCACCCGCTCTCCTCACCCCACTGCTCTTTCTCTGTCCAGATGTGGAGCAGATGGCCATCGACTGGCTCACAGGAAACTTCTACTTTGTGGATGACGTGGATGACAGGATCTTCGTGTGTGACAAGGATGGGCAAACATGTGTCACCCTCCTGGACCAGGAGCTGTACAACCCTAAAGGCATCGCCCTGGACCCCACCATGGGGTCAGTTTGAGCTCTTATTTTGTGTCTTGTGCATAAATACACACACGCACACACACACACACACATATGAAAAGACAGGTTTCATGTGCGTGCTAGTTTTCTGAATGTACCCAAGCTGAGATCCTCCTCTGAGTGCTTCATGCAAACTCATAGTCCCATTGGCGTGAGAGGAGTAAGATTTGTGTCATCCATTGTTGTTACCCAACTTTAAAGCTACAAGTTAGCTGAAATGGGGGAAAAAGGCTAAAGTGAGGATTGGACATTGGAGTAATTGAGTACAGATGTTCTGCTTGCGCTGTGGTATGCTGACTGTATAGGTTTTAAATGTGAAAGCATGTTTTTGTTACAGCTCTTTTGTTTATGACCAGACTTTCCAACTGAATTCCTGAAAGTGTGTGTATATCTGTGGTGTGTGTCCATGTGCTCGCTTGTGTGTCTGGAAAAAATTAACAGCATAAATGTGCGTGTATATGCGCACACATTTGCTTGTAGCTACATGCATTGTTTTCAACTCACGCAATTTCCTCAACTGTTGCTGGTTTCTTAGGTAGATTGACTATTTGTGTGTGTGTGTGTGTGTGTGTGTGTCATGGTCTGCAGTGTCATTCCAGGGGAATAAAGAACAATAACGACAAAGTAACTGTAAAAATCATCCTCTGTTGTATTGCATTATTGAACAGCAGTCTTTCCAGAAATCTCACACTGACTGTTTACTGTTGTCATCCTAAAAAAAACGTAAAACTGACAGAAAACAGCATCATTATATTTCTGCTTTTCTTCATCTTTTTGGTTACTGGTTACTCCACCATGCCAGGACTTTGTGAGGTGCGGTTTTAGACAGTGAAGGTCAAGATAACTGAGATTAAAATGATATTAAAGAAAATGATATTACTTTCTGACACATTTACAGGAAATGCGAGCATTATTTGTTATTTGAAATTGTAAATAAGTCAATTTTTGTTCCTACAGTAGTATAGAGTTTAAAAAGTATTGACTGACTTGCCCTGTCATACTGCGTTTGACTCTAAATCCAGTCTGAGAAAGAAACTGAAAAAGACTCACTGAGGAGTTCAGGAATCTGCTTTTGCCTAACCAACAGTCCAAAACCTAAAGATACTTGCCTGTGATGGCAATATGGATGCCCAATCATTTATATCAAAGCCAGATGGGCTGGACATGATACTATTTTTAAATTCATTTGATCTACCCACCCATGTGTCCTCAATCAGTCTTGATCCTTGTTTTCACAGGAAGGTATTCTTCACAGACTACGGTCAGATCCCTAAGGTAGAGCGCTGTGACATGGATGGCCAGAACCGAACCAAGCTCGTGGACAGTAAGATTGTATTCCCCCATGGCATCACCCTGGACCTCGTCAGCAGGCTCGTGTACTGGGCTGATGCTTATCTGGACTACATTGAAGTGGTGGATTATGAAGGCAAGAACAGGCACACCATCATCCAAGGCCTGCTGGTGAGAACAGACGCACTGGACGCTCTGCACTCCCATTATCCTCCATTAGCAGGAAGATAGTCTTTCTTAAATTTCCTGTTCTTGTGTATGCTATTCATGATGCTCTAAAAACTCTAGTGTGCTTTACAGTTCCCTCTATAATGTATCTGTAATACACCTTATGTTTCTCCTGTGTGCTCCTGTAATGTGCTCTTGCCCAGTGAGTTACAAGCAGAGGGAAGATGAAGGACACCCCCCTTTTCATTAAAGCAGCTGATTAATAGTACCTAATACTGGAGCTGTTGGTGTTGCAGCACTGTGGCTCTTAAATGTGTTGCCACAGCTTTTACTGTGAACTGTGGAGAAGTAATGGCTTTCATTTACTCAGTGACCCTACGGGTACAGACATGCACACAACCGCCATCTCTTTGTGTGTGTTTGTGTGTGTAAGGCAGTAGCACATGCACATCCTTCAGGTAAAGGTTAAAAGAGAGATTGTTATTGATAGTGCTGAGTTTGAGCTGTGTTATTGAGAGTGTATGTATTTACTAAGGTCTAACGTGTCCTCTTGTGTAAAAATACAGTTTTCAAAGTTCAAATCAAGATGCATGTGGTCTTAATTAGAGACCCCTTAGGACTATTTCTTATGCATGGCTTGATGCAGCAAACAACTCAGCTTAAGTGCCGGTTCCCAATCATGTTTACTAAATGTACTTGTGTCCGTTTTGCGCGTCCTTTAGTGAGTTGGTGTTAAAATGGTTCATTTGGCTGCATTGCACTGCTTGGGGAAGCAGAAAAGGAAGTCAGTGTCAGTGGTACAGTATTTTTCCTGTGTACACTCTACTTGTTACACACTATTGGTGCATGGATCAGCTCATGACATCATCAGAATCCCACACTGAGAAGCTCAGAGAGGCTGCTTTCAGTAATTTTAAAAGGTGCAGACATGCCTGGCTGTGTCTGATGAGCTGATTGGTTTAATTCATGTTACACCCAAAACACACCTTGGAATAATGAAGGGACTAAATATGATCTGTTTGCCTTGGCTGTGGGATGTTACAGCCTCTTGGAACCTGAAGTGTGCGAAATAAAGTAGCAAAATATATGTAGATATTTTCTCATAGCTAACATTGGGCTGGTTTGTCTTGGCTAGACAGAAGCAGGTTTCCTTACGCTCTGATACTAATAAGTTTCAGTTCAGTGTGTCACCTCAACAGAGCATTACCCTTCAGCCTTATGATAGTAACCCTTTTTTATCTGTGTCTCTCTATGGCCCAGTGAGCTGCACAGGGTCTGCTGTGATAGACCACAATGACATCTCAAGTTTTATGCTGCTGCAGACACGGTATCATGGGACATTGAGTCACTGGCCTGTGTCTGTGCGAACGTGAAAGTTCACAGGCTGCTTTCTTCCCTCATTTTGTCAGTTTTTCCGTACATTGCTGATGAACTGCTGCTAGACTCATTGCTTCATGCCACCGTCACAGAAAATATTGTCTGAACTAAAGGCAGATGGGTGTTAAAACTGTGTATCAGGACACCTCAGAAACACTTTAACCACCATTTTACGGCTCAGCACAGCACAGCACGTGCTTAAATCCTCTTGTGAAATAAAACATAAACTCTACAACTGTGGGAAAAATGACCTAAGAAAATGAAGAGTCTGTCTAGTCTGTCATGTTTTTCTGGTATGTTGCCATAGATATAAGCACAATAACAGGTTCTGAGCTTTTTAGATATAGACAACAATAAGCTATAATTGTGGCATTTTTGCATCTACTGTGGCCCATTTCTATTGTACATAAGGACTCTTCACTGTGGATTATTGCTTGTAACCACATAAACTGTGGTATGGCTTACTTGCATAATGACAAGATACTGTTTGAAGGTGAGGAAGGCCTGCACAGCCTTCATCAGAGGAAAGCTCAGAGGAAATGTCTGTGGTTGTAAAGCTCAGATTTCTAATTTCTATAGAAGCAGTCTTATGGTCATGCAGGGCAGCAGCTACCAGAGATTTTAGTCAGATTAGAGGTATATTTAATACGCAACCAAAACCACATCAAATCTTTCCGCCAAAAAGGGGGAAAAAGTTCAACTGGGATTCAAAGCTATTTCCTGCTCTTTGACTCTCTCGCTCACCTCTTTCATCATCTCCTCACTTCCCCTTTTCTCTCTTTAAGATCGAGCACCTGTATGGGCTGACCGTGTTTGAAAACTATCTGTATGCCACCAACTCAGACAACGCTAACATGCAGCCTAAAACCAGCGTGATCAGGGTCAACCGCTTTAACAGCACAGACTACCAAGTGGTGACCAGGGTGGACAAAGGAGGAGCGCTGCATGTCTACCACCAGAGACGGCAGCCTCCAGGTAGACTACACACACACAAACACACACTTTCATATCTCATCACTTCTGTGACTTGTGTGACTTTACTTTCTTCTTGGTGTCCAGTGCGTAGCCATGCATGTGAGGTGGACCAGTTTGGGAAGGCTGGAGGATGCTCGGACATCTGTTTGCTGGGGAACGGCCACAAGACCAGAACCTGCCGTTGTCGCTCTGGATTCAGCCTGGGCAGCGATGGCAAGTCCTGCAAAAGTAAGTAGGACTACTACAGAGAAAGCCCAGTCGGTACTGTGAGAGATCGGTCAATAACTCCTTCAATCATTCACTGTAGCAGTGATTCTGAATAACAGGTTCTTGGGGTATCAGGGGATACTTCTGCTGTGTTAGCCTAATGGATACATTATTTAAAAGACAGTTTGCTGTTTGCAAAAAGCAGCTTTCTAAAGGTTATTGAAGAATGTTTGAAATACAGAGTCAGCCAAAATAATGTGTACACATGCATGTTTATTTTTTCCTCATGTGTGTATACATTATTTTGGCTGACTCTGTAGTTAGCTTTAAGTAATGTAAAAGTAGTGGATAATTGGTGAAAAAGATAAAAGCAATTATAATTTATAATTGGTTGAAATAGCTTTATGTTCATGGATAAAGGATTGAAAAAGTTAGCTAAAAGTGAATGAATAAATGATTGAATTATGTTGCTTTTTCTGTGCCGAGGGAGAGCGTTAGACTGAAGATCTAAAAGTCCCCAGTTCAGTCCTGGGTTTCGGCAGTGAGTGTGCAGCTTTCCTTGATTTTCCCCTTTGGGGATTAATAAAGGATTATCTTATCTTTTGACTGCTTGAAGTAGCAAAAGCTGACCAAACTGACCTCAACATTGAGAGTTCAATTGTACATAATCATTACTGTAATATTATCTACTTTTGTATAATTTATAAAAATTAAATAAAATCCATTCTAAAATCAACTGAGATGACTACATTTGGAACATGACGGGACATTTTCAACGAAGGGGTGCTTGACTCATCCAATAGCGGTTATGTCTGACGAAATACGGCTCTTGGCCACATACAGAGTAGCACAGGTTCAGCACATCTGGAGTTGATGTGTGGGTGCTCTCAGCATAACTATAAGCATTAACTCGGGAGCCGCAGTGATCCAACTCCACTGACCTAAAGCCAAGGGCAGCCAAGGTTGGATCAGTGATGCAGTTCTCCCATAGGCTGTAGACTGTAGACTGGGAAAGAGCCATCAACAAAGTAACTGAGCAACATCAACACTTAGCCTGACTTGTTAGCTCCACGCAGCCGCCCCATAAAGCTGTCAGGCTGATTCAGCTTGTTCTTAGAAGTGTTTTAATATTCTTTCAACCAATAATAGCATTGTATTGATCTGCCTCCTGAGAATAAGCTGACCTTGAAAATGACACAGTTGATTTAACTAAAGGTAGTCTCTCATCCTATCCCTCTGCCTCACATAGTTTTCATTTAGGGCTTTTACTGAGCTTACACTTTATTTTCTTGTTTGGTCAACACACATTATCGGTGCTGAGTCTTATTTTTTTTATTCTTCATCAGCAGAAGCTGTCAAATAACAGGATATGGGCAGGTGAAAGAAATTTAGTGTTAGATGACTGAATTGTGTACGTATGAATTCATGTCTAAACTACAGTTTTTTTTACCTTTGTTTTCATGTGTTGCTGCAGAACCTGAGCACGAGCTTTTCCTGGTCTATGGTAAAGGTCGCCCAGGGGTCATCAGGGGCATGGACATGAATGTCAAGGTGCCAGATGAGTACATGATCCCCATTGAGAATCTGATGAACCCCAGAGCTCTGGACTTTCATGCTGAGAGCGAGTTCATTTACTTTGCCGACGCCACCAGCTACATCATCGGACGACAGAAGATTGATGGAACAGAGAGGGACACCATTGTGAAGGAAGGTAGGTATGATTTTGAGCTTGTGGAATGATTTTCAGAAAGCATTTGCTTGCACGTAGTTGCATGTCACCCTCTTGCAAACCTGTGAATCTTCTTTAGATTTCTTTACATTAAATTTGTGCACATGATAACAAAGTTGAAGTTACACAAATTCAGGTGAGACTCGGGTTATATGTGCACAGCACATGTTTAAGTTAGAAGTATGAATTTTTGCCTGTAAAAGGAGAATCAAAATTCGGTGCTGGAAATTAAATGAATGCAGTTTTTACACAGGATTTCAAGGGGTGATGATCAGAATCTTACAGTCTTTTCTGTTTAACCTTTACTTTACTCCAGGTTGTTGTTCAGAACAAGAATTTGGATGGAACTTATTACAGAAAACATCTAGAAGTCTACATGATAAAGGACATGATAATTCCCAGTGTACTTTAAGCATCAGTGGGCAGTAATCCAGTGCTGTGTGGTCAGTTTTATATGTCTGCAAAGGCAATAGTACACGATCCCCATCCCTCTCACTAAGAGCATGTGTCTGTCTCAGGAATCCACACAGTAGAGGGCATCGCTGTGGACTGGATGGCTGATAACTTGTACTGGACAGATGACGGGCCCAAGAAAACCATCAGTGTGGCTCGGCTGGAAAAGGCTTCGCAGACCCGCAAAACTCTCATTGAGGGAAAAATGACTCACCCTCGTGCAATTGTAGTGGATCCTCTACACGGGTAAGGGAGACAAAGAGTTGGAGAAAGTGATGGAATTTGATGTGTTTGTTCCTGCGAAAAAGGATTAAGATCATTGAACGAGATCCAGGTGAAGAGTTGCACAGGTCAGGCAGAGGTTCAGGCAGCAGTGAAGATTGAGGTGGCTGATTAATGAAGTGCGATGCGTACGTGTTGATGGGTGTTTATTTGTGCTCAGGCAGTGCACACTGAGAGATAGTGATGGGTGGTAAGCTGTCTGATGACTCATCTGCTCTGTCGCTCAGCTCTCAGGAAACTCTCTTACCCCTCGTGTCTCAGCTGTTTATTAGTTTTACTGCTCATTATTTCCGAAGAGTGGTGTGGGTTTTTTTTCCCACTCTCTCTTGTCCGTGTCTCTTCACAATATCCTGCAGAGAGTCTTTTATCATTTTTATTGTCTGCGTTGTTGACCACATTATCATGACTACAATTATCACACTCTATTTATTGAAAGTGATGGAGCATTTTGTACATTAAATGGCAGACAGGTGTAGCTCTCTTACACTCTTTCAAATGGCTGTTAATCTTGCCGTGTATGGATGTTTCTTATCGGTGTGACCTCCTGGGATCACTCACGCTCATAAACGCGCGCACACACACTCTTTGGATTTACAGGACGATGTGTGTCCACACACTTGCCAGGGGAAAAGCACTGATGTCCACTAATGCCTGTAATCAATCCGGCTCAGTGAGATGAGGGAGGAGGAGGAGGAGAAATCGGCAGAAAGGAAAGGAGAAGGAAATATGAAATGTTAATGCTAATGTCAGTCACAATCCAGCTAGGAAGATTGTGTCTAGTTTGCACAATGTTGTAGACAGCCAGCTGCTCACAGGCTCAGACTAGATCAGTGGGGAAGACTGACAGGTGTTAAAGTAGCCGGTGTGCCTGTGGGCAGATCAACGCAGAAACGGATGGAAATGGATGCTCTGATGAGTGTGTTGTGTGTGTGTGCATTTGCTTCAGGGCAGCCAGATATAATAACATTACTTCCATAACTGCTCCAGCAAATACTCTCTTTTTCTCCCTAGCTATAACATTTTATTCAGTACTTGTGCCCATGACAGTCCCCTTGTTGCTTCCTCAGGTGGATGTACTGGACAGACTGGGAGGAGGACCCGAAGGAGAGCAAGAGAGGCAAAATTGAGCGGGCTTGGATGGACGGCTCGAACAGAAACGTGTTCCTGACCAGCAAAACGGTGCTGTGGCCCAATGGACTGAGTCTGGACATACCACAGGGCATCCTCTACTGGGTGGACGCCTACTACGACCGCATTGAGATGGTCTACCTCAACAGCTCCGAGCGCAAGGTCAGCATTCGCTCGCAGTCGTCAGGATTATTTCACTGCAGTCCAAAATCAGAGTGGTTCACAAGAACAGAGGCATTGAATTATTCTGACAAGCTGTGAGTGAGCTAATAAGGAACTGAAGACTGTGGTTGGTCCTGCACATTGTAGCCCATAGTCTGTGGGTTTGAGCCTTTTTTATGCTGTTCACTTGTTGAGGCTAAATTGATGATATTTTGTTTTCACTGGCTCGTGTATTGGTTATATTTTGGCTGTTTTTAGCATTTTAAATTTATAATCCAGAAATCGAGATGTTATGTTTTTCTATAAAATAAGGAAATTGAAATATTTAAACACATATTCTGAATACCACTGAAGATGTTATGTTAGGGCCACACACACTTACGATCTGCTTTTTTTTGTGAGTTTGGCACTCATTTGTTTCAGATGGCTTTAACAGAATGTAGCATTGGTACATTTTTTAGTATTATTGACTCAAATGTTAATTTGCAGAAAACAAAAGGATCTCTTCACTATGACTTAATATGTTTGGAGCTTTTGGACATGAAGTGCTGTAGTCTGTTTTTTAAAACATAGTTCATGTTGTTTTTCTCACATCACCAGACGGTGTACGAGGGTCAGGAACTAAACCACGCCTTTGGTCTGTGCCACTATAAACACTTCTTGTTCTGGAATGAGTATCGTAGCGGTCGCATTTACAAGTTGGACACCACAACTGGCGCTGCCACTCTGCTCCGCAGCGAGAGACCACCCATCTTTGAAATCCGCATGTATGATGCTCAGCAGCAGCAAGGTGCTTGGAAACACAACGCAAATGGATCATTCATTCCTGCATACATCCCGTGTTAATCAAGAAATTTGAATTAACCATTATATATGTCTGCACGTTCATGTTTGTTCATCTGCAGGCTCCAATGCGTGCCGTGTGTACAATGGCGGCTGCAGCAGTCTGTGTCTGGCCATACCAGGAGGCAGGCAGTGTGCCTGTGCAGAAGACCAAATACTAGACCCAACTGACAATACCAGCTGCAAAGGTGAGTTCAGACACGCTTGCTTTGTGTGTGCATGAGAGTGTGTGAGACTGAAGGGGGTTTTTCTCACGGCACTCAAACCATACAAGGTTTTATTTTCCTTATGCTGGACAAGATGAGTCAGTCTGTGTGCCTGTGTGTGTTTTGTTGGAAGCGCTTGACAAAAGCTTTTAGCAAATGCAGACATTTGAGGGGTGGCCACAATAACAGAAGCTCCAGCATAATGTTTGTATGCTCAAGTCCAAACTCTGCCATAGATGCCGCCTTTATGGAGCCTAGAATATTTAGGGAGTTTCTGTTCTTTTGCCCACCCCTACATTGATGAAAATAAATGCAGTCCTGCACAACAACACCACAGACTCGACAAATTACAAAAACGAATAGTTCTGACAAAGTAATGAAGATTAAAATCTTCTGTTTCTGCTATTTTTCTATCTCACATCTGTCTTTATTTTCATGCAGTCACTAGTCAGCTCAGCTTCAGTCTATTATGAGTGAAATGGACTTTGACTCGATGGGTTTCCACTTTTCCTTTGGTTGCTCTTCTTCACAAATTCAGTCTGTTTTCCTTCTGTTGGAAAATTTGGTAATTCAAAACCGCATCTTTTCTTTGTGACTTCAATGGCCTTTTTTTCACATTCCTTTTATTCCTCTTTTTCTCTCCTGCTTCCTTCCACAGCCAATCCATCTTACATACCCCCTCCCCAGTGCCAGCCTGGGGAGTTTGCTTGCAAGAACAACCGCTGCATCCAGGAGCGCTGGAAGTGTGATGGAGACAATGACTGTCTGGACAACAGCGATGAAGCCCCTGAACTGTGCCGTGAGTTACTACACACACACACACACACACACACACACACATACAATTTGACATGGTTTTGAAACAGCTTCCCCTCCTGCTGGTACTCAGTCAGATGACCTCGGCAGTCTGAATTTGACTTTTGCCTGGTGATGCCAGAATGAAATGAAAGAGCAGACTCTGAGTCTAGTGAGTATGTGTTTATACGTACTAATTTGGTGTATATGTGAGCACATGATGTGTGTGTGTGTGTGTGTGCGTGCAAAGAGGAATGTAGCAATGTCCGTGGATCCGGAAAAGCTCTGTTTGCTTGCCTGTCTTTCTGTGGTCACAGTGCAGGCAAATTCCCATCCCAGACAAAATAGAAGCCCGTCCAAAAAGAAAATACTGAAATAGGGTCACAAAATAAGCTGAATTATCTGCTCTCTCATTTCGCTCATTTGCACCTCACGTCCCTCCGTTCTTTCACCTCTCTATTCTCTGTACGACCTTCTCATTTTTCTTTATTTCTTTAATGACCTTTAATTTGTCCTCTCTTCTCTCCAGACCAGCACACTTGCCCCACAGACAGATTTAAGTGCAAGAACAACCGCTGCATCCCCCTGCGCTGGCTGTGTGACGGCGACAACGACTGTGGGAACGACGAGGACGAATCCAACACCACCTGCTCAGGTACGCGTGCAAACACAACAAAATCTCTTTTGTTTTGTTTTGCTTTGTTGTCCACCGTGTGACATGAGCTCCACACTGTGTTGTCTTTCAGCTCGTACTTGCCCTCCTAATCAGTACTCTTGTGCCAGTGGGCGTTGCATCCCCATTTCCTGGACATGCGACCTGGACGATGACTGCGGTGATCGGTCAGACGAACCTGCTTCCTGTGGTTGGTCAACTTATTCTCACAATGTAGCTGTAGGGAGACTTTTAAGCTTTTGCGTTGGTCACTTTGACATTTGAGTGGCAGGTTTTTGGGAGGTATAAGCAGCAGCATTCGTAACTCCAGTTGTGTCCACAGCCTACCCCACGTGTTTCCCCCTCACCCAGTTTACCTGCAACAACGGACGCTGCATCAACATTAACTGGCGCTGCGACAATGGTCAGTATCTGTTCTTCGTCCTCTCCTCTCTTTCTCCTGTGTGTCTGTTTACAGTGGCAACTCCTCTCTTTCTTTTGTCACAGTGTGCTGTGCATGTTTTGCCACCATTGGCGTACACTCTTCTTTTGTCATCATTTTGCGTTTGTGTGTTTTTAGCTTTTTCTCTCCTGTCTTTTGTTGTTCTGTGTTGTTGGTTTTGTTGTTCCATGTTGTGCTGTTCGCCCATTCTGCTGTCTTCCGTTGGTTCTGTCTTTCAGAAAAGGATTGTGGGGACGGCTCTGATGAGTTGAATTGTCCAAACCTGACCGGTTAGTGCATAGATCAACATGCACCACAACAGCCATGACGCTAGCTTAGTTATAGGACTGGCCAAGCTGGCTCAGAAATGGTTAGGCCTGCTTTTCTGCTCATTGAACTCAGCCACAAGCTCAGGCCCAGTACTGCTGCAATTCAGGTTTGAAGCTGTTAAAGGATAATTCACTTAACCAAATACATGGGAAACTAAAAGTGTTGCTGTGCTAGCAATCAAATGAATTTGGCATAGGTTTAATAAGAATGTCAGGTTGAATAATAACAAGTATTTTAACCACAGAATAGGTTTTCTTTTCCTGATCACTTAGAAATTAACTGCTGTAAAACAGCACTAAAAGTTATGCATTAGGTGGCTCTTTTACATTAGCATGGGTATAAAAGTGCTTATGACGCTCTGCTGCCAAGCTCAATGTATCAGCGTTTGGTACATTCCCTCATGGTGCATGGTGTGATCTATGCAGTTTCTGAAATTATTTACTCTCTCTTCTCTCTTATTCTGTTTCATTTGTATTCCATGGTTTCCACTTCCACTGTGTTGATTTAAAAAAAAAACAAACAAGAAAAGCAATTGCTTTCTGCATATTTATAAATCTTTTTCCCTTTGAGGCAGTGGGCGCCTCATAATGCGAGAGGGTGCTGTTTGACTGTGTTTGTTTTTCAGATAACGACTGCGGGGACAACAGCGATGAGGCAGGCTGTAGTCACTCCTGCTCCAGCGCTCAGTTCAAGTGTAACAGCGGCCGCTGCATCCCAGACTACTGGACCTGTGATGGGGATAATGACTGTGGGGACTACAGTGATGAGACCCATGCAAACTGCACTAATCAGGGTCAGTGTCTTATCCTGCTGATCAGGAGGGGTTTTTCAATACATCCACTACAATACACCTACAGTTATGTACCTTGTAACTCTCACAAGCCCTTTAGTGAGGGGCATAATAATTGTTCTATTTTAAATAACAGGAAGATGTTGTGTACATATACCTACACTATATAGACAAAATGTCAGAGCAGGGCTGTTTTTCAGGGGTTATGCTTCCATCTTTGTGGCAACAATTTGGGGAAGGCTCATTTCTGTTCCAGCATGAGTGTGCTCCAGTGCACAAAGCAAAGTCCATAAAGACATGGTTGGATGAGTTGGGTGTGGAAGAACTCGACTGGCATCGAACACCTTTGAGATGAGCTGGGAGATGAGATTGTGAGCCAGGTCTTTTCGTCCCACATCAGTACCTGACCTCACAAATGCTATACCGCATGAATGGGCAAAAATTCCCACAGAAACACTCCAAAAATCTTGTGAAAAGCCTTCATAGAAGAGTGGAAACTCTTATAGCAAGGCTGTCTTTGTGTTTATAATGCAATGTCATGAAATGCCCTGTTTGTGTAATGGTCAAATACTTTTGTCTGTATAGTGTATTATCTTCTTAGGGTTATTACGCTTCTGCAACTTTATAACATAGACTAAAGATTTTCTGGGAGTTGGTGTTTTCTGACTAACACAATGACCATCTGAAAGTGCATAACTGAATCTGTTCAGTCTTTCCTGATGCCTTTGTTGAAGACTTGTTGATATCCAACTTTCTAACTGACAGCTCATTAGTTTTTTGTTTTCACGGTCTTTTGACGTTGCACAGTGTTTCTGCTCAGGGCTGTGTGTCCTGATTTGATTGATGTGGGCAAGGATTGAAGACAATGTCATTTCTGAGTCTTATGATGTCTCTGTGCAGCCACACGACCCCCTGGAGGTTGTCACACAGATGAGTTTCAGTGTCGAATGGATGGCCTGTGCATCCCCTTGCGCTGGCGCTGCGACGGGGACACGGACTGCATGGACCTGAGCGATGAGAAGAACTGTGAGGGTGTGACACACATGTGTGACCCAGCTGTCAAGTTTGGCTGCAGGGACTCTGGTGAGGAGACTCCAAATTAAGAAGCATGTCACGTACAAAGAGTCAGTTTAAGGAAGTAGTTAAGCAAAGTTGCCTTCTGTCCACAGCACGCTGTATCAGCAAAGCCTGGGTGTGTGATGGAGACAGTGACTGTGAGGACAACTCCGACGAGGACAACTGTGAGGCGCTGGTGTGTAAGCTCTCTCACCATGTGTGTGCCAACGACTCCACCATCTGCCTGCCTGCAGAGAAACTTTGCGATGGCACTGATGACTGCCCAGATGGCTCTGATGAAAAACTCTGTGGTAAGAGACAACATTACCCAGGCTGTGTTTCAGATAGGGAACACCTAAACAGCAAGCTAAACTCTGCGTCTTAAATCAAGGCTTTGCTGGGTTAATAACAGTTTTGGGCAGATATTCTTTGTGTCAGCCGTCCTCTTATTTTCTGTTTCACAGACCTGTGCTCACTGGACAATGGTGACTGTAGCCATAACTGCACAGTGGCCCCTGGCGAGGGAGTGATCTGTTCCTGCCCACTGGGCATGGAGTTAGGCACTGACAACAAGACCTGTCAAATCCAGAGCTTCTGTGCCAAACACCTTAAGTGCAGTCAACGCTGCGAACAGGACAAGTTCAGTGTGAAATGTTCTTGTTATGAGGGCTGGGAACTGGAGCCTGACATGGAGAACTGCAAGAGCACAGGTAAGGAACTGAAAGGGCACAATGGGGGAAATGGTGGGGCTGAAGGGGGAAAGGGAAGTCAAAAGACATCTGTGAAGAATTTAAGTGTTTTATTGAGGCTATCTGTACAGAAAGGAGGGAAGCTGGAGGAGTGACTGGGTTCTGGGCTTTGCCAGGGTTTATGACAGAAGGATCAAGAAGTGCTATGCAGGTTTGGAATCAAGCAAAGGAGTGGAAAATGTGGAGGAGACGCTTTGTGCCAAAATGTGATACTGTGGGCAATAGGCAGAGCTCTGGAAGGTGGAAGAGCTTAAATTCTGTTCACACAAGTGTATGACGACTGAGAAAGCTTTGCTGTGAAAACATAAAAAGAGCTGGGCATTGGTTTCTAGCTGTCATTATTATTTTATGAAAAGAACAAATCTGAAGTATTAAATATTAAAGTGAGGGAAAGGGCAAGGTGTGAAAAAATGGAAGCTGCTTGGTCACTTTAAATCAGCTTTGAATTTTATTATACACGTAAAGAATATAGTTCTATGCCTACAACAATTAGCCAGTGAGGAAACATGAATTCATGATTGGGGTCTTCACTACCAGGTCTTAGAGACTAGCCACCAGCACCCCAGCATTCATCCTGCTGCCTGTCTGGATGCCTGTTAGGTAAAGATAACTCCTGTCTTATTTACACCGTGTTTTAATTACCCAGGATTAGTACCGCTTTCAACACAGCCAGCCTTTCACTGGATAAATCTCACACTGCAGTGGAACATGGCTGCAGTGTTTTGCACGCTGCTGAGCAGAGCGGTTCTGCAGCATTTTGAGTAACGATCAACAGTGACCAAACAAAGGGTTTTAACTCTTTACCATCTGATTGATTCCTTTTTTTTAAAAAAAAAGAAATATATCATTATTATGATTTTCTCCTTTTCTTGTGCACAGATCCTTTCAAACCGTTTATCATTTTCTCCAACCGCCATGAGATTCGCCGCATTGATCTGAATAAAGGCGAGTTCAGCGTGTTGGTGCCAGGCCTGAGGAACACCATCGCCCTGGACTTTCATCTCAGCCAGAGCGCCCTCTATTGGACCGATGTGGTGGAGGACAAGATTTATCGTGGGAAGCTGTCAGAGAATGGAGGTGAGCATTTAGCACAACCGATATACTTAAAAATCTTTTTTGCACGTTTACTGTGTTTGTCTTATGGAGGATTGAAAACAAAATACATACTGATGATTTACATTTTTGACTTAAAATTAAGGTCCACTTATCGCATTTTAAGCGGGACTTTCAGCCACATCACATGGTCTTCATCAGTACATATGAGGAGATTTTCAGTTAGCTTTACTTTTACAAATGCGGCTGGACAAAGTGTCAGCAGCAAGTTACTGCATTAGGTTTTACTGGGATGGAGAGACTTTTATGAGTCCTAAAATTTTAATGTGTTGAAATATGCTGCAGTTCTGTTGAGGTCTGTTCTGTTTTAATTTTGTTGTCCCTCAAATGTTTGTGAGATTGCCTATCAGGCAAGAATATCCAGTAAAAAACGTGAAATTGCATGCAGATCCACAGTGTTTGTGCTTTTTGTGTGATTTCAGAATATCAGATCTGTTTTCCCTAAGGCCGGACCAGTAAATGTACAAATAAGGCTCTGTCAGCAGTAATAATGAGCACATTATGCATAAATGTGGTGCTGCATTTGTCTATGCATGTGGTTGTTGTGTGCCACGTTTGTGAGGCACAATCAGTAGGTTACATGCAGTAAGTATGTGTTTTCATAGCTCCAGACAGGATAATGACTTATCTCAAACAATTCAACATCAACAGGGACCCACTGGGAAATGAAAGGGAAAGAAAGAGGCTAGAAAATGTGTCTCTTAAGCCCTGAAAGACACCACATATTTGTTTTTTTAAGGCCCTTTCTGTAATTGTAGAATCACAACCCCTGCTGATGTACTATTGTATTTATTTATGTTTTCATTTGGCACACTGTCATGTGTTTTCTCCCAAGCATAGCATCTAACCATTTTATTAAAGGTATTACAGTTTGGGATGCGATGTTAGCTTTGATGCCAAAGAGCTTGGTCGCGTTTACATAATGTGTAAACAATGGAATAAAGCAAATCAGCGCTTTGAGCTGCTGTACAATCTGAAATGTTGCCATCAGCAAATCGCAGCCTTTGTATCCTTTATCTGTACATATTGAAATACTGCGTGTATTCATTAAGTACCCTTAAGCGGCCTGGAGGAATGTTTATTTTATTGAGTAGTTGGTGAGATATGATTAGCCCAGATTTCTCAAGCAGTTTTAAACAAAGATGGATGATACAACAAAATTTTAGTGTCCTGCTTATTCTTCCTTTTTCCCTGTGTTAGATATTTAGCTAGACTTCACAAATTAAAATGTTATTTCCACTGTAGTCCTCATTAGAAAAGGGAAAGGATAAGATGACATATTTTAAAGTCAGGTAAGACAACAAACATTAAGATATTGACCATATTTCCTGTCCTTTTTACATTCATCGTCGCAGCTTTAACCAGCTTCGATGTGGTCATCCAGTATGGCCTGGCTACCCCTGAGGGCTTGGCAGTGGACTGGATAGCAGGAAACATTTACTGGGTGGAAAGCAACTTGGATCAGATAGAGGTGGCCAAGTTGGATGGCACAATGAGGACCACGCTGCTGGCTGGGGAGGTGGAGCATCCTCGAGCTATTGCCCTGGATCCCCGGGATGGGTAACTTCCACACTGCTTACTGCAACTCCCGCTAATATCAAAGAAAACTCATTTACAGCACGAAACAATGGCATTTAAACGGGAAATGTTTTGTTAATTGTGCGGTTGAGACCTTTTTGTTTAAATGTTGTGACATGATGTTGCTCCAGGATCCTCTTCTGGACAGACTGGGATGCCAGTTTGCCCAGGATTGAAGCAGCATCTATGAGTGGAGAAGGCAGAAAGACCATCCACAAGGAAACTGGCAACGGAGGCTGGCCAAACGGACTCACTGTGGATTATCTGGAGCGACGCATCCTCTGGATCGATGCCAGGTCAATAAAAAGGGCACAGACTTGAATACGCTTGCACAAACACTTTTGTTTGATACAGTATCTTTCATTGAAAAAAATGTGCTATATTGCAGGTCTGATGCCATTTATTCAGCCAAGTATGATGGCTCTGGGCTGATCGAGGTTCTGAGGGGACATGAGTATCTGTCACATCCCTTCGCCGTCACCATGTATGGTGGAGAGGTTTACTGGACGGACTGGAGGACCAACACTCTGGCCAAGGCAAACAAGTGGACAGGAAGCAACGTCACTGTGGTCCAGAGAACCAACACCCAGCCTTTTGACCTTCAGGTGTATCATCCATCCAGACAGCCTCAGGGTGAGAAACATACGCATACGGTAGAAATGCAGTTTGAAATTTAAGCTCGAGAAAGCTTGTCAACATACAGTAACTGCAGACGAAACTAATCTCTTCATCTACAGCTAGTATATTAATTCGTGACACCGGGTTCCCTTGTGAATCATGCGAAAACACAGTAATAATACACGTGTTGATTTAAGAGAGTATTTAATCATGCATTCTGGGTTGTTTTTCCATCATCACTTTTCCTTAGCTCCCAACCCATGTGCGACCAAGGATGGTAAGGAGCCCTGCTCTCATCTCTGTCTCATCAACTACAATCAGACGTTCTCATGTGCCTGCCCTCACCTCATGAAGCTGGGCCCTGACAAACGCACTTGCTATGGTAAGCATTGAAACACGTACCAAAATGCATTTACTACAGAAAACACACTCTTTGATCCCCCCCCTCGAGCCTGCAGGCAATTTCCACCTCTGCCTGTCTTCACAACATTCTCGTTGAATGCCACTGTGTAATGCCCGTCCTTGCAGAATCGTTTATTTCCGTTTGTGTGCATGTGTGAGAGTGAGAAAGAGAAAGGGAAAGAGCGAGAGGGAGGATTAAACATTTTAGACTTTTTTTTCTTCGATTTGAGGTGCCATTGCTGTGACAGCTTTAGAGCACACTGAAGTGTCTGTCTGTGAAAAGTGAGAGCGGGCCTTTTTATTCCTTGTGTGAGTTTAGTATTCAGGGAAGCACTTTCTATTATCTTCAGAACTAATGGAATGGAGAGGCCCATTCTGTCTGATACAGGCATCAGCCACAACCCTCCACATCCACCACCTACTCCGGCCTGGCCAATGCAGCCTGACACTGTCATTACTCTCTCCCTTTCCCTTTCCCTCTTTTCCTGTCTATCATTTAAGCTGCACAAAGTCAAATGATGATAGGCCTGTGGAGGCCAATGTAGCTGTAATGCATCTGCACTGATTGAATTCACTCTGGCTGTCACGGCTGTACTATTGAGTTAGGCATCCAGACACAATCATTAGAGTCAAAGATGCAATTGGATTAACTGTTTGTTCAAGTGGCAGGAATAATGTGCAGATGCGCCCAGCCGTGCTGCAACCACCTATCGCCGCGGCTCTGGCATTAGTGTGCACTCATGCATTTGACTTTTGACTTGAAGCTACATTTAACTCCTGATTACTCCCATTGAATGCTGAAACTTTGGGGAATCACTGAAAGATGAATGTCAACATGTTCCCTACGCTGCAGAGTCTCGTCAGTTCCTGCTGTATGCTCGCCAGATTGAGATCAGGGGCGTGGACATCGACAACCCCTACTACAACTACATCATCTCCTTCACTGTGCCTGACATCGACAATGTGACCGTGGTGGACTACGACGCCCTAGAGCATCGTATTTACTGGTCAGACGTCCGCACCCAGACAATCAAGAGAGCTTTCATCAATGGCACCGGAGTTGAGACTGTGGTCTCTGCTGGTACGGAGGAGCCAGAACAATAGAATACACACCATACTTGCAGCTCATTGTTTTCAGTTTGTGCATATTTTTCTGAAGAGGGAACAGATTTTTCCTGCTCCAAGATAACACTGTTCCTTCCAATTTGCAGGAAAACAATGTCCTCTTGTGGTGAGATCCCTGCAGAAAATGCTCCTGATAATAGAAACCAAAGGGAGGAGAAAAAAAAGAAATGCAACTAATTTCGACTGATTATCCCTCACATTTATGTGTAAAAGGGATAAATAGTCATTTGTGTCAAAATTCACAATAGTCATTGTGAATTTTCAGATTTTCAGCCAGGTTTTTAATTTTACTGATTTTTAGAATCAATTTTTCAGTTCAAATGAAATTCAAAAGAAGCCATAATTCTCAGATTAATTTGGGAAAAAAGACCTAAGTATATAGTTATGCGATAATTTTTCTTGCTTTTTTGTGTTCTTGTAGCTGATTTTGCAAGGACTTGTCCACTGTAAATGACTGTTTGCTAAATCATTCCTCCAAACACTAATTATCCAGTCATAGTGGAGTAACTGGAATTAGGCACTAACCAAAGCAGTCTGCATGGAGCCCTGGCATGAGTACATGGTACTGTACACCCAAAGTGTTTGGAGGGCAGAGATGTCTGTCTTTGTCCTCACTGCTGTGTGGAATCAAAAATCCATTTGTTTGAATTTACAACATGACTGACAACCATTTTGTGTGTTTAAATTGAGTAAATGTGAGGCTAGAGCGCCTCCCTTCTCCAGGTTTAGGCGTCTCCTTGGAGTTTTCTTGTGAGTTTAATGGCTCTTTGTGTTTTCCTTTCTTCAGATCTACCCAATGCTCATGGCCTTGCAGTGGACTGGGTATCCAGAAACCTGTTCTGGACCAGTTATGATGCCAACAAGAAACAGATTAATGTTGCCAGACTTGATGGATCCTTCAAAAATGCTGTGATCCAAGGACTGGACAAACCACACTGTCTGGTGCTGCATCCAATAATGGGGTTGGTCATCCACACACACAAATGAAGCTTCCAGAGATTTCTCTCAGAAACCCTCCTAGTTTCACCTTTAACCTGCAAAAAAAACCACACGCACACACTCACACACAGCCACACACTCGGACAGTGTCTGGCTGTCAGGCTCCACTGATTGCAGTCAGTGATGACAGGCAGAATAGTTTGGTATAGGCGGTCGCTGACCTCTGGCTGTTTCTTCACTTGGGAAGTTGTTCCAATTTTTCTCCCCGCATGTCATCGTTCTCGCTCTGTCGCTCTCTTCCTCCCCCTCGCTCCATTTCTGTTTTGAAAGATAGCTTCTGCACTCAGATAGACTATCTATGAATTATTTACAGCCAGTGTCTCTGTCGCTTTCTGTCGCTATTTCTGTTCCAGTGTTTATCTTACATCCCGTCCTCTCTTGCCTTGCTTAGCAAATGTCCATTTTCCCCTCTTGAAACCTCATTCCCCCTGAGCTCCCCCAAACAGAACCTTTCCTCTAACCAGCAGAGCAGAGACAGACCATCTGTATTTATATATTTAGTTTAGTCCTGCAGGAGCATGTGTGCTTTTGAGTATTTGAGGTGGATGAAGAAAGGATATTTTCTTAAAAAGTGCCTCTGCCTCCTTGTGTTTTTTTTTTTTGCGTAATCCTTCGTCTCTTCCAAAGTCTTAGCCTACTTTTTAGTGGAGGAATGTTTCCGATCTGAGCATTGTTGTCATGGGGGAAAATGAGAAGCAGATGCTGGATCCATATGCTGGGGCTGTCTCCTCTCTCTGGCACACAAACACACTGCCCAGAATATGGGGGCAAAGAAAGTCGGGGAGGGACAAAAAATTTGTGCGTGTGTGTGTGTAAAAGTATGAGACTGTGGGCGTATAAATGCACTAGAAACCTTATTTAAAGGCATGTTAACAAACAGATGAAGGGTGTGGTGAATGTGGTAGGTTTTAACAGGAAATGGGTGATGGGGGCAGAAGATAGATACCTTTTAAACATAGACTACAGGCAGTCTAAACACAGTGACACATATTCACATTGTCCTGTTTACTCCACAAGTCTTCACAGAGGACTTTGGCCAGTTTGAGGAGCACTCTCCTGAGAATGAGGGTGTCAGTGATCATGTGCAAGCCAGTCAGACATCGTTTTCAGCATCTGTTGAACTTGATTGGACCTAAATTGAAAACAGCATATTGTTTTCTTTGAAAAAAGAAAAAAACATTCCTATTAAAGTTTGGAATGATTTATGGAGCAGATGCTGTTGTTACTTATTAATGTAACCAGTCTCTGGTAACATGTTACTTGCAACCGCAAAACCAGCATACAAGCCATGGTCACATGTAAACAAAACTGAAGGCAAACGGCCAACAACCATCCAAGAAAATAATTCTGAAAACAATTACTAAGTGTTGTAAAAACATCACATGATAAAGCTTTAAAATCTCCAAGAGCAATGAAAGACTGTGGCTGGAGAGCTGTTTGCAATTCAGTCAAGTTTGTATGGCCTTTAATACCCAAATACATTCCTGCTGAGATTACTGTGTACATGAAATATCAAAGATTACGAAATTACCCACGTCTAGTTTTAAGGTTTATTTGTGGGTGGATTTCGTAAATGTGACAGGACATTTATGATGCCTTTTTGTCAATAAGCCCCCCAACTTTGCCATACACTGAGCAGTGAAGTTTGTGTTGAGAGGCTTGAGTAATATTAGGTGCTCTATTGCCAAAGATTGGTCAGCGTGGCAAAATTATCATGTGCCTGCCTTCTTCAGGAAACTCTACTGGACAGATGGGGACACCATCAACATGGCCAACACAGACGGCAGCAACCGCAGCGTTCTCTTCACCAACCAGAAAGGCCCTGTCGGTGGGTCACGTACTGTACCTCTTTGTGTGGCTGCAAACGCTAGTGGCAGGGCAGGTCATTATACCCTGGTGTCAAAATCTGTGTTTTTCAGGTCTCTCCATTGACTTTGACACCGAGCAGCTGTACTGGATCAGCTCAGGGAACAGCACTATCAGCCGCTGTAAGCTGGACGGCTCTGGACTGGAAGTGCTTGAAGGGGTGAAGGGAAAGCTGACCAAGGCTACAGCTCTGGCCATCATGGGTAGGTTTCCATGAGCGTGTACATCTTTAAATGTTGCTCTTAGTTGCTTCTGAGGGTCCTTCCAGTGTTCTGCTCTGGTTCTACAGGACAGTGTTGAACATCTTGTTGCCTTTGTGTCCTTCAGGAGATAAGTTGTGGTGGGCGGACCAGGGCACCGACCAGATAGGAACCTGTGACAAGAAGGACGGTGGCAGTTGGAAAGTCCTGAGAAACAGCACGTCCCCCATGATGCACATGAAGATCTACAATGAAACTGTGCAGAAAGGTGCAAGGCCAACTGCCAACTTTTTCTTACCCTACGAAATGTTTGTTTTGGTGAAATTGCTTAACAAAAGATTAGAAAAAATAACGAGAGGAAAATATGTCCTTGTCTCATCAAAGTTCTGCTTTGCTTGCTGCGTCTAGCCTGTTTATCCATGCCAGAGCACATCTGTTTGTGTCCCTGTAACTCCTCTTTGATTTGTTTGGTGTATTTGTTTTCATGCTTTCGTGTTCCCAGGCACCAATCTCTGCAGTAATAACAATGGAGACTGTTCCCAGCTGTGTCTCCCCACCTCTCCGACTACCAGAGCCTGCATGTGCACTGCTGGATACAGCCTACGCACAGGACAACAGTCTTGTGAGGGTATGACACATTCATACACAAAATGCGTTCCTGATTTAGCCACATTTGGATTCAAGTAATGATGAAAAGATAAATGCGTGATGCAATGTGTTATGTGTTTTCTGCAGGTGTTGGCTCTTTCCTGCTGTACTCTGTGCATGAAGGCATACGTGGTATTCCTTTGGACCCATCAGACAAGTCTGATGCCTTGGTACCGGTATCAGGCACATCGCTTGCCGTGGGCATAGATTTCCATGCTGGTAAGGCTCTTTACAACATATGTTATTTTGCTGGACAAGGAAGAATTATCCCAGCATGAAGATAGTTTTTTAATTTGGTGTAGTTGTAATGACAACTCACTTTACCTCTGCATTTAGTACACATTAGTGTATAAGTATGTCGGAAACAATCCTAACAGTTTTACTAATTTTCACAGACAACGACACTATCTACTGGGTGGATATGGGCCTGAGCACCATTAGCAGGGCCAAGAGAGACCAGACATGGAGGGAGGATGTGGTCACTAATGGCATTGGCAGGGTGGAGGGCATTGCTGTAGACTGGATAGCAGGTGAGACCTCAGATATGTGAAAAACAAACTTGTGGAATTCAAGCAGTATCAGTCATGCACACTGATAAACCGTGTTTTTCTTTTTCTGTAAGTAAATCTATCATCTTTGTGCTACCACACAGTAGACAGGAAGAATCCCGACAGTAGGGTAGCCTATTGTACTAAGTGAGAAAACAGGAAGGAGATACACCAAGAACAAACACTGAAGAGAAGAATCAAAGAGACATCTGATTTATTTCTTAGGTCAATTAATGTTACTTTAGTTGTCAAAAAAAAAATGAGGCACATGGAGCACATGCTCGGGATCTGCCAGAGCATCATTGTTTCTCATTGGTCCTACACAGGAAACATCTACTGGACCGATCAAGGCTTTGATGTGATTGAGGTGGCCAGACTGAACGGCTCTTTCCGCTACGTGGTGATCTCTCAGGGCCTTGACAAGCCTCGTGCCATCACTGTCCACCCTGAGAAAGGGTGAGAGGACACTGCACTGGTTTTACTGTAGCTGCCTTTAGCTTCTGCTGCTATAATCCCTCTCATTATTGATTGCCTTATCTCTATCCTTTGCTTTATACGTGTGTGTGTGTGTGTGTGCGTGTGTGTTTGCAGCTATCTGTTCTGGACTGAGTGGGGCCAGTACCCACGTATTGAGCGGTCCCGTCTGGATGGCTCTCAGAGGGCCATTCTGGTCAATGTCAGTATCAGCTGGCCCAATGGCATCTCCATTGACTATGAGGTGCAGTATAACAGACCATTCTTACTCTTATATCACCATGTTAAAGTGCAGGCACAACGTGATCTCAACCATTTCTGTCTGTCTGTGCATGTAGGAGAGTCTGCTGTATTGGTGTGATGCCAGGACAGACAAGATTGAGCGTATCAACCTGGAGACTGGAGAGAACAGGGAAGTTGTGCTGGCCAACAATAATATGGACATGTTCTCTGTGTCTGTGTTTGAAAGCTACATCTATTGGAGTGACAGGTTAGATTCCCCCCTTCCCAATCTTAGTTGTCTTCACTTTTATATTATATATTTGTAATGTTTGTCTCATCTGCACGCTCCAGCTTCTGTTTAATTATTTTTTGTCTCTCTGCTTTGAAAAAGGACACATGCTAACGGCTCCATAAAGAGAGGCAGTAAAGACAACGCCACAGACTCTGTGTCCCTGAGGACGGGTATTGGAGTGCAGCTCAAAGACATCAAGGTTTTTAACAGGGCCAGACAACAAGGTAAGGACAGGGGTGTTGAATTAAAAATTGTAAAATGTCTGCTGATGATTGTTTACAGAATTTGTATTTCTAGGAAACCAATAGTTAGCTAAATGTCACTTTACAGTTGTTTTTAATCAGTTCCAGTAAATTTTTGAACAGATTTTTAAATGGATTTCATGTCTGTGCGCAGGAACAAACGTGTGCAAGGACAACAATGGCGGGTGCCAGCAGCTTTGTCTTTACCGTGGCAATGGACAGCGTACGTGCGCCTGTGCCCATGGCATGCTGGCTGAAGACGGCTGCAGCTGCCGTGACTATGACGGCTACCTGCTCTACTCAGAACGCACCATACTGAAGAGTGTCCACCTGTCAGATGAAAACAACCTGAACGCGCCCATTAAACCGTTCGAGGACCCTGAGCACATGAAGAACGTCATTGCGCTCACTTTTGATTACAGAGGAGGTGGTGGAAAGGGAGCTAACCGTATCTTCTTCAGTGACATCCACTTCGGGAACATCCAGCAGATCAGCGATGACGGATCGGACCGCAAGACTGTGGTAGAGAGTGAGTATCCCACATCTAAAGTTTGTCTAAACCTTTATTTAAACCCATATACTTGATATTGAGTCTTTCATTAGTGAAGAGTCATTTTGGGTTACTCCCCCTTTTTAGTGAGTATCAAAGAACTGCAGTTGTAAACATGGCACCCCGCATTAAAAATCAGTCTGGAGAAGAAAACAGCTGGAGTGATCTGAACACAGCCAAGAAGCTTTTATTCTGAAGTTGTATCCAAACTAGAAACAAAAGGAAAAATACCTTTTTTTATCTCTGCTGAGAGTGAACATGAACATAAACAGGCCCACAGGCTTTCATTCACCTTATCTCACACACAAAAACACAGGTACAGTGTTAATGTTTTACCAGACTGTCTTTTACTTTAAACAGTTTTTACAAGGAATGAATGATTCAGGAATGTTTGTCCCACAGTCCCTCTAGAGCAGCACCTCCCAAGTCGGTTTGATCTTCTTGTACAATATCCAGACTACCAGTGAATGTTGTTAAAAAGCAAAGATGTTGAATTTTGCTTTTGCGAGTTCTGTTGTTTTTCATGGTTAAGTAGAATTTCCTTATGAGGGTTATGGTTGTATCATTTTTTTTCAAAGGAGTCAGCAGGAGTCAGCAAAGCAGTTCATCTTGTAATTGTTTTATTGTGGTTCCCGGTAGTCTTGACTCAATGTGTCAGGTGTTCAGTCACATAGAAGTGGGTGTTGCTACTTACACTGTCAGGCAGCAGCCATAGCCACAGTCACGCTGGCTCTCTGGTCTCCTTTCTTGAACAGCATCAACAAGTCTTGCCTGAACTTTTGAGACATAAGTACATAGAGGATAGGGTTCATCACTGTAGAGGATGTCGCCATGAAGCGTGCAATCACACTAAAGGCTCCATAGCGTGGTGAGACACCCGTGGCCCCTGAGCTTTTATCCACCATTAAGGTCAGTGTCAGGCTGTAGGAAGGCAGCCAACACAGGGTAAAGGCCAGCACCAGCATGGCCGAAGTCTGGGTCACTTTGTTCTGGTAGCGCTCTACTTGGGGGGCCCTGCCAGCATGTCGACTCCTCCACAGGAATATGTAAATTCTGCCATATGCCACTGCAATGGTGACCAGTGGAAGCAAAAAGGCCACAAAGAAATGAAACAATCCGTAGATTATCTGGTCTCGATGCGAAAGGAAAGCAAAGCAAGCCAGGCCGTCAGGGGTTCTGTGCGGGGTCCCCACAGAGCGAATGACAAGCTGAGGAGCAGCCAGGCCACACGCCGGGACCCAGAGGAGTGCAGCAACTATAGACACCCGGCGAGGGGAGAGGTGGTTGTAGGCTGTGGTAGGCTGTACCACAGTCAGATATCGAGACACAGCCAGTGTGGCCAGCGTGAACACACTCGCCGAGGAGCATGCTGATCCCAAGAAGCCCACCAGACGACACATGAAGTCCCCAAATGGCCAGTACTCCATAGCTATAGCAGCTGTGTGGAAGGGGAGTATGGACAGCAAAAGCAGGTCTGCAGCACTCAGAGCCAGCAGGAGGATGTCCGTTCCTGTGCCTGTCATTGAGCTATGAGGAGACTGTCCAATGTGTCCCACTCCCCTTCTCCGCCTCCCACACAGGATCACCATCACCATAGTTTGCCCACTAACTCCTAACAGCAGAATCAATGCATCTAATACCGGGACTAAGACCTCCTCCACGGTATCCAGCCTGGTGTCACTGCTGTTCCCCAGCAGATCTTCTGAACTTGTAGAGTTCCACAGTGGCATCCTGTCTTCAGTCATGAAGATGTCTTCCAGTCATGCTGCTGCTGTTAAAACACAGTTGGCTTTTGGTTTAGTCAAGTATGCTCATGTCATAAAACCACTGATAATAAATGTAGGAATGATTACCCACGCTATGGGTCAAAGGCAGTTTTCTCAGAAATAACATCACGCAGATTTCCGGTCATTACTCTAAGGCTAAGGCTAAAGCTTGCCAATAAAACACTAGATGTGAAATACATGAACAAACACATTCCATTTATATTCCCTTCTTCTCCTTAAATTGTCCTTTGAAATACATTCAACCATTGTGCTGCATATGAATCAAGCCATTCCATTCCTCGCAATCAACCCACCTCTGATTGGCTGAACACCAGGTCCCTCCACTGAAGTCAAGACATTCCCGATTTCTTAGCTGCTGGGGTTTTCATGTGCGGCATCTAAGAGAACCCGGCTGTTGAGAGCTAAATGCCGCTGATTGTATGATTTCCTGTCACCTCAGAGCACTACTCCACATGACATCTCAATCATGCCCACGCTCAGCAATCCACAATCAGCCTCACTACAGCCTTTAAGCAACAGATCGCCGGAGAAACACAATTCTTGCACTGGAGGAAAAGGGAGTCAAATCGCTCGTCTGTCAGTGGACGTGAAACCGAGTAAATGGCAGGTGAACTCTGGACTGATTATCATAGAGCAGAGATGGGCTGGCCTGCTATCTGTGGGAGGGCCTAATGAGGCCAAACACAGTTTTTCCCAGGGTCCAGTGTTTATGTTAATTTTCTGAAAGGATCTGTACATCCATACAAGTGTTGTCCCTGCACATACATATATAGAAAATACAGAGAGAGAGACAGAGTGAAATAGTGTTTGCCTTCAGAAAATCAGGGTAATTATTGACTGCCAGTCTGGTAGCAAACGCTTAACTGCTATCACAGCCTCTGCAGATAACTGCAATAAAATCCTATCAGTATCAGTATAACCAGTTGAAGAGAGCTATAAATTCAGTTCATTTGTGTTATTCTTAACAACAAGTGAAAATGTACAGAAACCCAGATAGGCTTAGGCCAGCAACATGAAGATGAACAGAACTGAAAAGCAAGAACTTGAGCAGAAATTGCTGCGGGCTTGAGATTTACAATTCATTAACAGCACTAAAGAAAGAGGAAATAGGCTGGTATGGATTTCATGTCGCTCCTCATTGATTTTAAGGTATTGATTTATGAGTATGAGAAGCAGAGAGGAGTTGTTTTTTGTGTTGCGTACCTCTGCTCAGTTCTCCACTTGCACTCACAGGCGCCTATCATGAGCCAGACAAATGTTGATTCATGTCTGTGGCATTGCACTGGAGATGTTGAGGTGTACTGTTAAGTGTCCCACCTGGTGGTGAACCTCACTGATCCCCTGGCCCGAGCTAATAGATAGACTGAGATCATATGCTGCCCTGGAAAAGGCCGTTGTTTTCATTACATCTGACTGTTCCCTTGCAATGACAATGGCAAGAAGACAACTATTACCAGTTATTTGGTATTTGGAGTGGTCCCGTGCGTGGTTCTTTTCAAATTTGGTCTTCCTGAAGTACACCATATGTGTGTGTGTTGGTGTGCGTTTGAACTGTTTCTCACCAGCAGAGCAGCTGCTCTCTATCTCCCGCTTCTGAACTTTGTGTTCCTCCATTTTGGCTGACTCCTTTCTGTCCTCTGGCTGCTGTGCGAGGAGTGAGGAGCTCACAACCTCTTATTCATTTCAATGCTGCAGAGGAGAAAAAAATTACTTTTTATTTCTCATCTGTTGATGAGGCACTGCAATGGAAAGTAATACGCTTGCCGGCAACAGTTACTATGACCTTTTCAGTGAGCTATTTGTTGGATGAAAGCCTTGAATCACACTGTGTTCTTTGGTCATTAATACCAAACTGTAATGTCCTCAGCCCTGACTCTTTGCTGCCACACAGCAGCCTGCCAGCACGGAGCTGCTGCCATACAGTCCACACTTGGCCTTTTAACAGAGCGCTGGGATTGACGTGTTTCTTTTCAAGCCACTCGTTTTGGTTTAATGTCTCTCTCTTGTTTTAGTTTTCTCTTTTTCACTCTTACTCTCTGTTCCTTCATCCTTTTACAGATGTCGGCTCTGTGGAGGGCTTGGCATACCACAGGGGCTGGGATATGCTGTACTGGACCAGCTACACTACCTCAACCATCACCCGCCACACGGTGGATCAGAGCCGCTGGGGCGCTGTTGACAGGCACACTGTGGTCACCATGTCGGGAGATGACCACCCCAGAGCCTTTGTCCTTGACGAGTGTCAGGGGTTAGAACTCATACATTACATTAATTCAAATCATGCTTCTTTGCATTCAAATTTATTCCTGAAATATGTCACAACATTTCTGAACTGTGTTCTTTCCCCGGCAGCCTCATGTTTTGGACCAACTGGAATGAGCAGTCTCCCAGTATCATGCGAGCCACGCTGGCTGGCGCCAATGTCCTTGTTATCATTGGCAGTGACATCCGAACCCCTAACGGCCTGGCCATAGACCACCGTGCTGAAAAACTTTATTTCTCTGACGCCACACTGGACAAGATAGAGCGCTGCGAGTACGATGGCACTCGGCGCTACGTGAGTGACATATACACAGACATACATCATGCTGCTTAATCAAAATATTTGTACTGCATTTAGTATGATCTTATTAAGGGGTGTCCTAACAACAGGCGTCAGATTGTTGCAAGAACTGACTTTCCTGAATGTTTGAGATTGTTACTGAGGTTGTGCTTCCCCCTGCAGGTGGTGTTGAAGAATGAACCGGTGCATCCATTTGGCCTAGCTGTGTACGGGGACTACATCTTCTGGACAGACTGGGTGAGGAGGGCTGTGCTTCGGGCTGACAAATTCACAGGAGGAGACATGAAGGTGCTGCGCGCTGACATACCTCAGCAGCCTATGGGCATCATCGCTGTGGCCAACGACACCAACAGCTGTGAGTTTTAATGCAGACTGAGGGACCCATCTGTTTGTGTGAGTTGGTGTGTGTACAGAATGTATGGTGATATGCATAAAAACCTGAATCACAGGTCAGTTTCCTATGTGTGTGAATGTATATTGTGATTTAAAAGGTTTTCAGAAAAAAACTGAGAAACCATTCAATGGAGAATAAAATATAAATATACCAAGATGGCGCCTTTGTTTTAGCTTATAGCTTTAGCTACCTATTGCTTCCAGCAATCCAAATAAATACCTGCTACGTCAAATTCATCTCACTGGTTCCAACGAAAGGTCCATAATAGTAACAATTTTATTTTTGATGTGAAAGGTTTAAACTATTTCAAATCTGTAGCAAATTCTCTCACATTTATGATAAGTTGATCAGCCATTTGCGAGGTAATATCTTAAACTTCATTTCATTTCAGATTACTGTTGCTCTGAAAACATTAAGACCCACCTGCCGTTCACACTCTCAACACTGTTCTGTAACACACACGCACACACACACGCACACACACACTGCCTACTGAATTGCTGTTCTTCACTTTTATTCATATTTTTCCACCTCTTTCTCCAACTATTTTTTTTCTCTGCCATATCGTCAGCCATCTTCTCCCTCAAGGCTTCTCGTTCAGTAAACTCTCTCGCGCTCCAGCACCCACGGTGACCATATAAGCCGAGAGAGCCTGTGGTAATAGCTGCAAATCCCATTTAGATTGAGTCACATTGAATTATGCATTCAGCAGAAGCAGAGCCATTGCTGTGTTCATGTAGGCGTTTCTGCTGCAAGGATGTTTGCCTGCTGCTGTGGATGCACGTTTTTGTGTGTAACCTTCCCTAACTTTCCTCCTCTCTGCACAGGTGAGTTCTCCCCGTGTCGGTTTAATAATGGAGGATGTCAGGACCTGTGCTTGCTGACCTCTGAGGGAAGGGTCAACTGCAGTTGCCGTGGTGATAGGAAACTTTTGGAGGACAACACCTGCACAGGTAAAACAAGAAAGAGAACTATCAAAACAAAAATTTGGCTTAGAAAGTTTAGGGTCCGGACAAAGTAAAGATTACAAAAGTTATCTTCTGGGTGCTATATTATTGAGATATTTTCATGAAATATTTTTTAATAAATCTGCAGTTCCTGGTGTGCAGAACATCTTTTGTATGCAGACCATAATGCAATAAAGATACAAGCAAAGACTGAGATAAGGTTTTGGGTGGATTTGAATGAAAATCGATTAAAAATCTTGCACACTGTGTGTGACTGACATGATGTGAACTGCCACTGGACTTGGTGTTCTGACGCATGCAACTGCAAGGCGGTCATTCTGGTTCTTTCTTTGTCTCACAGCCCTCAACACTACTTGCAACAACATTGATGAGTTTGAGTGTGGGAATGGAGACTGTATCAACTACACACTGACTTGTGATGGCACAGCCCACTGCAAGGACAAGTCTGATGAGAAACAGTCCTACTGTGGTGAGTGGAACCTTTGTCTCTGTCAAAACAGTTTCAGCCACATTCTCCTTGTTGACATTTGTAATAGGAGTCCTCATCATTTCCTGTCTGGTTCTCAGCCAACCGTGTGTGTAAGAAGGGCTACAGACGGTGCGTGAATGGCCGCTGTGTGGGGCATAGCTCCTGGTGCAACGGACAGGACGACTGTGGAGACAATTCAGATGAAGTCTTCTGTAACAGTGAGTCGAGTCCTCTGATTAAACAAGCTTTTCCTGCCTGCTGTCGTACGACATTTTCATACTTGTGCTTTTGTGTTTGTCAGCCACACTTTGCTCGGCCGATCAGTTTCAATGCCGAGACGGAGGCTGTATCTCCAACTCCAGCAAGTGTAACCAGAAGGTGGACTGCGAGGATGCCAGTGATGAGATGAACTGCAGTAAGTTAAAATGAGCAGGCTCAGCCAGAATAGCCAAATGTAAATGGAAAGGGTAAGACTTTCTCCCAGGCTGTGGTATAAAATAGTGCCGCTCTCTTTGTTAAGCTGCCACGGACTGTTCCAGTTACTTCCATCTGGGAGTGAAGGGAGTGACATTTCAGAAGTGCGAGTTCACCACACTCTGCTTTGCCCCTTCGTGGCAGTGTGATGGAGCTAATGACTGTGGAGACTTCTCAGATGAAAGAAATTGCCCAGGTATTTTATCATCCTCCAACATGCACATTTTTTTTTCCCACAGCTAAATCTACATGCAGTATTCAAGGAAAAAGTCAAATTGTTCTTTCACAGATGGATAAGAGTCCAATTTAGATTATTCCAAATGGAACAAAAATGAAAACAAGGAGTCTTTTCATCCATTAAATTGTATTTTGGAAGGAAAGTCTCTGCTGCAGTCTAAATTCAATTTTCTATTTCTGTCTTCATGCTGTCTTAACTAACTCCTTAATGGTTCCTTCTTTAACTTTTCTGTTGTTCTGCTAGGGAGTGGGAAAACAAAATGTCCTACGCCCTTCTTTGCCTGTCCTAGTGGACGTTGTATACCCATGAGCTGGACTTGTGATAAGGAGAATGACTGTGAGAATGGTGCAGACGAGGCTCACTGTGGTAAGTTTACATACCAGAACTAAAACAGACTTGAGTGCTGCAGACCATTACTTTGTTTTGGTACATGCCTTTTGCACTTCACACATTTTTTCTGTGGACCTTCAGATAAGTTCTGCACACCATCTCAGTTCGAGTGTACAAACCACCGCTGCATTCCCAAACGCTGGGTGTGTGACGGAGCCGACGACTGTGGTGACAGCAGCGATGAGGACAGCAAGTGCAGTGAGTGATTGGTGCTAACAGATTTAGCGCCAAAAGTATTTAAACAGCAGTAGATTCTGTGGGGAAAACAAACAAATGTGACATTCTCAAATTCAGCAGAAGCCCCTCCTTTGTGGATATTGGGATACTTTAGCTGCTGATTTGATCACTTTAAACAAACAAACAAACATTCATTAAATAGAATTATCTGTTTACAGCATATTCACAAGCACTCAGGGTAAAGAACAGCATCAAAATCTTCTCTAATGACCTTATTTCTGTCACAGAGACCAAAACTTGCAGTCCAGAGGCCTTCCAGTGTCCTGGATCACATATGTGTATTCCTCAGTGGTGGAAATGTGATGGAGACAAAGACTGTCCTGACGGGGCTGATGAGAGCGTGAAAGCTGGCTGTGGTGAGCGCACGCATTGTAACAGCGTTTTAATAAGCCACAGAGACAAAGAAAGATATAAATCCATACTGTCCCTGAACCTGTTTAAAAGTTACTTCACTCATCACATGTTTTTTTATGCCTCAGTGTTCAACAACACGTGCAGCAGCAACGAGTTCATGTGCCAGAACCGACAGTGTATCCCCAAGCACTTTGTGTGTGACCATGACAACGACTGCAGCGATGGCTCAGACGAGTCCCAGGAGTGTGGTGAGTGACCCATTATTACTGATGGTGCAATTTAAAAAAGAAAAAAAGAAAAAAAAAGTGCTCTTCTCCTCCTTGCTCATGCTTTATTTCCATGCTCTCCTTTACCATTGTGCCGTGTCTTCCTGCAGAATATCCGACGTGTGGACCCAATGAGTTCCGCTGTGCCAACGGACGCTGCCTCATCCAGAGTTCATGGGAGTGTGATGGAGACTTTGACTGCCATGACCAGTCAGACGAAGCCCCCAAGAACCCACGCTGCACTGGGCCAGGTTAGAAACCCTCAGCCTCCACTCCACTCCACTTTTTAACTTAGATTAAGTCACGTGTGTAATTTTCATCTGTAGTCTTGTTGAGCATGTTGATGTAAAAAAGAAAAATGTAACCAAGACAAAGCACAAGCAGAAAGTAAACACAGAGAATAAGTATGGTTACAAATGTCATGTAGTACATGAAAGTGAATATGACAATAATACTCGTTACTTTTAGGAAAGCGCCCTCAACCATTGCAGCTGAAATTATTTCTCCAAGATTGATGATGATTAATGATATCAACTCCCCCGTTTGACATTTTCTTTTCATTTCTTTCTTGCTTGGAACAGAGAAAAAATGCAACGACACTGCGTATGCCTGTAACAATGGAAACTGTGTCAATGAGACATTGCTCTGTGACCATAAGGACGACTGTGGAGACGGTTCAGACGAGCTGAACTGTTTCATTAACGAGTGCCTCAACAGCAAACTGAGTGGATGTTCCCAGCTCTGTGAAGACCTCAAAATAGGCTTCAAGGTAAGTGAACACACCTTGAAACTCTCAGTAATGTGTAAAAATTGCGGCATGCGCGATTGCTTTACCTGCTCTGTGCTTTGCCTCCTCGCAGTGCAGATGCCACCCCGGCTTCCGTCTGAAAGATGATGGGAAGACGTGTGTCGACATAGATGAGTGCACAACCACCTATCCCTGCACGCAGCGTTGCATCAACACGCATGGCAGCTTCCACTGTCTGTGTGTGGACGGCTACCAGCTTAGCCCTGAAAACCCCACCATATGCAAATCCACCTCTGGTAAGAAACGTGACAGGATTAATAACGTTCAGGAAGTGTTTACTGTAAATCCACTCACATATGACATCTACCTCCCTGCAGATGAGGAACCCTTCCTGATCTTTGCCAACCGCTACTATCTGAGAAAGCTCAATTTAGACGGTTCCAACTATACACTGCTCAAACAGGTGAGACCTGCAGATAAAGTTTGTCCTTTTGAAGTGCTCAGAAATCCTGCAGACTAATGCAGCTCTCTCTCTCTTTGACAGGGCTTGAACAATGCAGTGGCTCTGGACTTTGACTACCGTCAGCAGATGATTTACTGGACAGATGTGACCACCCAGGGCAGCATGATCCGACGTATGCACATCAACGGCAGCGATGTTCAGGTCAGTGTGGAAGCATCTTACCATAAAACCAACACGAATAATGATTCATTTGTATGTGCTGTGAAAAATAGTTAACTTCGCTGTGAGGAACAGATTTAGAAGGTATAAACTCTTTGCTCATTTGTTAGGTCCTCCATCGCACATCGCTCAGCAACCCAGACGGCCTTGCTGTCGACTGGGTTGGAGGAAACCTGTACTGGTGTGATAAGGGACGGGATACCATCGAGGTGTCAAAGCTGAACGGAGCCTACCGGACAGTTCTGGTGAACAGCGGCCTGAGGGAGCCTCGTGCTGTGGCTGTGGATGTACGCTATGGGTAAGAGTGACGCTACACAACTTTGACGACCGTGCCTATTCAGTTGTCAGTTACAAGCAGTAAATGACTTTTTACTTTTTGTGATTTTGCTTCAGTTAATCAAAAGATATCTGGTAGCGAGTGGTTGTTGAATTCTGATTTGTTGTGAACGGTAAACCTAACTAATACAGCACATCCCTAATAGGTACTTATACTGGTCAGACTGGGGTGACAGCCCACACATAGGGAGGATCGGAATGGATGGCACCAACAGGAGTGCCATTGTGGAGGATAAGATCACTTGGCCCAATGGCCTGACATTGGACTTCGTCAATGATCGCATATATTGGGCTGATGCTCGAGAGGACTACATTGCGTTTGCCAGCTTGGATGGATCCAACAGACACACAAGTACCTCAGACATAAACTGAAATGCAGTGTCTTCTCAAACTTTTCCAGTAGTTGTTGCTAATTTATTCGTCTTTGTGCCTGTGTCCTTGTAGTTCTGGTTAAGGACATCCCCCACATCTTTGCTATGACTCTGTTTGAGGAATACATTTACTGGACAGACTGGGAGACAAAGTCAATCAACAGAGCTCATAAAACACTGGGAACCAACAAGACCGTGCTGATCAGCACCTTACACAGACCAATGGACATCCACATTTACCACCCGTACCGCCAGCCTGAAGGTAAAGTCCAGTCACTCGTCGCTCACAACCACTCGTAAACCTTTATGTGTCTGCCCTTAATTCTGCTCATGTACATTTCCTTGTTCTTCAGTGGCCGACCACCCATGCCAAATCAACAATGGAGGCTGCAGTAACCTCTGTCTGCTCTCGCCTGGGGGGGGCTACAAGTGTGCCTGCCCCACTAACTTCTATCTCGCAGCAGACGGCAAACAGTGTTTGTCCAACTGCACTGCAAGTCAGGTGAGCTGGCTAGAGGCTCTTGTTTTGGGTATTTTCTTGTCACATGTCATTAAATCAAAAAAATATCATACGTTTCTCTTCCTTCCCTTCAGTTTGTTTGCAAAAATGACAAGTGTATTCCATTTTGGTGGAAGTGTGACACTGAGGATGACTGTGGGGACCGCTCAGATGAGCCTGCAGACTGCCGTGAGTGATGACAAATTGTACTAACATGCCATAGTTTTATTTGCTCTGGTTAATAATGTGTTCTGTTCTGTTCTGTCACTGTAGCTGAGTTCAAGTGCAGACCAGGCCAGTTCCAGTGTGGTACAGGCATCTGCACCAACCCAGCCTACATTTGTGATGGAGACAATGACTGCCAAGACAACTCTGATGAGGCCAACTGCGGTACACACATACTTAGTGAATTCAAATATTTTTCTTACGTGTAGCTGTAACTCATATTTTTTGGTACCTGCTCTTCTTGTTTACAGACATCCACGTGTGCCTGCCAAGTCAGTTTAAATGTACCCACCCAAGTCGCTGCATCCCTGGCATCTTCCGTTGCAATGGACAAGACAACTGTGGAGAAGGAGAGGATGAGAAAGACTGTCGTGAGTCTAACTGTCCTTCTAGATACCTTAGGCACTCTGATATTGTTCAGCTTTTGCCCTACACTTGCAGTATGTTCATTTATCTGAACAACCCTTTGGTCCAGAGCGAGACATCTCTAAATTTTAAGATGACTAAATTTTATCTTCACCAGATGGACCCTACCGTTTGTAGTAACCCCTTGGCTTTCCTTATATCGCTTTCTATAAGCCTCAGTTTCCATTTCCACCTACTGTATCTCATAATCTAATGAGCAAGCAGGATACTGCTGAACACTTTCCCACTCCCAAGAGGATTTCTGTCCATTTTGACCTTTCCTTAAGCAATGCCTTAAGGCCAAATGATGTTACATAATGTAATTGCAATGACATTTGCTGAACACATTCATCCTCCACTGAGGGTGATTACATGAACTGTTTTGTCGGGCTGTCCCGAGGTCAGAATTTACATTTTAGTACCTTTTAATGCAAGAATAATAAGAAGAGTAAAATCATCTTGTTGTTATGTAATGAATATTGCAGTCCCTAGAGGCCGCTGGGAGAACTTTAGAATAATCTAGTCATTTCGGTTTGGGAAAGTTGTGATCATGCAGCAACTTTTTCTGTATTTAGCGGAGTGTCTGTCTTTCTCCTATACAGCGGAAGTCACATGTGCCCCCAACCAGTTCCAGTGTGCCATCACCAAGCGCTGCATCCCACGGGTGTGGGTGTGTGACAGGGACAACGACTGTGTGGACGGATCTGATGAGCCTGCCAACTGCAGTAAGATACAGCTCATCACAGCAGCACAAAACACCCCCTCTCAAGAAAGAAAGAAAGAAAAAGGAAAAAGTCTTCTCTGAATGTGGTTTTCTAATGGGGCCTGGCTGATTATACTGACTGGAGAATGTTGAGTTGGACTTTAAACAAGTAGACTTAAAATGATACAACCACAGCTGAACTTCAGGAGATTGTTTGTGTTCAGTGATTTAGCTTATTCAGGATTCATTTGACCGTTATTGAAATTAATTTTACCACTTTAATAACAACAATATCATCTGTTCGTTATCTGTTAATAATCCCATGCCCAGTGTTCATGTGTATATTAATCTAAATCCTCTCCATTGCAGCTCAAATGACATGTGGTGTGGATGAGTTCCGCTGTAAGGACTCTGGGCGCTGCATCCCGGCACGCTGGAAGTGCGATGGAGAGGACGACTGCGGAGATGCTTCAGACGAACCCAAGGAAGAGTGCGGTAAGGGACGGATGTCAGATGGACATTAAAATGGAAGTCAGTGGCAGGGCCGCACTTGTAGTCACTGTGTCTGTTCTCTGGTCAGATGAGCGGACGTGTGAGCCGTACCAGTTCCGCTGTAAGAACAACCGCTGTGTGCCTGGCCGCTGGCAGTGTGACTACGACAATGACTGCGGGGACAACTCAGATGAAGACAAGTGCGGTAGGTTCCCGCTATCTTTTCTGCAGCCGCGTCCACAGCTCGTTGTCTGTATGATAACAACAATTCATAACGTAATATGAGCTCTACTGTAAGCAGACTGTTCAGATGCGATGGGTCTGTGGTAAGTCCTCTCACTGCCTGTTTGTCTGTTATATTTACTACTCAACTGCACGCATGGTCAAGACTTTGATTTCCTTTTGTGTTGATTAGTTATGTGTCCATTTGCACATCTCACATCATCTCATGTCTATTTTGCATTTCACACTGACCTGTTGATGTGAGCCAGAGGTAGGTGTTTTCACAATTTCAGCTCAACCATCCACAACCCCCAGCTAACCAGTCCTCTGTGTGTCCTCAGTGTTTTTGTTGTTGTTGTTGTTGCCCTTTCCTTTCCTTTTCAACTTTACAATCCCACTAGCTTCTCCACTACATACAGTACAGAATGTTGTACCATCCCCACCTCTGTGCCCGATGAGTCAATCCTGTGATATGAATTATGAGCTTTATTTTTATTCATGTATGTCTGGCCTCTCAGCAGAGCACCCCGTCTTCTTTTTGCAGTCTGCTCTGTTCCCACCTTTCTCTTTTCTTCCCTTATGCTTTGCCTTGCTCCTTGCCTGTGCTCAGCTGCTCCACTATCGTCCTAAGCTGTCTTGTCTCTGTCCTCAGTGCCTCGACAGTGTTCAGAGAGCGAGTTTGCCTGCACAAACGGCCGATGCATTGCCGGGCGTTGGAAGTGCGATGGGGACCACGATTGTGCTGATGGTTCAGACGAGGTAGCACCCAACCATTTCCTCCTTCTTGAACATTCTGCTTTGGAACTTGACATACCAGGCAAACTAACAAAAAGTAATTCCTTCCTTCCCTTGTTTTGGTCCAGAATGGCTGTGATGTGAAGTGTGACAGCGATCAGTTCCAGTGTAAAAATGGCCACTGCATCCCGATCCGCTGGCGCTGCGATGCTGACGCTGACTGTGTGGATGGCAGCGATGAGGAGAAATGTGACAGTGGTGGTAGGAAACACACATGTATAGCCAACCGTGTAATGTGCAAGACATGAATGCATTTAGCAGCTTATGTATCGTTCATTCCACTTTCCTGCTCTCTCAACATTGCATTTCAGTGGGTAGACACTGCCCTCTGGATGAGTTCCAGTGCAACAACACTCTTTGCAAACCGCTGGGCTGGAAGTGTGACGGTGAGGACGACTGTGGTGACAACTCAGACGAGAATCCAGAAGAGTGTGGTGAGAATCTCTGCATTTCACATGATGAAGAGTATTCTTTAACAAAATCTGCTTGAATATGGTACTCTTTCCTCCTTAAAGTTTCTCTCCTTCTGTCCCTTAGTTAAATTCCAGTGTCCACCCACAAGGCAGTTTCGCTGTCTGAATGATCGTGTGTGCCTTCCATTATCAAAACGCTGTGATGGTGTCAACAACTGTGGGGACAACAGTGATGAACTCAACTGCCGTGAGTTTTACCAGCTTGCTGTAAAGCCACATTATCAATTCAAAAAAGAATTTTATCGAGACTGCAGTACAATGTGATCACAATCATCGTTGGATGACTTTTGCATGTGATAATCAGCGTAGTGACCTCTCTGTGACTGCTGTGCTCCTCCAGAAGTGCCTCCTTCCACACCAACTTGTCAAAAGGATGAGTTCCAGTGCTCCACTGGCCGTTGCATCAGCTCTGTCCTTCGCTGCAACTACTTCAACGACTGCGAGGACTATGGTTCTGATGAAATCAACTGCAATAAGAAAGGTGTGTTGTGTCGCACTATGGTTGTCTTGGCAGTAAGTCTTCTGCATGGTCATCAGGATCAATGTAGGCTACTCGTTGTTTGTGCTTGCAGACACGGTGCTGAATGACTGCCGCAGTAACAGGACAGTGTGTGGAGATGGTGATGAAGCTCATTGTGTGGTGAATGGCACTGACTCTTTCTGCTCCTGCAAACCCGGCTTCCAGTCCAATGGACGAAACAGATGCGAAGGTACAGTTTTCTCTGCCCTCGCTCCATTTTGCACATTTTATGTTGTGGTTAAAATCTGCTCTAGACTGAAAAGCGTGTGACTTGGGGTGTTGAATAGATAAGAACGAGTGTAGACAGTTTGGAGTTTGTTCCCACATCTGCGACAACACTAAGGGGTCCTACAAGTGCAGCTGCCACAAGTACTTCACCAGAATCAATGAGACCTGCAAAGCTGATGGTGAGAACCTCCACTATAAGTGACAGTTGTTAGCTTTCTAAGACTATTTCTACATATTTTTTACATCTTGGCATTATTGCAATAATTTATTTGCATCTCCAGCTGTGAGACAAGTGCTCTACATCGCTGATGACAATGAGATCCGAAGTCTGGACCCTTCCATACCAAACTGGCGCTATGAGCAGATCTTCCAGGGTGATGCAAATGTGCGCATCGACGCCATGGACCTGCATGTCAAGACGAACCGCATTTACTGGACAAACTGGCACACAGGGCGCATTTCTTCCTACGATTTGCCTTCTTCCCCCTCCTCGCCCAATAGCAATCGCAACCGACGGCAAAGTGACTCCAGGGTCACAAATGTGGAGGTCAGTTGGCATATGTGTGCTCGTACTTATGAATGTGATGTAAACACAAACAAGACATGTCCAATTTTTAGTCTGACTACTAATTTTTCTTTATTTCTGTGTTCAGATCCCTGATCTGAAGATGCCACGTGGCATTGCCGTGGACTGGGTGGCTGGGAACTTGTACTGGACTGATTCTGGTAGAGATGTTATTGAGGTGGCTCAGATAAATGGAGGACGCCACCGCAAAACTCTCATCTCTGGCATGATTGATGAACCTTACGCTATTGTGGTCGACCCCCAGAGAGGGTGAGTCACAGAAAATCACAAGAATAGACGTTGAGATTTTTATTGTGATGACAGCAGTGATAAATGTTACTTTTACATTTACTTCATTAGGAAAATGTACTGGGCAGACTGGGGAAACCACCCCAAGATTGAAACAGCTGCTATGGACGGAACCATGAGAGAGACACTGGTGGAGGAAAACATCCAGTGGCCAACTGGTAAAATCAATCACACATACATAAACACTTCTCCTTAATCATTCCTTCTGTACTAAATTCAAGACAACCTTTTTTAATACTGCTCTTTGTTTCTCTCTCTCTCTCTCTCTCTCTCTCTCTCTCTCTCTCTCTCTCTCTCTTCCTCTTCCCCTCTCCCTCTCCCTCCTTGTAGGTCTAGCCGTGGACTACTTCAACGAACGTCTGTACTGGGCCGATGCTAAACTCTCCCTGATCTGCAGTGTGAGGTTGAATGGCAGTGATGCAGTTGTGGCTGTAAACAGCATTAAGAACAGTTGAGTGGCACATACTCAGAATGGCGCAGCTTGAGTTGTAATCCTTACTAATAATCAGTCTTTATTATCCAGATCTCGCTGGCTTAGTATGTGCACGCACAATGCAAGAATGTGTATTTCTAGCATGCATGCTACAGTTTCTGTAACGCGTCCTCTCTGTTTCTACGCAGAACTCCATCATCCCTTCAGCATCGATGTCTTTGAGGACTACGTATATGGCGTCACATACATCAACAACTACGTCTTCCGGGTGAATAAGTTTGGCAAAGGTCCCATTGAGAACTTGACAACTGGAATGAACCACGCCACAGATATAGTTTTGTACCACCGCTACAAGCAACCTGAGAGTGAGTAGAAAAAGAAACAAAACTCTCACTAAAACAAAAACACGTAAGCTTAGCGGACTAAAGCAGGTAGTTATGTTTCCTAATTCTTAATTCTCTCTTGTATTTTGTCAGTGACTAATCCCTGTGACAGGAAGAAATGTGAATGGCTGTGTCTGCTGAGCCCCAGTGGGCCAGTCTGCACTTGTCCCAATGGACGCACACTGGACAACGGCACTTGTGTGGAGCTGCCCACTCCCACGCTGTCTCCTGTCTGTGAGTAAACACATGCTGCCACACATACAGATCACACACAGAAACTGTTAACTATTCCATGTGACTCAAAAAACTCCTTCATCTACAGCTCCTCCCAGTGGCCCCTGCTTGGTCCAGTGTATGAATGGTGGCAGCTGTTTCCTGAATGCCCACAAACAGCCCAAATGTCGCTGCCAGCCAAATTATGGAGGAGACCGATGTGAGATTGACCAGTGCAGGGACTACTGCAAGAACGGAGGCACATGCACACCCTCCCCTACAGGTAGAATATAGATATTGCAAGATAGTTTGGGCATTTTGTTTAATTAGGGACCAGCTTTGCTGTGGTAATTAGAGAATGTAGCCTTCAGGACTGTCTGGCAGAAGGTTGCCAGCAATTCCATAAAGGTTTTGGCCCAGGAGATTGGGCTTTGTGTCCAAAACTTTCTTTTAAATAATTCTGGTCTCTTTTCAGTTGCAGGTTGGTTAGGTTATATACCGAAAATACTTTTACATCTAAGCAACAAAAATACAAAAAATAGACCCTTTCCCAACATTGTCATCATTATTATTATTATTAGTAGTAGTAGTAGTAGTAGTAGTAGTAGCATTATCATTAGCATTAGCATTAGCATTAGTAGTAGCAGTAAAAATAGTTTCAAAAAAACTGTAAAACTGACACACCTATTTATCCGCTCACGTTTGTCTTTCCACAGGCTCTCCTACCTGTCGATGCCTGACAGGCTTTACAGGGCCAAACTGTAACCTGCACACCTGTAAGGATTACTGCAAAAATGGGGGCAACTGCACAGTGAGCACTGGAAACCAGCCAACCTGCCGCTGCCCCCCTGACTTCCTGGGTGACCAGTGCCAGTACAGTGAGTGTTGCCGCTCTGTAGCCCAGATGCACTTTTAAAATGTTCAAACACTTTTGCTGACCAATGAGGAACCTAACAATGAAGTCAGGATTGCCCTCAGAGTATCTGTAGTAGATTATGATGTGTCTTTTAAGCACTGACAGGTTTATGTTTGTGTGTGAGCAGGAAGCTGTGAAAACTACTGCCTGAACAAGGGAACATGTCTGCAGAATGAAAATGGCTCCAAACTGTGCCGCTGTCAGCCCCAGTACACTGGCAGCACATGTGAGATTGACAAGTGTCACTATTGTCGTGATGGCGAGTGTATCCCCAGCAACAGTTTCACGTCCCAAGGGGACTTCACCTGCCGGTAGGAGCACACGCACATGCATAATTCACTCAACAAGCAAACACATGCATCGTTGTCTAGTCTTTCTCATTGACATTCGCAATTTTTTGTTGAATTCTGTAGCTGCACAAATGGAAGAGTCCAACCCAGCTGTTACACATGTGATACAAATGAGTACTGTGCAAATGGCCAGTGCTCTATAAACCCCATCTCCCGCCTTCCAGAGTGCAGGTGAGGAGCAGTTTGTTCATCAGTAATTGTTAATATTTGAGTTTGAATATCTCTAATCTGTCACTGCAAACAAACATATGTTGATTTCCTCTCTGCTTTGTGTGTGTGCGTGTGTGTGTGTGTGTGTGTGTAGATGTTCACCCGGCTGGGCAGGGCATCGCTGCGAGTCTGTGGCCAACAGTGAAAACGCCACAGGCTCAGGTGGACGTAAGTCTTAAACTCCTACCAAGATTTCTATAATAGAAGTTCTTTGAACTGGATGTGATTGAAGATTCTTTATGCACTGTTCCTGTGTGTGTGTGTGTGTGTGTTTTCATGTAGGCACAGCCTCCATTTTGATCCCCGTGCTGCTGCTGTTGCTGCTGGTTCTTCTGGCTGCAGGAGCATTGTTCTGGTATAGAAAAAGGATGAAAGGGTGAGTAACACTAACACATTTAAAACCAGTCGAGACCTCTTTTTGCCTCAGTATTCCCTTTTTTCTCCTTCCTTCTTTCCTTTCTTCTGTCTGGACTTTTCCTCTCCTCTCTGTAATGGCGTCTCTTCTGCTCCTCAGGTCTAGCCGGCCCGGCAAAACCGGCTCCAGACATTTGCGGTAACGGTGGCCAGGGTTACACTTTCCTTCCATTCCCTCATTCAGTTCTGCATCCTGATGCTCTCTCTCTCTCACGCTCTTTCTCTCTCTCTCTCTCTTTCTTTCTCTCTCTCTCTTTCTCGTTCTCTCTCTCTCTCTCGCTCTCTCTCTCCCATAAGTCTTGGTTGCTGTGCAGTGTTTGGTCCTGTGGTGAATGTCGCGCCATTCTCTCAGAAGTTAATGGGAGCTGTTGTAGCTCATCCCACTCCTACAGTATCTCTCCTGTTTAATTGCCTCCTTAATGCGCTCCACTGCAGATCTATTGAAAATATGCATTGAATAGATCTGTCTGTGTACTAGCCAATGCTGTAGATCTATCATACTGTTGTCCATCATATTGTGCCATATTGTACTTAACTGTACTGTGCTGTGGTTTGAATGGTAGTACTGTTTCTCATAGTGAGAGATGAACAGTGTTACAGCATTCTTCCAAGCCCAGGTTGGAAAATGCAATGTGAAAAATCCAGCATTTGCTCAGAGGAAGATATAGTTGATGCAAACATTCTTAGCACAATTTAGAGGATCAGTTGTGGATAAGTTGTTGTCTTAAAGTACAGTTTTTGCTTTAAAGGCCCAGTGTGTAGGATTTTGGGGGATGGCAGAGTATAATATTTATAGGTAGGTCCTCCTACACAGAGTGTCATGTAGCACCACCATGTCTCTACAGTAGCTCAGAGCTGACAAACCAAACGCTGGCTCTAGAGAGGGCTCTTAGGGATTTTAACAGCCGCTGTAGGCTGTCTTGGAGGGCGAGGGTGAGTGGAGGGGCTTTCAGTTATTTTAAACCTACGACCTCACCGCTGGATGCCATTAAATCTTACACACTGGTCCTTTCACAGTCCTGTGTCTAGGTCCACTGTGTCTGGATCTGTCACAGGCCACATGAATGCTGGGTTTGTGTTGGTGCCTGTGCTGTGGCTTAGTCCCCTCAGCCTGGATGGTGGTCAGAGTCATGTCATGTCTCTTCCCTGCCTTTATAATGTGTCTGTGTCCCTGCTTGCACTGTTTAGGCTCTTTATCATCTTAAATAAGATACAAAGGTACAACAGTGCCCTTAATCCTTTTTTTTTGTTTTGTAGAGCCAAGGGCTTCCAGCACCAAAGGATGACCAACGGGGCCATGAACGTTGAGATCGGAAATCCTGCCTACAGGATCTACGAGGGTGAGCCCGATGACGACGCGGGAGAGCTTCTGGACGCAGACTTCACGCTGGACCCAGACAAGGTAAAATTCCAGGCAGGCATTTCTAAACACAAATGTGGTGGCCTCTGGACATATAAATGACATCTAATGGATGTTTTTTGCCCCTTTCCAGCCCACCAACTTCACAAACCCAGTATATGCCACATTGTACATGGGAGCTCACAACAGTCGCAACTCTCTGGCCAGCACAGATGAGAAGAAGGAGTTGCTATCACGTGGAGATGAGGAGCCCCTTGTGGACCCCCTGGCATAAACTGTCCATTGACCCGGATCACACTATTCCAAACGCCACCCCTGTTCTTGCCTTTTAAAGAAAAACTAAACTAAAAAAAATCGATAAAAAGTGTGAGAGAAAATTGATAAAAAGTTTGAACACTGTATAAAATGTACAAAAATGAAGGACTACTTTTGTATGTGATTGCAGTATTATATTTTGTTCTTTTGAGATTCCTCTGGTCAAAAATGAGTAACATTTTCTATGAGAGATTTTTAATTTACACTTTGTCCCTTACCCTTTACCTAAATAGCCACTACCTCTGTGCAAAATGAAATGGAAACAAGAAAATCAGAAGAGAAAATGCTATCATTGGAGCAATTTTGATTTTTTTATTTTTGTATGAATTGTATAGAAAAGAAAAAAACATTGTTCCATTTCACCAGTGCCAACTGTCTGTTGTTTGTGTCGACTTTGAGTGGGAAAGGCAAAACTCAAAGTTTTCTAAATCGGTACATATGTTGTCTCGCTGGGTTTCTTAGCGGGATTGTGTGAGACAGATTTGTGATAGCACCGTTTGTGTATAGCACATGTAAAATGTCAATACCAGATGGCAACTACAGTATTTCCACATAATTTTTTCTCAGAGAACAATGCTCATTAAATGATTGTGCTGTCTTCCTTGCACAGAATTCATATTTTACAGTATGATGTATACTGTAGGCTTTGTGCCGTGAGATTTAAAACAGGTATGTTTGTTTTCATCACGTTGTGTAAGAGTTGGAGCTCTCGTGTTGTTGAAGTGAGAGGATGAGAGGCATTTCGTTTGTGATTATGGAGTTGGAGAATGAGGAAGTTGATCATGGGTTAAACATTCCAGGCAGAGTGGTGGGTGGAGATTACACGTGTAAAGAGACGGTAAGGGTGAATGCCTTCATGGGTGGCAGTTGGGCTGTGCGTACATGCCACAGGTGGCTACTAATGAGAGGGCGGTTTGATGGACAGTGACACATCTGTCCCATTGAGTTGTCTGTTACAAGGGTCTTCCCCCAGAAGGAAAGGGAGCCTGCAATAATGGTAAAATGTAAGGAAAAAAATGACGGCTCTTTTGCTTGTCCAGTCTGTTGTTTTTTGTAAAGACCAGATGTTATCCATCTGGCTTTGTGAGTAGATTTATCTTTCTACCTTCAGAGGATCAAAGTCTGTATGTTCACAGTTTTATAATGACTCAGTCTTAAGTGCATTATGTTCATTTGGTCCTTAGCGTTTCTCAGCTCTGCTTGAGCTCTTTCTAATCTCTCACTCTTTCCTCTGTGCCCTGCTGCTGCTAATGCTACCATTCTGGTTGCTCTGACACGTCCTTATGCTCAGCCTCTGTCCCAAAATGCTGCTTCTGTCAGAAATGTGTCAGCCATATCTTAATGCATGTGAAAAAAAAAGTAACACCAATCTTTAATGTAACTACAGTAACAAGTTTTTGTTTTGCTTACCTGTCAGCAAGTGTTATTTTATACTGTTGTATATGTTTTGTCTTTAATTGAGAGAGAAGTACAATCATTTTACCTAAAGAACATTTTTGCAAATCATACATGCATTTTCAGATTTTTTTTTTTGATTAGTCCTTGTCTGTTTGTTTCTTTTTTTTTTTTTTAAATGAAAAATGACACATAGCTTTTATAGTACACAATGCATGGAAGCTCAGACTTTCTTCTGGAAAGAGAATAATGTTTAATTTTTGCTGGAGTACTTTACAAACTAAATAACAGATATTGTTATAAATAAAATTTTAAAAATTGTACAGAAAACAAGCCGGTGTGTTTTGCGTTTTCTTCGCAGCATGTGCTGATCAGCTAAAGAATGCTGTGGTCAGTCAGTGTGGGTTGGTTAAATCGTTTATTAGGCAACAATAAATCACATCTGGTGTTCGGCAGGCATGAAGTTAAATTTACAGATGCAAATTTCATTCCTATGCTGTTGTAAGTTGAAAGAATTATCAATGAACGAAAAACTGAGAAAAAGCCTTCATTCAAGAAATTAAATGTAATAAGTGAAGATAAATCATGTTGCTAAACCATAAAGCCGTATGCTATAAATGCTGTTTAGTGCACCTCAATTTGAATGAAAAATATGAAAAATTACAAGAGAAAAAGACAGCTTACAATTCAACAGCATTACGGTGATGCATTTTAATAATTCTCCTTTTTTTCTTGCTCGTCGCATTATAGTGATATATTTTATTAATTATCTTTGTTTTTTTCTTGCTGAAAACAAACCCTGTCAGCCACTTTGTATCTAAATGTTCACTTGATGCCTTTCGCCTTCAGCTCCTCCTTGACTCTGCTCAGATAGTCAGGGTCAGGATACCCAAACCTATGGAAAGAGACCAGGCAAGGCACTAAGGTTAAAATACATCATTAAAATAGACTTGCCATCAAAAAAAGAATAAACATCATTGTACCCTTGTGGTCCTCCTGTAATGGAGGTCTTGTGGTGAATGTCGTTCCAAGTAATTTGGTCCTCCATCCCAGTGGTTCTGGATGTTCCAACAGTGAAAATGAGCCTCTGTTTAAATGCTTTATTCAGCAGTCGCAGTACTTCATTGCCCTCTTTGTTGCCTGGAAGATATGCTGTTCTCATTATGCCACAATAGCGCCTTCCAGGATTTGGATGCTTTTCCTGCAGAGGGACAGTAAGTCACAGACCTAATTCACAACTCTGATAGAAATGAATTTAAAAGTTACAAAATTGACTCAGTGTCTCCAGATATTTAAATTAATATATTTACCGTCTGTATTCCACTTGGAAAATCATAAGAGATGATTATAGTGCCGCATTCTGGGAATCCCGGGAGGGAAAAGGCACCTGAATCGGAGAACATTTTTCCATCTGGCTGGTTTCCCTCTATTATACCAAATACATCTCTGCATACTGGACAGATGTGTCCCATGTTTTTCAATGACTCTGCCAGGCATGCCTCACAAAAACTGTGTTGACACTTGAGCTTTTTCTTATTGTTAAATTTATCCATGCATATAGGACACTGATCATCTTTGTTTTCCCCTGCTGCTGCTCCCTCCCCTATGGAGGCGTTATCGTTGCGTATGGTGGATCCTGTTTCTCCGTTTAACGCAGGTCCACTGGAGGACCCCCCTGATGGATAAACATTGGTTGAGTTCTTTGGTGGGTCACTGAACCCCACGGCACCATGGTGTTGGGAGAAGTTCATGGGCGATGTTGCTGTCTTCTGATACAGATGAAGAAGAGCTCGGACAGCATGGCTCTCCATTGAGGCGTTTCCCCCAGGTCTTGTACAGCAAGCTTTGACTTTGACTTCACTTTGACTGACGACTGAGCTTTTGAAGGAGACATCAAACTTAGCTTTGATCTTTGCTAGTTGCTCACTGTAGGAAGTAGTCAGCAGCCTCCAGCAGCTCTCCTCCATGGTTAGTCCCGTATCAACAAGAAGATCGTTGATGTTCATGCCAATGTTCAGTGATGTGTCTTGAGACCCCCATGCAGACTCTCCAGGCAAAGTGTAGGTATTCGTTAATGTTTTCTGTGCTGCATTTAAGGACTTACTGATTGCATCTTGACTTTGTCTTGGCCCACATACTATCATTTCTTCAGAGGACAGAGCAAGCAAGAGTTTGTTCTCTTTTCTTTGGATGATGTTCAGTGTGTCCTTCAAGTCCTCTGGATGTATATACTTGAGAGGAAAAACTGAGCCATTAGTGTCACCGATGCACTTCTGGACAAGGTCAATAAACTCAGACACAGCAGTTTGGATGTTTCCTTCTTTCTGGTCTGCTTCAAATGTCACACTCACTTCTGTAGACATTTTAACTCCATACTTTTCCACAATACGTTTAATTTCCTCCTTGTAGATGTGGTCCACATACCAGAAATGGGCCACTGGGACTGGAAAAGTACATGTCTTCTCTCCTTCTTTAGAACTTGGTGCTGGACTGCTGACACCTTGGTCCAGAGGTTCCTCTTGCTTCTGGATAAATTATTATATATATTAAATTAGTTTAAAAAAAAAAAAAAAAAGCACTTACATTTTAATATATAGTATAAAATATAATTCATTTCTACTGATTTGCTGAAGAGCACATACATGTTGTGGCTCTGACACAGATGTGGGAGGAAGGTCCACTGAAACATCCTCTGTCTTTTGTGGATCCAGCTCTCGTGGCATCAAACTAAGACATGTTATTGTGACTGTTTTTTCATCTTTTCTGTTAAGTGTTTGTCCAGTCAATCGCTGAAGCTCGCCGAAGGCTTAAAATGATGACAAACAAAAATAGACATTTATTTGCACCTCTAAAAATAGAATACTTAAAATGTATTGCATTAGAGTCAATGTAAGCAACATGTAAGATTTAATATTTGTAAAAAAAATTCAAACATTCATACTGCACCTGGAGCAGGTTTAATCACTATCTTAGCTCTCCCATCTTCTGAGACCTTTAAAACTGTAAAGTCTCTCTCAAGTTTGTTTTTGTTGGCCCAAGACTGAAGAGCTTTCTCCAGTTCAATCTTGCATTTCTGTGGTTGATTACCCTCTGACCACTTGACTGACACCGTGAGACTGACTTCTTCATCTTTGGTCTGTAATAAAGTCATCAGAGCCAGAAAACATGTTGCAGTTAATGTCTGTATTATCAACCAGGACAGCACAGACTCCTCCATGCAATTCAAGTTTAAAATGGTTTGAAAATAGAGCATTTTATAACTGTAAACACAGTAAAAACGGAGAAAACTAAATCAAATATATGTACCGTATGTGGTTTTGGAGGTGTTTTATTTAACTAAACTAACATTGCTAAAATTACATTACAAATTTTATAATGTTGACAATGTGAGCAACAGGTTGTGGTTATTCTGGACTACAATAGTCTATGTTGGGAACTTCACTTGATACTTCATTTTCATACTTTCAATTTCACATGTTTTATAGAAGAGCAACAGGCCTGGTGGAACTTGACCTGGATTCTCTGATTTTCATTTTAGCTTCTGCTCTGCTCATGTCTTGAAAATGGAAAACAACAATGGCACTGCCATAAAATCAATCACTGCACTTATTCCAGACTTATTCCAGGTTGTAGTCATATCTATTATTGAAAAAACACACACACACATACCTCAGTTTGCTTATCATCAAATGTTGAAGGCACCTCACACTATATGAGGGAAGATTGGATTTAAAAAAACAAAACAAATGAATACTTGAAAGCACAAACCATATTACACAGAACTATTTAAGTCAGACAGTCACTGTGAATATTCACATATTCATATTATTAGCACAACTCAATTTAACAGCTAGATACTCACTTCCATGGGCTCTTCCCTGTCACTGGCCGACATTTTGACAGTCCTCTTCTTCCTTTAAGACACAGAAAATACCTCTAACATAAACTCCAGCAGTGTTTGTTATGGTCAGTCTTCCGGTTCATCCATTTATTTGGTGCATTTACTTAAAAACTGCACCCAGAATCGATAAGTCCAATTCGACGTGTTTATAAACGAATACAATCGCTCAACTTCACTTTCGATTACGATGAGCTAATGCAAACTTTCACAGGTTTAGCTATGACTTAGCGTTCCATTTTTTCTAATTTCCTGCAGTTTTTAAACATAACGCCACAGATATTATGCCTACAAAACGTTTAATCCTCTAACATGTATACAGCAAGTAAAACGTGCATGTTGGACGCCCATGACTTACCTTCACCTTTAGGCTTTAGTTTAAACGCGGACTCTTCCTGTTAAATGAAAGTGAAATAACTGAGACACCTGACGTCACCTCCCCTGCTCAGAACAGCGCAGGCGCAGTTTCACTATCAATCAGCGCAAACATCATGAAAGTTTTTTTAAGTTTCGTTATTTAACTCTACGTTTCTGCTACATTTCAGGGGCAAATACTGCACTTTCACTCCATTACTACTTATTTGACAGCTTTAGCTACTACGCTACAGATGCAGAGTATAATCAACAAATAAATCCTCATGTATTATCATAGATGAAGGTACCCAGCATTAGATAAATTTACCAGCTGCGACATTACAGGGATACCATTATGTTAACGCTAAACACGACCTTTTATCCAGTAATACATAGCATTATGATGTGATGTGATTCTGCATTGTACATGCTTGTACTTTGGTGCTCAAGTAATATTTTGAATGCAGGACTTTTACTTGTTACAGAATACTTATGTACTCGATCAATACATTTGCTCAAGGATGTGAGTACTTCTACCACTACTTTTGATGATGCAAAATCAACAAAACATCTGACCCTCTTTTGTCATTAAAATATATATAGATATATATATCGAAATTCTTCTCTGCATTTAACCCATCACTGATTGAACACACACATGCAACATGCTGTGAAACACACAGGAGTAGTGGGTTGCCATTTCAGGCACCCGGGGAGCGAATTTGGGGGGGGGGGGTTGTAAGTGCCTTGCTCAAGAGCACATCAGCCAGCTAATGGAGAGGGGAGTTGATTAATCACTCCACCAAACCCAATTTTTTTCCTGCCAATCCAAGGGGGGAATCGAACTGGCGACCCTCCGGTCACAAGTCACCTCGCCACCCGGCTGCCCCTGTGGCCTAAGAATGCCTTTTGGAGGGTCCTTTCAATTTTTATTCAATTACCACTGACAAGATATTTTCATATGCAATATTAAAATCATCCAGAGTTTATCACAGCAGGCTCTATCAATTAAAGGAAGTGATAAAAGAAAAAAAAGCAAAACAATGCAATGCAACACACACACCAATAAAACAAAAAGTTCCACAAAAGCAAAAAGTGAGATGTGTAAAATCTCTTTATTTCTGTTATCACCTTTCAGTAAACGGTACCAGATCTGATACTTAAGCTTTGCAAATATACACAAAGTCAAACACACCATGATTTCATTGTAACATATGTGTAACAAATACATGTCTTGTGGAAAAAAAAACTTATAAAAAAGCAATTTTAAACACAAATGTGGCAAAGTGCTGTGAAATATAAAGTAACTCCAAAGCAAGCCTATCATAAAAACAGATCCAAAATACTGAAATGGCATTAGTATTCATGAGTTACACATAAAAAAAGAATAAAACTGTTACTGCACTACTGCACTTGAGCAAGATTTCTTACCGAAATGTTCTTGTAGCAAAAAAAACAATGAATCAATGAATCACAATGAAATCCAACTTCACTTTGTCTGGACCATCTTTCACTTGCTCCACTCAGCTTTAAAACTATCACGTCTTCATATGATAAAGTGACCTTCAGTCAATGCAAAATTGCGTTTTATCCTTCAGCATATGTATCTTTGGTGAGAGTATTGATGTGTGTGACTGTAGAGTACAGTCTAATTCTATACTACAGGATATGTTAATGCACAGAGAGCTGGGTGGATGCAGGTAAGGCTGCCACAGTGGTACTCTATGCAAATGTGGGAAGGAGAAGGCATCAGTGTGAGCTGCAGCAGTGGCACAATGCCACGAGCAGGAGGACTATTCAGCTTCATCTTTCAGAGTGAACCTGAAAAACACACAGAAAGACGAAAATTAATTGCAAACTGAAGGCGAATGAAATCATCAGCAATAGTGTTCATTAAAAAATGAAAAAAATTAAGAAAACAAGCGCACAGTTAAGTTAAACTATAAAAATACTGACAGGAACTTCTCAAAGTACTCCTGTAGGATAATCAACATCTCAGTCCATATGTATTGTATGCTCGGTATGTTACAGTCTCTTCAAAGTGGCTAAATACACCGCTTCAGACTCGTCAGTGTTCTGTTGAAGGCAGTGAACTGTCACATATTCTAGTAAAACTGTTTGAACTGAGCATATAGATAGATAGCAGACAAGGAGGTTAAGCTGTAGAATCGGTTTCAGAAGTACACGTAAACTCAGATTTTTTTTTTTGTCTATCATGAGAAGGTTATTAATGGCCATAAACTCTTGTCAGTGTGGAAACTTTGGAAGTTTTTCCAGTCACATTTCAGTTTGACACTAAACATTTTATGTCGAGTATCACTTTAACTTGGATGCAGGCAAAGTTCAATCGCCTGTGCTCACCATTCTGTGACACCAGAAGTCAGATCAATCTGAGCCAACTCAATCTGCACCTAAAGAACAGGAACGACATATTAACATGCGCGTCAGCAGCATTTCTGCATGTATTCAGTGCACTTCAGAGTGAAACAATTTGAAAGCTAGGGATGCATTTCTAAACAATTATGCAGCGAATGTAAGTTTGCAGTCGTGCTAGCACCAGTGTACAGACTGGTCACATCTGTACAAAAGTGTTATACACTGGTCACATGTCCAAACACTGATGGTCACCCGTCAGCATTTGGCTACCATACGTGTGTGATGTGGAACATTTAAGCTATATCAGAGTTGCAGGTTAAAACAAAAGTACAGTCTCATACTGACCTGTCCAATGACATCACGGCTCCTGAATGAGGCGGAGTTGTTCTTCACTGACACGCTCAGACGCCTGAATCTCATCTCGTCCTGAGGTAAAGCGTACTCAAACCTAAAAGGAATTGACAAAACTGATTAGATGTCAAGCTCTTAAGAGATTTAAAAACAGCACAAGAATATAAAGGCTATACAACTAAGTAAGTACCTCTCATTGTATTCTGGGTTGAGGTCTCGTTTCTTCACCGCTGTCTTCCTCTTGGTGGCCTTGCTTTTGTCTGGAAGCAGCATGAGTGAGACATAGGTGTCTACACCATCCTTACTTTGAGACAACAGACCTCTGAACACAGAAAAAGAAAACATATCTTCAATAATTCCACATATTCACAAACATGTCTGTACATTTTACAAATTAAGAGCCAGAAAATATGGTTTCTATCAGGCTACAGTGACTTTATCAGCAGTATGATGATGTGTCAAATAAAGTAATAAAGCTGAGGTTGAAGTTGTGTCATGATTATGCAAAACAGAGTGTTTCAGCACACTATTTGACAAAACACACCTGCAGGCATGGACAATGACAATGAGCTGTCTCTCCTGCGAGGCATAGGACAGAGACAACTTCACCTGTCCATTTCCAGGGCCAGAGGCAGCACAGGGCAGAGTACCTGCACTGATCATATCCACCATTTTGGAATCTAGAATCTATTGAAAACAAATTCAGAAAAGGAACGAGTGTCATTATTAATGAGCCGTTGTTCAATACTAAACAACATGCATGTGTTTTAGCCTTGTCACCTTGAGTTCAGCCCTCAGCAGGATCTGACTCTCAGGTAAGGCTCCATCCAAATGGAACCACTGGTCCAGGACCAGCTCCGTCTCTGCAAGCAACTCCTTCATGGGAACTACCAGAGATCCCATTGGCTGGTCCCAGCCACTGGACAACTGCAAGCGAGAGAGAGATTTCACCTCACCATTTCAGTGTTGTTAAATGTGAGATGCACTCTTAAAACACACATATGTAAACAAATGTCTTGCCTTTACTACAAGCATCTGATGTTTAGGGTCGTGGACCAGGAAGTAGAAAGACTCATTCCACTGAGGACGGGTACTGCGGTCACACAGCTTAAGAGGGAGGATGAAAAGATACAATAGAATTATTACAATGATAATTAATCTGTCAGACTGATTAAACCACACTGTGCATCAACTCACTTTGGTTTTGTAGGTTGTTTCACCCACAACAAGCTCAGCTCCCGCTTTGGGTTCCTTTCCACTCTTCTTCAACTATCAAGGAAAAGAGAACCATTCGAGTTTTATTGTGAGGGATCGTTTTTGTTAAGTGCTTAACTCAACAGGTGCAGGTGACTTACAGGTAATGAATGTGCTCTCTCTACATGGACAAAGAGCAGAGCAGCAGCAGGGACAGCTTTGTTCTGATACACCTGAAGAGACTGAAGCTGCAGTACCTGCAAACATTGAGCACAGCCAGTTAGGCCTGATAAATGCTGCACTGTGATTTAATGTTGCATGCATGTTGGGATGTGACTCAACAGCATTATCTAAAAGGCTGGGGACACTTCAAAACTCTGTGCTTAAAGAATGTTGGAATAAACAGAGAGAAGCTAAAGCTAGCGGACACACCTGGTCAAGCCTGACTGACTGTGACACCATAGGAACCCATTCCAGTATCAAGTGAACCCTCCCGGACTTGACATCATTCAGAGTGTACCACTGCAACAGAGACAAAGTTGATTAAAGAAGAATTAGTCAACACCCTTGACCCCTTGACAAAATTAAATGACCCAGAACATCTTAGCAATCACACGGATTTAAGGTTATGAATTATTGACTAACCTGATCTTTGTACTGGGATCTGATGACCTCATTTAGCTTAACACTGAATCTGTGAGCAGGAAAACAGTATTAAATAAAAAGATTTTGATTTCATAATTTACTTCCAGAAACAAAGATTTCCTATGCTGACATTAAGGGGAATATCAACACTATCTAATGAAAACAGGAGATTTAGAATTATGTAAAGTCACCGTTGTATCTCTGTTTGAACTCTTACCAAGCAGATCAGGGCACAACATGTTTTATCTTAAGTACTATTTAAATTATTGATTTAACAATACTGATAAACACACACCTGCCAAGGAAGTCATCAGCGTCTAAATCCTTATCAAATGCTTCAAATTTGATATCCTGGATGCTGCCACGGCTCAACACAACCTGTTATAAAAAAAGACAAACATGTTTATATAAAACACTGAACATACAGTAAAATCCAGACAACACATGATGCCTAAACCGAGAACACTTCATACCTCATACATTTCATTCCACGTTGGGTTGAGATTCTCCTTGATAACGTGACTCTTGAATGCAACTCCCCCTATGTTGATCTTGACATAAGGGTCACTCTTGCCCTTCACCATGCCACCCATCAGGTTATCCTTGGCAACCAGATTCTGGGCCTCCAGCAGGTGAATCCTAAGCAGCCCCTGCAGGACAAACACTGTAAGTGTTATAATATGTGCAGGAGTTCGCTGGGCACACAGTATGCTGGATTGTATGTAGCTTAATAATGTGAATGTATGTATTTGAGAGCAAACCACATCATCAGGCGTGTGTGCCCTCCACACATTAGCTACAAACAATATGAATATGGCTGAAAAACTTTTTAACCCACAATGATAGGCTGAGGCTATGCTCTCCACTATAATGATGAAAAGCCACAGCAACATATACATCAGTGTTCACTCAGGCAGAGGGATGGAAGGTCATGCATCTTACACTGTACACTGCTAAACAAAGTGTTTTCTTATTGTTTCAAATCATGCAAATATACAAAAAAAGACAAAAACACTGTATAGTAGGCTCATTATTCAACCTCCACACTGCTAACCACAGAAAGCACTAAACCCACCTCTGTACCAAAGTCCTTGCTGGGGGTGGTGTGTGGTGGGATATCTGTGACCTCTGCTGGCCCCAGTTCATCAGCAGGAAGGCCAGTCACTGTGGCGTGAGCGAGGCTGCCTAAATCACTACTACATACACACACACACTTATTACGTTCCTTTCCATTCTTCCAATTTTTGGATCTTTGAAGCTATAATGAAGGGGGATAAAATGTTCAATTTTACTGTGGAGCTCACCCCTCCGTCTGTATTGGCTGTGGTTCAGAGTCTCCTTTAACTGCTGGGTCTGATTGTGTGGGATGCTCTTCTGTATCCACTGGTTCATCCACCAGCTGAAACAAAATTACATGAAGGTTATGAAGGGTGAAAACAGACAGGTAAAAATTTAATAACAACTAACTACAACGTGCTTTGACTCACAGCAGCAGCAGTTTCAGGTTCAGTGTGAATGGCAGCTGGTCCAACATCTTCTGTGGACGCCGCAGTGTCTCCCTCTGTTGCTTCAGAGTATTTAAACTGACTAGATACTGCAACTGACCTGAAAATATACACACTGCTGTGAAAAAAAACACAGCCGGGCTGCTGACTGGAACCAACAATGGAAAATATTAGCTTTTATTTGCCTTACTTGGCTACAGGCACATATTTGGTTGTATGTCCTACCCTTCTGTTCCTCCTCTCGCGACTACTACACTATTTATTTAATTTTCTTCATGCTTGTTCATTTTTAAAATGTGTGTTTATTGGTTACTTTTCTTTACATTTAAATTACACTGTGTGTACAATCTGCTGTTTTTATGTGTGTATTATCAACCAAGCAGACAATACTCACTCATCTGTTTGCAGCTCTGAGCTGTTTTTCTCCTCACTGGCTGCTTTGGACATCTGGTCAGTGGAAACGACCATCTCTTTCTTCTTTGAAGCAGCCACAGAAAGCTGTGGAGCTTCAGTCATCTTTGAGCTCAGGATCTGCCCACAGTATATTACCAGTTGGTTAGTCTGAGGATCAGCGGCAACTGTAATAACCCTGTGTGTGTTTGTATTCATTTACCTTGAGTTCAGCCCTCAGTAGGATCTTGCTCTCAGGTAAGGCTCCATCCAGAGGCATCCACTGATCCAGGACCAGCTGTGGTTCAGAGAGCAGCTCTCTCACAGGGACTACGAGAGATCCCATTGGCTGGTCCCATGCACTCGACAACTACAGAGAAAAGGACGCATTAATAAAGGGTGGAGATGCCCTTGATGCTCTTGACACAGGCAGCAAACTAAAGATACCGCTTGTGAACATTGTAAGACAACTGTACACTCACCTTCACAATGAGCATTTCCTCTACAGGGTCACGAACCGAGAAGTGGAACGCCTCACTCCACTGAGGTGACCTGGTCCGATCACATACCTTCATATAGAAAGAGACGTGTAAGTTGGTTGAGGACATGTGGTTTGTGCAGGTTGATAAAGATTCAGCTGGAATTTTGAACTGCATAATGATGAAGGTACAGTATCTTTTTGTGTCTTTTTCAATACCACCAGTGGGAGGCGCCAAAGTTGATTTTTTTCAAAAGCCCAAAGCTTTTAGTCATTTATCGCATCACATTTTGAACCATTTATTAACACACTGGTTTGGTTTCTGGGAAATTGTAAGGGATATCTTTATTAAAATAAATGTAGAACTTATATAGTGGATACTGTAACAATATGACGTGATACAAATATAATGATAATATGTGTAAATAATTAGTATCGTACCTTGGTTTTGTAGGTTGTGTTACCAAAAACAAGCTGAGCCCCAGCCTTGGGCTCCTTTCCACTTTTCTTAAACTGGATTAAAAGACAAGTAAAACAAAACATTAAGTGAATAGTTTGACTGTGTGTAATTAAGGCAACAATGCATCAAGATCCAACTTCCCTTTTTTAAAAAAAACAAAACAGAAAAACATCCTGACTCCCAACACTGACATGTTTGATAACAGGTACTTTCCAAACTATTGTCTATCTATCACTCTGAACCAGTACACTTATTACAGTGTTTTTCAGTGCACTAAATTACAGTGGGCTTACAGGCAATGAGTGTGCTCTGTCCACATAAACAAAGAGCAGGGCTGCAGAGGGAACGGCCTTGTTGTGGTAAGCCTGGAGAGACTGCATCTGCATCACCTGCAGCAGAGAATCAAATGAAAGATACATCACAATGACTCAGCACGGTGAACAGAGCACTGTGCAGGGGATCTTATTTGTAATGCTGCAGATGTGGGAGGAAAAGGTGACACAAAAGATAGAGAATAGAAATTTAAGCATGAATAAGAGAAAATATAGAGAAATGATATAAACTGCACTAACTTGGTCCAGGGTGGCATTATGTGACACTGCCTCTACCCACTCCAGTATCAGGCGGACACGTCCAGACTTGACGTCATTTAGGGTGTACCACTGAAACAGAGACAGACAGGTACTGACTTAAAGCCCATGACTACACCACAGCAATAACTAACATACAGTGAGACATGCAATACTAACCTGGTCTGTGTACTGGGAATGGATAATGTCTGCCACACTGATTCTGAATCTGCTCACAATGAAACCATTTTACACAATAGCATGTAAACAAGAGAAATTTCAATATGTGATCTGTGAAAATGAAAGTTATTAATGTTTTCTAATGCTGCTAAAAAAGTTTGCTTGCATAAGTAACGTTAGTAAATTTGAAAAAATTACATGATGATTTGGTTAAAAAACCCAGTTAGGTCTCTAAACATGCCAGTTCACTGAATATCATACTGAGGCAATAAATCCTCCAGTACTAAAAACCTTCATATTATCCCCATACCTGCCCAGGAAGTCATCTTTGTCCATGTCTTTGTCAAACAGTTCTACTTGCACCTCCTGTCCCGACTGAGGTCTCAGCACCACCTGAAGGAATACAAAACGGTTAATACAAAGGAGATGTTAAAATAAAGAATTACCATTCAGCTTGTACATCCCTTCATACACACCTCATACATCTCATTCCAGACTGGGTTGAGATTCTCCTTGATCACATTACTCTTAAATACAAACTCTCCTACACTGATCTTGGCATAGGGGTCACTTTTGCCCTTCACCATACCACCCATCATGTTATCCTTGGCAACCAGACTCTGGGCCTCCAACAAGATGATTCTCAGCAGCCCCTACAGGAAGGGATTGTTTAGTTTCATATTAATATTTTTTTCCTTAGCAAATGTGATTGTGTCATGTTGCATGTATCTTCTACTGCAGATCACTATTTTGTGATGTTACCTCACGGGCAAAGTTGAGGTCTGGGGAAGTATGGGGAGGCTGTGTTACAGCAGGGCTTGGCGGTTCTTCCACTTTCTCATCCATCACATCAGCCACCGTTCCCTTTACATCAACATCTTCAGGTAAGGTCACTGAAGAGACTATAGTCTCAACAGGGGGAGCGTCCACTGAACTGGACCTAAAAACACAAAGAGTTGTAATAAAAAACAATAAATAATAATAAGGACAAGTGGAATGTAAGGACAGACTTTTTGGATTATCCGTCTCACCTCAGCACTGTGTCTGTCTCTTGTTTTCGCTGAGCAGGGGAAGAGTCTGGCACTGAAGTGACCTTGGCTTTATCAGTGGCACCTGGACATTTGCTAGGAATCAGCATCTGCAGTTGAGTTGATATGATTATTTCATTTTGCTAACAATCTTTGTGACAGGACATATACTAAATATTTACAAGTAAATAATTAGTTTCACACCTAGTTTCATACCTTAAATAAAGAGAGAAAATCACAAAGCAACAGACAGAGAGTTCACCTTCAGTTCAGCCCTCAGAAGAATCTGACTCTCAGGTGAGGCTCCATCCAAACTGAACCACTGGTCCAGGACCAGCTCTGGTTCAGAAAGCAGCTCTCTGATGGGAACCACCAGTGAGCCGATGGGCAGGGTCCAGCTGTGGGAGAGCTGTGGAAACAAAATGAATGGTGTAAGCACACGAGTATTGGCATATCAGAGATCACACTGTTTGCATGTGCATGACTGACATCCACTTTTGACTGATTGTACCTTAACAACAAGCATATCTTCTCTGGGGTCTCGAACCAGGAAGCAGAAAGCCTCATTCCAGACAGGGGATGTGGTCCGATCACACACCTTCATACATGCAAGAGACAGTCAGTATTAACTGATATCACGTCACTCTTACAAATGAAATGGAATGAGATTTGAGTTACTTACTGTAGTTTTGCGGGACATGCCTCTAAGAGTAATCTCTGCTCCCACTTTTGGCTCCTTACCACTCTTCTTAACCTGTAGAGACACAAACAGGCAATAATAATCATAAGTGTTCTAAACATGAAGTTCTTCTCCATGTATCATCTTTAACATCATTAACAATGAAAGACTCACTGGTAAGCCATCTGCTTGCTCAATGAAGAAAAACAGTAGGCCTGCTGAAGGAACTGCCTTGTTTTGGTAGGACTGTCTGGAATAGAACTGAAGAACCTGGAGACACAGGAAAGAACCAGTGAGCACAGATCAAGCTTAAGAACAAAAATTCTGTCTGTGACTTATATGGGAATACTAACCTGGTCCAATCTGTCTGACTCAGAGGCTGTTGGAACCCATTCCAGCACCAGGTGAACTCGACCAGACTTCACATCGCTGAGCGTGTACCACTGATAAAAGAAAGTGACTTGTTTCAACAAGTCAATACAAGGAAATACTGAGTATAGTCCCAACAAGGGAACTGCCAATGTGCAGAGTTCTTTTAGCTCTGAGAAGTGTTAAACCATTCGCGGTTTGGCTGCTGATTCTTTCTCAACTTCTTTTTTTAAACATACCAAATACTTCTCTTAAACTGTTAAAAAGACGTGTCAATTGAGCAAATATGGTCACATGTGGCCAACAGAATAAAACAAACAAACAATGAAAACAAAGTGTCAGCCTTCTCACATTAAATGATTTTCACTCTGTGGACTTTTTCAGTAATATTCATTCTGAAGTTTGCTGAAGCAGTGGCCAAGACATCAAAATGTTGTGATTTGCTGAGATCACATCCATCAAGAAAGTCAACACTACATGTGAAGAAAACGTTACACATGTATTTGGAAAGGGTTTAGAGGCTTATCACTGTGTACTGGAGACGTGTGGAGCCACATGAGTAAGACCTCAGGTATGACTGAGGCTTTCAGGTTGGTTCCTTGCTTATTTGGAGTGCACTCTTTGAAGCTCAACATTCAAAAACATGCTTGGCAAGGAAGCTCCCACCTGATCAGTGTACTGAGAATCGATGATGTCCTTCAGACTTATCTTCAGCCTACATGTTGGAATATGTGAGATTAGAATCTGTCTTTAATTAATCCATTCATCACATTTAATAATCATTTTATTATTTTCAGCTAATGTACCTGCCCATAAAATCATCCTTCATGTCCATGTCTTTGTCAAACACTTCAACATGAAGCTCCTGGCCAGGCAGCTGGGTAAGAATCACCTGAGGGGGATGAGCAAAGTCGCACACGTCAGCGGACTCTCTAAAACTAATTAGAAATCAAACATTTATAAATATAAATACAAACTTCAGTCACGAACTTCACAACAATGTTTAATAAACAACTTTATGTTATTTACCTCATACATCTCATTCCACGTAGGATTAAGATTTCCCTTAATAACCTGACTTGTGAATGTTTCGCCCCCGATGTTGATCTTGACATATGGGTCGCTCTTGCCTTTTACCATGCCACCCATTAGGTTATCTTTGGGAACAAGATTCTGCCCTGCCAATAGGTGAATTCTAAGCAGTCCCTGAAAAAAATCATATACACATTCAAATAAGTAGATGGAATTTACCTGTTAAACGCAAGCACAAGTCAAAGTCATATCTGCACTATCATCCATTACCTCTGTAGCAAAGCTAGGGTGAGGAGAGGTCTGCTGGGGCAGCTGTTTGGACAGTCCAGCCTCCAAATTAGATGACACAGAAGATGGAATATTTTCCTCATCTAACCACAGGACCTATGTTATAATAGAAAGAGAACAAACAGGGAGAAGTAAAAAAAAAAGTGACTAAAATTCAAGAATTTCATTGTTCTTGTGTTTTTCATTTTCCAAGGTTTTGACCTGTCATTAATAGTAGTGCAGGATTAGTGAATTTGGTCTTGTTGCCTTTTACCCTAAGAACTGTGTTGATATAGATGCGACTGGCAGATCCGGAGTTGTCCAACTGGAACCACTGGTCCAGAGAGAGATCAGAACTGGACAGTACACGCGACAAAGGGATGGTCAGAGTGCCCAACGTCTGCACACGGTCGGCATCCTTCACCTGGTTAATTCAACGTAAAGAAAAGCCAAAATAAAACCAGAACAATATTATTATGTGGCTTCCAGAATACCAAAGTTTGGCGCAGAGCAGCTAATCTTATGAGCTGTTACCTGAATGTCTATGTCCTGCTTGCGAGGATCCTGGATGAAGAAGGTGAAAGCTTCCTCCCACTCTGGATTTACAGTTGTGTAACAAGTCTGAAGGCAAGATAAAATGGGATGCATATTAAGAAACGTTAATGAGACACACCCTACAGAACCATAATGGACTTTCCCATTAGATATACCTTGCTCTCTCTTGTGATGTCCTGCACAGACAACTGCACCATGGGGTTGGGCTCTTTATTACCCTTCTTCATCTAAAAAGACATACAGTCACAGACAAATATAAATACACAGTAAGGCATGTGAACAGACATTCTGTAACCAAGAGAAGAAAAATAAATAGACTTATCTGTCATTCTCGTAACTCGTGGTTGGCGTGAACAATAGTATGTGTAATGCTACCATAGCAACAGCACAAATAACCCACAGGAAGTACCATAAACGCACGACAAGAAGTATAAATCCGCATCGAAAGAAAGCACAAAGACTGAGTTTCATTCAACAGCTTCTGTCCTGTCTGTTCTCGTCTATGAATGGGGGTGACAGCAAAAATTAGCACAGTAGGAAATGTGTCTTGGATAAAGTTGGCCGCACTGCCAACCACAGGGTTAGAGGCCAAGGCAACAACTCTGAGGAGAAGAATGTCAGACAGGTGGCAGTTACAGCTCTGCCTCAGCTTAACCACACGCGTGCACACACACACACACAGGAAGCAGCTGAGATGAGCAGGAACGTTGTTACAGAGGGTAGAGATATTTGACTCACAGGAAGTGCCTCAGCCTTGTCCAGATATACAACCAAGATGGCTGAAGAAGGTGGATCCCCTGCCTTACTAGAGATGCTTTCATTCCGCTTCAGGACCTAGGGGGAACATTGCAAGCAGGTTTTTTAATGTAAATGTTTGACACAAAGATCAGCTGCTCAATGGCAAACACAAATCTATTATACCCTATAATCATCCATCCATCCATTTTCTATACCGCTTATCCGTCAGGGTCACGGGGGAGCTGGAGCCTATCCCAGCTGACTACGGGCGAGAGGCGGGGTACACCCTGGACTGGTTGCCAGTCAATCGCAGGGCCAACACACAAAGACAAACAACCACACACTCTCACACTCACACCTAGGGGAAATTTAGAGTAGCCAATTAACCTAATGTGCATGTTTTTGGTATTGTGGGAGGAAGCCGGAGAAAACCCACGCAGGCACAGGGAGAACATGCAAACTCCACATAGAAGGGCCCAGACCGGGATTCGAACCTGGAACCCTCTTGCTATGAGGCGACAGTGCTAACCACTGCACCACCGTGCCGCCCACCCTATAATCACCAAAAAGTAATTTATAAGTAGAAATGACTGACTCAAACCTGCTCCAGTCGATCAGTGCTGGGCAGCAAGGACAACCACTCCAGTCTGAAATGAATCTGTCCAGACTGAGTATCTTTCAAAGTGAACCACTGGGGAGACAAACACAGACATACATTTACAGTCCAAAGATCAAAACATTGCTTACACAAACTGTGACTAATCACAATTGCTTTACTTACATCATCAACAGCTATGGATTTCTTCACAATGCCCAAATCCAGTTTGGTCCTGTAAGGAGCAGTGTGAGAAAGAGTTAAATAGCGACATGACAAAGCAAATGCATAGAGCGATCATAGCATAGAAAGCAGATGCTGTAAGAGTCCAGCTACACTACAAAGACAAAAGTATTGGGACATCTGACCACTACAACAATAGACCTTAATGACATCTCATTCTAAATACACAGACATCTTTGCAGCTATAACAGCTTCCACTCTTCTGGGAAGGAGTGTTTCTGTGGGAATTTTTGCCCATTCACGCAGTAGTTTTGTGAGAACCATTTCAATTTGTGAGGTCAGGCACTGACGTTGGACGGCTCGCGGTCTCCGTCCCACTTCATCCCAAAGGAGTTTGATGGGGTTGAGGTCAAGTCTCAGAGTGGGCCAGTCAAGTTCTTCCACACCAAACTCCAACCAACCAGCACAGTCATGCTGGAACAGAAAAGAGCCTTCCTACAACTGCTGCCACAAAGTTGGATGCATAGCATTGTCCAAAATGTCTTGGTATGCTCGAGCAACTACTAAGTTTCAAGATTTCCCTTCACTGGAAGGAGGGGGTCCCATCCCAATACTTTTGTCTATATAGTGTATATGCTTAAAAAATGGTTATGCAGAGTGACAGATGAAACATGACAATGCAAGATTCAACATAGGCACACAAGAGACATGATCTATTCATATGTACCTGCCCAGAAAATCATCCTGATCTGGGTCTTTGTCATATACCTCCACCTCCAACTCTTGACCAGGCACCTCATGGACTATGACCTGATGTACCAGACACACACAAGGATATGAAGACTGACAGAAGGATTTGTATGGAAGCTGGCTGTGGCCTCATGTGACCATGAATGAAAAAGAACATTCCCACCTCTGTAACAGTCTAAGCCCTCAGACACATAAAAAAGTGAAATGATACATGACTGAGTTTTCCAACACCTGCATGTACAGATTAATGAAGACAAAAACTTAACTCTGCCCATAAAACTCTTTGTACCTCATACATCTCTTCCCACTTGGGAGAGTCTGTGTTGTCAATGTGATGGGATGTGAAAGTCTGAGGGCCAACCCTCAATATGGCATAGGGGTCAGACAAGCCAGCCATGACCCCTTTCACATAGTTGTCCTTGGCTGCTAGACTCTTGGCCTCCACTAGGTGGATGCGTACAACTCCCTAGGAAAGAAAAGGTGGGACAAAAATGAAATATACTGGTGTTGCTTGAGATGCGAAATTATACAATAGACTAAAAACATTAAATAACAGTATACATACCCTGGGCAAAGGAGAGCGAAGCTGGGCTACATGCAGGCCCTGAACCAGGGGGACAACGAGGCGATTGGGCAGCACCAAGAAGGAGGCAATGGCATCCATAATCATGCTGTCAGACATGACACTGAGACAAAAAGGAAACAGCATTTCAGTATAGGTGTAAGGCTGTATTGCTTGTATCATTTACTATTCACTGGATAATGAAACCCACACATTAATAAAATATTATGAGATTATGTTTATTATAAGGTTGTGGTCTTCACTAATGTGTAAGCCCATGAAAGGCTAATTCAGCATGGCTCACTTCAGTCCAGGGATGTCCAACAAATTAGTCAGTCCAGTCCAGTTGATATCTAGTTTCTGGGAAGAGATAAAACAGAGGAATGTGCTGCATGTAGCATATCGGTCAAGATGGATGAGAAATCAATGGCATGAAAAGCATACAAGACTATACTGAGATACATGATAGTCACAGATATGGGGGATGGGGTGACAAACAGAGGTGAATGTAGATGGACATACAGGCCGCTGGATGAAAAACATGGTGACTGCACCCACTATGGGCACATCTCCAATCAGAGGCTCCAGAATCACTCGCATCATTCCGTGTAGCTAAAGACAGAGAAGCAGAAGGGACGGATAAATGCTTACAGAATGCCAATCCCTTTAAATAAGTAACAACTTTGTAATAATGACATATTACAATGAAATTCAGTCTGTCAGTCAAAAAAGCTTGAAAATAACACAGACCTGTATTCCTTTGACTCCAGCTTTGCAGAAGTACCTCTTAACCTCAACGTTGATCTCTACATTGCCAACATAGCTGAGGATAATAGAACAGTAATGTCACCTAGAATGCCTTTTAAAGATTTAACACAGGTGACAGTGACAAATCCAACATGCAATGGATAAACATAAATTCACCTAATATACAGATCTAGCAGGACTTGTCCTTTGTCATTCTCTGTGTGAGCCTTGATCCCTACAACCTTCATGGCCTGGAGAAAAGAGAAAGCACATTTGTTTGCATTATATTAACGACGTGCATCATTTGTGTGAATCTTTGAAGCAACGTCAGAATATAGTTAAGCTGTCAATGGCATCACCTTGTCTCCCATGTCCACCTTTGTGAAGCTGAGGGTCTGGAGGTGGGTGCTTGAGCCTCGAATTGATGGAGCAATGGTTTCCACCAGCAGCTTCTCAAGGTACTGGCCAACAAAGGGCCACACCTGCTGCAGCACCTGGACAGGCCAGCAACAACATAGCTATTAACTTTTTTAGTTAACTGTTAGACACATATCATGATATTAAATGCGCATGCTTGCAACCACAGACTACTTCTCTTATGTGAACTTTGTCATTTTAGCAGCAAAGCAACAAAACTATCTACCAAATGCCTTGGCTTCCATACGCAGTAACTAAAAAACGACAGAGACAGCTGTGGCCAGTTGAGTCTCCTCAGCTGTTAGTCATCTACTTTGGGAGCTATGTAACATGCATAACTTATATATCACAATGAATCCCGTGCTCTTCATGTGGCTACTTCTTACAAAATATTAATGCTGTGACATAAACATGGCAAGTCTTTATTATTTTAGCAAAGGAACCAAAAGCACAGGAACTGTTTGCTTGTGAGAAAAAAAACAGAAATGGTTTACAGTCTGGCATAAGTGGAGAGTGAGTCATGGGCTGCCTGCTTGTGTGAAGAATGAAGCCCGAACAGCAAGAGAATCTGCTGACCTCCCCCTCCAGTAATCAGTCTCAAACCTCTGCTTTGTCTGGCTCTCTGCTGCTTAGATCTCGTGGTCTTGATAATGTTAATATTTTTATTTTTCTATGCTTATATTGATTTCTCTGGGCTAGAAGAGCAAACGGGGGGGGACAATGTCTGCAGTTTAATTTAGTTTGGTGAGCCGGGCAGCTCCTCCTTCATCTTGTGGGCTAGCCTGTAATGAAATGGAAATGTTGAGTGGGCTGCCTGGCACTGGGCCTGCTCTCTGCAGCACAGACATAGTGGCTACACTGATGGGGGTGTGGCCTTTTCAGTGAGATGGCAGCAACAGCAACAGAGCTAACGTCTATCAGCTAGGACCAGCTCTTAACGTAGCAGACTTTACCCAGTGTCAATCAGCACAACAGCTGGGGTGCTGAAATGACATAAGAGCGTGTTTGCAGTGGGCTTAATGAAGGAGGAAAACTAGTGTCATTGTGTTCAGTCACCTGATGAAAAGCCAAAGGAAACCACTAATATTTTACCTTATTCAGCCACTCGACCTTCTCAACATCTGGAAAATTGACCTGAGGGGAAGAAAAACAATGACGGTGCATACTTAAATTATGCATAGAGCCTGATAAACACACAACAGGATAGGGAAATAGCTGGTCATGACTAATGCAGGTCTGCGAGGTCTGGAAATGTCATCTGTAGCACTGTTCTGTTTCAGACTGAGTGTATATTTCCAAACGAAAAAGGGGAAGCAGATACGTGCAGAAACTAGTGATTCAAAGATCCCTTTAAAGGTGTTATAATACTTTTACCAACAAATGGTTTAAATGTCCTCTTGAGTTGCATTTCTTGGGATTAATTATGAGAGAAAATTCTAATACGTCATTTGTTATGCATACTGGAGAACAACCTCGACCGAGAACAACACGGTAATGGCACCTCTTGCATACTTTAATGTGGAGTGTGCATGCATGCGAGGTTATGCAAGCAATCACTGTAATCGCTTACTAAAAAAAGGTATCCACTGGAACAGGGTGTGGCCAGAGGTTCTGAGTCAAAACAGCCCCATGTGGGTTTCAGCATTTCCCTTTTGGGTGCTCACGCCCTCAGGACATATGGCAAGCAAATCAAAATCTTCTGACACATTTTCTAGCCAACCTTACTAAAAATTGCATAAAGGATTAGAGGGTTTAAATGTTCTTGTAGTAGCTGGTGCGATGCAAGAACTCTCCTATCATGGTTACAAACAAGTTTAGTCTTGAAATACAAAACAGAAGTTTGGCAACTGCCCCAGTCGAAAAAATGTGGGGGGAAAAAATGCATAGAACTGAAATGGAGTTCTGCACTTCTCACTGAAGACCTATACTTAATCAGTAACCATTATAAAAGGTAAAATTTCTGATACAGAAATGACACCTCCTTCTGATACAGAACTAAAATTATAATTTTACCAATCTATAAAGAATTCAAAGAATAAGTCTGGCTGAGGTGATTTAGAGGAAACAAACTCATTGTCTCACCCTGCAAGTCCCTTCATACCAGTGATACTGTGGTTTTGGGGTTCATTGCTAGCTACTGTAGGTTCTGCCTTGGTATACCAAACGTGGGGTTACTGCAGGTCAAGGTGGGCTCGGGAAGGCTCGTCAAGAGCTAGTAAGGACATTTTAAGGGCTAAGACACACGCAGACAGCTGTTGGGTCATTTCTCACCCAGGCAGGAAGCTCTCGCTTGATTTTGGACACTTTCTTGGACGTGTACTCCTCCTCGTTGTTGAGTAACTGTATAGCTGACTTCAGGCGTGCTTCTTTAGCTTCTCGGGCATGTTTCCATCCTGTGTAGACCATCATCCCGAACACCAACAGACTGGTGCTGACCCGGTAGTAGCCGGCCAGGTAAACGGGCAGCAGGGCTCCCAGGCATTTCCCGAAAGTCCAGAGCACAGCGACTGCACTTATCCCCCTGGGTTTGGGAGCTTCTGTCTCAGCTATACTCTGCGGTTTTTCCTCGCTGTCGCTTGAGTTCAGTCTCTCGTCGCTCTTGGCCTCACTCGGCTCAGATTTTTCGTTTTGCATAGCTGTATCTTCTGAGGCAACGGAATAATATAATCTAATCAAACGTTACGGCTGGAAATAAAAGTAATTAGTTGAAAAAGTATGTTCGAAACGGCCCGACGGTTGCTCTTAACGTTTCATTCCAGCTAGCAGCTCACCGTTCGGACATGCGTACTGTCGCTCGCTGCTCGCGCTCCTTGCTAATTCACGGTTGGTCCATGTCTCACCTTCGTTATGAATACTGAAAATGTTTTTGAGTTGAGTTGGAGCAGTTTTACTCGACGTGCAGAGGTCTTGAAGAAGTGGTCGACAACGAGTTCTGTTCTTGGCAGAGTCCCGTTATCTGGATGAAAACACGCCCACTGACTGAAGCAAAAAAAAAAAAAAAAAAAAGCATATGTGACTCTTTGGATGCTGCGGCATGACTGTCATCAAATTTGTAGTAATTAACTACCGTTACTGCTGCATCATTACGTTATCAAGATTATTCCACTGCGTTTAGTGTATTACTCAATCTGTCATAGTCTATTAAAACATAAGACTGTCTGGTGAAGCATGTAGCAGGCCAGTTTCAAGGAGAAAATACTGTGATGCAGCCAAAAAAAAAAAAACAAAACAAAAACGTTAACCCATCTGTACGTGTGGACAATTCGTCCTGCCGCTCCAGTTTGTTTTAAAACAGCAGACTGGGCTTTTTTTCTCAATCCCTAAAGCCTGTGTGCGCGCACAAGGCCGGGCTTTGCCTCCCACTGCTTATGGTACACAAACGCCGCATCTTCCTCTTGTGTAAATAGGCACACGGATGTGAGGCTGGATGTGAGAAGCACAGGGTATTAAATTCAAGTTTACACAATGCGACTCCACCCAAACAACTAAAGGGATGTCAACATGTCTCTCTTGGCATTTAATTTACCTGTACGAACTGTCAATGTAAAGTAGCTGGTAGCAGAAGAAGGCAGTTGTAAACAAAGTGACACATGACACGAGATTCATTGTCGGGTGTTTGTTATTCTTGTTTTTAAATGTGCAAAGTACCAAAGTTAATTTACACCAGAGCGATCCATAAAAGCACAAGCTGCATTCAATGTCTTCATGTCCTTCACAAGAACTGCACAACAGTCTTGCAGAAATGGTATGCACACTGTTGATGACTTCACATATTTGTAGTTTGTTGCTATTTTTGGTACCCATGTTCGAAAAGATCCCTTTGGTACAAAGGCTGTTCACAGGTCAGTCTGACAAAATGCATTCGTGACGTCACAGAGCATAGAGTGAGGAGAGGCTCAACAGAGAAGTCCTTATGCTAGTGGACAATCTCAATTCCACCGATATCTCACTTTTGGGGGCACAGGCCTGATGTGTATTCAATTGAGTTTCAGGTACGACAACATAAAAGAAGACCAACTATGTTAAAAATTTACCATTAAGGATGCTACAGTATGACTCGTGTGTACTACAGTTCTGCACTTCATCAGTTAGTGAGGCAGAGTTGTGATCCTCATGCTCTGACTCGCAATGGGGTACGACACCATTGGGGTGGTGGCGTGACTCATGGTGATGCCAGGCAATGGCTGCGTCATGGACACTGCCACCGGTGCCACAGATACAGCCACAGGTGCCATGGAAACTGGTGGCGCCATCCCCTGGGCAATGGTCTGTGCAAGGGCAGCTGAGAGTGGGGTGATCTCGGGGTTCAGGTGGGGAGGAGGGGCCGTGGGTGGGGCAGCGTTAGTCGGCGGAGCGGCAGGGGCACCGGTAGGAGCTACAAGGTCTTGCTGTGTGACAGGTCGAGGCTGCAGTCCAGCACTGCTCAGGGTGGTGTGAGTCTGGGCGATGCCATGATTGTAGGAGCTTACTGCACCCACAGGTGGTGCTAGACTCTGCTCAGTAGGTGCAGGAGTGGAGGACAGCGTCATCACCTTGGCCTGGCTTCGGAACTGGGCGTTCTGCTCCAGAAGAACCTCATTTGTAGCAATGAGATTGGAAACCTGAGAGACAAAGGAGACACGGATTAGAAAGATTGTCTTTGGACTTGGTTGAAACTTGCAACTAAAATCAAAGTTCTAGGAAAATCAAATCAAATCAAATCAACATTTACGAGTTTTCTAATGCTGTTGATGATTTTTTACATTCGATATGTTTGCGAACACAAGTAAAAAATAGTTTACGAAGAGCGTTGCAAGTCTGTTTCTCTGATTTAATTTAAGGCAGCTTCAGTTAGGTCTGAGTGGCATGAACATCACCACTCTGTTTAACACTGCTGCCACGATGGATCGATTTGATCCACTATTAAAAACGGCTTGCACTCTGAATGCATGAGCTTGAATTAGTCCGAATTTTCAGTTGTACTTCATACAGTAAATATCTCTGCTTGCTGTATGCTGGCCTTCAGAGGTTGTAGTAAATTTACATGAGAAGTAGGATGAATTCAAAAGTCTAAGACTAAAGTCCATGTCAAAGTTAAAATTAACACTATGTAATATAATATGGCATAACACTAGCAGGTGAAGGGACTATATTAGCTCAATCAGTACAGGTAGGATACAAAGTATATTTGACAATGTAATGCAATCTGATAGAACAGCCTAAAATAGATGATACTTTTATTTGTTACAAGTTTGATTTAATTAATACTCTTTAATGCACTTAAAATATGACTGTTGTGTTGGACATCATTGTATTTAGTATCAGTTAAGAAGACAAAGCATATTTTATGATAAATACAAACATGCGTTTGACTGAAGCACAATTCATGTGTAAAAGGTTTACCAATCTTTATATAATAAAGATATAATATCATACATGGATTTCTCAGAGAAATAAAAATAATGCTTGTTTTTCCCTCATTGTTTTCTCTCATTCTAACCTGCTTCTTCAGCTCTTCCACTCTCTTCCTCAGCAGGGAGTTTTCTTCCTCCAGGAACCTGTACTCCAGAGGACGTGGTGGCAAAGCGGCTTGTACTCCCAGTTCATAGTGCCCGCCTCCAGTCCCATCTGCCAGGCGCAGCCCCTCCAAACGACGCCTCTTTAACTGTAGAGCAGTGTGGTCCATGGAGGCTTCCAGGGAGCCAGCATCGAACAGCCCGCTTTCCAGCAGAGGGTCATACACTGAGCATGAGCTCCTGTCATAGCGCCGCTGCCCAGCAGAACTTATGGACAGGCAACCACTCATTCCACCTCCACCTACTCCCCCAACTCCTGAGATACCTGGATCTCTGCACCCACCCAGGCTGGGGCAACCCATCCCCACCATATTACTTCCACCTCCCACAAGTCCTTGCATTCCCCCACACACACCACCTCCTCCTCCTCCTCCTCCTCCACCACCACCAGTCCCTCCCCCAGCATTCACCATTCCACTGGCACCTGGTCCCACAACACCACCCACTCCAACCCTGGAAGGGTCATATTCATAGTCTTTTTTGACATGGCGAAATTTACATTTGTTGCCCCTCTGGCACTCCCCCTTCAAAAAGTCTCTGCAGATGGGGACCTCCCCACGGCTATGGGGGAGATCCATGGGGGACAGTCCCAATCGTGCTGCAACTTTGCCTCTTAATCTGAGGGGCAGTTCTCCTGTTTTCTTGTAATAGTCTTCATCTTCTTTAGAGCCATGGACAAAGCGGCAGTTGGAGCGCATGCACTCCTTATTCTGGTGGTCGTGACAGAAGATGAATTCATTCTTTTGCACTCCCAAGTCAGGTACCTCATTAAAGTCTGGGTGTCTAAAGCGGCAGCGTTTTCCTCTCTTGCAGACATTGCGTATGAAGTCCCTGCAGATACCGTCCAATGCCAGTGCTGTACCTTGCCCCCCACCTCCGCCATTCCCGCAACTGTTGCCATTTCCAAGCGCCCCTCCACCCCCCATGCTCCCAGAACAAGAGACGTTGCCTCCGACACTTGCCCCTGAACCCCCTCTGCCCTCTGCTGAGCCCCCTGCCAAACCAGACCCAGGTCCTCCGTCCTCACCCAAACTACCAGCACTCCCACCACCACCTGACAGGTAGGAACTGTCCCGGTCAGGCATGGCGCTCGGCCCAGCGCGAGGAGAAGACGGCACTCATGTGTATGAAGAGGGCTGACGTGACCTGGCGAACATGTACATACACAGATAAACAAATCATGAATAGCTTTTTCTTTGGAGTAGTGAAACCTCCTAATCAAAGATGTAAGAGATCAAAACGTAAACCAAGTTGAAGCATTAGCTCAGCTGAATAATTCAAGGACTGAGATATTAGCACGTGACAACACCGGGTAAATGTTAAGTACCATTGATGTTGTTGTTGGCACAGAGTGGTAAGTAACGGTCTGCCCTTCAGCGAAATACCACCAAAAACGACTGGGCTCATATGACGCGAAGCTAAATTGAAAGCATGTGTTAGCTGATAAATAAAGCAAATCCTGTCGTATCATATAGTTGAACAAGTCAGTCTAAACCGTTGCCATCAGCACGTCGTTTCCGTAGCACCATTTTAGGTTGGCATTAGCATTTTCTGGCTAACTAGCTATAAATGCTAATGTTGTCTTACCAAATTGAAACTGTGAGCAGGATCCAGCAAACTGACGAGTAACTCCAACGCAAAAAACGCCTCGCTCGGATTCACTGAAGTCTACACAACTACCTCTACTAACAACAGCCACCAGCGCTGTATTATTATTGGGTTTTTTGGCAATTCCTCAAAGCCTCGGTGCTGTTTACCACATTTCACACAAGTGTTTATCAATACCGACGAAGAAGACGATCTTCTTCCTCTATGTTTCTTCGCAGCGTTTTTCTGCCCTCTGGTGGTGAAACTGCGTGCATTTACATTATTTTAAATTAAAAGTTAGCTAAAACACAATGACAGTGCTATCCCTAACCGCAAAACAATAACAATGGGAGAGGCTGCATTTAATTCGATGCATTTTTCACTTTTTTGTGCATAGTTCGGCTGAAACAGGCGTTAAAGTCTTAAGCATCAACGCTATCATCTAAATAAACTGTTATGGGAACTGACATTGAGCACATGTAGCTGCTGATTGCTGATATGCTGACGTGTAGGCCAGGCACCTCTATTTACATATGAAGAGAAGATGTCCAACCACAAGGCTTAGCTGACTGTATTTAAATAACCTCTCAGTGGAACACTTGCGTTTGAGTTCCTCATCTGCGCTCAGGCGGCTCCGGCATGGCAGTGCAAAGTGTTTTCCACTGGATGCAAGTTTGCGTGGTCCTGCAGCTCTGCTTATCTGAAGTCCTGCCTGCAGCCTCAGAGACAAGCAGAAACTACTATGAAACTCTCAATGTTGAGCCAACTGCAACTGACAGCGAGATAAAGAAGAATTTTCGCAAACTGGCCATAAAATACCACCCCGATAAGAACAAGAGCGCGGATGCAGAGAAGGCTTTCAGAGAGATTGTCGAAGGTAACAAAAAACAAACAAACAAACAAAAAACTGAATTAAACTACTGTATGAAATTTGCACATGTGAAATGAACGTCATCACTTTTAAACACGGATGGTTTCTTTTTTTTCATTGTAATTGGCAAGCTGAATATAAACAGCTGCTTCTTTAGGGGAAAGAAACAACACTGCAGTGTAATACAACAGCCCTGAACCTTTTAAGACTCAGTTTTTCTCATGTGGTTTCAAAACTAAAGATTCAACTGCGCTGTCGTTATGAATAGACTGGGAGGCAATAAAACACAGTAATGCAATACAGTTTTAACAGCTCCACAGTTATGACCTTGCAGCTGAATCAACACCTCTGCGAAACAGTTTCAACAAGAAACCGAACATTATAACCTTCATGAAGTTAGTGCTTTACTGCAGGGCTGTTCTATCAGACCGTGTTACTTTTAGCAACTTGAACCTGAGTGCACTTGCACTGCTGACTGTTAAAATTGTTTTAGTATTAACAATATATATATATTGTCATGTTTTTTAAAGCCTACCAGGTGATCTCCAACAAGGAGAAGAGGAGGCTGTATGACAGTATGGGCCATGAGGCTTTCCTAAAGAACGACGCTTCTGTTGACCCCGAGGATGAACATGACCGTGACTTCGCTTTCACTTTTGCTGACCTCTTCCATGCCTTTGATGATGGTCCTTTTGTGAAGGAGTCATTCTTTCACTGGAGCTTTCACCAGGATGGGGAGGATGAAGGCACTCCATATGAGCATTACAGTTTTGAAGGCCCTGGCTTCAGCTTTTATTTTGGTGGTGGTGATGAAGGTGCAGAAGATAACCACTATTAAGTATCTGATATCTTTAACCTGTATTCCACATGATTGTTGAGTTTTAATTGACAATAAAGTCTCCATGTTAAATTGTCACCTCGGTATCTGTGTCTTCTGTTCGGTTTGTGTAAATTTAGCTAAACAAACCCTCCTGACTGCATTCTGCCCCTTTTTATGGGGTAACTTGTAAGTTCAGTGATTGTTTAGAGGTTTGTGAGGATGTGAGCTGATTGGATCACGCCACCTTTACTGTGTGGGTGTGTTGAAGTTCCCGAGTTACTGACTAAAACACCAGTTAATCATCATTTTTCCCTGCGCCAGCACTTTATGTTTGGCACTGTTTTACTCCATCTCTCACAGGACCAGTGTGCACTTTGACCCAGAGGATATCCTGTGCCTGCTCAGCAGTTGGATTATGAGCGCACTAAAGACAACACAAGACGAACGATCGTTACAGCTAAAGGCACTTTCATCCAGATAAAAGGAGATTTAGGCATCTTGCAAAGCAGATAGAAAACAGACTGGAAACATTACACTGACTTATAAGCCTGACAATGATGGTAAGTTTTCTTAAATTTTTCTTTCTCACAACCTCACAGTGTCATGTGACAGCTTTTTTTACTACAGGCAGACATCCATATGTGCAGTGTGGGCTAAGTGAAGTTTTTTACTCCCAGCTATTGTCTTGATAATATCGATAGAATATTTTTTTTATTCCAGGAAGAGGTAAAAACAGTGACATCTGCTCTGAGCGTCCACAGTCATAACATCAAGGTGACAGAGGTGCTGAAAGACGGGGACACGCTCACCTTCATAATTGTATCTCAAAAGGTGAGCTGCAAGCGTTGCTAACGTTAGGTCTTGATGAAAGCAACAAACTGCCAGAACAGGTCAGCTGATTTGTCTGAGTTATGATATTGCAGAGTGTTCAGATGGCACACGGTCTCTCTTGTCTTTGCCAGCTGTCTGGGACGGGGGAGTACATTGTGGACCGGACCTGTGATGATTTTGAATGGTTGCAGCAGCATCTGTTCTCTCAGGAGGATGTGCCCGGGATTCAGGGAGTCATAGTCAGTACTTTATTTTATCTGCGTGCAATGAAACTTCTGCGCACTTATCTGACCCTAACAGGCTGGAACATGTCAGTTGCTCGGTTATGTTTTCTGACTGCAGCTTCACTGAATCAGGGGCGTGCTCAGAATTTCAGATAAACCGAAAACTTTACGGTTAGTGAGAACATGAAGTTATGAGTTCTTCTAAAACAATGCTTTTGTAAATGAGAAAATCACCCATCAAAGTATTTACTCTGCACTGACTTAAGTACTGGTTGGAAAATGTGTCACTTTCATCCATGTTATGCAAAGCACTTTCGTTCTCATAAAACGCTTCCTCCTTTCCCTTCTTTTCACCCCACTTTCCCCAACAATCATGAAGCAGATTGTAGTGTTCATTGTGCTAGTTGCTGCAGTACTGGAGAATTTTATGTAGATGTTTTGATAGGATGTTCTTCTCAAGAAAGTGCAACTAGGAGGAAGTATTTCTCTGTGTGCTACTTCCCAGTATGACAGTGTATTTGTAAGATATTACACAAGCTGTGTAATGTCTGTTCTGTGCGTCTTGTAAATTCAGCTCTGTGCAGTTCAAAAAGCAGAAAAGCTAACCTCCTTTAGGCACCTCCCAGGAGCTAAGCACCTAACAGAAGAAAGTTTTTTTGGAAAAAAAAAATACCAAAACTGTAAATCTAAATTGCTTTGAAAAACAATAAGAGCAATAACAAAATTGTACTCTCTTTTTTCTATAAGTTTCCTCCTCTTCCTGCAAAGGCCCAGTTGAATGCATCTGCCAAAGTTATGAAGCAGCTCGGTGAGTTAAGGTTTAAAAGTGAAATTAACCAAATACATATTCCATTTCCAGTGCAATACCATTGAAATGCTGATGGTTCTTCCTGCAGGTTTCCTTGCTTTAGGAGAGTGGCAGCCATACTGTAAAGCACTGGAAACCTTCCTCCGGCAGACTGCTGCACATGGCATACTCAGCAAAAATAAAGCTGTGGAGATTTTCCTGACCAGCTCAGATGTGAGTGGACACACACAACAGCAAGTTTTTATTTTTTGCTGAAAAAGAAAGAGAGCTGCAAAAGGGCTTACACTGTTTCAGAAGAGAAAATGGAGAGCGCTGCACCTGCTCGTCTCCTCCCCCCAGGTGGTCTGCAGAGCACTTACCATCAGCGTCAGAAAGAGCTTCTGCCTGCAGCCAAACATAGCGTTTGACCAACATGATACACCAGTTGTGTCCTCAAAACTTGTGGTCAAATTTTAAGGGCGCCTTCTGTATGGGCTTGTTACCAGTGATGGAATATGGACACAGCTTTAGTGGAACGTGTGTCTGTCGGTAAAGCAGCAGAAGGATGCTTTCAAAAGGGATCAAATGGTGAATTAAACAAGAGTAAAAACACTAACATGGAGCAGGTGAATAAAGACCTCACATGATGCTTGAGTTAAAGCACCATAAACCTGTGCTTTAGGGGAATATTTGTCAGACTGGGAGTGTTGCTCAGCTGCATCCCTATAAGATATCAACTTGACACTCATTGCAGCCAGAGACGCAGGCAGATGCTCGGAAGTGGTTTTACTTATACCACTTATAATAAACATAATCTATATTAGCCACAAACAATCTTCTGGATCCCTGAAACACTTTATAGTGAACATAAGCAGTAAACATGAGCAGCCTTTTGGATAGCAGCTGACCGCTCACAGAGCTGTGGATAGAGACAGGGTGATGTAAAGTGATGCATTATTTCAGCTCTGTGTCATATATGTACTGTAAACACAGGTTTGTTTGTATGCGTAAAGGTACACACATGCACACACACACACACACACTGAGTAAGTCTGCCTCTTCACTGTATAAAAGTCAGAGCTTTTGTCAGCTCATTTCAGGTCTTGATGATGATGATGCACTAATTTCTTTAGTTTGACTGAGACACGCTCTCATCGAGTCTGTGTTCCTGTGTAATGAGCTTGAGCACATTTCATATTGGAGTGGATCAAGAATGCGTGTGAGTGTGTGTGTAATTTCATGTGTGCGTACATCTGCTGTACGTATCCATCCGTGTATGCATGTAATACCCATTTTCTAATGCTGACAAAGTTAGTTTGGTCCTAAAGATCATTGAGTTTCACTTTGTTGCAAGCATAGTGTATCTGTTTTATAGACTTCCTCTCATGTTTAGGAAGCCTTGATACACTGTGTCTAAACTGTGCTAACCTAAAAACAATATTCAGGCTTATTTGTGTCCTTGTGTGTAGCCTCCGGGCAGACAGAGAGCAAGGAAAAACATTTTCAACCGACTGAGTCAAGCTGTGGAGGAGATGAGGAAGGAAGGCCATAAGGTACACCAGTGGGACTCAGACATGCAGAAATGTCCAGCCTCTACCCCTGTGTGCTAGGTTTTAACACCACAATGTCTGCGTCCACAGGATGTGGATGACTTCTTTCAAACGGAACGTAATCATAACATTGTTCTAACTGGCTACATCAAGACTGCAGCTGAGGTGAGTCAGGAAGCCGTTTTTGTTTGTCCTCCTCCTGTCCTGTTTGGTTTTGAGCTTACAACCTTTTCTTTTTCGTTTCAGAGACTCCTGGATGTGGTGCTAACTGAGCAGAGTGAGAAAACTGCTGCTTTTTGTTTTAAAAGTTTGAGTGGACGGACATAAAGTGCTCATCATTTAGCCTTGTTTAGGATTTGTATGTGTCCAGTTGATATTTACTGAAGGATATACTGATGTACTCTGATGTACTCTGTTAGTGTTCGTCCACATTCCAACACTAATTGCATTTGCCTCAAGTCTGATGTTAATGTGTATTGTGTTTGACTGCAGAAATAGCAGTGGCTTGTGGGCACTTCTCAGCTGCTCTGCATCTCTGCGTGGAGCCTGGAGACGATCCGGACAAACAGGCTTTCTCTAAGTGAGACAGTAATACTTCTGGTACCTTGCCAATATCACATGCCTATGAACTTTGCATGCAAGTTATAATGAAAAAGAATGATGAGAAGGAAAAAACTGTGGACAAAAGGACAACCCTTTCTTCTTACAGGACTTGTGTGAAATTGTCAGAGGCCTTTGACTGTACGAAGGTAAGATGTTTTGAAATATATATTCAGAAAGCAATTCACGGTTGCTTTGCCGAATGAGCTGCACATGACATGCTTGCATATGGGCAGAAAAACATGGCAACTGTTGCTGAGAACAACGCAAGCACCCTTGGGCTCGGCCTGGACCTCGAGTCACGCTACCAAGAAGCAGAAAGGGTGTGTTGTCTATAGTCATGGTCATGTATGTTGTCTCTCTATCTGCTTTGAATCCTGTCCTTTTATTAAAATCATCAATGTCATGTGACACCTAAACATCCAACTAATATTGCTGTGTGTAACGCAATTGTTATGTCCAATGCAGGAAATGCTCTTCAGGAGAACCTGTAAACTGGTGGAATTAGAGACTGCCAGAAGGAATGCAGAGAAGGCCAAACCTGTAAAGAAGGCTGCTGTGAGTGTCCGCACCCGATGGTTGACCAGAGTATACTGCTAGATCAGATGTACATGCTTTCTTTTGACCAGCAGATGTCAGTATTGTTCTGCTGAGGCGATTCAAAGGCGCTCTATTAGAGTGTAATCTGAACTTTCACTCAAATGAAGACCAAATATTTAATGATGACGACACACTGTCTGTATTCATCAGATGGAGGAGGTGAAGAAAGCAGCAGAGACGGAGTTTGATCACATTTCTAGAGTAGCTAAGCAGGAGGTAAAACACATAACTCAACCCATCTGAAGTGTGTTGCGCAACATCCCTCTTATTGACTGTGTGTATTAACACTATGTTTCTTCCAGATTGCACACTTCAAGGTTGTGCGTGTGGAGATGCTGCAGCAGGCTCTGGTTCAGCTGTGTGAAAAGCAACTTCTCACAGCCAAGGAAACCGCTGACCAGTTCAGTCGGCACCTGCAAGCCTTTAGAGGGATGGCCTAGTGACCCCATGCTTAATGAAGCATCCTCAGTGTGTCTAAACATAGTATGGGATAACCCAAACACGTCCTTCAGATTGTGGTGACGCTTTATTGGATTCAGTTCTATCCAATGTGCATAAAGAAATCTAAGTTAATGAGAGAGGTAAATCAAACAGCACTCCTGTAATCTTTATACACAGACACACACAAACGCACTTACTTCCCCTTCCTTTCTAGTCAGTCACACTAAAACCAATAAAGCCCTTTCCAGAACCAATGGTTTTGATTACTTGGCTGTGGACTTGTTGTCTGGTGAGGCCGTTGTGTGTGTGTGTGTGTGTGTGTGTGTGTGTGTGTGTGTGTATGCGTTCTGTACTATACTCATACATTTGTGCTGAGAGTGTATTGTGCCGCTCTCAAGCCACTACATCAACTGGGGTCACACAAAATAAAGTGTGATGAATTGATTCCCAATGTACCTGCTCGCCTTTGTGTGTGTTTCTTACTCCTGGATCATTAATCAGTCGGTTTGACTGCTCCTGCAAGGACGTGGCAGCAAGGGCGCTCTGTGCCGCCTTTTTTCTTGGCTTTGTGAATACCTGTTAAAGTTCTCTCTTGCAGTCATTCTGTTTTATGCATGATTGCATGAAACCTACAGTGAGGTCTGGCATACAACTACGACACACTTTGCTAAAATCTCTGCACCTCAGCACAATGTCATCCTCCCCTTCTGTGTCTGCTGTGGACTGTAGGTTCATACCTCAGCACTGCTGTGTGCTGCTACACTGCTGTATCTCATCTGTTCCAGCCTGTAATCTCTCTGCTGGGTTAATAAGAAGAGTGGTTCCCAATTGAAGGAATGAGTCAGAAAAAGATAAATGGCTGGTCTCATGAGAAGAGAGGGTGGAGAGGAGGTTTGGCTCATTTGACAATGAAGGAGTAGATAAAAGGCACTCGTGCCATGGAGTGCCAAGAGTATGTTTTCAGTACAGAATGTTTCAGTTTTCAACAGAATGTTTGGTTTGGTAAAAGGCTGCTGACTCCTGGCATTAGATGGCTCGTGTTTTGCTTCTTTGGGAGACATATTTCCCTGATGGTCTCATAGAATGACCTTTTTTCTTGATCTGTATCCTCGACTCTCATAATTACTGCTCCTCAGCCTCAGACAGAATGCCACAAATGCTCACAAACATCAAATAAATGTTTAATCAGGGTCGAGACTTTCTTTGTCTTGGTCATATTGGTCACAGGTCTGCACACATGTATAGAATTAAAACATACTATAAAACTACACCCAGGCTAGCAGCTCTGTGAGACTGTATTTAGGCACAGCAGTGAGTTACATGCTGATTTCAGGATGTTAACATGCACACAATCACAATGCTAACGTGCTGATGTTCACTATGCATGTTTACTATGTTCACCTTCTTAGACTAGCATGTTAGCATGCTAAGGTTTACTAGCTGACACCACACACAAGGTGGAGCTGAGACTGATGGAAATGAATTCTGTGAGCATTTAGTCATAAATCAAAGATATGGACAAATTTTGCCCTGCTGGTGGCTCGGGGAAAAGTAAAGTATCCTTAAAAATCCTCGTGCATCATTCCATCAAACAGAATGCTACTGTAGGCCTGACCTGGTTACAACTGCTTAAAAAAAAAGCAAAGACAGCTGTTGTGCCAAATTGCTTTGTTTTAGTCCCATGAGAAAATCCAAGTTGTACCTGAGCATTTTTCACTTTACAATAGCTCCTAATTAACTGGAAAAGCAAAATTTGATGCCCCATCACCTGCTAGTCACTGAAATGCCAGTACAGATTTTATACTCCATATTATGTTGTTGAGGTTGTAACAAAAAGACGTTCACTCGCCTTACAGTACTACACACATTTATTGATCATTAAATCCAACAATCATCACAGGATGTGCAGTTCATTTTTGTGCTTTATTAGTTTTAATGAGGCACAGTAAAAGTTAAATGTAAGAAGTTTATGGAGCATTTTTATGTTTCTGTGCTTTTACTTCTTTATCTGAGTGCTTCTGTCTACCTGGGAAGAGCTCACACAGTCTGTGAGATGTGCATTACGCGGTACACACTGAGGGCAATACAAATGGGAAGCGCTATGTGTTTTTCTCAGGATTCTATATATTGCAAAAGTATTCTGTCTGTCATCACTCAGGGTTGTGATGCTTCCACCCCTGCTGTTTGTCACTGCATTTTCCCAGATGAATTTCACAACAGGGGAACCACATTTCTGGTGCCTTCAGTCTGGGGCTGCAGCAGCTAACTGGGATGAGTGCACACACACACACACACACACACACAAATGAGAGCCCTTCTCAACTGCTGAGAGCATGACCCAGATCAAGGACGGGGAGATCATGGCAACACTGTGAGTGTGTGTGTGTGAGTGTGCATCCCATTGAAAACATGCACTTAGAGCTGATTTGCTAAAGGAGCTCATTACTGGTAGAAAGGCAGCGCTCAGCACATTGCCCTGTGGCCTCACAGAGATCGGTTTGTCAAGTGTGAATGAAGGCAAGAGCTTGTCTGAATACACTGTGAGAATACACCCTATTAGTCAGCCATCCCAGTGAGGCTACAGCAGGTTTATGAGTAAGATGATGAAAAAATATGGAGACAGTTGATTAGCAGTTTTTAATAAGTGTTTACACAGGGGGTGTTTTATTGTTGCTTGCTCATTCTTTAGTGTTTTGAGTCATAAATCTGCACTGGCTGATTTATATGTTGCTGTAACAAATTAATGAATGAATCTCTGGCAGCGTAAGTCTCAAGAATTGAAGTGGGCATGTTTTCTCTTGACAAAATTATTCAAAAATTAATTTAATAAGTATGACATATTTTATTGTAGCAGATAATTTATCTGCCTGATCCTACGTCTTCATATCGTACACTCTTCTGTCTTCTTTCTTTTATTCATTTACATGCACCATCTGGTTACAAAATGTAAAAGGGCACAAGATATTTTAATAATTCTCTTGATACAGCTACTGTATGCGCTGGCTGTCTCCCTCTTCTGAGGTCCACATGGCTCCTACTCCATCTTCACAGCCATCTTTGATATCTTTGAGAATTTCAGAATCCTGGGAAGCCCCAAGAACAAAAATTTGACTAAGGAATTTTGGTATGAAAGTTTCTCTTTTTCTAACTTTCCAACTGAGACTTGACATCCCTGCCAGTTACTGTGGGTCTTTAAATCAAAAAAGAAAAAAAAGCAAACTTTGAGAAGCTTAATCCTGAAATTACTTGCACGGTGCCGCTGTCATAGGGTCCCAGGCTTTCCTGCGCTCTGTCACAAATTAGTGAGCGTGTTGCCGTGGAGTTGAGTCAACCCAAGGTTGTTGGCACCTCATTAAAACTAATCACTGCCATACACAGATTATGACTCATTAAAAGTTTGTAGGATGGAGAATGAGACAGGAGGAGAAGGAGAGAAAGAGGAGAGTACCATAATGCAGATGCCCTAACCATCTGTAGTTTATACAGCTTCATACTCACGTCCCATTCTAAATGTGCAGCACAGCACAGGGTAAATACCACAAAATGGAGCCTCTCAGCTCTAAAATCAACCCTGATGGCAGCACTCCACCAGTGATTTGGATAGTGAATACTGTATCAATTTTCTCCCCTTGCAGTGGATTACAGCATTGCAAAGCATTAGACTTGCTAATTTAGTCCATTTCTCTGTTCACTACCGAATGGATCCATAAATATTAATACTTTCGCACTCCCCTCTTGTCTGCTTGTCATGTGTTCAAGGGATTGTGGCTAATGGTCTGATATTGTTAATTAGGTTAGCAGCAATAATGTCAACTGTGAACCTATGGACAGGCAGACATGCTGAAGTGATGACTTTCCTGTCACTGGTGATGCACTACACTGTTCTCTTAATATATTCTAACATGGAAAAAGCTAAAAGGAGACATGCGGCATCTCATATCCACCACGCAACGGTCTATCTCATGATGTGATTATACATTTTGGTTGTAGCATAAAAGGCTCCAATTAAATATTAAAGAAGGAAACACATGAAATATTATGAGAAAACAATAATAATCTGTGTGTTTTTAAAAAGTTCGATCACACAAAGGTACAGTACAGTACAGTGAGTATCAACGAGTACTCAATTTAGAGCACACACTCACACACACACTCACAAATGCAGCCATTAGAGTAAAATCAATCATTTATCAATTTTTCCACCACAGCTTTGATCCACACACAGCCGCGCTCTCCACTCCAGAGGTCATGTCATCACATGTCTTCAGCATGTGGCCTTGTTTCATTCCCCATCACCAACAACGTGTCCTACCGCACACTGTGTGCAGCATGCAATGACACGAGGTTACTATAAAATACTGTTGGAGCAACGAGGAATATGGCAGAGTTGTGAGAATTAGTCACTGCACGTTTTCAACAACTGTAAGGAGAAGTCAGTGTTTTGGAAAATCTGTGAGATCCAGGAAGAGGCTCTGATCATTAAGGTTTTTATTTCTGTAGCTCTACTTGTATTTAAAAGGATGGTCTAATGATGCTAGTGGGAATTGCTTGTACCAGCTCTGCTACAGCGCAAAACGGAGTTTCTTGAGCTTGATTAATTGGTTGTTCTTTGATGAAAAAGTTTTCTGAGTCTTTGTTTGTTTGTTTGTTTTTACAGTTTTTTTTTGTTTGTTTGTTTATTTGTTAGCCCTCGAAGCAGGATTCACAGTTTTGTTCAAGGACACTTCAGCGGGGTGACGCTTGCTGGCAAAGGGCTCAAACCAGGGCCTTCTACTGTAGTTGAAGGACAGGCTTTCTGCTCACTACGCCATCTCGATGTTCCAAACAAACGTGCAAGGGCAAAGCAACCAGATGGAAAGTCATCCCAGTCCCGACAGCAAACAGAGGTAGAGCATCTGTTGCAGGGATGTATCCAAGCCCACTCTGGAGCTCAAGACAAATCTCGTCTCACCTTCCCTGCTGTTGTTTCCTCTGACTCAGACTTGGCAAAGAGATACAGATGGGAGCACCAATGCCCCCTGGATAATACTATTAAATTTCACTTTGAGATAATGCATACTAAAGCCTCATTAAATCCCAGTCAGAGATAATGCATAGCAAACTCCCATTATAGTTTGATTAGAAGACATAGGCCCTGCAGTTGTGCTGATTATGTTTTAAATCAAATGCTTCCTGCTGCAGAACCAACAAGGGCTAAGAGAAATAAGAGAGGAACAAAGCAAAACAAGCTGAGCAAGCAGTAACAATTTCTTTTCTCTGCACGGACAAAAGTGAAATTGTTGGGTATTGTTTTTGGCACAATGAAAGCATATGAGAGTGGATTTTAAATGGAATTGTTTTTCAGTGTTATTACTGTGTGGCTGCAGGAATTAATGATTTGGTGGAAGAGAAAGCAGTGCACAAGCAAAAACGGACTCCCATCCTTTTAATTTCTTTCCTTCATCACTTCATAAGCACATTATTTACACTCCTTAAAGAGGCACATTTTTATCTTTCAGGTGTAATATTGATAATTGATTGGTGTTTTTTACATAATACATGTATACCATTCAGTCCAGTGAAATGCAATTTAAGAGAATGTTTTTCAGGGCTGAACAGCATGTTTTACAACTGTGGTGAATACTGCTGCACCTTTGTTACACCATCCAACCATAATCAGACTTATCATTCACTAATAATGTCATCATATCCACCTTAAGCTATGATGTTTCTTTAGAACAAATGAAGTGAGGTTGGATTACATTTACTTACACCACTGAAAACTGTGTCTTATTGCTTAGTTTCATCTCAGAAAAGGCAAAGGATTGAATGTAATGGCAAAGAGTTACATTGTAAGAATGACATACTGTAACTTCTCCAATAATGTGATTCTGAACGATGCACTAACACTTTCTTAGACACTGTACCATAGGTACAGAACCATAAGGAGTTTTACCTGATATCTGCATATAAACAACGAAAGCTTTTCCTTCCAGATGGCACAGGACTTTTTTAAAGTATCACAGAGAGGACCAGAGACGAGTCAGCAGCTGTCTCTGCTCATCCTGCTTGTTCAGACTCTGAGATTTATCATTGCCTCCTCCCTTATCATTGGAGGACACACAACTCAGCAAAGTCAAATCAAATGTGTTTCTGTTACCCAATATCCAATATAATGTTCAATGGGCTTTAAAATACACATTAACAACGGCTTCCATCTTGGCTCAGACTCTCTAAGAAGACAAATATATACCTAACAACAAAGAATCTCAGGGGAAGGGAGAAGAAAAGATAAAGAAAGAAACCTCAGGAGAGATGATTCAAGGAGAAATCCTCCATCCTCAGACAGCTGGTTGAAAAGTGTTTTAATATAATAAGTCACATTTAATTATATTTACCCTTGTAAAACAAGCAAAAAGTAATAAGTCCCAGGAAGTGAGTTTTTAAATGTCATTCAGAGTTGAGGTTAGTACAGGTAGAGGAACAGTTGGGTGGGAAGGTCTGCCACAACCTGAAACTGATATGTTAAAGGGGATCTGATCGCACTTTTCTCCAGAGGAAAATGGCATTGGCAGCATGTAAATAAACCCCTCCTGGACTCTGTACCCCATCCACTAAACTATTGCTTAAACTATTCCCCAAAGCTCCAGTAAAACAGCAATAAGCCTGAGCCAAGCCTGAGCTGCGTAGTTTAACCCTGTGGCATTTAGAAAATTATGCAACCTCTTAAGGCAGTGAGAAAAAATAGGTTTTAAGTCAGCATTTGAAAATCACAAGGAGGACAGCTTCCTTGAAAACAGCTGAGAGTTTATGGCAAAAGAAGATGTTAAGGGGAAAGGGCTTACTACAACACACACACACACAATGAGGACAAACAGAAGCAAGATGTGTACTGTGGATGAAAATGTGCCATTTAGTACAGCACGTGGCAAACTACTACCCAGAACATTATCAGACAAAGCACAGGGACCGAGGGAAAAAAAAAAAAAGATTAGCACAACATTACATTTTTAACAAGCTTTACCAGCCCTGCGTCTGTTTTCTGTGTGTGTATAACAGACTGCTTTATCTCTGTCTTTCTCCTAGAGAGAAGCAGCCAATTAGAGGTTGATTGGAAGAAAATGAACAGTACAGGAGGAAGAAATGAGAGGAAATTAGCACAGAGGTGGTTAGGAGAGGCAAGAGAGAAGGAGGGAATAAAACTCAAACAAATGAACAAGAAAGAAAAAAAATGCGCTCATTTTGCTGAAAAGGGGAAATTAATTGGACAATCTTTGGAGAATCTTTCTTTTTCCATACCTGCAGGGTTATTAATCAAAATCAGACAGCTGAGGGAGTTATTCATTGGGAGTGATAATGAAGAATGAGGGAGAGTATGTCCAGTCTTGGGCTTGGTCTGTGCTGAGATTAACCCTTCTTCTTCTCAGTTATAGAGCACTGGGGAATACGGCAAAAGTGGTTCTGAATCAGTTCAATTTGAATTACTATTGGGAGCCATCATTACTATACCCACAAGGCAAACATAAATAAAAATGAATTTCCTTCAGCCTCAGCTGTACTTTGAGTTTGGTGCTAACTAGCAAACATTATCACACTAACACACAAGGCTAACATGGCTGGGTAAATGAGATCAAGTCATTCATGTACAGATTTATATACATTTACGAGAAAAAAACTGGAATATTCTGAGATTACAAATTCTCAAATTTGTTGGAAAAAACAAATTTGTCACAAAATTATGAGGAAAAAAACAACAACAACAAAAAATTAGGCGACGTGGTTCCTTGGCAAAAAAAAAAAAAGAAAAAATCATGAATTTATGACTTAATAAACTAAGAGAATATTCAAGTTATTATCTCATTTCAATTCTTAGTAATTCTTGGATTTCTCAAATATTTGAAATATTAAATATTATGCCCCTTCCCAGTAAATATATTTTAATGTAATGGCCCTATACACACACAAAAACAAAAACAAACGCATATGACATCTTAAATATAATCAAACAGCGTAAAAACTACATGTGTAAATTGTGTGAATTAACTAGTACAATTGGTTCAAACAAAACCCTAAAAAACATCCTATTCTGTTTCTTTTCAGGCGTGGGGAGTTTAAAGCGACATGTAAACACAAAGTGACGTCAGTGTTGGTAAGATCATGACAAGTCCTCCACCATCTCAAACAATGATGTGCAGAAATGCACACAAAGCTCCCTAATCTGCTCTGTGTAACCAGCAATGAATATGAATGAGGATATGAATAGAGATGAGAAAAAAAATGAATATTGATGAAGGTTTCTCCTCCCTCTGACTGATGGTGTTGGGGCATTGAGTGGAACCATTCAATCATCCTGTAGCAACCGCATGATTGGCTGGCAGGTCTGTCGCTCTTTTCAGTATATAGTATACCTCCTCAGGGTGTGTGCGTCAATATGTGTGTACATTTGAGTCTATTTTTTTCAGTGAAGCTGTTTCTCAGCTGACCTTTACAGTCTGGTGGTCTTAACATGCATTAGTAAGACTTTGCACTGATTTATCTACAGCCACAGTAATTAATAAGCACTGGCACTTGTGCGGGTACATCTGAAGCTGTGGTAAACAAGATATAATAAATGAATCTACCAGGGCAAACTATTGGCATCGCTGCAGGATGTTTGTTGGGATTCTAAAATCAAAACAAGAGCATATATTTTCCTTAATGATTTCACTGTCATTAAATTGATTAAACCAAACTTAATGAGGCGTGCCAGTCAAATTTCAGATGAATTGTTGGAAGTTCAGGGTTCAGGCTGAGGGTCAAAATTTCCTATTGACCTGCTGATTGAACTACCCTGACTTACCTTACAGTGTCGGTGGATAGCAGTCATTGCTTCAGTGTCACACAGCACTCAGGCCACTCAGCTTTCCAACAGGCTCTAGTCCCTCAGTGCTTCATTACAGGACTAATGCAGCGTCTCCTGTTCCTGCATCTGTGGGATCATTTACCACCCCTTTACCTTGTGCTTTTCCCCATTTACCCCAGACCTCCCATTTTCAGTAATGAGTCAAGAAGCACCTGTCACAGTGTGGATAACACTGTTGTGCCACCATCTGTGGGATATTGACTCTGGAAGCCCTACATGAGAGAAGTGAGTCTTAGTCAGTGCTGAAATGTCTGCAAGGACACCTGCACATTATTGCTTTTACCCAAGAGTCATGGTGAGTTCAAGGGCTTTTCAGAAGACTTGGATACATATTTACACTGCACTAGCCAAAGGGATTTTTTTACAACCTCGCAAACCCCAAAAAGATTAGTTGAGCATTTCATAGTCACTTAGCAACACCTTTAAAATTCACTTTGTTTTTTTTACGTATACGAACTAAAGTGTCAAAACAACTTTACCTGCCCAAGTAAAAAAACACATATTGTTGATTCCACTCTTTTCAATTATTTATGCTAAGCTACTCTAAACCACTGTAGCCTTCAGCGTCATATTGAATGGCCGGATATGAGTGCTACCAATCTTTTCATCCAACTCTCTGCAACTCTCGCTCTCTGTTCCTTTAATAAAGCCATTAAACCCTTTCTAAAGTATGTCTTGACAGAAGTGTTAATAGCAAGATTTGGTAAATTGTGGGCAAGAGAGCACTCTAAAGATTATCTTCCCCACTATAACAAAAAACTCACTGTCAAGCCCTGCATTCAAGCTTTAATAGTGCGTTAAATTGAATTAAATCACGCTTTCTTTGTGTGAAGGGGAATAGCATTGCTTGATTTGACGATAATGTAATTTGCATAAGTTTGCTCCCTTTTTTTGTTGTTTTTCTCTGTGATCTGACATGGACACCTATGATACAATACTGACACTATCGCATATGCACATACATACATACATGCATACGTCATGCTGTCGAACCCTCACTTCCCAGAAACTCCCCTGCTGTCACTTCTCGGATCCGCTGTGACGAGGACTGTACCAGCAGCGGTAGAAATCCCTATGACAACTGTGATGGCGGAAATTGTGACATGTGTCCATGGTGACAGTGCAGAGGAGTATGACAGGCCGAGACGGGACTGTCTACTCTGTGTCACGAGATTGTATGTCAGTACGGTGTGTGACATTCCCTAAGGAGGCACAGTTTGTGTGAGCGAAGCACTAAAACCACTGGTGTCAATGTTAAAGCCTATTGAGTGTCAGGACAATAACAGAGAGAGACTGCAAGTTATGAATGAATAGGTAATTAGATCCCATTGTGCACGTAATTTGGGGATGATTCAAGGCCACCCAAAATAATGTGTTAGAACATCATCACTGGGAGGAACATAATCGGCTTATATGGATGAATCTGGTTTGTACAAACCCTCTCGAAAGGCTTTTAGTCTGCCAGTGGTGGCATCTCTCCGAGGTTGCACATTTGTGTCTTTTTTCCGCTTTACAATACATACTCAGCGAGCAGCCAACAGCCACAATAGCTTGAACAATACAAGTCTCTATCGGGGGCATATATTAGCTAGGCATTGCAGCAGAATGTCCTAAATGCGATTATGGACCAAATTATTTTATTGGTAAATGGACTCAAAATTCAGGTTTGAGCATAAGCTGATGATGAAGGATAGATATTAAAAATGAGAGAAACTGTATTCTCAAGAGCTATAAATCGAAGGGTTTTTTTTCTTCTGGCTGCATAGAGAAAAAAAGAGAGAGAGTAGAGCTCAATTAGTCAGATGGATGTGCAGTGTTATCCTCACTCTGGCTCATCTCAACAAAGCAGTCACACAGACCCTGTAAACTACTGCAGCCATATAGACCCCGATAAGATCAGTAATAAAAAACCACCATGCTGATATTTCTGCCATTGTAGCAGCTGAAGGAAAAAAAAAACAGAGGTTGCCTCTATGTGGTGCCCTATATACCCATATCTAATCATATCACTTAGCACCATTCAGAATTCAAGAGATTATTGAATGTGCAGTAAGATGCTTCTATGCTCTATATGCACTCTCTTACACTGTTGTAAAAGTGACATAATTTTTACTCACTGCCTTGATTACAGAGTTTACATAATAAAGTGTGTGACATTCTTGTGAGTTATCTTATTGTTTTATTGTGTTTAGCTCTTGGACTATAAGGAGAGTGTATAAATTGGGGAAAATGTAAGATTTTAAGATAAGCTGTCAAAAGCAATCAGAAGCAACATGACTTTTAATTCCTGACCAAATTTTTAGGCAGTGCTGCTGCATACAAAGTCAATTAATAAATGCAAGTAAGTGTGAATTATAACAGCGTGGCATCAACTGAGGAGAGGAGCTGAAACATTTTACCTTGGGAGAAAAATTGACATTCAGGCCACACAAATCCTTCTGAATCCTTTTTATAAATAAAGGAAAAAGGAAAGTAGCATGAGTTTAGTGAGAGATGGTGCCATATAGAATACACAGCACCACTACAGTCTGCAGGTTGACTTACAGCTACTGTCAGTACGGTCACTACGTTAGTTGTTTGGGACAAATAAACTCTGCAAGCTGTGCAAAGTCAAATTTGCGTGAATGTCCTTGAAAGTCTAGACCACCACACCTTATTGGTGCTCGCTGCTCTCTAGTGTCACAATGCACCTTATAACACAGGGTTTCTGTTAGTTTAATTAAGTCTTGTTTCCAATCCAAGGTCAGCCCTGCTGACACCACTGTGATCACCATTGGGGTTATTTTCCCAGAGTTGGCAAAGCTTCTCCAGAGCCACAGAAGAAATTACGGATGGAGGGGAATGTTTGCAGAAGTGAATCCACGATGAAGAAACTAATCTATGATACAAACAAATAAAAATGTATAAGTGACTGTCCTCTGATTGGTGTAGCTGAGGTTACAACAGTCTCTGGGACTCACACACTGCAAACGTGTGGAATAAATGTGTAACAGCAGAATGACTGCAAGCAGACTGACACGATCATTAAAACTGGCTTCAGGCTGTGAATGAAAAACATAAGCTGCATGTGTTTCTTATACATCTAAGTCAACAGCTCCCTGCCTCGACAGCAGGAGCACCAGCACACAATATGTCTGTGTGGGTTGGTTTTGGATGCTTTAATGACAGCACTTCCACAAAGACCTCTTTTTTCTTCATAGCATTTAATGAAAGCAAGAAGTAAAATTATTTATCATTTGGATATTTTTGAATAATTTGAAATAGTTTTGTCATTTATTAGCAATAATTGTTGACATGAACAGACCAGTTTTTACACACACACACACACAAAAAGAACTACAAAACCACAATACACATTTGCTTGTTGACATCTTTATATGAAGTGTTTCATTACACCCTTTGACAATGGAAATTTTACTTGTTAATCCTGTCCTTTCAGGTCTAATTTTAAACCGTTTCTTTGCTTTCATCCTAAAACTTTTAGTGTAATTTTCTTTTATGTTAATTTTGATGTACATTCTTGTTATTTTCTTTTCTTAATAAACATCAAACTCCCCTCTTTGAGTGCAAAACCAGACTGAAATGATTTCTTTCCTGATTTCAAAGGACGAGCTAAATTAAGAGTGGAAATAGACAAAAAGACAACTGGTTACATCAAAGATTTTTCACACTAGACTCAATCATGCAGGCCATTGATTTACAGTTACTATGTTTACTTTATTTGACTTAAAGGCCGACCAAACTGATTGAGGTCAGATACGCTCAAGGAAACATCCTGCAAGCAGGTCAGAGTTCATTGCCAGGCTCTTGAACACTGTTGACATGGTCTGACATCATTAGCTTAATTCCCTGGTTTTGTCTTTGCACGCCAAACCCTTCATGTGTATCGGACTGCGAGTGATTGGGACAGATGTTCACTTCCAGAGCTGACGCCCCACCAGACCCTGGGAACTCGTGTGAAGGCTTGCCTGTAGGTTTGGCTTACTCTGGTGTTCACATATCCAATGCCTTCTGTCAGAGGGATCGGGCGCTCACCCGTGGGACTGTGTGTGGGGGGCTGGTGTGCCTCGTGCGATGCTTCTCCCTCTGCCCTTTTCCATATCCTATTGATGTCCTAAAGGGTTGGGGTTAGAGGTCAGCCCTTCAGAGGTGGCAGGGCCAAACTCCATCTCATGAATATGGAGGACCGCTGGGCTCAGGGGACCATCTGGTCGGCTCTATTGGAAGCTAAACAAATGAACCTGCTGAGAGGGTGCTGTATTAGTGTAATTACTGTGGATTTCCCAGGCCTAGAAAACAGCATCAGTACTAGCTGGGTCCCCCCTTTGCACTGAGCATCTGCAGGTGGATTAGACTAAGCTTAAACAGAGAAAAAAATGCCCAAACTGTCATGATCCAAACATTTAGGGAATTCACTTATTGTTTGTTTTTACATTGAATAAATTTCTGAGACTGAGAAAACATTCTCACCGGAAAAAACAATCAGATTTTTGTCAACGTCCGATGTCATCGTGTTTTTTGTTGGTTTTAATTGTCGTTGATGATGATTATGTTATTAAGAAATATGCTTTAGAAATGTATTACTTCCCGGGCCCCATATGTCTGCATTTGTTTTATATCACCTCTCTATTCAAAGTAGGAGCTTTTCTTATTTTTCAAATGAGCTTTTGTAACACTGAGCACAATAAAGACACACACAGACATGCTGAAACTGGAACATTGTATGGTAGCACATTAAATTTAAGAAGCCAGCAATCCTTCAAAACAAAGGGAGTTGATGTAGCTCATGATAACTAAGAGTAATGGTAATCATATAACGGAGTTCTGTATATTCTCAAGTGTCACCTTTTGTGTGAGTTGACAGCTTTAGACACAATTTCGACACAAAATGACCTTTCTATAGGCTATGAATGTGCAAGAAATGGAAGAAAGCCCAGCTGTGTGGTGACCTTGATAAGAATCTCATCCTGTTTGTCACACTGTGAGTGGCTTTATGTGAGGACTTTCACTGGAGGCTTATCACAAGTCAACCTCTTGCTGCCACATGTCTCTCCTGTCTCCTTCCTTCCATCATTTACCCCTCCCAGGAGTGAAAACTCACAATGTAACTCTGTGTGTCAGCGGCCTTCTGCATTTATGTTTGTCTCATGAGTATTTTTTTCATGTTTGAACGCAGCAAACAATGGTCCTCTTCTTTTGTACTGCTCACCGGTGACCTGCAGGCAATAAAAGCAGAAGCGCTCGCCTGCAGATTTCAAAGGGAGATTGTATACCAAAGGGTTTGGATACCTTTGACATCTGACAGCATGGTGTGAAAGCTTGTTGATGGAGGAAACATACATATAGAGCCAAAATGGCACCTCAGAAGGTGCAGTTATGTGTGGTGTGCAGTTTATTTTATTGTTCTCATCTTACACGTAAATTTATGCAATTATGTAACAATAGCACTCTCCCTTTTCTTTTTTTCTTCACAGCTTATTATATTGGAGCTGAAACTAACTATGTTCATTATTAATTAATCTGCCAATTATCTTCTTGATTAATCGTTCGGTCTTCACATTGCTTTTTTCCTGCCGACAGCCAAAAACCCAACGATATTTAATTTACTACAAGAGAAAGAAAATCAGTAAATAGTCACATTTGTAGAGAACCAGAGAATTAACCAATTATCAAAGCTGTTGCCTATTTATATTCAGTCAATTTCCTAACTGAATATCGACTAATTGTTTCATTCTATTATCTTACTATGAGTTTTGTGGTTCACAAACCATAATTTGTGCACTGACTAATTAAAATACTTTTGAATGAACTTTAAATGAGCCCAACAGTCAGTGCAGTGGGTTTGCCGTAACAGTTTAATTTCAGTTATTGAGTAATGGCCTATGCTTATTGACATGTAGGTTGGTAGGGTGAAAGAAGCATTTATGTTCAGAGGGGTTGAGCCTGGAGCTTGCCTGTCAGGCTGAGTGGCACTAAAGACTCAGGGCATGAATAAATCAACACAGTTTGACCCATTTAAATACCAAATGGAACCATACCCTCCACTGGGGAACAACAGGCATGCTTGAACATACTGCCTTATTTCCATGAGGGAAGCAGGACGTGAATGGCAGACATTGCGACTGTGGGAGTCTACTGTTATGCAGCGGTTCTAGAAGCACTTCTGGCATGAATTCATTGCCTTTGGCTCTGGGTCAAATGAGCAGAGACTGTGGCCTGAGGTGGGTGATAGCCCAGTAATCTAATGATACTGCAATCCTGATGTGAACTCAACATTTCTGAAATGCAGTGGCTGAAAGCAAATCCTCACTCATGTCTTCCCTTTTTATTCAGCCTCTCTATGACCCACAGCACCAACCTGCAGCCTCTACTTGGTCATGAAGTCATCGTAAACTGGTTAGCTGGCTAAAGGAAACCTCTGTTCACTTAAGCCCACGTTGCTTAAACAACCCTCCTTAACATAAACGTTAATTTTTCATTGCATTGTAGGCCTACATTTGCCAGTTTTCTACACCGATATGATTTTCTACTCCCTCTGGAGGGGCCGAGATTTTTTAGAGCTAGCCTTTGGCTCATTCATAGCATGTGACTCCACACCACAGTGTAAATCTCAGAGGAGATGGTTGTGGTTTGTACCCTGTAGCTGTACAGATGTACTTTCAATAAGCTGCTGCCACCACTGCTACCATCTGCACGACTGTCCCACAGTGTATGTCTGAGGAGCTGGTTAATATTTAAATGTCATGTTTGTCTAGATGTAATGAGTGACAAAAACCACAGCCCCGGTGGGCAGGGAGGGAGCTGGGTAATATGACTGTGATGGGTACAGTGGGGATAAGTCAGGAGGTCATCACTGAGATTAATCTAAGACTGATCTGATTCCACATTTTCTGTTCTATCTGTGGTTTCCTGTCTGAAGGAGGAAACAGTGCACCAACTCTGTTTGTCGTGATGATGAATGTCACACCTGAAAGATTTCTTTCTTGTGACTATCGTAATGCTTACAATAGCACAAGGGATACATCTTGACGAATGAAGATTAACTGGAATCATCCTGTGACTGATGAGGCGATGTCTGACAACAGGCACACTCCATGTGACAGTGATGATGAAACGATCAGTTTCACTGGAGCTGATGTGGGCTGGAACATGCCACAAAAAAGACTGCAGCAGGGAATATCCCAAGAGTCTGGACAATGCTGGTCTAATCAGTGATGTAAAACATGCTCAAAGAGCCAGGAACAGAAACATACACACACACACACCTTGTGGGGACAAAAGTCTAAGTCTGTTTACACATGTTCATATGGGCCCCCACACGTCCCCATAATGGGATAGGGTAAAGGTGTCTGAAGAAACAGAAATAGAAACAGTGTGGATAGCAAAGACAAAGCTTGAAAATATGGGAGAAATCATCTTCTCTTTTGAGCCTTAAAGGCCTCATATCCTTATAATGTGCCAAGAATTTCCAGCGTCAAGGTTAGAGAGGCAGGGCCATGTTGTTTATTCAAAATGATATTTGCTCATTATTCAAATGTAATGAGGCTTGGAAGAGTTGTAACACTGCTTCGTCGTGTCCCTTTGAAGAGCAGTCTTTATTGATTTAACCTAATTAAGCTCTTTTTTAAAATAACTCTAAATGCATTCCAATTACTACACTGAAGCCTCCTGCTCCACAGCTGCTGTGAGGATGTGCAGCAATTACCTGCACAAGAATTTGATATTTTTGAAATTCAATGTTTTTTTTAAGTATAAGAATTTTTCTGAAAATTTTAAATATTTATAAGGCATCTTAGGCAGCTAAGGGCGACCTAAAATTCCATAAAAGACCTCTCTTTATGTCAGAAAGCTGGTTACTGGATTCTTTCAGCAAGTCTCTGCAGAGTTTTCCTGCCCTTGACGCCCACCACTCCCACCCACTACCTTCTCTCTATCTCCAGCTCTCTTTCTCTCTCTCTCTCTCTAGAATCAGTGTGATTTATATGGGCTAATAGCCGCCCACTCTCTTCACGCTCTTTAACTCTCTATCTATTGATATTAGCCAGCCAGGTAATGGAGCTAAAGCATCCCATTCACCAGGTGACCTTAACAGTCCACAGGATACCCTCAAAGGGAAACTCTCGCACATTGTAACATTTGTGCAATATACACACATATTATACAAATAGCCATTTAATTATGCACTCATTACCATCATGTCACAGAAATAATTCATGCTTGATCTCTTATTAAACTATGGCACAGTGTAAATAGGAGCAGGTAGCACTCTAAAGATAAGGTGAAAAATGGGGAAAAGGCAAACAAAGAAGTATGTTGTAGGAGAACAGGCTAAGGAGAGCAACCATCCGCCCCCACCCCCCAGCAAAGTAATACCCTCAGAGAACAGAGTGCTGAACCACATCCGCAGCCCCGAGCACATCAGTGTTGCCATACGTGGCCAAAAATGGGTGGGGCAGAAGGGATGGGAATTCCATCACTCTCCTCACCTCTCTTTCAAAAGCAAATCTTCCCTCTGGCCCTAATCACTCGATTAAGTTTTTATTCACTTTGCTTCTTCTCAGGTGCAACAACCTGGCATTGAACCCAAAGCTTTTTTTTTCTTACAGAAAAGTGCTGGCAGGCTGCAGGGATGAAGCATTTTGGTCTGGTAAGGAGGGGAAAAGTGCTGTGTGTGAATACTGTATCTCTGACGACATCTCATCCTCCTGACAGGAAAAGTGCAGCGCTTCTTTTGAGAATCTGAGATATTTTTCAGGTTGAAGCACCCAGCACAGCAGAACAAAAAGGTGGAGTGTTTTGAACAAGAAAAGCTTGTGGATAAAGTGCTTTTATAGAGACAGCTGCCTCAGCTCCACACATGCTCGGTCTCTATTGAAAATGTCTGAAAGAGGCGCTGATGCTCTCAACAGAAATCTCGTAAGCACAAGGCCTAATTTTATCACCAGGATTATTTCCTCCCCCCATCACTGCTGCCCATAGATGCACACACACACACACACACATACACATACAGCAGCATCACTATCTCTGCCACCAGCATCACCGAAAAGGCACGTTATGACTCCAAGTCTCTGACAGAGCACATAGCTAACAAAGAGCAGTTGTCTTTGTTCAGCTGGCGCAGCAGAGGGAGGGGTGAACAGGGGATGAGGATGGACGATGGGGAGGGACACCGACTTCCCTCTTTCCATGCTCCAGAAAAGAGCAAACAAGCAAAATTTCACCCACTAATCAATGAAATCCACATTTCTATGTTTTAAAACACCACTGTGCTCACTTTGGTGGATCTAAAGATTATACATTTTAATACAGAATGTGATATTAAGATGAAATATTCATATTACTGTGTTTATACATGCAGTATATTGCTACTCTCAAAGCAAATTGTGAACAAAACCAGCTCTGTGAGGCTGCACAGTGGTGCTAAAATGATAACACCAGCATGCAAATATGCTCACAATTCTAGGCTGATATTAAGGAGGTGTGTTTACCCTGTTCACCATTTTAGTTTTGGCCTGTTAGCAATGTTAATATTATTAATTAGCATTTACAGCTGAGGCTGATGCGAATGTGATTAGTTTTGCAGGTATCTAGTTCAAAATAAAGTAATGAATAATGTAAATTTTGACCTGATGGTGGTGCTAGATGAGAAGCCACAATTAAAGTTTATACAATACACAGAGAGACATGAGAGAGACGTGTGTGTCATATTTTATAACATTTCAATACTACAAAAATACTCACTAACAATCTACAAAAAATGAACCTCATGGTGGCACAAGGGAAAAGTCAGGGGATCACCAAAGTCATTAGGATTCTTCGACTGGGAACCATGTGTGATGTGTGTTCGAAATCTATGTAGTAGCTGTTGAAACAGGCCTGTTTCAGCTGCAGGGCTGACAAACAACCTTTGCCAGCCGTGCTGTGGTGCCAACACGGCTAAAAGCTGAATTACGGGAAAATCAAATTTGTGACCATTAAACATCATTACAGGTAGCATTTAATCAGTGCCTGAAAATGCAAATGTCGTTACATGTGCAGCTTCCCAGCATGAAGTATAGAGACATGTTATGTTGTTGTGACCTACAGAAAAAGAAAAGTAAACTTCTTTCATTATTCACTCAGAACCTTTCTATCTTTCTCTGCCTGTCTCTGGAGGCACGACGCAGTCTGTATGGTTCCAGTGGTCTCAACATGCTGTAGATAATTATTTAATGATGAGGCACAGATGGTGAAGACATCTCTAACTCTGTGCTATCTTACTTTGGAATGGGTTGCATGAATGTGTAGTTTAATTAAGTGAGAATTCTATGGCTGTGATGGCTTTTGAAAAAGTAAAGTTCTTTTAAAAAAACAACTAAATTAGTCATCTTGAGGCAGTCAAAGCAGCTCTCTGCTCCTTCGCAAAACATCAGTGATGTAAAAGCTGCTGATGCCACATGTCAATTAAATATTAATGGTCTGCATTTTTTGTCAAGAAGAGCTGAAATGAAGAAAAAAATCTTGCTTGTCTGAGAGGAAACATAAAAATGATGGATAACTAAAACTTATTAACACAAGATTCCATTATTGTACTATTCTGTTCTGTCACTGAGTAACACACCCAAGAACAATTACCTTTATTAATTTATATCTGCATAAGGCAAATGAGTACAAACAGCTACCTCACAAAGTCACAGACACACACAAACTTCTTACTTACTACTTAATTTTTCGATTGGGACAAAACAAACCAAGCAAGGCCAGTGTTTGGCAAACCCAAATGAAAGTCAATCCCCAAGAGCCTCTGCTAAATTGCTTTGCTCAGGAGCAATTATAAAGGGATCTGTTGATTTTGTTGTTAAGTGACTCTGATTGGTTGAGGAGTGGCAGGCTCTAATGTGGACACTAATGCAAAGTGGCATGTGTAACAGGAATCAGGACCTCATCACCTCTATGCCTATTAAGACCAATTCAGAAGAGACATTTCACACTCACGCTCACCTTGAAGCTTGGCAGCAAAACTGGATGTAAACAGTCAATGCCAGCACCCATGGAGGAGCAGCACCCTTCATTTTTATACAGGATGGTTAATAATGACCGGCACAATTAACATATACCATAAGGAAAAAAAATTTACTCGTTATTGTAGAAAAGTCATTGACCAAAATTCAGATATACAGAGGTGCTTGTACTGGTTTCAGCCTTTCTTAAATCACGCCTCTTTAAAACTGGCTAAAAGGGGCCCAAAACCTTTCAAGATCAACACAACTGTCACATACGCCCATTAAATATGAAGCTAAATTAGAGACACCCCCACCCACCACCCACCCAGTCAAGTTATTCCACACCAAACTCAACTTTGCCCCTGAAAACCCCTGAAAAACAGCCCCACAATGAATCTGATTTCAATAATAACGAGGTGTGTCCTGATACTTTTATATAGTGTATATATAGTAAATAATAAAATAAGAACACTATGTTTCCATATCTTTGTGCCAGACTATTTCAGGCTATAGTTACTTCCTGGAGACTCACAATGACAACAATTTTGCAATTTTGCTGCAAATCACAACTTGCCATTTAAAGAGATGCTGGTAGGTAGATGTTACCTTTGAACAGACCCTGGCCAGTTGTTTCTCCTTTCTTACTACTCTTATACTAAGTCAAACTAATTGTCCTCTGCCTCTAGCTTCATATTTGCTGTGCACATATAAGCGTCTTATCATTCTTCTCATATAACTCTCAGCAACCTCTTTCCCAGATTCTCCCTTTAACTGTGTGAATTATTGGGATGTGATCACATAATATGGTATGAAATAGATTTACCACATAAAGCCAGCTGAAAGCTACATGGCCAACAACATAACGACCACCTGCACACTCTGTGGCAATCCAATATTACAGTCCTGCAATAAATTCAACCTCAGTGAGACTCATAATGTTCAATTTGTGTTGAGACTGGAAGGTGCTGATTCAACACAGAGGGGATTTTTCTGAGGCTGTAGTTTGTGTGTTGTGCTGCATTATATCACAAGATGTTTCTGTTTCTGCGTCCAGCCTCCTAGTAGAGGTCCTTTATTTGTCCCAATTATCATCCTGCACCTGAAGCAGTGGTGACACAGACTAATATTTGTACCATGTCTAACATGGTATTAAGACACAGTACCATGTACACGTACATGCGAGCGTGTGGGTGTGTGAGTGTGATTGAGTGAAACATCAGCAGTTTGTCAGCAGTGTTTGCTGTAGCCTGGCAGACAGGCGGTGGTGACGGTACCAGGAGGGATGTGATAGTAACATCAGGTCACAACACGGTGAGCAAATGTGCTAAATGTTCCTAATCTGTATGTCCATATTAACACCAATTAAGACCAGATTTAATCAAGAAAATCAAATCAAAAGCACCACATTTGACCTCTTTTGTTCTAACAGACATTAAATAACATGTTCCAGATAAAGTATGTGGAAACCTGGATGAATGGATCTGGTAAAGGTGGAGTCATTCTGTATGTATCTACTTCTCAGCAGCTACTTGATTGTCTTCCAACATTCATCTCATCTCTCCTCAACACTTTTTTACATACTTAATATTCGACACATCTGTGACTGAAAACAAGCACCGACAAGAGAAATAACACCTCGTTTTCTTCTCGGCTGAATGTAATGCGGCAAAATGATGAGAAGACTTCACGAAAGGTAAAACGAGGGGCATATGTTTCTGTGTGACTGGTTTCCCAGATGGCCATGTGGAGGGAGCTGTGTGATCAGAGATCTAATAAACCGGTAGATATGCTGCATCGCCTTTCCTGGGAGGGAGTTGTTGCCATAGCAACCACACCACAAGCACTGCAGGTTAATGGTGGGAAATTATGATTTGCTGGTCGCTAACTGCACAGAATGCCTGCTGAATCCACTTTGAAGCTTTCTGCGGTTGTAGGAGGACACGAGTGGCTCCCACAGCGCAGTCTTTGGACACCACAAAGGCCTTTGAACAATTTCCAGTTGGCCCCCAGAACAAATGAATTATGTTTCACTAATGCATTTTATATTCAGAAAGGTCCCTTATTCTATACGTGCTACATGTACGTACACTGCACAGAGTCAGTGACTTTGTGGGTCTGGATCCAGGCTACAAAACCCTAAATCTAAAAGTAATGAAGCATTCAAAAACAGCTAGCAAACACTTAAGTCACTGCTCCTGAAGAAGAAGTGGTCAGGCACATAACCCCTCTTTACTTTGTTTTGGTTTTCTTACATCATTCAACTTAAATGTGAGACCTCTATCAAAACAAAACTGCTCATATACCATTTACAGAACATGAACAGAACTCTGTATATATATATCAAGACACTATCTGATTATGGAAACAATGTTGTCAGCTTTACTATGTCATCAGTTACACGTATTTGGGAATCTGTTCATTACACAGCATCTTAATATTTTGTTGTAAATAATCAAGAAGAGGAATTAAGCATTTATTATACCACCATTAGTCAGAGGTGACTCAGGTTAAATACGCTATTATGTTACTTTGCTGAACCTTTGTTGGCTGAATTCATAAAGCGATGTTTTTCTTTGTGCGTTTCATTAAGGCAGCTACATACTGTCAATGTCCTAAAGCTTAACACATGATTTTCTGGGTTAATGTGACCTATAAAGAATACAAACACAGGAGGACTAACTGTGGAGCATCCAGGTGAGGTTCAAAAACCTGCCCACAGATTTTTCAGCAGAGATAGAACCAAACCTGCCCAGGCTTTCTGTTACTGCATATGGAACTTATCAAAAAGAAAGAACACTGAAATGACAAAATTGTGCTGATACTCCGTCAAAAATATAATATGCAACTTTTGGCTTGATTCCATTGGAAGCAACCCAACCCTGCAGATGACATCTGCCTGGCACACTGTCTTGTGTCGACACAGATATGATCACAATCCTTCTGTGTGGATACAGTATGGATGGAGAACCAGTCAGGCAGCTCCCAAAGCAGCAGCAGTAGTTCAAACAGCAAGTGATGAAACATTGTCATTTTCACTGCTTCCCTTAGAGAGGGAGGGAGGAGAAAGAATCCAAACAAGTGACAGCTCTGAGAGAAGAGACATATCTCTCTTTCAGCATAGACTCTGTACAAGTGTTTGTAGTGTGTATGTGCAAGAGAGAGGGAGAGAGAGACGGGTGGAGGGGCATTCATATCCACTTTAAAGTCGATTTTATTTCATCATTTTCATTAATAATTAATTAGAAAGTCATTACATGTATATCATGTCTGAGTCCACTGCACCCAAAACTCATTTGATATGCTCAAACAAGCTTTCAAGCCTTTTCCTAATTATGAATAAAATTCGGTCACGTTGTCATGAAGAGTTACAGCAAAACTAATTTTAAGGAGATCAGCACCAGACGCATTCAGACCATGAGATGCCATTGGTCCCTCCAGCTGCTCCACCATGAAATTCGCGCACCGCAACTCGTGGCCAGGCAGGGTGGGACTTTTGTTCCCATGTGGTGATGACAGTCTAGAACAGATGGTGAGGTTGCCTGTTTAGGCACAACTGTCGGTGTCGGACGCTTTTCAGTCCAGCTGACCTGTGCCAGGCAGCTGCTCGTCACTGGAAGCTGTGCGCTGCAGCGATTTCACTTCTGAAGTACCACCGCGTCTCCAACACCGGAGACAGGAGCAGACACTCCGAACGGGCTGTTTTCCACAGAGAAGATTTATTCCCGTTAGTAAGGCTGATTGTTTCTGTTCAGATCTACATCACCTCGCGCATCATCCCGGAGCTGCGGATGCTGCATGGGTCAGATACAGTAGCCTGCAGCAGCCTTGCGTACGGAGGATACAGCGCTTCATAGGTGAGAGCGCTATGTTTATTTATGTGCATGTGTTAAAATCTCGATACATATGGCCATAAAACATCTCAAATGATTTCCTCAATTTCTTTCTCATTAGAGAGCGGTCAATACAACCGTCCGGTCTAGAGTGATAAACTCGTAAAGATGAAGTCATCGTTTTTATGTCTCAAGAAATGCACTGATCAACAAAGATGAAATGAAACAATAACCCGTTCTCTCTCCACGGCGTGGGTCCGCGTGCAGCGCGTTTTGCCACCAATACCACCAAAGAGAAACGATAATGTTTTTATAGCTTCAACAAACTAAGATTTAATTTTGACAGCAGATAGACCCTAAAAGTTGTCCATTTATCGATATCTCCTCAATATTTATCTGCATCTGTGTGCATTGGGTCTATCTTATCAACAAAATGCATTGTAGGAGGATCAGATCCACAAGGGCACTATGCTCCGCAGTCAGCCTGTGCACGTTATGTGGATTTATTATGAACCTTTCTCTGGTGTAAACAATTGATAAACATGATCTGGTCTGAGATCAGAGGGAGTGAAACAAAGAAAACATGAACCAAATTACACTATACACTGCAGACCTTGTGTTAAGTTACAGTATTTTGTCTTAGACATTCTCAGTTTATATCTTTTCCGAGAAAAGCCAAATATTCATGCAAACTGTGGGTCTCTAAAGGGCTCATTATGAAACCCGCAGCCTTGCCAGCAGCCCTGACATTTCAGTGCACTGTGACACTGGGTTCAACTAACAGTGTAGTGTAACATTTACACAAACTGCAGCATCGCTCGCCAGTGCAGAGTGCAGCTGAAACAGCTGAGTAGCAGCTATGGGCTTGTGTGCTCCATCAAACCTATTTGCAGGGTCAGGAAATTGGCAGATGTCTGAAGTGAAGACGTAGAGGAGAAAGAGAGACAACACAGTGTTTCTACATAGAAGTCTGAGAAAGCAAGGGGGCGTCTGTATTGTTCAGGTCACCTTTGTCAAGTGGGCTCTGTTGTTTCAGCTGCTGCATTACAGCAGCACCTGTTACTGAAACCACTAACTTCTCAAAGAACTCACTCATATCAAAATGGTTGATTAAGGCAGGAGCAACATTATGCATTGCATGACTTGCACTCTTGTTTTAAAGCAACTTCAACCACATACATTTATGTAGTTTACTTTGTCTTGGGAATCAGACATTTCATTGGCCCACATATGTCACCCACTGAGCCAATGATATGAGAGTTTAAGAGGCCATGGCACCTTCCCCCAGCCTTCACAATGCACAGTGATGTATCTCCTCAGCTGGTAGTGAGGACTGTGAGAACCTGTCGAAACAAAGACACATCTTGGTGAGTCTGTGCATGTTTGAGTAGGAGCCATTGTGAGCCACAGGGACTAACTCAGCAACATGTGCTGGTGCTGGGGTTCCCACAGCAGTGCAGACACGGGTGCAGCAGCTTGACCTTCTCCCTTTGTGAACATAATCTGAAGGGGAACTTGGAAACATGATGGGCCATTGAGAGGTTTTGTCATGTGATGTTATGACTTAGTCAGCTGTTTTGCCACTCTTTGTTTTTAATAAATGATGAATTGAGGGTGCGAAAGACTTTTGGATGCAATCTTACATTTTAAACTTTGCATAGTACTTTTAGTGTTTTAAGTGTTTTTTTTATGTATATCGTTTTAAAACTAAACACACAGTAAAACTAAAAACACAAGAAAAGCTATTTAGAAAACACGCAGAGGTACATTTATGAAATTCCATTTTAAATCAAAAATCAATTTTAACTGGCCAGGTTTATATTCCTTGACCTTTGTACTGTTTCAAACAAAGATTCCCCTGGGATTAGAGACTTTGGCTTTGGCAGTATGATTGATCAATGCTCCAGTGACAACATATTGGCTTTTCACCAACACTAAGGTTTTCACCAACTCTAAGGAAAGATGAGGAGAGAGTGAAGAGGAAAATGAGGGCACAAAGGGGAGGGAAAAAAAAAACAAGAGTCAGGAGAAAAATTGTGTCAAGATCCATCTCAACCCCACAGGGAAATAAAGCTGTCATATAGATTTGCAGTAAATAGAAATACAGACAATTTACCATGCTGCAACTTATAAACCTTAATGGAGTCTGTAGAGACATTGTGAATCTGTGCAGCACTCTTCTTTCTGGATTTTCTCATTGTACCTTCAGTCCTGTTGCGTTTTCAGTTCGGCTGTTTCCTCATGTGGGCTTTGAGGCAGAGCTCTCTATCTTCTCCCTCTTTACTTTCTCTCTTCTCCCTGACTGAGTGGGCATGCATCCTTCTCCTCCTCAACTATACACCTCTGCCATCAGCAGCTGCACCAAAGCCCTGTGTGATGTGAAGTGAGACACTTGCATACTAATGGAGCAGGAACAGGATGTCTCTCAGGCAGGCCAGCACAGTGAGGACACGGAGAAAACATCAGGCTCAGCTCCCCATCACCACATGATAGCTCTGGATTGAGACTGATTGTCATGATAACTGGTAGCTTTAGTTTAGAAATCTGGATATGTAGTATTACAATGCAGTGTATGCTGATACAGGGAGAGAACCGGACATTTGTGCATATGTGCATGATAGGGTTGTGCTGACTGGTCATGGTGGTTACTCCCTTATGCATATGCTGCATTGTTTTGCCATATGCTTCTGTGCTGCAGTCACTTTCTTGTCACCAACAGCAGCTCTTACTGACATATTCCTTTGGCTGCCCGGTGGCACTAATAGCTGTCTTCTCATGTCTTCTCATTTGGTTATGAAACAGACATGCCGGTGGCATAGCCGTTGCTATGGTGACGGCATGTCTCTGAGCCTGTTGTGCGGCTGCTGATTCAGAAACACTGCTTACTTTTGCTCCCAGTGAAAAGGGCCTCAGGAATAGAACGGGGGGAAAAAGTATAGCCTCCTATCAAAAATGATGCAGTGTGCTATCAAGTGAGGTTTCTCCTGACTGCACCAGTGGCACATGAAACGTAGAATTAGCAGCAGTGTATCTAAATTCTTAGAAGGTCTAAAAACAAGTTAAGGAAAATTTGTTAGGTTCAGCCTAAGAGGCAATGAGTCCCTTCAAAACAGCTTCTTCCAGGGAAAACAGTGACTGCCATCTGCACACACAAAGACATTTCACAGATCTAAAGGGAAACGCTCACTGCATCCGACTGCAGGTCTGTGTTTCTTTAGTGAGACTGATTATCTTCATTGCTCCATGTGTCATCCAGATATAATGTCTTTTAAATGCGTTTAGGAGGCATTAGCATGAAGCAGACACAGCTCATTATGTCCCACAATCACATGTCGCTGTCTCGATTTGGACCTCAGGGCCAATGATCCTCATTTGAAGGTATACAGGAACTCATTGGAAATACCAGCTACTGTGTGTAGTATAGTCGTTGATGTGTATGTCTTGTATGTGTAATGTGTACTTAGATTAAAACCTCACAAGGATCGGATGCGCAGAGGGAGTAAATCCCTCCTGCTGTAGGCCTCAGTTCAGACAGTTAGCTAGATAATGCCAAGCTGAGGGGTTTTTGTGCCTCCTTCCAGTGATCTGTGTACGCATGCATGTCACAGTATGTGAGTTTGATAAGAGTGAGAAAGCAGGATGTGTTTTTTGTGTGGAGATGGTTGCAGTGTAAATACATACTGTATGCATGCATTTTTAATTTTAATTGCTAAGAGATTAGCATTAAGTTTACAGCGTGCAGGTGCAGGTCTGTCCCTAAAACAGTGAAAGAAATGATTTCAGACCCAGTCTCTGTCACATCCTGAAAAAAAGGAGCTATAAAATGGCACTGTAACACACTTCTCCTTTTCCCTTTTGGTTATGATGCTGTGAGATTTCACTTCTCCATGTTTCGAGACAAGAATTAAAGCCAGGAATCTGAGGCAGAAGTATGTGAATGTGGATATGCTGTATATCATATGCATGAAAGCGGTTTGCTGCACAAAGTAAATGATATGTGATGTAGATGTCTAGGTCAAGGCTAAAGAGAATATCATCCAACACACACTGTAGCAGAGCAGTGGGCTGTATGGCAGCTTGAATCCCTGGACGAGCGGGAGCTGTTAAAGCTTGGTTTTGTTTACATTTGGGAAGCCAGTGAGGGATCACGCATTTAGTTAGTAAAGCAAACCTGCAAAACTTAAAGGTAACCTTAAGCATTATATTTAACTCCAAAAAATCTTTAGCAGTTACCTGTGGGCATACTGGGAAGCTTGTAAGTATGAATTTGTGTGCTGCAGTGATTACGAAGCAGGTCATCAGTGAAAAAGAGCATATGTGCTCAGCAGAGCTTCCTTGGGTCAATAAGGTCAACACGTACACACAGTGAGAGATAGGTGGGAGCGGATGCAGACCCCCACAGTGCTGCCAGTCTGCCAGAAACCTGGTGCCAGGTGTCTGAGTTTTATGGCCTCAGCATGAAAGCAGCAATTACTCCGCCTGTCTCTTCCGATTTGATACCTGAGCAGCGCAACGCATGGAGGAAGAGAGAGGACGGACAAATGTATTATCGAGTAAATCTTTTTATACCAAAGTACAGTCTATTGTGTTGAAAGACATTTGAATGGATTATTTGAAAATCTGAATTATGGATGGTTAAAGACAAAGGAGATGTTCAGCACATGTTCAGTAGTTATTCATAGGTTACAGAATCAGGATAGAGAAGAGAAGGTGCCCCACTTCAGCCACACTAAGGGAATCAGATCAGAGTGTGACCAGTTCATTTGGTTTGAGACCAGCCACCTGATACCCGACACATGTGCACTTCTCCTCAAAGAGAAATAAACATGGATTAACTGTGATGCTTAAACACTGTATTTGGTTTCTCTAAATTTGAGAAAAGCAGCTCTTTTACTGTGCAGTGACACTCTTCTGGCATGTTTAAATTTCTAGAAACAGTGTCACAATGTTGTTTTTCTGCATAGCAAAGTGTTCCATTTTGTATTTGTGGAGCTGCTTTATACTATCAGAAATGCAAATGTGGAAGGGAAACTGAGAGGGTGTCAACACATCACGGGGCACAAACAGGCAGCACATGAAGGCAGAGAGAAAACAATCTGTCTGCTTTATGTTAATATTGGAGGAACTTGTCATTCATGATGTGAAACAAAATACAACCAACTATCTCTAGGTGCTCAACCTCATTTTATTTATGAGAATGCGTGCGACTTTATATGAGTGTAAGTTAGACTAGAAGCTGGCACTTTGGTGTTTAGTTTTAGTGAGGGAGAGAAAGCCTGGAGTCTCTCTTTCCTTCTCTCTTGTTAATGTAAACAATTATAGATGCTGATTATTCCTCTTGATTGTTTAGGTAATTGTCACTTTAGACAACTCCCTTGTCAAACATGATCACTTAACGTACATGCACTGAAACGTTAATGTAGTAATGCCTGCACACATAAAACTTGGTCAATAGAGGTATGTATGTGAACCATTTTAAAAGAATATGTGGGAAAAGTAATCACACAAGAGTTTATGGTTGTATTTTGGGATTTGTTTAAAAAAGCTGATTTTTAATCCTCATTGCTCATGAAATCATATGTGCTTGTGAAATTTGCCTCTGCACCAGTCGTCTTTACAGTTGTCTCAAGGAGTTGGTGTCAGGAAAATGATAAATGAAAGCAAAAGCTTATAAATATGGCAATTCCTTTGGGGGCTCAGCCTGCCAGTCCAACCCAGTCAGTCTCTGTTTGTCTTAGTTTGACCAAACTTGGACGAGTGCAACGTGCACACAGTACAGCCACAGCTCTGGCTCTTATATTCACTTCACTTGGGTATGACTGCTTCCCATGGGCTTTTATCGTAAGTAGTGAGTAATTTACAGTGAAGAGCACACACTCCATGTTTATTAAGCCTGTTGTGTAATGGGCTCACAGCCAAAGCTGCCAGCTGTGCCCACCCTGCACATTCGTTCAAGAGGATCACTGATACCAAGCTGGTATGCAGATAATCTACCAAGCACACAGAGAAAAACATGGTGAAAATCTTTGAGGAGACAGATACAAAACACATCAGGCAAGCAGAGCTAATATCAACCATGTCATCTTAGGTACTGACAAATACAGTGCATGTTGTACCAATATTTTGCATCACTCTATCTGCTGAAGTGTATGCCAATCAGACATTTGCGGTCATGGAATAGTCAAATTATAGGCTTGAGATTCCACTGCTGTAACAGGTTACTATCTTAACATGTAATGTTCACTCTTGGTGAATAGCACAATGGTTAAGTAGTTTTTTGACATGCATAGCCTCACTCTCACTTTTTTCAAGAAGAAGTAACTTTTCTCAAACTTATTCTTATTTTCAAACTGTGTCTAGCTGTGGAGGAGCTCATTAAAAGGTAGGAATGAATGTCTACTCGATGACAGGGCAACAAGACAAATTTGACAGATTCATTCTGCCCTGTTAGACACGTCAACTTAGCCCCTTAAATATATGTGGGGTGGCACTGTAGAAAACTGCCACTTGCCTCATTTGTTACCCTCTGGAAGGAAACCAAGTATGACTCCCTTATTGTCTCATATTCTCTGTTCAGCTTTTTTTAGTTTCACATCCTTACTGTGCTATTGAATCCACAACTTTTTTGCAAACAGATGACAAAAAATGTCGTATACTGTTATCTATGTTACAGGATTTTACATTTTACTTGCTTTCTGTCTTTTTTAGGCTTATAGCTCAAGGTGAAGCAGTGACCAGATGAGCCTCTGCCTTGGCTTCTGCATATAACTTTCTACTGGACAAGAAATCACTGCTACACCACTACAACATCTAGTTAACAGCGAAGAAGACTAATGCTCATGAACCTTTCCTTCAAACCTTTCTCCAGCACACTGCCTCTCGTTTAAGCTTTGTGTGAGCAGAGAGAGCAGACAACATGGCACTCAGCTTGCAGCCTTGGCCTCCTCTGCTCTGGGTGTGCATGGGAGTTTTTTTTTCCTCTCTGTCACCCATTTATGGCAAAGAATGTCCACGTTTGTGTGTATGTGAAATTCGCCCTTGGTTCACACCCCAATCGACCTACAAGGAAGCAACCACAGTGGACTGCAATGACTTGAGACTTGTGCACATTCCTACCAATTTGTCCACAGATACTCAGGTGTTGCTGCTCCAAAGTAATGCCATCTCTCACACCAGTGGAGAACTGGAGGCGCTGTTCAACTTGACAGAGTTGGACCTATCCCAGAACAACTTCAGCACTGTGGAAGCTGTGGGCCTCACAAGCATGAAACACTTGACCACCCTGCATCTAGAGGAGAACCAGATCAGCCAGCTACCAGACCACTGCCTGGGAAACCTCTCAAATCTCCAGGAACTCTATATCAACCACAACCAGATAAGTTCCATCTCCCCTCGGGCATTTGCGGGTCTGCACAACTTGCTGCGCCTTCATCTTAACTCGAACAGGCTCCATGTCATTGACAGCCGATGGTTTGAAGAAACACCTAACCTTGAGATCCTCATGATTGGGGAGAACCCAGTTATTGGCCTCCTAGACATGAACTTTAAACCCCTAGGAAGACTGAGGAGTCTGGTTCTGGCAGGCATGGACCTTACTGATGTTCCACCGAATGCATTTGTAGGTCTGGATAACCTTGAAAGCATCTCTTTCTATGACAACAAACTGGCGAGAATCCCTCAACTGGCCCTGCAAAAAGTTCCCAATCTGAAATTCTTGGATTTAAACAAAAATCCAGTTCACAAAATCCAGGAAGGAGATTTCCAGAACATGTTACATCTGAAGGAACTGGGTATCAACAACATGATGGAGTTGGTGTCAATTGACCACTACGCTCTGGACAACCTTCCAGAATTGACAAAGCTGGAGGCTACCAACAACCCTAAATTGTCTTATGTGCATAGGTTGGCGTTTAGGGACATGCCCTCTTTGGAAAGCTTGATGCTCAACAATAATGCCCTCAGTGCCCTTTACCAGCACACTGTGGAGGTGTTGCCTAATCTGCGGGAGATCAGTCTGCATAGCAACCCACTGCGCTGTGACTGCGTCATTCAGTGGATGAGTTCCAACAGGACCACAGTGCGCTTCATGGAGCCCCTGGCCATGGTGTGCAACTCCCCATCCGAACTCAAAGGCCAGCGAGTTCGGGGGCTGAGGCTGCTGGACTCCCCAGAGCAATGCCTTCCCCTCATATCCCACAACACCTTCCCTAATCACTTGGACCTCGAGTTGGGTATGAGTGTCAGTCTTGACTGCAGGGCCATGGCTGAGCCTGAGCCTGAGATCTATTGGGTGACTCCTCTTGGGACGAAAATCACAATAGACACTGTGTCAGAGCGCTACCACTTGAGCAGTGAAGGGACCCTGCAGCTGTCTCATGTTCAGGTGGAGGATTCTGGTCATTACACCTGTGTGGCCCAAAACACAGAAGGAGCTGACACACGGGTTGCCACCATCCGTGTCAATGGCACCCTGCTAGACAGTGCCCAGGTAATGAAAATCTATGTCAAGCAGACTGAGTCACACTCAATCCTGGTCTCCTGGAAGGTCAATTCTAATGTCATGTCCTCTAACCTCAAGTGGGCTTCAGCTACGATGAAGATTGACAACCCACACATCACCTACACAGCTCGTGTCCCTGTAGACGTTCATGAGTATAACCTCACACACCTTCAACCTGCCACTGAGTACGAGGTATGCCTCACGGTCTCCAACGTCCACCTGCAGACACACAAGTCCTGTGTTAATGTTACAACACGTGGTGCTACCTTTGCCCTGGACCTGTCAGACCAGCATCCAAGTGTCGCTGTGCTGGCTGTCATGGCAACTATGTTGGCCTTCCTTAGTCTTGCAACTGTGGGCGTCTACATGGCCCGCAGATGGAAGAGAAAAAACTACCACCACTCCCTGAAGAAATACATGCTGAAGACTTCTTCCATCCCCCTGAACGAACTTTACCCTCCACTCATCAACCTGTGGGAGGCTGATGGAGAGAAGGACAAAGACGGCAGCATGGATGGAAAGCCCTCGCCTGTTGACACCACACGTAGTTATTACATGTGGTGAGGATTTAGTAAAGAGGCCTGGCTGCCTCTCCAGCAGCACAAAAAGACACACTTTTGCCATTTTGGTGCAAAAATTGAATAAAGTTGCAAATGTTCTTTTGTATTCTCAGCTTTGCTAATAAGAGGCAGAGTGATCGAGGACAGGATTTTTATTAGTATAGCGTATCGCCTTTGTTTGATTCTTTCTATTTCTTAATTGTTTTGGACTCTCTAAGATGGCAGCTGTATTTAGCCTCCAGGTTGTCTTAGTTGCTATGCTCTTGTTTCTGTGGTGCATCTTTGACTCACTTACTTTTGGGTTAATAGTACAGCAGCAGGAGCCAAAGGACTTCATGCTTTATTAGTGGAAATCAGTGTTTCTCTGTTTTGTAAAACAGGTAAGCTGTTGTGCACAGATAGATAATGGAGTTTGTCAGAACTTCACTTAAAAGCTGACAGTGGGGTTTAGACTTGTTAAACTGTCTACTGAATGTTAGCAATTGTGCAGTAATGTTGTATCAACTATACCTTTGATCTTTCTGATTTAAACTGCGAGAGAATAGCATTTTAGTTTAATGATAAATGTAATGTTAATGCTAGGAATACAAATGTTTGTTTAAACTTTATTTTTACTAAGTTGCACTAGAAACCTTTTGACCCTCTTCCTGTTTACTCACTTATTTTGCTTGACTTTTACCTTACTTGCTTAGTTTATCATTTTCACATGCAACATGTATACTGATGTAGTTAAAATAAATAACTTTTGGTTCTTTTGCAGACATTTGGTATTTTTCAGTTCCTGTGCTAGTCATACATTTATCATATCCTTGCGGTTCTGACAGGAATATTTGCTCCCTGGCAATACGTGCTGTTGGCTTCATGTGGATTTTTAATAACGTCTTAGAAGAACTTAAGCCCATCTCAGTCCAGAACTGCCTGAATCAGCTTTCACAGTCACAGCTCTCACTGCCCTCAGCCATCCTTACAGACAGAGCTGTGTCAGCTTAACCTCTCAATATGGTTATGTACAAACTCATATATATACACACACACACAGACACACTAGATTCAGATAGACATCCAGATTTGAGCAGGTGCTGCCCTCTAGCGGATGCTACAACTACATATTAAACATGTTTAAGAAGGTTTTTACAATGGTCAATCATGATAAAACAGTCATAGTAAAGGAGGTTACTTATGTTTTGCATTAATTACCGGAACTAAAGTGCCTCATAGAAATTCAAAGCAACATTCTGTGTCACCTTATGACAAAAAATTTAATTTGTTAGTTTTTTAATCATTGTTATATCTAATTACAAAACTGAATGAGTAAAACAAATGGAATTGTTTAGAAAATATTCACATATTTCTCGTTGTTTGCAAAAATTACATTACAACAGTTTTAGAGCAATTAAAGTTCACACAGACTTTCTGTCTGCATTTCAGATAATGACAACCTACAAAGTCTTTTCTTACAAGATGACACTGATCTTTGCCAGTAAAGGGCAAGCAGAAACAATATCTTCAGTTATTCAGCGCTCTCAGCAACAGTCTCTTCATTTCTTATCAATACAAATCTGAAAAAACAAGTTGTAAAATGTCACATTTCTGAAGAATTCTGCTGGAAGGTAAGACATTCTCAGCTCCAAACTGTTCAAGACCGTGTGTCTTGTTTTAACCCCGTCTTCAGATGCACGTTAATGAGATGACACATCATAAAGCCTCCATCAATTTCCACTCATTGGTTTACTCTACATCCAACGCCGGGGGTTTAAGAGCAGCTGTAGGACTTGACCCTGTGCTTAAGATAAGCAGGTCAGGTCATCGTTGCTCTTGCGAGACACAGCGAAAACCAAGATTAGAGGATGAGCTGTCTGGAGTGTTCTGGCTTCGGGCTGCGCATCTGTATCGGTAGCAGTAAGACTGGAGGAAGGGGAAAGGAGAGAGACAAACTGTCAATGAATTCATATTCTCAGCACTGGAACCTGCTTTGTTACAGCGTATTAAAAATAACTACATAAACCACAGAGAAAATTACAAAGACCTCTATAGTTAGTTAGTTAATGATTTTAAGAAGAGATTGTTTTGTGTTCATCCTGCACCAAGCTTGGTTCTGCACATTCATCAAGCGTGTTTGACCGTTGTCCTCTTCAACCTCACGTGGTTTATTAACATGAAACAAACAGACCTCTGTGCTTAAGACTTATTTCGCATTCACTTAGTCACATTCCCATGGCAACCAATGTTGTTGGCAAGAAAAATAAAACAGTCACCAGTGGGCAGCTTAAACGGTGTTGCAGATAAAGCAAATGTACCATATGTGCTGGTATGAGTTGTCATCTTTACAAGCTTTTTTTTTTTTTTTTACATCCAGAACAAGCTGAGCCACTGAACAAATGTCCAGGCCCCTGTGCATGATCGAGCAAAGAAAGCATTTTAGCCTGACACAGCAGGAGGAATACACAAAATAGGTGAAAGGCTGCAATTTCCATTAGTAATCATCAGTTGGAGAGTTATAGTGAACTCCTGTTCTCCCTTTAGAAATGCTGATGTCTGAGCTGTTGTTGTTAGATTCAATACTTGCCTCAAGACAAGTTTGAATCAGTAGCAAGCATAATTTTGTTTTCACTGATGCCCTCACAGCATGTGAGCTGTCAAAGCAGTACAGATATCTCAGCAGATATTCAGACCGGTGTTTCTAAGTTCATGTTTGATAATCAAGATGTTGAATCTGATCCATGATTAGCACAAAAGCGTTGGGGTGGCTCCATTACCTTGTGGCACATGTATGACCCTCCTTTCTTCACCTTGTCTGTGCCTGATGGAGGGCCTGTCTGAGAGGGACAAAAATGATCACATATCAGAGCAATAACTAAACCTGTAAAACACAAAAGCTTAGAGGTAATATGCACTTACTGGATTCTGTTGCTTTTCTGTGGTGTGATGCACAGTCCACCAGTCTGAGGTCCATTCCCACGCATTCCCCACCATGTCATACAGACCAAACGCATTGGGAGGAAAGGATCCAACCTGCAGGTATGCGTGGAGAATAATGCCACATTAACGCATCTTCTGATTAAGACTTTTATTAGCACATCCTACTTGTTTCTTTGTTCCACCTGGATATACAGGTAGTCCTGTCTGTTTTTCTCAGTTGCTTTTTTCCTGTTGCCCAACATGCCAAATGAAATGACTTTTGTGTTATTATAATTGGAAAAGTATAAACATTCCAGTATTTTCAGCTTGTGCGAACACAAAGAAGCCTTTTCCTTAAGAAGTTCACTCCTTTTAAGAATCCGAAGTGCATACATTCATGAATATATATTATATATAATCTGTGACTTTAAAGCTGTCCCTTTAGAAAAAGACATTAGATAATATTATCTACTGGTTATTCAATGGATCTCTGGAAGATGAGAGCTACTGGTGTGACTTTATTAACTTCTGAAATGAAAATCTTATCTCCAGCACCTTTCATTTCCTGTAATGTCTATAGGCAGTGGCTCAAATATAAATCTGTTTTCAGTTTTGAGACAATGCCTCATGAGCATAGCCTCTCCGACCTGAAATAAGATGTGCCATTAACACTCCCACAACTATGGCATCTTGGCATCTCTCCCTCTCTAACTTACCGGTGATGTTTTGATGTATCCATCCTCTGCAGAGTTATGGTTGGGGAAATCCCCCTGCCAGAGGTTGGCGTAGTGTTGTCCTTTCGGGTTCAACTTGTTACCCCAGGGGTAAAGCCTACATTGCAGACGCAGTATACCAGGAAATAAAAAATGGGACATATTGGCTGAAGGCCACGGCACACACAAAAGAGTGCTTGCATTTTTTTATAGTTATGTAATAAGTATATATCAAACCTGTTTTTAAGACCGCCCCTGCAGGCGTACTCCCATTCTGCCTCTGTAGGAAGTCTCTTGTGGTACCAGGAACAGAAGGCGACAGCATCCGCCCAGGACACATGAAGAACAGGATGGTCCAGCCTACAAAAAGAAAAGCTTTGTGGTTAATTACAGTTAACCAGTTTGCTTTTTCCATGAGCTATAACTATATAAGTAAAGTAAAATACAGGTGAAACATGCTTATGATATTTAATATTTAACAGACAGGTTAAGATTTTAGGTCAATTATCCCATGCCCATAAGTTCATTGAAACAGCTTTTGGTCATTTCCTACCCTCCATACTGATGTCTTCTTTCTGTGATTACAATGTTATAAAGTTATGGTGCATAAAATCCACAGTATTTGCTCTGGACAAAAATGCATTTTTGAAGTTTGAAGAGCACACAAGGCTCCAGCAGTCTAAATTAATCTCAGTGCCAAATTCCTTCTTTGTGTTTCCTGTAGTGCTTCCTCGAAGAGCTGGTGTGGAACGGAGTACTAAGAAAAGACCATAATTTCAGAAGAACCCAGCTGATTTGTTTCAGACTGCTAAAGCCTCACATTAGCTTTATTACCCATCACTTGCATTGGAATCACATTCACAGCCAGTGAGCTTCCCTTTATTACCAAAAGACTGTTCAAAAATATTTTGTGGTTTCAAGCATATGCACAGTGTCTTTCTACCTGTCCATGATGTTGGAGTCAGGACCATCAGGATGCCTCCAGTTGGCCCCTTTAACTGGGAGCCACCAGGGGGCAGCGGCAACCTGATAACAAAGAAATGGTAACAATGGCTACTGATGGGTATTATGCCTCCTTCAAACTCTAAATGTATTTTTTTTTTCTTCTCTCACAGAGACTTCAGTATTGCAATGGCTCAAGTTTTCCAGTAGTTCCATACTAACGGGTACAAAGCCCCTTCCCAGTCACATGATCAGGCTGCACATGACAGCTGAGATGAAGCGGTAAATTCCCTGCTGTCTGGTTTTCGTCTATGAGAGGCCTGCGGTGCTCGGGACTCTTACGACCAATCTGTGCACATTCTCAAGGCTTTAAAATAAAATAGCAGTGTCTTCATGTCTATCTGAAGCCAAAAATATGTGCAACTCGAGGCTGGTACTTTGAGGGTTTTCCAGAGGAAGGCTTAGTGCACATAAATACTGTACATTAAAATGTTATGGCATGAAGAAAATGACAAACAGACAAGATATAGATTTCTTGTTTTCTGAAAACAGCCTCACATGGCTCGTGTGCCATTTTATCACAAATGCCCTAATGAAAAACTGAATGTCCTTTACAGATATAGTTACATTCTGCAGTAGGCTGGAAGGATTTTGACAACTAAAAATAAATGTATAATTGTACATTTGTAATTTGTATTAAATGGAAAGACAGAAAACAGAAGCCAAAAAATTCAATGTGCACACATGTTTGAAGTCTTTCTACAGGAGTCCAAAAGGCTGTGATCAACAATCATGGTGCTGAAGATGTCTCACACAGGGGCAGCACGAGAGAACATTAGCTGTGTAGGTAAGTCGATGGTGAGGAATCATACTTACAGCTTGGGTAATTTGGTTTTTGACACTCTCACTCAAAAGTCCCTCGAATACAAATGAGTCTCCAAATTTCTCTGCCTAAAATGTATGAGGATAAAAACATTATGAGCTTTATGTTAACTTTGTAGCATTAGAACAACTGAGACAACATGAGATTCACACCTCAGTGATATATCCCGTGGCGTTTACGAAGCTCTGGAACTGCTGGTTAGTGACTTCCTGGATGTCCATGTAGAAGGAGTCAACATGTACCAGCCTCTGAGGGCCCTCGCCATCTGCAGGGATGCCTGGGTCATCTGTTCCCATCAGGAACTCTCCTCCAGAAATCAGCACCATCTGTAAGCAGGACATAAAGATTTTACAAGCAGACAAGCAAGCCTGTGGATCTTGTAAAAAGACTGAAAAATGTTGAAGAATTAAAAAAAAACAAAAAAACAAAAAACCATTTAAATGCAGCGTTAATGCAGAGATCAGCTTTTAGGCACATGACATGCTTTCCCTACATGGCGGCATCAGATGCACCTACAATAAACTGTGCAGGGCCTGTCAGACTGCTTCTCTTGGCAAACCCTGACTACGAGCGTGAATGTTTCTAACCAGAGCTAAAAAAATAACTAAGCGTCTTTCTTGGAACCAGATCACTGTAATCCAAACAATAGCCAACAAGGAAACAGACCTATGCCACTTGCACATTAGTATCAAACACAGCGCCACAAACATGTCGAGTCCTTGTCTGAAACTGTTTAAACAACTGCTGGGGAGTACCTAAATGAGGTCTCTTCAGTCTATTATATTCCCTAATTGCCCAGCTGAGAAGAGCTGAACAGTTTGTTTGCGGTGCAAAACTGCTGACTGCTGAGAGGGTTTCAGTGTGTTTGCTTGAGGGTTCTTCAGCAGGGTGAGTGCATACTACATCAGCATGCTGTCAGGCTGAATTTAAAATGTGAACTTGGATGCACTCAAACTCCATCATGTCAACGCTCTCAAATTTTCAGGAACTCAGATCATCCTTTTGTCAAAAGTTTGACTTAAACATGCACTTTTATCTTTCAGTTGAAGTTAAACTTGTAGTGAATAACATCTCAGGATTCCTTGATGGCCCAATGATTAAAAGAACCAATAGGGACTTTAGTTGCTGCTCTCTTCTTCCGCATGTCTCATGTCTTCACTGCCTGTCTCAGTCAAAGGAAAAGCCAGGACGGCAGAGACAGATTACCTGACTTGGCACTTCCTTCTCACCCCCCCGAGGCCCAGGCGGCTTCTCATTGGCGCCTCTCGAGTATTTGTCAGCTGGCTCTGCAGAAGCTGTCCTGTCCTCCTCAGGCTCCAGACCAGCGGCTCTCCTCAGGTTCTCACAGCCGCAGCCTGCTTCTCCCTGCGAGGCTGCGGGTTCCGACTGAGCCCCGCATGTTTCCTGAACACACGACACTTTGCTCACGCAACCCAAGACGAAAAACAAGGCAAAAGTGCGCATCATCTTTGCAGCAGACGGCCGCTCATGTTGTCGCATCTCTCACTTCCGTGAAGTCACGTGGTCAGTCAGCTGGCTTGCAGGGTAACAAAATGTAACTCTTTCATCCCCGAAGCGAAGATTTGTTGTTTATTTCTAACTGGAAATTACGATTAGAGCTTTTAAATACATCAGTTGTTGCTTTGACTTAGCATGAATAAAATCACTTTTTCGCAAATTTAAAGCAAGTATTCAAGCAAATCCATAAATATAGTGCCGCCTGACAGCTTACATCAGACCAAAGACTTTTTTTAAAAACTTTCAACATTAAAACGAAAGCCCCGCGCTGGGAGCAATGGTCGGACTTGGGTTTCCCTTGGTGATGGGCAGGGATCACATGGACATCATTTCCCAGCTATCAACGCTACGGCCGCTTGAGGAGAAGAAGAAGAAGGAGAAGAAGAAGAAGTGGCAGCGAGCCAGGCAGCCGAGGCAGCCAGTGTGTTGCCTGCCTCAGTGAGCACAGCCCCGGAGAACCGACAGGCGCGGAAAGGTGACAGAGCTGTCAAAAAACACAGACGGGATTATTACCGCCGCTGACTTGCTGGATCTCACCGTCGGCCCCGGTGGATAAGAGGAGAGCCACAGTCATGCTGCCTTAGCTGGTCCGGAGAAAGCTGAACAGCCGAGCTTTTCCCCAAACTAACCGAGGTAAAGTCAAGCGCACAACTTGTATACAGTTCACCATCCTCTCTTCCTATCGGAGGGAAAAAGATTTTAGGTCGACTCTCCTTAAATGGTTAACAAAATGCCCACAGCTCATGATCAGCGTTTCTGGTGTGTTTGTTTTTACTTAGTTACCAAAATAAATGAACCAACCAAACAGCGAGCGTGAGTCGGACAGTAATTCGGAACTTGCTGTGAATCAGTGTGATTGCGGATGCAGACTTAAAATGACAGCCTTCCATGGGATCTCAAGTTTCATCTGTGTTTCAGTGCTGAGACGGACGGGTCTGTGAGGAAGACTTTCTGCAGGATGGTAGCCGACCATTTCATCACTTATGTCGGTATTTTCAGCTTGCAAGAGGCGGCAGGCCGTCAAAGGCCACCGTTACCGCAGCTTGTGTTTTTGTGATTTCTTGAGCTAAGCGCTTCACAAACAGGCAGATAACCCGAGTGAAGCGGAGCTGCGGTGCTCACATTATCAGTTCCAACTGCGGCGATGACCTGTTGCAGGTGCACAAACCTTCCTGGTTGCTCGCAGCTCCTAATCATTAACTGTCCTGCAACACAAACAGGTTGCGGTAACAGAGAATTTTCCTGCAGCCTCTATGCAAATCCTCGCAGGCAGAGAGCAGTATCACAGTATCAGCATAGTGTCGACCTCTCAGGGAACCCTCACCTTTAACAATTGCACTGCCGCCTAACTGGGAGCTCTGCAGCTACATGTATCTGCAAATGCAAACGGATGGGATCTCATTAATTATGAGAATCAGTCAGGAACGCAGTGTGACCTTTAACGTGATTTATAGGCTTTGTTTTTTCCTCATTTTGAGCTCTCTCATTTGCTTTAGGTGCTCCCTGTGTGTGTGTGCCGAACATGTCGGATAAGATGTCCAGCTTCCTACACATTGGGGACATCTGCTCCCTGTACGCAGAGGGATCCACCAATGGATTCATCAGCACCCTGGGGTATGTCCATCTAAGTGGTCATGAACATTGTGTGGGCCCTGTTTCACACTCTGTTCTGCTGCAAGCTGAGCACATTTGGAAGGAAGGAAGTCGCACCAGACATGAGGACTGTTAACAGTTTTTTAGAAAGTTTGATTTGGCGACAAAACAACTTTTGGTGCCACCAGGCGGAACATTTCCTTCTGATTCTGTGTTTGTGCAAGTCACTTTCCACTGTCAGTAGCAGATTTGGATTAAGCAGTTAAAGGGAGATAAACAGAAGCGATTTTTGCAGTTTATCCCACAGAACAAAGCTGTGGAAACAGTGGGAAGCCTTTTGAAGTAGTGCTTTGGCTCCGGCTGACCCCACCAGCACTGATAGTACTGGCAGAAAGGGAAGTATCGGGGTGGCAAATGCACAGTTAATGATAAAGTGTGTGTGTGTGTGTGGCAGGAGTAGGTGTGGAGGGCAGAGTTAGAGGATACAAAATAACAATGAGATGCTGCTGAGCATAATAGTCATTGCTAATGGAAAACCTCTGTTTACAGGCCACTCCTTCACCCACACATCCGCAGCAATATTGTGTTGTTTTTCTCTCTTATTCTACCTCATATGCCAAATATGAGCAGTTCTGCTTTTCTAGAACAAAGGTGTGCAGTATACTGATCATGTGTCCTACCTGTGGTGATTGCACAACAGCCTAGAATATGGATATATTGCAAAGAACGTATCAGTGATTTATCACTGGTGCAGTAGTGATTAATTCTCATTGCACTTTCACCTTTAGTGTTCTGTTCTGAGAGGAAGTAAGAGAAAGTTCGCATTAATGTTTTGCTGGGAGAAACCACAAGATGATCACAGGTGCAGCATATTGTGTCTCGCATCAGATGTCCAGGACCTCCCCTCTCTGCTCATGAAAAATGGAATGACCTACAGCAAAGACTGAGTCACTATAGAGACATTGTAGCCTCTCTCGAGTTCCAGCACTTCCCACGTTTACACGCGCGCACACACACACACATACGAGTGCACATATTTTACAAAACTTTCATGACAGTTTTGGCCTGGAGCCACCATCTCCACGCACAGCCTCCAACTCAGCAGCCTTCTGCAGATCATCTGCCCTCAGAGGAGGAAACTTTAGTGAGAAGAGATGAGCAGCTGAGCAGCATTCCCAGCTCCTGTTTGGTAATTTGAGAGAAGCCCCTGTGAGCAGATTAAAGGTTAAAAATGTTAGAAATGCTGCTTTGTACAGTTCGGCGGGTCCTATTTGTTCAAAGGTGTAACTATTAAACTCATGTCAATGAATGACCAGTCTGACTGGGGTTATTTTTTATGTGTATGAGACCACATGCATTTTCTGCATAATTTCTCCTCAACACTCTCAGATATTTTCTCACTTTTAACCTAATTCTTCCTCCTTGTTCCTTGAGGTGTAGTGACTGGACGGGTGGACAGGTCTGTTTGTATAACTGTAGACATTCCTCGGGAAAAGGCCTGAAATGGATGTGGGATTTGGCCCGTGTCCAGATAAATGTTATTCTAAGCTAGTAAAAGCTAAATTTGTCACCAGAAATTCCTGCCTGCCCGTTCGTCATCTAATCCACAATTATTTCATTATGATGTGGAGTGGGGGGAAACAACAGTGGAGTTTCGTACATGCAGAAGCTTTTGTTGGGAATGCTTTGTTTCGCCCACTACTATGTTTAACACACACCCGAACCAGTTTACACACAAAACCACAGAGATTAAAGAGATGTGGTGGCATATGGCAGCTGAGATATCTGAGTGAAATAACAAACTCAATTCATCTGTCTCAATGTTTGTCACTGATGCTTTACTGCACTGCACTGCACAGTTGATTAATTTCATCTTCAAAACAGCAGTTATCATCAGTTTTGTATTAAGGAAAGAAAATATGCCAAATGTTTACTACTTTTAGTTTTTCAGATGATAAGACATTCATTCTGTTTGATCATTAATCAAAAAATTAATAAATTATGGCTTTTTTGCTAATTATTGTTCTACTGCTCTATAAAAACTGTAAAAATAAATATTTAATTATAATAATTTTAGGCATTTTGGCTGTAGAAGATCATTTGATTATCAAAATTGTTGCGTTATTTTAACCTGGCAGCTGACCATGTCGTTTGTGATTGCTTGTATTCAGTCATAGTATGATCTACTATACATAAAGCACCTGTAAAAATATTCACAATGTGCTGAACCAAAGATACAGGCATCCGATTAACAATGTCATTTTGTGTCTATATACACAGCTTGGTGGATGACCGCTGTGTCGTCCAGCCTGACGCGGGGGACCTCAACAACCCTCCAAAGAAGTTCAGAGGTAAGAGAGACGCAGAGATTCGACTCCCCTCGTCCCCCTGAGGCCTGACATCATCACACTAACTGCTGTCTGTTTATACTGTGGGTTCTGCAAGAGAGACACTGCTGAATGTGTTATGCTGTGTTTCTTTGGTGACAGCCACAATATCTCTGCCCACTGGACTTCAAACAGTGCTGCCTTTGACAAATGTTAATTTTGTGTGTGTGCGTGCTTGTGTATTCATGCACGGCTCTGTGCGCTTGCTCGCACACCTCGTCCGTGGAGGCAGCAGGCAGCTGGAGAGAATCAGCTCTGATGCTTATTTGCTGGAAAACAACTCACTTGAAAAGCTTTCCGAGTGAAAGGCCTTGAGATGCGTCTTTGGGTGAACCCCGCTATTATTAGCTCTCATACAGGAAGTAGAACTCATGACCCTCAGTTCTCAGGCTGGAGGTTTATATCTCTGGGGAGAGGCCCAGGCTGACACTGTGCAGAGAATATGAGTGTACAGACGGCTTGTGTAGTGCATCTTGTAGGTTCTTGTACAGTGTATAAAAAGAGCACTTTTCTTCAGTCACTGCTGATTAAATGTTTGACTGAGAAATGCAGCATAATTGAAATGTTGGTGGTTAAGTTATGTCTGATAGGAAAACCTGTTTGTTATGTTTGTTTTTTTTTTACCTTTTTACATTGCTTTGCAGCTTTTCATTGCAATTAAAGCTCTTTTTTTAATTGCATCAAATCTGTTGACCTATGCAATGTTAAGCAACTTGATTTGAGAGAGAGAGCATTCCACATAGACAAGCTCACAACTGGCATTTAGGATGCTATCTGCTGTCTCGAGTGTGAAGAAGATTGCACTGTATTTAGAAAGTAGAAAGCTTTGATGTGAGGCCCGTCTCTGCAGCTGATATCTAGTATCCCATGACAGGTTATCTCCCCTAAGAGACAATCGCTGTCACCATGATGAACGTGACTGCAGACTGATACCTACGCGCCTGCAGCAACATGAAAAACGAGTCTCCAGCTCTTCCCCTCTTCGCCGCTTTGTGTGTTCCAACAGTGCTAAAGTTTATTCTATAAAGAGTGGAATTATTGGCAAAAAAAACCACATCTGTTGATTCCCATTTAAAGCTATGATGAACAGTCCTCCAAGCGTACACATCTGTTCATCTTGTACAGTATTTGTAGCATCCTTAGTCATTCAGCTGGATACCGATGGCATATGTTCATTATTCATGTGTAAATCATTCACTATCCAAACTCTAGTAGATTTAATTCTAATCTTTTGTACGACTATTTTTGGCAGCACACATAAGATTGTAGTGAGAGAGAGCTGCCTATTGGCTCAGTTATACAGGAAGACTTTCACTAATCACTTTGCCTAATTAAATCTTCCATCCTCCCACTTGGTTTTCCTTTCACACACAACTCATCACAAGCTACACGGCACACTCGAGGAAAAAGTCCTCTTCTAAGTCTGACTCACTGCAGGACTCAAAATGTGTATTTCAAATTCGAAATGATTGCAGGATATTGCAGTTATGTCTTAGAATTTTTATTTATTTATTTATTTTAATTTAATTGAAAAATAAATGATATGTTTACAGAAACACACACACACACATGTATAGAGGAAATAAAATTGTCGCTAAAGATATACAATTGAGATTTTTTTTGTTTTCAAACTGTATATGTGTCTCTATAACACACTGGAACATAAGCTATCAGTGCTGTTTAAGTGGTGTTAATAACGTCACCACATCAGCTGCTCTTGACCAGAAGAGGCCTTCATGTCACTGTGAGAGGCATCTGGATGTCTACCAGAAGGCAGAAAGAGATGAAGACGGGTACTGTAGGATCATATGGAAACAACTTGAAGTGCTTTGAATCCTTCTGGGGACTAAAATTCAGAATAGAAGCCAGACTGTGTTGCTTCCATTTTTTGATCTTTTCTTTTGGTTTGTTTTTAAATCTGTTTCTCTCTAGACACCTAACGTCATAAAGTGCAACACTAAATTGCTGGAGTAAATCTTCAAAGTGGCACCGATTGTACAGACATTGCTCCCTTTTGCATAAAAAACAGGCTGCATGCTTTCATAAGAATATATGTAGCTAGAAACTTAAATGAGTTTGGTGTTTCTGCTAAGCGATGCCCTGGAAATTAATGTCACAAGTATTAGCAAGAGGACATTTTGTATAACTGAATGTGTCTCGGGTGGCACAGCGGTGCGGTGGTAAGCTCTGTCGCCTCATAGCAAGAGGGTTCCAGGTTCAAATCCCGGTCTTGGGTCCGTTCTGTGCAGAGTTTCTCTCTGTGCCTGTGTGGTGTTTTCCCACAAAAACATGCACATTACTGTAGGTTAACCGGCTGCTGTACATAGCCCATAGGAGTGAGTGTGTGTGCGGTTGTCTGTCGTTGTGTGTTGGCCCTGTGATACCCTGCCTCTCACCCGTACACAGCAGGCTCCAGCCCCCCTGTGAGCCTGACGGATAAGAAGTATAGAAAAAGGATGGATGGATGGTTGTGTCTCATACAGTAGACATTATGACTCGTCAAACACAGGAATAATTAGATTTGCAGATTTGCGATGGTGGAAGTTGGCAGATGTTTCATGGTCCTGGTGTTGTGCATGTTGTCTCACTGTCACAGTGTCATGGCTTACTGGGGCACACCTGCTGTTGTTAAAACATATATGCCACTGGACAGATTTGATGTCTTTCATGATCTTTCTGGAGCTGTCTCAGCACTATTTGCAGGTTATCTTGATTTTGTTTCTAGCTGTGAGCAGCACCTTTATTACCTTCGTTCATTGCATTGTGGGCCAAACTTCAAAATCAAGCCTTTTGAATTTACATACTGGCTTCTCTGAATATGTGATTAACTTAGTTACAGTGTGAACACAGTCAAACTAAACATCTGCTTGAAGTCACTATGTAGCATGGAATAGGACAGATAAAATGTGGGGGGGGGGGGAAAAAATCTCTTTTAGTGTTGATGCCAGGAAAGACTAGCTAATGTAGCTCATTAGTTAGTCTTTCCGCATCATAACAATAATAACTATTTCAAATTATGATTTAGCATGATGTTTGTTTTTTGTTATGCAGATTCTGTTAGGGATTTACAATGATTTGTTTACGACTTATTGTTATTGTTCTGGTATTTTTCATCACTTGTCAAGTGATTGTGCTTTGAGAACCTTCATTTATGTGAGTCCTCTGAGCAGCTCCTGAAACCAGTTGGATATTTCCCCCCATAAACTTGAACTTTGGATAGATAACCCTCAAGAACAGCGAAATATTATTAACACCAAACGTGAAACAGGTTTTTCCTTGTTTAAACATCCATAAACACAGCCTGGCTGAAGTCTGCTTATGTGTATTTTTTTTTCTTTGGGATCTTCTAATTTGAGTCCTCTGGGTGTCTTCTGGCAGAGCAAACACTCTTCAGTTCCTCCTCTTCAAGGAGGCTCCTCAGCTGTTTGAGAAGAACACAGTTGTGCAGAGGTAATCCTCCTCAGCAACACTATAAGGGCACGAGGCCAGAGTAGCCTTGGCCACATGAGGGACCTTATTGCTGCAGTATGCCTAACATTTCCTCCTAATGTAAACACAATCACACTCTCACTGATGTAGTCTGCCTACATATGCTGAGACAACAGAGGCACAATAGCCTTCCTTTGTGTTTCACTCAGACTGTATTTGAAATACCATAACACACATGCATACACACACCTACGCTCACTCAGATAGTGCACAGAAGTCAGCAGAGCACACTGAGCAGCAGTCAGCACATCCAAAGCGGAGAAAACATTGCTGTAACAGTGCTTTGGGATAGTTGTTTTTAAATTATCCTCCTTTGTGTTATCTGTGATTCATATGTCACCACTCAGTTGTTTGAATGCAGGACAAACCGTTGGCAGCAGCTAATTCTGAATTGTTAAAAATGTCATCCGCTTCTAATTTCTCTTTATTGAATCATCAGTCATCGACCTCACTTTCTATTTGTGGTCAGCAGGCTGTTCAGTTGTGGTTGTCAAATGTTTAAAGCAATTTTTCTTTTACTAAAAGCTGAAAATTGACAGCACATATCAGGGGTGCGGGGGGTAAACATTGGTTCTGTATGAGTGTACAGCATCATAGTTGTTGCTAGTTGACTGTATAAGGGTAAAGGGGCTGATAAGGGCTCAGACATCTGAAACAGAACACAGAAGAAGAAGGCATCTAAGGATCTCCTGACTTTTTTTGCTTGTTTGTTACCAGCCTGACATTTTGATTGCTAAACCAGGAGCATGTGGAGGCAATTAAAGTGTCTCATTGGTCCTGGCTTTACATGTTTCCAACTCTGGGGTTGTTTCTTTTTTGGCTTTTTCTCATATCTCATAACTTAATTTCCACTAAACCTCATTGACCTCATCAAACTTAACTCCTTGCCACCATGTATCTGTTGTCAGCCCAAACCACTGTTGCTGTCAGAGACACACTGCAGACTAGTTGGGTGGTTTGTCTGAGATAAACACCAGAAGCAGTTCTGCCTTAAGTCCCTTCCTCTCCTAATAACCTCATATATAGCTTTCCTGGTTATTGAGAGAGGAGAGGTCTTACAGGAAATGGTCAAGGGAAGCTGTTGTCAGTGGAATCATTTATTGTCTCAGATGCACTACAAGTGAGTAGTTGCTTCCTCTACAGTATCTCCAACAGGATAAGAACCTTGGAGCGAATAGCAGTTTATACAAGCTACATCACTGAGGATATTGTTGATCTAACACAGAATAGATGAAGTATTATGAACTGTGTGTGTCTCTGGGTCCTTTGCCAGACTGATGTTGTCCAATTACTGCAGTGAAGAGCAGCTGAGATTTCTTACAGAAGTACACGCAGGCCTCCCTGCTTGTTTTTGAACACTGATGACTTCTTTGTAATGTGGACATGTTGTGGTTTTCATCTCACATGCCGCTCTATAGCTGCTTTAATGACGGGATGAGAATGTGAGCAGCCTGTGCTTGTTCTGCACTTAACAAGCCGTGGCCGTTTACATTGCGTTATGCAGTACTGTGTAGATCTGACTGTAGATCTGACTGAAAGCTGTCATATGCGTGTATTGTTAAAAAAATAAAACCTCCTCAGAAATAAGTCATCACGGTTGTCTCATCATCTTCTCAGGGGTTTTATGGTTGCCACGGCTACAAGCATCTTGCTCTTGACCCTCTTAAATCTGGTGAAGTTGGTCAGCAAGTGCAGAACTTTTTATTAGTTTTTTGTTGAATTTTGCCTGTCCACAGACCTGGTGTTAGTGATCTCCCCAAGTCTTCTGTGGTCCTCGTGTCAGACCACATCAGAGCAGCACTGTATCATCGGAAGTATCATGGAAGTACATACAGTATTGCATGTACTGATATACCAGCACTGCACCAAAGTCCAATTAATCATTTAAAGCTCCATTCCAGACATGTTTTAAGGCATGCAAAAATATGTTGTGTGTTATGTTTTTCACAAAAAAAGCTCCCTTAAAAATCTTTAACATACATAGATATCAACCTCTTCACCCTCAGTGAAAAATTCAGAATATATGAACATGCCAGTATTGTTAATTGCAAAGTTGTGACTGCTGGACAAATCTGTATCCTGCCTCACTGAGAAGCCAGTGTTGAAGGCCGAAGGCTTCAAATTTTTGCAGCACATTCGTCCAAGTAACTTATTATCCAAGACTGGCTTCAAAACTAATTGCGATGTCAAACGCTCCTTCTGCAGATGAGTGTGAATGCAATCTTCTGTTGTCAAAATCTGTACATTTATCATTGTGCTCAGTGAAGGTCAAATATTCAAGTGAAGTAACAGCAAAACACATTTCTGAGTGAAGGGGACCTTTAAAGGTAAAACATATCTTTACACGGCACATAAAACAAAAATATGACTTCTGTGTAATCCTTAAATATCTGCCAATGATCTATTGCAAATAAAGTTGCAAAAAAAAAAACAACACAATAAATACTGGAATGTAATGTCGCACTTTGTGCAAGATTAATCGGTTGGATTTCCCCTTATGCTCCCATGTATAATCCGAACACAAATAATGCTTCCTTACAAATATGGGTTATTACATTTAATTCTGATGGAAAATAGTTGGGTGGTACTTGACAACCGTCAGAAAAATGAAATCATTGCCATGTTGTGTTGCTCACTGAGACGTTCACACTTGTCATGTATTTAAGTAGCACTAAGCTCATGTAATTTTGACTTTTCCCTTAAAACTAAAGGGTGAAAACCTTCTTCAGGCCTGACCCAGCTATTCTCTGCTCAACAGTGTGACATTATGAAAGCTAGTGACCACTAATGGATCGAAGTCCTGCCTAGTCATGCACGACCTACGGTACATCGCTTTGAGTACATGTGGGTCTTAAACACAGTCATAGACATATGATAGTCATATCTCTAGCTGCTGTAAAAGATTTGGGACTTAAGTCTCTAAAAAATTAGGAGCTGAGGCTTGACTTCCTACAAAGTTTACCTGAAGCAAAATACTTTCAAGTTTTAGGTTTGACACCAAAACCACAAGCAATCAGGATTGCATCAGCGGTAACCTGAATGTTAGCCACTCTGTTCTCTCCAGTGCTTCAGATATGGATGTTGCTGCAGATAAGCTGCAAACTCTAAAACATGGATGCTTCACACACACCTTCAACCTGGCAGCACAGAAAATCTAAACAATCAGCACAGGTTGGTAAACACCCAAGCTTAGCTTTCAATTCAGTATCTGACTAAATGTGAAATAGGGTCACAATTTGCTTTTCTGGACTTGAGAAAGGACTTGAAATACTGCAAAAATACGCAGCTTGGGTGGAAAAATGTTCTAATTCAGTGTCATTTCAATAGTAGGCATTCAGAGACCTGAGAGGCTTCCAATGTCACAAGGACTTGCCCTCAAGGACTTGACACTCACTTGACTTGAGACTCCATTTGGCCGCACCCCAAAAACAGACAGCAGTAGTAATGTTTACGGTTTTATCATTCTTACCTCAGTCCTACACGCTTTGAGGTTAGCGTCTGTCAGCGCACGCAGCTCGTATGAAAGACAACATCGTATATGAGCTCAAATAGACATCTTTATTTATGGGGTGGGTGTAGTAAAAGGTTGTTTTAAGTTGGAAGAATGTTAATGAATGATCTTCAGCTGTCTGGACCAGTCGCACCACTTCTCCTTCTCGCCGCTTAGCACGGCCAGAATTCCCTTCGCAGATTTTAGTATTACTGAGCTGAAATGTTTTCTCTCCCAGGTGACTGTGATTAAAGGCAGACCTTCTGTCACACACACACACACACACACACACACACGCACACACACACACTGCACTCATATTACAGCTCTGATTGTGTTTGTGATAAAATGCCAGTATCAAATTATAGCGCAGCTCACTCGTTAGACAGGAGCTTCCAGTGTGTGTGTGTTCATTTTAAGTTGGCTTTCACACTTGCTAGTTTACTGTTTGATCTACTTGTGTGAACACATGTGGGACACAAATGAGTACACACTTATTCTCTCTGAAGCAGTAAATAGCTCCAGATCTTCTCCTTCTTACCCTCTCTGTGCTCTCCCTCGCACATTCTTTTACTCTCTTCCTCATTTCTCTTTCACTTCCTTTTCTTTGCTATTCTGACTGTATTTTAGGTCAAACTAAAATACACCGTATCTGATGCGGGGGTGTGGCGGGAGGGGGACCCGAGGCAGACGAAGATTTGCAAAAGATAGAGACCATTAGCTCTGAGGCGGAGAGAGTGGTGTGTGAAGTGGTTTTGGAATTCAGAAAGGAGAAGGAGGGTTGATAGAAAATTGAGAGGGGAAGATAGGGAGTCCCCACCCTCCTCTCTCTCTCTCTCTCTCTCTCTCTGTCATTCCAGTCTCCATCTCTTGGCTGGCCTTATTTGGTCATGTTACTGTGGCTAAAGCAGGAGGGGAGAGAGAAAATGGAAGAAGGATGGATAGATTGTTCTCCCCCCCTCCACCCCCCCTCTTTTCGCCCTCTCAGAAAAGAGAGCTTTGGTTTGATCTGAGGTGAAGTCAGAGAAAGGCCACAGCCCAGACGGAGGAGTCACTGATGGGCAGACGTTTTAACTCTGCTGGGAAAATTTTAATAGTAGTTAATGTGCTCTGTAAACTGCTAAAATAAACTTTCAGCCAGCGTAAAAGTCCCTGTGTGGCTTCAGTTGCAGCCATTGTGCAGCTTGTTACAGAAGAGGAACTCTGTCGGGCTAAAACTGTGTCCACATGCAAATCCGGAGACCGTGGGACTGGTTTCTCCACAGAGTCTATGAAAATGAGCAGAACAATCAGAGTCTGCAGACGACAGCGTCACCTCGTCCTTTCTGTCGTTATGAACCCGCACTGACCACGATTTACTCCTAAGTCACATCATAACACACACGCATACACATACATAAAGGTTATTATGTGCTGTCACTTAACCCTAATCCAACCACAGGATGTAACCACATGTTGCTATGCTTGTATAACATGGGCAAGCACACACTCTCACACACTCACACACACACACTCACACACTCTCTTTCCTGTCCCTCGTTTCTCCTCCCTGAAACAAAGCCCTTTGATCTCCATGATGGAGAATAGTGAATATGAGAGGAGTGTGTGCTTTTATTGTTTGGTTATTAGCTCTCTGCATACATGGACTCACACCTGTCATGTATTTTTTATTTTTTGATGTAAATTCTGCTTTTGGTGAACATCTTGTATCTTCTTGCTTTAGCAACCGAGGCCTTGAGTGTCTGTTGGTTTATGCTAAGCTGTCGCTGTGACCTGTGTCCCACACTGTAGCGCCCGCCTTTCCAGGTTTCACTCAGGTTGCATCAACACATTTCTCTTTTCTGTGTTCTTTTCTTTTGAACCCGTGTACTGCTCTCAGTTATAAACACTGCGGTTAGCCTCCATTCGGTGTTTGTGTCTGTGCGCTTGTCTGAACTTATTCTCTCTGTGCTCATCTCATCTGGTCTATGCGTCTTTGTCTCTGTATTTATTTCTGTCTGTGTCTCTCTGTCCAGACTGTCTGTTCAGACTGTGTCCCATGAACCGCTATTCGGCCCAGAAGCAGTTCTGGAAAGCGGCGAAACCTGGAGGGAACACGGACACGGTCCTCCTCAACAAGCTCCACGTAAGCCAAGTGACGACACGTTCGGCTCACAGACGGTACACTGCACACAGGCCTGTCCTCACAGCCTCACAAGATAAAGAGGAGAAAGGAAAGAGTTACATAAGACTAATGGTGGATTTGTTTGAGACTGAATGCGCAGCTACACTGTGAATCTATGGAAAAGATAGTCCTTTTATAGACATTTCCGAAGAAATTCACTCCTGCCGTCGTACCTTTCTCTTTACTCCCATTCTGCTGCTTTACAATACCATTTAAAGCAATCTGCTATCTGGCCTCTGGAAGATTGAAATCTCTCCTGCATTTCCATGGATATGTGAGCCAGAGTTTTCAGTTAAATCCCCTGTGATGAAGCTTTTTGGCGAAGAACTTTGTTACTACTATGCTTTGTTCAACAGCTAACTAAACACATTTCCTGTGACCACGGAAGTGTGTCAAATTAGTATCAGTGAACAATGTTGCAGTTAGGAGGTGTGAGATTTACGGTCTTAATTTTTGACCACACTTTTCTTTTTTTTTTTTTCATCCCATTCTTGCCTTCAGCATGCGGCTGACTTGGAGAAGAAGCAAAATGACTCTGAAAACAAAAAGCTGCTTGGAACAGTAATTCAGTACGGGAATGTCATTCAGGTTTGTTCCTTTGATGTACTCTAACACAACCACACATAAGAACAAAGTACTTCTAGTCTCATGGTGTCAGTTATCCTAAAACTTGCACTTACCTACAAAGGATACATTTTATATTTTCAATTAAAGGAACATATTGTGCTTTAATGCAAACATGCATAACACTGTACCTAACCACCCTCTTCATGCATATAACGCAATATATTACATTATCCCTTCAATATTTATTTATTTTTGTACTATTTGTATTTTGTTTTAAATTCAGGGATTGATTTTTACTGTACCCCGCGACCCTGACGGATAAGCGGTATAGAAAATGGATGGATGGATGGATTTTTACTGTATATGGTCATTTTATGTCATTTAATAGTTTTATGTTTGTTTTTATGTAGATTTGTTCAGGTTTGTTGTCTTTGTTTGTAACTACATGCCTATTTCTATCTTGGTTAAAAATCCTTGGAACAGTGTGTGACTTTGAGGGGAACTTTAAACAGGAGTCATATTCCTTGTATGGGTACGCATACTTTGCCAATAAAGCAGATTCTGATCATGATTCTGGCTTAGTCATCATCTGCTTGGTATTTAGTCAGATAAACTTGGTTTGGAATTCCACAAAGTTTCAGTTGCCCCTACATGCCATCAATTGAAGTGATTTAATCTCACAAATTTTCCAACATCTCTTGTCTAACATTTGAAATGTGCATCAGCTTGAGCACATGTTGATCGAGTTCCTTAATATAACATATATATATATATGTTATATAATACAAGTGTACCTTAAAGTATAAACGGAGAATACTGTTGGCAGACTATTTGTGCATATTCATAATCATAAGGCACAAAATATGTAATCAGACACAATTCAGAATAGAATGGGCAGCTGTTATTGTAGTTATATAATAAATCAATGTAACTCTTCAGTAGATTTCTTCTTGTTGCATTAGTTTCTGAGCCACACCATTAGAGGCACTTACTCCTCACCGCAGATTTCTGAATGACCACTTGTCTGTATTGTCTTTCACTCTGTTCTTTTATGTGCTCAGCTTCTCCACCTGAAGAGCAACAAATACCTGACAGTGAACAAGCGCCTGCCTGCTTTGTTAGAGAAGAACGCCATGAGGGTGATGTTGGACACTGCTGGAAATGAAGGCTCCTGGTTCTACATCCAGCCCTTCTACAAACTACGCTCCATTGGGGACAGTGTGAGTGATCATATGCACACGTCTGTGGCCGCAGTGCATTGTGGGAATGTCATACTGATGTCACCAGACATTGTCACTCCTCTCATGTGTGCCAGATCAGTGGAAAGCCCAGTCAGACCATTCCTCATGCTCCACTCCAAACCATTCCGGTGCTTGTAGAGCTTTTGAATGTTTAATACTTGACAGTGTGGGTTCACTTCCCAAAACAAAGTCCAGACATCAGTACTTGTAAACTTTGACGTGCGCTGCCACTCGCTGTCCCGAAGCCATTCCGATGCGCATATTAAAAACCAAGGCCGTTATGAAAGCTCTCGTTGACTTTTTTCCACTTTTGGTTTGCCCAGATGCATACAGATGGAAACAGATCAGGGAACAAACTTCATGGTCCTTCGCTGTCCTTAAAAAATCAGCCCCTGCTACCCCAGTCCCTAGGGGCACTTCAATGCTTTCATCAGACACCTCTATTTATACTAAAAATATATTGTTTTGAAAGACTGGGTTTAGCTCCAAAAGAAAGTGTGCAGGAGTCTACTGGTTTTAGCCCAGTTGGTGCTGCAACATGGTGTGCGTGGTCCCCTTCGTCTGCTCCAGGAGAGGTTTTTGCACACAGTAGTAAATCAGTATAATTATGTTAAGATAAGAATAAAAGTCCAGACCTCAAAAGCACAGGTCATCTTCATAATCCTAAACCTCAGTCTGAGGTATCCATCTTACCACATCATGACTGGATGGACCAGTGCCAGCACCCAATTGGTGTTTACCTGATCGCAAAGCTCCTGTTGGCACCAGCTGGTCTTTCCCCGCAGCAGGAAGTTGTGGGCTGGTGCCCAAGGACAAAATGAACCACGGCATGGACTGAGCTTCACTGCTAAGCTCCTCTCAAAGTAGGTATGGCACGAGGCCTAAGAGGCAGCAGGTCTCGGAGGAAAAAAACAAAACATAACTGGAGTCACTCCACACCTGCTGAGAATAGACCGACGTGCAAATGATGCTGATGCTGTCTGACCCACACATACTGGATGCGCATGTAAGATTATGTTTCTGCAAGTGAGTTCACGGTATTGTGCTTCCATAGACTGCACATTGCTAAATGCAGTAAATTAATTGCAAATAAATTCTTTATTTAAGCAGAAATCAATGACATGAAATATCAGTTCTTGTTAACTGTGGGGCATAGACCCAGTGAACTCAGTATGTGCATTTTTTTTGGTGTATAAAAATAATCATGTATAAAATGTAAAGCATTTATAAAAATGAAAGACCATTAGAGTTTGTGTGGAATGAACAAAATATTGACCACAGACTGTGCAGAAATGGTTGCTGAGCCCAGCTTCACATGGAGATGGAATTGCTCTTGTGATATGAGGTTTTGGTCTTGATGGACCACAACTTCCTGCTGGAGGGGAGCTTTGTTATAGAGTTTATGTCTGGGGTGGTAGTGTCCACAGTCTTCCCTGATCGCTTCACCACACAGAGGTGACCAGTTCCTGGAGGGATGACAGATTGCAGCCAATCGAAGTCTGACCTTGTCCTTAGCAGTGGCAGCAGCTTACCACTCATGGGCACCAGTGTAGAAGTACACCATTACTTTTTGACTTTCTTCAGCTGCTGCAGGAAGTAGATGTTCTGCTGCACCAAGTGGGAGTTGAGCTGATGCTCCCACTAGAGGTCAGGGTGATGATGCTGCCCAGGAAGTAGAAGGACTCCACAGTGCTGAATGGGGAGTCACACAGGTTGATGGAGCAGGCTGTCTTTCAGTCATGGAGCTTCAAGTTCTTCTGTCATCGGGGTGCTCAGGGTTTTTTACTATCTTAAATAACTCAGTTCCTGACCATGCAGTCTCTCTTTGACCGCTGTGCCTGTACTTCGCTTAAAGTGTTTAACCTCTGTTCCGTTATGTTTCACATTGTTGTATCGTATTGCGTCCATTTTGTGTGTGGTTGCAGGTGGTGATTGGGGACAAAGTGGTCCTTAACCCGGTGAACGCTGGTCAACCGCTCCATGCCAGCTCACATCAGCTTGTGGATAATCCAGGATGCAATGAGGTTTGACTGAGCTGCTACAACTCATATTCACCCTTGTTGTTTTTGTGGCAAATCTCAGCTGTGTGGAATCGAATTATAGCTTTTCCTCACTCATAACCACTGCTTGGTTATTAGCTGATTTGAAACACTACAGGATTGTTTTCCTGTCTTCAATTTTTAGGGAAATGAAGGACTAGACTACAGCTGACACTGCATTTGGGAGATTTTTTTTTCTCATAACACTAGACTGCTCTGAGTTATTTTACATTATACATGTTATTTTCTCAATCTTCACAAACACAGAGATAGTTAAAGGGTGTTGGACAGTTTTAGGCAAGTTGTGCATTTTTTCTTTTGTTTATCACTATTGAGACAAATGTATTTATTCCTCTCCGTTTAAAGATATGTGAAAAGGTAAAAAATATGAGCATGATGTCTATGGAAACTCTTACCAAAGGAATGAAGTTACACATTTTTCAATTATGGATCTAACACTTATTGTTCTTCTTTACAAACATTAAGATGACATCCACATGCAAACAGGAAATTGACTTAATGTTCAATAGAATGCAGATTTTTAATAGGAATTTTGGTGAAACACAAATCCTAAAATATTGCTTTGACCTTTGCAGCGGTGTTGTTGTGTGAAGGCCACAGTGCGGGCCTTCTGCCGGGAGATTATACATCCAGTCACGTCACTCTGATTGTTTGTTTTTCAGGTAAACTCGGTCAACTGTAACACCAGCTGGAAGATCGTCTTGTTTATGAAATGGAGCGACAATCAGGAGATCATCCTCAAAGGGGTTTGTGTTACAGCAGCTACCAGTAAAGTGGAGACACTTGATTATGTTTTAATAAACCCTTTCTGTAGGAATTTTGGTGCAAAACATGTATTCAATAAATCTTCGGATCTATGAAAATTAGACTCAATACGCTCTTTAAATAATCAATGAAAGGTTCTCGCAAGAGCTGTTATATAATATCCCTCAGCAGAGCTGAGCGGGCTGTTTGTTTTGGTTCCAGTTTAGTATTATCAGCCTACAGTGCGTGCTTACAAATGAGATTGTGTTTTATTGGGTTTACAGCAGATCTACACGAGACACACTAAAAATATCTGCAACCTCAGTAGGTTCAGCCGACGGGCTTCTCCAAAATATGTCAAAAACATGAATATGATAATTTCTGTGCCCCTTTTGGGACATATTAACTAATGAAACTGGCGTGAGTCCACACTAATAGCAAGCAAGATCTACAGAGTTCTTCAATGTTTTGTAGATACTAATTGCAGTAGCTTCTGGTTTGTTACAAGGAATGCATCTTGTGGAATCTGTATCTGAGCAATTAGATATTTTTGTCAGCACCAAATGTTTTCCCTCTCTCCAGGGCGACGTGGTACGGTTGTTTCATGCGGAACAGGAGAAGTTCCTCACATGTGACGATCACAGAAAAAAACAATACGTTTTCCTCCGCACTACTGGACGTCAGTCAGCTACCTCGGCAACTAGCAGCAAAGCCCTATGGGAGATAGAGGTGAGGAAGAATATAAGCATTTTTTTTTTTCAGCATCTGTTAAGTGAATCGTATGCATCAGTCCAAGATGTAAGTGATGTGTCCTCTGGTATCAGGTTGTGCAGCATGATCCGTGTCGTGGAGGGGCAGGCTACTGGAACAGCCTGTTCAGGTTCAAACACCTGGCCACTGGACATTACCTGGCAGCCGAGGTCAGTGAACTACAGACATTGTAACCACAACAAGGCAACATTACCTCCGTAGCAGTACATCCATATACTTATATTATGTTCTCTGTATTACTGTTGAGCTGTTTACTCATAACTCCCGAAAACATCCTTTAAGATCAGGAAAACAAGAATTGGAGCTGAATTTAAGATATATTTCTTTCATAGAAACAATATTCTAAGTCATACCTAGAATGTATTCCACGTGGTGAACCGCTTCGTATTTTTGCAGGTGAATCCAGAGTATGAAGAGGAGTGCCTGGAGTCCCGCTCCTCAGTAAGTGAACCGTACTGAAAGACTTGAGTGCTTAGAGTTGACAACATTAATACAGTATCATAGTTTATAATGTAACCATTATTGTCTAATTGTTTTCCAACTTATCTTGTTGACGTGATTCTGTGGCTAAAGAAAATACTTGCTTCTTATTGGCTTATACTGTATATCAGGACACCTCAGACCCAGTTATGGACAGTGTTTTACCACCGGTGAAAAGAAAAAGTGAGCTTATATATAAATATATAATAGACACATATATGTAATTGTAGCTTAAAATGCTTGCAATCAGACTAACAAAAACAACTGCCCAAATGTCCTTGTGCTCCAGTTGTTATGCCCAACAGTAGATGGCTGGCTGTATTTTTACACGTTGAGCTGGTGTTACATCCCAGCCACCAGCAGGTGGCAGCCTCTCACTGTGAATGTAGCGTCTTTCTCCACTGGTGCTCTAGTTCTTTGCATCAGGATGTTGGTGTGAATGTGAAGCTGTTCACATCTGCTCAGCAAGTGACTCAGCTCAAAGTTCTTCTGTCCCTGAGTTTGACGGCTCAACGGTGAAAATAGAACCCAAAAACCTTAATATGTACCCAAAGAAGATGAGGTATTGCAGCTGTCCCAAGCAACTATTTTCATCATAGGGGTGACATGTGGTGAAGTGGGTTGCTGCACTCAGCCCACATACAGAAGGCTGAAATCCGTTCATAGCGGATTTGAGTCCAGTCTGCAGTCCTTTGCTGCATCTCTTCTCCTGTCTGTCACTCCCCATTTCCTGTCACACTCTCTGACTGTCCTGTCCATTAAATGCATGAATATCTGTTTATTGTATAATACCGTAAATAACTACTGTATAATTTATATATCTATCTATCTATATATATATAGAGAGAGAGAGAGATAGATATATATTTCATCGTTGTTGCGTCTTACTGAAAACATGATTCCAGATATTTACTTAAATGATCCTGATCTTGATATCTGTTTAAAACTCTGACTGATGTGATGAAGTCATTTAGTTGTAAGGTTTTTCTGGCAGTTACTTTTTATTTGGAAATTTCACGTTACAAAGAAAAAAAAATGACTCATATGTGGAAAGGGGAACAGTGTCAGTTCCTAGAAATCTTTCCACAAATCTTTCCAGTTCCCAGAAAGGTTTCCACAGCAATGGATAACCTCTTCAATAAAACACCTAACTCTTATTGATCGTGACAGAAACGTGGCAGATAATCTCAGTTGCTCAGTCTGTGTTTGGTTATGAGATGTTTTTTGTTATGCTGTCAATTTTTAAACATACACCGTTTTGGCTTTTCCCTCCAGCTGGACTCAGAGCAAGAAGCGTTGCGTGCTCGCTTGAGAAATGTCCAGGACAAAGTCATGTACACCCTTGTGTCCGTACCTGATGGGAACGACATCTCTTCCATATTTGAGCTAGACCCCACCACATTAAGAGGGGGAGACTCACTGGTTCCAAGGTAGGATGGCAATAGCATTAAGGTTATTTGAGCTGCTCAGCCCTGTGTTCCAGAGAAGAGTATGGTCCACTTCCTGGTTTGTCACTCTTTCCACTGAAAACCAAACTGTTTTCATTGCAAGTTAGGGACTTTCATTGAATGTGAGATCATTGTAAAATGCTTGCAAACCATAACCCTTGGAAAGCATATGTGTGTTAATTAAAGACAGTGTGTGAGTAACTGTTAGGCAGAGTAGTGATTATGTAGATAAGGATGTTCACCTAATAAATTGCAGCAAATGGATCATATTCCTTGTAAGACTGTGTTTGTGCTTGTTCATGGTGAAGGTGGATTCTTTTTTGCGTGTGTGAGAGATTAAGTGTCTGTGTGTGCGTGCGTGTATTTGACTCACATTATTTCACTAGAAGGGCTGTGACTTTCACAATTTTACGAGAATAGTTCAAAGAAAACAAAGCTGTAGGTGTGATACGATCATGAAAACATGATGGTCTGAGCGGAGCTTGAAGTAAAAGTTGTTGTGCGTCCTGTATACCTGAAAACGGTTAATGTAAGGTGATCAGTGCAGAGGGTTTGATGACCTTAGTGGACGCAACTGGACTCGGACACTTCCAAATTATCTTTTTATGTTAAAAACCCATTTGAGAGTTAAAGGTCCTCTTATCTTTGTCTTTACGTGCAGATATTGAACAGGAATGCATACAAACAGGTGTACATTGCAAGCAATACATTTCATATCTGTCACGGTTGCATGTAAGTAGAGCAAATCACTTTAATTTAAGACAAACAGATTATCCTCAAAAATCCTATCCTGAAAAATATTCTAATCATGTCAATTCGAAAATTTGGTTTCTATAGTCGGAGATCAATATGAACAGATGATGAGCCTAGTTAAGGTGAGAGCAGACCCAGTTTTGACGTTTTGAATGCAGACAGTAACAGGCTGCCTGGTATTTTCAGGAATTCATATGTGCGCCTCAGACACCTGTGCACAAACACGTGGGTTCACAGCACCAACCAACCAATTGACAAGGAGGAGGAAAAACCTGTCATGCTGCGTGTGAGTGACAGTTCTTTTGCTCTAATGTGTAATAGTATATCACCAGAAATCTGTTGCTACTTTGGACTGCATGTACATGATGCTGCGGTGAAATGCTGAAATGGTTTCTGTAACAGCTCCCCTTTCCCTGCAGTGGATTTATGGGTGGTTTACTATAAATGTGTGAATGCAGTTTTCAGTATCATTTGCTGGAATATTTGAGAGTAGAATTGAAACAAGTTGGCCCAGTAAGCAGTTCTAGGTATCTCATATTTGTCTGACAAAGTACATTTCCCCTCTGATTCAAGATTGGCACCTCGACACTGAAAGAGGACAAAGAGGCTTTTGCCATTGTGCCCGTCTCTCCGGCTGAAGTGAGAGACCTCGACTTTGCCAATGATGCCAGTAAAGTGCTGGCCTCAATTGCTGGAAAGCTGGAAAAAGGCACCATCACACAGAATGAGAGGAGGTATAAAGGGCATAGTGGTGCCTGATTGTGAGTTTTCCTTAAGAGACAAGGTAGCCATGTGCTATTGCTTTGTGTGTCTCTTTTGCATGTGCAATCAGAGCGGTCACCAAGCTTCTGGAGGACCTGGTGTTCTTCGTGGTGGATATTCCCAACAATGGACAAGATGTTCTAGAGATCATGGTCAACAAACCCAACAGGGAACGACAGAAACTCATGAGAGAGCAGAATATTCTCAAGCAGGTAAAGACTTGTGACTGTAATAATTTCAACAAGCTCTTCGAATGTGGACTGGTTTGAACCTCACTGAACATCCTCTCTTAATCTCTGTAACACTCTTTTGTCATAACTCAAAGTGGCATGTTGTCAGGCCTGCCGCTTGTATCAGAATGTTCTTCTGGCTTTAACTTCAGTATGGATACAATTGTCACCACTTTATCCTGTATTTCAGATCTTCAAGCTGCTCCAGGCTCCTTTCACAGACAGTGGAGACGGGCCCATGCTGCGTCTGGAAGAGCTGGCTGACCAGCGCCACGCCCCCTTTAGACACATCTGCCGCTTGTGTTACCGGGTTTTGCGTCACTCTCAGCAGGACTACCGCAAGAACCAGGTAGAGTCTGTCAGTCTTCCTGGGGCACCAGCCCTGTAAAATGTATGTGCCACTGGAGTTTGTGTTAAAGGTGCGCTTCAAATTTCCTTGATTAAATGTAATTGAGAGTGAAAGAGGTCTTTGCTCTGTGAAAACAAAAAAAAAGCCTTGAATCCAAGATGTGTAATTGAAAGTCTTTTTTTCAAGGGTCATGTGGTGAGCCCCTTTATCAAATTTTCTGCTTATATGCATACACAGAGTGCTATGAGCTCATCCTCTAACAAATACCTGTAAAACATAATGTTCCTGTTTCCTAATAGTCGATTTCTTTTGAACACATTAGACTGTAATTGTTAGAGAGGTCATTTAATTAGGCTGAATAAGGAGGCAGTCTGGTCCTTGTGAACATGCTCTGTTTTTCTACACACAGATGGTCTTTATCAGGCAATATAGGTAACGGATATAGACGTATAACCAGGTTACGAGGTTAAAGATAAAGGGGCCGGTTTATTACTGACATTTTCTTTCCAGAGTGAATCTGTGCTGTTGTTCTGGTTTGTGTGTGCCCAGACTGTTCTTCTGTCTGTCCCTCAGGAGTACATAGCCAAACAGTTTCGCTTCATGCAGAAACAGATTGGCTACGATGTCCTGGCTGAGGATACAATCACAGCTCTGCTCCATAACAACCGCAAGCTACTGGAGAAACACATCACTGCTGCAGAGATCGACACGTTTGTTAGCCTTGTTCGCAAGAACCGTGAGCCCAGGTTTGTCTGCGTGTCTGTCTGTATGTAACCATGAGCAGGGTGAGCTGGGTCAAAGGCAGAATCCACAATAAATGAATAAATATAAACAAAGATAATGTGTGAGTTAGCATATTTTAAATCCTGATTGGAATGAGCATATCCTGGCTGTGCTGTATCCTCTGTACACTGTTTACTTATACAAGGCACACAAGAGTGTAAACCGCCACAGCCACTAACCGACAAGTGGGGACATTCACTTAACTACAATGTCACGAAAGCTACATATAAAAATGTTACTTTCCTGTATCAGTTTAGTGTACTAAAGGTGTGTTGGAATGTGTGGTCAACGGACATGGATAGACGTGGTTCATTAGTACATTATTCACACTAGGAGGATGATGTGCTTTTGCAGGGTGACATATCTCTGATGTTTGAGCTAACTGTGACTTCTTCCTTTTATAAAGCACCACGGGTGAATTTATTCTGCATATGTGCTGTGTGTGTGTGTGTGTGTGTGTGTGTGTGCGCGCGCACGCCTGTTTGTCCAGGTTCCTGGACTACCTATCAGACTTGTGTGTTTCAATGAACAAGTCCATCCCTGTGACACAGGAGCTCATCTGTAACGCAGTGCTGGATCCTGCTAACGCTGACATCCTCATAGAAACAAAGTGAGCAGTACCTCCTCTACCTCCGGCTGTGTCTGTCCTCCTCATAATGCTGATGTGCACCATGTGACACCTACAGAGACATAAAATCAAATTGATTTCACTTACTTCCTAATCAAATGAGGCAGTAATTGCTAAAAAAAAAACAATATCTGTTCTCAATAACTGTAATTTTTGATATACAGTATAATTATTCCTTATTCAAAAGCTGCCTTGCATGGAATTAGGAGATGCAGTGCTGAGAAGATTACATGATTAAATAATTAGTTGATCATCAGCATAAATCAGTAAACTAATATTTTCGACTTTGATTTCATTGTGAAGTTCTTTTTAACTTTGTTTGCTTCGGGTTCATTTGACAAAATAAACAATTTGAAGACACTTTCAATTCTAGAGCAAGTCTATTGCTTTTGCTCAAATTCGTCTTCCTGCAGACTTGTGCTGTCGAGATTTGAGATTGAGGGAGCGCCGCTCGGCGAGAGCTCTGTGGAGTCAGAGGAGGATGAGGAGGAGGTGTGGTTGTTCTGGAAAGACAACAATAAAGAAATCCGAAGTAAAAGCATCAGGGAGCTGGCCCAGGATGCCAAGGAGGGCCAAAAGGAGGACCAGGAGGTGATCAGTTATTACAGGTAGTTGTTTTGTTACTATTTGGTTGTCTGTCATAAAGGAGATGAACTCTGTCTAAATTAAGACTGAGCCAAAGCAGATTCAGCAGATTCAGCTTTATTACAACACCATGGTGTTGTAATAAAGCTGTAATTACAAGTTGTAACAGCTTTGTATGTCCTGCATGGGTCACCTTGGGTGTTTGAGGTGTAAGTCTGACTCTACTTGTGTGTATTCCCCCCACTGCAGGTATCAGCTGAACCTGTTTGCCAGGATGTGTTTGGACCGACAGTACTTGGCAATCAACAAGATCTCTGGCCAGCTGGATGTGGACCTGATCTTGCGATGCATGTCCGATGAAGACCTCCCTTATGATCTGCGAGCCTCCTTCTGCCGCATGATGCTGCACATGCACGTGGACCGTGATCCTCAGGAGCAGGTCACGCCTGTCAAATACGCTCGACTCTGGTCTGAGATCCCCTCAGAGATCGCCATTGATGAGTAAGTACATAAAAAAGTGGAACTTGTTCTGTAATGTAGAGAGCAAATTTGTGTTGTAGATTAATCTGTCTTTTTGGGTTTTTTGTTGTCTCACTGTAGTTATGACAATGACGGAACGTCGAAAGATGAAATTAAGGAGCGATTCTCTCAGACTATGGAGTTTGTTGAGAACTACCTGAGAGATGTGGTGTGTCAGAGCTTCCCTTTTGCAGATAAAGAGAAGAACAAGCTCACCTTTGAGGTCAGCCCGGCTCATTCTTGATGCTGAATCACACTCATGTCATAGTTATCTTGTTTCTGATGCAGTAAGCCTGTTTAATTCAACTATCTTCCATGTTTAGGTGGTGAATCTGGCCAGGAACCTGATTTATTTTGGTTTCTACAACTTCAGTGACCTGTTGAGACTAACTAAGATCCTTCTGGCTATCCTCGACTGTGTCCACGTGAGCACAATTTTCCCTTTCAACAAGCTGGACAAAGAAGATGAAAGTAAAGGTATGGACACTGCTGTGGCTGCTGCGTGTAGGACCATATCTCATGGATATGAAAATGATGTCTTGTATTTGTGTCTGGGCTTGTGTGCAGGCAGTAACGTGATGAGGTCCATTCATGGCGTAGGAGAGCTGATGTCCCAAGTAGTCCTGAGAGGAGGAGGCTTCCTTCCCATAACTTCAACCAACAGCACCAGTGGAGACACAGCCAAGACCCAGACTGAGCCTGAGAAACAGGACATACTGGTCATGGACACCAAGCTCAAGATCATTGAGATCCTGCAGGTGAAGAACATGCAATACTACACTTAAATACAGGAACAAGCATACACTGCTTATAGTAAGTCAGACCCAATTCCTCCATCCTGCTGTTATTTTCTGTCCTGCCCTGTAGTTCATCTTGAATGTGCGCCTGGACTACAGGATCTCCTGTCTGCTGTCTATATTTAAGAGGGAGTTTGATGAGAGCAACTCCCAGAGTGAGTTATCTGTAACAGGAGCAGTGGAAGGACCAAACAATATGCCAGGTCAGGTTAACTTATCACTGCATTTAACACCAATGTGGGGCCAATAGTATGAACTTTGTTGGTTACAAATATGTTCTTTGATCCCAGGAGCTTTGGATTTTGAGCATATAGAAGAGCAGGCAGAGGGGATATTTGGTGGAAGGTAATCCCAGTTTCACTAAAGAAGGCGTTGCTCAGTACAAGAAAGAGGGAGTGTTTTCATCTGAGTGTGTATTCTGTGTGTGTGTCTAGTGAAGAAAACACCCCACTGGACCTGGACGATCACGGTGGCCGTACCTTCTTGAGGGTCCTACTCCACTTAACCATGCATGACTACCCTCCTCTGGTATCTAGAGCCCTCCATCTGCTCTTTAGGCACTTCAGCCAAAGGCAGGAGGTCTTGCAGGCTTTTAAGCAGGTACTATAACAATTCATACACATCTAAAAACTGAAGCAGTTAAAATCCTGCTATTAAACAATTCAATTTTGATTTGCATTTGATTCTTTTTACTGCAGGGACTAATGCCAGTCTATATACACAAATGCTTTCACAATAACATTTGAATGTTGAATCAGCATCATCTAGCCATTCAAGTCTGCTTGGCTCTGTACTTTATGTTGTAACATATGTTTATTCACAGGTCCAGCTGCTGGTCACCAGCCAAGATGTGGAAAATTACAAACAAATCAAGTCAGACCTCGACCAGCTGCGCTCTATTGTAGAGAAATCCGAGCTGTGGGTGTACAAGAGGCAGGGGTCAGACGAGGGCATGGACACAGGAGAGGGACTCTCCACTGAGCCAGAGCATAAACAGGTGCACTGTGTTTTACATCAAAAGACACTGCAAAGCCTGACTCCAGTAAGTGTGTTTTCTAGAGAAAACCCTTTTGTCTGTGACATCCTTTCTGGTGTACTCTACAGGGGGATTCAGGGAACATAGACAAGCCAAAGAAGGCAGAAAGTACCAGCAGTTACAACTACAGGGTGGTAAAGGAGGTAACTATTTATTTCTAAGCATGGTGAAGAAGCTCCTTTCTGGCCAGTCCCTCACGTTTTCTTTCTTTCTCTTCTCACTTTTCTGTATCAGATCCTGCTGCGGCTCAGCAGGTTGTGTGTCCAAGAAGGTCTGTCAGGTAGGAAGAACAAGAAACAACAGCAGAGGCTGCTGAGGAACATGGGTGCCCACGCTGTCGTCCTTGAGCTCCTGCAGATCCCCTACGAGAGGGTAAAGGCAGCTTTCTGTCAAATGTCGTTCAATGACAAGTGAACAAACCTTCACGTCAGCCATTTTTCACTCCAGGGAGAAGATTTGCGTATGCAGGATATCATGAAGCTAGCCCACCAGTTTCTACAGAATTTCTGTGCAGGAAACCAGCAGAACCAAGCCCTGCTGCACAAGCACATCAATCTTTTCCTCAACCCGGGGGTGAGCAGCCCTACCAGACCACGCGTCACTCAGTATCCACAGTGTTACTATTGAAAATGGTTGATCTTGACACTAAACAACATCATTCTGTGCTTACGCTCCTCTCTTTTTTTCAGATTTTAGAAGCCATCACCATGCAGCATATCTTCATGAACAACTTCCAGCTGTGCAGTGAGATCAATGAACGTGTGGTTCAGCACTTTGTCCACTGCATCGAAACTCACGGCCGCAACGTCCAGTACCTCAAGTTTCTTCAGACGATTGTCAAAGCAGAGAATAAATTCATCAAAAAGTGTCAGGACATCGTCATGGCAGAGGTCATACCTTGTTACCACCCCTCTAATGTTTGAGCCGTGCTGCAGCATCCCCGTGTCTTGATGTGATCGTCTGTTTTTGTTTCTTTCTCCAGCTGGTGAACGCTGGTGAAGATGTTTTGGTCTTCTATAATGACCGCGCCTCCTTCCAGACGCTAGTGCAGATGATGCGATCAGAGCGGGACCGCATGGACGAGAACAGTCCTCTGATGTACCACATACACCTAGTCGAACTGTTGGCTGTCTGCACTGAGGGCAAGAACGTCTACACAGAGATCAAATGTAACTCCCTGTTACCACTGGATGACATAGTGCGGGTGGTGACCCACGAGGACTGCATCCCTGAGGTGAGATGAGCCTGGGACAGAAATGTGGAGAGGATTTGACAGCTGCAAGAAAACAACAAGCCAGTGATGGAGCAGACTCTGCGCTCTGTGAATACTGAGGGTTACAACACAATGCTCAGTGCATCTAAATGCTTTTGGTTATAGTATGACCACAGTCGCATTAGAATAATCGGTTAACATTTATCATGAAAGCATCAGATTGATTTTTTTTTTTTGTTATTTTATTAAAGCAACAGAATTATGCCATCTGACATATGGCCCATTGCTCTCAAGGTCACATTCATGTGTTAGCTGAATGTTACATATGATGGACGTGTTACTGTTGTTTGTTCTTTATGTTTCATTGTGCATTTAGGTTTTGTTTTGCACAACTGTGCATGCTGTGCAAAAACATTATAGAGCACTACCTTAAGGAGTTTTGTTCATTAATGTTGGATTGTTTGATGATTTTTCCTATCTTTGACTGATTCTACCTCTAGTTTTGCATTGTTGCATTTGACTGTCAACCATCCTTAACTGGTACCACATTTTCAACCCCAATCCCAACCTTTCAGGTGAAGATCGCCTATATCAACTTCCTGAACCACTGCTATGTGGACACAGAGGTGGAAATGAAGGAGATCTATACCTCCAACCACATGTGGAAACTCTTTGAGAACTTCCTGGTTGACATTTGCAGAGTAAGGAACACCAGGCAGCTTTAAGGCATCTTGGATTTTTTCCTCCTAAGTCAAGAATTGAGTATAGATAAAAGACAAATGATTTTGTTATGTTTTGGTGATTACAGGTGTGCAACAATACAAGTGACCGCAAGCATGCAGACACCGTTCTAGAGCGCTACGTGACCGAGACAGTCATGAGCATCGTAACAACTTTCTTCAGCTCACCTTTCTCGGACCAGAGCACCAGCCTGCAGGTATGCAACCATCAGCTATCTTAAGAGTTATGAAACTCTATGCAAGAAAAAGCCTCTGCAGTAACTTGGAAGTTCTGTATGAATGTGAAAATGAATTTGATGTCCTACCCAAAAGAACATGTGTGTGTGCTCAAGGTGTCCATCAGGATGAACGTAAGTATGTATTAAAAGTCTTATGTAATTTCAACCAAATAGCGTGAGTCTTCAGAGAAACCCCTCTTTCAATAGTTTGACTTTCAGATTAGAACCTTACCGTCCACTGGAGTGTTTTTCACAGTAAGAGCTTCCTTAAGTGGTGCAATTAGTACTTCTAAGGAATTTCTGAGAATTTTCTATTCCTAATTACTGTCACGGTATATGGTTAAGGAGAAAGAGTGTCCTACTTATATTTGTTTTAGTAATTATGTTAGACATGGTCCTGTAGAGCTAATCAGATGTCATAAAGTTAAGGCAGTTAGCTGTGACTGCGTGGGCATCCTGTTGTGCAAGTCATTTCAGTATCACTTTTTACCCTTTCTATAATGCGTTATGGCGGTCCTCGTAGATTATAATGCATTCTTAATGCTTTAAAACAACACTCATAAAGACAAGTAATACTGTCTGATATCAATAGCCATAAATCATTATTGATGTGACATAGATGTACCATTATTTACCCTTTTATTTCAGATACAGATTCATGGAAATAGTATTAATCTCTTATTAAATTTGTTACCAGTAATTTGTTTGAATTATAAAATCCTTTCATGTTGAAAAAAACATTTTTGGACTATCTTCTCACACTTTTTGTGAAAAAGATCACATTGCTTCACAAATTCAAGGTTTGCTCTCTATAGAAGTAATCACAGCTGTCTGTATGATCATGTATTTGAATGTATGTGTGTGATTTATCTTGATTATTTGACATGCATGTTTTTTTTTCACTGCTTTTATCCTCTGCTGCAGGCCTCTCTGTTGGGGAAAATATTTCAGGTATTTGTTGTGATTCAGTTAAGCGGGGGAAACACAGAGTTGACTTTTACTGATTCTTCTCGGGTGCAAAGGAAAATTACCTCGTTATTAACGTATGTGAGAGTGTTCGAATTTTCACTGGTTTGAGCAAATGCCTGCTCAGGGATTGATGGGTCTCATGGAAAAGTAACACACTACCACTGAGTGGACATGCTGTTCTGACTACAGGTGCTGTCTGTCTGCTAATCTACATCACTCACTGTGTGTGTGTGTGTGTGTGTGTGTGTGAGATGCTAAAAACCTGTGGTTCAAATTGGTTGTGCTGTTGATAATGGATGGGTTTCTCTCATGTTGTCCAGGGACATCTTTCTGTCTTTCTTTCTTTCAAGACTAGTGAAGTTCATCCAGTTAGATAAACAGAATAATCTGTTGCCTCTGTTTTTCTTCTCCTTTGCTTTGTGTCTTGTATCTTCCTTTCAGACCAGGCAGCCGGTGTTTGTTCAGCTCTTGCAGGCGGTGTTCAGGGTCTACCATTGTAACTGGTTGATTGCAGTCCAGAAGGGCTCTGTTGAGAATTGCATCAAGGTGCTCTCTGATGTTGGTAAGATCGTTCAGTGCTCTTATCGACTTTTGAAAAAAATCAGTCATCACATACAGTAGAGAAGTTTCAACAGCTTGCATTTTAAGTCATGAGGGAAAAGGTTACTGGAGCTGATTTATCGTCACACTGCTCATGTGTGGGTGTCTCTCTGGGTTCCTGACAGCCAAAGGCAGAGCAATAGCCATTCCTGTGGATCTGGACAACCAGGTGAACAATCTGTTTGTGAAATCCAACAACATTGTCCAGAAGACAGCCATGAGTTGGAGACTTTCAGCTCGCAATGCTGTCCGCAGAGACTCTGTGGTGACTGCATCCCGGGACTACAGGAACATCATTGAGAGGCTGCAGGTATGGTATTTGTATGTGTTTTGTGTTGACGTAAGCATGCTAAATCATTCATGCACTAAAGACTTTTCTTTGTCTGGACTGTAGGACATTGTGTCAGCTCTTGAGGACCGTCTGCGCCCGCTGGTCCAGGCGGAGCTATCAGTGCTGGTGGATGTGCTGCATCGTCCTGAGCTGCTCTTCCCTGAAAACACAGACTCCCGCAAGAAATGTGAGAGTGGAGGTTTTATATGCAAGTAAGTCTTGAAAATACCTTCTTCAGCTAATCTGTTACTGATGTAAGACTGCATGTATTTATCATGACTGAGAACACATGTTATTAATGTAACTCATGCATGCAGGCTGATCAAACATACCAAGCAGCTGCTGGAGGAAAATGAGGAACGACTGTGCATCAAAGTTCTGCAAACGCTGCGCGAGATGATGACAAAAGACCGCGGTTATGGAGAGAAGGTAGGAGAAGCGGCCAACCACAAAAATGGTGATATATTCCACGAACACCTGGTGACTGTGGAAATACCGTGTAGTGTCATGTATGTGATGTATAAATACAGTTATAGAAAACATACAGAGAGTGTGTTTGATGCTGGTGCTTTCTTAAGTAGGATTTTTCTGCAAAGAAAAATATTATCAGGAAATGTGAATGAAAGAGCCTCTGCTTTATTCACGTTTGTCTTTTTTGACGGCGAGATTCCAGAGATGTTTTTACACCTCATACAAGACCGATTTTCAGTAGCTTAATCGAAATGGGGACACAAAAATTTACTTGCAAAGTCTTAATACAAGTAAAAAACACAAAACAATATTATGAGCTATAAATACAATAACATCTCTTATGTCAGCTGCATGACACACGCACATACACACACACACACTCTCTCTTGTCACACTAACTGCTGAGAATATCCTTATTTTGAAGGGAATTAGCTTGTGCCCTTTCACATTCACCTCTGCATTCACTAAGGCCAGACTGGTCACTTCTCAAAAATGCTTTCAGCCACACTCACCACAGTGTGCATTAAGTCTGCTCACTTTGGGTGATATCCATTCATTAATACCATTTCCTCTGTGCTGCTGATGCTGGTAAGTATCCCCACAGTGTTAACTCACATAACTAACATGTCATGCTGTTTCATTGACTCTGCTTTAGCTTCTTCCTTTCTGTGTTGATATCTAACCACCTTAAACCCTCTGTTCTCTTTCAGCTCAGGGCCTTTGATGATGAGATGGATATGCCTAAGGTTGTCTCTCTTTTTCTTCCATTCATTCTCTTGTTTCTCTGAATTGTCGTCTGCCATGTCTCCAACTGTACTGTGGCAGCTGCTGTGGCTGTGTGCTGTAGTTAGCAGAGGCTCTAGGCACAGCTGGTGACAAATAGTGGTAGGCCCATTCTATCCAACACACCTGCTGCACTGTCTGCCATAAACTGCTGTGTAGGTGACAAAGAAAGAGAGAGAGAGAGAGAGAGATACTGTGGGGAGATAAGTGCTGTGGCTGACTTTGTGTGTTATTCCAAGAACCAAGTTGAGTCACCTTCTGGCTGAGCAAACTGCCTGTGCTGAACTTGGCTCTGGTCAGCATCCTCAAACCGGACAAAAGTCATTTTGGGACATATTTGCTGGATATTTTAACATTAACTGCAGTTTAATGCTGTTGTCACAGTTTATTTTACACTGATACAAACAGCGCGAAAACAAGAAATTATAAACCTGCACTAAATAGAAAATGACAGAAAATAAATAAAGCAGAGCAGCTTTGATCAGCTGACAATAATCATATAAATTTAAAAATAAACACGTATCACAAGTTAAATGACAATTTCTTTTGTCATAAAGAACATAGCAAGCTCTCAGTGATATATAGTTTGACAGTTCATACTTGTAAGTGGCCACATCTGGTTTTGTAGTAAGCTAATATGAAGATAGTAAAGCCATTAAAGCCATATCACTACCTTCCCTCTCTTTTTCTTTTCATCAAGGTGTTTCATTGTCTCTATCAGTGTTAAGCTTTTTGTAGGGTGTTTCCCCTGTATGTCCTTTAGGGGCCAATAGGGGGCACTGTGACTGTGTGCGTGCCGTGTGCGATCGTGTGTGTGTGCGCGTGTGTATTAATGAATGTGAGCGGCTGTGGCAGTCATTGAGGCTGTGTCCTAGTTTTCCTTGCCTGAGAGCTGCACGATTCCTGGGCCCATGCCAACTCTAGACTGAGGTTACATAAGAACCAATCTTTTTATTTTTTTTTTTTTTTCCTGGAACTCAGCCCCTCTGCCGATGTGTGACCTTCAGCAGTAATTGCCAATAAGTGTGGAGGAGCTGTTTACCCACACTGCCATTGTGTATGTTTGTGCGTGTGTGTACACCTGTGTGTGTTGAGGTGTGAAGGGCTGTTTGTATGTGTGCGTGTGTGTGTGAGAGAGATGATCCCTGCACACACCTGTTAAATGGTGTCTGCACATGAAAAGCAGCTCTGATGTAAGAACTGTACTCACCAACCCCTTCATGTGCCATTCCTTATATTTATTTTCTCTTCTTTTTCCCTTTTGGACACATTAAATCATTGTGGCACAATTCCTCAACTACTCCCCCACTTCCACTCACACCCTTTCACAGGGATGCAAACACACACCCACTCTGTGTAAACTAAATGAAGTTGGCTGATAGTGTTTGTGTAGGTGTGATATGAAAGTGCGCAGTTGGTGCTTTTCTCCTTCGTTGTCCTTTTGAGTAAAGCAGGATAGCACAGTATACAGCTGAAGAGGAGCAGGGTGAATATGTGCGTTTGCTGAACAGGAAACATTTCTTAAATGGGCCACATGAAGTTCATACAATAGTATTCTGCATAAGTTATTGTCACCTCAGACATTCTGTGAAATCTATAGCAAGACGTGTATTTTTGCCCCCCTGTGTGTGCATACCACTGTTGCTAAATGTCAGAGAGATGATTATCAGCTAACTCCATTGCTCTTTGCCTGTCAGACTTATGTAAGAGCCAGAGGAGTTCAGGATACACAGTGCTGGACTCCCCTCCTCACCTAGCCCCATGTATGTGCGTGTGGTCTAGTCAAAACAGTTATGCAAGCCCTCCGTGTTGGAAGTAATTCGTGTTTCATCCCCTTCAACTCCCTGTTTCTTCCTTGGCAATCTGGGGTGGTTTTAGAGGAAAAATCTTTCTTTTCAACCTTTTTTATTTATTTATTTATTCGAGTTTAGGATGGCATCCAGCTTGCCTTTTCATTCTACTGGACACATTTTTCCCCCCGCACATGCAGAGGATCTTTGTTCTCTCTGCCCATGAGTGTAAAATCCATTTTACAGTGCGGGTATAGAAGTAGGTTAGTTGCAATGAAAATGACCCCATCTTTTAATTTAGTCTGCATTTCTGTCTGCACGTAACAAGCCGAATGGTAAACTCCAGCGTTCGTGTCATTCACCACAAGTTTATACATGACTCAAACAAGTCTCAGCCTGCTTGGACGTGTTTGTTTACGCACTTTCAGAAAAACACCTAAACATTAAGTACAAAAGGTGTGCGTGTGTGTGTGTGTGTGTGTGTGTGTGTGTGTCAGTGTGCGTGCACGCGAGTACGCTCAAGCATTTCCTATATTGCTGAGGTGAGAGGTGTGAGACTGATCAGGGGTTTGCCCTGGGGAGTTTCCAGTTTAGTGGAATGCACTGTAGTTGGGGCAGATGTGGCAGCTGTGAGGGGTAACTCTGTGGCGTCTGTGGTCAGACTGGGGATGATTAGCTGCACATATGTACTCCGATCAGCATATTGCTCCGCGGTTTGATGTGGTGACAGTGAGTAGCTGTGCACACATGAGTGGAAGACGTTGCTCCATCAGCTTGTGAGAGTGTGTCGCCCGTTGGCCTGCTGCTGAACTCTGCCCCACCATTAAATCAATTGTTGTGCATGTCACAAGTGAGTGTGATGTCTTGACACACACGCAGAGACACAAAAACCACAAATCATGTCTTATATAAACATTAGAAATCATAATTCAGTAATATGTGCTGAAATGTCATTATTTGCATTTTGTGTATTCTCGTTCTGTCAGTGTAGTCTGTGTTTTCCCTTTCTTCTTTCACACTTTCACTGTGTTTGTTCCTTTCCCTTTTTCGGCCGGTCTCGCCGTGCTTTTATGCTATGAATGTGTATGTGAAATTTTATGTGAATCAGACGTGACCTTCAGAGTAAGTAGATCATAATGTGATGTTAGTCAGCATCACAACACCAGATGAGGAAATGTTTTTCGGAAGATTTGTCTTGCATTCCAGGAGAACAATTCAGTAACTTCTAGAAGGTATGCCGAGCAGCAGTGAGCCTGTTCTCAAGGTTCATATTCGTTCCACACACTTGGGTACACGCTGTACATCTCGCCCTTGAACTTGACCGACAGAGCGAGAGACAAGTTCAGTTGTAAAAGTTGTGAATCCGAGCGCGTTGGTTACTCTCTCTCTCAGCCTCCGTGTCTTTCAGTTGCTTTGGTTGTCGCCCTCTGTGGTGGCAGATGGCCACTGTAAGCAGCTCTATGTCGCTGGTTTAGTGGCCTGGTTCCTTTTGGAGTGATTATGTAACTCTAACCCCATCGCCCCACGCCTGCCCCTCCAAGTGTGTCTTTTTACATAACAATTTATGTGGAGCATTGCCTTTTACCAGTTTCCTTTTTCCCCTCAGTGAACACATAGTGTACGCACAGGTACTGAATTTTGACACTGTAAAATGGTGTGTAACCCGAATCCCCATTTTCCGTTTGTGTGAAACCATTAAGAAAATTAGAAAATGAACACGAGAAAAGAACAGATCCCGGTGGTGGTTTGTTTCATCGTGCTTAGACCAGGGCCCAAATATTGAGAACCTGTCACCTTGGGTTTACTCATCTCTGGCTTTAAATGACTGTTCAAGTGTGATGTTTTTGCTCAGTTTCTTCTTGAAATATGGAAAGAAGAGTTTGATAATATGGTAAACAAACTTATATTATTATATTATATATTATTCTATATATTATATAAATTTTATTGTGTGTGTTGTATTATATGTATTGTATTGCAATTAAAAATCTAAAATAAATCATTTACAGTGACGTTAAGAACATTTAGACACTGACAACAGATCAAGTCACACCAGTCGTGTCTTTTAGCAGCTTGTCAATACTCCACAACTGTAATGCTTCCCTGCTTTCTAACATGGTGGTGAATGCATGGCAATTAACACTGCGCGTATCTTTGCATGGCTAGTTAAAGAAGCTGAATGGGTACGTGATGTGGTTATTAACCTGACAGTAGCCTTTTTCCCATGCTGCATGAATACTAACCCTGTTTATGTATCTGTTGGACCTGTTCAATGCTCACCCTCCTCACTGCACCCAGCAGCTGGATCAGAACCAGCCTGAGAAGCTGTTGGAGGACCAGAAGAGGGTAGGTACTCACAGCAGCATGGCAGCTTAAAACTAAAGTCTTCAGAGATTCGCAGTGAGATATCAAGGTTTAGATATACAGCAGCCGTGTATGTTGGATGTCAAATTACCTTAAGGGGCTTTTCTCCTGCTTTTTATGTTTCTGATTACTCTCATTCACTGCTTTAAGTAACACCTGACCACTCAGTCACAGCTAACTAATGTTTAACTTAAGGCAGAAAAGTTTACTAACTTTCATGCCATATTTCCCTCTGCCTCCTTTCTCTAATGGTATTTATGGCACTGCGGTGATTTTGCAGAGCCTCAGGTGTTTCCATTAAAGAGACCAACTCTAATTTTGATATTCCAGAATAACAACATCGATTGCAGTTCATCAATATGTAATTATCATCTCCAAGAGAGGAACATTATTTAGCAAGTCAGCTACGCTCCACGGCTGTTTAGCTGTTGATTAAGTGTCCCTAATAAGCTGTCCTCATCATATTAAATCACAGAACCACATTACGTTTCAGGAGGGGGGTAATTTTTTAAAATATATTTTTTGAGGGGTCGGGACAGCAGGTTCAACAAGTTCATTAAGTTAAATAGAGTAGAAAAATGAAAATTATGCTTGGATTGTTATTAAGAGTCATCAGGTGCACAGTGCCAGCATGTTTCGATGACGTTAAGACAGGACACGATTAAGCTTTGGCTCACGACTCAAGATTTCAGGAAAAGGGCAGTATTCCCCAGTGAGAAGCAGGGAGTCATCTTCTGACCACAACTCATCTTTCTGTTCCACACAACACATACATTTGATAAAGCTCCTGCCTGTAAAATATGAGAATAGTGTATTTCTCACCTCCTACGTAAAATAAACTTGACCTCCAGAACATAACTATGGCGGCGGAGCTTACATAATGCCCCTGTCGTCTGTCAAGGACCACCCACAGTTGCCAGTGATTTGCACATAATCACGCAAAAACATACACACACGCACAAACACCGCTCTCTTTCATTTCCTTCACTTTATCCCATGGGAGGTCTGTCAGGTAGCTATGTGCTGCGGTTGCCATGACAACGAGAAAGTCGTGCCGCTGACTGCTCAACGGTGGATGAGTCAGAGTGTGGGAGGGCTGGCCCCAGGTCTGTCTAAGTGAAAACCAGGACCTCACATTGTCACTACATAGGGTCACTGCCGCTGATGATAACCATAACAGTGGTGGTTGTGTGGGAGGTGAATGTCATAAACTTTAGGTTCTGCACGTACGATTTCCTTGCCTTCCTTGGAAATTTAGGGATTCTTTAAATTCAATACTTGAAAAGAAAAACTGGTTTAAAGTTGCTTCATAACTATAGGTTATGGAAAGAGGTTGTAATAGGAGGGTTTTCTGTCTTCTAAAAGGCACACTATATCACTGATGATGCATGTTATCCCTGTTATACAACATCCCCTCTGACATCATGTCATTACATCCTTTGCTTTCCTTTCCTCTCATAGGGCGAGGCACTCAGGCAGATTCTGGTGAACCGTTACTATGGCAACTTCCATCGAAGTGGTGGGCGAAGGGACAGCCTGACATCATTTAGCAGTGGCCCCCTGAGTCCTGTAGGACCTGGCAAAAACCAATCAGGTGGGACTCTGTTGTTGCTCATTTTCGACACACAAGTTTGTTGTTAATAGTTTACAGCAGGAAGTGATGAATGTAGCTTAGTTAGCGCTGCCAAGGCCGGGAAAACACTGACTTCAGCAGCCGTAATTGAGCTGATGTTTCAGTGAAGCATTAACCAAAGGCCTCTGCCAAAGAGTAGCATGACTTTGCTGTCATTAACGACCACAACTTCTGTCGGGGGCAAAGTCCAGATAAACCTTTTCCTGTTGGTTAGCCGCAATGTTTTCTGCACCTGAAGTAATAGTAGTAATAGTAGTAAAGCAGAGTCCTTTCAGTACTGTTATATAAGGCTGGGACTGTATCTGTCTGTCCCTGAGCCATTTATCAGCCCCAGAGCTGTGCTGTGTGCTGCCCTTTGAGCACACAGAGCCTAACACTCTTATCACTAGCTGATAACGTGGTCACTGTGTTGCTATCTGCAGTCAAAATATTGAAGCAGTGCATCCCCTTGCAGTGTTTCTCCTTCCATTTGAGTTATTGGTTCTGATGTGTAGCGTGTACAATGAGAAACAGTTTATCTGCATATAGATGTTGGAGGACATATTGATGCCACCGGTATGTGTTGTGAATCTGTTTTTCATGTAAATTCAATGCTATCATACTGACCTAGTAACCAGAACTAGTGACAGTATTTTACCAGTCTGACATGGGTGTGACGCCATATTACATGCATATTATTTGTATTACTTGGCCCAGATGTTGCATTTTTCTCAAGGAAAATCACCCTGGTTCCTAGTTCACCATCACTCCCATGTGTACCAAGATGTTGCCAAACCAGACTACAGGAAGTTCACCCCTCCCCTGTGTGATCCACTTTTTTGCTGTTGCTATGTGACAGGCTGCTATTTCCTGTTAAACAGCCTTTGCACCTGTTGCAGAAATGAGAGGCAGGCTGGAATTCCATATGCACCCCTGAGCTGACGGATACACAACTGTACAGTTACACTGGTTAATACGGGGTTAGCATTTATAGCAGTTGGTGCCTGTTTGAGCAGTGCGTCATCAGCGTTAACCTAGGTTAATAAATGTCCCGTCCAGTATGGTTATCAAAAATCATGTCTTAATAAATAGATTTATTTTTTTATTTTTTATTTTTTGTATAGGTTGCTGTGTGCAAAATTTCAATATCAAGTTTTGCAGTTCAGTGTGTTGCTTGAGCAAAAAACTATTTTTTCCAGACTAAAATATAGTTTGATATCTAATATATATTTATATATTATTATTATTATTATTGGCAGTCCTAGTAGTAGTTGTTGTTTTATATAAAGTTAAATTAAAATGCCTATAGGTTCAAGAGAGGAAAAATGAATATATTACTAATTAAATACAAATGCATCAGGCGACTGCATTTGCTGATATGCAGATATTGTAAAATTAAGATGCAAGTTTTGTATTGTATTACTAAAGTAAGACCATTGTTTTTCTTCATTGTACTGTGTTGTTACCTTAGTAAACATCTTGAATCTCACTCATGTCAACTTATTCAGGGTAACATTTATACCTTTACACCTATGAGCAACTCAACCAACAGTCTGTCTGCTGTTTACCGACCAACTGTTGGTCTTCTTGCGTTCATTGTTGTTTGTTTGTTTATTATTATGTCTCTGTGATGTGTCTTTGTGTTTGATTTTGCTGTGTTACTATCATCCTTGCTGCTGTTACACTGTAAATTTGTGGGACTGAAAAAGGATCATCTCATCTTATCTTATCTTATAGCAATAGGGGGTCCTGGAGGCTTGAGTCGTGGAGAAATGAGTCTGGCAGAGGTACAGTGTCACCTGGACAAAGAGGGAGCCTCTGACCTGGTTATCGACCTCATCATGAACACCACCAGCGACCGAGTCTTCCAAGAAAGCATCCTCCTAGCTATTGCGTTGCTGGAAGGTGGAAACACCACCATCCAGGTCAGTTAAACCCAAAGCATATCCTGCCTTTGGGCAACTAAACTGCTGCAGCATGTGTGAATGTATTAGCAGAGTAATCTCATGGTAAAACATATACAACCTACTAACCTACTTACCTTACTAGCTAGTGTAACGGATCTGCATTGTTTTTAATCTCATGGGCTGTTATCTATGTAAAGGCTCAGGTTATCCCACTGTGCATCTGTAAAGGATCTGCCACTGTCTGATCAGTGACACAAACACACTTTGTCTCGAACTGACATTTTCATTACTAGAGGATCTGCAGTATTTGTGTCAGTGTGCCACTATAGCTCCATATGTACATTACAAAGGCGGCTGTCCTCCGCCTCATATCTAGCACTAAATCACTTGGCTGAAAGGCCCAGCCAGCTGTTAATGACATCAGCAGCAGTTCATAAAAAAGCAGATAAGTATATTATAAAACACTTTTTCATTGTTTTTTGTTTGGACAGTCTGATGTGTGCAATAGGCAATATAAATCAAATCAATGGTCTTTCCTTATTTGCTTTAACCTGAGCTACTCTAACCCCTCTGTGTCCATCTGTCTCTCTCTGCTGATCTTTTTCAAGTCTCCCTGTCTGTTGCGTTGTCTGTTGATCTCACCGTCTTTCCATCTGTCTGTCCGTCTGCACATTGTTATGTAAGCACGGGGCTTGCATAATCAGGTTAGAGCGACTGTGGCGGAGATAATGCTTTGGCTTCCCACGACTGCTGCAGAGCTACGTCACGTGATCCGTCTGTGTTACATAAGGCCTGTGTGAATGAACAATGAGGAATGTCTCAGCCTTCAAAACATTCCAGCCTCTCTCCCGCTCCCTTGCGCTCTCTTGCCGGCCCAAACTGGGTCACGCTGGGCCTCCGGAACTGGGGCAGTGGGGAGAGAGGGCGGAGGGATAGGGGGAACACAGAGGGGATTGAAGTGAAACCGGAGCTCCTCTCACCCAAGTTTGTTCTGAAAACGGAGGTTTCTTTTAGGGGGAAATGTGCTAGAAACATACCACGTAGTACAAATATTTGTGTTCTTTCTCTGGATAATTTCACAAAAATGTGAGTGCAGTTTGAGTGTAAGTTAACCTTTGCTTTTATCTCAATCATGTGCCCACTAGCCTTTTTTGTGTTCAAAACAAAATAGTATAAAAATATGAGGTGCTTCGTACTGACAGGTGGAAGTTTGAATTCAGAAATCAAGCACACCTTTTCCATAAACTTTAAGTATAACGATTACAGCGAATTGGGCGTGTTTTCTCTCTGCTCTCTCTGAGAAAGCACTCCAAGGATAATACCAGCTGGCTTTTGTCAGTGTCTTCATTTTACATGCCGAGCTGAGCACCTGTTGTGTCGTGGATATCTTGTTCTCACGTAACACAGTTAACTATTTACTCATGACCTACATAGCACGCAGAAATAAACCACACAGAATGTCTCAAGATTGCATGCACTGCTTTCATGCAAAGCTACTGCATAGATAGTCAGTATGCGAGGAACTCTGACATAGTACATCCAGTGCATTTTAATGCTTTCTAGTCTAGTTGGCTCCTCGCTGCACCCTCCCCTTATTTCTGTCACATTCCAGCTCTTGTGACAGCTACGAGAGCTCGGCTCAGACAGCTGTAAATTATGTTGTAACATGACAACTTGTGACATTTCACTCCTCAGCCATCTGGTGTCTGTAGCATGCATGCTGTTCTGTTTGCCTGCAAAGCTGTGGTACTGGAGGTGCATTGGACCGGTGCTGCAAAAAGCAAAACAAAGGTGCCAACGTACTCCCTCACAGGTGGAAAGTAACGAAAGAGGAGGCTGATTTGAATAAAGATGGAAGAGGAAAAGGAACCTGGACGAGAGCAGAGCTGCGGTTCCATTTGGTTTGCATGCGGTGCTGCCTGACATGAGAGGGAGGGTGAGAGGGAAAAGGAGTGCGAGTATAAATAGCTGTTACATAACATCCCTTTGTTGATGCCAAGTGGCTGAACGGAAGGAGAGAAGGGAAAGCGCTATGACCTTGTTTTTCAGTCTTGTCCGCCCCCACTTCTCCCCATCCCATTCCTCTCAGGGTTTGTCTCTATGGATACAGACGGGCTCTGTGTTTACCCAACACTACAGGGGGGCCCCTGAGATGCTCATCTCTTTCCCCTCTCTATCCCTCTTTCGCTCTGTCTCTCCTTCATCCTCCCCTGTTGGCGTCATTCTGTTCTCTCCTTGACCACCATGTGTTACTTCATCCATAACGTCATTCCCACCATAATGCCGCTCTTGTCCTTGCTTTTCAAGTGCTGCGAAAACACAGATGGTGATATCTTGATACAGCAACACTGATTTTGTCACCGGGTGCAGGAGGACAAGCATCAAAACACTACAGAGACAGCAAACGTGGTTAAACATGAAAATTTTGGTTTTCATTTCTTGACTCATTGTAAGAGACAACCTCATGTACATTTCTAAAGAAACCATAGAATGAAAGTTTGCTGCCATGTTTGTCTTTACTGTGGTGTTCCATCCTTACGCGCAGAGTTTTGTATTTGTTTCAGTGACTCACTCCATCCACTGAAGCCTGCTCAGTTCTTAGAAATAGGCTGTTTTTTAAAAAAATGACTCTGGTGCAGAAGGTGAAAACTTTCACAGCTGGACAATATAATTAATAACTCTTACATTCACCTCCCAGGCACCATCAATCAAACAAACATACCTGTGTCACAGTGAAATATAATGGCTCAGCTAAACCTGATCCATAAGATGAAATATCCCTGCCAATATGGTGCTGGTCCTGCCAGCCCTGCACTGTGAACCCAACTGCACGCAGAGACTGAATCTCTAACCTGGGATTTCCTAGACATGAGCACTGCAACATTAATAAAATGATAGGCAGCGGAAAATGAGTGTGATTGCATAAGAATAAAGTTGGCAGTCGTAGAGTTTTAGAGAGAATACTGTATGTGGGAGTGTCCACACAAAATTGGCATGTGCTTATGCCAGAGACAGCTGACCTAGTTTTGTGAGTGCAAAAGTCAGTGGGCGTATTAGCGTATGTGCAGCTCCAGTACTGTAAGTGTGTGTGTCTGTGTGAGTTATGTAATGGTACAGGGTGGAGGGGGTCGATGGTGAGTGCTCTTCTTTCTGTTTGCTCTGGTCTGATCGATGTGTGCTATTCAGGCCCTGGGCCTCATGCCCCCCCTCCCTAACACACACACACACACACACACACACACACCTGACGCCCTCCTCAGGCATGCTGTGAGTTGCGAGCTGCAGCTAATCCCCTCTCTGCACTCTCCACTCTGTCATCAAGTTGTTTATTGCGTGATGGCCTTGCTTGGCAGACCCCGCCACCCCTCCGCCCTCCACTGCTATCTCCTCATCCCTGAGTGTGCTGGCAGAGTGTGTACGTGCAGGAGGGCTGCTGCTCAGTGGTGGAGGGCCAGGGTGGGGCACGAGCAGACTCTGGAATCTGCCTTGGGGCACAAGCACACAGTCATGTCTTGTTTCTTTGGAAGAAACTTGGCTGCAGTGCTGCATTAGCTCTGCTCTGTGTTGTGTGGATAAGCTGCATCAACTCTCTTGATTGGCTTCTTATTTGGATGGTCAGTGTTTGTAATTTTGAATTAAAAGATTTAGCAGTGCATTTAACATTAAATTCCAACGCATATGCAGACCTGTTTGTACAAACACCCTCAGACTGTGTCCTTGGAGTTGGAGAGACATGCTTGTTTTGTCTGTTTTGCCTAACATTTTCCTTGTGACTATCATTTATTTGTTTCCTCTAGTAGCCCAGTTTTTCATCTAACCTGGAAAGACAGATGATTATGTAACAAACTTTGACAACTGGCCTAGATAACTGTCTGATAACCCTCTCTCTCTCTCTCTCTCTCTCTGTCTCATGCTCTTCTTTCTCCTCCCTCAGTCACCGGCTTTCTTTTTACTCCCTTTTTCCTCTTTGGAGTCTGTCTTGTGCCTGTAGCTCTTTCTCTCACCCCCACTCCCCACCATCTCAGTTCCTCTATCTGTGTAAGTAGGCCATGCTTCTCTCGCTCGTGTCATTTTTCACCTCATTCGTGTGCCGAGGCTGCTTCTGCTGGTTGAAGCATTTCCATAGGCTGCAGTAGATAACAGCTCTTACATAATCAAAACAACAGCCCTGTGGATTGGGACACGATGTGCTCGCAGGCTCAAAAGTGTTCTAATTCTGCATGACCCCATTCCACAGCAATAACCGCCGCGTTTAAGCCCACGCATTGCACTAAATCCAGGATGTGCTATTTTTTTATTTAATTTTTTAGTTAACCTTGATTTAATCGGGAATATTGCCATTGAGCTTTAAAACCTCTTTTACAAGGGAAACCTGGCCAAGGCATAAAAGGACAACCAACAGACTTAAAAGCAAGACAGCAAAAAAGGTTAAAACAAAAAAGGCTTTTATTGTGTATTGTGTGTGTGGTTGTGTTTGTGTGTGAGTGAATACACGCACACAGATGGAAAAGAATTTGAAACAAAACCAAACCTGAAAGCTGGCAGTTCCATCACGTTCACTGGTTTCACCCTCAGTTCACTGCACACAATAACTTATCAGTTGCATAATACAAGAGAAATAAGGTTACTTTGTAATGACAGCATGCATCAAAGAAAAAAAAAGCGATCATTTCTACTAAGGCTGAAAGAAAGTTTTTCATTACTGATTTAATCTATTTCGCTTCATTTTTCTTTAAAATGTCAGCAAACAGTGAAGATATCTTCAAATTACTTGTTTTGTCCAACCAACTGTCTAAAACCCAATGATATTAAATGGTTTAAAATAGAGAAAAGTAGCAAACCTCTCATTTGAGAATCACAAACAGCGGAGCTTTAGCTTGAAGAATGATTGACATGATTAATCAAGCAGAAAATAATATCCATAATCTCATTTTTCTGTTCTTGCCTCCTTGTGTCCAGCGTTCGTTCTTTTGCCGTCTGACAGAAGACAAAAAATCAGAAAAGTTCTTTCGGGTCTTCTACGACCGTATGAAACTGGCACAACTGGAGATTAAAGCCACGGTGACAGTAAATACCAGCGACCTGGGAAATAGGAAGAGAGATGATGACAGCCAGGACAAAGACGTCCCTGTTCGCAAAAAAGGTCAGAGATCACTTACTGTGATTTGATTTATGAACTGACGTCTGATTGTTACAAAAGTTGCCAAGGTAAACTAGAACCGGGATAAGTAAAATTTGTTTCCAAGCACGGAGTGGAAAGAGGAGTTCTGTGGGTTTTGACTGCATCTTCAGTCTTTCCGTGGTGCCTGTCTGTGTTTAGCCAGAGACTCTGCTGTGGTCATGACGGAGGATGTGAGAGAGCAGCTGTTGGAGGCCTCGTCTGCCACCAAGAAGGCCTTTAACTCTTACCGGCGTGAAGCAGATCCTGAGGACCACTTCAACTCAACTGATGGCCAGCCCAGCACTGGAGACAAGAACCAGGACGAGGGCGAAATGAGCTTTGTAATCGTTATCATGCAGCCCATCCTTCGCTTCCTCCAGCTGCTTTGCGAGAATCACAACCGTGACCTACAGGTGGGACAAACTGAGTTTCTGACTCTTATTGAAGATATCCCACAGGGTGAATCGCCTTCCTTATCATCTCATACATCCTATCCGTGCACGCTCTTGCTTCTTCACTGCAGGCTTTTGACACTAAAAGACTTAGACTTAGATTTAGACTTAGACTTTCTTTATTTGTCATTTGGATTTTCATCGCAAACGAAATTTCGGTACAGTGGCTCAAGCATAGCAGGAATTACCAACAATATTCTTTTAAAAGAAAAAAAGTAAAAAATATAATATATACACAATAAATTTGCAGTAAAAAGCACTTGAAAAATGAGATATTTTGTATAAAAAGTCAGTCAGCATATATACATATGTAATTATTATTGCACAGTGAGTATTTGTCTACAAAACAAGTCTAATGGTTTTATTACCAGTGCTAGATTCCATAACCATCACTGTAGTTCATATGAGAGGTCAAGCCTGACTTCTTTAGGGTATGTAGACATATTTTTTATTGATGTTTGAAATAATTCCTTTGATAGCACAATAAAAATGCACAATTTAGGAAAAGGTTTGAAGCGTCTTGTACAAATAACCCAACACCAGTTTGATTGATATTCCCTGGAATGCACAAAGGAATATAAATCAGGATTTCTATTCTTGCACATGAACCCAGAGACTGCAGATGTAAAAGTTGTACATAGATATCTCTTTTCACCACCAACTTTGCTTTGTTTCGAAGGTAAAAGTTCCTGTGCTCAAACCCTGCTGCAATGTGGTACAAAAAAGCTTTACAGCACACCAGCATGCAGAGGATTTGTTTTGGAGCTTCTGATGGGTCAGTCAAGCCGTGCTGATAGAGCAAAAACAGAAATATGGGCACTAACACACACTGTCTTTGGTTGTTTCGAAAGCTCCATTGAGGGAGCAGAATCTTGATTTGTAACCAAACCAATCCTTGATGGTGTGTTTCTAACTGGTTTTGATTGCTTAATTATTGGCTTATGTCCAGTTTGCATCACAGTCTCACTTCCTTCCAGAACTTCCTTCGCTGTCAAAACAACAAAAACAACTACAACCTTGTGTGCGAGACTCTGCAGTTCTTAGACTGTATCTGTGGCAGCACCACAGGGGGTCTTGGTCTGCTGGGGCTGTACATCAACGAGAAGAACGTGGCCCTCATCAACCAAACTCTGGAGAGCCTCACAGAGTACTGCCAAGGCCCTTGCCATGAAAACCAGGTACATAAAGAGGTCACAGCAGAAGGAGAAGGCTAGGACGGTACTATGGCACTATTGGTCTTTTTCATGTATTTTTTTTTTTATTTCCTCCAGAATTGCATTGCCACTCATGAGTCCAATGGTATTGATATCATTATCGCCCTCATTCTTAATGACATCAACCCACTCGGGAAAAAGCGGATGGACCTGGTGCTGGAGCTCAAGGTGAGTTGGCTTGTCTGATGTAAGAATCTGTAACTTTTTTTCAAACTGGGCATTGGCTTTGGGTCCTTTTTTTGTGAGTAAAAAAATACTGTGCAGTAGTTTCTTTTCACAGCAGGATGGAATGTGTAAGAGCTGGACATTCGTTCGTCTGATCTGAACTAGCTTTTGTGCTCGTCTGCCAAGACAAATAGCTGTAGAGTACACTTTCCTAGAGCACCAGGGTTTCTGCCTGTTTTCTTTGGATGAGGAAACTGACAGAGCTTAAGCTCTTACTACTTTCTTTCTGTTTTTCTTTTCCCTTTACTCTCAGAACAATGCATCCAAGCTGCTGCTCGCCATCATGGAAAGCCGTCATGACAGTGAGAATGCAGAGAGGATCCTGTACAATATGAGGCCTAAAGAGCTGGTGAAGAAATTATGCCATGCGCCTTTTCTCATACAGCTGCTTCTGAGTGAATGCTTGTTTGGTATCACAAAAAAAGATCACGTGTTGTCCTGTAAAAGTATAAAGTTTTATGTGTGTGTGTCCAGGTGGAGGTGATAAAGAAGGCTTACCTGCAGGGAGAGGTGGAGTTTGAGGGTACAAAGGAGGAGGGAGACAACGAGGAAGAGGAGGAACATGATGCCGCTTCCCCCCGAAATGTCGGACATAACATCTATATTTTAGCCCACCAGGTCTGTTGTCCATCTCTGCAGTGACGCACAACATCATCTAACCATATGAAATAATCATCTATTAGAAGCTTACTTTTTGGTGCTGCGGGTTGTCTGTACAGCTGGCTCGTCATAATAAGGAGCTGTCCATGATGTTAAAGCCAGGAGGGGCCAGCGGAGAGGGAGATGAGGCCTTGGAGTGCTACGCCAAGCACACTGCTCAGATAGAGGTCACAACAACACAACACTTTGCACAAAGTGGAAATTCAGACATTCAACATCATTTGGAAAGCTCGGCATTTGCAAAGAAACTGTCACAAGATATACACCATGTGAACCTGCAGAGGCTGAGGTGTTTGCTCCATGGGGATGACAGTTTGTCTGTCTGTTCAGATTGTGCGTCAGGACCGCACCATGGAGGAGATAGTGTTCCCTGTGCCAAACATCTGCGAGTTCCTGACCTCAGAGTCAAAGCTGCGAGTGTACTACACCACAGAGAGGGACGAGCAGGGCAGCAAGATCAACGACTTCTTCCTGCGAGCAGAGGACCTCTTCAATGAGATGAACTGGCAGAAGAAGCTCAGAGGTAGGCTGGAGATGTAGTATTATTATATAAATGAATGATTATTCTATTGAATTTCATGATTCACTTAAATTTGGATGAATAAACTCCTCATCCGTCAAGGGCAATGCAATCTCACACCTCACTGACGTGATTAAGTGATCTGTTTTCGTTATTAATTAGCATTGAAAATGGATTATTTGTCTATATAGTGTCAGAAAATGGTGATATAATGGCTTAGTTTGACCAACAAAACAAAGCAGAAGATTAAAATTGTACAAAAATGAATATAGAAAAACCAGTAAAACATCACCACAGAGAAGATGGAAGCCAAAGCATTTTTACTTGATAAATGATTTAAGCAGTTAGTCCATTATTGAAACTTTTACTGACTCATTCTGTTCATCGGCTAATGGATCAATCCACTAATTGTTCCAGCACCATACATAATGCTGCAGACAAGAGATGCCATTGACAATTATCTTAATAGGAAGGTACAATAGGAGGTAACAGGGTGGTGGGAGAAGTCTGTTCATGCAGCTGGTTCAGAAACATGCAGCAAGTAAGAGCAAAGCATAACGAGGAGCGTTTAGTGAACTGTCCTGGGTCATTAAGACCATTTCACTGTCCTCACAGATGTGGCAGTTTATTCTAACAGCTGCCCGATGCTGACGATGTGTGCGAATGGTAACTTGATGAATATGCTCGACTCCTCGATGATTTCCTCGCTGTTGCCTCACACTTGCGATCCTGTCGGTCAGCTGGGGCCTTTCTTCGGGGGAGTTTGCTCTTTCTGCTTGTGTTTGCATGCTTTGGTTTCCTCCCACAGTCCAAAGACAAGCTGCTCAAATGGAAACTCTAAATTAACCGTGGGTGTAAATGTGGCTGTCTGACTGTCTCACGGTGACTTGTCCAGGGTGTAACCAACCTCTTGCCCCGTTGCAACCTGGGATAGACCTGAATCTCTGAGAAGAAACAGGATAAGTGGGAACGGAAAATGGATGGATGGTTGTGTATCCCCATCTTGACAGCAGGGCTAACAATGTCATCCTGTGTGTGTTCATGTTATGTGCGTGCATGTTTCCGCTGTCTAAAAGCAGACTGGGGCTTTCCACATTCTTTGAGCAGTGAAACATTGGTACAGTACCATTATGAATCACAACTCTCTTGCGCGCACACACAATTATACACACACAGACCCGCACCCACACTCAGTCACACTTCTAAACCACATACAAGATTGCATACCCACACAAAGGCATATTTTGTCTCTCACTTGGAAGAGGGAATGGACAGACAAAAGTCCCTGCATCTGTTTGTCTTTTCTAGAAAAGAAAATAGTCTGTTAAAAATCGGATTGTTTTTCTGAAGGTCTAAGTGGAGCCTTTTTCCTCACATGACCCTTTAATGCCTCATTTTTAAACTTTATTAACGACGGTGTCTGTTTTAAGGTCTTTGTGTGGTTTCCTGTCATTTCTGTGTAGTATGAGACTGTCCTCATATTACATTATGTGAAGGTATTTCCTGAATGAGGAGGGATAATTGAGCTAACTCAGTTTTCCTGAGTTGTTCTTATTTTCAAATGAACCCTGCAGCTTGTTCACACATTGCGTACCTGATGAATGAATGTAGGGCTGAAAGAATTAGACGATTAAACAGTTAAACAGAAAATTACTGTAAACATATTTGGTAATCATTTTGTGGTTTAAGTCATCATTTTTCATCATTATTAATAAAAGTTTCCACATTTTTTTCTGGCCCTGGTTTCTTAAATCAGGATTTTAATGAAGTCTCTGGCTTTTGATATGTTGGTATCTTTGAATTTACAAACAACTTTCACAATTTATCTTACATTTTACAGACAAATCCTACCTAAATCTTACTGTGCTTGATCAGATTTGATTTTTTAAGTCTTGCTGTGTCTCTCTCTCTCCTTATCAGCCCAGCCAGTACTGTACTGGTGCTCCAGAAACATATCAGTGTGGAGTAATGTTTCCTTCAACCTGGCTGTGCTTATGAACCTGCTGGTCTGCCTCTTCTACCCGCTGGAGGGGGTCCATGGAGGTCAGTCCCACACGAGAAGACACTTCAGAGTGAGAACAGGCGATTTAAAACTGAGCACTTAACCAGCTGACATCCAGTTACTAAGATCGCTGTACGATCTGGCTTTTATGCTATACACTGCTCTACGCTTCCGACTTCTTTAGAAATCAGGGTCAAACAAAGTTTATGCACTCAGTGATGCAAAAAAGGAAGAACAGCAGCTTGCTGTGATGTTTTTTTTCCTGCTATAAACTATTGTTACATTTTACAATCTGTAATGACTTGGCATATTGAATAGATTTGAACATAGTAGATAGACAGGATGTGTCCAACACTGATAGACTATTTTGGATTTATTGCTTTAATATACAAGCAGAGATCGTGTGGAAGTGAAAATCCCCACCTTATTGCTGTGTTAGGTCACCCATTTTAGCTTGTACCCAATTCATATTTTGTTTTTATTACATTTACATCCCACTCTGATATAAGAAACTATCTGGAAAGGCATGTCACATGGTGATACCCACAGAGACAGACTTGAGGATGTGACTTTCAGGCCTTTTCCCAGGCACCAACACTGACCCACTGATCTCCTTTTTCTGCAATGTTCTAATCTGCTGACTTCTAATCACCTGACCAGGATTAGAAGCAGGACCTGAGAAGCTCTCTGCCTTTGTTAAAGAGACACACACATGCACACACACACACACAGACACCACAGGCCTTCCTTTGAAAGCTTGACCTCATATTTGACTTTCAGTACCATGGAAACCACAATAAACAAAGCCGCCCTGTGTCATTTAATGTCCCATAAACAAAGCTTACATTGGCTCGTGAAGACAAAGTCAAACATGACTTATCAGGTGATTCAAAAGAAAAGGTCATACATCATTACACTTTAAACTAGGCAATCAATTCTGCTGCCAAGTCCTCCTCAGTGATGTTTGTCTGTGCTTTTATTCTGCCAGTGGGTTCAATTTTCCATCTGAATCTCCTCTCAATCACTATTTGAATTCATATGAGTGTGTTCTGACTGTATTGATCTTCATATATTGAAAATGAACAGTATGAAGATAAGAAGCCAAGTAAAATAATATCCAGAGAATAATAACATTTCTAACACCGATGTATCTCATCTCAGTTCTTTTACAAAAAAAATCAATACCAACCAATGAACAAACCGGGCAGTAATATAAGTTTACATTCATCTTTTTACGGTTGTTTTACGTCATCTTAAATTAAAAGCTAAAGTTTTAAATTGTTGGACCGGGTTACAAAAAATGTATTTTAGTGGTTTACAAAAAGTGTATGACGAACTAACAGAGCAAAGCAAATAAGACCACTGTCAAATAACTTGTCAAAGCTATAATTCCAGTTTCTCCTGTATTTCTCCTCTGCACTGGAACTTGGTCTGTGTGTAAGACTTTGTCACGTGAGACTCCAGCATTCCTTTGGCCTGCTTTAACAGGCACTTTTATGGCTTTGGGCCCCTTCTTCTCTCTCTCTCTTAGACACACACACGCACACACACACACACACACACACACACACACACACCGCTTGCTCTCTGTCTGCTCTTACGTGTTAGTCTTGGTGAGTTACACGTAAGAGCAGGAGAACTGGGTCAGTGTGTTCTGCCTGCATACATGATTGACTGACTTTTGATGAATAGCTTTGGTTAGCGCCACACACTTGTAACACATGCTCGCACACAACCCGTGCATGCTTGCAGCCCCCTCAGCTGTTGATTTTAAACATGTTTGCGAGCAATCATCAAGTGTAAAGTGGGTACAGAGTTTCTGAGAGCATAAGCTCGTAAGCTCCCCTTCTTTCAGTCTGCCACATCACTGGAGCTGTGTGCTTCTCCCTGCTCGCTCCTCATGAATCTTTCAGCTGAGGTATTTTTAGAGATGCCTGTTATGTAAGTGGCACCTGTCATGTGATCTCCACAGGGACTGGGAGGGAGAGGAATCTAGAGGAAGGGAAGGAGGGAAGGAGGAAAGGAGATACAGAAAGACAAGGTGGAGAGGAAAGGAAGTAAGGGAGGAAAGGAAGGCCTCCTTGCCCGCAGTACTCCCCTTCTGCTTTCTCATCCACCACAGCGCTGTGGTTTTTTTCTTTAATCCTTTCAGTTCTGCCCCATTTCCCTTTTGCTTTGTCTTTCTGCAGATCTTTTTCTGCCTTCTAACATCAACACACTCAGTTCTTACAAACATACGCACGTTATTTCTGTATTTTAAGAGAGATGTAGGGCTCAGTTACAGCAGCAGCAGGTTGGGTGTGGCCTTGTTTTTAGGCTGATCAAACCTGGTCGAGGGTTTTAGCGTGAGTGACACGTTGCCACATGAAACCCCTGACCAGGAGACTAATCCTGGATTTACCCCAGGATCAAGGGAAGCATCAGGTAGGCTCTCACTAAAGCACACACACACACACACAAAGAAAAGTATGTCATACACTTTTGGGTGTTATGTAACTGGCTCTCTTTGAGTTCAAAGTCGCACTAATGAAAGCCCAAGGCCTGCCTGAGAGGCAGAACTTAGTAGAAGCCAGTTAAAAATCTGTTGATCCGGACAAGGCCTCATTTAAACTGCACTGTCATTATTCTCTCCACATGATACTTTAATATTCTGCAATATAATATTGCACATTCACTGTGTTAGAGCAGAATTGCCAAATTCAGCTGCAGTTTAGCATGTATCCTTTATAGCTTGCATATATGCATTAACAGTTGGTTCTCTTGTGTGTGTTTCTTTGTGTGTGTGTGCATTCATCATGTGCAGTTATGCTGGACCCCCACCTGTCTGCACTGCTGTGGATGGGAGTGTTGGCAACGCTGGTCATCGTTATCATCATGCCACAACCGCTGGGCATCCGTGCCCTCGTCATCATCACCATTCTCCGACTCATCTTCTCTGTTGGCCTGGAGCCCACTCTCTTCCTTCTGGGTGCCTTCAATGTGAGTATTGTGCCCTAAACGGGGGAGTTCACCCACCTGTGTCACTGGTGGTATCTGGAATTTTATAGAGCTGAGAGAAATAGACAGAAAATTAACTAAACTAAACTATAACACCTGTTTTGATAATAGATATATTGTTAGTCATTTTTTCAAGCAAACATGCCAAACATCCTCTGGTTCAAAAGTGATTTTTTTAATATCATTCTCAACAAAATATCTCTGTGCTTTGAACTGTTGTTAAATAATTGTAAAAGGCAGCCTGACAATTTTAAAAATTCAAAAATTAAATAGAAAAGAAATGTTAAATGTTAAATTCCTCGGAAGGCAAGTAAAGTGCTTTTCCCATAACTGTTGAATGAACTGACACTATAAATGTTTCTTGTCTCTCCTGTGCGTGTGTGTGTGTGTTAGTAATTTTCCCTAGAGAAATACTAAAAACATGCCACTTCTCATTTTACCGTTCCTACGCTCTACTTTATGTACTTTCAAGTACTGAGAAACCTCCACCACAGTAGTTCCAGTTCTTGTTTCAGCTCTTGCTTACACTCATTGCAGGCCGCTGCCCAGTCTGCCTGTGGTGCTGTCCAATGGCCTTACAATTCTGCTTGGCAGTGCCTGGTTGTGTTATGGGCTGTGAAACACGTCACCTGACCTCAGAGAGTCTGACACCACCACCACCGCTAAATGTTGCTTTTGAGCACATATGCACAAAAACAAAACAAAGCATTGCACACACCTCCATCATCTCTCCCTTCGATCGCCACATTTACATGTACACAAGAAATCAGGCTACAGCTAAGGCAGGAAATGAGAGAGCACGTTACTATGGACTGCAGTAACCTGGTAACCTGGTCTTGTTTATGTGCAGCTGGTCAGTAGTCTGATATCTCCCTTGCTGTGTTTTTGCTAAGTTTTTTTGTTTCCTTGCCAATGTGTGTGTGCGTGTGTTTTCTTTAAACAGTCAGAACTTGAGTGTATTTTCAGTTTCTTTCTGAGTGAGTTGTTTGATTTCATTATTCAGAATTAAAGAATACACTGCTTATGAGTGCAGTGCCGTCACAGTGATACTTTCCCTGTCCTTGGTCTTTATCATGCACATGCACTCTTGTGAAAACACAGCTAGAATCTCGGTTAAGCGTATACATGACCAAGAAGTCAGGTTTCTCCAGCAGGCACCTACAGAAGCCATGTTAACCGGGTTTCTGTTAATCCCTTTGCCTTATTTCAAGTTGCAGCAGAAAGCCAACAATAACCAGGTTACTTATGTGCATGTAAACACACTCAGTGTGTCCTCATTTAGCCTAAAAGACCACCCCCAGCATGCTGCTGTCAGCACTGTCTGTGCCCTCAGCTCAGGCCATGTTTAAATTCAGTATTAATTAATGGTTGATTATCTTGGATTCTAATTATTAAAGAGCTTTTGACTTTATCTTCCAGGTGTGTAATAAAATCATCTTCCTCATAAGTTTTGTGGGGAACAGAGGAACCTTCACACGTGGCTACAAAGCCATGGTGCTGGACTTTGAGTTCCTCTACCACCTCATTTACCTCATCATCTGCTGTCTGGGGGTGTTTGTTCACGTCTTTTTCTACAGTCTGTTGGTGAGAGAAACACACATACTATGCACTTTTGCAAGCACACCATGCTAAACCATGTGTCAGATATTCCTTCTCTCTGTGAATGTAGCCTCAGCCTTCCACCATGGTGCATTCAAGGACATAGCCTACTGAGGTTTTGCCTTATTTGGTGCTTTAATGGTATTGTTGCTGTTGTTGTTGTTGTTGTTAGGATGTTAAGTGCTGTGTGCCAGGGCCTCAGGTCTGCTTACATGTCAGACTGAATATGCCAGTATTTAGAGATGTTTTACAGGCCCAAGCAACCCCTCAGATTCAGATGCAGCACATTGTATTTCCATATTTCTTAGCCTGCCTAACAAGATGCTGAAAACTTGATTCAAGTTAAACAAAGAAAAATGAGGACTTGGCAAAAGGGGGAAAAAAAGTAGAAAAAAATCACATCCCTCAAGGAATCTGATCTAATCTAACACAGAGACCTGTTTCTTAGACTTGTGAATTCTTGTGTAACTTGCTGGCAAGCAAATACTGGCAGTGCTGTATGTGAGGACTGCAGCGTGCAACCTGAGTCAATGTACTACATGTTCACAAATTCTGATTTCGCCTTTTGAGACGCATTAATGCACTTTACAGCGAATGTGTCGCCACATATTTTGCCTATTGTTTTGTAACGTGTGCTTTGCCTCTGTAGCTGTTTGACCTTGTGTACAGAGAGGAGACGCTGCTTAATGTAATCAAGAGTGTGACTCGCAATGGACGCTCCATCGTGCTCACCGCCGTGTTGGCTCTCATCCTGGTCTACCTGTTCTCCATTGTTGGCTACATTTTCTTCAAAGATGACTTCATCCTGGAGGTGGACCGTGTCCCCAATGCAACTCTGAGTGAGGACAGACTTCAGTCGTTTGTCATTTTTGCCAAACAGCCTTAAAGATTATAAATCTTAGATTTTTCACACAGAGTAAACTAGAAAACCTAAGTACTGTCCCTTTCTACCTTCTAGAAAATGTAGCCAGTCTGGCCAGCGAGTTTCTGTCTGCAGGAGTGTGTCAGGGAGGGATTGATGAGAACTGCACCACAGGAGCTCCACAGGAAGGTAATCTATACTGCAGCACTGGGTTTAAAATGGGATTAATTTGGGAAATGTGTCTTTTGCTAAATATTTTAGTCATAATAAACAATTCATCTATAAACAGTGTGTTAAAAATCATCACAAAGTGATAACAAGTGGCTCAATCTATAATGTTACTGATTTTAGTTGTGAGTTTAGAAATAGAGGTTTTAATTTGTAGATCTGGGTGGGGACGACAGAGGGATCAAACTCTGTCTGAGCTGATCTCGGTGTAAAGACCTACTTTAGATGTTTAATCTGTTTGCAAACAAACTGATTTACTGATGAAACCACAATTTGATTTCATGTCTCTGGGCTCGTGACAGCAGTTGTCATTTATTTAAAGGCAGAGAAGGCTGAAATGAAAATGAGGCCTTTTTTAGCAAGTCTTAATGAGGATCTGAAAACATTCTCACAAATAAGGGACTGGATTGGCTGAATTGGTCTTCCATCTTGCAACATTGCCAGAGCGCCTGATCTTTAGCCTGAAAATTTCTAGATGGACCAACAGAAAATGTGAATAAAATCCAAGCAAGTGGTTGATGTAGGAAGGATTTATGGTGATGTTTAAGAGAAGTGAAGAACTTGTGGTCATTTATTGTAGAACCTACTGGAAATATTCCACACATATCATCCTTAGCCTTGTCAGACCACAGTCAGAGTGACATGTTTGTGCACTATTTCCTTGTGTTCTGCAGTTTCACCCTAATTCAAATTTGAGTTCAAATGACTCCTGGTGACTATCACATGATTGCCACTGGACCTCCACAATTTACTTATGACTTCCTTGACCCTCATGTGATGTCGACATGTGAAGTCCCAAAAGGATTCAAATGCCTCGGAACTCCCCACCAGTGAGGATGTGAGGCGTCTTCAAGACTCAAATGGAAAATTGAATTACCTTTGACCCAGTGATACTTTGGTCTGTTCGTTCTTAAATCTAAAAATCATGGTCCAAAACAGTGTCAGAGATGCAAACCAGGACCCCTAATAAAACACAGTTAGCATGGGGATCATATGTTGTACCTTGTCCATCATGTGGCTGTGTCAGAGGTCCCTAAATTCATTATTCTTGAATGCGTCTTCCTCTTTACTCACCCATAAACCATTCAGAATGGCTGATCTTTTTTTCTTTCTTCCTAAGAGGAACTTAGGCTATCAAATCCTACTGTAATAGTTATTTTCAGTGAAATAAAGTACTTTCTGTATTAATTTGGTGTTTAAAACTATGTATGTATGTGTGTGTCAAGTAGAGCAAAGAGCTGAAACCCAACACAGGCCTGTTTTACAGTATATTGCATCACATCACCTCATGTTTGTGAAGAGGTACTGCAATTACCGTGTACCATACCATATGCCTGCACAATCTCTTTAGGTTGAGTTAGAGTTAGTTTAATAGTTATTTTGAGCCACAGCTTGATACCTCTGATGTGACATAAACTAAAAATTAGCTCATCATGGTCCTGTTATACCAGTTTTAAAGAGCACTAACCCTATAAAGAAATACATACCTGCCTCATATCAGGCTAAAGTTTTTCTTTGCGTTCACTTAGATTTGGAGAATGACAACGAGGAGGACAATGACATGGAGCGGACGTGTGACTCTCTGCTCATGTGTATCGTCACTGTTCTGAGTCATGGCTTAAGGAGTGGAGGGGGTGTAGGGGATGTTCTTCGCAAGCCTTCCAAGGAGGTACACGCAACTCTGATTAGACATTGGACTGTACCGTGCGTGCCTGTGTGTGTGTGTGTGTGTGAGAGAGAGAGCTCAGAGGGTGTAACACCCGCAGCTGCAGCACTGGTCATGTGAGCTGGCTGTGAGCCCATTTTACACTGAACTTGTTTTTGTTTCAAAAGCATGGAGGTTTCACAATGTTTCCATACAGCTGTACTGCCTCTGGTTGTGTGAGCATTAGACCTCAAAATAGATTTCCACAGAATTTAGGCTCGACCACTAATGATGTCAAAAGAGGATGTGAATATCTGCCTCACGCACTGACAACACAATGCAACTTTGGCCATAACCACTCCCTGGCTGCCGAAGTGAACTGCTGAAGTGTTAAAGCAGTCACTGGCAGAGCGGCTCAGGATGTTGCTGCTTGTCCTAATTAAGTGTGAATGTGAGTGTGAGGCTGCAGGCTGGTAACCACTGAAGGGTTTTTCCCTTCTGTTGAATGCATTTAGGGATAAGCACAACCCATTGCTTTAAGAGGAATCACTAAAAATGGAAATCAAGCAGACGAAAGTGGACCTAAAGTATGTCGGCATAGAAATCTGTTGTAGCTCTAAAGACTCAGGCTATAAAATAAACATTTGTCTGATGTGATGCAGACGCAGGGCCTTTTTAAACTGTGTCCTACCTACAGAGACAGGCTGCGTCTGCTTGACCTGATGACTTTCTGCCGTCTCTGTTAGTGTAGCATCTGGCAGCTTTCACCTGTGGGTCTTGTGTTTCCATTAACGGCCTTGATGACGAAGGTTAACCTCGTTTCATTCTCATAACATCATCCCGAACACATGTTTACAAAAAGACTCGCCTTTTGGGTCAGATATTTAAATGGGACAATCTTTCAAGATTAGTCCTCCACGGTACAGACTTCTTCTTAAATTTATTCCTCATCCCAGTCGGCTGCCAAAATGAAATGAATAATTACGGTGATTATAACTTTCTATTCACTTCCTCTAAATAGGCAATGGCAGCACTGTACAGAAGTCATTGTTCACCTTAAGGATTATCCTGCTCGTGTGTACATGCAACCGTGTTTTGTGTTCCTTTGCCAGGAGCCTCTGTTTGCAGCCAGAGTGATATACGACTTGCTGTTCTTCTTCATGGTCATCATCATTGTCCTCAACCTCATCTTCGGTGTGATCATCGACACCTTCGCTGACCTGAGGAGTGAAAAACAGAAGAAAGAAGAAGTCCTGAAGACCACCTGCTTCATCTGCGGTGAGACGGCTCGGCTGATCTGTCATGAGAATAGTTTTACTTTTATCTCTTATCTTATCTTATCTTATCTTATGTGACTCAGCTCTCTCTCCCAAGAATTAAGTAGCTCATGCTGGAATATTTGCCTCAAGAATATCGTCATGGGAATCAAACCTCTAACTTTCCAGTGACATGATTACATTCCTAATCATTAGGGCCCACTGCCAGCCCGACAGGACTGTGCTCTGTTGTTGGAAGGGCTCCATGTTTCAAACACTGCATCTTTGGTAATCTCCCACAATCCATCTCATGCCCATTGGTTAATTCCAAAATTCCCCTCAGAGATTGTTTGATTTCTTCGTGTGTTTGCTGTTTCTGGTAAGTACGTCTCTCAAGGTGTATGCAGTTTGTTGCAGTCCCAGCCCCCCCCCCCTCCTTCTGTCTTCCTCCCCACTTTTTCAGTTTGCTGTCGTTCCAAAGAAGGCTGAGTCATGAGAGCTTCCTGCCACCGCTCTGCTCGCCTCCATTATTCATGTCTGTCTCACACACGCACATTTTCTCCCACTCACTCGCGCACACACACAGTCTCAATTTTCATACCATATGTTTTGTGCAACTTCGCTCTCATCTGAATTTCCTTATATGTACATCACATGTGTGAATACCTAAATAAGTAAATATTGTTGAGTGTGTGTGTGTGTGTGTGTGAGTAAGAACCCAACTGTGCATGCTGTATGTGTTCATGTGTGTTCCTGCGTACTTTGGGTCAGGCAGTCAGGACAAGTGGTAAACATATGGAAGGAAAACAGTATTATGTCACCTTGCCAGCCATCAGCTCTGACTCACTCGTGTTAAAGAAGGCCAGGCCACAGAGGGAGCTGCCGTCTCTATGGTTTCCAGAGGGACTGCAAGGGAACAGGAGATGCAGAGATTAGGAGCCGACCTCCACAGGCTTAAGTGGCTCTCCATCATCCAGCTTGGTTTTATAAGCCATCGATCTTTCTCTCAGTCTAGTTTTGGGTCTGTTGCCAATCATTGATTTACGTTGTGAACTTCCTGTTCAGGTTGGCTTATTTTTACCTGTAGGTGAAAGGATTCGAGCTCAACCTCACATCCTTGTTGTCTGCGTTGTACAGAAGAAGAGAAAGTAGAACATGTTGACTGCTGAATATGTTAAATATCCTCACAAGGACACTGTTTTGATCTTGTTCTGTTGTTATGGATAACTGAGCACATCATACTTCATTTAATATTAATGACAATTACTCCCAACACCATTTGGCTCAATTTTTAGCTTTTGGTGTCTTTTGTTGTGTAACAGGGGTCTATATAATGGGACAGACTCCGCTTGTTTAAATGACTGCAGTGCCAGCAGCTCAATTTACCATTTTATATACATTCAAGATGCATGTATTTTGCACTTTTGGGTAATTTTTGATGAACAAGAAATTGTTTTTAATTTTGTTTAAAGGAGAAGATTTCATTTAAGAATTTGTCTGGGTATTTTTGAGGGTCAAAGTCAGTTTAGCTAAAACTGTATTTTAAACGAGAGATTCTAAATGCTGAAACTCAGAGAAGTCAGACTGAAATTTATACTGATATGATATGATAAGATAAGAACTTTATTGATCCCGCAGTTGTTGAAAGTTATATGTTACAATGTTACAAGACTCCGGAGGTGATGCACGACAAGGTGAATGTTTTTGTAGACCACCAGATTGTGAATTTGATTGATTGGAGGTTGTTTTACAGGACTGCTAAAGGTTGCAAAGTATTAAAAAAAAAAAAAACAGACAGTGTACGTACTGTATCTTCAGAAAATTTCCAATTTTTCCTTTAATTTTCAGAGGATTTGCATATTTGTGTAGAATTCACTTTGAAGGTGTGATGCCAACAGTCCACATTTAGCAAATATTTTGCTTGTCATATTTACCCAGAACATCCCCAAAGCAAACACACCTCATTGCTATCTGCATTTTACTGCAAAACAAAAACAATACCTCCGGTCTTCTGACAACCTTTTTGGGTGTAGCTTTCACGTTTTTTATTGCATGTGGACTGAAGCTGACTTGAAATTTATGTGTTCTGCTTTTTACTATCAGCGCTGTTTTATGCACTTGTCTGTTTTCATAGTTTGAGCCATTCCACTGTCATTATTATGGGTGTTGTGCATAGTCTTGAATGTTACCTGCATTTTTTTTTGATATATACTCCATATTTACCAATATCGATGGAGAAAATGTGAGTTTTTCAACTGATATTACAGGATATGATAGCTTTAAAAGTCATGCAAGTGTTGAACTAAATATTTGGAGACAGGTTACTGTACTGTGCACCTTATTACAGTGAAAAAAAGTTCCAGGCCCAGATTCTTCTGGTTGAGACTGACTCATTTTATTGTGACCTTTTAGTCATTTGTTCCCGGGCATCTTTTGCAAGAGAGACGTTTTACATCGATGAGAATTTCTGAATACTTATGTTGAACTGGCTTACTACTTTTTTTGTCACCTTCCCACTATTTTTCACAGAAGTGGTAGAGCAGAAGCTAGCTGTTTTTTTTTGGATTTTTTTCTTAATCATATTGTTAGTTCACACCATAAATACCGTGTGTTATTGCCCTTCTGCAGGCCTGGAGCGGGACAAGTTCGACAACAAGACAGTGACTTTTGAGGAGCACATCAAAGAGGAGCACAACATGTGGCACTACCTGTTCTTCATTGTGCTGGTAAAAGTGAAAGATTCCACTGAATACACAGGCCCTGAGAGCTACGTGGCCGAGATGATCAAGGTAGTTACAAAGCACAGACACACCCTTAAAACACACATCCACCTCCGCAGATGACAGTGCAGGCCTACTTTTCCTACTTTCCCCTCTAAATGGGCTACATTTAGTATTAGACTGTGGTGCCTTGGGGGTAATGGTGATCCACATGCTGCATGAAATCAGGAGCATCAGGATTGTTGACATCTACAGGGGATATGTAGGGCAAAAGATATGTTGTACCACAGAGAATTGTTTGTCAGGACCACTGAGTCACTTCACTGCTCAACGACTTGTGTATATTGTCTTTGTGGGTTCATCAGTTCAAAGCCATTATTTGGAAGTGGTTTGTGTCTTGGTTCTCTTTAATATGTTCTGGTGCAACAATCCTGAATGGGAGAGTGACATGATGGACTTTTTCCTTTCTGTCATGTGTTTTTTTTTTTTTATACCGACTATGATCAAGGCGAGTTCACTGGGTTGTGCCACTGAGTCAGACTTGTAAACATGCGCTGGCCCGCAACACACACCTTGGTACAAAAATGTGTTCCTCTTTTCTAATCTCATCTGACAGACATGCCAGTCATGCACATTAAATGGCACAAACAGACTCGGGCACACAAACAGGAAATCAGCAGAACAAGACTGCACATCAGTTGCAGGCTAAAACTGAACCAGGTGTGATAAAATAAATCGTCAGTCAGTTCACTGGAATTCCATTACAACTCAGAGATCGTTCTCACTCTCCATTGCTATGCGTGCAGCAGTAATATCATGCAAGTCTGAATCAACACTTCTGACTCAAAAAAAACAAAAAAACAGTCAGTGGCTGATGTGCTTGGTGTCACCCACAGGAGCACAACCTAGACTGGTTCCCACGGATGCGTGCCATGTCTCTGGTGAGCAGCGATGCAGAGGGGGAGCAAAATGAAATCAGGAACCTGCAGGAAAAGCTGGAGTCGACCATGAGGCTGGTGGCCAACCTGTCTGGACAGCTGACTGAGCTCAAGGAGCAGGTTTGTCACGTGACAGCACGTCATGCACTCCCTCATTTTGTTGATTCATTTTTCTTTCACCTCCATTTTGACAGTATACTGCAGATTTTCTGAGACCATCTTAGATGTTCAGCCGCTCGGCACTCACCAGCACATTTTCATGGACAATACCATGCTTCCAGGTGTATAATCCCCATTATGGAACTGGTGACTCAGACTAAGATTTAGTGTATTGATGTATTTTGCTTAGCCTTTCCTTCTCTAAACAGATGTGTTCATGCACAACTTAAAATACACAGTATCTGTATAACTTCCTGGAGTCAAGAATAACTTAAGCTCCCCACCCCCAGCAGCATTTTAAGAGTTCATGCCAAATGAGAGGTGATGGAAACTCTTTTTGTTTCTCCTTGCAGATGACAGAGCAGAGGAAGCAGAAACAACGAATTGGTCTTCTTGGTCATCCTCCTCACATGAACATCAATCCCCAGCAGCCTGCCTGAGGGCCCTTGAGGGCCCATTTCACTAGTGCCTGCGCACTCCCGACTGTGTACCACATGTTAGACAGGAGGATGCCAAAACGTGTCTGTCTCCAGTATGTATGTAGGTCGATGTCTGACTCTATACTTCACCAGATGCTCCTACAATAAGTATTTCTACAGCATGTGTGCTTCTGAGTGTCTGTGTGAAGTGGAGGTTATCCAAGTACTTTACTCATGGTCTGTAGTGTGGATGTGTCTGTGTGGGTGGAGTGTGCACCAAGTGCCTCAGGACCTCAGCAGCCAGTCCTGTAGGTTTAGGAGATAAAGATACTGACTTTAGCTTTACAACCCTGAATGCCTTGCGCGTTGTACCACACTAACAGCATGCCAAAGGTCAGCCATTGTTCCTGAGGAGGTATTCCTCTCAAATGGCTTCCTGTTGAGGTTTGAATCCTCAGCGTTGCACCAGCAAACTCAGGTCACACGAGGATTTGAAGATTTGACGGTTTGTGTTTTGAACCCTACGACACATAATTTAAATCACTTTTGTCTGACAGCAATATGAAGACTTAATGATATGCAATGTCTTTATAATGAACTATTTTTGGGAACTGGTATTTGCTTTTTATATCTGAAATGATCTTTTATTTAAAACAACACCTGTAAACAGTCATCAGACTTTTTCTTAATGCTGTTATGAAACCTATACAGTATACAGAGTTTTTGTTGTTGTTGTTGTTGTTGTTGTTGTTTTTATCTTGAGAGCAAACATTTCTTCAGCTTTGAGAATTTAGCAACTCACTTGAAGGCTGTACTCGTTCCAGGGCACCTGTGCCTTTTGAGGGGACTTGTTGTGAAGAATAAAAATATTGACCGTTTAGAATATTTTCTACAACTATTATTTTCAGTAACGATCCACAGAAATCCTACAGGGGGGAAATCGTGTGACTGCTTCACTCTGAAGCCAGTGCCAGTTTGTGCTTGATAACAGTAGTAATAGAGATCACGTTGTAGAACCAAACTTATAGGGTTTTGGGAGAAATGTTAAATTAGATTTATTATTTTTCTCTACACTGAATTATTTAATATTCTTTTCATTCATTTATTTAGGCCTAAAGCACTGACATTTTCTGTAGCACATAAATGATTGTTACATTTTTTTGTTGGTCACTTGATAAAAGATCCACAAGAGAATGACTGTTTGAGTGTTTGGGTGTATGTGAAGGAAAAAAGGAGGACTAATATATGAAATCTGGAGTGCTGCTTGACCAAAATGAACTTTTATACAAATAGATGGTTTGTGTCTGAATTGTACATTCCATTCTTGGAGTCTATTTAAATAAACAGGTGTGTAAAATGATCTGTTGGTGAGTGCTTAATAGTATCTGCAGTACCAGAACATATAAGACTAAAGGCAATGAGAATGTTGCCACTTTTTTAATTATCTGTGTAAGTGCTAATTTGCTCACAGCTCTTGGGGTGCTGTTTCTCTGAAGTGCCGCAATCAGATGAATGAATGAATAGTCTCACAGAGAAGTGAATTTGCCGGCAGATGACCTCTGAAATCTTATCTGTGGTCCTCTGCAAATGAGGAAGCGTACTTATCTTATAACCACACTGCATGAGGAAATATGTCAGCTTGCTGAGCACACACAGAAGTTATGCATGTTCAGTTTTAATGTGACCTTTTCGGACTTTGGACCATATTGGCTTTTAGACGGATCCTTTCTGAAGACAGATAATATATTGTAAATATAATGTATGTGTTATTTAAACATAAATTAAGTTATAATAGTTTATTGCATCTTAAAACCTTTTACTTTATATTGACAATAGTAAAGGGGGAAAAGAATGTAACAATGTCTGCAAGTGGAGTAAAACAAAAGTACCGTTCAGACTTTTCAAAAAGCCAAATTTGCTGTTAAATTGTGTTGCATTTCTTCCATCATTGTTACTGAATTACAGCTGAATCAGGAACACGTGTTGTGGTTTTGTTATTATTGAGGCCTGTCATCCCCCCATTTTTTATTTAATTAGCAACACACAAGGAATTTCTTATTTAAAGGTCTTTTAGAAAAGCTCATGTGATCATAGGATGCGAGTCCTTTAAAGCTTTCCCTCAGTTGTTACTGTGACAGAGGCTACCTTACTCAAAAAACATCAGTTTGTTTGAGGTAATTGTCTGACAACTGCTACTGTCTTTACTAATTTTTCTCAGATAAGTTAGATGGATGGTCAAAATGAAACACTTACTAGCGTGTGAGGAAGTCTGCCTTTTAGTGCAATACTTGACTCAAGGGAATTTTGTGTAAGCTGTTAAAATTACATGAAGAGTATGTCTCTCTCTCTCTCTCTCTCTCTCTCTCTCTCACACACACACACACACACACACACACACACGCATATCCAAAATGCTGTCAAGCTCTGCCTCTCAAAATACCTTAGAAATGTGCCTTTTGGCTTGCAAGACTGGATTTTGTGTACATATCTTGAAAAATAGTCTTTGAAATCAGTAAATTGTCATATCTATATTTTTATATCCATATCAATAGATAGATAGATATGTTTTGTAAGGAGAGCATTTTTTTTCACATTGACTTGACTTAACTACCAGAGGAACAAATTACACATTTTAATAAGACTGATGAAAAAAATCATGATCACCAATGTCTGTGAAATGAAATCACACTTCCTTTTCACATTTGACATGTGCATAGGCTGCTGTTGGTGTACTGTGGTGATTATCTTTGATTACAGGTCGGTTAAGGTGCGATGGACCTGTAATGTTCTTAATGAGTAGAAATGTCCTTGTGTATAGAATTTGTTAGGAAATAATCAAACAAGATTGTATTTTATGTTTAACTATCTAATTGTCATAGAGAAAATGAGTATGTGGTACTCTTTACTTCAACATTGCTTAAGGGTTATTAGAGATTTCTTCTAGTAATTATGGTAGTCAATAGAAACAAAGCTGTCTTTATGTACCTTTTAATTTGCCATGAGAAAAGGATTTGATGACAATGTGCGTTTCAGAAGGGTGAACTGGTGAGCGCTGTGCTTCTAGCCTGCAGCAGACAGGTGCAGCTGCCGTGTGCTGGATGTGCTGGATGTGCCCTGCGCGCTCAGCGGGCTGCCGGGGCCATGAGAGGATCAACGTGACAGGCGGCAGCGCCTCATGACAACAAACACTCGACTCCACAGACCCATCCACGCACAGGTGCACGTGGTTCTTCGGCTATGACCGCATTGTACACGCTGGAGCTCACCTGCTTTCTGCACGCTGCTGAGTGCTGTGGGTTATTATTATCATCATAATTATAATTATAATAATTATTACTATGACTATCAGGTTCTGTGGGAATAAAATCTAACATGGAAGCAAAAACAAATAGGCTTCCCAAGCTGTTATCGTTATACATAAAAACATAATCGATTGTCGTTGGCCACTGAGTGCAGAGCTCATAACATTTCTTAAACCTCAATTCATCAGAAAACACTCCTGAAGCTCTCGGTTTAAAGTGACTTCTTTGCGTGGCGTTCTGTGGCATCACTGCTGTAGATAATACTCCTGCGGGCTGTTATTTTCTCCTGTTGCTTCTACAGTATTTTAATTGTGTTCATTTTGAATGTTATTGGCAGTAGCAGAGCCACTCGCCTCCCGTGCCCCGGGCCTGCTGAACTCCTGCACTGGTTCTCTGCCAGCACGTTCCCTGAGCCGTGGCGAGCGCAGCCTTGTTTCCATACACTTCAGCATGGTGGTACACGGGATCCGACACGCACCGCCCCTCCTTCTGACGTCCGCTGCCGTCCGCCCACTGAGGCTGCTCATCGGCGGAAAGTGGGCCGTCCCTCCGCCGAGGATACAGCGCCGTCTAACACGTGAGCCTCATGTGACAGAGGTAGGTCAGGCTGAGCGGAGAGTCAGAGGGTTTATTTAACTCGTCGCTCTGTCCTCCCCCGCTTTCCCAACGCGCCACCAAGAGGGTTACCTTCCTTCTGCGGCAGGACCACGGCGTGGAAAATCGCAAGGACTTACTTGTAAAAAACCGAAATAACCTTCTCATTCGCGAGAGTAGCGTTAAACTATAAGAATCGATTTTTTTTAAAGCATTTTAGTGCATTTCACTAACTGCCGCCTTTTTTAGTTTGTTTCTCATCACGCGTAAATAAATGCGTTTTTATTTGTGACTGCGTTGGAAAAGTAGCTCGACTCTGACTGCGTAATTGGAGTTAAAAGAATGGAGCGAATTCCGAGCGCCCAACCACCTCCTCCTCTGACCAAACACCAGGCTGATCTGTCAGACGTGCAGGGGTAAGTCATACTTTGGACAAACGGCTCTTAACTAGATTGCGCTGCCTTCTCCTCATGCGCGCGTATGTTATTTATTCTGTGCCTCATACTTCACCAGAACATCACCTCATACCGCTGTTCTCTCTCTTTTTTTTCTTATGAATTTGTCCAGGATGGATTTCCCGATGTATGTTTATAAACCCAGACGAGGACTGAAGAGAGGAGAGGAGAGCAAGGTCCGTTATCAATTTATTTCCTGCTTACTTTTAACGTTACAGGCCTAATCATACACTTAAAGGGCGTGAACTACAAGCGAGGACTTGCTGGCAGCAGTCCTGTAGTCCCATAAATGGTTGACCTAATTTGCTATATGACATAACTCCTGGAGTCCTCCCTATCGGTGTGACTGCCTCTGATCACAAAGAGCTGCTTGTGTGTGTGTTTATACGTACTGTTTATACTTGCAGGAAACCTACAAGCTGCCTCACAGACTTATTGAAAAGAAAAGGCGTGACCGGATAAACGAGTGCATCGCTCAGCTGAAAGATTTATTGCCAGAGCACCTGAAACTCACGGTAAGTTCCTGCCGTAGTTGGGAGGGATAATGGGATTCACTGCGTTTAGTGGCACGCACCATCGAGCGGCTGTTCAGTGGTATTACATCATCTGCGCTGAGTGCGTCAGCAGGCAGTAAATGACAGCTTAGAAGGGCGCGTCTTCAGTCGTTGTTTAAGCTGGGGATTTAGAATATCACTTCAATTCCATGCGATTAGTTTAATTGTAATATAATTAATAGTACAGACAGAGTTTTCTACGTGTAGTTTATATAATCCCGTATCACATCCAGTATTTCCTGTAGATTATTTTTGCCAGTTTGGTTGCTGCTGAGGATGGCACAGCCAAGATCATGAGGAACATGTGTACATGGGTAGTAAAGCTGAGTCGCTGTGTGTTATATAACAGGTGAGGATGTGCTGACTGTGTGTGTTTCCTACAGACTCTGGGCCATCTGGAGAAGGCTGTGGTCTTAGAGCTGACACTGAAGCACGTGAAAGCCCTCACCTCCCTTCTGGAGCAGCAACAGCAGAAGATCTTGGCTCTGCAGAACGGCATGCAAATTGGTGAGCTGCAGATCACTTACACACACGCATATGCATGTGGAACATGATGGTTTTGTTAGACAGAATTCAAATGATCACGCTGAATACACAATGGTAGGATTATGCAGACCTACAAGGAAATAAGTGACTTCAGAAATAGCTGTAGCTGCTGGGAACGAGACTTGACGTCAGCATTGCTGAGTTTCTGACTGTGTGATTTCTCGTTGCCTTTACAGAGCAGCCTCCTGTCAACCAGGAGAAGTCGGAGGAGATGTTCCGCTCTGGCTTCCATATGTGTGCCAAGGAGATTCTTCAGTATCTAGCCAGTCATGAGGCTGATGGAAACTTCGCACCATCCCATGTGATCAATCACCTTCACAAGTTAGCTGCAGAGGTGCTACAAAGTCCGATACGACCCCGCACCCCTCTCAGCCCTCAATCTGAGGAGATCCCTGCCTACCACCAGCACCAGCCTCACAAGGAGATGCCCACCAGCCTACCGCCTAAACCCAGTGAGGGGTATGGGAGGAACTGTGTGCCTGTCATTCAGCGGGCGTATGCTCCGCCAAGCAGTGAGCAGAGTGGCAGTGATACGGATACAGACAGCGGCTATGGGGGAGAGCTGGAGAAGACAGAATCGGTGGCGCAGCAGGGACGACCAGATTACTACGGTCAGGAGAGCCATCTGAAGCGAGCGCAGGGTGAGAGGCAGAGCTCTGGCATCAAGCAGGAGGATGACGAGCCGCGTCACAAACGTCCCCGGGTGGAGTCGTCTGAGGATGAGCTGCTCTCAGGTGGAGAATCGTCATCATCCTCGAGCGGTTACGGCAGTTACATGAGTGTATCCCCCAACCATCCACCTCCTCCACATCCCCTTTGCATGCCTTTCTACCTCATTCCACCTTCTGCTGCAGCCTACCTGCCAATGCTGGAGAAATGCTGGTACCCCGGAACTGTGCCCATGCTCTACCCTGGCATGGGAAGCTCTTCACCCGCCATGTCCAATGAAAGACCACCTCCACCTCAACTAGTGTTGTCTCCCAGGGGAGGCTCTCCAGCCCCGGCCATATCTCAGACCCCCATGGACTCCCCTGCCCTCCTTCAGGCACTAAAGCAGGTACCACCCCTCAACCTGGAAACCAAAGACTGAGACACAGGAAAAGAGGTGATCCTGTTCTGGTACCCAGGAGCAGAGACAGTAATCAGAATGAGAACATGACTGAGCCTTTCTGTAATCCATACTCATTCCTGTCCTCTGTTTCTCTGCTGGGAGGTCAAACAGCAAACAAGAAAACTGATGTAGAACTCATCATGAGGTGATGCAGGGGAGTGCGGCATGCATCCACACTCGGAAGATACAAAGCTCTGGTTGAATGTTTCATGCTCAGTGATATTACTGCAAAGGCCAATGTATCGTGTAAACCGGACCTGCCCTGCACACACACCAACACACACACACACACACACACACACTCTTGGTTGAATGTAAAGAAAGATGTTTTTTAGATGCTGCTGTGAAAGTAGAAACGCCGATAACACTGATGCATCTCACATGTAGCTGTTGCAGTAGTGACACGCCATCTTTGTACTTTGTACTAAAGTGTTGCCCCAAAGGTTAGCAGTAATATTTCCCCCAGAGTTTGTTGCCCATATGTCACCACTGTTATCACGGAAAATGCCCTTCCACCCAGACACTATGATGACTGGCACCATAAAATAAAACCTCAAATATGTACAGACGAGAACAAGGGTACACCTAATGCAAGGATGAAGGAATGGGCCACCACATGACCACACTGAATGAGAAGTTCTGTTTTTCTTTAAGAAACAGAGAGTTTAGATGGATTTTCTGTAATTACTGTTTATAGACCTCTTGTACATTTCTATTTTTGATACCTGTTCTTGCACTCTGCCCGTCCAGAGAGATAGAAGGAGGGCAGAGTGTGGAAAATTGTACGTTGTGTACTCAGAAACTGTGTACATACTGTAGCACTGTGCTGGACCTGGTCTGCATACTCAACATCTGTTTCTGCTCAAGTCAAACCTGGTGTTTGTTCTTGCTGTTGCCTTTTCTTTTTTTTTTCTTTTCTTTTTTTGTGAAAAGCTGATAAATCTCAGATGTTTATTCTCTGTACTACGTATGAATACTGGAGTCAAAGAAGTGAGGAGAGAAGTGAATGTAAAAGTTTTACCAGAAGACTAGTTTTCTATAGAAAGAGGTACTTGAGATTTTATATTTTGGGACCTACATGAAAGATGTTTGATGTACATATTTTGTCTATAAATGTTGATATACATTATATAAGTGTATTAATAAAGTATTTTTTTCCAGTGGAAAATCGCTTTAACTATATGTGTGTGAAAGAGAAGGAGCGAGGGTGCGTGAAAACATCTAGCAATGAAATTCAGTCTGTTAACTTTTAGCGCTTTTACAGCAACACAGCACTCATGTCACCGGGAACACTTATGTAATGGCAGATCGGTAGCCAGGCTCTCCTGCTGGTTAACCGTCTGTGCCTACTAATACAGCAACAAGTGAGCACATGAGTGTAAACAGTTTCAGTTAATCTCTTGAGGCAATAATCAGGATCCATCTGCATCTCGTCAACAGCCTTGACAGAGAGACATGTTTGTTATTGGTTGCGTGATTCAGTATGAAATGCAACAATCCCAGTTTAAATCCCAATTTCAACATTACTCACTGTATTTATGCGCCTTGTGTTATGCTGTGCAGACTGAAGAGGTACATCAAAACATGCAGATGCATAAATCAGAGCAAATTGTACTTTGTACTTAAGACTGTATTGCGCAATCAAGTTTGTTGGCCACGTGACAGCACGTTCAAGGTTTTTCCTGCTGCAGATATCAACATGTTTGCATTCACACACAAGAGCAGCGTATCCAGTCTCAACACTCAACACCACAAACTCTTCAGCCACATATTATTACTGTTTCCATTATCATTTTGGACACGTAGCAGTGTTGCTTTGTTCCATATCTGGTTTGTTTGTACAAACTCAAGCCCAAAGTCCGTGACCTGGAACCTAAATGTTACTAGTTCCTCCTAAACTGATAATCTTTAAGTTCATTTCCATTCACTTGGAGTCCAAGGAGTTTTTATTTCTGCAATGAGATTCCATTTGCAGTCTGATTTTAAAGGTGAAGCTTACCCATCACCTCAGCCACTTTAGCAATTTTCTTTTTTCTCATAAGTTTGGTCCTGGAGGCCTAGTGCTTTAGATGTTCACCATATAACCACAAGTATTGTGGTCGTGGTGCACTAACCACCTGTCTTCATTTCCTGTCTGTTTCCTAGTTCTGTCAAACTGATCAACTTAGACGTCAAAGACGCCACAAAAAAGTAGATCTCACTTCTGCAATTTCATTTGTTGATTATTTTTTACATGTAGGTCAGGCAAATGCCCAGACTTGATTAGTTCTTTATAAAATTGTTGGCAATAAATTCAGTTCATTGGATCAAATTTGTGGCAGTTTAATGTGTATAGGTGTCTAAATTGTGCAGGAGAGGTCTGTTAAGCAACCAGTTGTCAGTAGCTCATGAGGTGGGTCATCAGATCAAATCAGATAAACCAAATATTACTGAAGATGTACCAACATCTGGATGAGGACTGCCAATTCTTTGCTATTTAATTCCCTCTCCTAGAAAGACTCTGGCTTAAACGTGTAATAAGATCATTGAGCCTTTATCGCCACCTGCTGGGGACTTAAAATACCTACACCCTGTCGCTAATGTTAATACAAGCTGATTATTATTTTCCAAAATACCGAACCAGTGATCATTTTGAATTGAATTAATTATTTTTGTTTGTTTTAATACAAATGAACTTCGACCAAATATTCAGTGTTGTCACATTCATAACAATCATAAAACGTACATTCAGATTCGAGTCAAACAAAACAAAATAAAATTCAAATTTACCACTGAAATATATTTAATGTTTAACAACTAATGTGAGAAGATAATATGTTGTTTATCAAGTTTCAATTCATCACAATATAAATGAAAAACAAAGTTGTTGCTAACAAAGCCTCTTTAAAACTTCCTTCTGTTTGCTTTCCATCTCCAATGCCTCTAGAGTTGATGCCCCACTGTGCACTGTCCTTTGTGTTTGTCTGTGCTCTGCCTTCGAGTGCAGAGCAATAACTGATGCCTGTGGATGCTGGGATGACATGACATTTTTTGATTACGACAGGCAGCGGTTCCAGCCCCAACATTTGGTCGCAAGCTAAAAACCTCCACAGCAGGAAGGGGACCCTGGAGTAAAGGAAAGACCCGCACAGAAGTCCTGTGTTGGTGCTCAAACGCTGTCTGGGGAAGAAAGGATCTGGACATCTGTGATCCATGTCCCGGACTGGGCTCAGATGTACTGTGTGACATCCTGTGAGGTGGGTTGAAGGAAAACGAAAGGCTCCACGGGACCAGAGCTGCCCCGTTGGCACCTGGACCCAAACCCAAACATCGTGCTTTCTTCTGAGGTTCAGTGTGCACCATCAAAGGCAGCTCAGACGCCAGATTACGACATGGCCTGCGAACATAGGAGGTATTCTGAACTTGTGTTCTTGCCTCACATTCCCTCTTTGGAGATGATGTTGATGTCAGGTGCCTCTTTTTCTCCCCAACAGCTTTGTTCTCCTTGCCTGAGCGACGAAAAGCAGCGACTGCGGAGGACCTTTGACCTGGTGGTTCATGTGTTGTTTCAACCTCCTCTCTCTGTGATTGGTTTGAAGGAAACTGGATGCTGAGAGGCGGGTTAGAAATAACAGTTTGTTTCTGTGAAGGTCTGGATTGCCTTATGGGGGCTCCTTCCACTAGCAGGTTCACTCCCACGTACTGAGGAACTTCAACTGCAGTCTGAGAGGGTGATAAAGCAAAACACACATAAATGCATTTGGTATAGCATGTATTATTCACTGGAATTCCCCTGGAAATGGGCACCTACTGCCTTTCAGCACTATGTGTAAAGATATTCGAACCTGTTTATAGATTAGCTGGAAGCCTCCTGTGTAGGCACTAGGATCAGTCCGTCGGTCGAGAACAACCCTCAGCGTGTCCAGTTGCACAGCAGGACAGAGGCGAGCAGTCACGGCGGTGGAACAGGCCATAGTCGGACTAGCGTTGATCTCCAGAAGCCAAGGCCTCAGATCTCTGCCTAACATAAAGTCGGCTCCGTAGAGCTCAAAGCTTGCTTTGCGGGGCTCAACCAGGTCCTGAGCGGTCTGCAGGGCATGGACCACTGCTTGCTGCATGCCTGGGACCACCACTGACTCCCACTCTGCCCCATGGCCTTGCTGCTGCAGAAAAGCACGGAACTGAGAGCAGGACCACATGTTGTCCCCAGGCACTCCTGGATGGCGGTCACAGGCTGGCTGAAAGTGCTTCTGGATGGAGTTGTTGCACAGGTGGACTGAGCTGAGGAGAATAACAAAGGAGGAGCTCATGAAGGTAAAATGTGCTTTGAATAAAATGGATACATGTTCTAATTGTATTGTGACAAATACATAATTTGTTTATTTCCTTTGTCCAACTCACTGTCTCACCTGTCCAGAGTTTTTGTCGAGTAGGGCTGAGTGGAGAACCGGAGGTAGCACTCTTTGTAGAACCAGACAGTCAGAGGGTTCCAGTCGGTGACGAGGAACCACTGACGAAGATCAAACTTGGTGCCATGGACTAACAGAGGACGTTCCAGGTATTTCTGAACCACCCATTTACTCTCCTTAGTCAGAGCTCTGTCACTGTCCACAAGTGCCAAAATCTCGTCCAGGCGATCTATGCACATGATACCTGGGTGGTTGAGAATCAAAAGAAGGTAAAAGATGAATTCATAAGATTACTATGCAACTATACTCATTATTACAAATAAAGGCCTCACCTCGTCCTCTTGACTTGGCACCAGGTTTGATGATCCAGATGTTATTTAGTCCGTCTGTATCAAGCTGAGGGCAAACCTCGCGCAGTCTTGTCAACATGGCCTGACAGCGCTGCACAAACCCACTACTGTCTCTGATCGATGCACCCTCACTGCACCAAAACATTACACTCATAGATTGAGTTTACTGATGTGCAGATTCACTACATCTTACTTTTAGGCTTTAATCCAGTCAATAATTGTGTTGGGTCCGTCTCTGTCTCTTGTGTTCAGAAAAATATGTGAGTGTAAAAATGTGTCGATGTCTTTACAAACAATATCTGTGTCCAGCTCACATACAGTAAGTTTGAAAAAAATGTTGGACGGTGGGGAACAGGTTCACCCAGCAGTTCAGATAAAAGGAAAGGCGATAGCGTTCTGAAAGTGTAGCTCAATGACAAATGTGGACCTGTTTGCATACAGGTTTATTTCCATTTTTTTTAAATTACCTGTTTAACAACTGCCGTGAAAGTACTCTATAAACACTAGCAGGCCGTATCATGTATCATTCCAGTGAGCACTTCTCTATTGTAAACCTGACTCTATATTTACCCCCAACCCGAGTCCTAAGGATTCTGAATTTCAAATGATGAGAGTGACAGCTTTTTTCTTTGAGATACATTTTAGGGGTAGTTTTTGATAATCTGACAAGCTGGCTTGTGCTGTTACTGCTGCAGACAGAGTTAGTGTGACCTATGAAGGACTGTTCTGTTCTAGTAAACCCCATGAGGCACCCAGAAAACACACTCACTGAACAATCATGTAGAAGTCTTGCAGAAACTCCGCCCACTGCTGCTCCTCCACTGAGGAGGGTGTTTCTCTAGTTACATCAATGTCGCCGTGCTCTAAAACACTTAGAAACTCTTGACACACGTGTAAAGCAGTGTCGATCACTCCTGCATCAACATATCGACGCTCCGCATAATCCAACTCTGTAGGGAGAGAAAAGATTGGTATCAATGGTGCATTTTTAATTGCATCTATCACCATCATCAGTTTTTGCCTTTTTCTTTCTTGCCCGCAGCTCCGTCTCGTCTCCATCCACTTGTCTCCACCACATGCTGCAGCAGGCTGGTGCATGCTGTCCTCCTGAAATCCTCTGCATTGCCACCACAGAACAACAAAACAAGAGATACAGAGAGTGCATGTAGTCCATTTTTAACCTCCATTTACACTTCATGCATCTCTAATCCAGATATGATTTTTCCACGTACCATTCAGACCTGGACACATCATTGTATTTTTGACAGTTTAAAGGTTTGGCTATGAGTTGATAAAGCCATGGATCAGACCTATGAATGCTTGTTTTTCATCCTCTGCTCCAAGCCTGTAGCATCTTGGGAAGAAGGTGTCAGGATCTGCTGTATCAAACCACTGAAGATTACGCAGATTCACACAGAGCCCCACCTGAAAAACACGAGATGGAGAGTAACAGCTGACATATGGGCAAAGATGAGCAACTTGCATTTTTGCTGGTCAGCCAACAGAGACTCTTCAGTGATGAGACCTTGGTAGTAAACGTTCCAGCATTCGCATAGTGATTGGTGATTTGATCATGCCGTAAGGAGCGACAGTCTACATCATCGCGACGTGTTGTCCAGTAGAAATGCGTCGTTTCATTTCGAACCAGGCGCGACTGCAAAGGGTTGAGGAAGAGTAAAGTCAGCTGACTGAGGCAGAATAATGAAAACAAGACACACACACGGAAATGGTGTAATGCGAGCATTACAGGTCAAAGCGCATTTGCATTGCTTTCAGACTGTGCAAGATGTCAGTGTCATGTTGGTTCACTTTATCTTACCATGAAGCCATACATGTCATCAAGGTTCTCCTCTTTCTCGCCTTCATCCACTCTCTCTGTAAGAGATAAGTAAAGAGTGTGTGTGTGTGTGTGTGTGTGTGCAAGCAGGCTCTCGTGTGTTAAAAGAGTTGGGGTCTGTAACATGGTACACAGTGTATCATTTATCAGGTGTGCAGGTATCCATCTATGGATCTAAACTAGTGCTTGAATTACATTTCCCCTAACCCCTCTTGCACCTTTATTGACAGAGAATGTTATTGACAAATTTTAAATCACATAAAATAATGTGTAAGACAAAAACATTTAGCACTTTATTAGAAACCGTGTGCAGGGTCTCACACCACACACTCATTATTTTACCTGTAACCAAATCAGTTCTGCACAGCAGTTTGCTTCAGTGTTATTGGCATGAACAATGCATCCCTTGCTAAATGAATGTCGGATTTGGTAGATCTAGTGAGGATCTATTGTCTCACCAGCGCTGACATCACCATCATCGCCATCCTCCTCCTCGTCACCATGGCAATGAGGTGCTCTCTGGACAGGATGGGGCAAACGCCGTTCAACCCACCCTCTGGCCCATAAGGCAGCACGGATCACAGGATAGGGTCCCTGCACTGAAAACACTTTCCTCGACTGAGAACGAGTGGAGGAGAGACAGAAAGAGTCAAATAAGACACATAGCATGTAAGAGGATAGCTGGGGAGTACACAGAGGTGTTAGAGTGGAGTCTGACTTGTGCTGAAAATCACCTTCACTGCTTTCTCCACCAGTGATTTTGCTGTTTTCAGCCTGTCTGGCTTGATTGCCGGCAGGGTTGGCACACCGCGACGTAACCTTCCTTCCACTGGAGCCACTGAGGATGGTAACGCTGAGACAAACTGCTTGATCAGATTTCAGTGTAACTCTGTGCACACGTACGCGCATGTATTTGTGTACGCAGTTCACTTACTTTGAATTTTCTGCATGTTATTTTTGTACAGCTCTCTCTTCAGCTGATCAACACATAGCATTCAGTCCTATGGACAGAGAGAGAAACAGAAATGTGTTAAATTTTAATAGACAAATGGACAGATAGATAGACAGACAGATAGTCAACTACAGAAGATGGATGTAAACTGGGTCAAGCTGACATCTAAATCTGGACAGAGCTGACTGAGGCTGTCATAGCTTCACATATCCAGGCGCAGGCATGCAGTACAAGCACATAACAGAAAAAACTGACACATCATGTATACTGTGGAAACACATCTTCAGCAGGCCACACTCACGGAGAACGAAGGTGGATTTATGGACCAAGTCTCTGTCGGTCATCTGTGACAGTGGTTACAAATGCATCAGAACTGTTCCCAAACTACCTCTAAAACAAGAACAGCGGAGATTTCACTTTGGACCTTAATATAGAGAGCTTAAAGTTGTCACCTTCCGGGCGGACGATCCGATCACTCTGCCCGTGGACTCGCTCAGTCCTGCATGCTCCAGCTGGGTGTTTATAGTTGCCATAACAGCCGTAGCCTACCTCAGAGAAACAGGACGCCTTGCAAGTCGATGAAAAATACCACCTTCAGCCATGCGTTAAAGAAAGTGGATCACTTAACTGACGCTATCCGTTGCAGTGTGGCTCACACGTGTAGACGACGTGCACCAGAAGCAGAAAACCAGCGACGACGCGCCATTTGTGCGGACGTGTTGCAAACTGAACAGCACAGAGAGAAACTGGCTGAGGAGGGTAAACCCGCTGAGCCAAATCCAATCAAGTGTTTGACAATGTGGCAGGTGGACACGGTCTCATATTTGTCCACAGTTCATGTTGAGGCCAATGTGGAGCCAAAACACTGTTGTACAGCAAAAACACTGTGGCTCAGGAACAAAACTACCTGTCCCGCATAGTGCTGATAGTACTGCACAGTAATAAGCGTGTATATGTCGCCGTTAACCCTTCAGACATCTGTGTATGATCCTAATAACGTGCAGGCGTTACAACCAACGTATCCCTTAGGCAATACCTTGGCCTCCCACAAGGTGGCGTCCAATGCTTTCTAGTGCGTTTGAACGTTTGCTACAGGATCAATAAGATCAAATAATAACTCCATCCCTGTTCTCTCTTTCATTCTGCTGCTCACTTTTGCACTCATGATTTACAGCTGAAATCTACATCGTCACGACTTGTTTGGTCATTTCCGCTGTGTTGTGTTACAAAGACTTTTTTTTCAGTGGAAGTTGAAAGTAACTGCTTTACTTAAGGGGAAAAGCTATTGTACCAGTGATTGTACCACTGTTGTACCACTTGATAACATCAACCTGTGAAAAACGTATGTTATTGTTTAAAGTTGTAATATATCTTGCTTCTAATATTCGTCTACTTTTTATTCAAGAATGTAGGTGCCTTTTGAGTTGAGAGGGAACACTTCTGTAAAGGATTTAAATGCTTCTGAAGTTTTTTTTTTCTCTTAATTGTGATAATTGCCTGTGTACGGTCCTGACGATTTTAAACTATCTTAAGAGAAAAGTAAAAGAGAAAACAACACTTAGCTTCTATGCACAGTGGTCACAATCCTGAAAATTTTAGCTCCTGCCAAACTGGCAAACTGGATTTTGTACAGAGTGACGTCGCTCCATTGCTTATAATAGTCTCGGCTGTATTGTGTTGGCTGGCAGCACTGCGTCGCAGGCCGTGGTGTGTCTCTGCGCTCTGATTGGCCGAGGCTGCTGTGATGCTCTGTGCATCCTGCTCCTACAGCCAGGGCAGGAGGGAGGGGAGCTGGAAGCGCGGCCGGGAAATCATCATAACACGGGGTGGGGGGGTGAAAATATCATCTTTTTTTCTTTTTTTTTCACAGGTTTCTTCATCTGGAAGAGATGTTTAGTGCACACTCAACATGTCTGCAGAAACAGAAGTAGCTGCTGTTACCGGCCCGTGACTGCCTCTTCCAAACGTCCTAACAGAGCGCCAAGAGGCTGATCAGCCCCTAAGAAAGTCTCACCTTTACACTCCGTCATCACTGAGCAGGTGAAGGCCACGAGGATGCCCGTCAACGACCCCGAGAGCATACTGAGTTACCAGGTAAAGTGGCCTTTAAATGTCTAATGCATGGCGCGTTGCTTTGACGCTACAGGATGGCACACAGCCTCCAGTGCACCAGCTCAGACAACCGCAACAGTCAGTTGGAAATTCTCTGATCGGAGAGAAATTCTCAATTTGCTGCTTGAGTGATGGACTGTGTAGGAACTATTTACTGACAGAAATGATCCCACCTGTTTTCTGTCGCTGCATGTCCCCATTTGACATTTATCCTTTTTCTTTTATTTTTGCACGTTTTGCGTTTAAGCGGACTCAGTACATGTTATCCCAGGAAGTTGTATTAGGTCTCTCACCTTGCAGAATGATGCCATGTGCGGAGGATGTTGTTGATATTGTTATTCTCTGATGCTAACACGTGCAGTAATTCCGGAGAGCGCATCACATTTCAGTGCACCGACAAATTTAGCTGTTTTGCCTGTTCCTCAGGCACACACACACACACATACCCAAATGGATTTTTCCCACATCAATGTGAGATTGCAGTGGATTACTGATTAGATGTTGATACATTTTAAACACAGCGCCCATTAAAATGTCAAGTGTTCATCCTGAAGCCGCATGTGTGTGAGGAATAACAGCAATGGGACAGTTTTCAGATGAGCCTTGCTTAGCCGGCGTGCTATTTTCTTAGTTACCCCCAAATGACCTTGACGCCATCCTTAGAGCGCATACCACACGGTGCTGCCGAGTGCCTACTTCCATACATGATGGTTATTAACCAATTGCGGCGGCAGGGGGAGGATAGCTTGTGGTCATGTGAGGTGTGAAGGAGAAAATGACATGATCCTTAATGTCCTGTTGATGTGTGATCCATTATCAGATTGTTGGTCAGCTGATGAGACAGAGGTGAAAGAGGAACTAGTTAGGATAAATGGACCATTGAACACACCAGCGCTCAGGGACGTTTATTCAAGCTGGCGTGCAGTGGCGCTTGTCTGCCTTGATTGTATCTACCGTGGGGTGCAGTATCAAAGCTTAAGCGACTTAATGTAGTTTACCCCAACAGAGTCATATCATCATGGTGATTTGTAATAATAACATCTGGTCTGAGGGCAGGAGACAGATGGAGAAGGACCAGAGGTGAGCTGGGAAGTCTCTGATATGATCTGACAGCATTCAGACCCGGAGGGCAAATTATTTGAGAGCCTCACACTTCAAACTTTAGGGTTATGCAAGATAAACTTGTAAGTTTGTTTGTCAGCTTTTCGATGGTCTGGTTAGTCAACATTGGATGGGGAGTCCAAACTCCCCACATGAAACCTGTTGAAATGTTGAGGTGCATCAAAAAGGTATTCAGATCATTTGCATGAGTGAAAACAGCAATATAAGGATGCAGTTGTAGACAGGTGCCCATGCCGAATGGCGCCTATCCACAATCTTAAATTATTGATGCATTCATTTGTAAGCAGCAGCTTGCACTGTTAATGATGTAGATGATACAAGTATGTTTACATAATAACCACACACACACACACACACACAGTACCCGGACACATTATTTACATCATCTCTTATCCAAATTAAGCTATTGTCTCAATTAAATGCTTAAATCAACATAAAACGTCCATCACAAACTCATACATCTCGAGGTGATCTCTTCAGTCTCATTGTTTTATTTGAGTTTGACATAAATGACTTATCTGTTAGCATGTTCATTGATCGATCAGTTCATTGTTTTAGCTCCATTAAAATAAACTATGGTGGTACATTTTATTGAATACATACAACAATAATCATTTTCATTCTTCATATGACTCCTTAATTACTTGTTGCCTAAAAATTAGTTGTGAAGGTGAAGTGATACATCATAGTCACTAAGTAGTCCCTCATTAATACATTTTAGCGTCATATTCAGAGCACATACCGTTATGACATGTTGTATACAGTTAGACCAGATGCTGAGCCAACTTCTAAGCATATATATGTAAGCATATGATAATATATTGTGAAGCTGAGGCCCATATTTCTTACGTAGGATCGGTTAAGATCATTCAATCAAGGGGAGCTTTGGATGCTTCATTTATTTCTCCCTCCTTCATTTTACTAACTTAATTTCTGAAGCTGCATCAGCTCTTCAACACTGTAACAGCATATCTACCCAAGATGCGATTTCTTAATTGTAAAATAACACATTAGGACAATTTAGAAAGACAAGAACCAAGCAAAACAACAAGGGGAAAAATCTGGACTCGGCAGCATCTCCCTGTGCACCACATCATAAATTTGTCGAAGCTTTAAGTCCCCCAGCGAACACTCACATAATTCTCTTTTTCAGTCCTTTTACTTTAGCTGTTTGGCATCCCTGCCAAGCTTTAGTGTTAATCAGTTTAGTGGTGACCTGTAGCCACATATTTAATGAATGAAAGTATATCTTTTATATGAATCTCTGAAGGAAAAGTCAATTTAATTTAATCAATTTCAATGTGCCAAACAATTCTCAATTTAGTGTTTTGAAGTACTCAATACACTTCATCATGTTTGATAACACTGACAACATACTTAAATCCACCATTTAATAGTATAGTATAATAATGTAGTTTGAAAGCACACACATTAGAGTGAAATATCCAAACAGGTTCAAGCTTCTCACCGATTTTGATTTGATACAAGGTGTAAACCTGCAGTTTTAATGGTTCTGCATGTTACCGTCTTTCTCCCACAAAAACAACTGATGCTGCAGTAATCTTTTGAAAAGAATAATTACCGAGCAAGCTCTGTGGATAGGCAGAATTGTATGTGGCACTGAATAAGGTGTGTATGACTCATGCTACCCGTGGGCTGAAGCAGTCACAACAGCCGCCCCTCTCATCCTGTCTCCTCCAGTTCTCTCACCATTACCTCTTTCTTCCATCCATTCATGTTAACCCCTCCTGTGTGAGTGAAGCACTGTCACATGTATCTCTGCAGCAGAGAAGCCACGGCACAGTGCCTTGACGGGGCAGCGGCAGCCTGCGGGCTGTAGCATCCTGGCTCTCACACACCAAGCAAAGTCTGGAAGTGACAGGCCCAGTTGTTTGAGTCAGGATCTGTGTCCCTGCTGTCAGCTCAGGGTGCTTCTGGGAAGGGATGGAGAGAGGGGAGTCTGCTACGAAAGACAAGCGGAGGTGATGTTCGTGTGGACAGATAAAAATAGGAGAGAAACACTGTCAGGGGGAATGGCAGCGCAACGCTCAACAGGTGTTTTGTTAAAGGGCGAGAGGTCATCCTAAACTTCAATTGAGTCAGTAGTGAGAGTCGACTGCTGAATGATGGATACATGACAATTTCTTCCTGATTGATTGTGTTGTTGCAGTGCTGCTCTCCTCACTGCACACACACACACAGAAAATCTCCCATGATAGCCTTTGCTCTTGCGACCATGACATGTGCTCACACAAGTCATCACTTCTGTCTTTTGAGAAACCAGCCAGTGTCTGTGATGTGTCTTGTCAGTTATCCCTTTGGATTTCAAGACTCCTCACAGTAACCAGCAGACCTCATTCCCCTGGCTTTGGCTCCTCTCATAGTCCTAATGGAGTGAAAAGGCATTTTGGCGCAGTGCTTTGATGAAAATCATTACTGCTCTATTTGTTCCTTGTGATGGCCAGTTCAGTGTTTTTCACAGCAACACACTTTGACAATGCTTTCTGATTTTGCCAAAAAAAAAAATATAAATAAATCAAACAAACAAACAAATAACTGTAAAATTTGAAAACAACTTTGGTGACTCACTGAGAACACAGCTTTGGTTGGTTTCCTGGGTAGCAAAGTGAACTCGAAGAAAGAAAGTTTACAGTTTACATAACAAAAAACGAAGAAAGAAACCAGCATGAACCTTTCTATGTCTACATTCATTCCCTGCATCAATGGGAGGTTTATCATGAAAAGTAGGACACTGTGTGTGTGACTCTGTTCTGCTTAGGGAATCAAACATCTTTCTGGGACAATCTGCCCTGCCAGAAAATGCATCTTTGTGTTTGTTTGGTTATCAAACGTAGGCGATTGATAGCATCTCTCTCTATTTTTGGCGTTTACATGCTGAGGCACTAGATTAGGTTGCCTAAAGTCTTTGAGTTTGTAAGAACAAAACTTGCTCTCAAGTTCTGGTATTTCTTTCACCGCTTTTTAAATTCACATGACAATATCCTCAGGACATTTGATCTGGCACTATTATGTGCTTCTTTTTTCATAATCCACCCACGAGCTGCAGCATGTGCTTCTCATGGCTGCCACTGATATGTTTGTAAAGGACAGAAGCTCAAGGACGGGCAGCCATTTTGGTTCCATCTGTGGGCTGCTTCTATGGTGCAGTGGTAATAATCTGTGTACAGAATTATTTTTGAGTCATAAACCCACCTGAGCACTATGATAGTACAAAGCAAGAGGACAAGAATAAGGAGGCAGTTGCCAGGAGATAGAAACAGGCAGCAAACACAAACTATTTGCTATGCCAGTGGAAAATCACGCACACATGCATGCTTTGAGGGTCGCAGATGTGCTCACCCACAGAGAGAGAGAGAGAGAGAGAGAGCAAACTCTGCTTTGAGTGCCATGTGAGCTTTTAATTAGGTGAAGCACATAATGTGACACGAGGGAGGTGAGTTGTGAATGACATGGAACCATTAACCTGTTGAAAAACACATACCGGCATGGATTTGCCATTAAGAAGGGGCTCTTAGTGAACTGTGACCATGAGGACTATGGGCTGTGAGTCATATATGAAGAGCATGGACTCATAATTATGGCATGGATATACAGTTGTGTAATCTGATCGCCCCCACAAAATAGGACTTAAAGGATGATTTTCTTTCTTTTGTGTTGTTCTCTGAAACACAATTTCACCCACTCTGGAGTTCTAGTTATTGAACGAACCTCAGGAGAATGAGTCCGCTTTTTCTGTGTTTGCATGTGTGTGTACACCAAATGGATCCAAACTAATTGATGATCTGATAGTCTGTTGTCCTCTCTGGTACAAAGAGCTTTTAGAGTCTCTCTCATCTATTTTCTTGCTTTGTGTGTCTATATGTTTGGTGAAGCTCCAGCTCTAATGGAGTCGAATGCCTGCAGCCTGAGCCCCAACCCACACACTGCATACAGGCCCTAATTCACCAGCCACAGCTGCACTGACTGATAACACTGTGTGTGTGTGTGTGTGTGTGTGTGTGAGACGGTTGCACCTGAAGCAAATGAGGGTTGCATGTGAGGGAAAGGAGACACTCAGCCAGTCGATGTGTGTATGCACAGGATTGTGTTCATCGAAGCAGCTAGAATCAATAATAACAGTGATCAGATGACAATGTGAAAACAATGTGAAAGCTAATGAACCTGCAGGGGATAATTCCCTGAATCTCGCTGTAGCACAGCTTTATAGTGAGTTTCAACTCATGTTTAGCTGTCTGACCCATAACATTAGTGTTCTGTGTATCGTGTAGTGTATAAAACTGCATTGTAAATCGTTACTTTGAGGCTGCATATATTTTAAGAGATATTTCCTTGGACAACAAAAGCTTGTTTATTTCTTGTTGAGGGCGGCACGGTGGTGCAGTGGTTAGCACTGTCGCCTCATGGCAAAAGGGTTCCAGGTTCGAAGCCCTTCTATGTGGAGTTTGCATGTTCTCCCTGTGCCTGCGTGGGTTTTCTCCGGGTACTCCGGCTTCCTCCCACAATACCAAAAACATGCACATTAGGTTAATTGGCTGCTCTAAATTGCCCCTAGGTGTGAGTGTGAGAGTGTGTGGTTGTCTGTCTTTGTGTGTTGGCCCTGCGATTGACTGGTGACCAGTCCAGGGTGTAACCCGCCTCTCGCCCGTAGTCAGCTGGGATAGGCTCCAGCTCCCCCGCGACCCTGACGGATAAGCGGTATAGAAAATGGATGGGTGGATGGATATTTCTTTTTGACAATATCCACAACTTCACTCAACATATAAATTATATCTGACTGTAGTTTGTCTAAGGCTCACCAGTCTCCTAAAAGAGCAGCAGTGTAGTTTTGGGGACCTATTTATCTGATGCTCTAGTGAGTATTTACGGCCGCAGGACAGTGTATATGGGATTGAGTCCATATAAACTGCAGTGCCTGTGTCCATCATAATGAAATGTGACTCACTGATGTGTCTTTGATAGTTTTTGGAAAACAAGAGGAATATATTGTATCAACTTGTTATTGATTTTAGTCTTTGTGTGAGATTTGGGAAAATCTGAAATGTCATCAGACTTATCTTTATGATAAAAAAAAAAGAGTGACAGTGAAAGAAAAGAGCTGAATAGATGGTAATTCTTGGTAAAGTTCAAGAAGTTTTATGTTACCGGTATATAGAATCATTTATATTTTCTCTTCCAGTTCCTCCCCGGTGCTCAGTACAAGCAGCACTGACCGCAAGCCTTAATTTCTGTCACCTCACTTCCATGCCTTGCTTACACGTAATTATAAACCCATAAGTCATACTCTGTGTTTTGCCCAAAGTGAGGTGAACTTCTAATTAAGTGGCCTTATTCTTTAAAATAACAAAATTGTCTTGAGATAAAGAAGTGCTCAGTCATGGAAAAAGTAATAAATCCCACAGGGCTGATACCTTGGAGAGGCATAGCCAGGCTACCCATACCTGGAAATTAAGTAGATGTCTTGGGATCCCAGCATCATCTGAATTATGAGTGGCTGTCTGTGCTGATATTAGAGCGGCTTGCATAAAAGCATAAGACTTTCTTGAGTTGGATTTGATTTAATCAGGTAAGACATTCATTTGTATGTACTGCATGCTCATTTGTTTTTTCTTACCTCAGTCTTGTTAATACGTTTAGCTGTTCAGTTTCTAGAAGCACAGGGAGGCTAGAAGACTGAGACTGAAGACAAAGAACAGCTCAGGGACTTCAGTGCGCAAGTAAATGCTTCTGGAATAAAGATAGAACACACACACACACACACACACACACACACACACACACACACAAACAGGCACACACACAGAGCACTATCCCTATTTATCGGATTTCATAACCAGCATGATTCAAAAGCGTTTTTTTTATCATTAAACTACGCATGGTGTTTTATCACCTAAACCGCGAGACGATTAAGACAAATTATTTCTCACTCTTGCTCCATACACACATCTTACCATATATACACAAGTACAGCATACATACACAGAGTACTTCAATGCAAATGTAGTTGTATGTCCCGGAAAGCTTTAATGAAGGGATCGGTCACTCTCATTACCACTCTCTTTTATTTTATATTTCTCTATAAAAATGTTTTTCCCCTGAACAAACAAGGATCCTCCTCATTTCCACTCAGCTAATACAGACTCTCTGCCTTTTCCACGAGCACTTGAGATAGACAGATCGAAATTACTTTTGCTTCTGTGGCAATCATATAGCAGCCCGAGCCGCAGTGCTTGCTGCATTTGCTGTGCCCTCTGGATACTGGACTGACCAGTCACAGTAAAAGACTGCATGACAGTTGTCATCCTGAAAGGGAAACATATTGAATGTACTGTCACCCTTTCCACTTTGATGCACATGCCGCATATACTTCACTTTGCACAGCTGAAACGCTTACTAAATGCTAACATACTCGCTCTGCTCTAAACTAAGATTATCAGCTGGAGACCTTTAGCGCAGGTGATTAAAGGTTTCCAGTGTTGCTGCAGGATATGGACAACATCTAAATCATCTAAATCTAATCTGGGAAGCACAATAATCAATTAAACTAAGTTACCAACTAACTGGTCTACTAACTAAATTACCACAGCTCTGCTCTGTGTTTCGCTGTTGAACAATAACTCCCTCTCTTCTGTGTCATTTCTCTCTCTCTGTTTATTTAGTCATCATAAACATTTCATTTGCAAAATGTATTTTTTAAGTTAACTTCAGAACTCTACTCCATTAATTAAAGTTGAGGTTGGAATCTGCTGTGTGAAATGGCAGATAATTCGGTCTTCATTCTGCTTTCGCCAACCTCACACACACATATCCAGTACATACCGATCATGTGTTCATATGGAGTGGGCGGAAGCATCTATTCTGTAGGGAGATGCATGAGCTAATGTGTGTGTGTGTGTTTGTGTCCCTCCCTCAACCATTTGTATTTATTGATAGGTTCTGAGAGATACTGATTTTATTGCTGACGACTGTGGTCACAGGGATAAAGCAGCACACAGCATCCGGCTATCTGTCTGTTTTCCTACCTGTGTCAAAGGGTACATAGATAGATAGATACATAGATGGATGGATGATGGATGGATAGATACTTTATTGATCCTGAGGGAAATTCAAGACACATACACATTTCTACTGGAAAACAAGGTGTGTGTTGAAGTGATTAATACTTTGGTGCAGTGGTACACATTCCCCGTCTAACAGCATGTGGGAGGTTTCCAGCAATTAGATTTTAAAGATTTTATCTTGTTTTGTTTTATTTAAGATTATTTTTGTGGATTTTTTTTGTGATCTTTGTCTGTATTGGAGTCAGTCCCAGGCCACTGTGGTTAAGGACTCAGATGAAGATTTTATGTTGCATGCACACACTTGTGCAGCAACACTGCAGCAGCACACAGCCACTCCTGCAGTGCTGTGTCCTCATTATCATAGCACCGATACATGACTGTGGGTAACGCTCACCTCTGCACATGAGCAAACAGCACTGGTTCTGAGAAAACCTCGTCACCGACACAGTGAAACACAGTGAAATGCTGCAGCTGTCTGCCAACGGCAGCACCCTTGATGGATTTGGCACTCAGCTAATTTGATTTGATTTCCTCTGGATAGTAGAGCCTAGCACATTCTCCAACTGATACTAATGTGTGTGTGTGTGTGTGTGTGTCTGCCTGTTCGTCACTCTGTGTCTGTGCCAGATGGTCTGAGAATAGACTGTCTGGAATTTGATGCTCATTGTTGAAAAGCTCTTGCCAGTTTGCCCAATTAGTTGCTCTGTTAGGGTGTCGGTGGTTTGTGTTTATCTGGATACTTCTGGACATACTGACCTTTCAGATTTCCTTTCACGGACTGATCTCTAAAAGCTGAAGGTGTTCTACAAAGCTCAATAAGAACACTATGGCTGCTGGAGACAGAGGGCTTTGTAAAAAAAAATAAAAACAAAACAAATCAATAAAAACAACATACTTACATTTACACTTATGACTTTTGTGTGTCTGTGTCCATCAGAGGCCAGATGAGGAGGTGGTGGTAGACCAGGGAGGGACCAGCTCAGTGCTGAACATCCACTATGAGAAGGAGGAACTAGAAGGTGAGTAACGTGCACTGGTGAAAATCACAGTCAAACCCTTTAGTTACAGTTTCTGTATACAGGCCATTTGTGTGAATATTTCTCTTTGGAATCACTTTTCCAACTATGAAAGGGTGGACGGGGCAGCACAAACTGCTGTCTGCCACAGTGTGTGAAAAGTTAATATCCTCATTTAGGAAGAACATTTTTTTCCACAGTAATTATATTAATGCTTTATCATTGGCCATGATTAAATAGAATGCACTTTTGCATATTTTTCTCTTCGCTTTACTTGTTATTGTTATAGTTTGTCAGTGGCACAGTGGCTAAACAAAATGCTGGAGGGACACATTTAGGTTTCTTCCTCATTATCATTGGTATTATTTTTTTTTAAATTCTGTCCCTTATTATAAACTTAATGCATCATTAAACTAATGCTCTGCTTTTTGTTGGTTCAAACAGCCATGTACACACCTGCCCGGACCCCAGACTTTTTTAACGTAACTGCATCCATTAGGTTGCCTAAAAGAAGTGGAGCAAAGAAAGTGTAGTGGAGCAGTATGACATCTTAAATAGATATTTTCCAGGAAATTAAACGCACTGCAAAGCTGCACTTGATTAAAGACAGTTAATTACCTTAAACCGCAGGTGGTCTGACCTCACTCAGCACACAGCAGATCCCCCAGTCCAGACTCACCTTGATTTCAATAAGCTCATGTATGTGTGTGTGTGTGTGTGTGTGTGTGTGTGTGTGTGCACATGCAGGCACGCGTCACTTTCCTGGAGGAATAATAACATGCTCAAAGATGGAACACTCAGTTGCATTTCAATAGTTTTATATCACCAATAAAAATATATTTGCCATGTACAAACAAATACACGTGCACATCAAATTGTGTCTCTTGGATTCAGTCTTTTGTCATCACACCACGTTGCATTTGTCACTGAATGCAACATTGTGAATGATGATATTTACAGATGGTATTGGTTTAGACTAATGTGATAATGTGTTCTCTGATCCTCCCTGTGGGCCAACACCTGACCCTCACTTTAATGGCCCTCTCTTTCAAATTCATTTAACCATCTGAGCTCAGTGATCACAGTGCGACCCTGCTTTCCCCCCTATAAGCAGTCCTCTGCTCTCTTCTCTTTTCTTCTTCTTTTCCCTTTTAGCTGTTTCACGTGGAACACAGGGAGCGTCATTTTTATCCTCAGCTCATTAGGATTTTAAATGATCTCATCAGACATGCTGAAATGAAATGTACTTGTCTGTGTATTCACAGTGGACAAAATTACCACATACCACAATGCTGCAACAGGAAATGTTTTCCACAGTATGTGTCGAGTTTAAAAGAGGTCTGATGATCACACAAATATGAAAGTGATAATGGTTTGTACCAGATTTTGTTTTCTGGAAGCTGTAAAGAAACTGAATTGTAAAGCCTGCGTTCTAAGCAACATTTGCTAAAGACGCAGCCCAAAACTGAAGAGGCGATTTCAGTAAAAAGAGGCTACAAAACGGTTCATTGTGGGTCTCTTTGATCTTTTTGGATCAGTTCAGGAAGGCCGGAAGCCCATCTGATGAGAACAGAGAGCCACATTCATTATCAGTAACCATGTATAATTAAGTACTATTTTACTTTGTCATCTGTCATCTCTAAGGTGCAGTTACCCAACTCACTGTGATGGTGATGATTTTATGGTTTTTCAGTTCTCAGTTGAAATGTATTTTGTTAAACAAATAGGTGAAAGTGATGCTCAGCAAAGCAAATATTTGTAGTAATGTAGTTAATAATGACTCTATAGGTGTGTGTAAAAGCATGACTCAGGTTTAAAAGTATAATTTGTTGTCTGGCCTCCGTTTCAGGCCACAGGACTCTGTTTGTCGGGGTTCGGATGCCCAGGCAGAGCCATCGTCACCACAAACCCCATGGCTCCCGGCACCGCAAGAGAGACAGGAGAGCAGGAAGCATCGCAACACAACAAAGCGAGGAAACTGACACGACCACCTCCAGTCACGGTAACACACACAAAAATACACAAACACAAAACCTCTACTTAGGCTACGTTACTTTTCAAATCCAGTATCTTTCAAGGCTCATTCATTCATTAATCTGTCAGAGAGAGAAGGAAAGTAGGTGCTGGTCATGATTCATTGTAGATGATGTGTGTATATTTGTGCATGCACTTCCCAGAGGGGTCGCAGTGGTTGTGAAACAAAGCCTATCAATAATGTTGGCAGTGCATACATTTGCACACACACATGCAGCACTCCAGGCAAGAATTGACAAGCCTACTAATTAGCAGAAAGAACAGGAACTAGTCAGCATGTCGCGTGTGTGTGCATGTGCTTAGGTACATTTCGGTGAATATGTGTGTGTGTGTGTGTGGATTTACTTATGTTGTGGGGACAAAAATCTGTTTATACACTCTCATCCCCCATCCTTATGGGGACAAAATGCAAGTCCTCATATTGTAAATCATTACATTTTCGGGTGAAGACTTGGCTTGGTTAGGCTGAGGTTAAGGTTCAGGTAAGGGTTAGTGTCAGGCAAGTAATGGTTATGGTTATGATTGTTCAGGATATTTATGAAAGTCTATATGATGTCCCCAAATGTGATGGAAGCACGACTGTGTGTGTTGTTACAAAAGTCGTGTACTGATGCAGTAAGCAGTGTTGTATGTGTTTATGAAAGCCTTTTGAGAACCACAGTTCACTTCTCATTCCTTCTTCACATCCTCTCCTCCATCAGACACACCGTCTCAACGGGTCCAGTTCATTCTGGGCACAGAGGAGGATGCTGAACATGTGGCCCACGAGCTGTTCACTGAGCTGGATGAGATCTGTGTGAAGGATGGCAAGGATGCTGAGTGGAAGGAAACAGCCAGGTTGGGATCTCCTCTGGGAGCTGTTGGCAACATTGCTACACAATAAAGCTTCTGACAGCCCGGCAGCTCTACAGCTGTACTGTTGCAATGAGGGACAAGTGTACAAGTGGTACTTACATTTAAAGCTTAGTGGATCATTTTTTGGTCAGTTTGCTCAAAGCCCCAAAGAGAAGAGTGACAAGAAAACAGTGCAGTCATCTCATTCATGCTGGTCAAAGTGTCAGTGCTAACTTGCTGATATCAAGCCTCTTCCTGTTTGTGTCAGACCATTTTATGAGCATCATTCAAGTGATCACATGATTAAGGAATAGCCAATCAGAGACAAAGATAATACATACATATAATACATCTGCCATATTGTTAACTCTTTTTTAAAATAATTTCTTTGATTGTTACTTCCTACCACAATGACACTGGCCACACATAGAAAGAGAGAGCAAACAGAATAAATGCCAGCTTTGTACTTGCTGTTAGGTGTGACTTCCTGCGAAATCAAATGAAAAGCAAATAGTATACTAAATGTAACTAAATCTATGTGTGTGTGTATTACTCATCACGACCAATGAGATTGTGTGCAATCCCTCGAGACTGTCTCCAAAGGCATGTGTTTGTCTCTGTCTCTGCACTGCAGGCATCTGGGTGTTATAAGAAATTTGATATATCACCTTTGTTTTTTAAGCAAAAGATAAAAGTAATGACACTTCACATTTACTACTTAAGTAAAAAATTTCAATTGAAATGTTTCATAAACACAGATGTTGATCTCTTGCCTGTCTTGCAGGTGGCTGAAGTTTGAGGAAGATGTAGAGGATGGTGGCGAGAGGTGGAGCAAGCCCTATGTCGCTACTCTGTCGCTCCACAGCCTGTTTGAGCTCCGCAGTTGCATCATCAATGGCAGCGTGTTGCTTGACATGCATGCTGACTGCATCGAAGAGATTGCAGGTGCGACGTTCTCTGACTGACATATATCACAAATAGATATATGATATCACAATTTATATTCCTGTCTGTCTCTTGCCCTCTCTGTTGAGCCACTTCTTGCCCCTCATCTTGAGCAAATATTAAATTCACTGCTATAAAACGGCCTCTTTATCTCAGCCGAGATGCCTGCTTCATGTGCGCTGCAAGTCGATTGGTCCTCCTAAGAGAGAAGACACACATACAGTGCTAGCTTGAGGGGAGCATCGTCATCCTTCTGGATGCAGAAACACACAGACACAGACACAAACACACTCAAGCTGTCTCAACAGACTTCCAATTACTTTCTTGTGATGTCAACATAAACCAGCATTAAGCTGTCGAATGCCCTTCCATACTTACACTACAGTGCTTTTGAAAGCTCAGTGTGGCTGTTTTCACTGGAATATTGCAGCTGAACTTTTGTTGAACCTGATTTGCATTAACATCTACAATAAGCATCTACCACAGTTGAAGCTCACAAGTTGCAAGTGTGTAGTACAACTATAATTTGCATGCAAGCAAACACATACAAAGAATTATTTGCAAGTTATGTTTCATTTTCCTGTGCATCTACGGCACACACAGACACACACACTCACAAAAGATCACATGGTTCAAGGCTCTCCATCAGTCAGTCTTCCTGGCTGTCACACTGTGACAGGTTTACAGCCTTGAACAGCCTTGATGCCTGCAGTAATTCCTCTTCTTCAGCTCTGCTCTGCTCTTCTCACTTCCCTCTCTTCTCCATGTGACTCCTGCCAGCAGCACCTGCTCTCCAAACGGTAGTCAAGATGGTGGAAAAGTTCTTTTTTGTTTATTTTTGAAAATGTTGCAAACTGAGACCAGAAGAGTAATGTAATAGAAATTGCTTGGACCTGGATAAAAAAATGATCATATCCTATATCCTATATTTATTATCCAGAGTTTACAAACAAAATCTCTATGTCATAACACATTAATGAACATCTGCAGCCCCAAGGAGCCACAGCATAGATTACTGGAGTCTAATTCATTAAAACTTCATCTGAAACTGTTCAAATATCAGCAATAACAATGTGAGAAATATACATTGCACAGATGATGTGTGTTCGAATAATTCAATAAATATGTATAGAATAATTGAACCAGGTAAAGGTAAGGGAAATCATTTTGGATGTATCTGTCATACTTCACACACAGGAGGAGGCAGAGCTGTTGCTGCAGCCTCAGATTATGAGGCTGGGTTTGATGTACCATTTGTTAGTTCTGATTTAATTTCAGGCTCCTTCATGCAGTTCTCCTGTGACCGTCCTCATTAATATGGCTGATTATACTCGCACTTAACTCGTCACATTAGAGCTGGCCTTGAAGTGTGCTTAGAAGGAGTGTGTGTGTGTGCGTGTGTGTTTGTGTGTGTGTGTGAAGTGAAGGAAAGAGTGAAGGAGAGATCCAGCGCTGACTCAGCAAATCAGTATGGAAAAGAAGGGAGTGGGAGAGGGAGGAGAGCACAAGTGTGGAGAGAGGTGGAAGGATGCTAATTATTCTCTGCACCATATATGTTGTTGGACAAAAGTATTGGGTCACATGTCTTTATTATTAAATTCAGGTGTGATATCAGGGTGTTTTTCAGGGGTTGAGCTCAACCCCTTAATTCCAGTGAAGGGAAATCTTAATGCTTCAGCATACCAAAACATTTTGGACAATGTTATGCTTTGTGGCAACAGTTTGGGGAAGGCAGTTTTCTATTCCAGCATGACTGTGCCCTGGTGCACAAAGCAAAGTACTTAAAGACATGGCTGGATGAGTTTGGTGGGGAGGAACTTGGCTGGGCCACACAGAGTCCTGACCTCATCCCCATCAAACACTTTTGGGATGGACTGGAACAGAGATTGTGAGCCAGACCTTTTGGTCCAACATAATAGCCCGAACTCACGAATGCTCTACTGCATGAATGGGCCAAAATCCCCACAGAAACACAACAAAATCTTGTGGAAAGCCTTCTCAGAAGAGTGGAAGCTCTTATAGATGCAAAGCTGTCTGTGTATTGGGAATGCAATGTCATTAAAGTCCCTGTTGGTGTAATGGTCAGATAGCCTAATACTTTTGCCATATAGTGTATCAAAAAGAAAAAGTCTGACTTCAGCATGTGAGCTTATGTGTCTTTCTTTGTCCATGTGGTCCAGACATGGTGCTGGACCACCAGGAAGCGTCCAATGAGCTGGACGAGAGCATAAGAGTGAAGGTGCGTGAAGCTCTGCTGAAGAGACACCACCATCAGAACGAGAAGAAGAAGAACCTGATCCCCATGGTACGTTCCATCGCTGAGGGAACCCGCAAACAGTCAGAGCCCCATCTGACAGGTGAGATTCCTCCTGTGTGCCACATGCAAACACATACATGTGCAAATACATTTCTGTCATGGCTCAAAACTATAATTACATGTGTACATCTGGCTACAGAATCAGTGGGATGTCTATAAATATGAGGGGGGCTTAGAACTTATTTTTATGAGAATGATGGAAAAAGAAGAGAATGAAAGTAGAATAATGAAAGTAGATTAAAAGGACTAAAAGCAGCAAAGCGAATTAATAGACACATTTAAAAACATGATCTTAGAGAAGTGACACTGAATGTTTTTGTCGGCAAATTGCTACAATCATTTCACCGTCCATGAGCAAATAGTCGATGTATTGGCAGCTAACCATTACTCTGTTCACGTATTGTTTTTTTGTTGTTGATTTTTTTTTAATTCTCCACTCTGGCAGATCAATAAATATATGTACTTACTCTAATTCTCTCTCAAAAAACAAACATACGCATACCCTTACTGTCCAACAGGGTCGGCCACTTCTCCGCAGCCTCTGCCTGCTATAGAACCAGCCAAGAATGGTGGTGCACAGGACAGCACCCAGGTGGACCTCAGCAAGGTAAACTGGAAAGGTTTTTCTGGTGTGCAGTTTCTCAGTGCATGCTAACTGAAGCCATGCTGTGAAGCTCACAATAGAATATGAGTATTATAAAAGAGTACATATAACTTGGCTGAAACATCTGACAACAGCAGCATGATAAATGCTTTGGTTGTTGAAGGGGGTTCTATGAATGTGCTGTAGTGCTCTGATCTGTGTTTGAAGTGCTGTCAGGATCATCAACTAGGTCACATAGTGCCATCTAGGAAGCAACAGAAGAACTACATTTGTCAAAATGCATCACTGGAAGACTGTTAAGTACAGCCACACAGGACGTAGATAAATGCTTCCATTTAGCCATTAGTTTTCATCTGGGATTTTAAGAGCATGTCTGTCCAGTTAAATTTTCCCAACACTACAATGTTAGTTAGATTCTTTGGCATTAATCTGCATCTGTGGTGGGACGGCTTTCCAACAACTCTTGAAGACAGTTCTGTATTCTGCTATTAGTCCTCAAGAATTTCCCTCCAGGGATTAATAAAGGAATTCTGAAGTTACCTGTTGCAAGGATATGTCTCTTCAGAGATAATTAACATTGTACATGGGAATGTACTTGGTAATCTGATATGAACTTCTGTTCCATCTCACCAGGTGGATATGCACTTCATGAAGAAGATCCCAGAAGGGGCAGAGGCCTCCAATGTACTGGTGGGAGAACTGGACTTCCTGGAGAGGCCCATTGTGGCCTTTGTCCGTCTCTCCCCTGCTGTGCTGCTCACCGGACTCACTGAGGTCCCCATACCTACCAGGTGCGCCCCTGCTCTTTGCATATACATAAACAATGGTTTCATTATAAAATCAATTTATGTAAATTTGATAATCATCTGCTGCCAATATCAGGTTCCTCTTCATTCTCCTGGGCCCAGATGGAAAGGCTCAGCAATACCACGAAATTGGCCGCTCCATGGCAACCATCATGACGGATGAAGTAAGAGCACCCACCAATTCAAATCTAGAAACCTTCACAGAACGATTCAGAACTCAGCATCTGTCTCACAAACGCTGTCCGTTATGTGTCCTCCGTCCTTCATTATCCTTCATTTGTGGACCAGATTTTCCATGGCGTGGCCTACAAGGCAAAGGACAGAAGTGACCTGCTGGCTGGGATAGATGAGTTCCTGGACCAGGTGACCGTCCTTCCACCAGGAGAGTGGGACCCTTCCATCCGCATCGAGCCCCCGAAGAACGTCCCATCTCAGGTACACAGCCACGATCACATACAGATTACAATTTTCAGGTGTGGCTTTTACCGACAGCAAGCAACAGTGGCTGTATAAGCACAGCATACGGTTCTTTTTTGTCTATTTCCTGACTGTTTATGGGTGCCTGCAGGAGAAGAGGAAGATGCCTGGAGTCCCTAATGGGACAACCTGCCAGGTCGAGGAAGAGCTACATGCTGAGCACCACGGGCCAGAGCTGCAGAGAACTGGAAGGCAAGCTGTCTTGTTCCTTCAGTAATGTGTGCTATAATTCATGGTAAAAACAGACTCTGAATTCAGATCTCGAAAAGCGACATGTTATACCCAACAGACAGTCAATATCAGGATAAGGTAGCATTTAAACATCCTCTGGAAAAACATGTTGTGTTTTCTGAAGGGATGTGTAGAAGCCTGGGGCTGAGTTTAGCACTCACCACCGTGTTTGTCAGTTGCAGCCAGAAAATCTAAAATTGGATTTGTGAGGAGCTGAGGTGTGACAAGCAAGTGACAAGTACAGAGGCAGGCTGTGATAGCTCGAAAGACAATCTTGCACCAAAACATTGTTTGCTGTATTTCATAATAAATTAACACCCAGTTTGTGGCCACGCCCTTAATTATGTATAATTTGAGTTTAAATATAATTTAAATAAGTGAGTTATATAAAAATTCACCCACCGGTTGTCATGAACAGGAAAATTATCTGTGGAGACCAAAGCTGTTCTTTGGACTAGGCTGTAAATGTTTATTTCTGCTGTAAAGTTTAGGTTTTTTACATTTATTCTTATGGGCCTTGACTCACTTTTGGAGCCAGCTTCAAGTGGCCATTTGAGGAACTTTCAATCGCCTTGAAACCCCATCTGATATCTTAACCAGTTTTCTAAACTTCAGCACATCTCTTCTCTTGCTGTGTTCCATGATCAGGTTGTTCGGTGGTCTGATACTGGACATCAAGAGGAAAGCTCCATTCTATATTAGCGACTTTAAGGACGGCATGAGCCTCCAATGTGTGGCCTCCTTCCTCTTCCTCTACTGTGCCTGCATGTCTCCAGTCATCACCTTTGGAGGACTGCTAGGGGAGGCCACGGAGGGACGCATCGTAAGACCACAAATCCACGCAGACACACACTCAAACAGAGGCAAACACTGCATGCACATACTGCCATGTGTTTGACCATCATATCTACAACATGGACTTTGTATGTTACTGCACTGCACCAAAGACATACTCTTTGTATTTCCATCATGTGTTCTAGAGTGCCATAGAGTCCTTGCTTGGTGCGTCTATGACTGGAGTTGCCTACTCTTTGTTTGCTGGTCAGCCTCTCACCATTCTGGGCAGCACAGGTCCTGTCCTGGTTTTTGAAAAAATTCTTTTCAAATTCTGCAAGTATGTATTACAGCAACTTCTCTGTGATGTTTTTATCCTTACCACCCTGACAAATGTTTTGCTAAGGTATTATGTATTTCCTTTCCTCCTGTCCTCTCACATCAGGGACTATGATCTGTCCTATCTGTCACTGAGGGCTTGCATCGGCTTGTGGACGGCCTTTCTTTGTTTGGTGCTCGTTGCTACAGATGCTAGCTCTCTGGTGTGCTACATCACTCGGTTCACAGAGGAGGCCTTTGCCGCCCTCATCTGCCTCATCTTCATCTATGAAGCCTTGGAGAAGCTGTTCCACCTGGGAAAAGTCTACCCCTTCAACGCTCACAGTGATTTGGACAAACTCACGCTGGCGTAGTGAGTAACAGAACTCTGTCAGTTTCCTTTAGCTTTGACCTGCATGTTTGGGTTTTTCATTCTTTTATGTGAGTTGTTTTTCTCTAACAATACATAGCTGTTGTTGTCTCTCTCTCTGTGAATGTTGCCTCACTATGTGGCTCTGTCCTTGTTGTCTCTTCGGTTCTGCTTTCTTCTTAAAAGCTTTAGATCACATCCTTGCATGCAGCTCCCTTTATGTCTGGTATGTCTGGGTTAATTTGACTGATAAAACCAGCCAATCCCTTTCAGTCAGTAACTGAAAGCCTGTGTGTGTGTGTGTGTGTGTGTGTGTAGCTGTAGGTGCACAGAGCCAGATAATCCCAGTAATAAAACCTTAGAGCTGTGGAGTGAAAGAAACATCACAGCCTCAGCTGTACCCTGGACCAACCTTACTGTCAAGGTAACATAACTATGTGAAAACACATTCACATACAGAAGCCTAATCTCAATGTAACTTTCCTATGATAGCACACACTACATTCACTCCAATGTGTTTACTTTTGTTAAAATTCAACTACCTCCCTCATCCTTGCTTAAGCAGCTCACCCCCCTTAAGGACCTTTGCAAACACTGACAAGGACATTCAATCGATTAAGCTTTCACTGCTGTGTGTGTAACTGAGCACACCAAAGGCTTGTATTTGTTTTTTCTTTCTGCTTTGCAGAATCATCCCGTCAGATAATTTAGATAAGACAGTATTTTGATTTTTGAAGTCATTATGTTTTAATATAACCTCTGTGAATCTCTACAGGAGTGTATCAGTCTGCAGGGCCAGTTTGTTGGGACGGCATGTGGCCACCATGGTCCCTACACCCCAGATGTTCTCTTTTGGTCTACCATCTTGTTCTTCTCAACCTTCTTCATGTCCACCTTCCTCAAACAATTCAAGACTAGTCGTTATTTCCCCACCAAGGTAACCATCCAATATGACTGCTCACTAAGCTACCAAACACCCCGTATTACTAGCCAGTGATTACTCTGAGTGCTGTTATCTCATGTGCCCAGGTTCGGTCCATGATCAGTGACTTTGCTGTGTTTCTCACCATCGCCGTCATGGTTCTGCTAGACTACGCCATTGGTGTGCCCTCCCAGAAGTTAAAGGTGCCCAGCAAATTCCAGGTATAGAGGAAGTAATAGCAAAAATGTGGATCTCAGTAGAAAATCCCTCATAGTTATGGTTGAATCATGCCCTCACTCCTCTGTAATGGGATCCTCCAGCCTACCAGAGACGACCGAGGCTGGTTGATCAATCCAATAGGGCGCAACCCATGGTGGACAGTTCTGGCTGCATCTATTCCTGCTCTTCTCTGCACCATCCTCATCTTCATGGACCAACAGATTACTGCAGTCATCATCAACCGCAAAGAGCACAAACTTCTGGTCAGGAAAAAAAAATCAAAAAGTTCAGATCAAACAGCTGCCATATGAACCTGCATCTCTGCATACTGTAGCTCAGTTATGAATGTGTCTGTCTATCCTTCTCTCTGATATGCAGAAGGGCTGTGGTTACCACCTGGACCTGCTGATGGTTGGGATAATGCTGGCGGTGTGCTCCATCATGGGCTTGCCCTGGTTTGTAGCGGCCACAGTCCTGTCCATCTCTCACGTCAACAGCCTGAAGCTGGAGTCAGAGAGTTCGGCTCCAGGAGAGCAGCCTCGCTTCCTGGGCATCAGAGAGCAGAGGTTCACCGGCCTTGTCATCTTCCTTCTCATGGGCTGCTCCGTATTCATGACTGGAGCCCTGCAGGTTAGTCGGACAAGCTATGCAATGCTGCCCCCCTCTGGCTGGAACGTTTAGTCAGAGGAATGTAAGCGTAAAATAGTGAAAATATCAAAAGCTCATTGATGTTGACTTCAATTTTTTTGGTTTGTTTTTTTCCAGTTCATTCCTATGCCTGTCCTGTATGGTGTTTTCCTTTACATGGGAGTCTCTTCATTAAAAGGCATCCAGGTAATGTGCAGTTTGACATGTAAAAACTGAGACACAGGAATATTGTAGGATAATATTGGAAATATGATTTACAACAAAGCCGCTATGTGTAATATTTGAAAATTTCTTTGACGTTGACACCCCTTAATTGTCAGTTACTATATCTGTGCTTATCATTTCAGCTGGGGGTAATTCAAATATAAAAATTTTTTGAGTTGTTTCTCTCTTGCCCTCTCTATCCCAGCCTCTAATTAATTTGTCTGTCTGTTAAGTCCTCTCCTGATCTAATTAATTCTGCTGAATTCACTGAGGCCTGGCAGTTAATTGCCAATCTAACTAAATTTGTCATTTATAATAACTTCCTTTCTCTTGATATTCACCATATGGTTTTCTCTCAAGAATGAATTTCTCTCGCTACCCTCTCTGTGTCTGGATCTCACTACCACCTGTGTTCGTCTCCATCACTTTCTCAGTTCTTTGACCGTCTGAAGTTGTTTGGCATGCCAGCGAAGCACCAGCCAGACTTCATCTACCTGCGCCACGTCCCCCTGAGGAAGGTGCACCTGTTCACCATCACCCAGCTCACCTGTCTAGTGCTGCTTTGGGTCATCAAGATGTCACCTGCCGCTATCATCTTCCCCATGATGGTGAGTTGTGCGTTGTTGAACATTCTCTCTCTCTTAATTAGTCTCTCCATGTCTTCCACTTAAATAACATCCATTTTTTTCTGTTGTGCTGTGCCTGCAGGTGCTGGCTCTGGTTTTCATCCGCAAGCTGCTGGACTTGTGCTTCTCTAAGCGAGAGCTAAGTTACCTGGATGATTTAATGCCCGAATGGAAGAAAAAAACTCTTGACGATGCCTCCAAAAAGATGGAAGAGGTACTGCAGATGAAATCTTTAAACATACTCATGACAACAAATAAACTTTTGACTGTATGTGTTTGTGGGGGCGTTGTGTATCTTTCAGGAAGCACAGGTTATGCTCAGTGACCAAAAGGCAGATACTGTTCAGATTCCCATGGAGAGTAGCAGCAAGCCTGTTCAAACCCAAAAAGCACATGACCCCAGGTAAGCACACATGCATACACACCTATAAATTCTTTGATGCACAGGATGGACATCAGATGGTTGGAGTGGTAAGATAATAAGAGAAAAGTTTCACCTTCCTGTCTATCTGCGCTTGTTTTGTTTGGGATTGGGATTTTCATGTGCACCCTGTGCAACTAACATCCTGAAAGCTCTTCCTAAACCTCAAATCACACCCCACTTTATTCCTCACCTGTTTTCCTTTTTCCTTTCCCTGCTCCTCAGGTGTGATCCCTCTGATATTAATATATCTGATGAAATGTCTAAAACCACTGTGTGGAAATCCCTCAACTCCAATCAAAAGGACACTCGTCCTGTGGCTGCTAAGAAGGCAAGGCCACACCCTCCTTTTCCTCACCCTGTCATTTGGAAAAATTACCATCACACATTGTGGCTGCTGGCTTCATTTGTCTTTTGCAATTGTTGCTCCAACTTGTAGTTGTAAATTTATGGCAGCCAAAATGTGCTCTGTGCCATGCTAAATCTGTTTTTGTTTTTACTCTGTAGGATTGAAGGGATCGCGTTCATAGATGAGTAAAAGATGCCCACAGTCCTGGCAGGCTCAGCTGTGTCACGTGACTGTAGTTCTGGACCACAGGACTCTGCAGTTCAGCTGCTTTGACCGTCCTCTTCTTCAATGTTTAGAGAAACAAGTCTCGGTGATTTCTACCCGCTGCCTGTTAGCACATAACACTGTCCACAAATCACACAGACAAAGACATACACATACACATCAACTGCTATCTTTGTGAGGACTGGAAATATATTTAGAATGACATTTCCCTGAACCAAAGCTGTAAAATTCAAGATTCAGAATATTTATCATTATACAACACAGGATAGTACAGAGAAATTATAGTTGTAGTCTCTTTGTAAAAATTTTACATGTTACGTTCTGGCCAGTACTTTGCCTTTGGCTTTCCATCCTAGTAGTGAGGTTGAAAGGTGATGTATAGGATTGTATTGAATTGCTCAGTGTTATTTAATTTGTATAGAGCAGCGAGATCTGATAACATATTGTAGAGACAAATGCTGGAGCTGCTCCATTCACAGACACGGTAAATAATGGACTAACTGCAGGGACACTGTGACAGCTGCTGGCAGCCGTGGTGATTTCACTGAGATACGGGGACATTTGCTGATTCACAGCTGTGATCCATGCATTTTTTATAAAAAGTCATCTGAATGTAACATCTTCAACGCGCCGGTTAATCAAACAGTCAATAATTCAGTGTCACCGGTCTATCTCCAGAAAATGTCAACGAAAAAGTCAGGATGATTTGTTTTTAGCTCATGAGGACACAGCTGTTGCTTGTTCTATAAATATCAGTTTTACTGCCCAGCATCAAAGAAATAGCCCATTGTAAATTCTCTCGTTTAATACTAGAACTAGCCATAAACCAGGAATATACCCAGTTGCCAGTTTACAACTCACTGATGCAACGTTCATTTTGTGTTTCTGGCCTCTTGATGCATATACGTCCAATTTTCACACTCCTTTTTGCTCTGTTTTGGTCACCAACTCGTGGGGGAAAACATCTGCTCTTTTGGTGCTAAATACTCCAACTTTGTTCACCAGCTAGTGGCTAACTGAGTGTGATGGCTGTTTGGCGGGTTTTTAGAACTGTTTAGCAGCAGGCAGAGTGGTGACAGTGAACCCGAACAATAACGTTGTGGGCTCGAAAACCGTGTGATCCACTCCTAATCCAAAAATACGGAATATAGCTCCTTTAATGGTGTTTGGTCCTCACAAAGATAGGAAAACACAGAGAAATGCATACACTCACAAACACACACACAATGACAACAACAACAACCTCCCTTTATTCATTCTTTTATCAGAAACAACACCTAAGTTTCATACCTCCAGTTAGCTGGGCCATATGATGGAGTGTAATGCTCCTTTAAATACAAACCAGGTTGTTTTTAATAATCTCAGTAGGTTTATCGGTCATCATTCCTTAAGCCTACTGGAGTCTCTTTTATTTTGATGTTCCATTACCATGTTCTTTTTTTTTTCACAGTGATAAAGGTCGATTATTAGCTAGATTTTGCAAATCCTTTTAGGGTATCAAACTTTGTGTCAGTTTTGTGTGACGACGTGAACTGAAAACTGTAAACGTCAGAAGACCCACTTCAGTTGAAGCAGTGGCATCAGTAACATGTCTTTTGAGGCGTAGTCTGTTTCACTTTATGGATGTTTGTCTTTGAGCTTATGATTGTGTAGGATGGAGGTTGTTCTTACAGATTCTTTGTCTTGTGTCGGTACAGTGTCTTATTTCTTTACCTCAGACGCCTACACGAATGCTTCTGCAAGGCACTTTGGGTGACGTCAGGTCAGGGGAAACCAGAGTGGAAAAGTGATGTGTGTGTGTGCAAGTGTGTGTGTCCCTTTGAGTATCAGGAAAATAATAATGGAATATTTTTTTGTGATGATTGGTTGGGAGTGGGGGGCATTTTCTTTTAAGCAATAATTCACCCAAAATCAAACTCAAATTGAACTCACTGCAGCTCTTTATTTATCAGGGTCCTTTTGTGCCAGTGCAACCTTTTTATCCATCGCCGAGTGGAACAGAGGCAGTTCAGGAAAACATAACTTTTGAAGCCTAAATGACTTTCATTTCATGCGTCTACAGGAACATTTTTACAATTTGCGCAATCAAACGACGACATCCTGACACTGTCACACTTTTCATTCATGTCGTGGATGACCGAGATTACCAAGTCATAGTCGCATCTGGCAGTTGTTTTAAATGTAAAGAAAAGAAAAGAAAAAAAGAAAAAACTTGGGGAGCCAAAGGAAGCAGAGAGATTAAGGTGTGAAAGATTGATTTTCAGTAATACTTTATTTGTAGTTGCACTTTTTGTAGATAAAAAAATTGTGATATATTTTATTTTCAAGAGATCTGTTAAGCTCTTAAATGATTTTACAATCATTTATCACTTATTTATTATTGATAACAATAATATTTTTAGATATAAAATTCTAATATGTTCTCTTTGCTTTATGTATATACTGTATGTGTATTAAGCATGATGAGCTAAGAGAAAAGCTGAAGAATGCAGCACATGATTAATGTACTTCTGTGAATGATTTCAATAAAATACCTTCAATGGTAACACAGAGTAGAGAGCTCCGATGGGAGACATCAGGAATTTGTCTAATAGACAGAGTTTGTCGCATCCTTTTGTGTTCGGTGGAGGACCTAGAGCACCTTGAAACTTCTCCTAAAACAGTCACTGATTGATATACCACTGGATGTCATCATGGACTCTGACCATCCATGTTGAAGTTACACACTCAGTGTCTTAAACTGAGACTGTAAGTTTTGCTTAACAGCCTGTGAGCACAGGTGAAAATTACAATGTACTAACATATATTAAAATGTAATGCAACTGTAGCAAAGATGAGATGGGTTATCGACTCAGTTACACACCAGTGTAGATCCAAACACTAGTGGCTAACATTAGCCACAAAATGCTACTAGTCATAAAGGACCAAGGCTGTATAAACAAAACCCCTCAGTGTGCTGAACAGATTAATGGTGTGTTTTGTTGCTTATGAATTAATCTTTTCACTTGTAAGAGGAAAAATGTGTTTGTTCCTCTTTAAGAAATTATATAGATTGACTTTAAAAGCTTGGGCCAACGAGATCCCCAGAGACTCGTCTGTCTCAAACACTGTAATTTGAAGGTGACTTTAAGGTTGCGTATCAGAGAACGAACAATCCATCACAAAATGACATTTAAAATATTCATTCCATTAATAGGTGGTTTCATGTTTAAAATCTTGGATTCCACTTCCTTCACAGTCCCCATTGTTTCTACTCAAGTGACTTTAAAGTGTAATCGATCACTGTAACATCACATGCAGTAATACCTCCTCCAAGACGTCTGTGAAAACTTTGTGTTTGCTGTCATGTAATTCTATTTGGACTCAGACTTTTGAATGTGAATAGTCTTTGTGTGTCTGAGGAACATAACTAAACTAATGAGTGGCATGACTAAATATTATTCATTGTGTAAATAGATATTCTAAATTACATGAGTGAGCGCAAACAAATGTTGTTGTAATGTGAGAAAAAACATGAAGAAATGCATACGTAATGGACCAGACCCAGTTATGAAAAACACCTAGAGTTCAACGACTGGTAGATGTGCTTTAACAAAAAAAAATACTAATAATTATTTAGTAATTGTTAAAGTAATTTTAATTAGCATCATGTGTCTTAAACTTAATTTTCAACTCATTAAAGTATTTGTGAATGTATGGTAAGCATACAGTCAAATGCCTTCAGTATACGCTAGGTTTACTGCATATACATGTGACCAAGTGAGGTCACACGTTTTGGTGGATGTGAGTAGAAATATATGTGCTCTACGTGTGTGTCTGTCATAGAATACATAACCACGTCCTGTTGTGCTGTTATTTTTGACTTCTGAACATCTGACCAAAAACAGACCTTTTAAAAGCCATTAATGAGGCAGGCTGTTGGAGGAGGGGGGGTGAATCATTTCTTTGACCCATTTTGTAACAGTTGTACAATTTTATTGTCACATAAAAATACAGCAAGAGACCCATGATTCGAATTCTCTCCTGCCTAAATCCCTACTTCATTTTTATGTGTAGATAAAAGTGAAAACTGTGCACTGTGTCCTTCTGATGAATATAAGACAAGACATGTGTCTGTTTCAAGGACAAGGTCATTGACTGAGGAGGAAACGGATGAAAGATGAAGAGGGTAATGTCAGGGAGGGGTTTTCAGGGAGACGAGAACCTGCACTGCAGAAAGCTTAGTCCTACAGTCTTGGAGCCATAGAAAGAGTGATGCCTTGTCTCTTCAACCACTGAATGATTAGTCTTGAGCAAAATGATTCTACATGTTTTATATGTATATGTATACTAATTTTTGACTATGGAAAAAGAAAAATAAATGCTTACAGTTGAACTTAAATGAACTGTTGTCGGAGTTACTGGACCATGTTTTCGGTTTAAATAATGTGATTGAACAGTACAAAGAGATGCTCCACTGAAATGTACAGTACATACTGAGAATGAGTTGCACCACAAGGAGGCAGCAGAGTCACAGATTCTGCCTATGAGGACTTTGCCATCTTCATATTTATTGAAATTAAAAACTGTTGCATCACTTTAACAAAGATAAATTCTGGTCCCACAGATCAGCGTGTATTTAAAGCTCCTTCCTCTCTGCTTAACCTTCCTCTCAACGTCTTTGAGTCCTTTCCGTTTTTATTGGACAGTCCCCTCCCTGATTACGCCACACCCCTCCCCCTGTTTTTATCCTGAGGTGAGAACACAGTGTGCACATCTGGAGGTGATCCTGACTGCAAAGGAGTAGCCTGTGGGAAGGGCTATGAGGTTAAAGATGCACTGCACTCTGTATGCATATATCTATGCATGCATGTGTGCCCTGAGGGTGTCATGTGATCCTGACTCCCAAACGCTGCTGATTACAAACAGCTGGCGGGCTCCGGCCTCAACCAATTGGACGAGCTGTTAGCCGTGACATCAGGCGGAAGGAGGAAGGTGGACGGGACATTTTAGGTGATTTTAACCTCATGAACTGAATCAAGGATCAGCACATAAGGCTTATCTATTAACCCCAACTTTAACATGTTTACATCACCCACATAGCATTTGAATGTTACCAGCTGGTCAGAATATACATTACATTTACCCATTATGTAATTTCAGCCTGTCTGTTTGTGTATTGATTATTATCATGTGGCTGCAGCACAGGGCCAATC